>NC_142366.1:9359718-10573885 GCF_059441175.1 Urocampus carinirostris | reverse complement strand
ATAGATAGATAGATAGATAGATAGATAGATAGATAGATAGATAGATAGATAGATAGATAGATAGATAGATAGATAGATAGATAGATAGATAGATAGATAGATAGATACTTTATTCATCCCCTAAGGGAAATTCACATTTCCAGCAGCATCCCTGAGCTGAGAACAGTACAATAATAAAGCCAAAAGAATACAATATACAAATGCCCAGTGTGACGTGCAAATGCCCACTGTAGCGTGTTATATAGAGTAACTAAATAGTGCTACACAGAATACATATTGCAGTAAGATTCGGTAATATCCAATGTAGGTAGTGTGGTTTAATGTGGGCCTTTACTCTGCCGGGTGGAGTTAAAGAGCCTCATGGCATGAGGAAGAAAAGATCTCTTCAGTCTGTCCGTAGTACAAGACAGTGACAGCAGTCTGTCGCTGAAACTGCTCTTCATTATGCACACAATTAAATGCTTAGGTATGCTTCTTTTTAAATATTTTTGGTATGTAGCTATTTTAAAGCAGTTTTGGGGGGTAGCTTGTATGTGATGTAGGCCTTTATGCGAGTATATTTAGTCTTAAAGTCATTATGGTTTTGCTGGTCATTTTTTTGGGGGGGAAAGGTGAATATATTCGAATATAACTGCTTTAAACTGCTCAATCGAGTCATTCAATGCATTTCAGAATTGGAATAGTTCTTTTTATTTTGGGTTGCAGCTTGGTGGGTCCTCAAGCACGACCAGTTGAGAACCATTGATTTTTATACAAGTATGAGACATTTATATGCCCAATAAAATAAAAGAATAAATCCTCTTAAAAATCATGTAATCTACCAGATGGTAGATCATTTCTCTTTTTAACAATTTTTATTTCCAGCATGACTTCATTTTCTGACTTAGTTTTGTTAATTTTCTGCATTTAGTCAATGACTTGTATTTATGTTCTTGAATGAAATGAGAAGAATGAGAAGCAAAATTGTCTTAAAGGGACAGTGTGTAATATTCAATACCTTTAAGTGGTACCAAAAAACTTTTATCCAATAAAAAAACACTGATTTGTATAGTGGGCAAAAATACATAAACTATTATATCAATGTTTATTTTTATTTAAAAAAAAAAATACTAGGTCAAGAAGTTTGTATTTCTTTTTCACTATGGAATCCCCACTGAGATCGGCGCCATGATCTTCCGGTATCATGCCTCAACGCTCTGTCGTGTATCACCAGCTCCCGCTCACACCGGACAACACAGAGCCATCTAGTGGTTGAATATTACACATTGTAAGTTTATTATCTAGAACAAGGGTCAGGAACCTTTTTGACCCAAAGAGTCATAAAAGCAAAAATATGAAAAAAAAATGTGTGGAGAGAGCCACAACTTAGATTTTAAAGTCAAATTCAACAAAACCGCCATCCTGGCACTCCAGACGTAAATGGATTCTTTAGCACATTTTATTCCACAGTCTGATGTTTATTTATTTGATCAAATCTAAAAAAGATGAACAATGCCATAGCCTGTGTCCCATATGAATATAAATATACCAAATAAAATTTGTCTCCTTACCGCATTTACTTAAGAGTGTTGACATTTTTGTGCTAAATACTGATTTCAAACCATGGTGCGAGCAACTCTCACAAAATACCGCAAATGAAGATACCAACATATTTAGCTTTAGTGCAGACGGTGCTGGGCGAGGAGGAGTGTGCGAGCCCTGTGTATAGCTCCGCTGATTCCCATAGCACACCCAATCAAATTGCTCTAGGTACTTTGCAAGAGCTCCTGGGTGCTTAAAGATTGTTATGTGGCTTTTCATCATAATGTGTCTCAACAATTAACATAGGTTGTTTGATGAGCTTCAATATAAAGGATTGTTTAGCAATTAACAGCCAAAGCTGGGTGTGTTGGTGTGACACCTAGACTGAAAACTGGAGTCAAAATTCTGTGCTATATATAGAGTACTGAACCCAGATATCATTCAGTACTGGCCTCGCATGTACAACAAGTACTACAATTTGACAAAAAATGTTAAATAGTTGCACAAGTTCTCTTGTATCTTTGAGCCATACATACTCATGAAAAGAGCCACACAGACGCTGTCCAACCACATTTTGTATGGTAAAGGTTTATATGAGTATGTTTAAGGCTTGTATAAGAAGCCTTTATTGTTTTGTACTAAAGGAGAAACATTTAATCAAATTATATTCTCTATAAAGATGAATAAAGTGAGGTATTTTTTACTTTTTAACTTGCACTTCAAGAGGCCCTCCTCCGTGGTAAAAAGTGGCCGAAAAAAAGCGTTCCGACCATTTTCTCAAACGCATCAAGCTTTCTCATTCCACTTTCGTTTCAAAAGAAACAGCTACCCTATTGCTTACACTTTACACCAACCATATTGAATGGATGCACGAGATAACAAACAATAAAAATGTCAAATTTCTTAGCGCTGTTATCATTACACAAAAACCAGGAAGTAGAAGCTGGATTTCTTCTTCGATGCTGGGTGACCTCTCAGAGTGCCACGTGGTGGGAAGAAGCACTAATCTACTGTCCTCTACTCTGAAAAAGGTGCACACGATATCAAATGTAACTTACAGCAATGTCCGGATATTGTTCGACATCCCGAAAAAAATGATCGTATCTGCCAGAATCCGTGAATCGAATGTAGGTTGGTCGGGAGGCATTTGTATATAGCCCGCGAGTCTTAGGTTCCCTTCCCCTGATCTAGAACATAGTATTTAGCTCATTATAAGAAATAATATGGTAGAGATCACCGCAGAGAATGTATATAAAGGGCTATGATGATTAGGCAAAGGAAACACCTCTGCACAGTTCCAAAGCCGGATGGAGCCCTCTGGTGGATGGAGGCTTACTAGACTCTAACAATTTTATTCAATTATTGATCCAATACCTCAGTTTTTTCTTTGTTTTTTTTTTTTTTTTAAATTATAATTTAGTGCCACTTTCAAGTGATTTCCTTGCCCTTTTATGCAGAAATCGACCCCTCGTTTTTCTTGTCAAATCCAAAGCTGCATTTATTACACAGATTAGCATTATCTTTAACATCTTACTTACTTACTAGTGTTGTTTTTTTTACTATGTTTTCTGAGGAGGATGGGCTTTCCCAGTACACGAGCCCGCCTGCATTCCTAAGCCTGTCCGTTACTTTAATGCTTGATACTCAATTTTGAAATTGTCAAGATTATAAATGTTTCTTCTAACAAAGAACATACTAGAAATCAAACAGCTTTAAAAACCACAAGCAATGTAAATTTGGATCCCTCCTCCCTCCTCCCATCCCTTCTCCTCCTACTTCCCTCCCAGAGTGATTCCTCGACCTTAAACCTCCTCTGTGTTCTTACAATCCGCCCCAGGGGAGGCGGGTGCAAAGTCTGCCTCTGTCTGGCTGTTCCCATGGCAACCACCAGGTGAGCAGACAGACACGGCAAGGACACGTGACTGGCTCCAGATGCTCAGGAAGAACCGGAAAAAGCAGAAGTCTGAAGGTCCGTCTGCTCGCAGAGCAGATTGTGTGACTGTTCCAGGAGGAGAAGGTCGGACTACAGGGGGCAACAGATGTGTCACAAGTACTGAACATCAATGAATTGCGCTGCAGCTGCAAATAAAAAAGAGGACATGGCATGAAGAAAGGAGGACGTTTGTGAAATCCGAGACGTGGCCGTAAAAGTGGATGGGGCCCTTGGTTTATGAGGGTCTCCGAGTGGAAGGTTAGGAGCTTATGAGATCATGGGGAGGATTAATGAACAGTTAACCAATTATCGGATGATCATTATATATATATATATATATATATATATATATATATATATATATATATATATATATATATATATATATATATATATATATATATATATATATATATATATATATATATATATATATATGAAGATATTAGTGTTGACTCAAAATAAAATATTTGCCTTGGGTTTGGTCCTTTGAGTTTGATTCAATCAGTGAACAAGGGGTAAAGTGGTTTTCTAGAGGAATAAGTAAGAGTATTTTCTTTGTTTGTTTAGTTAACTTTGTACAAGTTATATATTAAAAGTGGTGTATGTAACCTCAAACTTGCATTTGCCATGTTCTGGCAGAAATCATCAATGCAGTTCCTTTTTGTGAAATTGTTAGATGTGTTTAAATCAACTCTCTTTTCCATCTTTTTTAACATTTGAACTGTATTTGAGACAGTCCTTTTCTTAATTTTAATATTTTCATTCTACAATTAAAAACAAAACATTTATTTGTTTAATGATTAACTTTGTAGCTAATACATTACATGATATAAAATATCCCACTATTGTCTTTGCAAAACTTAATTTAAGAAAATATTTTTGATCCTATGAGATCAGTGTAACAATTTATCAACAACACAAGTAAATCCAACACATCAAAATGTTTTTTTTGCTTATCAAATTGTTTTGGATTTCTTTTAATTTTTAAAATGAATAATTAACCCAATCTATAGTAAATTTTACCCAGTTTATATAGTCCAAAATTAAAGTTTGAACATATACATATATATATATATATATATATATATATATATATATATATATATATATATATATATATATATATATATATATATATATATATATATATATATATATATATATATATATATATATATATATATATATATATATACTGGACTGTCTCAGAAAATTAGAATATTGTGATAAAGTTCTTTATTTTCTGTAATGCAATTAAAAAAACAAAAATGTCATACATTCTGGATTCATTACACATCAACTGAACTATTTCAAGCCTTTTATTATTTTGATATTGCTGAATTTGGCTTACAGCTTAAGAAAACTCAAAAATCCTATCTCAAAATATTAGAATATCATGAAAAAGTATACAAGTAAGCTATTCAACTAATCACCTGAATCATCTAATTAACTCGAAACACCTTGCGAGGGTTTCCTGAGCCTTAAAAACACTCAGCTTGGTTCAGTAAACTAAATCACAAGTATGGGGAAGACTGCTGATCTGACTGCTTTCCAGAGGACCATCATTGATACCCTCCATCAGGAGGGTAAGACACAAAAAGAAATTTCTCAAAGAGCAGGCTGTTCACAGAGTGCAGTTTCAAAGCATATCCACAAAAAGTCTGTTGGAAGGGAAAAATGTGGCCGGAAACGCTGCACAACCAAGAGAGATGACCGCAGCCTTAACAAAATTGTGAAGAAGAGCCGCTTCCAGAATTTGGGGGAGCTTGAAAGACAGTGGGCTGAAGCTGGAGTCCAGGTATCAAAAGCCACAGTTCACAGACGTGTCCGGGAAATGGGCTACAATAGCCGTATTCCCATGGTCAAGCCACTTCTGAACTCAAGACAACGGAAGAAGCGTCTGACTTGGGCTATGGAGAAGAAGCACTGGACAGTTGCAGAGTGGTCCAAAGTCCTCTTTTCAGACGAAAGCAAGTTTTGCATTTCATTTGGAAGTCAAGGCGCCAGAGTCTGGAGAAAGGCTGGAGAGGAGCAAAATCCAAGTTGCTTGAAATCCAGTGTGAAGTTCCCACAGTCAGCAATGGTTTGGGGAGCCATGTCAGCTGCTGGTGTTGGTCCACTGTGGTTCATCAAGTCCAGAGTAAATGCAACTGTGTACCAAGAGATTTTAGAGCACTACATGCTTCCATCTGCTGAAAAGCTCTATGGAGATGAGGATTTCATTTTCCAGCATGATCTGGCACCTGCCCACAGTGCCAAAACCACCAGTAACTGGTGCACTGACCATGGCATCACTGTCCTTGATTGGCCTGCTAATTCCCCTGACCTGAACCCCATCGAAAATTTGTGGGGTATAGTTAAGAAGAAGATGAAAGACACCAGACCTACAAATGCAAATGAGCTGAAGGCCGCTATCGAAGCATCCTGGGCATCAATAACACCTCAGCAATGCCACAGGCTGATTGCCTCCATGCCACGCCGGATTGATGCAGTAATCCGTGCAAAAGGATTCCCAACCAAGTACTGAGTGCATCAATGGACATTTTCAAATGTTTGATTTAGTTTTGCTGTAATAAAATTATTTTTTTACTTGGTCTGTATTCTAATATTTTGAGATAGGATTTTTGAGTTTTTTTCAGCTGTAAGCCAAAATCAGCAATATTCAAATAATAAAAGGCTTGAAATAGTTCAGTTGATGTGTAATGAATCCAGAATGTATGACATTTTTGTTTTTTTTAATTGCATTACAGAAAATAAAGAACTTTATCACAATATTCTAATTTTCTGAGACAGTCCAGTATATATAATATATATATATATGTATATAAAAAGAAACACAACACGAAAAGACCGACAGTTTGACAAAAAGGACAGTGGCGTATTCCCAGAAGTAATATGTTTACAAAAAACATCCGAGTTGGCAGCAACGGTTGTTGCGGAAATACTATTCATCAAATAGATAACCCTATTGAGAGAGGTCTCCCAATCGATACTTTGATCAATAAGGGTCCTGCCCCTTAGGTGCCTATTCATCTTAATTGTTCGTTTTGGTAAAGGCATGTGGATCCAGTTCGCTAGAAACCTCCAGGAAAGTCAAGAATAAACCCTTTAAGTCAATGTGGAGCCCGTGGGTGCCCTGCGACTGTCCAGCAACCGGTTCAGGGTGTCCCCTGCCCACTGCCGAAGATAGCTGGGATGGGCTCCAGCTCCCCCGCAACTATACTGAGGATAAGCGGTGTAGATAATGGATGGATGGACGGATGGAGCCCGTGGGCACCTGGTATCCCCGTGAAACCACCTGTGGTGGATCATTGTGAGTTTCTGGAAATTTGATCAAAATTGTTGACGTAAATGAGCCTATAGATCATAAGCATAATTTAACTGCCCATATACAGTGCAGCCTATTTCAAGCCTACTTATAATAATTACAACCTAGTAATAACATACTAGTAACATAGTAACACAATCACACAATTAAAATAGTTTTTATTGCCATTGATAATAACGTAGTGAACATTGTTTGCCACAAGATTAGAGATGGTACCCCAGTAATTACACGTAATAGAAAGAGAAAGCTAAGGTAATAAAAATGTCAGCATAAAAAGGCAACATACTTAGAAGATAGTGCTTGAAGACTGGCCTCAGTTGTAAAAACAGCGCAATGAAAAATATACATGATAAGTTATAATCATCCATCCATTCATTATCTGCACCGCTTATCCTCAGTAGGGTCGTGGGGTTGTGTGGAGCCCATCCCAACTATTTTCGAGCTGTAGGCAGGGGACACCCTGAACTGGTTGTGAGCCAGTCGCAGGGCACACAGAGACAGACAACTCACTTGCTCATTCACACCTGGGGACAATTTGGACCGGCTGATTAACCTGACATGCATGTTTTTGGGAATGTGGAAGGAAACCCACGCAGGCACAGGCAGAACATGCAAACTCCACGCAGGGATGCTGCGGTAGCTGGACTTGAATCCTGAACCTCAGCACTGTGGGGCTGCCCGCTTAACACCCACCCGCCGTGCCGCCTCGTTGTTAATTATATGTTATGGAAATCACTCTAGCATTGGTGTTTAACTGACCCTATTTAAACTGATAATAATTACAATATAGGCAGTGGCCATCTGCATGGACAAAATCAACCTTCAATTCACCATCAATTAACATCCTAGCCGAAGAACAGGCAGGTTTCAGGGAGAGAAGGAGCACCACAGACCATGTTTTTAATCTATGCATCCTATGTGAGAAGTTTCAACAATACCAGAGAAACCTGTATCACGTTTTTATTAATTTCAAGAAGACGTTTGACAGACTATGGCAAGCCGCTTTATAGGCATTCTGCGGAAGTACAATATGGGTCAGAATAAGAAATCATGCAAACCCATGATGAGGGACAAGAGCATAGAAGTGAAATCAAAGCTCGGACACATGCAAGCACTGGTTACTTCCATCTTCCTCTACCCTTGCAAGACATGAACGCTTACAGCAAAAATGGAAAAGAAAATCCATGAACATGCAAAGCAACAAGAAATTTCTTCGCATCAGCTACTTAGCCCATGAGACAAACGAAACGGTGTGTAACACCATCTGGTTTGGACCCTACGAAGAACTGTCGTCGACTGTGCTCGGACGGAAACTTCAGCGGCATGGTCTTATCACAAGATCATCAGGATTGGCCAAGGGAGGAGGAGATGAGGAAGACCGAATAAGAACTGCGACAACAACATTAAGGAATGGACTGGTGCCACCTCTGCCACGACCGAAGAACAGGCCATGGACCGTCAACAGTAGAGAAGGCTGTCCAGAGTTGACTCCTCATTGATGCCCCAACACCCCATGCGGTTAGGGGATCCGTGAACCGTGATATAATATATAGTACATAATATAGCCATAATACAGAAATGACAAGTTATTTTTTAAATGCATATCAAACGGGTAGCCCTTTGCGTCAATCAGTTTAAAATAAATTATCAGTGTAAATCACCCAATGCCTTTATACACGGGAGCCCATTTTAACCCCACTTCAACATGCTTGATAATCACTCAGTCCCCTTATACAAAGCAGGGAGCTGCTAAGTGGTTGCCTGGCCCTATCCTAAATTCTAATATTTACAACTTAGTAATAACATGATGATCACATAAAATTTACAAAATACGTTAGTTTAGATATGTAGATCAAACTTGTAGCCTTTTGTGTTGATCAGTAACTAAAAAAATAGCTCTCTGTAAATCCCCCAGTGCCCTTTTACAAGGCAGTGGTTGACTGAGCCCATTCTTATTCCTACTTTAAATAATTACAACTTGCTAATAACATAATAGTAACGACATAGCACGGTAATGGCATGATATGTTGTTAATTTTATGTTAAGTAAACCATTCAGTTTATACAAGGCAGGTATATGTATTAGTAGTTGCCCGATCCTATATGAACTCCTAATGATTACAATATTGCAATAACAGAGTAATAAGGGGATCAGTTATTTTAGATAGTCATATAAAACTGGTAGCCCCTCACGCAAAACAGTAAAAATAAAAAAATAGCTCTCTGTAAATCTGAGCCTATTTTTAGCCTACTTTTAAGAATAGTATCATATTACAAAAATAGTTAAATGGTTAATTTAATATGTGGGCAGCACGGCGGCTGAGTGGTTATTGCATGTGTGGCACAGTTCTGAGGTCATAAGATTGAATCTTCCTGTGTGGAATTTACATGTTCTCCTCATGCTTGGGTGGGTTTACTCCGGGCACTCCAGTTTCCTGCCACATTATAAAACATGCATATCAGGTTAATTGGCTGGTTCAAATTGTCCCCAGGTGTAAATGAGCGAGTGAGTTTTCTGTCTGTCTGCCCTGCGACTGGCTGGAAACCAGTTCAAGGTGTCCCCTGCCCACTGCCGGAAAATGGCTGTGATTGGCTCCAGCGCCCCTGTGACCCAATTGAGGATAAGTGGTGCAGATAATGGATGGATGGATTAATTTAATGTTATTTAAATCACTCAATGCCCCTATACAAGGAAGGGAGATGTCCAAGTTGTTGACTAACCCTATTCTAACAGAATGACACTTTACGCTGAAAACAACGGTGACCAGATGACGAATGTGTTGTATCTGAATCCGGAGGCTTCTCCTACTACAAACAACCATGGGAATCATTAGTTTTCGTTTCATGTAGGGACGCAAACCCATCCTGGAGAGGGATGGGCACCGCCAGGGTATACTCTCCCTGTCATGTCCTGCACAGTTGTCATGGCGCCCAGCTGGCCCCGCCCCTTGACACCGGCTGAGACGCATTGGACTGATTGCTTTTGGAGTACTTAAACGCTCCTTTTGGGACTGCCCGTTGCGAGATCATTGTTTAACCCTCGTTGAAACCCTGTTCATGCCCGTTTGATCTGAGTAATGCTTAGTTTGTAATTTTGATTGCCTTTGAACCTGTTTTGTTTTGTTTTTGGTCCGTTTGTGTGTTGGACAACTTTTCTTTCCTAATTAAAGTGACAGATCGTCTAGGCATATGAGTACTGACTTCCTGCTTCCCCGTCCGTTTACTGACATTCCCAAGGCACACCACAAGAAGTGGAGCCCCAACGACCTAAGTGGTTAAGAGATCTGTGAACTGTGAACCATGAATTTCATAGAAGAACAACATGGCAAGACATTTTACATATGCATAAAAACTGTGAGCCTTTCGTAACAAAAAATAGCCATCTAAAAGGTTTTTGACCCCGACCCTAAGTTTTCCAGGAAAAATACTTTTTATAGCACTCTATGGACTTGAATTTGGATCTCAAATGTTACTTTGGAAGTGGATGCATCCCGAGCTGACCTGTATTTGACACGGCTGGCCCAGTGCAGCTGCCATGCAATCTAAACACAAGCCTGCTGAGAAGCATGAGCTCATAACAACACGTGCATTCCTTCACCATGTCATCACGGTAGCCGCAAGTGACACGCTGACACACCTAAGTTCACGTTATTTCAGATTTTTGTTTTTCAGTCTTTCGTCAGTGTGCCACACACACTTCCATCACCAGGAGTAAAATGCAAGTTCCCATTTTTTATTTAGGAAGGTCGTAAACAACTATATCTCTGATCCCTTTATTGTTTGAGTGAATTTATAATGGATGCTTGCTAAAAAGATTAAAAGCAGTTTATTTGGAAGATTAAGTTATTTTCATGCTCTGCAATTAATTTGATGAATTTGATCAAGTATTTAAATTATTTGCTGAGAATATTTTTAAAAACATAAGGAAGATAAAAGTTGGTCAAAATTATCCACTCTCTGCTATGTAGCACAATTTTTGGTCATTTTTAATATTTGACCGAATTTATGAGAAAAACATTGAAAATCTCATTAGCTGCACCGCTTATCCTCAGTAGGGTCGCGGGGGTGCTGGAGCCCGTCCCAGCAATCATCGGGCAGTGGGCAGGGGACACCCGGAACTGGTTGCCAGCCAATCGCAGGGCACACAGGGACAGACAACTCGCTCACTCATTTACACCTAGGGACAATTTGGACCGGCCAATCCACCTGAAATGCATGTCTTTGGAATGTGGGAGGAAACCTGAGTGTCCGGAGGAAACCCACGCAAGCACGGGGAGAACATACAAACTCCGCACAGGAAGTCCCGTAGCTGGATTTGGACCCACACAGGAGGTTCCCAAGACCTTACTGAGCCACACACGCGCTAACCACTGCGCCGCCGTGCTGCCCACAATAAATATCTTTTCACATAATTTTTTAGGTAGTAAAAAAGAAAATAACCGTTTTTACTATTCCTAATAAATGTATTAAAATTATAGTAATTACATAATTTTTTTTTTTTATATTCAATGGTAGTGAAATTATTGTATGAGAAATAAAACATGAAAAATGTATAAAACATAAATATTGTTTCAAATAGTTTTTCTGATAAAGTAAAATCATGAAACTATTTTTTTAACTATTTCAAAGGGACAGTGTGTAATATTTACTGCTTCCTAGTGGTAAGAAAAACACTTTCATTCAGGAGAAAAAAACATTGATTTGAATAATAGGCAAAAATACATGAACTACCATACCAATGTTAATTTTTATAAATATTCTTAGGTCGAGATATTTGTGCTTCTTTCACATAGCAAAATCCATACCTAGTAGTCGTCTTCATGTTTTGTCTGTCATCTTGCTGATACGCTGTGCTCATTTGATACTGTTTTTTGTTTGCATTATACAATACAGTCAAATATTACACTATTTACCTTTACGTAACCCAAAAATGTTTAACAAAAACTTTTTCCAATATCAATCTCTACTTTTCAGCACTCCATTTCTGAAAATCACTCAGTGGGTCCCCTGTGATCAGAGAGCCCGGAGCAGGTGCTTCATCTCCACCCGCCTCGCGTGTCGTGCACTTTCCCCTTCATGGCAAAAGCTTCACTGTGGACCCGTGCCGCTTTCCCGCCGGGGCCTTTTTGCAGACTCCAGAAAAGGTTTGCTCGGCGTTGCTGTGGATTCCTTACCCCTCTGCCTGCGGGCTCTATAAATAGCGACTGTCAGATATTTTCACTCCCGTGGTGTGCACACTCGGTGGGCGATGCAGTGTATTAATAACCAATGTGACCCGAGTGCTGCCTAGGGAGAGAACAGGGGGAGAGGAAAAGAAATGGCGTGCCAGAACTCCAGAGGGACCACACGTGACCGATTTGAGTGGTTGATTGATTCCAATTTGATTGTGTTTGTCAGTATATTTTTTCTAAATTACCATCAGAGACTAACGTGCCAGGTGCCTTGTTTGTTTCTTTCTTGGGAACGATCACTTATCCACTGAGGTGGGATGCGTTGTTTGAGATTTTCTTAAAAAGTTGAATGTAGAACATTTTCTCCATTAGGTATGTGTGAACAATGCCCAACTGAGTTCCTAATGATTATAATCCTTTTTTCTACAGCAACTATCTGCTTTCATTTTACTTTTAGGCATGCTGTCTGGGACATGAACCACATTAGAAAGCAGGAATGGAGGGACGTCTCGCATGAAAATGGTGTAATTAACAAAAGGCCCATTTCAAGTACAGTGCAAATGCCAACTCAGAAAAAATGAAAAAGGAGAGTTTATTAAAGCGTATTTAAGAAATGCACATACTTGAACACGCAACGTAAGGAGCTTGACACAGGCTGCAATGACACAGGCCAGGAAATGGCGTCAGCAAGTAGAGAAGTTTCAATTTCTGTACAGCACCCGTAAAAGCTGTATAGATTGGGGGTCAGCAACCTGCAATTCCAGAGCTGCATGTGGGTCTTTAGTGCTGCCCTAGTGGCTTCAGGAGCCTTCTCGGACATGTTTTAAGATGGATTTTCTTTCTTCTGTGATGGTTTCTGTAGGAAGACAAACATGACACAAGGATACTTAACATTTTCCAATCTTTTAATTTTTGTTTTAGAATAGATATAAATGCCAAATGACTTACTTTTATGCATGAATCTCCTTTTTGTTTTAATTCAAAAATAGGTTTATATGAGCCTTTTATTCTCTTTGGCTTCAGACATTTTTTTGGGTCACATATGGATCTTTCAACATTTTGGGTTGCTGACCCCTGGTCTAGATTATAAGTCACCAGGAAGCCGCCTAAGAATAAATACATGACCAAAATAATTTTTAAAATTAGCATACAATTTATACAGTAATCCCTCAATTTTTGTGGGGGGTGCCTCCCAAAAAGGCCCCGCGATAGTCAAAACCCGCAAAGCACAAACCTTCATGTTTCTATTAATTACTCAAATATGTGTACATTTAGACCAAAAAATACAACCCAATCTACAGGCTCAAGCTTTTGTTTAACAAATAAAAGTACTGTACTTTATAAACCTTTTTTTAAACTAATAGCTGTATACTGTCAAATAAATTTAAAATATTTTTGTAGCAATATTCCACAGTTGATTCAGGAAACCATCTGCTTTTTTACTTCAGATTGTCATGATTACTCATTACACTCACCCGGGCCCGCTTGTTTGGCGCCAGCTGCCGCTGGTTACCTGATTGCTTCCCCCTCCTATTTAAGCTCAGTCCTTTCACTCGCCTGTTGTCAGTCTATCAGCGAACCTCTGTTTTCACAAGGCAAGCATTTTTTACTCTGACTCCCGTCGGTCCCGTTTTGTCACCTGTTTTCCACTTGTCCGGTCCTGATTTCCCTGTTTGTCTCCTGCTACGACCGTTTTTTTGAACCCTGACCACGTTCTGATCTCCCGTCCCGGCTAACTACCTGTTTTTGTCCCCGACCACATTCTGATGTCCCGTCCCAGCTAATGACCTGTTTTTCCGTCTAACTACGCTACAAACTCCCGCTCCGAAAGATTCACTTCCGCATTCAGAACACGCTCCGATCCCATGAGCGGCTTTCTTCCCGCGTCCGGCGAGCACCGTATCGCTGGCACTGACTTTCCTCTATATTTCAATCAACTTGTGCATAATGTCACGCATCTGGGTCCTCCTTCTGTTCTGGTCTTGACAGAGATGATATTTTGTCAAAAAAAAATTGGGTTTACAAATGCTTTTACCTTCCTTTAGCATATGGAGAAGTCCAACTTTGTCGACGAAAGGAAGCATCTGCCACAGTCTTTTGGTGCTTTTGTCGGTCCAGAGTTTTGTTGACATGACGGCTTTTAGAGAAACTCATTGAAATAGATTTGCACACACGTATTGTAGGTTCGTCAATCGGTTTTACGTACATGTAGAACTCAGACCACAGCGTTATTGACGCACAGGCTGACAAAGGCAGGAGTCGGGCAGGACTTTTTAGCCAAACACAATGCAAAACACAATAAGCGATAATTATCGGTGAAGCTAAAACCGCAAAAATACAGTGAGGGATTACTGTATATGTAAATCACTCAGTACCCTTGTCCACTGCAGAAGTTTTAATGGTTGACTATACTATTTTTTTAACTTTATTCTAATAATAACATATTAGTGACAATATAGTACAACATAACAACTTGTTATTTTACAAATGCATATAATCCCTAATAGTTAACAAAAACTAGCTGATAGCTTCAAAAATGTTGGTGACCCCTGATATAAAGCTATGATGAAACGACTGAACAATACGAAAGGCTTACGAGCCTCGACAGCAGATCGCAGATTGAATTTCATACCTGAGAATTGATATCAAAGTGGGTGTAATATCCCAGATGAGTGCTGCTAATCGGCCTTGACATGAACGCATCTTGCCCTATCCGGGCCATTCAACCTCAAGATGATTTTTAGACGTATCAAGAATGAATAGTGAGCATCCCATTTTGATTTTGGACAAATACGTTTTCAATTGATTTAATTTTATGTATTTTTGTATTTATTTCCATGTGTATTCAAAATATTTACTAAATGAATGTAACATATGAATTGAGTTATTTTGATTCATCTATTTGTTTGTTTTCTTGTGTATTTACACATGTATTTACGTTTACATTTATTTGTTAATTGTATCATTCATCCATTTGTTTATATGTTTGTTTTTTATTAGATATTTTGATTAAATTATATTATTTATTATTTATGTAGGTAGGTATAAGTAAATGTATGTATTTATTTAATCAGAGAAGTCGTCTTTCATTCAAGGGTGCCCATTCACACTGAAAGATTATTAACTAAGGTGTGCCATAAGGATCCTTATTTGTTTATCTGCTGCTCTCTATTTTCATCAAGGACCTGTCAAATGCTTGTTTGGCTTTCAGATTTGTATTTACACTGTTGACTCAGTGAATGTTCAAGTTCCAATACTAGTCAATAATTGAGATTTGGTATTTTTCATTCTCGGTAATTAAGCGATAAAGCAATAAACATATTTGTTAAGAATTCAATGCCGTTCCAAATGAAGCTAATGTTACTTGTGCACAACCGTTACTTGTACAGTAGAAAAATGATAACCTAAAATAATAAAATGTATCAAAAAGAAAGATTAATGAAATTATAAATTGATTAAAAAATGTATTCATGAGGAAAATAATACTACCATCATTATTATCATTATTCGATTAATTATGATTTGATTTCTTTTTAAGTTTCTATATTTATTTTTATTTTTTTAGTTAATCGGCAAACATTACATTATTTTACAAATAGCTTTTTCCTGTAGAGTGTTTATGATCCAAACATGTTTTGTTTAATCATGATGATTGTTTTATAAGTGCTTTTTTAGGATTTATTATCATTTGTCTTGCTTTCTTTAGGATTTATTATCATTTGTCTTGCTAAATTAATTATTTTGTTCAGTATTTATGATCTGAAAATGTTTTCTGTCATGGGTGCTCAATCATCCAAATCATACCAAAATGTATTCGTATTGCACTTTTCAGACAACAAATTGCAACTCAAAGTATACTCAACGGTATGAAAGTATACTTATAGATTGACTGAACAACTCAAAGACATTCAATGTAAAAAAGACATTCAATGTAAAATAAGAACATGAAATGCCTATTTTTTCCGATCTAACATCCCAGATCTGCAAAGAAATCTGATGCAGACACAAACGAAATAAACGAAATGAATGAAATAAATAAGATAATTTAAAAAAGACCAAATAAATGAAATAAGGTCAAAGGTCTCTCAGAATGTCAAATTCATTTAAGGGTTTTTTAGCGTCACCTTGTGTGAAACTGGCTTGTAAAATATCACCACTGTGACTTCGTCCACAACTGCTTATGTAAGCAATGCTCTGCATTGCAAACCAAATGCTCACCGCCTGAGCGATAACAGATAAGCGCCCGCTTCACTTTAGTCGGTGCAGGACATTCCAGATCGCATTTCAAAAAAAAAATAAGCCGGGTGGAGTGTAACCGCAAACTTGTTTTCCGGAGTAAACTTAGTTGATAAAAAGCAATCCCATACAGCGACCTTTTATCAAACTAAAGTAGAACCACCCTTTCATTGTTTTACTCTCGTCCTTCCTCCCAGACTTCATAAATCCCGGCCTTTATCGTCATCCACTTTCCCCGGGTACCCCACCCCCCCCAACTGGCGCCATGTCGGGGTGGGGGGGGTCAGTCGGGGTTCCATCCTGGTAAAAAGAACATAAAACATGAATGAAAAAAAGAAACAAATAGTGACTCATTTGGTTTCCCCGTAAAATACAACTGGTAATTATGGTCTCCTAGCAACCTGAGCAACATGGTGACACATTTACTCATATTCTCACATATTCCAGCTCTCAAGACATTGTGTCCCTGCACCAGACGTGTTGTATGTGTTGTATTTTTTCACCTCCCATTTGACCCCTAACTTAAAAAAATTGGTATTTAACAGAAGTGAAACAGAGCAGTTGTATCAATATATATAAATATATAACTGTAAATATGTATGAGCCAAGAATCCCAAAAAGTTTAGATTTAGCAAATGATCAAGTGTAAGGTGATGAAGCACTATTAAAGTTTCCTTGATCACGTTAAATAACAGCATGCCTGTGTCTTTGATAATGATTCTAAAAAGCTTTCCTTAAAGTTAAACTAACTCAAATTAAAACGACTATGATTAAGAGTATTACATTTTTGAATGACATCACCAATATTAAAACGCAATACAAGCCAATGTTATAGTATCTTTAAGGCTTTAAAATTAAGTTAACTCAGTTTAAAACGATTTTAACGAGTTGAATTTGTGACAACAACTTTAACTCAGCAGTTGAAGCTTTAATGCTTTACCGTTGACTTCACTGATATGTGAACAGCTATATGAGCCAAGTTGTTGGAAGGTCTGAATGATCAATTTATCAAATCATTTGAGTGATCTAAAAGATTTGTTCATGGATTCCTTAACTGTCAGGGTCGTAGGGGCACTACTTCCTTTGGTGTGTCTTGGGCAAGTACATTCTTGTTGCGCCCATCCCTCTCCAGTTCGTATTACAAGATACTTAACCAATTATAATCGGACAATGTGTCAGAGCCAGAACAGATCGTAGACCCAAACGCGTAACGTTTCACACAAAGCTTTTTTGGAGAATCAAAGAAGTCAGGGGCGGGGAAACAAACAACGGCGATCCGGTCCTTCCTGGGCAGGAGGAGCAAGGGGCTCACGGGATATAAACGTGGACGGAATGCGAAAACAAGTCGAGTTGCCAGTACGGGCGATCGGAGTGTGGTCGATGTGCAAAGACGGGTCGATTAGCCGGCGGAGGAGATTGGAGCATGTTCGGTGGGCAAAACCGGATCAAGTAGCCGGAGACGTTTGGGAAGTCAGGGACAGACGAGCAAGATACTCGACAGGACGGAAGAGATGGGATAGATACCATATACAGGATGTAGGATGGTTCCGGAACAGAACAGGAGCCAGAGTCAAAATGCTTGCTTAGCAAGTGCGGAGGTTCGTTGACGGACTGACAAGGAGTGAATGGAGTACTGAGTTTAAATAGGAGGGGGAACCAATCAGGCAATGAGCAAAAGCTGACGCCAAACGAGCGGGCACAGGTGAGGGCATTGGGTAATTGTAGAACAATGTTTGGTTTATTTCAACAAATTGCCTCTTTCACCTAAGCTCCAGAAAAAGGGAAAAGGGAATATATGTACATATACAGTCATATGCAAAAGTTTGCCTACTTTTGTTTAAGTAATTATTGCACAATTTCTGTAAATCCTTTCAACTTCATTTTCACTTCTCAGATATCCGAACAACCAATGATTTATAAGGGAAAATCTTGAAAATGATCAGGGGTGCCCAAACTTTTGCATACGACTGTATACCTGTACATATAAACATATATAACTATATAAATATATATAAAATGTGTTCACCATGATTTTCTTTTCTTTTTTTAATTCCTCAGCATTGAAGTCCTATCAATTGCATACCTGGAAACACTACCACTCTCCGTGTCAGTTTTCAACCCTCAAAAACATTTTTAAAAATATTCAGCTTTTTTAAAAGTAAACAACTACAAAAATCTAAAAAATCAAAACGAGTATTTTAGTGTATGATCATGTTATTTTAAAGCGAGACTAAGTCTTTGTGCGTGAATAAACCGCTTCTACGATCACATTAGATTTCCATTGTGGTAAATGTTTGCTACTTCTGGATTCCAAAATAGGCAAATGTTGTTTCTTTTCTTTAATATTCTGGATTGTGTTTCACACGTAAATCTGGTGTGCATGATAAAATCTACCCCTTTTTAATGACAAAGGGTTGGCAAGTATCTTATTTGATTGCATACTTGCAAAGTCCAATAAACTATCTCTTTCTTCACACACATGCAAACTTTCTGATCGATCATTCCTGCCACTTCCTCGACCTACGGTAACCCCGTCGCCGTGGAGCCCATCGGGGTCGCTTGCTGACCGCATCGGCCTCCTAAACCGAGCAAAGCAGCTTAAACTTCCCCGACCACACGTGTGAAACGTGCAATACTGCTTGACACACAAAACACATGCAGGGCTATCCTACCACGCTCTGTGCAAAGCTAATGAGGTGGGCGGAGTCTGTGCCAGAGGGAGGGCGTGACGTAGAGTTGGGTCACGCCTACTCAGCTGGACTGAAGCACGTTCCTCTTCACAAGCACCTGCAGGAAAACAGAGAAAACGGAGAACACAACTCATGTCGAGTGCATGTGGAAAGCGGAGGGGGTGTTCCCACTAATGGCAGGCATGTGTTCCAGGAACGTTACTGGGTCGGAGAAAAAAAACTGACATTGATTTCCTTTAACATGCAGCAAACGAGCACAAATGAAATGAAAGCAGTGCTTCTCCGAAGTTGTTGGGTTTTTTTGTGACTCCTACTATAACCTTGTGATTTACAATTAATCAATTAAACAAGTGGTTCTCAACTTGCCTGAGTTCAGGACCCGCCATCACACCTTAATTACAAGCCATGACACAAATGAAGAAAAAAATCCACTTTGCAAATTTTTGGGAAGAAAGGATAGTGCAGATATCGTACAACGAGTAAGGTTTCAGGCGATTGTTCGTTAGTTGCTTCAGTGCAATACTCTGTATGTTAAAGGTTTATACAAGTATGTTTAGGGCTTGTATAAGTAACCTGTATTGTTTTGTACTAAAAAAAACAATTTCATAAAATAATATTCTCTATAAAGATAAATAAAGTTGAGTTTAACTTACTTTTGGAAGATGCACTCCAAGAGGTCCTCCTCCACGCTAAAAAGTGGCCGAAAAAAAGCGTTCCGACCATTTTCTCAAACGCATAAAGCTTTCTCATTCCACTTTGGTTTCAAAAGAAACGGCTACCCTATTGCTTACAATTTACACCAACCATATTGAATGGATGTCGTCAAAGCGATACAGTACACGTTGTCATGATTACACGTGAACCAGGAAGTAGAAGCTGGAGTTCTTCTTCAATGTGGATGCATGGTGACCTCTCAGAGTGCCACACGGTGGGAGGAAGCACTAAAGTACTGTCCTATACTCCGAAAAAGGTGCACACAATACAAAATCTAACTTACAGCAATGTCCGGATATTTTTTAACATCCCGAAAAAATGATCGTATCTGGCGGAATCCGTAAGTCAAATGTCTGTAAATGTGACAAAAATATGTTAGCATCCCAAAAAGTCAATCACAGCATCCTTCCATAAGTAGTAAACCTTCCCATAATTTTATAAAAGTAAATAAATGTGAGGTATTTTTGCATAGAATTGAAAGGCATTGTTAAAGTATTTAGTTAGTGAGCAGTGGTGTTTTTAAAATGTTGTTTTTTACTATTAGATGATGTAAAATTATATATACAGTGTCCCTTTATAATTCCAGTGAAGTAAAAATATCTGTTTTTAAACCCTGTGTTTAGCTTTTGGAAGGATTTTTAATCAAATACATTTTTTGCATATTATTGTTATCATTAGCGTTAGTTAGTTAGTTAGTTAGTTAGTTAGTTAGTTAGTTAGTTAGTTAGTTAGTTAGTTAGTTAGTTAGTTAGTTAGTTAGTTAGTTAGTTAGTTAGTTAGTTGGTTGGTTGGTTGGTTGGTCAGTGTTGAATGCGTTTTTCTTCAGCATGTTTGTTTTTCTGGATTTTGAAAAGCAGTGACATATTTTAATATTACAACATTAACTAACTTATGCCTCTTTTGCACTACATGGCCTCAGCTAAGTACTTTTCCGAGTCTCCTTTTCCATTATAGTTGTACCCATGGTACCGTGATTTGATGTCATCACCATGTACAGGCGACATACTCTCTCCCTTGGTCAAATTTGCGACCTACAATATATCAAATTGGCTTATTCTCCATCCAAACTTGTGACTATAAATATTTTCAGGTGTCACATATAAAGTGTACTCAATTTTAAATGATTAAAAAAAACATATAAAACAATATATGTGGGGTTGTAATGTATTACTGATGTGTCTCTGGGGCCATAAAATCATACTACAAGAGGAACTAGTAGCTCTAAATTTATTTAATTTGATAGGATCTTGTATTAACTCATTATTGTTTAGGCAAGAGGACATTTTTTATTTTACTTTATTTTATTTTTTCTACTGTTAACTGTCTTTACATTGTACTGTTTACTTTATATACACTTGACTACAGTACGATAACTTTGTACAAACAGAAGGTATTTCAGTGATCATGTTGACTTGTCAGTTTTGAGTGCAATGTCCAGTTGTGTATGGTTTTTATTTCAGTTGTGGATACTTTACATGAGAGGTGAACAATTTATATCTTTCTATTTTTTAGTCTTTATGTGGTGTATTTTTACGAACTGTAGAACAACCGTAATTTCATTGTCGCAATACAATGAAAATAAAGATGATTCTGATTCTCAAATGGGCACATCAGCACATACCTGTAATTCCTGATGCAGTGTTCGGCCTTCGTCCCTATTTATAAATTATTGCCAGGAATAAATGTATTGTTTTGTAACTTGAAAGACACGTTTTCATTATAGTTTATATTAAGGATTTAAGTATTTAAAATGCCAGAACATTTTAAACAAGTTGAATAATAATAAAGGAAAACACTTGTATGTAAAAAAAAGTATTCATTTTATCTTCTCACAAGATTGTTGTAATAAAAATATATTTGTACACAAAAGAGTCTTTGGCTGGGTCTACAGGTGCATCGATCTCAGGCAAAGTTGCAAAGGTGAATGTCTCTTCTTGACTATGTGGTGCTGAAACCTGGAATGCTGACAAATTTTTTTTTGTATTTTGTTTTTTGTCAGACTGATCCCGTTTCGCCCATTTTGGCGCTAATCCAGATAGTCTCACTTACTGGAAGCAGACCAATTGTAGATTGTTATATTGCAGTGTTTTTCAACCAGCGGGCTGGGGCACACTTGTGTGCTGTTGTCTAGTGTACCGCAGAAAATTTCCCATTTCATCTTTGCAAAAAAACCTGCCATTGTTTTTTTCTTCATATGACCACCCAAATAATTGGCAGCAGATTACAATTTTTATATACTAATTATGTTTTTCTTCAGATGTATGATTTTCTATAAAGATTAGATTAAAAAAAGGCAACTGAAAGAAAATGTAAGATTCCACTACAAAAATGATCAAATCAAAGATCTTGTACATCATTTTCCTGGTGTAGTTGTTCTTAATTTACCCAAAAAATGTCTGAAAAAAGTTAGAACATAGTAAAAAATGTTTTTTTCCCCCTGGCAGATATTTTGTTTTCTCATATTAAGTTTGTTGTTGTTATCATGTTTCCATAGAAACAAGATAGAAATGTTGTGAAACATGAAAAACAGGTTAAAATTGTGGTAAAATTACAGTAAAATGGTTAACTATAATGAAATGAAGAAAACCTTTTGTAGTATGATTTTAGTGATCTTATAATTTAAGCTTTAGAAAAAAATGGTGCCGGGAATGAATTTTTCAACATTTTCAACAGATGGTGCGCGAAAAAAAGTGTGCCATAAGGTCCAATAAACCTGATATATTGTCATGTTACACTGGCAAATGTTATCCTATGGAAGGAATCACAAACTCTAATGTTATTTTGAATGAAGTAGATCGACTTTATTTTATATGTAATAAGACAAAGAGACCAGTAACCTCCCACCGGATTTGTTCATTGACTGCACCACACCAACTGGCCAACTGAAAATAATTTTTCGAAAAGGTAATACGCGGACACACTATTGCGGCTCTGTTTTGGATGCCGCTCTCAGGGAAGATCCGTCGCTGACCAATCAGTGGTCTGCAGTGACCCATGTGACATTTTAGTCCCCGGGATGGTGTCCGGGAACAAGAACCAGGTACTTTTTTATAATGGAAAACCAAAAAGGCAAGGCAAGGCAAGGAAGTCTAGAACTGTGTAGTGGAAAAGTGCCTTTGCTATCTAACTAGTTAGTTAGTTAGTTAGTTAGTTAGTTAGTTAGTTAGTTAGTTAGTTAGTTAGTTAGTTAGTTAGTTAGTTAGTTAGTTAGTTAGTTAGTTAGTTAGTTTTGTTCTGTAATGGAGTGGTAAGCACATTCGCCTAACACACGAAAGGTCCCCGGTTCGACACCTGGTGGAAACATATGCTGGCCTGGAGAGGGTTTGGTATATATGTACATACACTCGTTTTTGCATTTTACTGGAGCTTAGGCGAAAAAAAGCAATTTGATGAAACAAACCAAACATTGTCCGATTATAATTGGTTAAGTAACTTGTAATACGAACTGGAGAAGGATGGGCGCCACCAAGCTGTACTTGCCCAAGACACATCACAGGAAGTGGTCCCCCTATGACCCTAGTGGTTCAAGGATCCAAACAAAAAAACAAACAGATGGTACAAGTGTACAGACGCTGTATTTTTAATATTCCAACAAAGTGGGTATTTCAGTTTCTTAACCTGTTTTTAAAATATTGTCTTTTAGCTTTTTAAAAGGTTGCTAACTATGTGTAAGATCGAAGAGAGACCCTTATCTTTACTTTCTTTTATTAAAAATGAGAAAAAACTGGGGCAGCACGGCGGCGCAGTGGTTAGCGTGTGCGGCACAGTTCTAAGGTCTTGGGAACCTCCTGTGTGGGTTCAAATCCAGCTACCGGACTTACAGTGCGGAGTTTGTATGTTCTCCCCGTGCTTGCGTGGGTTTTCTCCGGGCACTCCGGTTTCCTCCCACATTCCAAAGACATGCATTTCAGGTGGATTGGCCGGTCCAAATTGTCCCTAGGTGTGAATGAGCAAGCGAGTTGTCTGTCCCTGTGTGCCCTGCGATTGGCTGGCAACCAGTTCAGGGTGTCCCCTGCCCACTGCCCGATGATTGCTGGGATGGGCTCCAGCACCCCTGCGACCCCACTGAGGATAAGCGGTGCAGCTGGTGAGATGAGATGAGATGAGATGAGAAAAAACTGTAACATTTCTCCCTGATTCCTAGAGATAGCCCGTATTCATGGAAGTTATAAAACATCCTTTTGGTTCACATTTAGCAATTCACATGTATTCATTGTACAAACAACCCAACTTTCAATTCCAAGTTCTCTAGAACTTAGTAGAGATGTTCTCGTAATAAACAAAATACCCCCAAAAAATGCACCCTTACCCAGAATGCTTCAAATAGCTTCCTTAGAATAGAAGTAACGCGACTGCTTTGGAAAGACTGCACATTATTTTCCTGATCAATCAGTCATGTCAATTTTAATAATAGAATTATGAGTCACGCACACATGGACGCATCCTGGTGCAAGGGCGAACTGTTGCATTGCATTACTTAGTATTCGAGTACTGCGCACAAGAAAGCGCGTCAAATAAGGAGAACAAGGAGCAAGATGAGGTTCTGCACACATATTCAGAGTCGCTACACAACAATGTGCTGTGTTTACGAACTGAACTGAATTGAACCCTGTTTCTCACTGACTCAATTTGGCCTGGACTAACCTCGAGTCTGTACAAGGAAGTGCGTTAGTCTGGTCTTTAGCACTCTCTACTGGAAAGGAGAAAAATTGCTCCTTGATCAGCGTACTGTACTTTCATAACATGTTTTGATTGATTGATTGATTGATTGATTGATTGATTGACATTTAAAAAAAACACAGGATTACAATGAATTAAAAATCAACTTCGACAAACAATTTATAAAGCAGAAGGGGGGAAAAAAGAGCTGACAGCCCACTTTTCACATTAATCAAATCATGTAAATAGGTTAACAAAATATTATTATATGACAAATGCATCACATCATATTATCATTCAAAAGAGAAAGAAAATAATAATGAACGCTTGAGTTATTATAAGGTCAGATGATAATGTAGGATTATAAATTCTCACCACACCATTTGATTGAACATAATCACACACAAACAAACACAATGTTGATAAATATATAAATGTATGTTTATATGTTTTTTGTTTGTTTGTTTGTCCTTTTCATTCATTCATGCATGGTTATAGTCGAACAATATAAACGTGAAGTGTCAAAATGACCTGGCATTTCTAGTATGATTCATGAATCGAGTCGTTCTCAAGTAGGGTTAGACCTAGGGGTCGGGAACCTCTGGCTTGCGAGCCATACTGTATATGGGTTTTTTCATGAGTACATATTGCTCGAAAATAAAATAGGACTTGCGCAAATGTTATTATGTTGCCTAATGCTAAGCCAATAGTCAAAGCCAAAACAATACTTTTTCATGATGGGTTCGGTCCAGTATATAGGAGGTAGTTCTTCCTAGGGGGGTATGCCAAAGAATAATTGAGAAGCACTGGTTTAATGTACCCTTCAATCAATTTTGCTTTATATTCTCTCTTGAGGGCAGCACGGAATAGTGCGTGTGTGGCACAGTTCTGAGGTTGTGAGATCAAAAATTCATGTGTGGAGTTTGCATGTTCTCCCCGTGCTTGCGTGGGTTTCCTCCGGGCACTCCGGTTACCTCCCACATTCCAAAAACATGCATGTCAGCTTAATTGGCCGGTCCAAATTGTCCCTAGATGTGAATGAGCAAGTGAGTTGTCTGTCCCTGTGTGCCCTGTGAGTGGCTGGCAACCAGTTCAGGGTGTCCCCTGCCCACTGCCCGAAGATAGCTGGGATGGGCTCCAGCACCCCCAGAGACCCTACTGAGGATAAGCAATGCAGATAATGGATGGATGGATGGATGGATTCTCTCTTGAAGGTGTGAAGGCCTAACAAGTTTTTCAAGTCATTATCCAAGGTGTTTCACAAGTTTGGTCCATTTCAAGTAATGTTTTTTTTTTGTTTTGTTTAAGTTTGTCATATTTCCCCAGAATTGTTTTCTCTGAAAGAAGCATCGTAAATATGCTGGTAAGCTTCTGTTTGCATTTCTATACATTATCATCTGAGCAATTTACTTCATGATCAAATCATGTAACTGTGTCTATGAATAGGTTATGAGTATGTGCTCTATGGCTAGTTTCAAAAAATATTCTGATCGCTTTTATTCTGTGTCATAAAATGAGGATTTCATGTTTGTAATGTAGATAATAATTCTCGGCTGGTTGATTAAACCTTCAATGTGTTTTTTAGGTCTTTTATACCTCTGCGGGGTTTCCAGTCCAAAAGATGGCACATCACAAATTCCTTTTCATCTGTGAAGCGCGTCTGAGGCCGAGAGGGTGGGAGCGAGGGTTCCAGTCACGGGAGTATTCGCCTTTTGTTTCTTGCCTCAGGGGGGAATGCTTCTTTCTTTGTCTCAAGACTTATTAGCAGAATTGCAAGAAGAAGGAAGGGTTTATGTGTACCGACAATAGCTGCTATTGTCTTCCAGAGCTCCACGTGAATGACACGTTTTTGACATATAAAGAGCAAGTAAATTAAATCGGTGATAGCAGTGTGGTAAATTATACTCAGCAGTTTGCAAACCTGATTAGTAAATTCAAATATGTGAACAGAATGGGTTGTGCTATTTTATTTTATTTTTTTTGCTTATACTGTTGCCCTATAGCAGTGCTTTTCAATTATTTTTTATCATTATCTGTCACGTTCCCACTCTTAAAAAGAAACCCTCTCCCCGCTAATTTAAGTGCAAATGAGCAAATGATTTAAAAATGTCAACGTATTTTTCTGATTTTAAGTATTTTTTTAAATTAAATGTT
Source organism: Urocampus carinirostris (assembly GCF_059441175.1). Taxonomy (NCBI): domain Eukaryota; kingdom Metazoa; phylum Chordata; class Actinopteri; order Syngnathiformes; family Syngnathidae; genus Urocampus; species Urocampus carinirostris. Next base: position 10,547,477 of record NC_142366.1, on the reverse strand, counting down.
TGACTGAATTTGGAGACAGTGCTGTTAGATTTCATATCTATAATAGAAAGGAGCCAAAAAAACTTTTAAAAAAAATATGCAAAGACACCAATTTAATTCTATATGTTTCGTAATTGTCAAGACCAGAACCGAAGGAGGACCCAGATGCGTAACTATACTCACAAGTTTATTGAAAAATAGAGGAAAATTAGCGCCAGCGATCCGGTGCTCACTGGATGCGGGAAGCAAGCCGCTCACGGGATCTGAGCGTGTTCTGAATGCGGAAGTGGATCTTCCGGAGTGGGAGATCGTGGCGTGGTAGATGGGAAAAACAGGTTATTAGCCGGGACGGGTGATCAGAACCTGGTCGGGGTCAAAAAACGAGTCGTAGCCAGAGACAAACGGGGAAATCAGGAACGGACGAGTGGAAAACAGGTGACAAAACGTGACCGACGGGAGTCAGAGTCAAAAATGCTAGCCTTGTTTAAACAGAGGTTTGCTGATGGACTGACAACAGGCGAGTGCAAGGACTGAGCTTAAATAGGACGGGGAACAATTCAGGTAACCAGCAGCAGCTGGCGCCAAACGAGCGGGAACAGGTGAGTGTAATGAGTAATCATGACAGTAATACCTTAAAAGGCTCGCCTGGGACTTTGATTTCAATTGAAATAATAATAGGATGGGTTTCATCATTGTTTTCTGATTGATACAGGGATATGTAGAACATTTGAAATGGTATATAAATGGCAAACACAGCTTTGGGACTGGCGACATCTAATGGACATACTTGAGATTACAGGCCAAAGAGCTCATTTTCCTATTGTGCTTCTCTCGGAATTGTCTCGCGTAGTGTTTTATGTTTGATTATATGTTCAAATGAAGACTCGCACACAGATGTATGTTCATCAGCTTTACCGAAAACTTCAGTGCCTGCATTACAAGTTGGTGCACCTGTCAAACTGCTCCGGGTAGAACACATACATTGTAACATCTTCCCTTTTTTTTTTTTCTTTAAATCCACCCCCCCACATTAACATTGAAAGCAAGGGCTCATGAGGTAAACACAACACAACAATCCAACATTTACAGGTAGATCGTCCCTTTGTGTTAAACTAAGTCCCGGAGGTGTGTTAACAACCCTGCCGCATCTGCTGGTGGTGACACCAGTCTGGGCCATCTGAGGATCCGGCACAGCTGGTGAGCAGGGTTGAGGTGTGTCTGTGACTTGATCACCACCACTAGGGCTGAGGTGGACGGGACCCCGCTGACCGCCTCTGCTGATGGTGAGACCCCTGGTGCTGGCCTCAGGTCTCTACGGTTGCGTCTCAGCACAGTCTTATTATCCAGCTTCACCAAATAGGACCCACTCTGGTCCTGTCATACCACCGATGTAAATGTCCAGACAGTGTGTCCAGCCACTTGTTACTGTACTTGCACCTGATCTCCATTCTGCAGAAGCCGTTGCCCGTAGCCCCTCTATTGTAATAGCGAGCCTGTCTGAGCATGTTTTCCTGCACAGCGTTATCAGTGTCCACAATTGCAGGTTTAAGCAGATTTTCACACATTGGGCAGTAATGTCTTTGTCTGTCGACTCATCAGTCTTTGTGCAAGACTGGCCTGGAAATCCTGCGCAGGGGTGTTTATGTGAGCCAGTATGGCTAAGTAAGGGTCCAACTTTGCCTTCAGGGCTTCCCCTATTAATCTTTTAGCCGTTTTGACGGTAGACTCTGCTTTTCCATTGCTTTGGGGATATGTGGGCGATGATGTTACGTGTTCAAATTCCCAAGACTGGCTGAATCTCTTAAACTCCTGTGAGCTATATTGTGGGCCATTGTCCGAAAACACCACATCAGGCACACCATAGCGAGCGAAATGTGCCTTTAATTCGTGGATAACTGTGGTGGACTAGGTATCGGGCAGATAATCAACTTCCCAAAAATTTGAGAAATAGTCCACAGTCACTAAGTAGTCTTCATCATTAAAGGTGAAAATGTATGTGCCCACTTTTGCTCATGGCCTCAATGGGAAGTATTGGCTCTTTCTGTTGCCATGTGTCTACTTCTTTGCACACTTTGCACTTCCCATTATGTGTTTTAAATTGTTCATGCACAATACCAATACACACATTCGCTTACTGTTCTTTTGCAGTTTTCAATCCCTAAATTTGAGGCATGAATCTTTTCCATAATTTCTTGTCTTAGAGCTGTTGGGACGACAGCCCTCTCTCCCCAAAACATTGTTTTGTACAGTTAGCTCATCTCTCATGGAAAAATATGGCCTCATCTTGAGCTCAACCTGTCCTTTATCCTCCGGTCATCTTGCAGTATTCTCTGTTTCAGCACCTGGAGGGCCTGGTCCCGTTTCGTCTCACCTTGGATTTTCAATTTCAATTGTTTCAATTTCCGCTTCAACAGAACCCTCAACTGCATATATTGGAAAGTATGCTCTGCTCATCGTATCTGCAACAAGCATCAGCCTGCCTGGAACAAACACTACGTCTATGTCATATTTCTGAAGCCTCAATAGCATTCTTTGTAGCCTCTTTGGGGCACTAAGCAGAGGCTTCTGTGTGATGGTTTTGAGTGGTTTATGGTCAGAGTGCACCTTTCTGCCATGTGTGTATTGGTGAAATGTTTCCATTCCAAATAAAATGGTGTGGAACTCCTTTTCAATTTGTGCATATCTTCTTTCTGTAGAGGTGAGTGCCCTACTGGCGTATGCTATAGGTTGGCCTACCTGCAAAAGTGCTGCGCCTAGCCCAATTTCGGATGATTTATTGGAGAGTGAGTTCCTCCATAGGATTGTAATACTTCAATACTGGTGCTGTGGCTATCACCTCTTTTATTGTTCAAGAGGCATATTTCTACATGTCAGTCCATTTCCGGGATCACATCCTTGTGTGTCAGTTGCCTCATGACCTCACAGCTATCCGATAGATTTGAGCAGAATTTTGCGAGATACTTCACCATTCCAAGCAATGACCCTTGATGTCGGTGGGTCTTGGCATTTCTTGTGCCTTAAGTGCCTGTGTCAGCCTGTGCTGAAATACCCCAGAAGCTGGCATGATCCCCATTGGCATTCTCCTCCACCTGAACCTCCGGAATGGCGTCGCAAATGTTGTCATGTAGCTGGAGCGCTCTGTCAGTTTCACATGCCAGAATCCATTTTTTACATAACACACCATGAATACCCTGGCATTTGCCAGGTCAGGCAGGACATCCTCAATAGTTGGTAATGGAAATTGCTGTCTTTTTAGTGTTCTGTTCAGAGGTATGGGATCAATACAGATGGAGCAGTGGTTAGCGCGTGTGTGGCACAGTTCTGAGGTCATGAGAACGAATCTCCTGTGTGGAGTTTGCATGTTCCCCCATGCTTGCGTGGGTTTCCTCCGGGCACTCCGTCTTCCTCCCACTTTCCAAAAAATTGCACGTCAGGTTAATTGGCCGGTCCAAATTGACTCTAGGTGTGAATTAGCGAGGGAATTGTCTGTCCCTGTGTGCCCTGCGACTGGCTGGCAACCAGTTCAGTGTGTCCCCTGCCCACTGCCTGAAGATAGCCGGGATGGGCTCCAGCACCCCCGCGACCCTACTGTGGATGGATGGGTAGATGGATGGATCAATACAGATCCTCAGCTTTCCTGATGGTTTCCTAACCAGGACCATGTTACTGAACCAATCTGTGCTCTTTTCAACTGGTGTAATTATTTCTCTTGCCACCAGGCTTGTCAGTTCCTGCTTTAGCTTTTTCAGACCTAATGCATCCATTGTCTTTTTACGTTCGTTTACGCTGTCCTCCGCTTCTTCTTTCACCTCGCCTTCTCTATTCGACATCTGTTCGCGTATATGAGTTCGATAGTACCGCTGCCAACATGTTTTATGTTTAATATTACATTTAAATTAAGACTCACACACAGATGTATGTTCATCAGCTTTACTGGAAACTTCAGTGCCTGTATTACAAGTCGTGCACCTGTTAAACCGCACTGGGTAGAACACATACATTGTAACACGGGGCACATAAAATGGTGTGGCGGGCCATGTTTGGCCCGGGGGCCATCAGTTTTTCAAATGTGCCCAATGGTCAAAATCTATCAAAGCACCTTAAAACAACACTTGAGATGCGAAAATTAATTGTCCCATATTTTTTATTTAAACCTTTTATATTGTTATATTTTTGCTAAGAAAATATGTACAGTAACGCCTCAACCTTTAAAAATGGCAATATAATGTATAGTTAGAAACATACGGTATCCTTAAATGAAGGGCGGACTTTTGTAATTGAAATTTTGTATCGTGACGTGAAATTTCAGTGGTCAATGTCGAAGACACAAGAAAATAATATTGGAAAAAATATTAACATAAAAACCTTTTTTTACTTTGGAGTGTCGCATCAACGCAACGTCTCTGATCTTGACATGTGACTTTAATTGCAACCTAAGCCATGGTTGCTTTACATTTTTTATTTTTTTAAATGTTACTTTTATATTTTTTTTTGTTTTAAGTACATCCAATTCACAAATGTAAAATATATTTTTAAGTCAAAATTACGCAACATACTTTTCATCAATCTTTTTTTTTTCCACATGCCATTAACAACGAGTGACAAAATGGCCGCCTTTTGGAAATGGATGAAAGGTGACAATAACATTTTGCTTTTTAATTTATATTAACAAGGGAACTTATAATTGTATGTCACACAATATGTTAATATATATTAACTTGTCAATGTCCTTTTGGAAGTAGGGTTAATTTGTGAAAGTTAAGCGTTAAAAACTATTGAAAACGCACATGGCCACTAAGCTAATTCCACCTATGGTTTATTTACCCCTAATATCAAATTGATTGATTCCCACTTCACCTTGAACCACTATCTTAACTATTTTATCTTTCCCAAATTATGGAGCAGCCCACTGTTTATAGATTCACATGTAGAGGGGCACACTGTTTTATTTGTGACTGTAAATTAGTCAATGACCGACTAAAAAAACAAGCCCGGTGTTATGCCATATTTTCCAACTCGGGCGAATTTTCCTACCAGAGGCTGATTCGACCAGAACAGTAGTACAATATTTTCATTATTCTTGTGTATTTTGTATAATATATATTCAAAAATAATTGATTATTTGTGTTGATGGGTTCAATAATGATAGCTAAGTATTTAGTGTAAGAGGCAAAAAGTCGCACAAAAGCGCCGTTTTAGTGGCTCGCAAACGTCTTTCTTTGTAAAGATGCCGCCGGTGTTCTACCCTTCTTGCTACTAAATATGTGTTATTGAATCTATGTTTCATAAAATATACGTAATGAAAATGTTATATTACTGATATAGTTCATCTGGAGGGATGAAAGCATGACCAACTTGGGTGCCGAGGTGCTTAACTTGTTTGGGTGTTTTGGTATTTGAGTTGGCCATGGTCCAAAAATGTGTGTGTGTTTTTTGCTACTTTTTCCCTTTTTTATTTTCTTTGTTTTTGTATGTGTTTGTCTTGCTTTCGGTCACGCCTCTCCAGGGATACGACCTGGGTAGGTAGGTAGGTAGGTAGGTAGGTAGGTAGGTAGGTAGGTAGGTAGGTAGGTGGGTAGGTGGGTAGGTAGGTAGGTAGGTAGGTAGGTAGGTAGGTAGGTAGGTAGGTAGGTAGGTAGGTAGGTAGGTAGACATAGTCGAATGCTTTGGTAGGAAAATTCCCCTGAGTAGGAAAATATGGCAGAACACCGGTTTAGCTAACCTGCTGTCGTGGATATCCCATTATTGATCTCGGTTCTACACAGCGAGCAGAGTGACATTAGCAGGTAAAAAAAATCCAATATTTAATAACCGACCTGTTAGTCCGATCCGAAAAATAATAATACATAAGTATATTGACCGGAAATTTATTTGGAAACGGTCATTTTCATTACCTAAACTACCATTTAAAGCTAGCATGAATGCCAGTCCTTTTTGAAATTTTAATTTAATCATAATTTAAACCAGTGATTTTCAACCACTGTGCACTAGTGTGCGGTGAGAGATCGTCAGGTGTGCCGTGAGAAATTATCCAATGTCACATTTTAAAATTTAGATTTTATAAAACATTTATGAATCATTTTCTGCAAATATTATGTCATTGTCAAGTGTCTGTGCTGTAAAAACTGGGGGTATTATAAATTATAATTAAACGTACTGTTCGGTGTCATTTTATAACATTTTTGGTAAGTGGTGTACTGCAAAATTTTTCCAATGTAAAAAAAACGTACCCTGGCTCAGAAAAGTTTGAAAAACACTGATTTAAACAATGATTGATAACAGGTATCCAGTTTTCATTCAGTCGATTCCAGTTTTTGCATAGTTTTTGCGCCCTCAAGTGGTCCTAAGGTGTATTGTGACATAAAATAGAATACAGAGAGGGCGCCGCCAGGCTGTTCTTGCCCAAGACACACCACAGGAAATGTTGCCTCTCCGACCCTAGTGGTTCAGGGATCCAAACATACAATAAGTTAAGAATATCGTACTTGTCATTGATAATAATGTTGTGAACATTGTTTACGCCAAGATTAGACATTGCATCTAGGATGAACATGAAATAACATATTTAACAGTTTTAGAATTAAATCTAATACTAGGATATTAGGGCAATATTAGGCTCTGTTTTAAACTGTGCTCTTACAACTTTGACATTGAAGTTTGAAACGGTTCTAAATATTTTCAACAGTTTATTTGAAAATGGAGTGGAAGAGCACACTCATGCGTACCCAGTCCCAACGTAACATCCACTCATCATACGACAAACCTTGAAGGACATATGCCCGGATACTCAGCAGGGCTGTGTCTGTGTCTAAGTTTGTAAAACAAACACTTTCCTAATTTATATATTTCAAATATATTGCCTCTTTAATGCATTAATATGACCCCAGCAGATATCAAGCTGCAACTGAAGATACTAGCACTGGTTCCATAAGTTATCAGTTCAAAAGGTAGCTTTTTATTTTGAGGCACATTTAGCAAATTCAATCTAGCATGTTCTTCCCTGATTGGAGAATACATCAATGACGTCGCTCGTCAACGGCACACGGGAAAGAAAAACCCTTCAGCTAGAGCTTTCGAAGACCACAGAGGAAAATGGATCGCTCTTTGCACAGAGCAAGTCGACAGGGAGCCTTCAAAACCACGCTGGTGTGTCCATTGAGGCCTTGAGGGTGTGTTTTGAGATGAGCAATAAGCCAGCTAAAACCCTCACAACAAAAGATGAGGCAATGCTTCCAAAGATGTCAAGATGGCCTTGATGGGAGAGATCAATGAGTCTGTGGCGGAGTGGCCCGGCAAGAGTGATGCAAAGGCAATGAACTCTTCACCTGAGGTAAAGAAAGATTGATATCCTGAGTCCATGGTATTTATTTCATACGTTCGATTATTTCCAATATTTATTGATAATAAAAAAACAATTATGGGAAAACTATATATGTTTAATATTATATGTTAAAAACCTTTCAAATATTTTGGTTAGCAATTAAATATGATTTATGTAGTTATAATAGTTAAAATACAGACCCTTCCCTACTTACGAACATTCGAGTTACTAACAACGGTACACACAAACATTTTCTTCGGGATGTCGAAATATATCCGGACATTGCTGTAAGTTAGGTTTTGTATTGTGTGCACATTTGTCCGAGTGGAGGACAGTGCTGTCGTGTTTCATTCCGTCGCGTGGCGCTGTGAGAGGTCACCCAGCATCCACCCCAAAGAAGAAATCCGGCTTCTACTTCCTGGTTTGTGTGTATACACACTGCACTGTATCTCTAGCATGTTTATCTTTCGGTTTCAAAACAATACAGGTTACTTATACAAGCCTTAAACATACTTAGATAAACCTTAAACATACATTCCATACAAAATATAGCACTGGAGCAACTTACGTACAAATTAAACTTACGGAGGATCGTTCGTAAGTAGCGTCTGTAGATATAAATTACATTCCCTGTAAGAAGAAAATTAGGGCTTCAAAATGACATTTCCATTAATTCTTTAGAAAAAAAGGCCTCATGACATTGATTTCATATTGATTAAGGGTTATGTCATTTAATTCAAATTAATTAAGTCTATGTAAATATTAGACACAGTTTGTAGGAAAAAGGTTGACTTGTCATAATATCCTAATTTCAAAACATTTCCAGAAATGTTAATGTGAAATGATTGTTTTTCTTCACTTCTTTAAAATATGTTCTAAATACATGTATTTTAAATAACCTATATAATATGCATTGTTATTATGTATTACATCTTATAATTACAGTATTTAAAAAATAAGCCTTTGTTTTATTTTATTTGCCATTTTCATTATCCATGTAATAATGGCAGATAATTTTCAATGTACATGAGTTTTAAATGATGAAAAATTCAATTTTTTACTACAGTGCAGACATTAAAAACGCTCAACAGCACAACATGGGCAGCAAAACGTATTTTTTATTTTAAGCGGACACAAAGTCGAAGTACTTGGATCTTTTAGTTGAAAGCTCCTATAATGCATTTCACTACACTCAATAACAACGTAATGCTTCATTTTTTTTCCTTTTGTCAACTAATTGAGTGCAATAGTGTTAAGAACCAGATATCTTTTACAATTATCTGCCTTTGTGTGAATTAAACGGCCTGCTTTGCATAGATAATTATAGCTTTTTTTTTTTTATTACACCATTGAAGGTGGTGACATCAACCTGGACAGGGAAACAGAAAATAGTCGCAGGTACCAAAACTGAAGAAATGGCAGCCTCCAATTTTGGTGGTTTGAATAGTACATAATCATTAACTATGGAGCAACACACACCGATGTACATTTTGAGCATCAAATTCGCATTCGTGTTCAATACCATAAACATGCCAAACCTTTCAGACATTATCGTCAGTGTATTTTTTTGCACGGATGAACAGTCATTTATAAGCTCTACAGATTGTTTTAAGCCCCTAAACTGTTCCTATGTGGGTGTACCATTCTTGCTACATGTAGGATTCTTAAAAAGTTGTCCAGCTCCTTAGAAAGCTGAATGTGACCATGTCAATGGAAAGAGTAAAGGGGTGAGATTGGATTGACTCCACCTTGTGTGACCGTGGCTGAGTCCTCTAGTGCCGGACGGAAATAGTCGGCCGGGGGTGGGCCTCTTACAACAGTCAGCTGTCACCAGAGCAGGAGCGCAAATCAACTTGTGGCCACAGCACGGATACGTAATGGGATATTATTGAGAAAATACTCGGATAACTGTTTTTTTTTTTAAAACAGGATAGCTAGTTGGTGGTGAGTAGCCTTAGAACTATTAATCAAAACTTGATAAAAATGTCTTCCTTTTAGGAAAAAAAGAGACTAAGTGGATTTGGAATGATTCGTTGGGGCAGGAAACATACTGCTTTCTTATATGTTATATTAGATTTGAAAAAAAATGTACAGTATTTTGTCAATGGTTAACATGCCCCTTTAGTTCTCGGTGAGTGAACTCAAGCGGGTTATTTTTAACCGACACGTAACAGTTGCTACAAAAAAGCACCAGAGCAAATAAAATCTGACCTGCGTTCAAGAAGATTTTTTTCTTTTGTTTGATTTCATCTTAAATTTGTGCTCTGTCATAAGTGAAAGACTGAGATCAGTTTCTGACTCCCAAAAATGATCTCACAAGGTGGCTAAACAAGACAAAAAGCAGAGAGCATCAAAATTACTAATGTCTTCCTTATTAAGTAGTGCCAATAAAGTGTGATTTTGATAGGTTTAAGATTATGCCTGCTGAGCGTTCTCTAAATGTATTATTTGTAATATTCTCTCTTTTTAGTCACAAGCTCGGTCATCTGAACTTAAAAGAGGAGCAAAGCAACTGAAGGTAAGTTGATTTTACAAGCAAGACTTGATGTATTGGACTGTCCTGACAAAACAGCTGCATGTTGTTTGTGCAACACTCGCTGTATCGTTAGGCTTTACTTTTGGAGTGCCTACAAGTATGGAGTCCAGCGCACTAACTGCTGCTTTTGCGCATCAATAAGCTGCTATGAGGAAGATCCTACAAGCATTAACGGAAGCATGTTTGCACATGTTGGAGCACGGCACCTCAAAACAGACTTTGTTTCAAAAGATGACTGTCGCTCTGTTCTCATAAGATGGAGAAAGACACCCAGCTGAAAAGGGAAGACCGCCTTGACCACGGACCACATAACAATCCTGAGACACCATCACAACAATTTCCCCAAGCATCTATGGAGAGCCTGCAACACCAGCGGCAAAAAATTGAGCTAAAAAGACTCCTCAAGCACACGCATCCTGAGCTGAAAATGCTAGACGATGTTGTTGATGAGGTTTTGAGCTCAGAGGTTGAAGAGACAGCTGATAAAACTGGATATGAGGGGGAGGTCCATTCCAGATGCCAGATATTTGAGAGCTGTTCTCAATATTCATTTGGGGAAGTCAAAAAAGGCAATATCTGTTGTTCATCTACAAACGAGAGACCTGGTCTTGATCTCAGTAGAGACTCTGAAGATGACAAAAGAATTGATATGGATGTAACCAAGAAAATCTTTAAAAGTCAGTGCTTGGATCAAACAGCGTCGAGTCCCAAAAAGGTTTATACTCCTGTTGACTTACCCCAAGAACACCTAAGACAGGATGACAACCAGGAGCAACTAAGACCACATGAAGCTGGCAACATTAGAGGAGAAGAAAACGATGAATTATACAGTCATGATGTCCAAAAAGAACCCCAGGGTTGTCTGAAAATGAGGGCATCTTTTATCCAGAACAACCCATTTATATCTAAAAACGTTGATCATTCCTGTGCTCCTGAGGCAAAATCCAAAATGACAACCGAAGAAGACTACGCCACCAGGGTGAAGGACAGAACTAATTTGTTTGAATTAATGCCGTTTGACAAAATCAGACACCAAAACAAGGACGAAGTGGAGATACTGCTCGAGCCGCTCAAAGAATCGCTGAACTCTCTTCATCACTTTAATGCCATTCACGCTGACGGTTCTATTATTGAGGTGAACGAGACCACGCGGGCAAAAAAGGCCAAGTATACAAGAACAGCAAACGGACCCGAGATTGATTACGACAATGTTTCTGAGGGGAATTTTCAAAACTTCATACTTCGGGTGCTACCACGAGCAAAGCTTAAACCTCAGGTGACTTACATGATTGAAATTTGCCATGGAGTGGTTAAAAGCACATCTGTCAATGTACCGGTGAACCCGGATCAGTTCACAGGCACACAAGAGATGGAGTGTAACACCGCCAATGTGGTTCAGCTTGTGGAGGACATTCTTAATCGAGACAATTCTCTCAGGAAAGGAGTAATCATCCAGGAGGCTGCTGAAAAGTCGGCAGATATAATTGTTTACTCTCTGTATAGTTTTTTGGATGAGGAAGACGTGCGACGATATAGTCCACAGGACTATTCCGTGGAAACGTATCAAAGAAAATCATCCTTAACTCATCTAGATGATGATGCCTGTCAGGTGTCTCTCAGACCTGAAGTGACAAAGAAAGGGAATGTGAAACTATTTAAGAGTTATATTGAAAAAGGCCAGCTGAAGGACATGAAAATTCTTCAGGAAAAGTCAACAGTTGAAAGAAAGGAAGTTCCTTCAAAACAGATGTTGGAACAAGACTCTGATAATGATCCTGAACAGACAGTTGATCTTGGCGGTACTCCAGATTGGGTACCAGTGGATATAAAAAAACTGAGAAGCATGTTCTCTGACAATAAAACACCAGATCAGTCCAATCAATTAGTCAACAAAGATCTTCCATGTACAAACACGATGTCCAAGATTTTCACAGGACACAATGTGTCCATTGAAAAAAGTCCCCTACTTGCAGTGAATGACACTGGAAAACATGATGAAAACAAAACGTCAAAGTCAAGTAGCCAACTAGAACCAAAACCAGACTTCATTTCTGTTACGCAGTGTGATTACCGAGCACACCAGGAAAGTAGAAAGCCAAACGGTGAAGATGAAACTTCAGACCTCAAAATTCGAATCGATAACCTCCAACAAACCACAAAGGAAGCACAATGTCTACATGAGTCATTGCAACGAAAACAGAAATCCAAATGTGTAGAATTTATCGAGCAACCGGTGAATGTAGCACGTGACTTCAATTCACAAATGAATGATCACAAGCCCCCAGAAGATATTGGAGATGCACTAAAATGCCTGGGTCAAATGGTTCCAGAGGAAGACCATTCCCAAGCTGTTGAGGTTATTTCAAGAGTTTTGGAAACACAAGAAGAGGAGGAAGTTGTGTTTCAGGGAAAACTCAAAGCAGCTTTAGATTCATTAGAGTCAAAAATGAACGTCACCCAGGGAGACTTCAAAACAGCTATGATATACAGAAACGCCTCAAAACCTTACAGAGAAAGTGTCAAAACGGCAATCAACAAAGATGCTTGTCTTACGGAATCTCAAACTCAAGGGCTTTTAAATCAAGTCAATGCAACAGAATCGAGTAGCAATGCCAGATATAAATCTGATTCACAGAAAAGCAAAAAGCCTATAGGACTCAAACCAGCAATTCCTCCAAAACCTGAACACTTAAAAGCCAAACCACTAAACAATGATAAAGATGCAACAGATAGTAACAAGCAAACTCTGAATATGTCTGAAGAACTCAGAAACTCGAAAGAACATGATGTTGTCAGTCAAGAAAATTTGAGTGAAGAAGGGTCACAAATGTCCCAAATGGCTAAAAAACACAGTGAAAAATCATGTGTCTTAGTAGGAAGCTTTGACAGAGGAGAGAAAAATGACTTAGTTCAACAGAAAATGGTCGAGGACATTCCAGTCCAAGATACAACTGAAACTGAGGACGCCGTTATGACTTTTAATAAAGCCTGCAAAACATTTGGGGGTACAAATGACCCTCCAAAAAAGAAAACCCCTGTGAAGCCAAAAAGAGGGAAAATGGCCCAACCTGATAACCAAATTTCAAACCACAAGCAAGTAATTGACCAGTGTGGTAAGGTCGACTCGAAGACAACAACGAGACAGGCAGAGACTGAAGACGAACGACGTCAACGTCTGTCTGTCCACATGGATGAGATCATGCGAAGTGACATTGGGACTGCCATAGCGATTTTCCACAACCTTCAGAAGCAGGAGGAGCTCCAGGGGATCCTTGGCCGGGTTCGAGAGATCGAAGAGGACACGCGTGAAGTCGACGTGAAGGCCCTCAGAAATGTTTTTGAGAATGTCCCTGATTTGGTGGTCCCCTCCAAAGAAAGTCAGAAAATGGAAGTAGCACACAAAGAAGAGAGTACAATGGCATCCTCCATGGCACATGTTTTTGGAGATCTCGAAAGAGCCAGCAAGGAAATTATGACTCTCAAGGTACAGACCTTAGCTCGCCTCGTCCACATAGAGGAAGCCGTAAAAAAAGCTCTTTATTCCGTCTCCACTTTGAAATCCGATTCTGATATCGCCAGTTTGTCGGGCCTGTTCAAGGAGTCATTGGGAAGTGTGCAAGGATCCCTACCAGTTGACAAATGTCTCCCAGTTTCACTAGAACCCAGTAAATGTTTCCAGACTTCCCCATCTTTTATATCGACCCAGTCAGCTGCTACTAAGTCTGAAACACCAGAGCTCCTGGTAAACCAGGCTCCTCCGCAGAGTCCAGAGAAATTCTGCTCAACCAACGTGCCTCCCGCAAAAATAAATTAGTGAACTAAAGTTACAAACCACCCAGGAAGGGAGCAGAACCTCTGGCACAGTCACCGTAAACCACCAGAGGTGGGACGCTGGAGGAAGCCGTGTTTACTCGTCAATCACAGTTTTAATTACTCATCTACTGATCCGGAAAACCGAATATAGCTCGTCATTCTGATTATGTAAACGGTCACAATACCTGATAATACTCTTCCAACTGCGAGTATTCCTATTGCAATGGACGGGTTGGTCCATAAATATTCTGATTATTTGGCATGTATACACATTCGAACAATCTGACTGCACGCAGTTTCAGCACTGTGGGACTTGTAGTAAATAGATGAATGAAGCACGCAAACTCTGGTTTACTGGTTAAAAAACCCTTGTGTGTGTTGGTTGATTTTTTTCACAGGGCATTTCAGAATTTTCTGTCTCCATTGTGTAAATGCTACAGTTGAATCCATCCATTTATGGTGTTAGTGATATGCTTTTGAAAAGTTAAATAAGGAAACGTCTATTTGCATAATGACGTCGCTCCCGCTTTACTCTTGGAATCAGATTACTCGCAAGCGGTTATTTGTTTGTCTCTAGGCATGTAAACGATTCATTCGCATTGATCCAGAAATCCAATATTCAGTTCTCAATCAGATTATTGCCTGCATATAAATAAATCATTGTGATATTTGTTACGTCTGTTGTGCACAGAAGTTATGTTATACCTGACATGTGTTTTGTGATGTTTCTGTTTTATTTTTTTTCAAAGTTAGTTGGTTTTCAACTGGTCAGTCTCTTGTCTCGTCAGTTAACAAAAGTCTGCAACGGACATGTTCTCTCTGTCTGAATCCAGTTTAACCCATGGAAAAAGTGAATGAGGACAAAGAATTTTTTCACGAAAGTGGCCTCTGCTGTAAAATACGCAAAAAAAAGTTAGCTGAGACGTCAGGAACGAAACATATGTTGGAGGTTTTCCAATTTGATCAAATGGGTGATTGATTCAACTTTGTGAGAATCTTTCTGGAATCCCCTCTTTTCATTGCCGTTAATGAATTTAGTCACTCTAGATTTGGGGGTCACCAATGTGGTGCTTGCTGATTGAAGGTAGAAGGTATAGTACAAGACCCATAACTGGCACCTTGTGCTCAATTCGTAGCCTAAACAATTACGTCCCCTTACACGGGGAGCTCTAATCGGTGATTCACATTCGACAATTGTTCCAAAGGAAAAAACGAGGACTTCAGACGCACTCAGCTCAAGGACCTCTGGCTTCTCCAGACCTTAATCGTCAAGTTGGAGGATTAAGATGTGAGTAAAGACTTGCACATTAATGTCATTTATTTCTTCGGGCATGAACATCTCTCACCTTAAGGAGAAATTCACCGTGGTGTATCTGATGATTGATCAGACTTGAAAGGACATTAAATAAATACATTGTACATTTTATTTTGGTATTCTGTTCATAGTTTAAATCATGTCTGCCTGTGGTCAACAACTTTCTTTACTTCCAAGCTTAGTTTGAGCAGAAAAAGTCAAACAATATTGTGTACTGATTTTTGATCTAAAATGAGGTGTGCACATCATACACAAATTCGTTCTTTGGCACTGAATGTGTTATTTTGGCTACCATGACAACACAATCCAGTAAAAAACGTGCAAAAGTCCCTTTAAATTATTAGGATATTATACTTTACGAACCACAATACTGAGAGGCACTACGAAAACTTTTTTTTTCTTATTCATTTTGAACTGCTTGATTCTGGTTTTATGATTTTTTTTTCTTTAATCTACGGAAATTATCTGTTTAATTCCTATTGATAAGGGATGTTGTCACATTACCTTTTTTCCCAAGAAAGTCCTAGTGTAATTTTAAAGCTATGACAAAATACCAACCATAGCCAGCAGATGACAGCATTGCATTATATATAACCCGGAGCTTTACACTTAGATAGATAGATACTTTGTTCATCCCCGAAGGGAAATTCACATTTCCAGCAGCATCCCTGAGCTGAGAACAATCGAAAAATAACACGGGAGCTGCTGGAGTGGCTGCCATTCGTGACGGCGCCAGAAGAAAAGATTCAATTTGAATCATGTACAAACAAACAAACAATTGGATCATGTACAAACAACAAACAAACAAAATATTCATGTTTCAATAAGTGGAGTGTTAATAAAATGGGGGGAAAATAATTTCTGATACTGATATAACCAGGTAAAACTAATTTTAAGTTACCTGTCCAAATGAATGTTGTGCCATCTCACCTTTCCCACTCTCTCTCCTCTCACCTCTCCCACTCTCTCTCCTGCAGTTGACTTAACTGTTTTAAGGACTTAGCTCCGGTAAGAAATTGAATGTTTTTGTAATATTGATATAAAAAAAAGACAACACTTTTCTTAAATCTTTATTTTTAAAATGACAAATTTTCTCTAATTAAAAAAGACAGAATGACTGCACAAAGCAATATAAGTATTTTTTTTCTTCAGGCTTTGTCTTCGGAAAAGAGACAATCCAATCCAAAACAGTCACAATACAATCAACTGAGGAAAACAGCTTATGTCATGTATTTAAAAGTGCGGAACAAATACATATTTACAGGATCCTTTCAGCAATTCTTTATCCAAAGCAGGTAAGGCACACATGATTTGATTGCTCCTCTAGAAAAAGTGCCAAAACATCACCCTCCTCAACCTTTTTTTTTGGTTGTTCTTTTTGTGATCTGCTATAAATTGCGGAAAGGCAAAGGCGTGATCGAAAAGGAACTGCATCCGTTTTAAGAGAGCTGCCAGAAAACAGGAATACTGTTTAAAAAGGAAAATAAAGGCAATTGCCAATAGTTGGCAGTGCTCCACGTTCTTTGGTCATTTAAACAGACTGGAATGGATGTGATATTGCTTTGAGTATTTGTGTATGCTATATATATATATATATATATATATATATATATATGTAACATAAGTAGAAAATTATCAGACACACCAAATACAAAGTTGGTGAGGTATCAAAAAAAGTGCAATGTACAATCCTTTCTGTATGTTTCTTAACAAAATGAATTCCTTCCCAAGGTCGTTTCGAAGCAGAGACTTATAAGCCATTGAAAGAAAACTGCTGTCTATTTTAAAGGCACCGATGGAGAGAAGCTCTTTTTATATCAAGATATGGGAATAAAAGCGGCAAGGAGCATCAGAGCCACAATGGATGTGTTAAAGGGAGGCCAGGTAAGGCAAGGCAAGACAAGTTTTTTTATGTTCCTTTGCAGAGTTCTGTTTGAAAGGCACTGGCGGATAAATATGCTGCGACTGCTCTGAGGCTCTGTTACGATACTTGGCAAAATTAGAAAAGACAATATTTGATAATAATTTCCCCGTGTTGTTATTACAGTAGACCCCTGGGATACGACGACACCACCTAAGGGCGTTTTTTCAGCCCCCCCTTACGTCATTTTCCCCAATGTGTGGCATCGACACATTATTTTCTGTGTCAAAAAATGTACAAAATTCAAACCTTGCAATGTTCATATTTATGACAAGTTAAGTATCTAAGATTCTTGTCTGCTTATGGTCGACGTCATATAAAATGCTAATGTGCTATTGGTCTGCGTCTCGCCATCATGAAAATGCAGATACGGTATTGGCTGAACTGATTCCCACAATGTCTTTCTCTTCATTCAGTTATTATTTGTACTTAATATATTTGCAATGGGTCCAAGACTTATAGTGATGTTAAAGGGAGAAACGAATAGATGGTAACTATAGCGTTAAGCTTGCGACTATCAAGAAATGACAAATCACTACCCTCACTAAGTTGTATGGCCATAACCAATCGATGATCTGTATGTACTATTATGAATAATGAGGCTATTAAAGCTAAAAAAAAAATTGTTGGCATGACAATACTCGCAAATTGAAGTTTTCTAACATTTCATTTTTAATCTTCCATATCCTCCCCCCCTCTACATCCACCCGCCACTCCACTTGACCAGGTCATGTCACACCTAGTTTATATAATGAGGTTTTCCTTTACATGTATATTTATTTATTATGTCATTTTATTATATTTACACATATTACACATTTCTACTTACTATACATTATTTATTGCTATTTTAATGTTATCCATTTATAAAGCCATTTCACTTAGCGATGCCGGCCTTAGAAACTGATACATGTCATATCCTGGGGTCTACTGAATTTAGTTAAGCTGAAAAGCTTCATTTAGACAAAAGTAGTGCTTTGTTCATCTGTAACGGGAGTTATCTTTTTCAATGTGACACATTGTTCATTTATGTCATCGCTATCTGAAATCACAACAGTATAACTTTACATATCTGCTTCTATATTGCAAGGCAGTATTACAATACCACAAAAAATACTGATCTGAAATTGATCATTTCGGTTTTCACGCTATTACCTAATACAACAGCGTAAATTACTCAGGATGAAACAATCTCATTTTCTTAATGATGAATATCCTTTTAACTGTGAATTTTTATGTAAAAAGAAAATATCTAAAAAAAACTGTAAAATTGCACTTATAAGCCAACAATGTGGCAATTTATACGCCATATATTAACATTTTCCTACAAATCGGTACTGTCACGTATGAATAAAAAATACTGTCACTGTTTGATGTCAGATATTTTTGGAATAGGCATTGAAAATCCTCTTAAGGGACAGTGTGTATTTTAGCGCCTCCAGTGGTAAATTAATTTTTAAAAAACGAGTTCAAAAGCAAAAATACATGAACTTTCCTATAAACATGCATTTTTCAAAATTCCTTGCAGATGGAGAAATTTGGATTTAAAAAAAAAAAATGAGTATCACCAAAAGGGAGCTGGCAATGTGTGCCCAACTACCTCAAAAAGCCTGGGCAAATAAATGAGCAGTAAAATGGTGTGTTTAGGTCATGGAGTGTCTGTAGTTTGTCTTCCTTGGGCTCTTTAGCACTTGTTTTGCACTACACCAGGGGTCTCCAACCTTTTTGAGAGCTACTTTTTCTTAGTAAAATATGTATAAGGCTACTAGTTTTATTTGCATTTCTAAAATAACGCATTTTAAAATTACCAAGTTAATTTTTGAAAACCAAATTAAATAGATTCAGTCAACCACTAAAACAATGTTTTTAATATAAAATCAAAATGACCCATTACTGTTGAGCTATTTCCAGAACTGGTCCGTGGGCTACCCTGTGTCCGGGAGCACCACATTGGCAACCCTTGCACTACAATCATAACGTTAAATCTGGTGTTCAAATAATACACACTGTCCCTTTTAGAATTTTTGTATATTGCCGGATCAATGGCATCACAACAATGGCGCTGATTAGCTCCACTGAGCTACAGCTCCCATGGGGCCGTTTTGCAACATCATCTAGACTCCCGAGATAAAAAAAAAACAAAACTTACATACAGGTCGATGTGTATTTTTTTTGCGTTGTCTTATAAAAAAATAGAATCCCCTTCTGACAGAGGCTAACAAGTTTACAGTACTACCGCAGCCAATCACAGCTGCTTGCTCCAATGCTAAGCTAGCACAGCGGCCCCAAAAGTCTGTGCGTGGTAGGCAATCACTTGGGGCCAAAGCCCCCCTGGACAAAGGGGTGCCCCAGCAGGACATCGGCAGTGGGCCGCCACTTTTCCTCCACGAAAACTTGCCGCAGGAAGTCCCGGCAAGCGTCAGAAACACCCTCTGGAAGTGCTGGCTTGGTAGGCTGTGTGGCGATCTTGAAGATGGCCGCCATTGCCTCGAACTCAGCCCACGGAGGTTTTTGGGTTAGCATCTCCACCACGGTGCACGCCACGCTCCTGCAAATCGGAAAAGACAAGATTTGAGCTACACAGTGTCCAAATTACAAGGTAGGCCTCCAAGAACAACTGATAATTACAACCTGGTAGTCACATCATTCTAACATTGTAACTACAGTACTGAGTTATTTTCGAAATGCATGTCAAACTGGTGGCCCTTGGCGCGAATCTATAACAAAAAAAAAAAAGCTTGCTGAAAATTCCAGACTTCAGGGCACACCTGATTAAAAGCCACACACAGAAATTTAAGAAAGAAACTTTTTTCCCCCACAAGCCATGCTGGGTTTTAAGCTACAGGATTTCAAAAAGTCTTAGGAATGAACTCATTCACGTCCATTTCCTCCATTCAAAAACAAAAAATCACCGGGGAAATGTATAGTACCGAAAAGTAACACGTTTGCCGCTATTAAGACACTTGTTCGCAGATGTCAATCTTTCTCATAAATCGGCATAAATATATCCACAGGAGTAAGACAAAAACATTCTCAAAACTCAAAGTATTTTTCACGAATTCCTTAACCGCATGGGTCGTCGGGGCACCAATGACGACGCAACTCTGGACAGCCTTCTCCACTGTTGACAGTCCCTGGCCTGTTCTTGGATCGTGGCAAATTTGGCCTAAGTCCATTCCTCAATGTCGTTGGACTGTGCCCCGGAGAATGATCGTGGCCACTCCCGATGATCTTGTTACGTGACCATACCACTGAAGTTTCAGTCTGCACAGAGTTGGCAACAGTTCTTCCTAGGATCTAAAATGCTCTCTAAGGAGGGTACGCACCATTTTGTTTGTCACATGGGCTGAGTACCTGATGCCCAGAAGCTTCGTGTAGAATTGCATCTCCATGGCCTGGATTTCCTTTTCAAGTTGTGCTGTGAGAGTGTGTCTCGCAAGCATAGAGGAAGATGGAAGTAACCAGTGCTTGCATCGTTTGGATCTTTGAATTCACTGCTATGTTCATGTCCCTCCAGATGGGTTCAAATCTGGTAAGTAAGTACAGCTGTGGTATAAACTATCCTGGCCATGATTTCCGGTTCTAACGCCTTTTCTGATATGACAGCAACAAGATATTTAAATTTGGTGACAGGTTAAGGTATCACCAAAATGTATTGTACTGACCAAAATTCAGAATCCTGTACACATGCTGAGCAATGCAACCGATCTTAAGCTTTCCCCTTCTTTGCGCACATGATAAAAGTAATAGAGAGAAGGCAAAGTCTTGCTCCTACTCTATTAAAAAAAATTATACATGCCGACATTAGTTACCAACTAAGGAGGGGATACACAATTCATCGGGCTCACAATTATGAAACTGATATCTTAATATGACGTCACGGTCTCTGGCCTGATAAGAAAAATATACCCGATAATATCAGAAGACACTAGTTTTTAAAAAGATGACAAGAATTTATGTATACCGATTTATTCTATGTAGTAGTAGCAATACTTGATCTCCTCTCTCACTTTATCATGTGTGCCAGGGATGGGAAAGCTTAAGATCAGTCACATGGCTTAGCATGTGTACAGGCTGTCATGATTATACAGGCTTCTGAATTTTAGTCAGTACAAGACATTAAGTTTTGAGAATATTTTTGTCACACTCATGAATCTGCAAACAAGTGTCTTAATAGCGGCACAATGTGTTATTTTTCGGTCCTAGACATTTACTCCCTGATTTTTTTGTAATGTAAAAATGTACGTGAACGAGAGGATTTTTATGGCTTTTTAAGCCTGCAACTGAAAATCTAGTGCGACTTGTTCAAAAATAAGTTCCTTCCTTAAATTTGCGTGGGTGGCTAATAATCAGATGCTCTCTGCTGTCCGGAATTTTTATAGTAAGTTGTTTTCAAAACGCATTACAAACTGGTTTCCCTTCACGCTGATCAATGAAATATAGCTCACAGCATTTAAAAAAAGGATATTTTCCAGCTGTAGGACAAGGTAGGCAAATATTTAGTTTCAGTTTTACAAAAAAAATATACAAAAGCTGTTTAGGTTATTGTCTGAAAAATGAAACAAAAAAATCATTTGTGTTCTCCAAAAACTACGGTGAAACAAAATACTTAAAAATGAGAAATATTGTAAGAATTTTATGAACATAATTTGTAAAAATAAACACCTTTCCTTTTATCTCAACCTTTTCCACCATTAAAATTAAATTACAGTTAAAGAAAAACATTTTAATGTAATTCTGTTTTTCCCGAAATGTTCTTACAATGCCAATCCTCGTTGCAATTTTAAAAAGGTAATACCATATTTTCTGGATTCTAAGGCACACCTTTAAAAATAGTCTTTTGTAAAATAATTTTCATATTTAAATCACACGTGTGATGGCTGAGGTCGCATTTAAAAAATCTGAAAATAATGGAAACATGAACTATTATCAGGATATTTTGTTTTGCAACTAAAATAGATGTATTCATAAATGTGCATTTTCTGGGCTATAGGCATGATGCTCCTGTAAATTTTTGTTTTATAGGTGCGCCTTATTGTCCGGAAAGTACTGAGTTTTTCAGTAAACTGCAAAAAGGTTTGCTTAGGATGCCAAGCCAAAGCAATGACGTGAAACTCAACAACGGTTATGTGATTGTAGAACACCAGAGGGCACTCTGTTGCATCCTTTCGCTTGTAACAGTAATTTGAAACGCTTCAAAGTAAAAGAGAAAAAAATGAACGAATCTATGAAATGAATTAAGAAACGGCTAAAACATGAGAGAAGACTATTACAGTTGTACAGTCAACCTGCAATTATTACATACACAATTTCTTACCAGACATCGGCCTTGCGCCCGTATCCCTCGCCATTGATAACTTCGGGACTCATCCAGTACGGTGTTCCAGTGACTGACTTGATGCCTGTGCCGGACATGCAAATGGTCTGGATTCGCTTGCTGGCCCCAAAGTCGCCCAGCTTCACGTTTCCCGAGGAGTCCCTCAGGATGTTGGCACCTTGGGCACAGGAAACACAGATTAGGCCCAACTAAACAAATCGTAGAACTTACGTGCACAAGATCTTGCAAAGTACAATGCAGCACTTTGATACATAAAAAACATTTCAAAATTCTAAGAGTCAATTCATTCTAATCAGGGTTGGGTAGGGTTACTTTAACTGGATTACTTTAATACCAAATATGCTAATAAAAGACAAAATAAACTAAATATGAATAAAATTACTAAATTTTGAGCAAGCTTGGGGAGTAACGGAATACATGGAACGGCAAAAATCATGTTGGCAAGCTTTTTGGATTTATTTTCTTTTTGTTTCTCTCGCATTTTATGTTAGTTTTGCCGGAGATAAAAGCCAGGAGAGAAAGCTTACCACGTGTTGTGAGTCATAATTTGATTCATATTTAGTTTCTTTTGTCTTTTATTAGCGTATTTGGTATTGGAGTAATCCAAAAGTAATTGAAAGTAATCCAGTTAAAGTAACCCTACCAACCCTGATGCTAATACTGGAAACAATGAAAATAGATTCGGTAGCAGATAAGAAAAAGCTTCCTTTTCAGGAAAAACTCTGAATCACAAATCAGCAACATTCTGAAAAGCAAACTGGAACGCAAAGGACGAAGCAATCATCATTGATACGGAGCAGCTAACAACAAAGGCAGCAATCCATAGTTCTCAGCCAAGTAGCTAATAATAGAGGCTTGAGAAGGAATCAGTGGAAAAAAGTCGCATGACCTGCTGTTGAAGGCGAGAGATGAGGAATGATGTACAGTAGCAAGCTTTATTTACCGAGAGCAGCTAACAGTTTTACAATAGCAGTGAGCCACAGCCTGCAGACCCACCGTCAAAGACGAATAAGAACAAAGCAAGGTTTATTAACAATAGCTGCTAGCCATTGCCTGCGGCCAAGTGGCTAACCTGACTGGCTAGAGAAGAAAATAGGAGAAAAAAGGCAAGATGGTCATGATTGTTATCAGTATAAAGCTCTTGTGATTACAAATCATTTGGGGAAAATATAAGATGCCACAAAACATATTGTGACGAAAATATAACTTAGGAGGAAGCTATAAAATCTTAAATTCAGAATTAAGCCGGATATTTACAAGAATAAAGGTGTGACACTCGGAAAATAATTATAATATATGAATACAAAGTTACAAAAAAATTGCCGTAGGGCTACAAAATTCATAAGGTGATAAAATACAGGCAAGTCAATTATGAGAAGTCGTGTTATCTTATTAGAACAATATTCCGGAGTTACAACACTTCTTGTTAATGTAAGAAAAACAGTCATCTGGTTGCAAGAATAAGATGTGAAAATGACACAAATCTGTTCAAGTTAAAAGAGCAAACTCAATGCACTCACTAAACTAAAGAATTCTCGATTTGGCAAGAATAAAATATTAAAAACTCGAATGCAGCAAATAAATCTTGTTCTTTGGGGAGCGCTAGATTACTAGAATTCTCGAGTGGTTGTGCTTCCACCAACACAGAGTGGAAACCCCCCTGCTGTGTATTTACTCAAACGGACCACCCGCTATCGCATCTCTCCAGGCCTGACTTCAAGTCGAGGGACTCAAAGTGCCTCTGAAGCAAGGTCTTACATTGAAGCAAGCAGAAAAAGTTAGGAATGAAATATATATTTTTTTACCTTTGATGTCTCTATGGACAATCATGTTGCTGTGCAGGTAGGAAACGCCTTGCAGGATCTGCCGGCTGTACCTCCTCGTCACCTTCTCCGTCAAAGCGCCGTAAGCCTTCAGCTGGTCCTTTATCGAACCCTGCAAAAACAGGCCAACTTTAGAAAATCCACCTTTTACGTTATCGCCTGCGTCAATGTCGAGACGGCGATAAAAACGCTGTCTTGTAAATATTAAAAACAGTCAGAACGATCCGTGTTGCTCAGTCTTTGGGAAAAATAATCCCTCAAAGCGAGCGTACGGGAGGCTGACATTTCCGAGAGAAACTGACGTTAATCGTTCTTTTTACGGCGGCGATTTTCCTTTTTTTGTTCCTCACGCACCCCGGGCATGTACTCCACGAAGATGGTGAGCTTCCTCTGCTCCATGTCCCGTAAGCAGCCGTAGTACTGCACGATTCTTTCATGGTGCAGGTTCTTCAGCAGCTGGATCTCGCACTCCAGTGCATTCACCTCCTACAGAAAAAGGAAAAAAAAACACCCAGAATTAGAAATATCTTAAATCCTGAACTACATGCAGCTATTTTTTTCTACATTTTAAACACCGCGGCTTACAATACCATGCGGCTATTATTATTATTATTAAGATTTTATTTGAATTTGCATTAAAATATAAACAGGATTGTAACAAATCATTCTCAAAACAATACTCAATGTTCTGTACAGAGTACATTTCAAAAGCCTGAACCAGCACAACACTTTTTTTTGACACGCAACTGATCTTAAGCTCTCCCATCCCTTGCACACATGACAAAGTAATAGAGACCACTACTAAATGAAAAATAATTATACTTGCCGACACTAGTTAATAACTAAGAAGGAGTACACAATTATTATTGGGCTGACATTACTGATGTGTGAGCTGATAACAGCCTAAAATGATATCGGTTTTCAGCCCGGTAGGAAGATTATACCTGATGGTTACCTGCTGCCCAACAAAAATTTTCTATCAGCGGCAATACTTGACAATACTTAAAAAGATTCCAAGTATTTATGTAGAATATTTTTTTATGTCGTAGTAGCAATACTTGGGCTCCTCTCTATCTCTTTGTCATGTGTGCAAGGGATGAGAGACCTTAAGATCAGTTGCCAGTTGCATGTCTAAGAATATGCTGTGATTGTACAGGCTTCTGAATTTTAGTCAGTATCGTACGCTAAGTTTTGTTTATAGAATGTTTTTGTTGCATTCTTGCCAATTTATTTAATATTGACTGCGGCGCTACTTAAGATTGACGAGTGTCTTAATCGCAGCACAATGTGTTACCTTTCTGTATCTCCAGACAGAAGAGCAGTTTCAGCGACAGACTGCTGTCACTGTCTTGTACTACGGACAGACTGAAGAGATCTTTTCTTCCTCATGCCATGAGGCTCTTTAACTCCACCCGGCAGAGTAAAGGCCCACATTAAACCACACCACCTACATTGGATATTACCGAATCTTACTGCAATATGTATTCTGTGTAGCACTATTTAGTTACTCTATATAACACGCTACAGTGGGCATTTGCACGTCACACTGGGTATTTGTATATTGTATTCTTTTGGCTTTATTATTGTACTGTTCTCAGCTCAGGGATGCTGCTGGAAATGTGAATTTCCCTTAGGGGATGAATAAAGTATCTATCTATCTATCTATCTAAACATTTCCAGCCTCATTTTTTTTAATCTAAGCAATACACGTGAATGAGTTTGCTTTAATGGCTGCTTAAGCATGCAGCTTAAGATCCGCTGCGGCTTGAACAAAAAAAGTTGACTTTCTTCCTTAAATTTGCGCATGTGGCTTTTTATCAGACGCGCTCTGCATTGTGGAATAGGGGAAGCTAAAACTTTAACTTCAAGGAATTTAACAGAAACTGAAAACTGTCATTACCATTAAAGGTACACACCTACGACGTCTATAGCTGTCAGTGGCACTTATTGTGTGAACTTTGTTTTTTTTTGTTCCCCTGGCTCACCTTGCTGGTGTCCTGGCAGTCCGGGTCGAAGGGCACCTGCTTGGCGGCTAGCTCGCGGCCCGTGTCGGCATCGTAGCACAGGTAAACTTCGCCGAAAGCGCCGCGCCCCAGCAGTTTACCCTGCCGCCAGTTGACTGGTGCTCGGGGAGCTGTGGAAACGACAACACGGTAAGAATGTTGAAAAGATTGCTAAATAAAGGCTTGCTACGCCTTTCATGGCCAAATTCAAGAACATTGTCAAGCACTTTCAACACCAATTTTTCCAGTACATTCAAAGGACGAAATTTGGATGTTTTTCGGCTTTGATGACTAAAATAAAGTCGCAATCTGGCTGCTAGCACATACTACGATCTGCTTCAATAATGCACACGCAACCTTAACACGTCACACTTGTTTACAAACACAGAGTTGTGTAGTTGAGTTCAATATGGAAGATTAAAAAACAAAACAATATAAAAACAGAAAAACGAGCCAAATTTTGACTGATTTTAATGATATTGATTGCTCCGAAGCAGAGAGCATTTCATTTTTCAATCTTAGAAAATGCCAAACTTTTGCCTTTTGTTTAACTTACTTTAATTTAAATTTTTTTTGCTCTTTTTTCAGAAGATCTGTGTCTACATTGGTTAAAATAAAATTGTAAAAAGTATTTTTTTTTGCAGTTAATATTTCTAATTTGTATTTTATTATTTTGCACTTTCTAAAATTTTGTGTTGCTCTTTGAACTTAAATCTGTTCAGTGTGTAAAAATGAAAATTGTTTTGTATTTTACATATTTTTGGTAGATCTATGAATAATTTGTTTTGCATGTATTTTGAAGAAATTCCCTGCAAAATATTTTGATATGACTAATTATTAAATAATTTGTCGCATAATATTTTATTATTATAGATGATATAATCTGAGGGGTCGTTTGGACGCCAAAAGAGACGCTTTTCAAAAAAGATCCCGAATTCCCATGACTAGTTTGATAAAAGCTTTTCATGAAATAAAAAATAAATGTAAAATGTAAATGGTTTGCATTTATATAGCGCTAAGTAGCATTGATTCCTGCTCTATTGCCATGTAAAACACGTGCTTAATAGCTTCATCGGTGATGGATTATTGGGAATGTCTCGGAAATTTGATTTCTAAATAGCATGATGTAATAGTGGTCGACTCAGACAATTTTTTAACCCACTTCTAATAATTACAACATAGTAATAACATGTTATTTTGGAAATGCATATCACACTGGTAGCTAGCTCTGGGTTAATCATCCACAAATAAAATGTGCTCTCAGCTTCAAAAGGGTAGGTGACACCTGCTCTGTTGGTATGTCAAACAAATGATAATTAGCATCACCGGTGATGGGTCATTATGATTGTCTAGGAAATTCTATTTCCAACTGCAATGATGTTTAATTGGTTGACAGTGCCCATTTTTATCCTACTAATAATTACAATAGTACCCCTGGAGTACTATTGCAATCTCAAACATATGCTAATTTGCTTCACCAGTGATGGGACATTGGGATTGAAAGGGAAATCTGATTTCTAACTAGCATAATGCTTTGGTGGTTGACTGATCCTATTTTAACCCTACTCTTTTGTTCCAACATAGCACCGAAGTGTGCCTTTCAATCCAATACAATTTGTATACCAAATTGGAAATGCATCATGACAATGATATGCTACTACTGACGGTAACCATTTATGAATGAATGGTTTAATTTTAGCATCAAAATACGTTCTGTTTATGTTCTTTGAAATATATTTTTATTAACGACTTTTTTTTACACAACCCTTTAATTTTGTGCACCATGTAGTATGGAAATATGATAATAGCATGATAGTAACAACATAGTAATAACATATTTTAGGAATGTATAATAAATAAATGCATGTCAAGTTGGTAGCCAGCCCATTGCGCTAATCATAATCTGTTATCCCAAGCATATGCTTACTAGATAGCGGTTAGCTAATTGACTTGGCTAACAAATACAAGTATTTTCTACAATCCTTTTCTGTAAAATGGCAAAACAAAAAGACTAATTTGCAGTGGATGAATATGAACTCACATTTAGCCGTGCTTCGTTGGCAGCTTTTGTCTGCGTTGCGTCCCAACGTTCTCATTTCTGCATACTGGAGGCCGTCGCCGTTGTAGCTTCGCGAGCGGCTTGAGGGAACCAGCTGGAAAAGGTTTTCCTGCGGCATAAAGCTGCGCGGAAGTGTCCTGCGACCTGCCAGAAAAGACGTTTTTGACATATTGATTTTTTGTCTCCTTGCCGCGCATATGTTTTCTTTACAGGTGTTTCTTTAGCGGAGACACTCCGGTTCCCCGGTCGCTCGCTTCCTGTCTGAGGGGAAGCCGGGGCGGCTGTGTTTGTTAAACGTGTTCAGATTCAACAGAGGGAAATGTAGATTATTGCTTGGTTGAAAGGCCCCCCTTTAAACCCGGGATTTGTCTGCTCCCCCCGACCGTCCGCCACCCCTTTTCTGCTTTCACGCAGAGTGTTATTTGCATTAGCTGACACTAAAATGAGATGTGTGTTGCTATACTTACGGTCGCCGTAATCTTTGCTCCGATTGGGCAACTGGAACTGGCGAGGAAAAGTCCCGCCCTTCCCATGGCGACCTAATGGAGAACACACACGCTTGCGTTAATTGTGTTTTAGTTTTTCTTCCATGGAAAAAGCTGTATGACTGCTTACAATGACAGCTAGCTCCTGGTGTGAAAAGCATCGATAGAAAGATAGTAGGTAGCTAGCTACAAAATTAGCCAGCAGTTAAATACTGAAAAGAAAATCTAATGATGCTAGTAGCTAACCTCTAGAACAGGAGTGGCGAACAAGTTTGACACAAAGAACCAAAATTTTTAACAGAGAGTCAAAGAGCCACACTACGCACTAACCTGCCATGACAGACAGACAGACACAAACACACACAATTAAAAACATATTATTTCCCATAACACACTCCTCTCCTTACAATACAACAAGTATTGTTCTTGTGTTGATTTCAAGGAAAAGTTCCACCCTTAATACACACAAAAAAACCTAAACATGAAACAAGGAAAAGAGCCACAGTATATAGAAAACATGATGAGGCAAAGAGCTGCATTCTTAATGGCCAAGAGCCGCATGCTGCTCTAGAGCCACGTGTTCGCCACCCCTGCTCTAGAACATTAAACTTGTTTAACATTTTCAAGAGAAAAAACAGTTTGCAGAATTTACAAGAATGACTAAATAAATGCAAATAGATAGTTTAAGGCGAACTACTGGAAAACAATCCAATAAACTACACGGCTAAGCTAGTTACTAGAAAAGGAAATTGGCTTGCAGTTAGCTAGGGAAAGACAGTCAAATGGTTTTACTAGACTATTAAAGGCTAACTAAAAGAAAACTAGGTAGCTAAAAGTTAACTACTTAACATTTTTTTAAATCCAACTCCAAGGCCAATATTTAGCCACTGAACAAGAAACTGACCGGCACCTAGCAAATGGGAAGACAGTAGCGTTTTTACTAGAATGTTAGAGGCTAACGAAAACTCCTGAAAAAAATACTGATAAAACAACAATGCAACTAACTACTAAGTGGAAAATGAAACTGGCGAACAGTTAGCCAATGGAAAGACAGTCTAATGGTTTTACTAGAATATTAGAGGCCAAGTAAATTAAAACTAAAAAACTAAAAGACAACTACTGGAAAGATGATCTACTGATACAACTTCACTTCAAGAAGCTATATACCAAACAAGAAACTGGCAAGCAGCTAGCCAATGGTAAGACAGTCTAATAGTTTAACTACAACGTCAAAAGCTAACTAAAAAAAAACTAGGCAGCTAAAAGCCAACTACTGAAAAGACAATCTACCAATACAACTTCACTATTAGAAGCTAGATACCAAAACAGGAAACTGGCTAGCCCCTAGCCAATGGTAAGACAGTTTAATGGTTTTACTATAATATTAGAGGCTAACTCAAGAAAACTAAATAGTTACAAGCCAACTACTTATAAGACAATCTACTGAAACAACTTAATTTCTAGAAGCTAGACACCAAAACAGGAAACTGGCTAGCACCTAACCAATGGAAAGACTGTCTATAGTTGAACCAGTAGCATTAGCTAGCGAGTCCCCAAATTTCCCACATCGACCAACTTGAAATCTGCGGAGTTCCCACAGAGGAAACCAAAGGTCACACGTCGCTAGCTTAGCCTTTAGCACCCAACCCAAAGGAGCTGTAACAGTAAACAGGTGGAGGACGACCATTGACGTAAAGGCAAAAAGCGGCGAGAAGTGAGAGAAAGGCACGGGCAATTGAAAGCAGCTGTGAAATGACGCGGCAGCTCACATGTTTGCGGCCGTCTCCCTTGGCGACAGAGAGTTATTTTTTATGTTTGGCCGCGCAGCGAAGAGGAAAAATTGACTCACGGGGAATGATAAACAAAGTGCGGAGTGTGGGGCAGATTTACATTAGGCCGGCGAGCTAGTGTGTGCACAAACACGTGCTACGCTGCAGGAACTTTCCAACAAAGGTGCAAAAATGGGGTGCAGTGTTGTGGACTTTTACATGTCACTTCGTTCAGCACTACTAAAATACAGTAGTTAGGTCATGTTTATTTCCATAGGCCCTAATCACAAAAGGTCACAGGGCTGCACAGACACACCATTATACAAATACTTATTCTACTCAAATACTTTAAAAATGAAGTAAATCAAGGAAATCGCAAATTGAGAAAATATTCTTATATTTTACATGATTAATGGGTTATAAATTAAAGGCACAGTGTGGAATATTTAGTGCCTCCTTGTGGTATGAAAATCCTTTATTCAGTAAAAAAAGGATTTGGATAATAAGCAAGAATACATTAACTTTCAAACCAATTTTAATTTTCATAAATATTCATAGTTTGAGAAATGTGTATTTTTTTACATAGCGGAATCCATACCTTGTAGTCACCACCATAATTGTCTGGCATTGTGCTGCTATGTTGTGCTCATTTTGCACTGGTTTTCGTTCACATTAGACAATATAGTGCCATCTAGCGATGTACATTTAAGTAAAATAAGAGAAATACTTCCTGGAGTTTTTTTCCCCAAATTAAAAAAAATATGTTTCTTATTTTAATAAATAGATAAAATGTAAGCAAAATAATACAAGGAAACTTATTTTACTGTTTCCTTTTTGTTGCTAATTTGTAAGAATATATTTATATTGTACTAAATAAGTTAAAAATGAAGTAAAATAAATATTTGTTTTACTGTAGACTTTATTGCTACTTTGAATATTTTTCTTATTTTACTAGATTAAAAAAATAAAGATAATATTTGCCCTACTTTAAAAGATGAACAAATTGAAAATATAGTACGTGAAAAAAAGACTCCCAAGAATTGATTTGTTTCAGTGCAATTCTACTCCAAGCCAGAAATGGCAGTCATGAGTAAAACATGACAAAGCACAACAATGAACTTTTAAATAAAATAAATTGTTTTTTTTCATTGTGACTAATTTATGAAAGGACAAAAAAATAAAAATAAATAATAATGAGAATCATGAATACCCAGGTATGATGTAAAAAAAAAAAAAAAAAAAAAAATTGAACTCACCTTTATATTCATAGTTGAGATTCAGGTAATTATTGTCTCGGTTGTTCTGCGAAAAAGGCGGGCTGCAAAGACAAAAGAAAACCTTATCTTCAAATGAAGTCTTGGTCCTTAATGGAATGGGGCCCTTCGGGGGGAAAAAA
Source organism: Urocampus carinirostris (assembly GCF_059441175.1). Taxonomy (NCBI): domain Eukaryota; kingdom Metazoa; phylum Chordata; class Actinopteri; order Syngnathiformes; family Syngnathidae; genus Urocampus; species Urocampus carinirostris. The sequence goes on along the minus strand of NC_142366.1, from coordinate 10,515,719 downwards.
AAACAAACGTCGAAGCTACAAAGCTTAACTGATAAGCGTGAGGACAAAACTAATTCAAGTAAGCAAAAACTACAAATAAAATTGTCCTGAGGTCGGAATTTAGGTGCTTGGGATTTATTTCCTGTTACAGTGGTACACGCTTAATTTATTCCAGTATCATGCTCGAATTTCTTGTGTAACAAGCAATATGAAATAATTTAAAACAAATCGGTCCCGTCCCCCTGAAAGCATCCAAGTAAACCCTAAATAGCTATAGAACACATCTTCCTGATCACTAAAAACACATTCAAATCGTAGTGCTTCTTAAGATATACAGTAATAAGATAAATAAGATATTAAAGAAATCAAATGCGAGTTTATCATGAGCGCAATAACAAATAAGTGGTGGGGGTTGCAAGGAGCAATCACTGATACCAAATTATACATTTTCTCAATATCATATACTTTTTTGATCATTTCAAATTGTGTACAGCGTATAACCAATTTTATACAGTTGTTTTCTTTTTAAAGACCCATCTCATCTTGACCATTGTGACTAATCTAGATCGTCTTTGTCACTGGTTGCAGACAACAACTTCCTAGTAGATTGCTAATATTGTCGCAGTATTCCACAAAGTCTGTCCTGCTGTGAGTAAATAGGTGCAGAGTTGTGTTTGTAAGGTTTATTATCGCTCAATAAATAGGTCCCCTTATTATTGATTGCAAATCCGATCGACAGAGGTTGACCGATGTGCACTTACTGTACACTTAAAATGAGTTACTGTAACTTTATATAATTGTGTACACAAACATTTTTACACTTTTTTGACTGTAGTAGTTTACATGTTCAAACTGTATTAGTTGATGCAGGCGGTAAGCAGTTAACAAGGGGTTTTTAGGGGTAACCTGAGGGACTTCTCATGAACTGGATTTTTCTTCTTGAGCAAGCAAGATTTCTGCATATATGTATACTGAAATTGTCCTGTTCAGAGGCGTTAGTATAAAGAGGTACGACTGTATTTCCTCAAATCCATAAGGAGACTGGATTATGGGGGACCAGTTCTCAAACTCTCCTAGCCCGGCGCTTTCGTTCTGACATAGGCAGCGTGTGCGTGGCTCTAGTGTTGCGCCAACCCCTCCGTGTCCCATTAAATCTGTCTGATCCCTCTCTGGCCCCTCCCCAGGCTGACCCCGTCCGCACCAGCGTGACGTCTCTGGCTGACCGCGGGGCGTCGCGGGGGCCCCGGGCCCCTGGATAAGGGGGCAACGCGTGCCCGCTCGTAGGGAAAAGTTCCGAAGCGCCGGTTTCCTGCCATTGTTTTCGCCGCCTGGAGTGCAGATAAGCCTCGTGCAGGTAGGAGCCCTTTCCGCTCGCTCGCCCCCACGAGCACTTTTTTTCTCTCTCTCTTTTGCCTCCCCCGGTTAGTGCCCCGCTCTCAATGTCCTGTCTTATCCTCTAATGATAACGGCGGTGGAATCCGGGTTTGTGTCGCCCTGGCAACAGGAAAAAGGACCCGAATCAGGAGGTGACACCCCCCCTCACCTGTCAAGCGCTTGTTCGATGGATTGACAGCTGCTTGACAGCGAGTTACCGGCGCTCCCGAAAGCATCCAGCATCTGAAATAAAAAATGGAGGTGCACCAATTTAAAAAAAATAAGCAAAAACATTGTTGTCATGGCCAAATTCAAGCTTTTTTTAAGGATCTTCCAAGCCAATTTTCCAATTTCTCCACTACCGTTTAAAGAATAATACATTCTTCTACTGTTATAATATTAATTAAGAATACAATGTCGCTAATATAACTTATTTATCCCACCAACACTAACCTTATATTTAAAGTGGGTGCAAGACAAGAAAAGTAATTTCTTCTAAAGCGTAAAGGAGCTCTATGGAATTTGGAACTTTGTGACTCTCTGCCGCCATCATCTGGCTTGTGTTATCATTGAGGCCTAAGTAAGCTCATTCGTAATGCCTGTGCAAGTATGTTCATTTCTTGGAAACGCTCGAATAAGCCCTTGTTTATTTTTTTGTTTTAATTTTCAAGCACACACATTTTATTTTTCTTCATTCAATGTGTGGTCTTTTGAGTCAGATTGCCAAGAAACACGGCAACAATTTCAAGCATTTACAAGCAATTCACCCAAAATTCACACTTCACACAAATTTTGAAAGCACATTAAAATTAAAGCACTTCCAAAGATTTCAGGCAGCCATTTGAACCCTGTAGAAAGTAATGAATGACAAACATTATAATTTCCTCATTATTCCTATATTGGATTATTATTTCCTGTAGTTGGTTTGAAGTAGGACAATCGCTCGGTGAGAACGTATTCATTTCACATCTGTTTACTGAGATATTTGTGTATTTTTAATGGATCAATTTCATTGAATTATTATGTTTATATTTTTGAAGGTTACCTTTAATTTTTCATTGTAACTCATTTAGTCAGAGCGAGGGTCCGGCTCAACTCTGAAGAGAGTGATGACGCTTTACACCGAAAAACAATGGCCATCAGATGATGTAGATCAGGGGTGTCAAACTCATTTTAACGCGGGGGGCACACGATAGAACAAACATTCTCTTAGTAGATTAGAGAGAAACAAATAAGTGAAAGGAGGGGAGCGAAAAAGAGAGAGGGTTTGAAAAAGAGAGAAAAAGAAAAAGAGAGAAACAAAAGAAATACAAATAGTGGGAGAGAGGGGGAAGGAAAGAGAAAAAGAGGGAGAGAGAGAGAAATACAAGTACAGCGTTTGTGAGAGACACCTGGCTTTGGCAACATCAGGTGGACATATTTTAACTTTCAGCTCGTTTTTCTCTGGCGCTTCCCTCAGGGTTGTCTGGCGGGCCGGATTCAGTCCCTTAGCGGGCCTGATCCGGCCCATGGGCTGCCTGTTTGACACCTCTGATGCAGATGCTATATCAGCTGTACATGTCCCAGACATAACACAGAAAATGGTGCCCTGATGTTTCAGGCATTAAAAGATCCATGCATTGTGAATTATACCGTATATTCCAGACTTTAAGACGCAGTTAAAAACCCCAAACTGTCCGGTGCCCCTTAATTACAGAATACAGTAGATTGGAAATGGATACAGTATTTATAGGTGTGCATTACTACACGAGGTTTTACGGTATACTCTCGTATTTGCAGATTGACTGATGAATTGAAAAACATTGAATGCAACGGGATTTGAACCCGGGTCGGGGCAGTAAGAGAAACTTTACCTCTATTCACCAAGGGTACAAATGACATATGAAAATGCATTAGACTTCATCACTTTATCACACTATTTTTACTCATGGAGCCAAAATTTTAGAGAATGGAGAAAAAGTCTTTTAACAAAATAGATAGATAGATAGATAGATACTTTATTCATCCCCTAAGGGAAATTCACATTTCCAGCAGCATCCCTGAGCTGAGAACAGTACAATAAAAAAGCCAAAAGAATACAATATACAAATACCCAGTGTGACGTGCAAATGCCCACTGTAGCGTGTTATATAGAGTAACTAAATAGTGCTACACAGAATACATATTGCAGTAAGATTCGGTAATATCCAATGTAGGTGGTGTGGTTTAAATAAATAAATAATTTAAATAGTATACAGGCATATTATAGGTGCACATTAAACCACAATATGATTGACACGCGGGTGAGGAAATAGAAAGACAGTTTAACCTATGAGAATGAAAAACAAAATGCACTATGCAAATCAGTGTTTCTGGCACTGTGAGTAAAAATAGTTTAATAATGAGATAAAACCAATTGTCTTTTCATATGTCCCCTGTATAGCTAGTGGATAGGTTTTGCCGTTCTCACCGCCACTACTCAGGTTCAATTCCCGTTGCATACAATGTTTTGACTGATCAATCATTACACTAATATATCCTATAAGTGTATAACACGCGCAATGGTGCTTACTGTTAACTCAATGTGCCTTATAGTCCAATATGCTTTATATTTGAAAATGAATTGACAAAGGACTGTTTTTGAGGGTGCGTCTTATAATCCGGTGTGTTTTTTTAGATCCTAGGTGGTGCACATACATTAGGGTCTTGCATCTCAGGGATGAACTCGCCCTCACTGTGGATGCTGGTGTAGGAGCCCTGGCGAGCAATTTGCTGCTGCTCCTCAGGGACACTCCCTGGAGGGGGTGACGTCCGACCTGTGTGGAGTGAACCTGAGGGGATAAATGGTACAAAAAATTACATAGCGGCAAAACAGATCTGTAAGGGTGCACTAACACATTTTGTACAGAGTGAGGGTAATGAATGTTGACTTGCTATCGAGGGAGTAAGTATCCAACTCCCATCGGATAACTGGGAAAAAGGGGTTACTAAACTGACTGAGTAATGGGTATTCAACAGATACACAATAGCATTATTGATTTCAGTCATGTGGTAATCTTACTAAGCCACAGTTTTCCACTCTTCTCAGAGTTGTTTACGTCACGTCTTTTCGGATCCTGTCACCATTCAAAATAGCCACTACAATATAGTTAGAGAGCGATTTCGAATATGGCATTTTCTAATGCACTGAAAGAAAAGGTGATTGAGGGCTGATTCACCAAATATGTAAATGGTAAATGGTCTGCATTTATATAGCGCTTTTCAAGTCAATGAAGACTTCCCAAAGCGCTTTACAATGTGCTTCACACTTACCCATTCACACACACTCACACACCAATAGCGGCCGTGCAGCCATGCAAGACGCCAACGTGCTTATTGGGGGCATTAGGGATTCAGTGTCTTGCCCAAGGACACGTGAGCCCTTTATTTGGCAGCAGTAATACTGCGACAACCAACTCGTGTCGTTTGTGAATAAAAGGTCTCTCTTTTGTTCTATGTTGTTGACTTTAAAATTGTAAAGCAGAAAAAAGGTTAAAATTGTTTTGTGCGTTATATTTTTGTAGATCTATAAATATTTTAACAATATTTCCTGTGTTTTCAATGTTAAAGTGTTTAAATAAAAATGTCAAGTAAATTTTTTTCTTTTCTTCGCTTTGTTCTTTTTTTGTCTTTATTTTTCTCCCTTTGTAGTCATTCTGTGCAAAAATTTCGATCATAATTGGTATTGTATGGATTAAGCAACAAAAACAACAGGAAGAGCTGAGGCCATAAAAAAAAATAGTTCGTTAAAAATGGTCGGAATTACTCTCTATTCAAGTAAAATGGTCAAATATGTCACTGCAATTTTTTTGTATATATCAAGTAACTTTCCCTGGTAACTAGTTAATTTTACTATAGATTAATTCAGTTACTAACTCACTCACTGTTTGAAAAAAGTAGTGACTAACTATAACTAATTACTTGTTTAAAGTAACATGCCCAACAGTGGTATTCAAAGAATGTTATTTAGGTGTTTGAGGGTCACCTAATCTTTCAGGATATTAGTTAAGGCAATTCTTTAGGGAGTAAGTGGGATGCGTCTGTGCACCAACTACCATTGGATCGCTTGATTTCTAGGAAAAAGGGGGCACTAGACTGAGTAACAGGTATTTGTTTAGGGTTTTTGGGGGATGCGCCAATTCTATCAGGATGCTTGTTACAAGAAGTCATAAATGTGGTCATATTTCTGTCAATGTAAAGCTGCAAAAAAATTTACCTGTTGAGTGTTTGCGCACTCTCTCCGAGCCCTTCAGCAGCGAGCCTTTAAGGTCCCCCAGCGACCGTGACGACCTCATCTCGCTCTGCTTGTCTCTAGTGTTCACCTGAAGGTACTACGGGTAAAAAGGAAGAAGGTGCAAAGGGTTGAGAAAGGAAGTAAGGAAATGTCACCTGTGAAGTTGACTCTAAACTCGTATCAGCTTTAGGAGGAGGGCAACTTCCTTTCTTGTGTTTTCTACGTATGAGCTGTGTCATTTAGGGGTCGGGGGTTCTTACATGATTGTTCTTGGGGGTCTTGAGCAATATCCTGAGCAGACCATTGGTCACCATGCTGGAGCCAAGAGAAAACACCGCTTGATCCAGGTCCTCTTGGCTCTTGAGGGGCAGCAGCATCTTGGAAAAGCGTAGGCCGTAAGATAACAAACTCAAAAAACAAGGTAAAAATGGATGTTTACTCCCTTTTTTTCAAAAAGGATGAAATCAAAAACAAAAGCATGCTAACTTTTTTTGTTATACTTTTAGATAACATGGGTTTAGTGGGTCATCATAACTGACAAGCAAAGTGTCCAATTAAAAAGGCAGAGTGATTGCTTTATGACCCTCATGTGAAAAGGAGGCACTACATAAGAACAGTGGAAATAAACGATTGACGTCAACGACCTAATATATGGAGAGAATGATTTTTGACCATATATATCAATTGTGATTTACACAAGGTGGCATAAAATCATTCTCTTTGTTACATTAGTACGAGTCCTAGATTGCATTTACTGTCCATTTATGTGAACAGCACAATGAAACAAAGGAGAATATTTTTAATATTTCCAATTTTGGGTACAATCTAATAGTCTAAAACAAAAAAGTCATAAATTGCAGATGCTGTCCATTCGTGTCAACTACATATAACAAAGGAGAATGAAGTATGACCCCAAATGCCATTTTTCATTTACTGATTTTGACAAATGAAAGGAGGGGTCATAAATCGCAGACAATGTCTTACCATCTCAACTACACAATGTGTGAGAGTAATTTTTCACACCATTCACAAACGGCATAAATCATTGTCCTTGTTTACATCATGTAGTTGACAAGGATGGACAGCGTCTTCAAAAACAAAAAAGATAATTAAGAACACCATAAGTAACACATGACATTTTGGTTCATAAATCATTCTTGTTGGTTACATACATGTCATTGTCACAAATGGACAGCATCTGCCTATTCTCCAAACCTTTCTTCTAGAACATTTTATTTTATGACCTCCAATTGGCAAAAGAGTCATAAAATCGTCCGCCCGCCTTTAAATTTTACATAATGCCGGTCATTGATGAACCAATAAACGTAAACTATGTTGATTGTGAAATATTTCACCTTTAATCTGACAGTTTTTTGTTCTGAACATTAAAATACTTTTCAGTGTACACTAATGCATTAAATTTAGGACTTCTTTTTTAATTCGACTCATTTCCTCTGAAATCTGCTTTGCTGATTATGCAATAATGTACCTCTTTCTCCATGAAGAACATGTCCATCTGCTGACCAAAAGCCTCGGTCACCTTCTGGAGGAGCTCTTTGATCTTCAGAGGCCTCTGGAATGGAATGATCCTGGGAAAAACAGGTCATTAACTCATTAATTAACTGGTTATGAACTGATTGGGAACACATAATCCTTAACTTATTGGCTATTATATGTAAATTCCAGAGTACAAGCCGCTACTTTTTGTTAAGCACACTGACACCAGTTACTAACTGAGGAGGGGTACACTACAATTATTGGGCTGACGGTCATCGGTCTGATCACAACCTACTATGACGTTTTTAACCCGATATGAAAAATACACCCATTAGTTAGTTATCTGCTGCCACACTGAAATATTCCATCAGCCAACACTGCTTGTAAGAAAGATTCCAAGCACTTAAGTAGAATTATTTTCTATGAAATAGTAGAAATCACTTTGTCACATGTGCAAGGGATGGGAGCGCTTAAAATCAGTCGCATGGCTCATGATGTTTACAGGCTTCTGAATTTAAGTCAGTGCAGTACATTCCGTTTTGTTTTGAGAATGTTTTTATTTGACTCCTGATTATATGTTGATGCCAATTTATTTAAGGTTAAGTGGCTTGCCAGTTGATTAAGATTGACAGTTGCGGACAATCTGCAAATGAGTGTCTTAATCACGACACAATGTGTTATGAAATGAAATGAAATGATCGAAATGATCTGCATTTATATAGCGCTTTTCAAGTCAATGACTTCCCAAAGCACTTTACATTGTGCTTCACATTTCCCAATAGCGGCCGTGATCTGTGCAGCCATGTAAGGCGCTAACCTGCTTATTGGGGGTATAGGGGTATCAGTGTCTTACCCAAGGACACTTCGGCATGTAACACGGACAAGCCGGGATTCGAACTGGGACCCCTCAATCCTAAAACGATCGCTCTACCTCCTGAGCTACTGCCGCCCCAAGAGAGAGACAATGTGTTACTATTCTGTACTAGACATTTCCCCGCTTTTTTTTTTCAAAATGTAAGAAATGTGAATGAATCCATCATTTTGGCCGTGGCTTAAAATCCGGTGCGACTTATACCAAAACGAAATAGTTTTTCTTAAATTTGAGCATGCGGCTTTTATTCAGGTGCGCTCTGTATTCTGGAATTTACTCGAATTGTTTTTCAAAAATAGTATTGCAACGCCGGTTGATTATTCAGAGTTCCATGGAATGCAGTTGAGTCATTTCAGAGCCTGGCTTCACGTTAGCCATTTTGCACTATTTAAAAAGCGGTGCGGCACAGGAAGTGGTTGCGGTGGGACGTGGGAGACAAGCGTCCTCGCCACTATTTCCTATGTGATTGATGCTAATTCGCGCCATAGTGCAGGTTAGTAATTTCAGCATCCAGAAGGTTTTGTTTTGACTTTCCTCCCTGGGATTTAGGCAGAGTGTGGCAAGTCTTTAATAGCAGACTTCCTAAAGTTCAAGGCAGCGCACCCCGTTTGCTGTGACAAGACCTGGCACATATTACCCCCTCGACCCCACCTCCTCACCCAATCTAAAAACAAGTCAAAACAAATCACTTATTATAAAAAAAGCTTCCTTTTAAGTATTCTTATTGGTTTTTATAAAGGCTCCGTGGAGAGGTGGTGCACCGGAGGAACGTCGACATGTTCTATAAGCGATACCACCGAGCCGCCAGCAATCATGTGCGCCGCTCGCCTACGTGTGCTTTCTTATCCGCAGCGTGTAAACGTTTGCGAATTAAACCCAAACAAACAAATGGGTGCGAGGGTGCGCCATCAGTGTCGACCACCCCTACCCCACCACTCTTCATGCTAACTTCGGCTCACACACAAAGGCAGATGGGAAGCTTCCTGAGAGGAAGCGGGGTGGTTAGAAAGAAGGGGGGGAAAAAAACGAAAGAAAAAGTGGAACGCTAGCAAAACGCAGCAGGATGTCTGAGTGAAAGATAGACGCCGAGATATTTACAGAAAAAGAACGCTGACGGGTCTGGAAAAACCGAATGCGCTATTGCACGATTCTGCAGTTGGGATTTACCTCGTGCACCACTACATTAGCAGTGAGACGGTTGCCGAATCCATTTATTTTAAGAAAGAAAAAAAATGCATGAAAAATATTCAAAAATGCCCCGATTTTTTTTTTTTAAAAACCCAATGTGTATTGTCTAATGCAGGGGTGTCAAAGTCATTTTAACTCGGGGGCCACACGATAGAACAAACATTCTGTTGGGGGCCGGACTAGTAGATTAAAGAGAAAGAAAAAGAGGGATAAAGAAATAAGAGAAAGAGGGAGGGAAAAGGAGAGAGGGCGGGACAAAGAAAGAAACAGAGAGAGAGGGTGAGAGCGTGAGAAGCAAAAGATAAAAAGTCGTGAGAGAGGGAGGAAAAGAAAGGGAGAGGAAGAAGGAAATCCAAAAAGAAATAGAAAGACAGAAGGAGAGAAAAGAAAGCGCAAAGGGTAGGAAGAGAGAAAGAGAAAAGAGAGAAAGAGAAAAAAAGGAAGGTAGAGGAAAAGAGGTTAAAAGACAGAGAAAGAGACAAAGAGCAACAAAGGAAGAGAAAAAGAGAGACACAGAGAGTGAAAGAGACTGAGACAGAGTGGGAGAAAAGGAGTGGAAAGGGAAAAAAAGAACGAGAGAGAGAGAGAGAGAAAGAGAGAGAGAAAGACATACAAGTACAGTGTCTTTGTGAGAGGCACCTGGCTTTGGCAACATCAAGTTGACATATTTCAACCTGCAGCTTGTTTTTCTCTTGCGCTTCTCTGAGTGTTGTCTCGCTGGGAGACACTAGATATTACACACTGTCCCTTTAAGCAAGGGAGAAGGGTTGTCCTGGTTCACTCATAAATATTTTATTGGGGGTGTATTGGGTAAAAAGCGAGTGCATTGAGGTCTATAGCAATATTTATTGCATCAAATAATAAATACTTTAAAGAATTCACCAGGCTCAAAGATAAATGTCCTCATAAAAAGTATGACAAAGTATTTAAAACCATTGCAATTTATGAAAAAGTATGAGCACAGTATGAAAAACTGCAGCAAAAAGAACAGAAAATCGGTAAAAGAAAATACAGTCAGTTAAGTAAAAAAAAAAGTTAAAAATAAGAAGAAGTATAAAAATACATAAAATACATCATTCTGAAAGGGGACGGGACCAATATAAGATACATTATTTCGATATTGGATGAACAGAAAAGAAATAAACTGCCTTTCAAACCAAAAACATAGCAAAATAATTGCTAATGTCAAATAGGTTTTACTTGATTGCAGTTTTACTAGTTTGAGGTATTTTCATTGTATGTGCTAACGTATTTACACTTCAGCCTGCGACGCTCGTGAAGCGTTTTTACGACAGCCTGGAACAAAGAAACGGTCTTCCCGTGATTTTGTAGAACAGCGTTCCCCGTCCACAATGGAATCCAATTGGAACCACTTTTCTTTTCATTGGCAAGCGTCGGGCCAGGAAACGAACAAAAAAAATCATAATCATTTTCCTTCAGAGTGCTCTCGGCAAATGTCTAAAGTTACTGTACTTGGCTTTATTTAACAAATGGGATGTTTCCAAAGCAATTGCTTCACTTTACTCGCTCAGATCAGACACAATGTACTCTGCAGTCACTTCATATCACACTCGAGCGAAACAGCCTGTTCCGAATTACAGTAAATCCCACGTCTTTCATCAAAGACGCCAAGGACGATCTGCCCTTTTGAGTTACGGGGAGGTTTTGACGTAAATCCGAGTACTTCTACTTTCTCGCTTTCGGATGAGGAAGGAAAGGCATATCTGTTTGGAGCGGCGTCCTCTTTATCACACACATCATCTGGGAGTATAAACAGAGACTGTTTAGTTGCGATCTGACTTCCCAGAATGCACTCCTACCACGGGGAAACCGGCGAACGCTCATTAAGATAGGAACGAACTGCTTCACTGATGGGGAAATGACGTAGACAGGCTAGGCATTTTTTCTCCTAGATCACCACTGAACAGCAAAATTTGCAAGCCATGACCTCTTTTTAATGTTTAGAGGGACATTTTGTATCATTCATAGAATAGAATATACCTTTATTGTCATGGTTACAAAATGGGTTGAACATATTGTGACAACAAGGTTCTTGGACAATTTCAAGCACTTTTTAGGGACTTTCAAAGCCATATTATTATTATTATGTTTTCATTTTCTACAGTATCATTTAAAAAAAAGAACTGTGCAAATCATGTATTTTGCAGATCTATCTGCGATTTTTAATCTCTGATGTGCATTTCCCAAGACATATAATTTTTAGATCTTTAAATCTTTTCCCATACTGGTGTTCAGTGAAATGTCAGTAATATGTAGTTGACATTTTCAGTTACAAGAAGTTCTTCCTTTTACAATTTACCACTTCCTTCATTTTTATAATAAATAAATGTCTGTAAAAGATACAGAATCATTGCACTAATTCACATTTCATAATGCCCTGTTTAGGTGTAGCATGCACGATGATGCTTTATAGGACAATGTCATACAGACTTATGCCGGCTGCCATTAATCACAAGGGAAGAAGAAATGCAACGGCAAAACCAAGTTACTAGGAAGCAGTGCCTGTGTCATTTTTAAGCAGACTTGTTAAGATAAATGGCAACAATTTCAAGTACTTAGAAGCACTTCACCCAAAATTCAAGCACTTTTCAATCCTTGAAAACACAACATTAAAATTCAAGCATTTTCAAGGATTTTAAGCATCCGTACGGACCCTGTTGTCATTTAAAACAAAATAATTTTTAAAATTATGTATTTTACTCCTAGGAGGCGCAACATATGGACACTATCCTCTTAATAATAACTATTTTGTACTGTATACATATAGAAAAAATATCTTGAGAGGAACCCTCAAAATACCTCTTTAATGAGAGCTAACATTTACGTGTAATCCCCCCCCCCAAAAAAAAAAACCTGGCCATTTAAAACCTAAAGTGAGGCGTTGATTTCAGCATCCTGAATCTAAAATGTAAAAGCCCCATTCACCCCCCACAACCTCCTTAAATGTCATGCAAAAAAGTTTTCATTTTTGCATGTCAGCCAGGCATGTAACTGTGATTCCTCCGCAAAAAAATGCAAGAGTGACTGAACTACTTACCGTTTTTCTCGCTCGTGCTCCAGCTTGACTCTTAAATCCTGTCGAAGCAAAAACAAACACAACAGTAAATTTACTGAGCCGAGGGGTAATTTCAATTTCATGTCGTTTTGTCGAAAAGTGCAGACTGTGCAGTAATTGTTTTATTGCACCTAAAATTTGAAATGAAAATGGAATGACTTTCTACAAGACTTCAAAGCACCTCATTAAACTCTAGCTATTTATGTTTATGTGGAAAGGGGCCAATAAAAAGGCCCACCACAATTCATTTTAAGCAGACTTTGGACACATAAAGTTATCAGGTGATGTGATTGCATCTATTTTTAGAAGCAGGAATCTGGAGGAGCCTGCGAGTCTCCAAGATGTGATGTCATGATGAAAGAAAAGCGAGCGCCAGCCATTGGCTGTGAGGTGGGTGTAGTCCCGCCTCTTAAGGCCCCGCCTCCGAAACTCCACTTTCTTTGTTTATCCTTTTATTTTATCTCTGGCTGCACATTGGAAACAGTTGTTAAGTTTTATAGCGGTTACTGTGAACTTATTTGTTTTGGTAACGGACAAACAAAAATGCTTTATCCAATTGCAAGCATGAAGATTGTGAGCAGTATAAGTCGTCCATATTTGTGTTGTTTTAAGCATTTGAACACATTTTGATTGTGAAATATTGTTTGCGTTTGTAGAGGAGGAAAAGAAATAAGTCTTGCCCCGTTTACAGATTGTTGTATGATTGGCCTTTTTTGTCATTACACAAGAGTATAAAAAATTTGGAGGGCTTTTCCTCTCAGCGTAAGTAAATAAATTAAAAATATAAAAATGTGGAGAAGGATGAAAACGTGAAAAAACAATGTATTGATGATATACAGTGCAATAAATATATGCGTAGTCACAATGGCAGTTACATTACATTGTGCTCATGGACACTCATTTATTATTCTTATTTTAAATATTTATTTTCTTGTTTGAGAAAATTTTGAAACTTTTATATGTATTATTGAAATAATATCATCACATGACCAAATTTTTAGGATGACTTTGTTTTTAAATAGATTTTTTTATTATAGGTTTTTTTCTCCTAAATTAAAGGAAATAAACAGAGGTGTCTGGTATTGCAGATAGCAAATTATGTTGTTCATTTAAACAAAAAATAATAAATAATTAATAAAAAAATATATATATATATATGCTTATTTTTTTTATTTTTTTCCTTTTGCATTTTAATCATGGTGATTATTTTACATATTTGATTTTACTTATGCATGTAAATCTTATTCTAAAACAAAATACGGACAGGATTCCCATTTTAGGAAAAAAGGATAATGAAAATAACACCAAAAAAATTAAAATTTGCAACCATTTAAAAAAAAAAATGCTACTTTTGTATTTTTAGAGTTAAAACATTATAGGCCGCCATTTAAACTCATTGGTTTTATTTTACCTGTTTCATTTTAGTATATTTAATTCTAAATAAAAAATACACAAATTGGTTTTAGAAAATAAAAAGATCAGTAAAAAAATGTATTTTTTAAAACACATATTGGCCACAGTTTTATATATTTTGCCTATCTGTTTGTATTTTTAGTTAAAATATAATAAGTTCATATATTTTCATTTGAAATAATTGTAATGATTTTTCTTATTTTATTTTACCTATGTTAGTAAATGTAATTCTAATTAAAAAATACAGTAATAGAATTTCTATATAAAAAATTGACAACAAGTATAAACATTGTCAAAAAATAATTAAAATTGGAAAACAAGTCAAATAATTTTTCCCTGTATTTTTATTTTTTTTATTTTGCATTGTAAATTGTTATGCTTTACCCATTTTATTTTACTTATCTTAGTAAATCAATTTCATTTCAGGAAGAATTTGATAACAAAAAAATTTAATTAAAATCAGCAGTAATTGTTATCTAAAATAAAATCGACCGATAGGGCAAAGTGTAGAATGAGATTTCATGTTATGTCCCTAATATGTGGCAAATATTTTTCTCCATACATGTCCACCATGATTATGAACTAAACATTTGTATCATTAATTTTTATCAGGTCATAAAAATGAAAAATGGAACAACTTAAGTTACCTGTTTGTAGAACAAAGTTCTGCTCTTGGGCTTGTGACTGTTGTTCTGATTGTAGCAGCAGCCCAAGGCTGCGAGGTCCTTCATGATGGAGTTAAGCGCCTCCTCGTCATCTACACCGGAAAACAAAAAAGAGTTGACCCACATTGCCGATGGAGGTGCACCGTAATTAATCAAATCCTGCTTCTGGAGACCGATACCCTTTTAACTGCATGCTACATTTAGAAATACCATAAATTCTGGACTACCAGCCGCACAAACATTCTCAAAAACTCAATATACTGCATTGACTAAAAGTCAGTACATTCACAAAAGCCTGGACACATGCTAAACCATGACACTTATCTTAAGCTCTCCCATCCCTTGCACGCACGACAAAGTGATAGAAGAGATCAAGTGTGTTGCCCTCATCGGGAATGTTTTTCTTTAATAAATAAGTTACTGTGTTCAAAATGTAAAACGGGACAAGTTCATGAAGAAGTGTTCGACATAGATGTTTTGTGTTAAATAATACTACTTCCACATTTTCCGCATCACTTCCTGTTTCGGCGATCTAGGTGTACTGTTACCCATTGCTAAATCTATTGCACCCTGGTCATCCTGGAAGGGGGATTACCACTTGTGAGGCTCCTTCTCTAGGTTTCTTATTTTCCTTGTGATGAGGTTTTGAGTTTTTCCTTGCCTGCATTTTGTTTTAAGATCAGGGGATGGTGTAATTGTAACCTGTGTAGTCCTTTGAGACATTTTTGTGATGAAGAGCTATTCAAATAAATGTGACTTGGTTTAACTTGTAAGTAGTCTCTCACAATGGCTGACAGGATGGCAGCATGTTCAATCTATCTCCTTCCATGTTTAAGGATTAACAAGGCAATGCAGTGAGTTGTTAAAAGTGTTTATATGATGTATAAACAACTATATCTAGTAATAGTCCGACAGATGTAAAGTCCATGTACTTTATTTTCGTGAACTTATTGGAACATGGTCTCATTGCATTGTTATTCTTATTTTGCAGTTTTCACCATCCAGAGAAGGAAATGAAAGCTTGAGTTACACGTCCACTGTGGTCTCTGTCCTTCTTTGTTAGTTTAGCTCGGTGACATTACAACAAGTGTTGCTACTACTACAATAAAAACAAAAATTATTTTACATGCCAAAACTAGTTACTAACTAAGAAAAGGTACACAAGAATTATTGGTCTGACTGTTATCGGACTGATAACAGGCTAATATGACGTCACTGCTTTCGTCCCAATAGGTAAAATATACACGATAATTAATCACCTGCTGCCGAACTTAAATATTCCATTGGCACTACTTGTTAAAAATATATTAAGCTTTTGTGTTTAATAGTATTTTATGTAGTAGTAGCAATACTTGGTCTCCTATCACTTTGTAACATGCCCAAGGCATTGCAGAGCTAAAGATTATAAACATAGCTATGCTTGTGCACAGGCTCTTCTGATTATATGGGCTTCTGAATTTTAGTCAGTACAGTGCATTGAGTTCCCTTTTGGTTTTGTTGCACTCGTGCATGTATGTGAATACCAATTTCATTGATATTGACTGCTGCGCTGGTCTTATTGCGGAACAATGTGTTGCTTTTCTGTACTAGACATTTCCCAGCTTATTGCTTTACCGTGCAACAAAAATAAATGAATGAGTTCATTTTTATGGCTGTTTAAGTCTGTCGCTTAAAATCCGATGCGTCTTGTACAAAAGCAAAGAAGAGTTTTTTTCCTTAAATTTGCGTATGCAGCTTTCAATCGCGTGCGCTTTGGAGTCCAGAAATTAGCCTAAAATCAATTCTTATGATCCATCTACTACACGGAAAAAGGGCGAGGCTCCCAGGTAACTATTTCTCCTCCACATTTTTCCTACATCGAGTACGTTTTTATTGTTCTCGATCTCGTGCCTCGTCTAAAGTCCTCGTGCCTACGCAAAGAACTAAATACTGATACGAGCACAAAAGCAGGATTATTTCCAATGACCTTTCCATCAGAAGTTGCTTAATCAAATCTGGTTTTGCTGTGTATGTGCCTAGCGAAGCTCCGCCTATTTGCCTAACACAAATAAACCACTACCAGTTATCTCCTTAAGATACAGGGCAAACAATCACTGAGTGGGAAAGTAGTAATTGGTTTCATGGAAGTACTGTTATGGATTCCTCGTTGTTTGTATTTTCAGGGTGGACGGGTAGGGATGCTCGGTATCAGAATCAAGGTCATATTTTGAGGTATTCGCAACAAGTGATCAATAATGGTATTGACATTGGTATTAATTGTCAGCTGTAGGATCTGAATCTTGTGTGTTTCATGCAAAAAGTTTCAGAAAAAAATTGAATGAAACACTAAAATTATCACAATTTCATATACTACTGAGAATATGATTTTTTTAAATTGTTGTTGGGGGAGGAGGAATCAAAAGTACTTATTGTATCGGCACCAAGTATCGGTGAATTTTGATGATTTGAGTAGTAGTATAGGTTGGGGTGTGAAAATGTAGTCATAAACATCTATTTTATTTGTAGATTATTTGTGTAATATTTTAGGGGTGGTATTTTTTCTATAATCTTTCTAATTTTTTATTTTTTCTATATAAAATTTTGTTAAGATGATGACTTACTATCATAAAATATTGAGTAATATAAGTGTCACTGTGGGGACACACATTTAGCACACACGATATTTTAAATGTTTAATGTAGTATGTTTTTATATTTACTATTGTCATATAAATCTACTAACTAACTATTTTTGTAACATCTTATATTTGATATTTTGAAAAATAAGAAATACAAATCTTATATATTCCACACTTTTCATTTAATTTTATCAACTTGTTCTACTGTTTTGTAAATAGTTGAATATATTTAAATTTTCTAAATATTTGTGCAATTTTTAAATTATGGTTTCATGGAAGTATTTTATCTTTTGACATTCTTATATTTCTCGTTAATATGTGTGTCCATTTGTAGGATTAATTTACTATTGATTAGCATACATTTTCATTATATTTTGAATATTGTCCAGTATCACACATTTTCATTAATTTAATTATTGAATTGAATAAATACGTAATTGTTGTGATGGTTTTCTTTATGATCTTGCTGTCTTTTTATTTGGAATGAGTCCTAAATATTTTAAAATTTTATTTGGTTTGTTTTTTGTTTTTATTTACTACTCTTAATTTTGCTGGAGCCATTTTTTATTATTTCGCATGGTGTTTCAAAATAATTTTGTAGTTTCCAAATACACAGTTTTTAAATAGGATTTTATTTTTTCCTAACATTCTTTCCTTTCAGCTTTATAATTTCCTTTTTTAACGTGTTACTGGCATTTTTTTCCCGAAATGAGCTCGAGCATTGTTTGTATCTGATTGCGAAAGCGTCTTGACTTGCCTTTCGCCACTCCTGTGAGCA
This sequence comes from Urocampus carinirostris, assembly GCF_059441175.1. Classification (NCBI taxonomy): domain Eukaryota; kingdom Metazoa; phylum Chordata; class Actinopteri; order Syngnathiformes; family Syngnathidae; genus Urocampus; species Urocampus carinirostris. The sequence goes on along the minus strand of NC_142366.1, from coordinate 10,498,009 downwards.
AATATTGCCGATGGAGATATGAACTTTCCGTGGTGTTTCATCAGCACTCAAGCTCACTTTGATCCCTTATCTCCCCAGTTTTCATTGTTTAGACAGAAACCATAAAGTGATAATGGAGTAGATAGTGTGGAAAAAAAAATGACATAGCTTGCACACAACGAAAGAGTGAAATGACTTTAAAACGAGTTACAAGGTAAGCCGTCGCATCAGGAAGTGACTCACTATGTCGGTCCAGAGTAAGAATTATCCCACATCAGGAAATCAATCTTTCTTTCTTTTTTCCATAAACTCACTGAGTGGAAAATAACTTTTAGGTTTTGGAAGATCTGTGAAGGCTTTGACTGTCTCGAAATCAGCTAAACTTGGATAATGCGACATTAGCTTATGACGTTAGCGCCGTGTTTGCCATGTTTTAAATGACGTTAGCGGTAAACTTTATTAAAAATAAATGAATAAAATAAAAATTTTAAAAAACGTGACATTTATTGTAGTACAAGAGGCCCTTTGGTAAGTAAATCATACTTGCTCTCATGTGTAACATTGTACTCTCTTGCATGCACAACTAAACTTTCAACACATTCATGCTCATGCAAAACTATTCTGTACTATCTCAAACACTATGATATCATCTCAAACATATGATACTCTCAATCACACACTACTCTCTCACTTACAATACTATACTCTCTTACATATACTACTCTTCTTTCTCACACACACTACTAGACTCTCACGCATAGTATTATACTCTCATTCACACACTACTCTCACATAGACGACTATACTTTCTCACATATACTACTATACACTCTCACATATACTACTATACTCTCTCACACAAACTGCTATTCTCTCACACACACACACAACTACTCTCACACATACTTTACTCACACACAAACTACTATTTTCTCTCACACATTTAGAGACAGATAATAGTTTCATGTGTGTGAAAGCATAGTAGTGTGTGTATGAGAGTATAATAGTACGTGTGAGAGAATATAGTGTGAGTGTATAATAGTCTTCCATACTCTTACACATATAGAGTATAGTAGTGTGTGTATGACAGTATAGTATCGGTGTAACAGCATAGTAGTGTGTGCGTATGAGAGTATAATTGTATATGTGAGAGAGTATAGTCGTATTTATGAGAGTAGTATGTGTGTACAGTAGTATGTATAAGAGTACAGTGAAACCTCGGTTTTCGAATGCCTCTCAGTTCGAACAAATCGGTTCTCGACCAAAAATTTCGAGAAATTCTTGCTTCGCTTTTCGTTCAAAAAAATCGGAGTTCGAACGCCGGTACGCTAGGGTGCGATGCTGAGCGGCGTACGGGTGTAGATCGTGTAGATTGCCCCCACCCCTCGTGAAGAACTGTTATGACGTGCGCGCGCACTTCTTTTCGCCTTCGCTTTTAATATCGGTGAACGGAGTGTTTTAGCCCCTAATTATGCCTCCGAAGAAGATCGGTGCAAGCGGCAAAGTTGCTACAGGTGAAAAAAGAAGAGTAGTGCATACAACTATTGCATTTAAGAAATAAATAAGAGCAAAATGAAGAAGGTGTGCGAGTTTCCCTTCTTTCGAGGGAATAGAGCATGGCTTCTGCAGACCACCACAAAGGTAAGAAATCCTATTCGTAATTCTTTTCTTTATCCTTTAACTGCTCACCACTTTTTGTGGAGATCCGGGTGCTAAATGACGTGTAAACGGCCAGATTTTTTTATTTTTACACGTTCATGTTAGCGTAATCTTTCGTACGGAAGATTACGCTAACGCGAACGTACGATTAGCCTGGGTTAGCTTCATGTTTACGTTCATGGTAAACATTTAGGGTGTTGGAACGGATTAAAACGATTTTACATCACTTTTAATGGGAAAAACGATTTTCGGTGATCGAACAAATCGGTTTTCGAACAGGGTTCTGGAACGGATTATGGTCGAGAGCCGAGGTTCCACTGTATAGTACTATATACAAGTGACTATAATAGTATTTGTGGGTTGGTATGACTGTGTCTGAATGAGAGTATAGATGTGCACGTGTGAGAGTATAATGTAATATACGAGAGCGAGTATGATCTACTTCTCAAACGACCTCTCATAGAGTCGAGTGGAGTCTTGTTCTGATTTTATTGCCCGCAGTCGGTCTGCTTTGCGCTGTGTGCTTGCAGTCAAGGATACAAAACAAAACAACACTGGCCACAAGTTTTGGAGTAATGCACGAGTGAAGGAACGGGACAACAACAGCAGGGGTTGGGGGTTGCTGGGGATTGCCTTGGCCCTTTGCTGTCAACAATTAGGGAAGGTAATCGGAATCGCATTTGGAGAACGTCTGTGAACCGAGGAGAGTTCTGGCTCTTATTAATCTTGGTCAAGGGAAGGATAGTAGCAAAATAATTTTGATGCAGAGGATTGAGATCAGGTTTCAGTGGGTTGCAGGCCTCTGCCTAGGTAAAATTATGCTAAGAAAAGAAAAATATATATATTTACGGTCATTTAAGCTTTTTAAATTACAATGGCTATAATAATAAAACATTCACAGTTCTCCCTTTAATTCTTCCAAACTCAGGGGAGGGGTTTACAGCTAAAGTGGAACTAAGTACTGCTTAATTTTTTGCAAAGTTGGTTTGAAGAAAATGTAAGACCTTTTAAGGCTTTAATTTGCGGCTATCAAATTGAAGACTTTTTCCAGTTTTTAAGACCACACGGGAACCATGCGTTCAAAAAGTTTGGGGTCGCTTAGAAATTTCCATTCTTTGACAAAACCAAAGTCCCTCTCACTGTATCAACTATACTTCCTATTTCTTTTGTAACTCATTTGATTAATAAAATAGTATAAAAGCATTCAATTCAAAAGCTGACCATCCGCCTTAAAATACGGTGCGCCTTATATACTATATGGATCAATAGAGTCGCAATAAGTATTGCGACTACAGTAAGCAGAGCCGACTCGATTTTCCCCTGTAGAAGAAGTAGTGCGCAGTGCATGCTGGGATATATATACCGCCGTTCCATTTCCTAACCAATATGTCAATCATCATTTGGATCAGTCATTATTGTCTAATGTTATTCTGAGGTAAAGGAAGTGGGTCCTTTTAAGCATTTACAGGCTTGTATAGGCTAAAGCGGGGTAAAATAAAGCCCGCGTTTGGTCGAAAAAGATCTGAATCACAAGTTAGGTTGGTGTGCAGCCTAAAGAAAATAATTTTACTTGTCTGTTTATTTGTAAACAAGAATTATGGGGATAAACAGAAGGCTAGCAACAAGCAACGTCCATCGATGCAGAGACACGTATTTGCTTCTCTGTTGATGTTCCTACTGTAGCGCCTAATAGTCCGGTGCGCCCTATGTGTGGAAAATATATGACTAAAGACTATTTTTGGAGGGTGTGCGCCTTACAATGCGGTGTGCCTTATAGTGGCGAAAAAACGGTAAAGCTCAGTATTTGCATATTTTCATTTCATGTCTGTGGATGTTTGGTCAAAAATGGCTGAAGCTACTAAAATCAGATAATAATAATAATAATAATAATGCATTTTATTTAAAAGCGCCTTTCAGACCACCCAAGGACACTGTACAGACAATGGAAAAAAATACAATTTAAAAAGTTGTAAGCGAAATAATAAATAAAAACAAGACATGGCCAGTTCCACCAAAAATGGCATTACTGTTATGGAAAAAGCAATATTATACAGCTAACATCCTATTTATGAATGGATTTGGTTCTAACCAACTGCTTTTAAATCTATTACGATGATGACTATTTACCAAATTGAATTTAGTGGTAGATTGCTGTGCCAGCTGCCTGTCAAAATTGTCAAACCTGTTGCTGTGCTGCTACTTGTTGCTCTTTTTTTAATTCATTATCTGGCACAGCACCTGCTGGTTGCAAGTTGGATGTTACTTGTACCTAAGTAAAAATAACGATACTTTTAAATTTGGTTTCGCCGTTACAGTCGAGTGATATTCCCATGCCCACTTCGTGCTTTAGAGTCAGAAAGAGACATTCCACTTTCCTTGAATTCAGCACAAGATATTTATTTTATTTTCGGCATGTGAACTAGATGTGATGCCGTTTTCCCAGCATAAATGTACTAATACTACTGTAAAAAGGATGAAAGATAACTGCAATAATAATTACAGAAATGAATCAATATTTAAACAATAAATAATACAATAAATACAAACTAAAATCAATACATCGTTTAATTAATAAAACAGAAATTTAAACTAGGTTTAAAAATAGAAGCAGCGTAGTTCCCAGCTAGCAACATTAGACAATGGAGACCGGTTGCTTAGCCATTGCATCATTGCTCCGCAACACTTTTTTTTCAAGCTTCCATCTGGAGTGAAGTAAAGAAAATAAATAAATAAAATGGGCCTATTAAAGCATAAGGGGATTTTCCAAGAGTTATAAAAGTCTGTAAAATATTGCGTCCTTGCAAGACCTCACATGTCATGAGCTCCAGTCATAATGCCTCTGTTGAGTTTTGCAACATTAGCTTCGTGCATTCGAGTCTAAGTAGAGACGCTACGTTAGCTTCTCATGCTAGCCGCCGACCAGCTATACCAGTTGTTTTCTTTTGCTTGTCAGGCAACGAAACGGCGGCTTAAAGATTTAACGGGCCTGCGACTTGCAAGCAAAACAAAAGAGAGAGGCTGAATAAAGACACGGAGGGGGATTTCCTGGTGCCGAGTGACACATCAGGGCAAAGGCATCCGGCAGGATTAGCGGCCAGGGACTAACTTGGACTCGCCTCTGCAAAGCGAACACAATGTAAAAAATGTTTGAAAAGTTAACGTTTGACGGACCTGAATGGAGATGCCGTAGGGGAGAGTTCAGTTTTGTTAAACTATATTCACATACTTCCTGTTGAAACTTGGACATCAGTTCTTGGGATTTGTTCATGTGTTATATAATGAAGAAAACTTGCTAACTCTGACCATTTGTGACACAAGCATTAGGGTCTTCATTTCTATTGTTTGTTAATGCTATTAAATGTAATACAAATATACTACTTTAAAGAAATTGAAATAAAAAAGAATATACAGGGATAACTTGTTTTTTGTGCAGCCAGTACTGCAGAAATAGTAAATGAACGACATTTCCTAGTAAAATAATGTTCTATCTGTCTATATTATTTCTCATTTTAGGTATGTATTTTATTTTATCACAAACATGTTTTTTCTTATATCAACTGAAAGAATACGAAAACAAATAAGTAAATCAGTAATATTCACAAGTAGAATACTATTGTTCCATCTGTGTATATTTTGCTCAGTTTAAGTATTTTCATTGTATCATAAAAAATGTTTTCACATATATCAAGTAAAAATAATATTACCATAAAAGTAAATAAATAATATTAACAAATAGAATACTACTGTTCTATCAGTACATATTTTCTTCAAATTTTAAGTATTTTATATCCTATAAAACCTTTTTATATGAAGTGAAAAAAATATATATTACCAAAGAAAAAATAATAAATTTAAAAAAAATTCTAATTCTAATCATTATCCTCATTTTAAGTATTTTCTTTTAATTTGGTTCATAAGTAATTTTGTTTTTTATTCTTTCTTCTATCACTATATTTTTGATTGCGGGTCTACATTGCAATAATGAAAAAAAAAGATAAAAAAAACAATAATAAATTAAAAAATACTTAAATATACTAAATGAAAACATTACCTTGAAAGAACTGTTTTCACTTTCATCTAATTGCATTAATAAATTATTTTACGAGATTAAAGAAATTAACATACTGAAAAATCCAGACAAAAGGCCGCAACTTTTTTCCCAAGCTTTCAACCCTGCGGCTTATACAATGATGCGGCCAATGTATGCATTTTTCTAACAGCCGCCAGGTGCACACTAACAGTAAAGGTAAGTGTGAGGCAGGTGGAATATATGTGTCGAGGATGTAACTTCGAGCTTTGTGCATGAATAAAACTAGCAATAACAGACCCTCTCATGGAAAATGTGTCAATCGAAACGGGACTGCCAATTACCATATTTGGATTCATTTCACAAGTCTTTTTATTTGTAAACAAAATAGTGTGGCGAAACAAACGGATTACAAGAAGCAACGTCCAACGAAGCAGAAATGTATCAGGCGGATTTCTATTTATCTGTCAGCATTATCGTTTTAGAGTAAATATTTTGGATTCTATGGATTGTCCTTCATGTAACAAAGCCATTTTCGCAGACGTTCAAAAAGTAGAAGACGGTGTTTCTCTGATGAGTATATTTTGAAATGGTTATATCTTGAATCCCAAAAGTTTAGGCTTTCCAGTGATATGTGGCATGACTTATTTCAGTGACTTGTGACAGTGTACAGACAGAAAGTCCGGTGGGCCGTCAGAAAGTTAAGGGGTTAAGGTACCGTATATTATTAAAACTCTTTCGGTGTAAAAATCTCATGTTTCAACGTGGGCACATGCAGCTTACAGTCAGGTGCGGCTTATGTACGTACAAAATATTTTTCTCTTTAAAAATGTAATGGGTGCGGCTTATAATCAAGTGTATTTTACGGTTGTTTTTACAATGTGGAGCTGCAAGCACAATGTAAAAAATTGAATTAAATGCCAAAAATAGGGACTATTTAAAAATATGGTCGAACGAGAAAAACATACTAAAAATGAGCAAAATTATTGGCCAAAAGGACACATTTTTACAGTGAATTTATATTTTTTTCTAGTTACGAAAAGTCATTTGATTTTTTTCTTTGCTCAAAGTTATTAGTTCGATTTGCTTTCATAAAAGTTTTTATGTCATACAATACATTAAAGTATTTTTCTAATTTAAAAAGAGCATGTTTTGCACGTGTGTTTGACATGTTAGATTGAATACTGACTAACATATTTCAATGAAGGGGATTGCTACAACTGGCTTGAGCAACTGCTGTGTGAGCAGAAAAATGGGAACCGACTAGTGAGCAGATGCTGGAAACTCGCCTTGTAAGTTCCTGGGCTGTCGGGGTCCATTTTGGAGACCGTCATCTGTATAGAAAAAAAAAGACAGATTTAACCTTCATCGAGTCAAAATGACCCGCCACAGTGTTTTTAAAAACTCTGAAAAAATACCATAAATTAAATTTTAGTTAACGTTAAATGTGACTTTTCCTAGATTGGTCGCAACAGCAGGAAATAATGAAACGCTATTTTTATTCACATATCATTTAAGCTGTATAAATAAGTACAAAAATTGTATCTATAAGGACGACGTTTGCTTAGAGAAAGAAAAGTCACACATGCCTTGGCTAAGAAAAATATATTAATATTGTTTTCGGGTGGCATTATCTTAACTGTACACATTATTTGGTTTAGTAAATAAAAGTAAATATTCAAATGCTTATGCACAGAGTGGGAAAGCCCATAGGACAAATTTGTCCATTTATGGCTGTGAGGTCTCACGTCAATCAAAATATATGGCAGCAATGATATGTTAAAGGTGTACAAAACATTAATATACTGTATGTACAGTACACTTTGTGTGTGTCTAGTACTAAAAAGAAAACACATAAGGTTGCGATTACGACAATAATTTGTGGGGTTGGTCAGGTCGCTGTCAATCTTAACCAATCAGCCGTATTTTCCTCACTGAAAAGGCGCAGCTCATTAAAAAATTAGTTTGTTATTGTATTATATAGAAAATTATTGGCTGAGGGATATATAAGACGTGCTGGACTTTTGAGCATATGGAATTAAAACTAAAATAAGACCTACGGTGCATAAAATTTAAATAATGTATTTTATCAAACATAAATTAACATTGTGACATCTGGTTTGACCACTAAAATTAATTTTAGCAACAATCAATTAACATGTCAACCACAAGAGGGCCCTCAAAGACCACTCTATATGTTTTTCAAAGGCAGAACAGTTACTGTATGCTGTATCATCTTAAAAACAATTCAAATAAGAGGACGTAATTTTGTACAAAACGTTAATAGAAAACCAAAATCTTTATTGAAGTAATCCCAATAGGTTTCATACTTGCGGACAGTTATTGTCCAAAGCAACAACAGAAGTGGATTTGCAATGAAGGTTTGAAAGTTGGTGTCCTAGCTGCCTTCCAAGTTCTGCGCTTCTCTTCTTCCCGTTTTGCAACAAACAATTAACATGTCAACCACAAGAGGACACTCAAAGACCACTCTATATGTTTCTCAAAGGCAGAACAGTTACGGTATCATATAATTGTAATTCTGCATTTACCACCACATTTTCCGGTATATAAGGCTCACTTTAAAATGTCTGGCCAATTTGGGGTTTTTAGGTGCGCCTTAAAGTACATAGGCAGTAACATGACAGAAAAATGTTATCACATAAATAACCATCAGCTCGATAATTATCTTGCACCCAAGATATTTCTATCGGATGTTTTCATCATTTCATTGTCTTAAAGTTGGAAATGCCTCCACACCGTACATACTCCAAAAGGGCATAAAAAGGAGGGAACATTATACAAAACATTGTCGTTAAACAAAACGGGCCATCTGGTGCTGCTGCTTGCACACTTTTTTAATGCGTTATTTTCTTTTCCTCGACCAAAGGAAGTGAAAGGAAGGAGCGCTCTGGCCACTTACCCATGTTTACTGTCATCATCAGGAAGTGGCCTTGTTGAACTCGAGCGCGGAGCTCAACTTCCCTCGGCCGGCCGCAAACTCCTCTTCAACCTGAAGGACGCAAAAAACGGCATTTGATAATTGTCCTTTTGGACAGCAGCGGAATCCTGAAAATTCCCACAACTGTGTTTTTCTCGACAGGAGGGAACGGCTAAGGGATTGTGGTGCGTTTGATGTGGTTCCACGGCCCGTCCTACCTACGATGCACTGGCATCAGGTTGTCACGGTGACATGCACCGAGTGCTCCGCTATTGCAAGGAGGCCCTCCAGAGAAATAACAACCACCGGCACCAGAGTAGACACCTGGTAATGATGTCGGTCTTTAACATTTGTATTTTTCAAAATGGGGAAAACATGCTTATTCTGCACGGGGATGCTGAATCAAACTTTAGAACCTGGAGCGAAGGTCAGCACGCAAGACAAACCACTAGTCCAATGTGCTGCCTGCAGTGCAATTAATGATAGTGTTTGCACTTAATTAGAAATCGATTTTTGGGCTTTTTGTTTTGAGCCATTTACGGTTGTGAAGTCTCGCGTGAAGCAAATTTATGGCAGGTACACACTGTGTGTCTAGTCCTAAAAATAGCACACACTGTTGCAATTAAGACACATTTAACACTCATGCATAGAAAAATACACGGAAATTTCATATTTTTGTTAGTATCGTGTTTGTCTAAAGGTAACTTTAACTCTAAGTTGAAGCTTAAAAGCTTTAACAGCAATAACATGTTTTAAAACCTAACTAACTCCTACTTAAAGCTTTAAATCTTTTACTTGAACAATAAAAACGTTTTAAACTTTTTTAATATGAAAAAAGAACTGAAAGTTAAAGGTGTTAAATCAAAGCCTTATCTTTAACAGTATGAATATTTAAAAAACTAATTAACCTGAATATAATATTTAAAATGTTTGATTTAAGAGCAGTAATAAACTATGCTTTGAAAGCAGATTTATTCTTTCACTCCCTCCTCCCCTTCTTCTCTCTCCTTTAACAGTAATATGTTTTGAAATACGAATTTACTCAACTAAAGCTTTGAAGCGTTTAATTTAACAGGGATAAAAAAGATTTTCAAATAAACAGCTGTGTCAAAAAATAACTGGCAGATTAATTTGTTTTTAGAATAGAAACACAAATTGATTCATTAAAATATGAATGCAAATAGAACTAGTTCTTTAAAGTCCATTAAAACATGTAAAGTTAACAATGTATCCAAACCTGCAGTTTGGAGAATCTGTAAAATAGAAAAAATGAGAATAATAATACTTATGCAGTACTAAATTCCACTACTTTTATTATCCAATAAAACCAATTGAAGCAACAAAAAAATGTACACCTCAAACTACAGACTTTTGCATGAAAGTAATGGCAACTTCCGGTTTAAATATTTCTAGTTCCTGATTGCAAAATGCCCACAAGTTACTAAACGACATCAATATCAGCCATTAACACATATTCCAATTCCTCAATCTGCAATTTGTTCAATAAAGAAAAAAATAAATACATTTAATTAAATTGCTTCAAATATGCTTGTTTGTTTACAATATTAAATGTGCATTGTGGAGATTGTTACCCTTTGCCATACTTTACTTTAGGCTATTTTGAATGCAACAACGCAGATTTTAAAAAGTTGCTTTAGAAAAATACCTATAGTATATATGGCCCCAACGCATAGCTTTTTCAAATGAAAACAGCTTTCCACTGTCAACAGATGAAAAGTGAACCATGCTGTACCAGATAACAGTTGATCTGTTTCTATTGGTTATGACAGGATACAGCTGTGATTTGGGATATGCTTGCAGCTTTAAAATTGTACAATAAGGAAACGCTTATTATTTAGAGCAGTTATAAAGAAAAAAAAGCACAGTAAAAAGGCTGATGTTTCAATCTTCCAACATCGTAAAAGAAACCAATGTTATATCTTGACAAACGGGGTGTGTCTCAATACTTTGGTTCATGTAATAAATTACTTTGAGAAGGCTAAATGTGTCGCCTCCATTACGATGTTCACGAGGCTTTCAGGGGTAAAATATAGAGCAGTCTAGGTCTGCAGACAGATATATTGGATGCTGTAATTATCCACAGAGCGCGTGCAGTGAGACAAATAGCAGCCCTTTGCCTGACTGTCTGTTTTTTTTACCGATGTGCGTTTTAACATGAGTGGAAACGAGCAACAAAACAGCAAACAAATGGGAACCTGTGAAAAAAACATCTGCCTCTAGAGCAAAGACCACCAAGATGCTGTGAGGCAGAGGTATCAAACTCAAGAGGGCCGGACTAGTAGGTTTAAGAGGGAAAGGGGGGGGGGGGGGGGTTCTAGAGAGAGAAAGACAGAAGAGAAAGAGGAGAGAAAAAAGTGTGAGTGAAATCCAGAAGAGAGATTAATAGAGAGAAAAAGAGAAAAAAGGGAAAGAGTGATAAAGAGACAGGACACAAAAAGCTAAGGAGAAAGAGAGAACAAGAAAGAAGGGGAAAGTGAGAAAAGGAGAGGGACAGAATGAGATAAAGAGAGAAAGAGAAGTGAAGGAGAAAGAGGGGGAAAGAGAGAAAAGAAAGAAAGACAGAGAAAGCAAGAGGAAGAGCACAATATGAGAAAGGGAGAAAAGAGAGAGGGACAAAGATAGAGACTTAAAATACATCGTGCGGCTCTTCCCCCCAAAAATGCATTTTTTGCTTTTGTGCCTCTTTGAGTCGAAAAGGTTCCCGAACCCCTGCGCAAAAGGTGAAGAAAATAGACTGCCACTCTTGTTTTCCAAAGCTGCACATCTTAGAACAGTAGACCCCTGGGTTACAGTAGCGTTCCCACCTTTATATGTTTACATTATGGTGTGGGATGTTTTTGACCTCTGTTGCAGCGTTTTCCTACACGACAAACACAACAATTTGTTTTGCGTGTATAAAAAAAGAACAAAAAACAAACATTGCACTGATTGTGCATATGACTGTGCATGTTACGTCTTAAAAAGCCTGTCTGCTATTGGTCAACCACATATAAGTTGCAGGTCTCCTCATGGTTTGCGTCACAGCATTAAAAAGATGCTGAAATGCTATTGGCTGGATTCCCACCCACAATGCCTTTCTCCGTCTGTCTTGGGTTCGGAATCTCATGTTTCGTAAAGTACCTTGCCAGTTAGTGCAATACAATACAGTATTTTTTTGCATTGTATTTATTAGCTATGGGCCCTAAGACTTGCAGTAATGCTATAAAGGAAGAAGCCAAAACATGATAACCATGGGAAAAGAGCTAGCAATTATAAAAGACATACAAAAAAGGCTCATGCATTGTTACGCTCGCTAAGGAATATGGGTTTGAACAAATTTATTGACACTGATAACAGAAAACAATCATGACAATCTCAACAGCAATTAAGCACATTCACAATATTATATTTCAATATGACGTTTAACAGCAAACACAATGTGAGGTTTGAACAACCTTTCTCGAAAATCTTAATAGCAATCAAGCATATTCACAATTTCATTATATGACATCTTTGTTAGTGTCGATAATATAGCCATAAACAGTGGATGATTAATGCTATTAAAAATATAAGAGCAATTAAATCAAGGAAATATTCTAGGGGCATGACAATCCTTGCAAGTGGAAGTTTTAAAAAAAAGTTTCATTTTTAATCTCCACCCCTCTCTGCATCCAGTGTACCAACTCAACTGACGTCACACTTGGGGTAAATAAAATGTCATTTTTCCTTTATATGTGTTTTATTTAATCATATAAACATTATTTAGAAGTAGTACTTACTGCATCCTACTTTGTTACTAATGTTTCATATGTATATATAAATGTAATGTTTAGACTTGTATAATCAAGGGTTTGAAAGCATTAGCTGAATTAAGTTTATATCCCCCCAATGCAAAAAAATCACAATGAGGGAAACTCTGCTGTATCTGGGGAATTTGACTTTGCGTTTATTTATAATTTTCAGGACCGACTTTCTTTTTTTCTCCATTCTCTAACATCCGTTTCTGCCACCATGAGTAAAAATAGTGTGATAATTAGATAAAATATCAGGACTCTCCATTTGTCAGCTGTGGTCTAGTGCAGTGATCTTCAATCACTGTGCCACAGCCCACTGGTGTTCCTGCGACACATATATTAGTCGCCGCATTGTGCCATGGAAACTTCCAATTAGTGTGCCTGTGCGGTATGATGAAAGTTATTTTTTGTTTGGATTTACTTTAACTGGAGATGTAACGGCACTGACTGAGGGTGTCCCCAAGGATTTTTCAATGTAAGAAATGTGCTTTGGCTCAAAAAGGTTGAAAAAAAACTGGTCTAGTGTTTAAGAGTCAGTGGTCTTCCTTTGAGACCCAGGTAGCATAAAACCTCGTGTGGTTTAAATATTGTACACGAATAAATATTGTACGCATTTCTATTCTTATCCAACTCATTTTCCGGTATATAAGGCGCATTGAGTTATAAGACACACTTTATAATTTCTGGCCAACTAGGGATTTTCAGTTGTGTCTTATAGTCTGAAAAATGTAGTAATTGCTTTGGATCAAACCCACAAACTCAAGCCTGCGAGACAAACTCTGAGGCACACCATTAAATTTACAAATTTGGTATAACTGCCTACAAATGTTGCATATTTCAACATTGATCAACACCAACTACTGCCGGTCCTTTCTTGAGTTAGACCTTGCTAACCAGAATCAACAACGCTTCTTGCCCTAAAAGAAAGAGGACAAGCGGTTTAGGAACACCCGACGGTCCGATCTATTAATGCCTGAGTCCTGAGTGCCAGCGAGCCACCAGATGGCCCATCTGTTTCTCCTCAAAGCCTGAAAATCACTGCCCGTCGCAAGTCGAAGTGTACCGAGTGATCGCCATCCCAACGCTGATCACACTTCTTGGCAAACAATCGTTGCTTTTTGGGCCAACGCCAATTGCTCAAGCGGTGAGTGAGAATCATTTAGATGGTAATCTCTAAATCTTAAAAATGCAATTGGAGAGGAAATATACCTGTTTTTTTTGCATTAAATCTATACATATTCATTTGATATATTCCAATTACTTTCCTGAATAATGCATTTTAAAGACAGCCTGTCTTGTATTTGTCATACTGAGCAGTGACGTCATCAGAGGGACACCATAATCCTAGCAAACCACATTGTTTTACGTGTTTATTAGTCTAACAGGTTACAAGAGTTTTAAACAAAGTTTTGCTACGTTTTGAGAAGAATGCCTCGGCATTGTGACGCAAGTGGATGCAGTAATGGTACAACAAAGAGCAAGCAGCCAAAATGGGTTAAATGGCAAAAGAAAACCACACACAGAGAGCCGCCAACGAGGGACTAATCAAGACCAATCAAAGAAGGGCGACTAGTCGCAGCCTCAGGGTAAAGACTTGAGGGTGGCCGTCCCAAAAAAAAACTCGCCGATCAGCTAGGCTAACTGGGAAACAACAACGAAAAGCGGTAACGGCGAGAAACGCAAAGCTGGCCGGGAATAAACCAACCAAGTTACATGGCGATATCGTCGCTAAATCCGGGCTAGCGGATCCGAAAACACTGAGTGGGCAGCCATGCTAGTCGGTAACCAACAATGAAAAGTTGAAACGGCAACAGCAATGAAAGTGAAGCCAGGCAGTAGTAAACCAAGGGAAACGGCAAAACAACACATAGTAAGCAGCTAAAAGGGAGCTATCTGGGCAAAATTATACCACCCGCAACACACGCAGCAAGAACCACAGACAAAAAGCTACAATTGCCTACCTCCATGCAGAAATGAGCGGTATGCAATCTCTGTTTAGTACAATCGCAGTCTTTTTTGGAGCTGATCTAACATGTTGTGTTAACGGGATTCACAATATTGAAATTATTGTGTTCCGTCAATGACATCACAGCTCTAAGGCAAACAAGCCATATGGTTCAACTTTGAGATTAAATTTCTCAAGTCCTGTGGCACGTGGAATATTTTGCAACATATTGCATAATTGTGAGGAGGAACACTCCACGTTCTGTGCCTAATTTAATATACATGTTTGGGACTACCTTTAAGGCGCGATATCACCCAATAAAGAACATTGATGTCTAACAGAGCTCCCTTCCGCTGCAGTGGTATTTTTGAAACTCTTGATTAAAGGGAAGTCGTAGCCCATCCATACTAGCGTCTCTCTGCTCCGTTGCGTCACTATCAAAACAGGGGAACTCCCTGCGCTCTTTCTGCCGCTTGCTCTTGGGAGACTTGAGAGGTGAAAGGTTTTTATCTGCAGCTGTGTGAGCTCACAACTGACATCATCTTCGTGGAGACCCGAAGATCTGGAACAACTTTATTGAGGAATATGCAGGGATCCCTCAAACGTATCCAATGCCAAAATATGAAACAATATTTGTATAGTTTTTCTCAAAACCTTTGAACTCCAATTTTATCTGAACCTAGAGAGTTGCATTGTGTAACCCATAAAGACAGTGCTACAGGTTTTTTCTTCAGTGGAGTTTTAGTACTGTTCAACAATTGAATAAATTGGAAAATGGTGTATACAATTTAGGGATGCACTGAAATGAAAATGTGGGGCGGAAACAAAAAAAAACACAAATTAAAACATTCGGCAGAACAAAAATGAAACACAGAAAACACTGACAGGCATGTTACCGGGATGCGGAGGGATACGAATGCCAGGCAAGAGGGGTTGTTCGGCTTGCGAGTTAGTTACGCAAGGTCCTTTTTGGTTAGTGATAGGAATTTTAAGGAGAGTGCCGAGCAACGCCGAGCCGTTCCGCTTTGTCTAAATAAATTAAACAACACAGAATACACAAAAACTCTTATTTTCAATTCTGGTTCTGTTCGCCAATTTAAATGAGTAAACGTGCATTCAACAGCCTTCACAATAATCCTCTGATGAGAGTTCTACAAAGAAAAGCACGGTTTTGCGTAATCCTGCTGACGGAAAGAGTTCAAACCTCTGCCAAAAATCACCCACAACGCTATACGGATTTTCCACAAATGCATTTGTTTTGGACCACCATGTTGCAGTGAAATTTGGCTTCATGTTAATCTGATGCTGGACTAGAATTTGAAGTGTGACCGAGCAACTTTGCACTTGGGCGAAAAAAATGTCCTCCAACAGTGGACCAGACAACGGTCGTGCAAACAAACAAATCAACAAGGGATGCCTGAAGGCGATCCTGCAGGCAACAATGTACTGATGAGTTATGGATGTTAAAGCACAAAGGCTTTGTTGAGCAAATGCGCAACGAATGTTCACAGTCGGATTTCTCTAATCGATTGTTGACGATGGACGTAAATATCTATCACGTAAAAACGTGACTTTAGTCAAGATACAGTAGGCCCCCAGAATACAACAAATAGCATAGGGTAAAAACCTATGGTGTTGAGTTCTGAACCCCCAGTACCCCATATAAAAACATTAGAATAAAAAAGGTTGGCAGAAACAGAAAGGTTGGCAGAAACAGATCTGTCAAATTTCCTTAGGGGAGGGGGCGTAAGGTGACCATATTTGGCCATGCTCACTCTCAGCATTAGTTTTTCTTTTTGTGTCATGTTTTGATTAATGTATCCAACAATACCTTCAATAAAACATTTCATTTCGTATTTCGAATAACAAAGTATACAGCAAGTATTACTTACATGGAAATCCCGTGCAACATTGTAAACATACATGAAAGGCTAGATTAAATTTTTATAACCGGGGTATGAGGTGGCTTGAGCCAGAACAGTCAAGTTAATGGTTGGGGGCAGAGGGAAGGGGTAGATTTTAGTTGAAAGATATTTTAAAGCTTCCACTTGTGAAAATTGTCATGCTTGTAAAAGATTTCCTTGCTTTATTTCCTTCCTTTTTTTTTTGATAACATTCTTTGAATATCAATTGGTTTTGGCCATTCAATTTAGCTAGGATAGCGTTGTGTATGCGTTATTTGCCAATCTTGATCAAATGCAAGCTTCATTTTCATGGTTATCATGGTTTTGTTTCTCCTTTTGGCATCCCTGCAAGTCTTGGGACTCATATAGTTGGAAAAATAAAACTCACATCGTCTTTACAGAGCACGTGAGATTCTAATCTGGTTGAAGAGACAGAAATGCATTGTTAGAGACAATTCTGCAAACAGCATATCAGAATATACCATGCCAGAATCACTCAATGGTAGATTTCTCTGTTAATTGATGAACATTTAAACTCATAGAGATGGTTTTGCCTCCTTTCCAAGTTTTATACGGATCAACATTTTTTTTTAACTTTTTTAGACTGAGCCATGGTGCACATCAAACAATATTTCACATTGAGACAATTCTTACCAAGTATTTCAAAGTGGGCAGGGCAGCTTTAAACCACTCCTAAGTGATTGGGAACACACCTGACTTACATTGTTATGGTTTTTATGGCTCTTAGTCTCTCCTAAGGCTGAGGAATCAGTTAATAATTACTCATCATCTGTCATTCTTTAAACGCTAACCTCATTCAAATATGGAAACCTCTAAATCACATTGGTTAAACTCACGCTCCGTGGAACACTCACAGATCACCCACTGTAGCTGTATTTGCTGACTACCATTTATCAACCAGTGTTATTTTACTTAAAATTCAATTCACAAACATGCCATTTAACATGCCATTTAAGGCAATACAAAAACAATATATAAAATTAGATGCAATCTAAGAGCGAAGTTCCCATATTCAGGTAAACATTTTAAGAAACAATAATAGAGATCAGAAATACTTTAAAATTCTTAAAACAATTATAGAATCAGAATTAACTTTATAATTGTATTGCTACGAACACATTACGGTGGCACTCCAGTTGGCATTTAAATTAGTGTTTGTATAATATTTTGCCACTTTCTATTCTGCATGAGCTTCGCTGAGTTAAATAAACCCTAGTGAATATGAATGTTAATTGTTGTTTTGCTTTTTTTCCACAAATGCAACATTGATAACCATTACAATAGATTGAATCTTTGTGAAGGAAACATACTGGGGGGGAAACCCTCAATAATCGTTTTATAATGTAATCTACATCGCAGAATCATAGTTTAATTGTGAGCCTCCGAACAGACCCCTAACCCAGCTAAGGCACACTTTTTATGCCATTAATTTACTAATCCAGCCCTCAATATAAAAATGTGAGAAATTCAAAAAGGTACAGATAATTTTCAAACCACTTTCTGCAGACATATTGAAGTTCTCTACTGATTCCGTGTGACACAATCCCAGACAGTGAGTGTAAAAGTCACTCGAACCACCACAGAAACACCTTGTATTCACACAGTGGACAAGAGCAAATCACGGTGAAATGTCAAACGCGGTTTCCAAAATAACAAACATCAACAGCAGATGAAGTCACACAGGGGGACGGGCGCCAGAACCCCCAGCGGAGGACACGTTGCTACACAGTGCAGGAAGCGTGGGAGTGATTATTTAGTGAGACGTTTTGGTGACTGGCTCCTTCAAGAAAAACAAAAGGTCAGCGGTGGGGGTGCCCTGTCCGTCCAGCTAGTGACAGCCAAGTCTGTGGTCGCCCTGCATGAGTCACCAGATGGCAGGTTCTGGGAAGTGAACGGACAAGAGAATGTCACCTTACTGGAGAGGTTGTCAGACACAAGCTACATGCTTCATTACATCCTCCTGGAAACTTAATGTAGACTGTGCCTCCTTTTTGCTCTTAACGTTCTAAGTAAGGCTAACAGAAAATATCTCAAATTTGCCAGGAACTGCATATGAGTTCAAACTAAGATAGCAGAATTCATGTCATGTCCTATTGTGTTTCCTGGGTGAAAAAAAAGGATTGCCTTGTGTTTGAAAAGTCTGGTGAGAATCCTGAAATCTAACAAACAATAAAATCTGTGGGAGAGTTAAAAATATAAATAAAACAGCATTATTATAGTGGACACTCAGGATAAAACAATCCTGCATTATGATATTTTCACTTTCATGGTTCATTGATCCCTTAACCGTTAAGGTCAGAAGAGCACCACTTCCTGTGGTGTTTCTATTGAAAATACAGCCTGGCTGCGCCCATTCCTCCCCAGGCCGTTTCTTTGGGAAGGGTTCGTGAAATAACATGTTTTTTTCTGCCCTTCTTTACTGCATTTCCCCAGTGTACAACATATAAAAACTATTATTTTGCATGTCTAAAAACTTGGAAATTTCTATGGTTGTGCGTATGTAGAGCTAGGTTTTAAAGAAGCGTGCCTGCTATTTGTTTGCATCATGAAAATGCAAATATCTTATTGGCTGAATTAACTCGCACAATGCCTTTCACTTTTTATTCAGTTCAGAATCTGGTTCACAAAGACTTTGTGAGTCCACAATACAATACTGTCTTTATTCACTTTGGGTACCAAGGCTTGCAGTGATGCTAAAGGGAGAAGCAAACACATGATCACCATTGAAATGAAGCTTGAGAGTATCAAGAAATACGAAGAAGCATATAAATTGCTACCCTCACAAGGTTGCATGGCTGTAACCAATCACCGACTGTAACAACTACTAAAGATAAGGAGGAGATTAAAGCAAAGGATATGACAATCGTCGCAAGTGGAAGGTTTGAATTCAGTACAATTTTTAATCTACTGTCTCCACCTCCTCTGCATCCACTTGTTACTCCAGTTGACTAGCTTAAGTCATTTACATGTATATTTATTTCTAATGTAATTTAATCATGTTCGCATATACTACACATACGTGGTACTTACCATACACTCTTTTGTTATTTTAATGTTTTAATACCAGGGTTTGGAAGGCATGAAATACGCATTACCATAGCTTTCTATCCCTGGCCATACGGTGGCCTACTGTACAGTTAAGAAATGACCAAATCAAGTGACACGATTTTGGAAGGATCCTAAACACAATAACTCTAGAATAGACTCAACAGCGAAAAAAAAGATCGGCCTCCAACTAAGTGGCGTCTATATTAGCTAGCCTGATAAGTGGATTAGTGTGCCGTTATCGCTGGCCAAAAATAGCCGAAATTCTCTGGCGAATCGGGGAGATGCGTATTCTCACCCCGGGAGGAATTCTGGAGTTAAGCCGCCATCTCCATTATGCGCTGACACACTATTAAAAGTGCAATCATTCATTGGTGGCGAGACAGAATGTTAAACAGCTGTGGTCCAGCAACAGGAGAGAGTGTTTATGTTTTGCCGTCAAGCAATCCTTGGTCTCAGGCCCTCGGTACTCAAGAGTGTTCCATTTCAGCAAAGGAGAACGGCAAAAAAGCTGGAACAATGTGTAAAAAGCTAATTTGTGGTTCAACTATATTGTTTCTGGAATAGACTTGTGTTACGTTTTTAAATTACGATGTATGGAAATAAACAAATTGAGAGAATTTGGCATTGACATTACATTGGAGCAGAGTTTTTCAACCGGTGTGTCCTGAGACCTTGTCTAACGTGCCACATAGAATTTCCAAATTTTGACCTTTCAAAAAGCATGCCAGTCTTCATTATTTTCACTTGCTCCAGTGATCAGCCAAATAACATTCATTCATTAACATTTATTCACCAGATTACATTAGGGCTGCAACAACTAATTCATTAAAACGGTTAAGACCGATTATTAAAAGATTTGGCAACTAATTTGATCATCATCCTTTTTATTGTGATTTAAAAGTCACCGAGTATGTTATATCAATGCAAATAACACAGATGAGATTCTGAGAGTTATTGTACCTCTTTAGTCCGGCAGAGGGCGCCAATACTGTTTGATTAAACATTGCATCATTGCAAACAAAATTGACTTGAACGTTTCAACTTTGTAGGCAAGTCACGTTTGACTGTTTTATCATAAAATAAAGTAAATAATTTTCAAGGGAACAAATTGTGCTGCAGAAGAAAGAGGAAAGAAAATGAAAATAAGTAAATCAAATAAATAAAGTACAAAGAAAAATAATGATGACAAGTGTAACTCTACACATGGGGTAGATTCTTAAGCATGTTATATATCAGGGGTGGCGAACACGTGGCTCTAGAGCCACATGCGGCTCTTGGCCAATAAGAATGCAGCTCTTTGCCTAACCATATTTTCTATATACTGTGGCTCATTGCCTTGTTTCATGTTTATTTTTTGTGTGTATTGAGGGTGGACACTTTCCTTGAAATCAACACAAGAACAATACTTGTTGTAAGGAGAGGAGTGTGTTATGGGAAATATTTTTTTAATTGGTTGTGTTTGTGTGTGTCTGTATGTCATGGCAGGTCAGTGCGTGGTGAAGCTCTTTGACTCTCACAGTTAAAAATGTCGGCTCTTTGTGTCAAACTTGTTCGCCACCCCTGTTATATATCATTTTCATATTGGAAATGGGCATCATATTCAAAGATCTAACCAAAAAAAAAAAGTGTTAACATTTTGTACGTATTTTGTAGATAAAAAATTTGTAACACAATAAATGAAATGTATTGGTTTTTCATGTTTTGTTTTGTATGATAAGTCCAAATAAAATATGATCTTTGGATAAGGTGGTAGGAAAAGAGTATATTACATATTTTTGTAGCATATATTTGTATGTATTTTTGTTTATTTTCAAGTTAATTGACAACTACTTTTTGTATTGTTTTAGATTGTAGACTATTCTGTTGTTTATTGCAGTATTCTGTCCAGAACTTGTTTAAATAAAATAAATATGTCTTTAACAAATTACATTCATTGATTGAACAGAAAAAAATAAAAAATGTATTGATTATGAAAATAATCGTATAACGCAGCCCTAGATTACTTCTTTTTTCTTGCTATACAAGGTGTCTCAAAAATAGAATATTGTGATCGTTATTTATTTTCTCTAATGCAGTAAAAAAGCAAACATTACATACGTTCTGGATTCCTTACAAATTTTACTGAAATATTCCAGGCCTTTTTTTTTATCTATTCCTGATTATGGCTTAAATGCTTCCAGTATCATTTTTTCAGGGTATTCTAATATTTTAAGATGAGACATTTGAGTTTTAGTTATGATTAGAAAAAAGTAATAACATGAAACTGGAGCCAGGATATTCAATGAGCAATGTGTTTTGGGATTTTTTTTTAATAGGCTCAACAAAGTAGAGAAACACAGCATTAGAGAGAAAAAAAATAATTATAAAGTGAGATACGAACAGAATAGTCGCACTTGTTCTTGATAACGCCGTAGTGTACATTGTTTGCAACAAGATTAGACATGGATAAACAAGATAAACAAAGACTCAAAAGACAAATATGAGATAACCAATGTCGGGGTAAATGTGCAAAAATATTCAAAAGGTAGACTGGCTCAAGTTTTTGTTAGGGCTGCAACGATTAATCGACGCAGACAAAAATCGATAACAGAAATAGTAGACAATAAATTTCGTTTTTTACTATTGTCGCTAACAGAGTAATCTGTACATTAATATAATCTCAGTTGAAAGCAGTTATAAGCAACGGCCAATAGCAACTGTCTCTCGAGCAGTAGTACAAACATACGGAAAAGAAGGGCACCACTTGGAGCATTTTAGCCTGATTATGGCCATTAAAATCACTACTAGCAAAGTTTGTAAAGCATACCGCACGGTAGTAGATTGGTGATACAGGAACATTTTAAGAGCACATCGGACACGTGAACAAAACGGAGTCTGACTCGCCTAGATAAGGCGGCAGTAGCTCAGGAGGTAAATGCTTGTCTTGGGATCAAGAGGGCGCAGATTCGATTCCCGTCTCCTCCGTGTTATATGTCGAAGTGTCCTTGGGCAAAACACTGAATCCCTAATGCCCCCTGATGCTGCGTTCGGTGTGTGTGTGAATGGGTAAGAGTGAAGTACATTGTAAAGCGCTTTACGAGGTCTTCATTGACTTGAAAAGCGCTATATAGACATACTTGCATTTATAAGATCCAAGTATGGTTTTAGCCAGCATTTATAAGATCCAAGTATGGTTTTAGCCAATCATTTTGATTGTACATTTTATATGTGTATATTGGCTATAAAAGAGAGCATGAGTATTATGCCAGACATTGCCGGAAAAACGTATTTGAAATTAAATGCATGCAGTCTGAAGAACATAGGGCAGTAGTAAAAAAAAAGACAAAAGACCGAATGATTTTGATTTTAAAATGTTGGGAATGGTTGACCACTTTTGTTACAGACTTTGCAATTGACCACTGAATGTACTTCACAAAATGCAAAAAACATTTTTTCTATGTTATTAATTATTATCTGATTGTTCAGCTAATCTTGTTCCAATAGTCGGGGAAAAGTCTACTGTTAAAATAGTTGTTCGTTGCAGCCCTAGTTGTGGCTCAAAAAAGGTTGAGAAACTCATGAGAGAGAAAAATAATTCTTAAATGTTTTTAACATCATGGATTTATTTTCTCTGCTAGAATTAAAAAAAGTTTTGTAAAATTAATTTACACAGACTAATTGGTGCACTGAGCGAGGTCTGCATGCAAGTGTGTGTTGTCTATCCAGCCGTCCTCAATGCAGACAACCATTGTCCTCTAACTCAAACAAGCCGTTGCAGACAAAGCTCCATCGGGGCAACTTCCTCTTCGGGAGTTTGGGCAGAGCGGGGGTGCGAGTTTCAAACCCTGAACTCTCACAGATAAGGACGGGGGGGTAACCCCTGGTGGCCCCTGAAAGGTTTCAAGCGCCACTGTGCTAAACGCAAAAAACGGCCTGCACATTTGTGTTTCCTGCCTCGATTCGCTTACTGCAAAACTATGGTCTAAAGCACTGGTTCTCAACTAGTCAGACTTCAGGACACACCATTTCATCTTAATGACTAGTGCCACCCAGATCAAGAAAAAAAAACACTCCTCAAATTTATCCAATAAAAATGTTTAAGCAGTTACAAGCAGATATAGTATAATATGTTCACCTTTAAAAATGTTTAAAATAAAATAAAAAATGACCAGCAAAAGGAAAACAACTTCACGTACTGTATATTTCCGCATATAAGCCTACATCGCATATAAAGGACCCCCTAAAACTGCATTTAAATAGCCATATACAGAAAGAAATTCAAATTCCATTTTAAACCATTTACTGTACCTTCGAGGAGCACTTCAACGGCAGACACTCGTAGACTATTTTCGTATTTTGCAATTGTTTACTTATTCGAATAAATTGTTGTCGTCACTGTTTTCCACTTATCCATACCTTTATCACTAACTTTTTTTAGGACCCATTATTATGTGCAGAAAAGGGAAACAAAACCAACAAAAATACCATAAATTGAGATGTGGTCCATCTCAAAGGCACCAATTCACTGAACTGGTAAAAGAGAGTACATTCACCATCTGCTGTTAAGGAGTGTAATCGACACTCCTTTTTTTTTTTTTTTTTTTTTAGAAAGACTGGTCCGCAACCCACTTTTGGGCTCAGACCCACCAGTTGAGAAACCCTGGTCTTAAGAGCCAATCCATGGGGCTACATAGCATGAAAGCATCCCACCCACAAAGCAAACTTTCTTCATCTTTGTAGCGTAACTGAGCAACGTCTAAAATGAGGCCTTTTGCTGTTCAGGCGCTTGTGAGTCACTGTAACCTTTGGCAGCAGCAGAAAGTGTCTGACAAGTGGCCTGCTTTATGCACATTTAAGATAACGGGACTTTGTATCAACTTGAACTTTTCCATGGGTTTTATTTTTGGTACAATTAGATGACCTGCACCCCCCCCAATAAAGGCGGAAACTGAAGCCAGACAAACGACATTCGGTTGAGAAAAAAAAACAATTAGCCCTTTAATGTGCAACATGAAATAATCAGTAATTTATATAAGGCAGGAGTTTCCTGGCCACGGCATGATAGTTTGAGGCCCCTAAATTAATATAAATGTTTAAAGGGACAGTGTAATTAAGAACCTCCTGGTGGTAAAATTATTTCATAGTAAAAAAGATATTTATAAAAGAAGCAACAATAGATTAACTCTGATATAAACATGAATGTTTTAAAATACTCGTAGGCCAAAAACTTCACGTCTTGCATAACACGGGCTACTTGTCTGCCAAAAACTCCAAATACTATTTTTCTTTTTTTCCTTTACTCATACCTGTCAAACTGTACGTTTTTGCCATACAAGGTACGTTTATTATGCATTTTAAGACGTGTACGACGTACAAGAAAATCTGTACGAAAAAATGCAAATTTGTCAATTATGGGTGCCATCCTCTCTCTCTGTATCGTTTTTTTCGTTGCAAAAGAAGCGAGCGGTTTGATGCGACTGTGCGCATGCATCTGCCGCCTCGGATTGCATGTGGTAGTTATGTAGTGAAAGGAAGTCCGTCTCTTTTTAGAGAACAGTCTTTTTCGGCTCAACTCATTAAAGAGAGCCAGCTCTCAAACGGCTCACTTGCTTTGAAGCATTATATTACGAATCATTATTATTGTATAAAGAAGTTAAGAGAAAAGGAAGTATAAAAGGAGAAAATGAAAAAAAGACAGGTTTCTGGTTATCCCTTCAATCAGTATATTACCAACAACAATTTAATGCAGAAAATGAATTAATAATTCGAATAAGAAAATGTATTATTGTACTTAATTATATTTGCATGTATTTTTTCCTTCTAAAGTGAACGTCCAAGCTACTTAGTTTTTTAACTTTTTTTTATAATAAACCTCATTCATGTCGAGCAACTCAGTATCTCACAACAAAATGTTAATTAACAATATATATGATATAACGAAACACATGTACAATATAACATGTTAAACTACATAAATAAATAAGTTTGAAAAAAGAATATGGCGTAAGATTATTTTGTATTTTGTAACGGAAAATACAACATTTTGTAAGGGCATGGAGGCCGTGGAGGTTGACAGGTATGTTGTCTTTCTTCCTTTTATAAAATTTCTCATTTCTTTTTCCCTTTTTTTCCCATTTTCTTCGTGAAAGACCGAACAAAAATATTAAAAAAAAATTTTACGTTTGGGCCATTTTGAGTATCCGTGGTTTGTGTTCTTCCCTGTTTTAGCACTCTTGTAGCACAACATCTAGTGGTCAGATAAAAGACACAGTCCATTTAATTTAAGTGACACCTACACAGATTATGTATTCATTTATTACAAATTAATAGATTTTCATATTCATTATTGATTTCTGTAGCATCTTTTTTGAATTTATGAGAAACGTGGAAACTTTTAATCAAAAATGTGGACCAACATTATCCAAAACCTTGCTTCAGCAGCATTTTCCATGTAATTTGTTTGGCTCTATATACTGAACACTCTAATAATTGAATCAAGATAATTGTCCTTTAGTTTCAGCAGAGAACAAAATCAGTAACTCATTAGCTTTTCTCAGGCAACTAGTGCAAAACCGGTACAACTCACTTAGCCAGTCGATGTCAAAAATGCAAGTTCATGTGTATGTTTGAGTATTTTTCCATTGTTTATCTGATCGTACTTTAATTGTCAGATTCATGGCGACACAAATTAGCTCGGCGCAAGTTAGCACGTTTAATCTGATAATACCAATGACAAGCTAGCTTCTATCGTGGCATTGAGACGGAACAACTCACTTCCTCTGGATAAAGATCAAGAAATGTGTTCAATTATTTTGTTACATCCTTTGAGACTTGCAAATGTCTGAAACAGGCTAAACAAAATTGGAATACTGTAGCACTGAAAGAGAGGGCTCTAAAAATCACTCACCGATTTGTCAGGAATGTAAAAATATGTGATTTGCATGTTGATTCATCATTGGCAATAAGAACATTAAAAGTTAGACATCAGTTTAAATGAACAAAAATAAAATTGAGGGGCTACCGCGTACGCAACACAGTTCTGAGGTCATGGGATCAATTTCAGATACCAGCCTTCCTTTGCAGAGTTTGCATGTTCTCCCTGTGCTTGCGTGGGTTTCCTCCGGGCACTCCGGTTTCTCCCCACATTCCAAAAACATGCATGTCAGGTTAATTGGCCACTCCAAATTGACCCTAGGTGTGAATGAGCAAGTGAGCTGTCTGTCTCTTTGTGCCCTGCAACCAGCTGGCAACCAGTTCTGGGTGTCCCCTGCCCACTGCCCGGGGACAGATGGGACGGGCTCCAGCACCCCTGCGACCCTACTGAGGATAAGCGGTGCAGATAATGGATTGCTGGATGGATAGGCTTCAGGGGTCATACACCCTTTTCATAGCCAAATTCAAACATGTTTTAAGGACTTTCAATGCTAAATTTCCAGGTTCTCCAGTACCACAAAACAAAACAAAAAATCCAGTGTGAATTGTGTATATTGCAGATAAATATACACAAATATGATTATCATATGCGATTTTTAATCTATCATGTGCATTTATCAAGACATAAGTTTTTAAAAATCTAAGTCAATTGCTAATAGATTTGCTTTTGAGACAAATCTCCACCCAAATAGGTGTTGGGTAAAGATGTCAGTAATATGAGCTTACATTTGCAGTTGCAGGAAGTTCTTCCAATTACAAATTACCACTGAAAAACGTTTCCTTCATTTTTTGTATGGCCCCATAATAAATGTCCGCAGCTGATAATTATTGCATTAATACATGTTAAATAGTGTCCTGTTTAGGTTTAGCATGCACCTGTCCTCTCGGGTGCATCTTGTAGGAGGTGATGACGCTTCAAAGGACAATACCTTACAAACTAATACCAGCGGCAGTTAATTGCGAGGGAAGAAATGCAATTGCAAAGCGAAGCCACCAGAGAACTGTCAGCATCATTTTTTTCAGCAGACTTGTTGAGAAACATGCTAATAATTGCAAGCATTTGCAAGCACTTTACCGAAAATTCAAGCACTTTTTAGTTCCTGAAATCGCAACATTAAAATTCAAGGATTTACAATTACTTCAAGCACTGTCCTGTTTACGGTCTAATTTTTGCTGGATGTGTTAATTAGCATTCCCTATGGTAAGGCGTGGTACTGCAAGTGTGTTACACCAAATATAACGACAAAGTAATGTGTCATGTTTTCTTGCGGGAGACTGGGGGAGGGGGCGTTGGGGTGGATGTTCTTCGGAAGATATTTTAGAAGACAAATTTTAAGATATTACCAGATATGTGTAAACATAGAGAAGATGCTCGACAGGCCACTTGAAATGAATTAGTTCAACATTATAAAAGTAACTCAAAGTTGTCAGTTTGCGACACTGTCGTAAAACCCGCCGATTTATCAATCCAGCAAGTTCATTTTAATAGTTAAGTGGCGTAAACAGGAAATAACTTTGTGTTTGACTGCATTTCTTACCTCGTTACCTCAACGTCTCCATCCTTCGAATGGTTCTTGCGGGGCGAGTAAAGAGAAAAAATAAGTAATTTATCCAAGAAAGAAAACTAAATTGTTTTAAAAGATAAATAAATAAAGATTTCCAACTGGTGCTGAGCAAATGTTCCACCGGGGAAAAAAGGAGAAAAAAACCACTGCGCGCTGTTATCCGAAAACTGAGGCCGAAATGGCCAAAAAAAGAAGGCTTTAATCCACTTGAAACATCCAGAAGCGAGGTTGGTTCTTTCCAGCACCGAGAATGTTGACGTTTCTACGGGGAAAAGTTTCTCCCACCGTCGCCCTAACCTCCGCCAAGACTACACAAGCAAATAGAAAAACGTCGGTAGAGGTAGGGGAGAGCGCGTGTGTCGTCACGACCTGCGTCATGACCAGGAAGTGGCGACGGTCTACGTTGGCGCCTGTACAAAATGAGTTCAAATGATCGATAGCGACCTCTAGTGGTTTAAATAGCACAATTACATGATTTGAACAATTGGAATCTTCCATCGATCCAATATCTACACCGCCCAACCTCACAAGGGTCGCGGGGACAATGAGAATATTTTTCGAGCAAAATGAGGCTTTTACTTTTAGTGGGAAAAAAATAATCACGTTACTACTATTTTTTATTTGAAGTATAGTAGTTCTTATTTTGTAAAATGAAAACAAGGCCACATCTTCAGCTAGATATATTGCTCATTAAATAGTACAGTACTTGTTTTGTAGTGACATAATTCTTAAAAAATATCAATTGTAAAAAAAAATTACATTTTAATTACATTATTTTACACGTGCGTTTTGAAATCGTAATAAAATATCATTAATAATACATATTTTATGATAAAACAATTCTTAGTCATAAAAATATGTTAAAAATGTTTTCATTTTTCAGAACATAAATTTATTTAATGTGATAGAATATATATATTGCTTGTATTATTTAATGTTTTATTAAAAATGTGTCACGGTTGCCGGGGCACCCAATTTGCCCCGCCCGTGGGCACCAGCTGTAGCTTGTTAACAGATTGGCTCCCTGTCAGTATTTAAACTCTGTCCTATCAGTACCCTTTTGTCGGTCTGTTTGCAAATCTCCGTTTTACACGGCAAGCCCTTTTTGCTTGTCGTGTGTTTTTGCTCCGGTTTTTTCTCCCGCTACGATCTGTTTGATCTCGACCACGTCTACTCTCCCGTCCTGAATTATGACCTGTTTTGATCTCAACCATGTCTGTTCTCCCGTCCCGAATAACGACCCATTTTCTGATATCGACCATGTTTTTGCTCTTCTATCCCGGCTACTGACCCGTTTTTCCGGTTCCCGACACTGCCATCGCTCGCCACAGAAGTCCCACTTCCGCATCTGAGCAACCTACTCCCCGCAACCAGCGATCTCTGGATCGTGTGTACTCCTTTCCCTTCTTCCCAATAAAACTGTCAAACGTTACGCAGGTGGGTCCTGTCTCCGTTCTAGTCTTGACAGAATGTGTGAAAAGAACAAAACATGTTCTGTACATAATTTTTTAACTATAATAAAAATTGTTTTGGTAAAAAGAATAATGTACAAAAAAGCAGATTCAAAAGTTGTGAGTATTTTGGGTTTTATTTTTTTACATATTTTTACTATTTTAAGAATTATTTTTTTGTAAAATAATGAATATTCTAATGAACAGTACTACTTTGAATATTTTTTTACTATATAAGGAGAACAATTACTAAACAACGTGTCTAAAGTTTTATTTTTACAAAAAAAAAGACAAATACTCAAAATGAACACATTTACCGGTACTTGCCATAAAAGACAATGAATAATTAAATACACAATTGAAATATCATTGATATAAACGCTGTGAAACATTGATTGCAACAACATTAGTCATTGCACTCCAGGGTTTGAACATGTAATAAAGACTTTGAAGAGAAAAAGATGAAAAGACGATCAGAATAAAAATGCACAACGTGGTGTTTAGAAAACTGTCCAAAGATATCATAATAATGCAATGAAAAATAATAGTGCATTGTAACAATAGTGCAATGAAAAGAAGTCCAATAACATTTAGCAGTCACAATTAAAAATACCCAAATAAGTCCCAAGGTATATATTTTCAGTTTTGTTTTACCGGGGAAAGAGCTTGAAATATATACAGTATTATTTAAAAATCAGAAAAATAATCCTTTATCACCCAATGGGGCACAACATTTTTTTCAGGACTTGTTCCATGTTTCAGAAAATGATTATATTTCATTATCATTATGTATCTAAATTTAGGACCTATATAAAAAAAACAAATAATATTTAACAACTATCTTGGCTTCAATCACTGTTTTTAGTATTCTTGTTGGTCTTTTTTGTTGTGATTTTATTTTTCAGTGCTGGAGAGGCTCATTACAGAAAAAGTTGATAATAAACATGTATTGACTATTACAGTATAGTATGCCAGTAGTCAGCTCAATGGATAAATAAGTACCTCGGCAACTATGTTCATAGTATCCGAAGTGGCCGGAGGAAACTCACGCAAGCAGAGGGAGAACAAGCAAACTCCGCACAGAGAGGATGCCAGCTGGATTTGAACCCAGAACTGCGCTGTGGACGCACTAACCACTCATCTGCCCTGCCGCCCAGGTTCACGGTAATATAACACAATTTTACACAACCCTACAAAATGGCAGAATTGTATGACATAAAACTAAATTCATCTCATCTCATCAGCCATACCGCTTATCCACTAAATTATTATGAATTATTTCTAAGCATTTTACATCAGTAACAGGATTAATAACATGAAGTGATGAACCTTGTTTAGTGGAATTAAGAAGGTAGAAAAACAAAATAGGTTGTGAGGGTCCCCTTAAAAGGGCCTCAAAGCACACAACATGGGGGCAGCAGCCAATTACAACTCTGTTGACCTTCAGATCAGCCGCGTTTCATTGTGATCAAACATGCCCTTGCTGTGCATGTGTGGAAAGCTGCAAGAGTGCAGAGAATATCAATCGGATATTTGCATTCCCTAGTGGATTTTTTTCTCTTTCTGGATGATTTTTGGGTTGCTGCAGATGTGTTTGCCACATGAAGCGGCATTTATTTGTTTTATCTGGTTTGACTTGAACAGGTTTGCGCACACTTTTTCAGTGAGCTACTTACAATTTACTGGCGTATTGATATTATTTAAGATTAGGGACACCTTTTTTTGTGCTTTGCATATTAATCACGGCTCACAGATACCTTTAACTGCCTTGGTCGGTGCTAAGGTGTGTCTTGGGCAAGAACAGCCTGGTGGCACCCATCCCTTTCTATGGGGTAGGGGTTCTCTCCCACACATTTAAGCTTTTCATCAGGGATGTCAAACTCAGTTGAGCTCTGGGGCCGGACGGATCAAAACCTTCTGTTCTCAGATGGGCTGGATCAGTAAAAAAAATGTCAATTACATGTATGTAGCTTTGTTTTTCAGTATTATCATTCAGCTTATATTGTAACCTACCTTTCATCTTAAAATCACGGATAAACACAACACATTTATTCACAATGGGGGAAAAGACTGAGTGAATGTAATTTTACACCCAACCCAACTGTTACAATTATGAGCCTTCGCGCAGAAGGACAGGCGAATGCGCAGGGGAGACAACTGTTTGCGACCATGCTGGTGGGGGACAGGTCAGTAAAATATAAATTGGACTGTGATGCAAGTTGCAATATTCTTACATTACATCTGCTGACAACATTGGAGCAGACGCAACAGGTCCTTGTCATGTACAATAAAAGCACCCTGAAGCCTTTGGGCAAATGCAAGATTAAAAAAAGAAATCCGAGAAACAGGAAACTGTACAAACTTTAGTTCATGGTGGGTGACGGGGAGGCATCTGTGCCATTGCTGGGGAACAAAGCTGTGCAGGGCATGGATCTAGTGGGAATACAGAGAGAAAATACCATGGCCATTGATGACATAGTTCAACAAGCAGACAGCAAGGACAAACACTGGAGAAGAAGCAGATCAGGGAGCAATACCCACAGGTGTTTGAGGGAGATGGCTGTTTGTCTGGCACATATGAGCTGGAAGTGGATCCAAGCATAACACCAGTGAAACTACCAAAGCGGAGAGTTTCAGTGTCTCTGATTAACCCACTGAAGCAAGAACTGACAAGCCTGGTGGCAAAAGAAATAATTACACCAGTTGAAAAAAGCACAGATTGGATCAGTAACATTGTCCTGGTTAGGAACCCATCAGGAAAGCTGAGGATCTGTATTGATCCCAAACCTCTAAACAGAGCACTAAAGAGACAACACTTTCCATTACAACTATTGAAGATGTCTTCCCAGACCTGGCAAATGCCAGGGTATTCACAGTGTGTGATGTAAAAAATGGATTCTGGCATGTGAAACTGACAGAGCGCTCCAGCTACATGACAACATTTGCGATGCCATTCGGAAGGTTCAAGTGGAGAATGCCGATGGGGATCAGCTCAGCTCCTGAAGTGTTTCAGCACAGGCTGACACAGGCACTTGAGGGGGTACCAGGCATATGCATTATAGCTGTTGATATACTGATTGGAGAAGAAGAAAATCAGGACATGGCAGTGAGAGACCATGACGAGAAACTGAAAAGACTCCTTGAGCGATGCAGATCATGCAACATCAAACTGAATTTTGATAAACTGAAGTTGAGACAGAGGGAGGTGCCAAACATAGGTCACAGGCTGACATCTGAGGGCTTGAAAGTTGACCCGGAGAAGGTACGCGCCGTACAAGAAATGCCTAGACCCACCAACATCAAGGGCCTAGAGATTGCTCGGAATGGTAACTATCTCGCAAAATTCTGCCCACACCTAGCGGATAGCTGTGAGGTCCTGAGGCAACTGACACACAAGGATGTGATCTGGGAATGGACTGACATACAGGAATTTACCTTTGGGACAATAAAAGGCATGATAGCCACAGCACCAGTATTGAAGTATTACAATCCTATAAAGGAACTTACTCTCCAATGTGATTCATCCGAAACTGGGCTGGGTGCAGCACTTTTGCAGGTAGGCCAACCTATAGCATACGCCAGTAGGGCACTAACCTCTACAGAGAGAGGATATGCACAAATAGTTAAGGAGTGCCTTGCCATTCTATTCGGAGTGGAAAATTTTCACCAATACATCAATGGCAGAAAGGTAGTGGTACAATCTGACCATAAACCACTCGAAACCATCACATGGAATCCTCCGCTTAGTGCCCCAAAGAGGCTACAAAGAATGCTATTGAGGCTTCAGAAATATGACATGGACATAGTGTTTGTTCCAGGCAGAATGATGCTTGTTGCAGATACGCTGAGCAGGGCATACCTACCAGAATATGCAGTTGAGGGTTCTGTTGAAGCTGAGATTGAAACAGTGAGTATGATGAATTACTTACCCATTTCAGAGGAGAGACGACAAAAAATCCAAGGTGAGACTGAAAGGGACCAGGCCCTCCAGGTGCTGAAACAGAGACTACTGAAAGGATGGCCGGAGGATAAAGGACAGGTTGAGCTGGAGGTGAGACCATATTTTTCCATGCGAGATGAGCTAACTGTACAGAACAATGTCATCTTTCTGGGAGAAAGGGCTGTCGTCCCAACAGCTCTAAGACAAGAAATTATGGAAAAGATTCATGCCTCACATTTAGGGATTGAAAACTGCATCAGAAGAGCAAGAGAATGTGTTTATTGGCTAGGTAACAGCTTAAGACATATATTGGGAAGTGCCAAGTGTGCAGAGATGTAGACACACTAAAACAGAAAGAACCATGACTGAGCCATGACTTCCCATTGAGGCCATGGGCAAAAGTGGGCACAGACATTTTCACCTTTAATGATAAAGACTACGTAGTGACTGTGGACTATTTCTCCAATTTTTGGGAAGTTGACTATCTGCCTGATACCAAGTCCACTTCAGTCATCCACAAATTGTATTGTTCTCAGCTCAGGGATGCTGCTGGAAATGTGAATTTCCCTTAGGGGATGAATAAAGTATCTATCTATCTATCTATCTATCTAAATTAAAGGCACATTTTGCTCGCCATGGTGTGCTTGATGTGGTGTTTTTGGACAATGGCCCACAATATAGCTCACAGGAGTTTAAGAGATTCAGCCAGTCTTGGGAATTTGAAAATGTAACATCATCGCCCACATATCCCCAAAGCAATGGAAAAGCAGAGTCTGCCGTCAAGACAGCTAAAAGATTAATGGGGAGAGCCCTGCGGGCAAAGTCGGACCCTTACCTAGCCATACTGGCTCACAGAAACACTCCTGCGCAGGGTTTCCAGGCTAGTCCTGCTCAAAGACTGATGAGCCGACGGACAAAGACATTACTGCCCACGTGTGAAAATCTGCTTAAACCTGCAATTGTGGACACTGATAACACTGTGCAGGAAAACAAGCTCAGACAAGCTCGCTATTACAACAAAGGGGCTAGCGGACTACAGCCGCTAAAGAATGGAGAACAGGTGCGAGTACAGGAACAAGTGGCTGCTACATCGGTGGTACGACAGGACCAGAGAAGGTCCTATTCGGTGGAGCTAAATAATGGGACTGTGCTGAGACGCAACCGTTGACAACTGAGGCCAGCACCAGGGGTCTCACCAGCAGCAGAGACGGTCAGCGAGGTCCCGCCCACCTCAGCCCCTAGTGGTGGTGATCACATCACAGACACACCTCAACCCTGCTCACCAGCTGCTGTGCCAGATCATCAGATGGCCCAAACTGGTGTCACCACCACCAGATGCGGCACGGTTGTTAGGAGGCCTGCACACCTCCGGGACTTTATTTAACACAATGTGACGATATAACGGAAAATGTTAGATTAGGTGAAGCACTGTTGTGTTTGTGTTAGCTTTACCTCATGAGCCATTACTTTTAATGTTCAGGTGGGCAGGTCTAGTTTAAAAAAAAAAAACACCAAAAAAAAAAGGGAAGATGTTACAATATATGTGTTTCACCCGGTGCGGTTATGAGGGGGCACCAACTTGCAATGAACACACTGAAGTTTCCGGTAAAGCTGAGTGACATACACCTGTGTGCGAGTCTTCATTTAAATGTAATATCTAACATAAAACACCATCTCACCACAGTATACAAACTCAACGCTGCCCTCTAGCAGCCGGAGATATCATTTTGTTAGCATTTATTTGAAAAATTAATAACTTTTGATAGAAATGACTTAGAGACTCACTACCTTTTTGACATACTCGGAAATCTATGGCGAGCTCGATAAATCTTCCAACAGACCAGATATGACCCACAGGCCGTATGTTTGCCGTGCATGCTCTACGTCTATAACATTATTCATTTTTCTCCAAAGGAAATGATGAAAATACGAGCTAATCATGGCACAAAAAGGTGTAATTTATGGTTTGGATTTGTCATACAAAAATAGATGTAATTATTGTTGTGATAATGGTTGTATTATAAGATATATTATTGTGGGGTTGCACAACATCTGCCCCACAGTTCAGAGGTCCTGGGTTCAATTCCAGCTACTGTTGTACCACATTTGTATGCTCTCGGAAAACGCATATTGTAGTTCACAGGCCACCCACAGGTTCCCGCAGGCACCAGGTAGCCCACTAAAAAAGCTGAGTAGCCCGCAACCCCGTTCTCAAAATAGCTCACCAGTAATTAGTCATTGTGATTTTCTGGGAAAAGTGCCTTCTGCTTGCAGCAATATGGGATTGGAGATGATTGATCGCGACCGCACGAGTCCAGTTTATCCGATGCAGAAGTACAGTAACTTCAAGAAAATAGCCGCCAGGCCCTACAAAAATGCACACTGCCGGGACCAATATGCGAGAGGTGATATTGGGTCACAACTGCACAGGTGCAGTTCACCTTTTGGTGGACAGAAAGGTAAAATAAGAGCTGCCAGACTCAACAAGAGTGCTCTGCCGGTCCCCGCTCGCAGCAATATGCGATCAGAGATAATGAATTGCGGCCACACGAGTGCAGTTCACCATGCGTTCTGTTGGCACCCGCTCACATCAATATCTGATCTGGGATAATGGATCGAAAAGTAATTTTGAATCTGTGATGCCCTGAGGCCACTAAGTGCGAAGTAACGTATTAGTTGTTGAATTATACAGTTTCTATAAGTTGATACAGCAACTTCAAAAAAAAAAATAACACCTGAAAAAGGTCATTTTCAACTACATATGTCGGGATCCTGTGCCTTGCAGCTGCAGGATGAGAGGACTCCTCTCTAGGATGGAGGTGATCACCACCGTGGCCCTGTACTGCTTCACCTCGCTGCCACACAAAACATGAGAGGAGATAAAGTCCAATAAAGGCCCGACATTGTTGTGCAACGCTACCTGGCTGTAAAACTGATCTCCAAACGTTGGCACTGGTCACCGGTGGGCTGCTGGTCCTTGGGGCGAAGATGCCCGCAGGTGGGCGATACGTTGAACACGTGGGAGGAGTCTTCACTCGACTCTGGTGAGATAGATAAGCACAAAGTTGTTGATAATATTAATATTATTATTTTACCTTCCCCAAGGAGCTCAGTGTTTCTGATTCATAATCGATTCTCATATCATCGTTGCCCCCTTTTTTAATCTTTTTTTTGTAATTACCGGTATTGTTTTACTCAAACAGCTAGTTATAATATTGTTCTAGAATAAATAAGGGCATTGTTTTAATTTATCATTACAGCGACAACTAATTCAAAATAGTGCACAAAAAAACACATAAATAATTCCCTTTTGTCAAAAGCTTTTGCTCATTTTATTTATTTATTCATTTTTTGCCCCAAAATCATTGTTTACAAGAATTAATATGTTAAATATAATGAAATAAAAATAAATGAAGAGAAAAAATATTTCAAGCCTGGCACAACATCAAGAAATTAAAATACTATTTAAAATATAGTAAAATAGAAAAAAAATACTTAATGTCAACGTTTTTTGTTTGCCAGTGGTAATGATTACTGTTTAGAATGATTAGTTTAAGTATACTAAAATAAAAAAAGAATAGGTGCAAAATTTTCAACGACACTGACAGAAAATTTTAAAAATTAAACAAAATTACCAGATAATTTATCGCAAAATAGGAAAAAAATATTATATTTGGTGAGATAACATAACATTGTTCCATCTTTCAAGCCATCTTCCTTAAAGGTAGTCCCAAATTTCCACTTCAAGATTTCGCTTCACTCCAGGACCCTCTCTCCCGTTTTCCCCATCCCTAAATAAACGTGGTCCGCGTCTGTTTGATCCGTGACAAAAGACCTGCCATTTCTTTGTGTTACAACTAAGATTACTCAATGTTACTAGCCCTTGCAGTAATTATTTCACTGTGGGTCAAAACTTCAGTGTTACCTTTCAAATGAGACAATACCTTTCATAATCTCCAAAGGATTCAAAAACAGCATTTAATTTAATTTGGGTACATCTTAAATTGGGATTTTAGGTCAATTTTACAGAATCCCTTCACTAGGTAGGCACATACCTATGACCAAAGACCAGCGGGTCTGTGAGCCGAGACTAAAGAGCTTGACCTCTTTGGCTTGGGACTGGCCCAAGTAACAAAGTCCAAAATTGATGTGGTTGCTGGAGAGGCACAGTGTAGCCAGCTTCACGTGGGCGCAGAGTGGCACTTTCTGAAAAGAAGGTGCAACCTAAGCTGAAGAAACTTTCAGTTATTGCTAAGGTGTCCTCCAAACCTGTAGGCTGTTGTTGCTGTAGTGAATTAGGAGATCCTGCTGGATCTTAAGATGCTTGCATCCGCTGTCTCTGCAGATGACCAGCGCCATGTCTTCTCTCGGATGCTCCACGTTTTCCAAAAGCGATGGCGAGCAGCAGAAAGCCACCCTCACCTGTGCAAAACAAAATATTGTAAAGGTGCAAGAATAAATTGAGATAGTGATAAAATGCAATAAAATAATAATAAACAACCAATTCATTTTCAATTAACAGACAATTTTGATTATTTTAAGAATGACTTATCTGTTTTGTCTATTTAACCTTCATTTTTTAATGTATCATTTAAAGGGATGGTGTGTAAAATTCAGTGCCAACTAGTGGTACAAATTAATGGACATTTTGAAGTCGTGTAAGAACATTTAGGCAAAATATATTGAAAATCCAAATCCACAAAATAAATGTTCTTTTTCCATTAGCAGATAATCATGTCATTTATTTATCTTATTTGTTCATGCCTGTCTTTATTTCAGTTTAATAATCGACCTCCTCAGTTGCCTGCAGATTGTTCAGATCAGGAGATGGTGTAAAGGTATTATGTAGTCTGTGCAGCACTTTGAGACTTCTTGTGATTAAGGGCTAAACAAGTCAAGCTGACTTGACTTGTTTTGGGGCAGCACGGCGGCACAGTGGTTAGCGTGTGTGCGGCACAGTTCTGAGGTCATGAGATCGAACCTGCCGTGTGGAGTTTGCATGTTCTGCCCATGCTTGCGTTGGTTTCCTCCGCGCACTCCGGTTTCTTCCCATATTCCAAAAACATGCATGTCGGGTTAATTGGCCGGTCCAAATTGTCCCTAGGCGTGAATGAGCAAGAGAATTGTCTGTCTCTGTGTGCCCTGCGACTGGCTGGCAACCAGTTCAGGGTGTCCCCTGCCCACTACCCGGAGATAGCTGGGATATGTTCCTCCACCCCCGCTATACCTTATTATATATATTATATTATATATACATATTAGTTATACCTCAACAGACCAAATTGATTCTTTCCTAGAAGGTCTTATCTAGAATTGCAAGTATCTTGAGCAAATTTTTCAGATACAAAACAACTGAAAGCCAATTAATTTGTTCCCAGCCTCCCAAAACTATCCAAGCCAACCCTTAATAGCTATAAAACATGTCTTCACGATCACAAAAAACACATTCAAAGAGTAATTGAACATAAAAATGCAGTCATAAGACAAATAAGATGATAATACAATGACTTGTCCAGTCTCGAGTGGTAACGTCTATAAATTCTCGAAACTTTTCTTTCATGTGTCAGGCAAATTGTTTGCTTGAAAGACATCTCGAATCTAGAACTTTTCATAGCTCAAAAAGCACCTATGTAGAGGTAACACTGTATTCATTTTTTGCCTATTATATACTGAATGCGTAGTGACATTTTTTTTAAAATGCAACAGCAATATTTTCGACTTGAATAATTAATACATTCAAAAATACCTCACATTAAAGTGTAGTTACATTTATTTTACATAGCAATTCAATTTACTTACATCAAGCCATTTGATCTGAGGTATGTGTGTTGCTCATACCAGTAAGCTATTCTGTGAATGCAGAACCAGCAGTTGGGGGTCCACCTCTGACGATTTGCTGGAGACGCTGGAGCAAGCCCGGGGGGGAACCTTAAGCACCGTAAACGGTGGCTGACACTTGAGTCGAAAGCGGAGTGGCATCTCGGTGGGGTTTTTTAACAAGAAACTCTGCACATTGTCGAATTCCTCTAGGAATATCTGCAAACGTTTCGCAAAATGATTCCCAGTTCATCCATTATCTTCCGGCGCACTCACCTCGTCTCCCTCTGTCTTTATCAAATCGCCGGCTGAGGTAT
The DNA here is from genome assembly GCF_059441175.1 of Urocampus carinirostris. Lineage (NCBI taxonomy): Eukaryota > Metazoa > Chordata > Actinopteri > Syngnathiformes > Syngnathidae > Urocampus > Urocampus carinirostris. The sequence continues at coordinate 10,458,692 of NC_142366.1, read as the reverse complement.
TAAACTCCAACACCTTGCTGTCGTCTTCCATTTGGACTAAGAGCCTACGGAACCAAATTGTGCCTGTATTATTATTATTTATTTGTTTTAGAAATAATACTAAATTCTACGGTGCTATGAACCTGTAAAATAAAAAACAATACAAAACAGCTGCCATCCCAGCTGTTAGCGACCATCATAGCCCTGTGCTGCTGACATGCAGGGTTATGGCTAAGAGCTCCCAGTATCATCCATACCTGATCTCGTTACCAGAAACCTTGTTGCTGCCAGAAGTCAACCACATGTCCAGGAAGTTAAGGACCATTTCTCTCTGAGGTGGATACCTGCGCTGGGGATTTTTTAGAGTGCCTTAGGGGGTGGCTTTTCCCAGCACTATCTTTGCCAATAATAGGTGAGCCTGGTGGCGTGGGTGAGCCCATGGCGACCAGTTCTCAATATGGCTGGCGGGTCGCACTGTTCTAACAATGTTTGTATTTAACAATGCTTAGTTTGAGATAATAAAAAGTAAAACAAAATTTCATACTGATTAGGGGTGTACGTTGTACACGATTGTGCTTTCTACACAAATAATTACGGTACTGTATTTTACATTTTCAAACTTGGGCTAGATTGTCTAAAAATAAATTATTCAAAAATGTGAAAAATATATATAGTTTTTTGTAATATTTTTCATGTTCTATTTAAAAAAAAAAAAGAAAAGAGTTCAAAAACCCTGTTCTTAGCAGCAGTATATCTCATTGCCTACACTGCAGGCTTGACCAGGGCATGGAGATCCACTCTGATGGGCTCCAGATCCAAACCTTGCAGCCGTTTCACCCTACCAGGGATACGTGATGCCTCCTGGAACAAAAATAAGGAAGAAAAATTATTAACTATCAGCTATTATTTAGCTGCTATTTGAGTATGCTACCTCTGAATCCAGACTGATGAAGCCTAGGGCCAAACCGACGCATCTGGATTCACAGGACGTCGCAGAAAGGGTGAGTGGGGTGAACGAAACATTAACTGTGTTATTGCTTTGCGCAGGGATCACCTGCACACAAAATTATACATCTGACTTCAAATTAGAAGACGAAGGCAGAATAAAATGCCGTAAGCGTACGATTTGCTGCGGTGTGATACAGTAGGGCTCGTCAGACTTGTCTCCCACATGTGGTCGAATGTGGACGGACAATATTTTTTTCCTCTTGGGACCAAATCTGTTGTCTTCAATCTTGGTTGAATTGTTTTCCTGCTCTGTACCCTGAAATCCAAAAAGTGAGAATATTATTGGTTAGAAGGGAAGAGTTGTGTTTTAAAATAAGGTGGAGCCACATGGTATTACTATGAGTTGCAAGTTTTGTAATAATATTCAACGTTGTTGAGCGATTAATTTGAACTTTTATCGTTAAGCACATATCGTCACTGCTATTCCAAAAAACATAGGCAAGGGTTGGGAACCCAAAATGTTGAAGGACTATATTGGACTGAAAAATAACCAAACCAAACATGTCTGGAGCCAAAGAAAATGATAAGCCTTGCATAAGCCTTATAAGGATGGAAAACACATACTGTATCCATCTATATTTATTGGAAAACGTGAAAAATATGTCTGTTTGTCCTCCTACAGAAACCATATATTTTTCCATTATAAAACATTATTTGAAATGGGGCAGGGAGACACTGGGAACAGCCATGCTAATCCGCAGGAAGTTTAGCAGGTGAAGAAGGCCAATTTGTTGGGGATACAAAGCATATATTTATAGCTAAAGTGCTAAATTTTCTGTAGGCCTACAAAAATGAGTCACTAAGGCAAAAATTGGCTGGCACCGGCACTTCCCATTTGGCACTAAATGAGTTAATAGTTATATTATTAATTTTTTGACAATTTTTTGGTGAACATTCTAGATAGTTTATCGGATTATTGCTTTCTGGAAAATAATGTTTACATTTAGACACTTGCAATTGTCACAAAATTTCTGTTACAAACTGACATCCGTTAAGTAGCGAAACCGCGATAAGTAAAGTACAGCAAATGATTACTCTATACAATACTTACAGCGGAGCTTAGGAGAGAAGATTCCGAGCTTAATGTGGGAGCCCTTTTCCAGGTTGCCTCCCCGTTGGAAATCCTTGCCGCCTCTCTGATGGTGTCGTCGATGGCCTTGAGCGGAAAAGTGTCCCCGTACGACATCAGCACGTCTACCAGTTTACGATCGTTTGGGATCACGTTGTACGTCTCCCAGTCCAGACGGATATCTGTACAAAAAAGGAGATTATATTATTTGATTTATATTAAAACAGTCAAACCTCTTTATACGTGCACCTCTAGACACGCGAGTTTCACTATACGGGATAAATTTGGAATAAAAATCTTGCTCGACATATGACATACAGTATTAGTTTTGAATTATGTAAAATCAAGAAAATGTTCTTGTTATACCAGCATTTTGAGATAATTGAACAAACCTGGGAGAAATTAAGGTACTGTGCAGAGGTACCACTGTAATTATGCTTTGGAAGTGCCACTCACCAAACAAGGTGGGGTTGTTGATGCGAAGGGAACGGCAAATTGTGTCACCTCCAGATAAGCGAGTGCCAAACCTTAAAATGCCATCAATTTTAAGAAATGTGGTTGGAATTTTGAATTTGGTTGTGAAGTTGCACTCACTGTACGTTGGGACCTTGGTACTGGTCATCAGGCCGCGGGCCGGTGATTTGGAAGTACAGCGGGCAGCCTTTTACTTTCATCTTCATGGGGACAAGGCTGGGTTCAAGGTCCCCCACCTGTAATCAGAATCAAATATGGTGGGCTCTACTCAAAAGATGAGGTTACAAATATGAGGAACAGAAAAATTGTAGATGAGCATGTTAGATTTCGGATGTTCTCTGTTTAATATCACCTTGGTGAGGCAACCGTATTTGTTCGTGGATAACACACTTTTTTTTTACCTAAACAAAAACTCAAAATTTAGGTGCATGTTATACGTGCGGTTTTACGGTAATATAATACCATATGTGTTCAATGATTGATCAGTGGAAAAATATCGTTGACAACAATCGCAATACAATGGATGCGAGGGGATCCCAAACCCATGTCACGACTTTGAGCACATCCTAACCCTTATTCCACCAGTAATATAAAAGACAAACAATGTTAGAGAATGGAGAAAACAGAAATCCGTGCTGAAAGACATAAATAATCCCAAAAAATCACAACGAGAGAAATAATTTAATGATGGATTGGACTTGAGGGACATTAAATAAATACATTGTAAATTGTATGCTGTTATTGTGTTCATTGTTTATATTGTAAAATAATGATTTTTATCATGGTCCCACATATTTAGCTACGTTTGTTACTTACAATGATGAGTTTGAGCTGAAAAAATAGAAACAATATTTTAAACAAACTTTTAATGAGAAATTAGGGGATCACATTATACCCCGGTGCATTATAAACAACTAAATACAGTAGTTCATTTTTTATTAATGTATCCATTCATTAAATCATTGATTTTCCATTACAGGGGTCGTGGGTTAAAATAGCTATTTCAATTGTTTATATACTGGACTGTCTCAGAAAATTAGAATATTGTGATAAAGTTCTTTATTTTCTGTAATGCAATTAAAAAAACAAAAATGTCATACATTCTGGATTCATTACACATCAACTGAACTATTTCAAGCCTTTTATTATTTGAATATTGCTTAATTTGGCTTACAGCTTAAGAAAACTCAAAAATCCTATCTCAAAATATTAGAATATCATGAAAAAGTATACAAGTAGGCTATTCAACTAATCACCTGAATCATCTAATTAACTCGAAACACCTTGCGAGGGTTTCCTGAGCCTTAAAAACACTCAGCTTGGTTCAGTAAACTAAATCACTGCTGATCTGACTGCTGTCCAGAGGACCATCATTGATACCCTCCATCAGGAGGGTAAGACACAAAAAGAAATTTCTCAAAGAGCAGGCTGTTCACAGAGTGCAGTTTCAAAGCATATCCACAAAAAGTCTGTTGGAAGGGAAAAATGTGGCCGGAAACGCTGCACAACCAAGAGAGATGACCGCAGCCTTGACAAAATTGTGAAGAAGAGCCGCTTCCAGAATTTGAGGGAGCTTCAAAGACAGTGGGCTGAAGCTGGAGTCCAGGTATCAAAAGCCACAGTTCACAGACGTGTCCGGGAAATGGGCTACAATAGCCGTATTCCCATGGTCAAGCCACTTCTGAACTCAAGACAACGGAAGAAGCGTCTGACTTGGGCTATGGAGAAGAAGCACTGGACAGTTGCAGAGTGGTCCAAAGTCCTCTTTTCAGACGAAAGCAAGTTTTGCATTTCATTTGGAAGTCAAGGCGCCAGAGTCTGGAGAAAGACTGGAGAAGAGCAAAATCCAAGTTGCTTGAAATCCAGTGTGAAGTTCCCACAGTCAGCAATGGTTTGGGGAGCCATGTCAGCTGCTGGTGTTGGTCCACTGTGTTTCATCAAGTCCAGAGTAAATGCAACTGTGTACCAAGAGATTTTAGAGCACTACATGCTTCCATCTGCTGAAAAGCTCTATGGAGATGAGTATTTCATTTTCCAGCATGAACTGGCACCTGCCCACAGTGCCAAAACCACCAGTAACTGGTGCACTGACCATGGCATCACTGTCCTTGATTGGCCTGCTAATTCCCCTGACCTGAACCCCATCGAGAATTTGTGGGGTATAGTTAAGAAGAAGATGAAAGACACCAGACCTACAAATGCAAATGAGCTGAAGGCCGCTATCGAAGCATCCTGGGCATCAATAACACCTCAGCAATGCCACAGGCTGATTGCCTCCATGCCACGCCGGATTGATGCAGTAATCCGTGCAAAAGGATTCCCAACCAAGTACTGAGTGCATCAATGGACATTTTCAAATGTTTGATTTAGTTTTGCTGTTATAAAATTATTTTTTTTACTTGGTCTTCTAATATTTTGAGATAGGATTTTTGAGTTTTTTTCAGCTGTAAGCCAAAATCAGCAATATTCAAATAATAAAAGGCTTGAAATAGTTCAGTTGATGTGTAATGAATCCAGAATGTATGACATTTTTGTTTTTTTAATTGCATTACAGAAAATAAAGAACTTTTTCACAATATTCTAATTTTCTGAGACAGTCCAGTATGTATTTATTATCATCCCATTGATAAAATAAAAATCGAACTGAAGTGAAATACTTTGTGTAACACAATGATTTGAAAATAATATTGAAAAAGAGATTCTAGGCTTTTTTCTTTGAGAGTATTCTTAAATGTATTCTTTTATTGAGATTTTTCTGTTTATTTGATATCAAGCATATTATTCCAAATATTTTTCATGACTTATTATTTTTTTATATTTTCATGTTTTTTTTTCATTTCCTTAGAAGTTCTATTAAAGCTTGTTTTAATACCATAAATAAATATTACACTTAAATTAAAAAAATATATTATAGAAGAAAAAAAAATTCAGCTCCAGAAATTCGTCAGAGAAAGATAAGTTTTTTTTCCCCCAAGTAAATCCAATGTGCTTTCATAGTACAGTAATTAAAAACAGGAAAGGTAATATTAAAAAATACAATTCCCCAAATCAAGAAAAAATGTTTTAAATTGCTTTATTGAAAAAAGATTTTCACCATAACAGAACATTAAAAATTACTCCTCAAAAAAACCCCAATAATGATTTAGAAAACAAGTTTTAAGCTTCTGTAGTCTTTATTTGTACAATAATTTTTGGGCATGTTTCTTTATGTATTTTTTATGAGTGTAACGGGTGTAATAATAACTTTTATTTTATTGAAATTCCTGCTAAAATATGTGTATAGTTTTTGGTAAATGTCCTGCAATGCTGAGTCCAACAGTGCCATCTGCTGGTATGGGGTGGGGTTTGGTTTTGGCTTCTAACATGTGACCAGGAGGCGGGGTTTTGTCAGTTTAACCAGAGTACTACAAAGGTAAGACATATCTTTTGGTGCTCCACAAAATAAGTTAATTTTAAACTTTATAACCCCAGCTGACAAATCTCTCACCATGCATAGTAATGTGATTGATATTGTCAAGCTGTTTAGGTTTATTTTCGTTTTGTTTCTGTTTTACTAAATCTTAATTCCCCTTGTAGAGATCAAAGAGATCAGACCCAGCAGAAAAAGCTAATGTTGTGACTCATCCATTTGCAGGTAAATTGTACCCATTTTTATACTCATTATTGTTTTTATTCCTATTTTTCAAATACATTAAAAAAAGGATGATGTTGGTTAAAATTCAGAGTAAAGAAAAACATGTTGAATTCATTGTAAACGTTAAAAATCCACTATACGATCTCTTGTTAAAATGCAAAGATTTATAAATGTAGTGTGATATTCTAAAATGTATTTTCTGTAAAGTGAAAAGACAGCTCTTTGATATGCTTTGTTGTCAGTTTAACCAGAGTACTACAAAGAGATCAAAGAGATCAGACCCAGCAGAAAAAGCTAATGTTGTGACTCATACATTTGCAGAACTGTAATAATAAAAACCTCATCATCCAGTCCAGCGTGAATGTGGATCTTTGGTGGGACACGTACAACGCGGTTACATGAGCATTTTATTTTCCCGAAAGCATTTGGCTGTGAGTGTCATTATTCAATTTATCCTTTCCTTTTTTTCTTTTTTTTTCCCCAAAAAAGTGTACCTTTTTTAGAGTCATTTTTAAAATTATTTCTTTTTTTTTTCTGTTTCAAAATATTTCTTTTTTTTCTACAGAATTTTTACATTATATGTTTTGCCTGATTTTTGTGAACTTTTTTTAATGTCAGGGGGAGATATTAGTCCTAAATAGAACAATATATTGAAGAAGAAAAAAACACAAACTAACACAGTAGTTATCAAGAGTACCGGTAGTACCTACCTCGCAAACAAGATTATCTCTGTACTCCCCCCACATGTCGCTGTAGGCGGTCACCTCCAGGGTTTGAGTCTCGAAAGGTTCCAGCATTCCGGCGCTTGGCACGATAAAGAAGGCCGCACCTTTGCCGTTAGCCAGCAGGTCGCTCAAAAAGTCTGTATATTAAAAATTGTTGCTCGTTTCCAGCCTCATGTTTAAAACTTTTCTTTACGTACCTTTGTGTGATTGCTCCTCTAATTTCCTGGCCTGGACCGAGTGAAGCGGCTTCTTCATATATTGTGATCTTCGATACAAAAGTGGGACAACATTATTGGCTTGTTTAGTCCAGTGTTTCTCAACCTTTCGTGAACCAAGGCTGTTTTTTTTTTGGTTTTTGTTATTTTTTTCAAAAAATCTTATGGCACACCGCCTGTAGAAAATGTTAAACAAATTCTGCTAACTACTACTAATTAGTTAGTCAATTAATGTCGGTAAGGCCACTTAGATACTCAACAACAGCATTCTATTTGACTGTAATTCGCTCTGGAGTACAAGTCTCACAAGCGATAAAATGCATGATGAGGAAGAAAAAAAACATAGAAGTCGCACTAAAGTATAAGTCGTGTAAAATTAGGCCTTTCAGATATTAGATAGAAGACTTGAGCTAATCAGTTAGGTAGCTATAACTTGCTTGGCATCTTACTATCTAAAAGCACACTTCACACATTATCCAGTTTGAACCACTTAAGACCATTGGATCTCACATTGGCGGGGTTAAGTGTATCCACAGCATTAAGCCCTTCCCAGTTGTTTTTGCAAAAGTGACAGTGTTGAAATTCAACACAAGCCTAGGGGGCTTTCTTGTGGTTTAGAATGAAAATAACATGTGAAATGATATAACAATAATATGTTAATAATTTCACGCATACTGTATGTCACTAAAGAGTATAAGGCTGTGGTGTTTATGGGTGGTTAATACATTTTTTGAAGAAATAATAAATTAACCAATTAAACTGAAGAACTAAGTATATTCTTTTCAAAACATGTCTTGCACCACATACGTTTTTAGATTATTATATCATGAAAAACAGATTAAAAAATGATGTTTCCTTTAGTTGTTGCAGGCTGGATGTCAAGTGGTGACGGACCCTCAAGGATGAAGACCCGTTCAGGAAGAGGACAACGGAATGTGGTGTTTTGAAGCAGTTGTTGGCTGTGGGCGGCTGAAGGCTTCTTTGAGGTCACTGGCTGTGTCCCACCGGGTTGGTCGCAGTCTCAATCAGGTTTGGGGCACTGGCAAGCAAGGTTCTCTCATTGCTTGTTAAGCCTGGGCTGGGTCAGAATCATTTTGATTGCGTGCGGGCCAGGATTTGGTCCTGTGCTGCTTGTTTGGCTGGGCTCTAGCCTTGCTAAAAATGAACTTTTCCCCCTTGTTAGCCAGACCTCTTGTTCCCGCACTGGCTTCTTGTAAAATGAATTGCGAAGTGACCGGCAACCTGGCTCTTGGCTCCGGTCTGGCCAGTCCCTTAGGGAGGTGGGTGGGGGGGCTGTTGTCACAGCAACCTTTGATGCGCACATGCAAGATAACACCCCAGCACCCAAGATAACAAAAATCACACCCCAGAGTGATCAGATAATGTCACTGTGAATAGTTGAATTAAAGCATAGTATTCAGTTCACATGTTCTGGAATTGCAAAACGGGATCCTGACCCAACGTTGAATGCGCTACAAGGCACACCCACAGCCAAACCATGAAAAAACATATAGTCTGGAAAATACAGTAATTATGAACTTCCCACTAATTATATGATATAGGAAAATTTCATGACAAGTTCTCACGGCATACAAGTGTGCTGGTTGAGAAACACTGGTTTAATTGCTAAATATTGACGTAAGTACCTTCTCTTTGAAGGGCTGCTGGGCTTCGGGGCATCAGAGTTGAAATACTCTGCACGGATGGCGAAGGACGCCGGGATGGCAGTGTGATTGGTCATCAGCAGCTGCTCGGTAACAGGTTGGGCCAGCAGCACTTCACCAAAATTGACAATCAATTTGGTTTGCGCTGAGCTGAGGAGAGAGTTCCAATTATTTGGAACTTGAAACAAAAATAAAAGTAAATATTTCAACCTTGTGCCAGGGAGTGAGTAGGACACTCTGAGACTTTGAGTGGTAGGTGCTAGGATGCTGAGAATGAGAGGTGAGCTCATGCCCTCCACCGTGCAGAGCGCAACCACGTCATTCAGTGCCGACTGAGGTAAGAGCCATCAAAATAAATATTACCAAAAACATAAAAATGACAAGCATTACACGGGCGTCTTACATCTGTGTGGGACACGAAGGAGATGGTGATGTCCAAGGTGGCATTAGGTCCAAGAGTGCCCGACTGGGGGTCAAAACTGGCTGAACAAAGAAATGCCTGCTGACCCTTTAGCTCATCCTGAAAACAAAATCAGTTTAGTCAAATTGGCAAATTTTGTTTCCATTCTTTTATTTCTTTACTTAGAGGGACACAGTGTAATACTTGACCACTAGATTTCGCGGTATTGTGCAGTGCAACCGAATCGAGTGCTATAAAGCACACGGGAAAATAAACACTAAGGAGAGTTTAAGTGGCCAAACTGAACCATTTTTCTCCAATTTTTTTTTGCACAGCCTTTAACAAGGTTTTTGGGGGTAAGCTTAGCAGCAAGCATGTCAGTTCCCACTAGATGAGCTTAATTTTCTTTTGTGTAAAAAAATACATGTTTCCTGACCTATAAATATTTATAAAAAAAATACATGCTTATATGACAGTTCATTTAGTTTGGCACATTATTCAAATTAATATAGTTTTTTTTTAATGATTGAAATTTTTTTTTTCCACTCATTCCCTTCAAACCAGGGGTCTCAAGTTCGGGGCCTGGCCCGCAGCATGATAGTTTGAGGCCCCAGCCTTAGTATGAAAATCTAAAAGGACAGTGTGTATTATTAAGCGCCTCATTGTTTAAATCATATTTAAAATAAGCAAACATACATGAACTATGAAATAAACGTACAGTACATGTTTTAAAATACTCAGAGGTAGAGAAATTTGATCGACATAACATTAGCCTCATTTAGATGGAGCTTACATCATTGTTGGCCATCTTGCTGCTACAGGTAGCCCAAAAAACAAACAAAAACTGTCTTTTTTCTTTCTTTTTTTAACCTTGTTTTTGCTTTGCTATTTTCTTCTTTTCTCTTTTTTTTCAAATTGTTTTCAACTTTCTTTGTGTTTTTACTTCTTCCCCTTTTTTCCATCTTATTTTTGATTCTGCCCAACCTCACTCAGACAACTAGCTGTAACACGTACCACCCAGGAGAAGTTGGACGGCAAGAGCGTCTGATTGAAGAGCGTGACTGTTCCTTCTGCTGGGATGCCCATGTAAAGCTCGGAGAGGAGCAACTCGCAACCGAGCAGGCACAACTGAGGGGACTGCACGTCTGCCCGAAGCAGGAGATGACTGCCAATTTTAAAACAAAGATAGCCTCAAAGAAGAAGGTACCAAAGGAAGCAAGAACATAACAAATTCCCTACCATCCTGTCCCATCCTCCACTGACAGCTCCAACTCGGTAACAAACTCCTGGCAGAACTGCGGCCTGAAATGGATGTCCACATTGCAGCCAGTCAAAGGGGGAAGCACACCGCTGCACGGCTCCACAATTAACTATAAGCACACAAACAGATTGTGGAAATCAACCTTCCACAAGTGTGTTGTTATCACCAAGTTGAACCTGTGGGTCTTGGCCTTCCTCTTGATTCTTGTGCACCTCCACCAGGGTCCAAGTGGCCACCAGGTGAGTTACGTTGTCCAGGTAAAGCGTCTTGTGGCTCTCATCCCCGAGTCTCATGAGACCGAAGTCCACGCTAGGCTTGCTGATAGTCACGTTGGGACCCTTGGAAGAAATATACAGTACATGCAAAATGAGAGGTTCAAGATACAAAAGAATAGTACAGATGCATGATATCGATGTCATCTTAGTCTTATTTAGGTTATTGGGGCTTGCCAGGGTGGCTGACACTAGTTGTGACTGCCTTCTTGTCGCCGTTTACCAATAACAAAGTAGAAATTTCAAACTAAAGGTAAAATGAATTACTATGAATTAAATGTTATTTTATAGGGACACTGTGTAATATTTGACCAATAGATGTTACTGTGTTGTGTAGTGCAACTAAAAACGAGTGCAACAAAGCACAAAGGAGAATACAAACTATTGGTGGGTACCCTTAGCAGCAATATGGTGGACAATCATGTCAATTCCCTTTTGATGAGCCTCATTTAATGTAAAATACATGCAAATTTCTCGAGTTACAAGTATTTTAAAAAATACACATGTACTGTATATGATAATTAATGTATTTTTGCTCATTATTCAGATCAATAATGTTTTTTGGGGGGGGGAACGAATGTTTTTTTTTTTTTACCACTGTGAGGCACTAAATAATACACATTGTCGGTTTAGGGGAAAAATATTTCTCCTCAAGAGTTCAATCTTAGTATCGATATTGGTACAGGTTTGAAGTGAAATTTCACAGAAAATCGCTACCAAAGCAAATTGGGCCTGGATAAAGATTGATATAAAAAATATAAATACATAAATGAATACAATTTAAAAAATGTGATAGAAATAAAAACTTAACTTTATATGGCATGTATGTGTACTTATACATAGTATGAGAATACTTACCCAACATAATTTATTTAAATAAATGAATGAATGAAACTTTATTTCGAACATGAAAAAACAAAAACAAAACAAAACAAAAAGTAAAAAAACAAAAACAATGCTAATGCAACATGTCCGAAAAGGAATAGGAAGAAGCATATGCTTATTTAATCCTACCCCTTTGACTTCCTTATAGTGTCTCACAGCTAGATCTTAGGTTCATATTACAAGACAGTAGGAAAATATTAATAATAATAATAATAAACCATATTTCTTCTTTTATATTTCGAGCTATACAAAAAGTAGCACAAAAAATCACATAAGAGAAGGTAACAAATTATTTTAACAAAAGAGGAAAAAGAACAGAAATCTTCACTTTTAGAATGAATTTAGTACTTAAAGCAAGAAATGCAACAAAGCCCCCTCTTAATCTAAATTTCGCAATGCATTTCTTTACCTTGAAGGTAACCTCCACAGCCAGGGTGACGGGTTCGCTTCGGTGCTCAATGTGGCAGTGCATGCTGGTCACCAGCTTCTCTGGTTTGCCTCCCGTCAACACCAGGTTGAAAACAAAACACTCATTCTCCTCTGGAAGGGAAGAGAGGAAATAGTATACATTTCTTGTGCGAAAGCAGTTTTTATTACTTACCTATTTTTCCAGTTGCGGGATCCACTTCTATTTCATGACAACTGCTACTATGTTCCTCCCATTGAAAGGAGATGGCTGTTTTGCTGTAATTCCACATCTGAACAACACATACATGTTAAAATTAGTGTGTAATAATTCACCACTAGAGGTCGTTGAAGCCTAGAATGGAGGGTAAACGTGAGGATTAGAAGAAGACACATTATGCAAGCCCGAAGGATACCACTTTGCATAATTTGTAAAGCTACTTCCGTAGTTTCTTGCGTGAACAAGGATGGATTTCAGTCAGCAACAGGACATGAAATTTGGTGTTAATTCCCCCAGCAACAGCAAAAGGCAGCTGGAGTTGGTCAGAGCTGGTGGAAGTGACTTACTGCTGCTGTCGGGAGAAGCTAATAAAAAGGAACAATTACTAGAGCAATAGAGAATTTGGAAAACATGGGGACCCTGAACCACGGAACTCAGCGACGTTAGTCATAAAATAGTAGCCAAACATATCAGCTTCTCAAGTTGTGTAATACAATTACAAATTTCTAAGCCTACAGGTCTTGAACAAAAATCAAGTTTATGACATAGTGCATGTGTTTTTATTAACTATATAAATCAATAATGCAGAGGTGGGCAAACTCTTTTGACTTGCAGGCCACATTGGTTTAAAGAAAAATTGCATAGGGGCCAGGCCAGAGAAAAAAAATGATGATTGATGTATCACATTTTTTGTATATGCCGATAGTCATAAATCAGCTTCCTCGGCAAAACATGAGTAAAAAATATAAGATAAGCCACTCCAAAAGCCATTTTTTCTCATTTGCATTTACCTGCAAGTTAGGTTTCATTGGCTATTTGTTTATAAAGGCCCCATTTCATCCAATTGTTTTTGAAACACTCAAAATTACAAATAAATATACATATTTACAAATAACTGTTTTTATCGAAAAGTAATAACAGAGTAATATCTCCCTTTTCAAGCACTAAACTTTAGCATTTGCATTGAAAACATGCAATAGGGTTTCTTATGATGTTTTATTTCTCATCTCATCTCATTAGCTGCACCGCTTATCCTCAGTAGGGTCGCGGGGGTGCTGGAGCCCATCCCAGCAATCATCGGGCAGTGGGCAGGGGACACCCTGAACTGGTTGCCAGCCAATCGCAGGGCAAACAGGGACAGACAACTCGCTCGCTCATTCACACCTAGGGACAATTTGGACCGGCAAATCCACCTGAAATGCATGTCTTTGGAATGTGGGAGGAAACAGGAGTGCCTGGAGGAAACCCACGCAAGCACGGGGAGAACATACAAGCTCCGCACAGGAAATCCGGTAGCTGGATTTGAACTCACACAGGACACATGCACACACATCTGCTGCCCATGTTTTATCTATTATTATATTATCTATTTAAATTTAATATTGTGATAAATAGAATTGATTTTTTTCAACAAAAAAAAGCAAGTAGAGAAAAATGTAGCTACCTATTTGAATGCCATTCCTTTTTATTTTATTTTTATTTTTTTATGAAAAACCTGAATTTTAGAAATTTGCTGGTAGATTTCATATTTATTATAGAGAGGAGCCAAAGCTTCTTTAAGCTTCTGCAAAGACATCCAGGCGCTACTTTATCCTTGTGTTTTTTTAATCCAGGTAAGTGCAATCGTATTGCCTTAAACATCATGTCTATGAATTCTGTTTAGGGTAAAATAACATTGGGATTGTTTGTTTCCTCAAATGTTCTCTGATTAATAAATGATAGTCAGCAAACACAGCTTTAGGAATGGTGCTTAGCTTGGGCGACATTGAGTGGACATATTTAAAACTACAGTTCATTGTTTGTTGTAAGCACCTCATTATTGTCATGTGCTTCTATCAGCTTTGTATTGCGGGTCGGGTCGAATCAGTTTGTGTGCTGTAATAGGATTTTATTATAATAATGAAGTGATTTTACACCACTATGGGTCACTAAAAAATAAACACTTAGGCTTAAAAGTACAATTCATAAACAATGAGTGGTAAAAACCTTAAAGTGTCTCCGCGTGGTTGTAGAGATAAAAAGTTCGCCAGGAATGACGAGGGCGTAGGGCTCAAGCAGGATGTTGAAAGGCTCGGTCGCACCCTTGACTTCGATCTCCATGACGGTAGCGTCGCTCACCTTGGAACCGATGCGCACCGGCTGATTGTTGCCGGTCCTGCAGGGAAACCAAAAGGCATCAGAAGCAAAGAAAAGAAAAATAACATGGATACAAAGCCTTTACCCATCGTTACTGGACTCGGATGGAAGCTGGGGGACGTCGCTTAGGACCAAATGGAACACGCTGTGGTAATCTTGCATCTTAAATAATCATTAAGGAAAAAGTAATCATTTGGTAATGTTCATAAATGAATTTTAGTGTATTTATACAAAAATAGAGAAAAAAATTGAGTGAATTGTAGAAAATGATCAGCATAAAATTAACATGTCTGATAGTTTTGATCAAGGAAGTGAATCAAGGAAGCAAGGTTTTGGGTGCTCTAAAGAGAGTGATGAGCAACAAGAGTACAAGAGGGGACTGTGTGAGAGTGTGATTGTGCCGACTGTGTTATAGAGACAAATCTGGAGTAGTAGTGGAACCGAGCTAGCGTATGGATAAGAGAGCAGTTGGTTGGTTAGGACACATGGAGAGGATGGATGAAGAGCGAATGTTGAAGAGGATCTACAGAGCAAAAGTAAATGGAAGGAGACCAAGAGGAAGGCCGCTATTGACGTGGATGGATGGTGTTATTAGTGCTCTGCAGGAAAAGGGTCTAAATATATGTTGGTGATAGGAATGAGTGGAGAGGTGTTGTGAAAGGATAGTAGCATGTTTGGACATGTTCTAAGGGATGGGCACCCGAATGATGCGGCAGAGGTAAACCAGTGAAAGCTGTCGAGCCCTGCTGTTGAACAGAAGAGTGTGTTGTGTCACCCTGACCCGAGTGACGTGGCTGCTTTCTTGTGTCCGTTTCATCTGGAGGGACGAAATATGACCGACTTTGGTGCCGTGGTGCTCTACTTGTTTGGGTGTTGGGGCATTTGGGTTGGCCATGATCCCAAAAAATTTGTGTGTGATTTTTTTTTTGCAACCTTTTCCCTTTTTTATTTTCTTTGTTTTTTGTATGTGTTTGTCTTGCTGTCGGTCACCCCTCTCGAGGGATATGACCAGAAAGATAGATCGATAGATAGTTTTGATCATTATACATATCATTTTTCTCTGAATATATACAACTATCTTAATTTGCTTTTCAGGTTATGTTTTAATATTTGGATATAGTTTTTAAATAAAAGAAAAATAGAAACAGAATGATCTAGTTTGGAGCTGCAAACAGACTTCAAAACCCCCCCAAATAAAATAAGTAATTTTAGATATATTTAAAAAAAAGATAACTAAAAATAAGAAAAATATACCATATATAAATAAATATTATCTCATCTCATCTCATCAGCCATACCGCTTATCCTCATTAGGGTCGCGGGGGGGCTGGAGCCCATCCCAGCCATCTCCGGGCAGTGGGCAGGGGACACCCTGAACTGGTTGCCAGCCAATCGCAGGGCACACAGGGACAGACTCATTCGCTCATTCACACCTAGGGACAATTTGGACCGGCCAATTCACCTGAAATGCATGTTTTTGGAATGTGGGAGGAAACCGGAGTGCCCGGAGGAAACCCACGCAAGCACGGGGAGAACATACAAACTCCGCACAGGAAGTCTGGAGCTGGATTTGAACCCACGACAGGTTCCCATGACATGAAGTGTGCCGCACAAGCGCTAACCACTGCGCCGCCGTGCTGCCCCTAAATAAATATGTGAACATTTATTTTTTAGTAATAATGTAATAGTAATTTTAAAATGTAATAATAATGTAAATGATATAATAAAATAAATACATACACTTTAAAGACATTTTTGTCTAATACCTAACTAGATTTTTTTTTTGCATACAGCTCAATTTCAGTGATCCACTGTGGAGTAGCAAGCACATGCACAAAAATTTGTATACAAATAAAATAAATCTGTAAAAAAAGAAACTTAATACCTAAAATGATGGGAAAAATAATCGTAAGAATGAATCTTTTACCATATTTTTCCCACTTTTAAAAGTCTGGACAATCAGGCACACGTACAAACACCAATTTGGCCATAAATCTGAAAATGCACATTTCGACCCGTTGTGCCTTATACGTATACCGCAAAATATGGTAGATAAGATAGAAAATGAATACGTTATTTTAACGTGTGTGTTACTACACAAGGTTTTATACTGTATACTACCGTATTTATGCAATGATTGAACAAATCGAAAGCATCGCTGACCATAATCCCAAACGGGAATCAAACCCTGATTGCGCTGGTGAGAGCATAGACTCATAACCACTAGACTACCAGTGACACAGATGACATACAAAAAGACATTAGATTTTACCTTATAACATTATTTTTAATCACAGTGCCAGAGACAAATGGAAAAGAATTGAGACAACAGAAAGTCATCCTGAAAGATGTAAATAAACGCAAAAAAAGCAAAAAGAGGTAAACAACCCTTTGGTGTATCCGATGATCAAACTACTGTAAAATTCGGACTATAGAGCACAGCTGAATATAAGACACACCCAGTACATTTTTAAAGGAAAAAACATTTGTACATACATAATCCGCAATAGACCATAAGATGCATGTGCCCACATTGAAACCTGAGATATTTACAAAGATGGACGGTACACTGAATAAGATTTAACAATATACAGGACCTTAACCCCTTAAGGTTCCGCCGGCCTGCCAGTGGGCCACTGATCTTTTGATAAACAAATATGTGTCTGTACGATGTCAACAGTCACTGAAATTCGTCATGCCACATATCATTGGAAAGTTTAAACTCTTGGGATTCGAGATTATGACGACCATTTCAAAATACTCAGCAGAGAAACATTACGATCAGTCTTAAACAAGATACCTGAAAACTATACAGCCGGCGTAACTCACTATTACATCCCCTGGCCGTCTTCAACTTTTTGAATGTCCGTTTAAATGGCTTTCCATAGATTCCAACTGTGTAAAATATTAAACCCAAAACACACAATAATGCCAATGGATGAATGAAAATCCTCCTAAAACATTTCTGCTTCGTTGGACGTTGCTTCTTGTAATCCATTGGTTTCACCACATTATTTGCGTTTACATATAAATAGGCTTGTAAAATTTTTCCCAATATGGTAGTTAGCACTCCCCTTTCGATTGACACCTTTTCCACAATGAGGGTCTGTTCATGCTAATTTTGCTTATGCACAAAGCGGAGTTACATTAAACTTGTGTCTCCCTCGACACATATTCTCCACCTGTCTCACTCCTACCTTTACTGCTCGGGCACCCCAGGCAGCCGTTAGAAACAATGCATAAATTAGCCGCATTATTGCATAAGCCGCAGGGTTGAAAGCTTGCGAAAAAGATTGCGGCCTACAGTCCGAATTTTACTTTATTTATGGCTGGCTGGCCTTAAGATCCAGTGTGCTTTATGGAAAATACAGTACCTCTTTAGGAGAGAAAGTGATGGTGAACTCTCGTTCTTGACATGGAGCCAGAATTCCCAGATTCGGGCTGATTTGGAAAATGCCATCTCTGTCGTGTCTGTACTGAATGTGGATGGGCTCGGGGATTTCACCCGGAAGAAGCGGTACGATGTTTGGCTTCATGACCTGCCAGTGGAAAGGCAGCTCCAAGTGGCTTCAACAAAAAAAGATTGTATTTTACAAAGACTTTATATGGAACATTTAATTTGTACGAGGGACTCATACACGTTGTTTCTGATGATGATCGTCTTTTCCTGCACCGTGTGAGTGTTGCAAGAGTCAAATCGGATAAAGTAGTCGGCGGTGATGTCGTGCACTTCCCCCAAAACGGGAGGGTGATCCTTTCCGGAAACGTACAACAGCTCGAGCGCTATCAGCTGGCCCTCGCCTACGGGCGAAAAATTGAGTCTTGATTTCAAAATGGAATTAACGTGAAGTCGTCTCACCTTGGATGGAAATGTCTTTCACTTGGCAGTTGTCACACACAATGGTGAAGACTTGGCAAATCCGTTCTGTGGTGGAGGGAAAGAAAAGTGCCTACAAGAAAACCCAATTTCTATTATGCAATAGTGTACACTTGATTTTTTTATTGACTGCTGTGAAAATTGTCTCTCCCTCTTTTTTATTTTTTGACATTTTCCAACATTTTTTATATATTCGTCTTGTAGTATAAGAAAAATGAAATCCTTCAAATATCGAATTAGCATATGGCAGATACCTTGCCAAAACTTGTTTTTTATGAAAAAAAAATCTTAAAATTAGCAAAATCATCACCCTATCTAATCATTTTAAACATTGCTATCCTATGATTTATTTTAATAGTTATTTTTTTCAAATAAATATTTTAGCAAACAGTATTTCATCAGCCAAATCAGACAATTTTTAATATTTCCTTTTTTTTTGGAATGAGAAATTTTTAAAAATTGGAAAGATAAAATGGTTAATAAAAATACTACAAGACAATCCTTTTATTTTACTAGGTAAAAATATAGTTAAACATTTTATTTACTACCTTCAAAATAGTGTTTTACTATCTATGCCTTTAAAAAAGTGTGTTTGCTTTTTACAAGTATCTTTTTTTATTTTAATAGGAAAATTAAGTTACTAATCAATGCATTAAATGCACTTGCTTTATATAAGTATCGTTTTTCTTTTTTCAGTAGTAAATCTTTTTTCTAAGATAAATACTTGAGATTAGCAAAACAATATTGCATCTGCCATATCAGACAACTTTACATATTCACAAGTGTCCTTTTTATCCAATTAAAGTTAAAAAAAGGATAAAAACATAAGTAAATTGAAAAAAATAATGGTGCGTAATCATACTAATAGTAATATTGTACTATTTTCAAAATTTGTTTTATTCTAAGTAAAAATAATAGTAAAACATTTGTATCCACTTCATTCAAAATGTTGTTATTGCTAATCAAAGCCCTAAATGCACTTTCTTCATACATCATTTTTCTAATTCCAATAGTGAAAATAAAATTAGGAAAAGTGATTAGGAAAAATATTATGATTAATAAAATAACAATATTATATTAGTTTTTCTTATTTTACAAGTTAAAGTTATTTATAGATCATTTTTATTTACTGCATTCAAAATGTAGCTTTTACTAATCTATGCCTTACTGTACTTGGTTTATTATATATGCGCAATAAAATCTAAATCAAATATCATCAATGTCATGATTACATTAACTCTTCCAGCAAGTCTTGGAAAATACATTTTTATTCAGCAGAGGCTCACCTCAACAACGGTGGTCTCTCCAGGTTGCAGGGCGAAGAAAGCTGGACTGATAGCAAAAGGAGGCTGGTCAGTATAACAACTGTTAACAATCATCTGGATAGATTTAACAAAATAACAGAAAAAATGTTAGTCGTTGCAAAGTAAATAAACCAAAAAGTGAGATACAGCAGGCCCCCATGTTACCACATCCCAAGCTTATCATATATTTTCAATACGATGTGGAACACAATGTTTTTTTGGCCCCTTGTTACGGAATTTGCCCCAATATACAACATAGACACAAAATTATTTCTCTTGTCGAAAAGAGAAAAAATTCAAAATTTGCAATGTTCGTCTGATGTTTGTGTAAATTATTTCACCAAAATGGATGCCTTCTATTGGTCGACTGCATATAAAATGCTTGTCTTCTATTAGTTTGCATCATGGCATCATGAAAATGATGTCATGCTTTTGGCTGAAACTCCCTCTTTCTTTGTTCAATTGAGAATCTTGTGCCTCAAACTTTTATTTTTTTTCAGCTGTAGGTCTGAAGACTTGTCACGCCAAAGGTAAATAAATATAATTTTTCTTTCCATATATATTTATTAATAATGTTATTCAATCATAAACATGACCATTGCATATAAGTAGAACTTACTAAGTAGGATTGTGTTAATTATGCTTCGTATGTGTATACAATTTTTATGTTTTTATCTGGACTTCCAGGGGTTTATCATTACCTTATTATCATAGGTTTCCAATCCCTGCCTTATGAAAGTTTTACCTCACGATCCCCACATCAGAACAGACTAATGTTGTATCCCAGGGGTCCACTGTATCAAAAATAAATCCTACCCTGGGATTGGTGATTGGCCACTGGTTCTTCGGAATGATAAAGAAAGTGCCAGAACTAAGCCCAATGTTCTGACAGTGGAATTCAACACATCTCACTCCACCAATGAGACAATAACCGCAGTCCAGGACACTTGGCACTGCAAAAAATAAAATGTTCAGTATGCAAAGTTATTATCTACTGTAAAAGTGACTCACATGTCAGAATAGGAGGTGGTCTCTGCGCTTTGATGGGCACCACAAGGACATGCTCGCCTTGACTTTCCACCACTATTTGGTCCTCGTAGTCGGCCAGTGAGTCTGGAGCAAAGCGTACTGTGAACTTACAACTCATGCCTGGAGCCACAACGCCACCTTTGCCGGGGAATCTCCCTAAAAAATCGTAATAAATATATCAGAAGGACAAGATAACAAAGTGTGTGAAAAAATAAATGATTGGCCCTTATTGTCATTATACAAGTACAGTATAACAAAATCAGAGGTCTT
This sequence comes from Urocampus carinirostris, assembly GCF_059441175.1. Lineage (NCBI taxonomy): Eukaryota > Metazoa > Chordata > Actinopteri > Syngnathiformes > Syngnathidae > Urocampus > Urocampus carinirostris. The sequence continues at coordinate 10,437,865 of NC_142366.1, read as the reverse complement.
TTTTCTCAGGGCAAACTTTTTAAAAAAATTAAAGAGGTAGAAATGTGCAAAAGGATAAAAAAATAATAATAATATACAATAAGTATGTGCATGATACATTTATACATTGTTCAAGTTCCAGTACAGTATTGTACTGTATTGGTCATGGTGCCGAATACAAGTATTGGCTGCCCTCTAGTGGCGGTTTTAAAATAACGACTTAAAATAAATAAAAAAATAAATAAAAGATAATCTGCCATTTGCAATATTTTCCTTTTACAACAAATGTATATTTTTTTACAAATACGACCCAGGCAGTTGCGGGTTTGTGAACCGTGAATATGCACACTATTTAAACGTTACGATTATCAATTCTAAATTATTATAATATATTAAAAAATAACATCAAATTTTCTTTTCTTTTTTTTTTTTTTTCATGTTAAGATTTTCTTTTTACAAGGATAAAATAATGCTTTAAAGCAACAAAATCATCTGGTATTTGCAGTCTTAAGATTTATTATTTTAGAATATTTTAGTTTTATTTCATGTTGTACCAACATGCTCACTATTTTAGTTTTACTATTGGTTTTATTATATTCCTTTAAAAATGTTGAATGTTTTATTATTTTTCATTGTTATTTATCATTGTTATTTATCATAACTGTTTTTATTATTATAACTATTATTGAAGTAGTTAGTGTCATTATTTCTTTGTTAGTAAAAAGAAAAGAATTGAATAAAGTATAGAAAACAATACATAATAAAAATAATAATACATAAAATGCAATTGGCAAATATTTTCGCCAAAAGGCCATCATTTAATTTATTTTTTCTCAGTTTTTGGCACACATGAGATATTTTGATGATAGCTTGTGAAATTTAAAACAATGGGGAACTATCTTGAAGGACATTGTAAAAAAATAATTCCGCTCACCGAGACCAATACTGAAGTAAGAACTGCTCGGCGGGAGGACCCGAATGTCCCGGCTGGAAAAGGCCACATTTTTTAGCTCCAGTGTTGACTAAGACAGAAGGAAAATAGACAATGCAATTACGGTTTACCTTCAAAACACAGAAATGTTTCAGCAGAGAATTGTAAGATAATTACCTCATAGACTTGTCCAACACTGTATACTGTGAAGAGCACAACAGGTGGTTTGGGCAGGAAAACCTGAGTAGGACTGTGTGTAGGGCTTCGAATGACAAAAAAAAACAACAGTACATTTATTCCAAGAGGTGGAATATAGTGTGTATTCCCCTAAAAAACTGCTTTGAATGTTTTAACGTTTACAGTCTTCATAGGGAATAAATGATTTACTCCCATTGAGATCCAGACCATATTTGCATAAATCCCGTTTTTGTTGGTGCAGTGTACCCTCACCATATTGCAGTTCATTTTTCACTGTCTTGCTACTTCACTGATTTGCATCGGGCATTTGTTGGCCTTGAGAGGGATGGGCGCCACCAGGCTGTACTTGCCAAGCGACACCACAGGAAATGGTTCCCCTACAACCCTAGTGGTTAAGGAATACAACCAAGCGTGGTGTTCTGCATTCTGATTGACCTAAACAGTTCCTCCGCCTATTCTCTAATTGTGCTTCAATAACGTTGCGGTATAAGACAGTAGACCCTGGTATACAGCAATAATCTGTTCTGAGGTAGAAATTGAAAAGTGAAATTGCCACATAGCAGGGATAGATATCTATGGTAATTAGTTAATGTTGTTCAAAACCCCTGGGTACCTCATATAGTAAAATTAAAATCACAATTTATTTGTAATATATAGGCACATGATTAAATAACATTGTAAATAAATACAGTGTACTTTTAAAGGAAAAATGAATTTATTTATTTTTTTGATATGACATAATTTGAGCTGGTACAGTAGAATTCCTGTGTGGATGAAAGGGGAGAAGGCGGATACAATTAAAACTGATTTTAAAACTTCCACTCGCGAAGATTGTCATGCCCTTAGAAGACTTAGTTGACTTAACTCTTGTTATTGTCAAGAACGTCGATTGGTTAAGGCTATGCCCCTTATTTTACCCAATCGCAAGCTTCGTTTCCATGGTTATCATGTTTCTGCTTCCCCCTTAAGCATCACTGCAAGCCTTGGAACCCACAAAAAACAAGTATTGGTCATAAAATACAGTATTGTATCGCTGACTTGCTAAGAAGCTTAACAAAGCAAACCAGATTCTTAACTTGATGAAGAAAAAGGCATTGTGGGAGGTTGTTCGACCAGTAGCATATCTGCATTTTCATGATGTCATGATGCAAACCAATAGTAGACCAGCCTTTTATATGAGGTAGATCATGGGTGTCCAAACTTTTCAGAAAGCGGGGTTAGGTTTGTTAAGCTGAAAACGTGTAAGGGCCAACTATTCAGCCTGGCATTCTTTGAACAGTCTTTAATAAACACAGCCTCTCTCAAAGGTTTACAGTGTTTAGTGATCAGCGTCGCGACCTCATAGCTCGCCTTTGGATTTTTTGCCCAGCAGGGTCTCGTGAAAAAGCGCTGATGCGCCATTAAAACAGATTAGTTGCTTAACCTTTTCACAGCGTTTGTTTCCAGTTAGCTTTTGGTAGTCATTTGATAACATGTTAAATTAGGCAGACACAGTTGTTTCAGATTTCGGTGAAAAAAATATTATCAATTCCGGACAATAAGCCGCAAATTTTGTCACAAACTTTCAACCATGCGGCTTACGTAATGTCACGGCTAATTTATGCATTCTATTTAGTTATTCTATATAACACGCTACAGTGGGCATTTGCACGTCACACTGGGTATTTGTATATTGTATTCTTTTTGCTTTATTATTGTATTGTTCTCAGCGAAGGGATGCTGCTGGAAATGTGAATTTCCCTTCGGGGATGAATAAAGTATCTATCTATCTTTCTATCTATCTTAGCCGCGAGGGACACCAAAACAGTAAAGGTAACAACTGGAATATATGTGTCAAGGAAGACGCGAGGTTCTCATGTGTTTGGAATAAATATTTTACATGGTTGGATTCTATCAAATGTCCTTGATATGACAAAGTCATTTTAGAAGACATTCAAAGAAGTTGCAGAAGCCAGGGGGTTTAAAGGTGAGCTTTGTAGTTTTCAAGTATCTTGTTTCAGACTAATCGAGATGTTTTTCTAAAAATATATTTTAGCTTTGCAGTGATATGTGGCATGACGTATATCAGTGACTGGTGACATCGTACAGACATGAATTTGTTTATCAATAGTCCAGCCGCCTACCGGTGGGCCATCGGAACGTTAAGGGTTTAAGATACCATGTATTATTAAAAGTCTTTCTGTGTACCGTTTCTTTGTAAATATCTCATGTTTCAATGTGGGCACATGCAGCTTATAGTCAGGTGCGGCTTGTGTATGTACAAAATTGATTTTCCTTAAAAACTTACTGCGTGCGGCTTATGATCAGGTGCACTCTATTGTCCGGAATTTACTCGTCCTGGAAGTGGCTGCTCTCACAGTCAACATTTCTTTTCTTATTCACAGTCGCCATGTCCAAAATGGAGTGGGCTAAAATTCTCACAGAAATGGCCCCGGGGCTGGACTTTGGACATGTCTGATGTAGACCAATAGCAGATGGGCATCTTGAAAACGTAACTATACATGTGCAAGAACCCCGCAAAATTTGAATTTTGTAAGTTTTGGGGCATGATAAATATTTTTTTGTATGGTGGAGGAAACTTCGTAACGAGGGTCCCAAACAAAAGTGGAAACTTCATAAGGCGGGGTTGTCGTATCCCGGGGTGTCTATTGTACAATAAAAGCACATTTGAAAATTCTACGTACCTTTCCGCCTCCTCCGTGCTCTCCCTTTTAACAGCTTGGGGTCGGATGAGGGAGGCGGCACCCTGGTGGGGTTTGGGAGATAGGAAACGAGGATTTTGAAGGATGCGTTGTCGCTCCTTCATTTTCTGAAGTTTTTCCTTTCCCTCAGCCCGATCGATTGCGCTTGGCTCATCCATCCACTTCGGCCGGGGAGGATTTAGTGTCTTCTCAGGGAGAGAAAAACTCATGAAATTCAAGTGTTTAAGAAAAAAATTCGAGCCGTTACTGACCTCGACGGGTGATTTCCTGTTCCTTAAGACCAGAGAGCTGCACTCCAGAGTCTGGCTGGACTCGGAATCGTTCCTTTTTTTCCACAGCGTACTGTTGGGGAAATCGTTTGCTATGCGTAAGGTGTAAGCGATGGTTGGTCTGGTAAGATCTGGTTTTACTGAAAGGGGAATGTAACAAAATCTGATAAGGTGATTAAAAAAACACATAATAAAATAAATGTTAGAAGAAAAATTACCAACTGCAGGAGCCTTCATTTGTATTTTTTGCGGCTTTAAATAGTCCAGAGGGGAAATCAGGTCGTTTTTTTGGAGAAGACCTTCATCAACATGCCAGAGAAAAGCTGACTTGACTAGCAAAAATGGAAATAAGGTTAGACAAATAAAATTACTCTCAAAAGGAGCAACAATCAGATGAGTTTCTGTTCCAATTTTCAGAACCTAATATTTATTTAAAAAGTCCCTTGCCCCAAAAAACTCTTTAAATTTTCCAATACCTTTGAAAAAGTATCCTTCAGCGACAGACTGCTGTCACTGTCTTGTACCACGGACAGACTGAAGAGATCTTTTCTTCCTCATGCCATGAGGCTCTTTAACTCCACCCGGCGGAGTAAAGGCCCACACTTAACCACACCCCCTGCATTGCATATTACCGTACTTTTATTGCAGTGTGTATTTTATGTAGCACTATTTAAATACTCTATACAACACGCTACAGTGGGTATTAGCAAGTCACATTGGGTATTTGTATATTGTATTCCTTTTGCTTTATTATTGTATTGTTCTCAGCGAAGGGATGCTGCTGGAAATGTGAATTTCCCTGCGGGGATGAATAAAGTATCTATCTATCTATCTATCTATCTATCTATCTATCTATCTATCTATCTATCTATCTATCTATCTATCTATCTATCTATCTATCTATCTATCTATCTATCTAACTGATTTTTCCTCTTGTGTTCGGTATGGTAGCTGTGATTATCCAAATGTGCTGATAATCAAAAATGTTACAGTCTAGAAATTCTAAAATATGGATGAACATAAATAATTGTTATGCATCTAAGCCAAAGATCACCAACCTTTTTTTAATTTATTATTAGCATTAAGGGCTATCAGTTTGATATCAATACCTAAAATAAACACTTCTAACGTTATTATTATGTTGTTGTTGTTATTATGGGGAGATCATGCAAACTCCACTCAGGAAGGTTCGATCTCATGACCTCGGAACTGTGTCGCGCACGCGCTAACCAATAATAATTTTTAAAATCTTAGAAAATCACAATGACCCATCACTAGTGAGCTACTTTCAGAACTGTCCGCAGGCTACTCAGATGTTTTTAGGGGGTTATGTGAGCCACGCTGCAAACCTCTGATTCAAGCACTTTACCACCAATTAAAATGAGCAAAATGATCCAACAGTCTTATGTCTTTGTTCGATTATCCTGAATGATTATTGTGACCTTCATAATTTCCACTTAACAATGGACAATAATCAGCAATTACTTTTTTTAAGAATACCAAAAGATAAAGGCATAAAGATTACAAAATATCGGTATTGAAATATGTCACTGCGCAATATTTAGTCATTATTACATACTTCCATAATTTAGAACTTATGTATTTAACTAGTTGAAATAATTAAATTCACTTGAGTTTTATTTTGTAAAACTATCTCCTTCTTAAGCGGGATACACAATCAAAGACAGAAATCATCAATTTCAATTCATGAGGAAATGAGATCACAATAGGTATTGTCTAGCTTCCTTCTGTTTTAACATAATACAATTGATTTAGGTAAGGAGGTAGAGCGCTGGTCCAGAGATAAAAGATCGCAGGTTTGATTCCCAGCTCCTTCGTGTTGTATGCCGAAGTGTCCTTGGGCAAGACACTGAATCCCTTAATGCCCCCAACAAGTAGGTAGTTGACGCTGCTATAGGTCTGTTAATCGGTAAGTGTGAAGCACATTGTGAAGCGCTTTGAGAAGTCTTTATTTACTTGAAAAGTTCTATATAAATGCAGACCATTTACATTTCTCATTCACTTGAAAAGTTCTATATAAATGCAGACCATTTACATTTCTCATTAAGGGTTGAGCAGCTTTAGTAAGATTTAGCCAAAGATGACGTGGTGGTAGAAAAGTGCACCATTCAATTGTGTTTGACTTGTAATGAGTTTGGGTTCGTCTTATCGCCCTTTTTGTATAGGATGACGCCAAAACCTTAGCCTTTGCAAATTGAATTCCTACAGCCATACTCCGCTAGCTCATTTGGGAAGGTGTACGTTCCGGAATAAAACCTTGGAAATGCTCTTCTGTTCATATTAAAACCTGCCTTCTCAGAATCCCGAACCGATGAACCAGCCAAGAAAAGAAGCCTTACCTCAACACCCACAACACAGATTGCCTTTAGACTCTTGAGAATCGAGCCAGCAATCAAAAAAGAGGAAATTGCTCACCCGGAGGAAGGCCCTGAAGATCAGGTACATCCCTGAAGTCCTCTCTCATCCGTTCTGCAGTCCGCCGCTCCGTGCTAGCCGCCCGAGCTCTGGCGTGAATGATGTGGTTCTCCAGCATATCCGCCTCTTTTATACGCTGGTTGTATTCAGCCCGTACCTTTTTTATAAAGATCTTATTAGATACCAAGCAGCTTGTGATTTTTGCCCTATTCACACAATGAATTTTACCCGTTTGAGCTCTTCAACATATTTGTTATGATAGGTGGTCCTCCCCTTTGCCTTCATTAGGTGGCATGGTGTTACTTTGGTGTAAAGCTCCTTGAAGGTGCTGGCCAACACGTGAGAAATGTCCTTTTACACACAATAAAATATCTATGAACAATTGAAAAAAGATGGGGAACTTAAGCCAAGTTTAGTGGCACCACGTGTGTCCAGGGTCCACATTTTGAGAACCACTTCATATTGCTCACCTGCGACTTTGCAGAAGCAGGATTGTGACTGTCCACGGGTAGGTCCCAACGAGACGGTTTGGGATCGTGTCTCTCTAGTTGATCTTGGTTCTCCTGCAGCATGTCTGACATTAAAAATATATAAATATAAATAAAGTTGTGGCTACTAGCCACCAAACGTCAACGTTGTCATCTTGAAAGAACAGTGGTAACGTTAGCTACATTTTGTTATGTTATTACTTTCTCAACTAGTATTCAATGTTATTAGCTAACATGAGTAGAGCAATAGGACAGTACTTTGAAATCAAGCGTGTTGAATTTGCGACATCAAGATAGTCGTCATGGAAACCAACGCAAAGCCCGCCATTGGCATTTCTTCATATAGCAATATCTAAATCTGTACAAAAAACACATGTTGTTATTGTAGTCGGTCAAGACCGGGTATTGAACATGATACATTGTTTGTACAAAGTTTCAAAGGCTTTAATATTCCCGAATTTGGTCTTTTTTTTTTTTTGTTCTAATGTACTCACGGGTGTTGAAAAATTAGTTTCTGAAACTCACTGTAGGTCGTAGCGCAGTGCATTCTGGGAAAGAAAATATAGTTCACTAAAGTCGGCGATTTCAATAAGTACTTTGGTTGAAATTTTCTTTTATGAATCCAAAAAGAAATTTAATTTTTCAATTGAAAAAATATATGACTCGAGTCCAAATTTGTGGACGTAAAAGACTGGCTGACATTTTGTATATGGGTTACCATAACAACGCGTTCAGAATCTGGAAATAATAGTTCAAGTTTCCCGTACCGCTTAAAATTAAGGTAAACAAAATATGAATGGGGAGATGTTGTGAATAATTTTAAAATATTACCAAGGCAAGGACGGTATGTTAACTTTAGTATTCATCCGTAATAATTATTTTTGACAGCACTAGCTCAATTCCGTTCCATCAGTAGAGAGCAGCATATCACGAGAAATGTTGCCGTAGAAATTGATTATAAAACAATAAAATATGTATAAGCGCAGCAGCTACGCAGAATTTGTCATGCAAATTAAAAAAATACACGTTGAATGATTGGGGCTTGGTCCAAATCTATTCAATTTATATATTAAAGATATATGTAATATTTTAAAACTATTAAAAATAGTCATATTTGCAGATTACAATAACATTTTCTATTCAAATGATAATTATATTAATCTTGGTTAAAAAAATAATAATAATCATTAATTAATTAACCTAAAAACATGGATGGACATAAAGTCAAGTCAAGTCACATTTATTTATATAGCCCTTAATCACAAAATGTCTCAAAGGACTGCACAGGATTACAATGACACAATTACCTGATCCTAAACCAACATGAGGGCAAGGAACTCAAAACCTCAGCATGAGGAAAAAGAGACACATTGAGAAGGGACCTCACAAGTGGTAATCCCCCTCAGCATTACAGTACACAAACATAGTAAACACTAGGTAACATATTGAAAACTTGTCCAGAAAGTGCATAACAGCAACGACGCCCCCAGCCTGTAAACTAGTCCAGAAAGTCTATGACGGCCACGACGCAGCTTCCCATCTCTGCCATCTGGTCAATGCAGGCGTTGACATGCTTCAGGTCCGACGCTTGTCTGCTGACTCATCTCAAATCGTCCTTCTCCTTCGTATCACCACCAGGCGGGCAGTCGGAAAAAGACAGGATAGTACAGAATATGAGGTGGGCATCAATCATAAGCTTTGGAATAGAAGTGGGTCTTAAGTCTTGATTTAAAAACTTCCATTGAGGTTGCAGATTTTATCTCCGGAGGCAGGGCATTTCATAGCACCAGGGCCCGGATGGAGAACGCTCTCGAGCCTGCAGACTTCTTGGCTCTCAGAGTCACAAGTAGACCGGCATTTTCCAAGCGGAGACTCCGTGCAGGAACATAGGGGGGAATCAAATCAGAGAGATAAGAGGGTGCAAGTCCATGCAAACATTTGTATGTTAATAAAAAAAACCTTAAAGTCACATCTTAAGTGGACTGGGAGCCAATGCAAGTTGGCCGATACAGGAGTAATATGCTCAAACTTTTTTGTTTCAGTCAGAAGTCTAGCTGCCGCATTCTGAGCCAGCTGCAAACTTTTGATGCTATACATCGGAAGACCAGAAAGCAATACATTACAGTAATCAAGCCGAGAAGTAATAAACGTATGAATTAAAACCTCTGCATCTGATTAGGACAGCATCGAACAAATTTTCGCAATATTACGGAGGTGGTGGAAAGCTATTCTAGTAATATTTTTCACGTGTGACTGAAACGACAGATCAAATATAACACCTAGATTTTTGACTGAGTCACTATGGGTGATATTACATTTGTCTATGTTCAGGGCAGTGTTTGAAAACAGCTCACGACAATGAGCTGGACCAATAGTCAACATTTCAGTTTTTCCTGGGTTAAGGCGCAAAAAAATACGTGACATCCATCTTTGAATCTCAGTAAGGCAAGCCTCATGATTTCTACAACTTGAATAAATTGTCTTTAAATTTAAATAAAACTAAAATGAAATTCTTTGATAATCACAAGCCAAATCTAGACCTGGCGGTGAAAATAGATGGTGTTGCCATAGAAAATAAATTACATTTTGGGAGTTACAATCGAAAGTAAATTAAACTGGAAAACACACATCAGACACATAAAGACTAAAGTATCCAAAAAGCATTTCAATTATGAACAAAAGTCTATTTTAACTATAATGCATTGTATTTATTATATTGTTCTCTTGTTTTGTCGGATGCGGAAATTATAATTCATGCATTTGTTACCTCCCGTCTCGATTACTGTAATGCACTACTCTCTGGTCTCCCGAAGTCTAGAATCAAGTCTCTTCAGCTGGTACAAAATGCCGCAGCGAGGCTTTTAACTAGTACAAAAAAGTACGATCACATAACACCGATTTTGGCTAACCTGCATTGGCTCCCAGTTAGCCTTAGATGTGATTTCAAGGTTCTCTTAGTATTATACAAAATAATACGTGGACTTGCTCCCTCTTATCTTTCGGATCTGATTTCCCCCTATGTCCCGGTCCGAAGCCTACGATCTGAGAGTGCCGGTCTTCTGGTGATCCCAAGAGCAAAGAAGTGTTCTGCTGGTTTGAGAGCGTTCTCCATCCGGGCACCGGTGCTGTGGAATGCTCTTCCCCCTGAGATCCGATCTGCAACCTCAGTGGAAATGTTTAAATCTAAGCTTAAAACTCACTTCTACTCCATAGCATATGAATAACCTACTCTTCTCGTCGGCTGAAAAATAGTCTGTGTAATATAGTGTAATAATCTGTGAAGCCCTTTGAGACTCTTAGTGATTTAGGGCTATACAAATAAAAAGGACTTGACTTGACTTGACTAGTTTTGCCATATTTAACATACTGGCTCAAACAATGTCCATACATTCACCTGTTCAAATCCAGATACAAAGAAAAAATGTTGTCAAAGTACAGAGAGGAAGCAAGTGGGGTCTGAATGATATTTAGTGATTACAACCATTATATAGCAAATGAATGGTCTAGGTCAGTAATTTACCATGTTATTATTTTTTTATATCATTATCATACCTGTTATAGTCGCTATTGTTTTTATTGTCATTAGTCTCAGTGTCTGAATGATATTTAGTGATTAGTAGCATTATTGATTGAATAGATGGGTAAAACTAATAATTTGGTATTGTTATAACTATAATGGTAATAATAGTTATTGTTATTATTAGAACGTTTATGTGACTATTATTGTAATCATTATTAGTAGTATTACAGGTATCCAAATAATGTTGGAACAAAAGCCTTATACAGTAAATAGATGGATGGGTTAAGCTAAAAATTATGATAACGATTATCATGACTATTATTTTTATTGTTGTTATTGTTATTATCATTATTATCATCAACAATATGACTACTCTTATTGTTTTTTTTAACATTGTTATTGTTATTCTATAGCTGTTACAATTATATTATGCAAATTAATTACAACATGGATCTATATTTATAGACAAAACAATGAGGGGAATAAATATTCGTGATTAAGGTGAAAACCAGACAAAAAAGAAATAAATTGAGATACAATCACATTGCCCGCACCTTCAGATCCTGCATCTCATTATACCCACTGCCCGTCTCAGCCCCAAGGGGAGCAGAGCTTTGGAACTCATTGCCGCCTGACCTCCCGAATTCTGCTACCCTGTCCACCTTCAAATCTGGACTCAAAACCCACCTCTTCAGACTTGCCTTTCCATGATCATCTGCCTCACATACCGCCCCCTTTAAACTCTACTGTACTGTGTTTTTATATGCTTTTTATTGCTTTCTTGTTTTATTCTTGCTTTATTGTTGTTTGTTAATCTAGGTACAGTGACTTTGGGTCGGTAGGGCATACAAGTGGGAGTTTTGACGCTGTAGGTACCTGGCTCAAGCTCCCATGTCTTATTACACAGATTAGGACACTTAGCTAGAGGGGGGGGCTCCCCCAAGTAGCAGGTTCAAAGATACCTCGTATGATGGACAGCACACAACACACCACAAAATAGTCAGTTCTCACCATGAGCACCAATGAGAACTATTGTTATTATAATAGATACATCTCATCTCATCTCATTAGCCGTACCGCTTATCCTCATTAGGGTCGCGGGGGGGCTGGAGCCCATCCCAGCCATCTCCGGGCAGTGGGCAGGGGACACCCTGAACTGGTTGCCAGCCAATCGTAGGGCACACAGGGACAGACAACTCATTCGCTCATTCACACCTATGGACAATTTGGACCGGCCAATTCACCTGAAATGCATGTTTTTGGAACGTGGGAGGAAACCGGAGTGCCCGGAGGAAACCCACGCAAGCACGGGAAGAACATACAAACTCCGCACAGGAAGTCTGAAGCTGGATTTGAACCCACGACAGGTTCCCATGGCATGAACTGTGCCGCACAAGCGCTAACCACTGCGCCGCCGTGCTGCTAATAGATACATTTATTATTATAAAATATTGAAAACATATGGAGACAGCAATGGTGATGATGGTGAAAATAGTGATGATGGTGGTGATGATGTTGATGATGATGTCCACGATGATGATTATCAAGAAGTGAATGTCCATCCATAAAACATTTGTAAACATGTCCTTTTGTGAGGTGTTACAGTGGAACCTCGGTTCTCGACTATAATCCGTTCCAGAACCCTGTTCGAAAACCGATTTGTTCGATCACCGAAATCATTTTTTCCATTAAAAATAATGTAAATCGTTTTAATCCGTTCCAACACCCTGAATGTTTACCTTGAATGTTTAACGTAAACTTAAAGCTAACCCAGGCTAATCGTACGTTCGCATTATCGTAATCTTCCGTACGAAAGATTACGCTAACATGAACGTGTAAAAATAAAAAATAAAGGATAAAGAAAAGAATTATGAATAGGATTTCTTACCTTTGTGGTGGTCAGCAGAAGGCGCAGGCAAGATCAAACACTCGCACACCTCCTTCATATTTTGCTATTATTTCTTTCTTAAATGGAATAGTTGTACACACTACTTTTCTTTTTTCACCTGTAGCAACTTTGCTGCTTGCACTGACTTTCTTCAGAGGCATAATTAGGGGCTAAAACACTTCGTACACCTATATTAAAAGCGAAAGCAAAACGAAGCACGTCCGCACGCGATAACAGTTGGTGACGAAAAGAGCGATCTACACCTGTACGCCGCTCAGCATCGCATCCTAGCGTACGCACTCACGCATTACCGGCGTTCGAACTCCGATTTTTTGACCGAACAGCGAAGCAAGAATTTCTCGAAATTTTTGGTCGGACTCCGATTTGTTCAAGCTGAGAGGCGTTCGAAAACTGGAGTTCCACAGTATATGTAAATAAAGCAAATCTAGCCTTAAGATGCTTTTAAAGAAGACAAAGGGGTAGGATTAAATAAGCATATGCTTTTTACTATTCGTTTTCAGACATGTTACATCAAAATTGTTTTTTATGTTTGTTTTTTTTTGTTGGCTCATGTTTGAAATAAAAAGTTTCATTCATTCATCAATGTGTGGAGTAACACAGTATAAGATCATTGTGGAAGCCCTTCCCCCTGAGATCCGATCTGCAACCTCGGTGGAAATGTTTAAATCTAGGCTTAAAACTCACTTCTACTCTATAGCATACGAATAACCTAAACTTCTTATATGTAATACCTTGTGAAGCCCTTAGAGCCTAATTGTGATTAAGGGCTATACAAATAAAAATGACTTGACTTGACTTGACTTTTCCTTTCTATGAATATATTCAATAGTCTACCTAATTCATTATTTTTATTGTGTAAGAGTTCAAAGTATGGATAAAAGCAGTTGTTAAAAAAAACTCATTAATACAACAAAAATTCTAAAGAATATTGCAATCTTTACAGTGCGGTAATCCTTTTCCTGGTTAGCAATGACCAAAACCACAAAATGTGTAACCAAACACTAAAAAATCTGTGTTAAGTTGTGCTGATTAAGAAGAATGTTTCTTTCATCGCCTGCAGCTACAACACATCACCAATCGAACCTGCTTGGACTGTTCACGCGAGGTGTGACATTCAATTTGTTTGCTGTGAACCGGGGAACGGCTTTGGCAATTTGCAGAGCTTGTCAACTTTGGCAAAAAACTCGAAAAGGGCCCTTTTGTATGAAGCTTTTAGCTTGTTTTCACAAGTTCGTGGGCCGACGAGAGACTCCATTGGACAGGCGCCCGCCAGCCAACTTTCATAATGAAGGCGCACAAAGAAGCGTGTGTTCGGGTCATTATCATGTAAGCATCTCAATAGGCACAACAGTGTTGACTGTGGACTTGCCTTTCGCATCAAATGTGACCTTTATACGGACAGCTCATTTATGTCAGGTTTCGGCCTAGCTAGAGAAGCCAATCTCAAAAATGTATACACAAAATAAGATTTTAAAAAGGTTTTGTTTGCAGAAAAGTATTGGATGGTGTGCAGAAACAGAACAAAAAAGTTTACTGGGAACTCAAGAGTTAGAAGACAGTTACTCTAACACATTTTTGACTATGCATCCTTACTACATAATATCGAAAAACTAGCAATATCTAAATGAACAAAACATGGAAGATACAAGACGCAGGACATGTACCAATACCAACTGGTTCTAACTGAACAATACACGAAAGATGGATGGAGGGAACGTACTAACACATGAATAGGACAACTACATTATGCCACAACCCCAACCAGCTCCAACAAAACAAAACATATACAGTGAGACAACACAAGGAACATTCCCACACATGAATATAACGAGTGGGAAATGTAATGCAAGCTCACTAACCAACTGTAACTCAAACAAAACATCAAAGTAAGACAACACTGGTTATGTTGGAACACTAGCTAACTCCAGGTGGAAAAAAACATGATAAGACAGACAATGCATGATAAGTTAAAAAACTAACTAGATCTAAAGGAACAAAACATGTAACGAAAAAGACACATAATTAGTTGAAATACCAAGTGGTTCTATCTAATCAATGTAGAAGAGAAAGAGGAGATAGTGAACATATTCACGTGTCCATAGAACTACTATGTAATGTTCCAACCCAACATCAACCAACTCTAACAGAACAAAACATGAAAATTACATTCCCAAAAAACACTCCCACAACAGAAAAATTACACCATGAAATGTAATGAAGGCACACTACCATAGCTGGAAATGAACAGAACATTAAAGTAAGACAACACAGGGTATGTAGGAACGCTTACTAACTTTAACTGAGCAAAAACAAGAGGTAAGACAACGCAGGATATGTTGGAACATCTCAATGAACAAAACATGGAAAAACATAGAGGCAGGACGTGTTTGTGTACGTATCATTTCCAACTGAATAAAATACAAAAAAAGAACATGCAAGGAACGTACTCAAGCATTGAAAGAACAACTACATCATTTAAACGCCAATCAGAACAGAACAAATCATAAAAGGAAGACCATACCAGAACATAATCTCTTGTGGACTGAACAATAACAAGAGTGTTGTGACAACAAGGCCATGAAATATAATGCAGACACATTAACATAGCTGTAATTAAACAAAACATGAAAGAGGACCCAGCAGAAAATAGCTGAAGATCTGTGAGTCACTGCATCCATGCGCCACTGTTGATAGAACAATAATGAGAGTTGCACAATAGCGAAACCATAGAATACCAAATCTACCGGACGTATAGAGATAAACATTAATCCGACAAATCTGTATAACCTGTTTCAAAGAGAAAACCTCCATTGAAAGCATCACTACACATAATTTAACAGTACAGAAAGTACCGAACATGACAATTCAACAGCAACGCACAAAAATGAGCCAGTGACTAATTGAGTTATGTCAAATATTCCTGCACTCTAATCTGGGGAATTTCCTAATTAAAGATAAGCTCACATTGATATCATTGTTTTGGTTGATATTATTCAGTTAAAGCAGCCAGGCAACAATGAACGCATACAGCAAAAGCAACCAGAACTTTTTCAGGTGTTTTTAAAGTGCAATGGTATGCAATGCCATTCTACCAGGGCGTAGTTTTGGCATGGACGGAGGGGACATGTCCCCACTATTATCAAGCAATCATTGTTTTTTTTCCCCCACCAATATTAAGTAATTACTTAAGAAATGTGTTAAGTCCCCACCAATATCGAGCAATCTGTGATTTGTCCCCATTAATGATATGTGATGACTTTAAAATGTCCTATGTCCCCAACAGTACCAAGACCCTTGATACAATGACTGAGTCACTGAAACATATTATTTTTTGTTTTTTTCTCTAGGTGATAATATATATATAATATAATGATAAATGATAGAAATGTGTATACAAAAATGTTTTTTGTTGTGGTAGTTTAACACAAAATGAAAGTTCTAAAACCTTGTCGAAATCTTACACTGCACTAAAATGTAATTGTCAATCCCCTTAATTAGGCCCCGCCCTAAATATTTAGACTTAGGTTTACCATTGATGTAGGTGTTAGCACCAAGTGGTGACAGACAAAAAACCTACCACACCTTTTCAACCGGTTGACAGGAAACAATCGCTTGACTTAATCTTCTTAAATTGGATCAGCACCAATATTTGCTGAAAAAGTCAGTGTTTTTGAATGTTTTTTTCATATATTGTCAATACATAGGATTCTTGTAACAATTTATATATTTGAAAAACATTTCATTCGTCCACTTTATTATATTAGTCCACAGTTATAATTTTTTTATAACTTATTTTTTTTTTTTTGGGGGGGGGGTGTTAGTGATACAAAACAAACCAAGAAGTAGGGTCAAATTGACATAAGTAGTAGATTAGTCCACTCCTGATTCAAATTAGGGTATCTTTTAGATTTTTTTTTCTGTGAGTTTTGATGGATCAAAATAAATTGTGAAGTTGTGTCAAATTGACTCAATGAATGAAACTTTATTTCAAACATGAGTCAACAAAAATAAAACAAAACAAATGAAGGTATTTTTTGAGGAGATTTGGGGGAGTGTTGGTGACACGAACTAACCAAAAATATGGGTCAATCTTACTCAAATAGTAGATTAGACTACTTTTGATCCAAATTTGGGTATGTTTTACAACCCAATTGGTTTTCTGGAATGTTTGTGACATAAAACATAACAGAAAATTGAGTCAGACTCACTTAAGTAGTAGATTAGTCCACTCTTGACTTAAATTGGGGTATTTCTTACAACTGATTCTTTTCTGGGGGTTTTGGTAATACAAAATAAACCTGGCAGTTGGGTCAAACAGACTTAAATAGTAGATTAGCCCACTCTTAACCCAAATTGGGGTATTTTTTACACAAATGTGATCCGCAGTAAGGAACGATAATGAAGAGAACGGACTAATTACCAGAAAACTCTCACTGAACGCTTGCATGATAGTAAAATGCATTTGACTATAAACAGAATGCGTGGAATCTCACAGAGCTCCACTTCCTGCATGCATGAAAGTACTTGTCAGACCGGCAGGGCAGTATTAGGTGTGGGTTGAACCCGGCCCAGCTCTGCAACTGCGCACTGAGCCTCAAGAAGTGGAGACAGGACAGGCGAGAAGTGGACTTCCAGTTTTACTGGTCAGGACCAAGGAGGACGAAGAGGAGGACGAACGTGGACTTTGGAACCCCCCGTGCACACCTCTATCCAGAGCGGAATGGAGGCCAACGGCATGACAAGAAATCAGAGTGAGTTGGGGTTATTTTGATATTTATGTTTTTTTTTGGTTTGAACAAATTTATTGACACTAAAAACAGAAAACAATCATGACAATCTCAACAGCAATTAAGCACATTCACAATATTATATTCCAATATTACGTTTTTAACAGCAAACACAAAGTGAGGTTTGAACAAACCTTCTCGAAAATCAAACATATTCATAATTTCATTATATAACATCTTTGTTAGTGTCAATAGATCCGTCCAGGCCAAAGTCGATTGTCCTCGGTCTGAACAAATCCACCGACACCAACAGCAGCAAAACACAGCCATCAAGCATATTCACAATTTTTTTTTTATATCTGACAATATGACGTGACGATATGACGTTTTAACATTTTTTCCTGACATTTTCAACATCAATTAAACAATTTCAGAGTTATTTTCTTTTAACAGTAGTTAACCAGCGTGTAAAAGGCAATACTATTGTGCAAGGGCATAGCTCTGCCATCCCACCCTCCCAAGCAGCATTCCTCCAGTCCTCTGTGTGGGTCCTCTCCCTTCTGCGTGGGTCCTCTCCCTTCTGGGTTCCACAACCCAGGCCGTTGCTGCCGGGACTCCCACAGTGTAGCTCCGGCTCCCCCCTCCGGGTGGGTGCAGACGAGTCTTCTTTATGGCTGCGTCCTAGGCCCGCCGCTCGCAGATTGTATGGTATCTGCAGCCATTTGGAGCACAGCCACGGGGGGGATCTGCCTGCACCTCCATACCAGCAGGTTTCTGGAGGTCCAGATGGCGTCCTTGATGGCGGCGAGAGTGAGCCAGTCCCTGGCAAAGTCGTTCCCAGGCCTCCTCGACCGACTCACCCCGTAAAGCACGTACTGTGCATCAGGGACCTCTCCTGCTGGCAAGTCCGGGAACTTTCCTAGTTGTTCGGCCATTGTCCACAAGACCTGGGCAGCGCTGCACTCACAAAAAAGGTGCCTCACCGACTCCTGGGCGCAGCTACACATGAGACAAGGGTGAGCAAACTAAGGCTCGTTGGCCGACATTCAGACAATTTTCTTGTGTCATGACAGTGTTAACATTGGAATTGGTTTTATTGTAATTGATAAACAACGTAGTGAACATTGTTAAAGATAAGGTTAGATGCAGCACTCCAAGATAAACATGTAATAAAATAACTCAAAGCTTGTATGGAATTTGGAACTTTGTTACTCTCTGTTGCAATCTCTTGACTTATGTCATTATAGCAGCTTCGGCCGCTCTTTCATGATGCCCAGGCAAGCAAGTATGTGCATTTTTTAGACGTACATTACTTGAATAGACACTTTATTCATCTTTCGTGGGGTTTGGACTCTACTAGAAACAGGGCTTTCCTAATATCACCATTTTCATGCAACACTGACAAGTAAACATGCAGGGAGGAGCATGATGTCACTCTCCAGCACTCCCCCAACCCCTATTCCTCAGCAACCAAACAGCTATAATAAAAGAAAGCTGAGGGAAAATAAAACATGTTGGCTCATTGAACTCAGATTGGAATTGTTAAAACATACTTGACAGAATATTTAACTTTCAACTTTTTAAGCACCCCTCAAACTACGCACCACTTTTTTATTTTCTATTTATTTACTTTTTTAAGATAAAAAAGGATATTAGAATAGGTTGTATTTACAAGGTAGTGCCTGTAGACTGGCCTAAGTTGTAAATTGATTCAGAAAATGTGTGAAATATCTTGGAAATGTCAGTCCTGCCAGTTGTTATCTTATTTAAGTACTTTCCTGATTTAATTTACAACAAATTGGTAAAAAATAATCCAAATTGGAGTAAGAGTGGACTGATCAATTAATTTGGTCAGTTTGTCCCATGCAGCTTCAAGTATTAATTTGCTCAAACAAAAAACAAATGATGACAAACACACTCATGCTGTTCTTTTTTTTTGCAAACATAAAAAAATTGACCATTTTATTTTTAAATATCTCAGTTGAAGAATCACTTATCTACCAGGGTCATAGAGGCACACTTCCTGTGGTGTGTCATGGCAAAGAACAGCATGGCAGGGACTATCTGTCTCCAGGCCATTTTCAAATACCAAATCTAAAAAAAGAGTTATATTGTGCCAATCAAACCTGCAAAACTGGGTTTGAATTTTAAAAAGCAGCCAAAAGTGATGATGTTGTATTTGAAAGTCCCAAAATGTGTCATTGTACACAAAAGAACCCCAAAAAAATGTTTTGTTTTTTTAATCAAGAATAATGCCCCAAAGATTGGATCCATTAAAAATAAAATGTTTTAATTAAATTTTTTAATATGTGTAATTTTCTTTTGCACATCCCAAAAGATGTGGGGCATTGATATAAAACAACCCAGAAAATTGGATTAGATAAGTAAAGGTGGATTGGTACAGGCAGCACAGCGGCACAGTGGTTAGCGCATGTCAGCACAGTTCTGAGGTCATGAGATCGAACCTCATGTGTGGAGTTTGCCTGTTCTCCCCGTGCTTGCATGGGTTTCCTCCGGGCACTGCGGTATCCTCCCACCTTCCAGAAACATGCATGTCAGGTTAATTTGCCGGTCTAAATTGTCCCTAGGTGTGAATGAGCAAGTGCGTTGTCTGTCTCTGTGTGCCCTGCAACTAGCTGGCAACATGTTCAGGGTGTCCCCTGCCCACTGCCCGAAGATAGCTGGGATGGGCTCCAGTAGCTCAGGAGGTAGAGCGAGCGTTTTAGGATTAAGGGATCCCAGTTCGAATCCCGGCTTGTCAGTGTTACATGTCGAAGTGTCCTTGGGTAAGACACTGAATCCCCAATAAGCAGGTTAGCGCCTTACATGGCTGCACAGATCACGGCCGCTATTGGGAAATGTGAAGCACACTGTAAAGCGCTTTGGGAAGTCGTTGACTTGAAAAGCGCTATATAAATGCAGATCATTTCATTTCAAGTTCATTGTCTTTAAAGTGACAGTATGTATCATTCAACGCGTTCTGTGGTTAAAAGACTTTCATAAAAAAAAAAAAATAAAAAAAAACTATTGATTAGAATAATAAACAAAAAAGACATGAAGTATCATATGAAAGTGTCTTGTTTTAAATCCTTGTAGGTGGAGAAATTTGTATTTATTTTACATAAAATGAGAATCCCATGGAGCTGACAGGTTTCTCCACCATCTTGCTACTACAGAAACACACAAAAAAAATTGTCGTTTTTCCTGTGTTCCTTTAATTTTCTCTTGGTTTTCTTGCATTTTTCTTTTTTTCTCTCTTATTTATTTTTGTCTTCTTTCCTTTTTTTCCCATTTTTCTTTTTCTTTTTTGTCCCCCTTTTCCCTGCTTTTGTCTCATCATTTTTCTTTATTTTTCTCTTTTATTGCTTCTTTTTCTTTCTTCTTTCCTATTTTGTCTTTTTTACTTTTTTCTTGTTGTTTTTCTTATTTCTCTTTTCTTTTTTTACAAGGCTGGACCCCCAAAAACAGTGGTGTTTGAGGAGTTGGAGTCTCCACCATTTGTAAACTTTTTACTTGATTATGCTTGCGTTACATCTATTGGTCAAATATTACACACTGTCCCTTTAAGATCTGGTTTCGGTCAATAGAAAATAAGTGATTGGAAATGAATAATAAAATGTGAAAATATATTTTGAAAGGAGTTTTATTGTATTTTAATTTTTTGAACTTGACCTATTCCGTCGTCAACTCAAGGGAATCTGTCTTTAAATCACGTGACTCTTTCTGTTTACGCTCTTGCACGGAGTTGACACGGGACTACCTCAATCTCGTTCACGCGTTAAAAACGGCCAAATTAAAAACAATATATATTACAGCAAATTCAAGTTTAGTATACTGTTTTTTCACTTCATTAAGGCTCCAAAATATCGGTATTAAAAGGAGAACTTGGACACGCCCTTGGGCGAAGAGGCGCGACTCCCTTCGCTCTTTGCTCCGGTCCAAGATTCAACTCTTAACTTTCTTTCTGACAACCGTAAAATAGATAATTTATTATTTTTCGTGATGTCTTGTTGGAAAGAAGAACCGAAAATGGGACTATCGGAGGAACAGACTCGACAGGAGCTCGCGGGGAAAGTTGCTAGAGAGAACGGCAAACGCATCGGTGAGTTCAGATTTGACCAAGGTTCCTTGAAGGCGCCATTTATTTTGCCTGAAGCAATGCATTCTTCGAGATTTACAGAAGACCCCTTCATGGAACCGTTCCTCCACTCGGAAAAGAACGCTTTATGTAATCTGTAATTTTATATGTATTATAGTATCTAGTTCTTGATGAAAAAATGGTCAATAAGGGACAGCAAATATGGGAATTGACCACTGTTGAGAGTAATTGAACTGTTTTAACATATATGTTCAGCATATTTTGCTATAAAACATGGTTATGTCCCAAAGAGTTTGCTGAGGAGGGAAAAAAATCTATTCTTCTTTTGTATCTGCAGATAGTCTGAGATCTAATACTTAGTCAATACACGAGGGAAAAACTCATAATGTGGACCTATTCATTTCTTCTTATTTCCATCTATGAATAAATAAAAGTTTTGATATTTACACATACATGCTGTATTTCGTTTTGTATTCGTTAATAAATTGATTATTTTCATTAAACTTGTTTTGAAACACTCAGAATTAAAGCAAAAAAAACACTGTGAGGGATAAACTAAAAGAAAAATCCAGAAATTACAATTCAGGATTTATTTATATATATATATATATATATATATATATATATATATATATATATATATATATATATATATATATTAGGGGAGATACACAGAGGTTCACTAGGGACTAGAATGGCACCAAAACAACAATATTTTATCGGTAGTACTTTATCTTACCACTATACGTGTATTATCCTCATTTTTTCACAATTTTACCTATAGTGAGATAGGGGCGTGATCAAAAATGGGGGACAATACTTTATCAGTCCGGCTTAAAAAAATTTTTTTATCAAGATAAAAAGGTAAAAACGGAAAAACTGTATCATCAAATCATGATTTCCCAGTTCCTCTGGAAAGATGCATCATACAAAAATAATTTTTTTTTTTGGTTTGAACAAATTTACTGACACTAAAAACAGAAAACAATCATGACAATCTCAACAGCAATTAAGCACATTCACAATATTATATTCCAATATTACGTTTTAACAGAAAACACAATACAAAAATAAATAATCATAATACCAAAACAGCGTCTCGAGAGTTTTGTTTTGAATGCTTCTACAATATGCGCAATATGAATTCGAAAACCTTTTGTAAAAGAGGTTTTGATTATGTAACAACGAAAGTGTTGGATTTTTCATCTGGTTACTTTCTGTTCCCTCACTAAAAATAATCCACTGTTCACTGAGAACTTCTGGAAAAAGTGAGAAAAAGTTTCAGCGATGAAGCATTTTTTTCCCTGTGAGAGCGATGCACTCTGGGTGTGGCCACAAGGAAAACCAAATAGTTGCATTTTCTGAATTAATTTTTAACACATTTATCTTTGTCTTCTGCGGGTCCAATTGCTCTGAAAAATGCGTTGAAAAATAAAAGTTGAAAAAGAAAAAATACGCTTCCTCATACATTGTTTTCAGGTAGCTTGTTTCAGATTGATCATAAGGGTTCTCTGAGGAGTATATTTTGAAAATGTCATCATATCCATCATATCTTGAATCCCAAGAGTTTAAGATTTCCAATAATATGCGGAATGACGTATTTCAGTGACTGTTTATATTGTACAGACACGTTTTTGTTTATCACAAGTTCGGTGGCCCACCGGCGCGCCGGTGAAACCTTACGGGGTTAAGGTACCGTATATAATCAAAACTATTTGTGTGTACTGCCTTTCTTTGTAAATATCTCATGTTTCAATGTGGGCATATGCACCTTATAGTCAGGTGCGGCTTATGTATGCTCAAAGTGTTTTTGCCTTAAAAAAATGTAGTGGGTTTATAATCAGGTGTGCTCTATAGTCCATATTTTACAGTATTTGTTTATTTTAGTTTTGATAAATGGATTTTTTCCTCACCCATTCTACTTACCGTACATCTTTTAGACTTATAAATGAGTGAGTTTTCTTCGCAAATTGTCTATGCTATAATGTTGAAAATATGATAATTTTCTGTAAAAATGTAAATTTTCCCTTTTAAAGAAAATTAAAAAATAATAATTTGGGACTTTTCTTGTATTTTTTTAGGAATATTAATTACCGTGATCCAAATTATTACAAATTTACTTATGGCCCTAAAAATCTGGCAAATTTGCCACAATATAATGTTAAAAATATGGGAAGTTCTAAATCTATGATCATTCCCTCGTGAAAAAAAAAAATAAAAGTTCAATTTTCTTTGGGACTTTTTGGTAGATTTTCCTTGGAATATTACCACTATAGAGCTGCTTAAAATGATGCTTGATGCTTGAAAATGCTTGATTTTTAATGTTGTGTTTTCAAGAATAGAAAAGTGCATGTATTTTGGGTCAAGTGCTTGTAAATGCTTGAAATTGCTGCCATGTTTGTCAACAATTCTGCTTTAAATTGACGCTGACATTGGTCTCTGGTGGCTGCCCTTTGCCAATGTATTGCAGCAAGTATTAGTTTGTATGGCAGTGTCCAATGGTTGTCGTGTCATGATTACTGATGTGATACACCTGTGCCCCTTCATTTGGCGCCAACCGCCGCGGTTTCTGATTGGCTCCCTGTCACTATTTGAACCCAGTCCTATCAGTCCCCTGTTGTCAGTCCGTCTGCGAACCTCTGTTGATACAAGGCAAGCCTTCTTTTGACCCTGACTATCGCCTGTCTCTTTTTTGCTCCCGTTTGTCTCCGGCTACGACCTGTTTTGATCCCGACCACGTTAGCTCTCCCGTCCCGACTTACGTCCCGTTTTTGATCCCGACCATGTCTTCTCTCCCGTCCCGGCTTACGACCCGTTTCTGACCACGACCACGTTTTTGCTCTCCTTGCATTTTTATCGACCTGTTTTTCCGTCCCTGACACCGCCATCGCCCGCTACGGAAGATCCACTTCCGTATTCGGATCACAATCCGGTTGCAAGAGCGACTTGCCTCCTGCGTCCAGCGAGCATCGGATCGCGGGCGATGCCCTTCCTCTTTCTTTCAATAAAACTGAGAAAACATTACGCAATTGGGTCTACCCTGTGTGCTGGTCGTGACACATCGTCTTCACGGGTCTGGCCCAAGAGGACAGATGCATGCTAAACAGGGCACTATGAAACGTGTATTTGTGCGAGGATAATGTATCAATTATAAACATTTATCATGGGCAAGCAAAAAAAATCAAGCTTGCATTTCTCAGTGGTACATTGTAATTGGAGGGACTTCCTGAAATTTTTACCCAACTCCTATGTGGGGAGACATTTGTCCGAAAACAAATATATTTGCGATTTACTCGAGATCTAAAAATCATATGTCTTGTTAAATGCAGACACAAAATTAAATAGTGCATATGCAGATCGCAGCTATGCTTGTGACTCTGCAAAATACATGAATCATACCAGGTTTCTTGCTTTTTATGGTACTGAGGGTATAGGAAAATTGGCTTTGAAAGTCCTTAAAAAGGTGCTTGGATTTGGCCATGAACCAGGTGTTCAAACCATGTCTATTTATAAAAACACTTGAGGTATTCTCAGCAAACGACTCTCAGGCGCTGTAATTGTTGATTCTCATAGTGATGAATGTTGAACTATGATTAGGCTATCTGACTGTAAATCATTCTTTTAAATTGGATTGGTATGTTAGATCCCTTAACCCCTAGGGTCTTAGGGGCACCATTTCCAGTGGTGTGTCTTGGGCAAGTACAACCTCTTGGTGCCCATCCCTCTCCAGGCCAACATATGTCTTCACCCGGTCTCGAACTTGGGAGCTTATTGCATGTTAGGTGAATGTGCTAACCACTGCACTACGGAAATCTACTTCTACATAATTATTTTGTATGACCGGATCACGATAATAGAAGTTCATCCCGAAATCATTTCTCACCGTTTATCCTTCAGGTTTGCATAAGGACCCGGATTTAAAGTTCCTGCTGGACGGCGGCCGGCTGACAAAGGTCCGATCTCGCTCGTGGCAGAAAAGTCGCCTCTACCGGCTGCAGGAGGACTGCAAAACGGTGTGGCATGAGTCCAACAAGCTCTTCAGGCGCAAACAAACGTGTGAGTGCTGCTCAAGTTTGTTGACAACTTGGTAACGGGGTGTGTAAAAGCACAATCAGGCCCGCCGAGGATTTTAATCGGGCCCGCAGAACAACACAGTTTTAAATACAGTATGTCACCTGGATGTTACCAAAGCTATGCACCACTTGTAAAGCATTTGTAGTAGTATTTCTTTCTCCCCCTCTCTTCTTTTTTTCTTTACTTTTTCTTTCTTTATTCTCTACCCCCTCTCTCTTCGATAAACCAAGATAGCTTTTGTTAAACCTTAAACACCAACATGTTCTAACAACTTATTTCATTGGTAGACAAATGTTGACATCTAACATCTCTTTAGCCCAAAATGGTAGCTTTCGGCTAACACAACATGTTTAGGTAAACATGTTGTTTAACCACCTGTGTTTTTGTCCTCTCAGTCAGTGTTGTATTTGCGGCAGGAATACACAATAGGTAAAAAATATTGCGAACTGTGTAAACATGGGCTATCATAAGGATGCATTGTGTTTGTTTTGAATGCTGCTCTTGTATTTCACGTGGCACAGAGAAAATATTTTACCACTGACTTTCCCTGGCATATTTCCCAGCCTGCAGATGAAGATTTTTCTTCCGTTCAAATTCCCAAGCCTTGCCTTGAACAAATAGAGCACAGGCATCAATTTTAAAGCCCAACAAAGTTGAAGGTTTTGAGTTTCTGTATCTTGCTAATGAAGTGAAATCAACTTTACTCAAAATTTTTATGTGGCCTGCAGACTCTCAAAACACAAAGTATTCATCATTTCTGTAAACTAATTCACACAATTGTCCACTAATAAGTACAAAAAAACTTTCTAAAATATATTGAATTGATTTGTCTTCATTGTTACTGATACCACCGTGAAACATTGTATGCAATGAGATTAGACATGGCACTCCAGGATAAACATATAATAAAGAGAAAAATAGATAGATAGATAGATAGATAGATAGATAGATAGATAGATAGATAGATAGATAGATAGATAGATAGATAGATAGATAGATAGATAGATAGATAGATAGATAGATAGATAGATAGATAGATAGATAGATAGATAGATAGATAGATAGATAGATAGATACTTTGTTCATCCCCGAAGGGAAATTCACATTTCCAGCAGCATCCCTGAGCTGAGAACAATTGAGAACAATCGAAAATAACACGGGAGCTGCTGGAGTGGCTGCCATTTGTGACGGCGCCGGAAGAAAAGATTCCATTTGAATCATGTACAAACAAACAAACAATTGAATCATGTACAAACAAACAAACTATCAAAATATTCTTTTTTCAATAAGTGGAGTGTTAATAAAATGGGGAGAAAATAATTTCTGATACTGATATAACCAGGTAAAACTAATTTTAAGTTACCTGTCCAAATGAATGTTGTGCCATCTCACCTTTCCAACTCTCCCTCCTCTCACCTTTCCCACTCTCTCTCCTGCAGTTGACTTGCTGCTGAAGACTGTCAGGATAAAGAGGCTAAATTATTTACAAAGTGGTGCTTAGAGACTCCCCTAAGTTATAATAATAGCGCAATTAAATAAAGTACAGTAGTGCAATGAAGTATGGCAATAAGAGCAGCAAGTAAATACATTTTGAAAAACATTTTCAATAGCAGGTGCTAACTTAGTGGTTATTTTTTTCTACTGGTTTTTTGTTACATTTAGGTCATATTTGTGCCTTTAATATACGTGTCCTTGTTGTAAAACCTTTGACAGGCAACTTGGAACAAATCCATTTGAATCAGAAAGTACCGTATTTTTCCGTGTTTAACGACAACCTCTAATTTTTAATCTAAAATCGATATTTAGAGCTTTTTTTTGTGATAGGAATGAGCGGAGAGGTGTTGTAAAAGGATAGTGGCTAGACGTGTTCTAAGGGATGGGCAGGGCACCTGTATGATGCGGCAGGGGTAAACCAGTGAAAGCTGTCGGGCCCTGCTGTTGAACAGAAGAGTGTGTTTTGTCACCCTGACCCGAGTGACATGGCCGCTTTCTTGTGTCCTATTTCATCTGGAGGGACGAAAGCATGACCAACTTGGGTGCCGAGGTGCTTAACTTGTTTGGGTGTTTGAGCATTTGGGTTGGCCATGGTCGAAAAAATGTTGTGTGTGTTTTTTGCTCCTTTTTTCCCCTTTTATTTTCTTGGTTTTTGTACGTGTTTGTCTTGCTGTTGGTCACCCCTCTCGAGGGATATGACCAGGGTAGGTACATAGATAGATGGATAACATTTAGTTTCCATTGTTCTCAGCTCAAATTGAGTATTGTAATCGACAAACGCAATGATTCAAATCATTTATTGACAACATAAACTATGAACACAATACAAAAATAAAAATTACAACGTGGTTATTCAATATCCTTTAAAGTCTGTTTCATCATCAGATACACAAAGAGTTGTTCCCCTTGTGCTTTTTTGAGTTTGTTTATATCCTTCAGGACGACTTTCTGTTTTCTCCATTTCCTAACATTCATTTCTGGTACAGAACGTAAAAATGGTATGCTGAGATAAAATCTAATGCCTTTTAGTTTGTCATCTATATCACTATAGCACTCACACTGCCCTGACCCCTGTTTACAATGTTTTGCAATTGTAGTCAGCGATATTTTTCGCTTGCACAAACACGGTTATGTACTATTGTACAATCTTTGAACTCTTTTCTAGGTAGAAATACATTTAAATGTGCCTTACATAGAAATAATTACTGTAAGTTCCATTTGAGGTTGATGCTAACCCTGCTTTTCGTAAGCTATGAGTCATAATTGTGTGCAGTGCCTCACAAAGGTTCCCTCAGGACTTCTCAATCAGATTCAGATTCCAGATTCAGATCTACTTTATTGTCATTCTAGTACACGTGTATACAGAACGAAATGTCAATGATCCTATGTCAACCTAAATGACAAACAATGACAAACAGAGAGCATTAATTCTCAGTTTAAATTCACCTGCTAAGAAGTCTTTAAAAGCAGACACTGGAGAAGACCAAAGAATACACCGGGCAGGTCCGGGATAAAGTTATGGAAAAGTTCAAAGCAGGAATGGCATACAAGAAGATTTCGCAACATTTACACACCTCCCAGAGCATTGTGCAAGGAATAATGAATGAATGAATGAATGAAAACCTTTACATTTAAAACTAAAACAGGACAAAAACAATGAGTCAACAACAAAATAATGTTACATAACATGTTCGAAAAGGGGTAGTCAAAAGCAGATACTTATTTTCCCTACCCCTTAATCTTCCCTATTAAATATATTTTACAAATCCTCTTCTCCTCTTGTGTCTAATATAACAAAATCTCATGGATATACTTATTACATAGGTCAGATATCAATAATTATAATCATTACAATAATCACATATTTTATACACTATTCTTCGTAATACCCATCCCTCAACGTCATAATGCCACTAGTTACCAAATATCACTGCGGCACCAATGATAATAATAATAATAATAATTTCCTTGTATTGTCATTCTGTGTAACAATGTACACAGAACGAAATGTCGATTGCACCTGACCCGTTGTAGCGAGCCGATGCAGCCGCAGCCAACAGAGGGCGCCGCCGACCACTTTTTAAGTCTTAGGAATGACTCAGCCGGGGCGCGAACCACCGACCTCCCAGTCTCAAAGCGGGCGCCTTACCATCTAGGATAACAACAATAAAAATAAAAATATAAAAATAATATCAAAACAGATAGAGCCCCAAAGCACTGCAGGTCTATCATTACCTGGCCGTCCCTCTAAACTTTTGGAACACTAATCAGAGAAGAGAGCATGAAGGACATGGTCAAATTAGATTAACTGTAGGCATACACAGCTGAAGTGGGACAATCTGTGCATAATCTCTGCCCCTTATGGAGGGCTGGTAAGAAGAAAGCTTTTTCTAAAGAATACCCTCAAAAGACCTGTTTGGCATTGTCAGCAACCCTTATAGGAGACACAAATCACATGTGGAACAAGGTACTCTGGTCTAATGAGACCCAAACTGAACTTTTTGGGTTGAATGCAAAATGTTCACCCTTAAAACACCACCCCCACTGCCAAACATGGTGGTGGCATCATCATGCTCTTCAGCAGGGACTGGGATGATTGTTAAAGTTTAGGGGAAGAGGCCGGAGCCAAATAGAGGGCGATTCTGGCAAAAAATATGTCGGAGTCTTTAAGAAACCTGAGAATTGGGCGCAGATTCACCTTCCAACAGAACAATGACTCTAAACAAAGCAAAATTTACAATGGAAATGTTTAAAACAAACAATATAAAGGAAGAATGGGTAAACATTTCTTTTTTGAGATGTGCAAAATGTATAAAGACATACACAAAAAGACTTGTGGCTGTGATTGCAGCAAAAGGAGGATGTACAACGTATTAACCCAAAGGGGGACAATATTTTTGCAACGCCTACTTTTCAATTTTAGAATGTTGAATAAATTTGGTTTCTTTTCATGATTGTGTATTACATGTTGATTCATAGAAAATATTTTTAGTTTTTTAATCTATAAATTTGAAGCCTGAAATATATTAATATGTCAAAAAGTTCTAGGGAGGCCAAAACTTTTGCAAGGCTATGTAAGTATCTTTAGCGTTAACTTCCGACTTTTTCTACTCAGTCTCGGTGGACGACATCGCTTCAGTACGCAATGGTCGGCAGTCTGAGGGATTGAACAAGCACATCGACCCGAGTGATGATGAGCGCTGCTTCTCCATCGTCTTCAAGGGCCGGAAGAAGGTCCTGGATCTGATGGCTAGCGATCAGCAGGAGGCCAACCAGTGGGTGAAAAGCTTCGAGAAGCTCATGGACCGAATGCGCAACCTCAGTCGGCAACAGAAAAGCGAGCAGTATCCTTGACAAATAAAAATTACTTCAGGTGCTGTACATTAGACCCTGTGATGCGGCGGGCCACCTTTACGACATTTTCGCTTTTCAGTGTGGGATGTTTTTTATGCCCCTTTTCATGGAATTTTCCCCACTAAAAACATCAACTACAAATTATTCCATTTACTCAAAAGCATACACGTAAAATGTAGAGTTTCATCTCTGAGGTATCCGTCAACTATTGGTCAACATCATGTGAAATCCTGGTCTCCAATTGGTTTGCAAATGTCGATATGCTATTGGTTGAACTACCTCCTATAATGCCTTTCTCTTCTTTCAGTTTAGAATCTCATGTGTAGCATAAAGACTCTGCATGTTGGCAATACAATATTGTATTGTTTTCATATTCGCTCTAAGGCTTGCAGTGATGCTACAAGGGGAAGCAAAAACATGCTAACTATAGTCACCAAGCTTTTAGCTAGAAATTTGAAGAAGGCACACAAATCTCTTCCCATATCTAAATCTCTTCCTAGTTCTGTGGCCACAACCAATTGACGATCAAGACTATTATTAAAAATAAGGAGGCGATTAAAGTAACAGTCTTTAAAAGCATGAAAATCCTTGCAAGTGCAAGTTTTAAAAGCAGTTTTCAATTCTAATCACCATCTCTGCCTCCCCCCACCTCAGCATCTACCTACTATCTCCAGTTTACCATTTCAAGTAACGTCAAACCAAAGGTACCATTGGTTCAGGACTATGAGGCGCTACATTTTGTCTACATTTTAAACACTGAAGCTTACAATGTGATGTGGCTTTTCTTCTTTTTTTTTTTTTTGGGGAGCCGGGAGTTGGCAACTTTGGATGTGTGCCTGGTTCTCCCAAGGGTCTCAGCGCGTTTTGCTCTGGCGGGTCGTCTCAGCCTGCGCCTAACAACTGGCTTAGAACTAGTGCGGACCAGGGGAATCTGTCTGTTTAATCAAAACAAAGCATTGTGAGAGCCCACGGTGGGTGGTGACGCAATGTGATTTCTGCTCAGTGCTCTAAATCTCAAACTTACGATATTAAATGAAGTGCAGGTAAATGGCAGGAGTAACTCTGACTCTTATGCCGAATACCAAATTTTCATCCGGGGTACTGGGGGTTTTGAACACCATGGTTAATTATCATCTGTTTCTATCCCCCACTATACGGCAATTTCACTTTGCAAACAACACCTTGGGTTGAGTTAATGACGTATCCTGAAGATCTACTGTCGTTTAAATGTTGAAGCCAAGTGGAATCCTTACATCCGATTCTACTATCAGCTGGATCATCGACTGCATGCGTAAAGCAGACAAGAACTCTGACAACAAAATGAACCTGAAGGAGCTTAAGCGATTTTTGCGGCACGTCAACATCGAGGTTGATGATACATACGCTGAAATTCTTTTTAAGGTGGGTACAATATGCTTAGTCTTTAGACCAGTATTTCTCAACTGATGGGTTAGGACCCAAAAGTGAGTCGCCGACCCGATTTCAATGGATTGAAGGCCTTTACCTTGGCAAAATAGTACTATCTATCTATCTATGCTGGTCATATCCCTCGAGAGGGGTGACCGACAGCAAGACAAACACATACCAAAAAAAAAAAAAAAAAAAAAAAAAGGAGGAAAAAGTACCAAAAAACACACACAATAATTTTTGGACCCAACCCAAATGCCCAAACACCCAAACAAGTTAAGCACCTCAGCACCCAAGTTGATCATGCTTTCGTCCCTCCAGATGAAGCAGCCATGTCACTCGGGTCAGGGTGACACAACACACTCTTCTGTTTTGGGGCGGCAGTAGCTCAGGAGGGATCCCAGTTCGAATCCCGGCTTGTCCGTGTTACATGTCGAAGTGTCCTTGGGTAAGACAGTGAACCCCTAATACCCCCAATAAGCAGGTTAGCGTCTTACATGGCTGCAATACAAGGCCGCTATTGGGAAATGTGAACCACACTTTAGGAAATCATTGACTTGAAAAGCGCTATATAAATGCAGATCATTTCATTTCATTTCAACAGCAGGATCCGACAGGTTTTACTGGTTTACCCCTGCCTCATCATACGGGTGGCCTTCCCATCCCTTAGAACGCGTGCAAACATCCCACTATCCTTTCACAACACCTCTCCACTCATTCCTAACAGCAAAATAATACAAAAAGGAAGAAAAACAGTTCGGTCAATTACACTCCTTAACAGTATGTATGGGGTATCGAATTCGAAGAAGAGCAAAGTTATAATGTTTTAAACAGTGTATAATAGTCAAAATAACAACACAACAGTAAGGTTTTATAGGTAAAATGAGGATCTGGAATCCTGTGCAACCTCCTTTGCAGCTGTTGAGGATAATGGACCCATGTGGGGGAAGCAGGAACTGGAGGCATGGGTGCTCAACAAGAGCAATTGCATTTAATAACGAAAGGAGGTACAAAGTGACAAACAAAAGTCACAAACAACGAAATGTACAAACAAAACCAGAAACAAACCTAATGTGGTGGTGGAATGTAAATGACCCGACGATGTGTGCTGTTCAAAATGTCCATATAAAGGGGTGAGGATAGTTAGGGACAGGTGTGTGGATATTGGACACACCTGTGTCCAGTTTCAATCACGCTTAGCGCCCTTTCTCGATGCAGAATAAACTCATCAAACTCAGTTTCAGAACTGGTTTGCAGGCTACTCAGGTGATCTTAAGAGGCTACTTCGTGCTTGTGGGCACCATTAAGGTGACCTCTTAGGTAGACCATGCTTTTGGCAGCTAAATGAGGGTACGCAAAGACTTTCTAGCGAGTTTTGAACCTTGCTAATCTCACATTTACCTTGTAGAAATGCGACCAATCCAACTCAGGCTACCTGGAAGACTCTGAACTCAAGACGTTCTACGAAATGCTGACCCAACGCGAGGAAATAGACATCATCTACAGGAACTACGCTCTAAGCGACGGTCGGATGAGTGTCCGAGACCTGCTCAACTTCCTGCTGAACGAGCAGAGGGAGAATGCGACCGCTTCGGACGCACTAAGGTTGATCGAGAAATACGAGATGGACGAGACGGGTTAGTTTGCTGCGGTTTGTGGAGTAGATCTAAAAGATATTACGGTGTTTATATGTCCTGTGTCCCCCTCCAGCCAAACAGAATCATTACATGACCAAAGACGGCTTCCAGATGTTCCTCCAACACGAGGACTGCGACATCTTCAACCCAGCCTGCAAGGAAATCTACCAGGACATGACGCAACCTCTCAACCATTACTACATTTCTTCCTCGCATAACACATATCTCACCCATGACCAGCTCAAAGGACCAAGCAGCACTGAAGGATACATAAGGTTTAAAATAGATTTTAAAAAAAAACAGACCGTTTAGAGCTCAGTGTTTATTTTTTTACGTAAGGGTGACGTTTATCAAAGTCCTGTTCCTTGCTTTTTTTATTTAGAGCTCTGATGAAAAGTTGCCGCTGTGTGGAGTTGGACATTTGGGATGGTGCGAATGGCGAGCCCGTCATATATCATGGGTATACACTCACCTCCAAAATCCTCTTCAGGGACGCAATCAAGGCCATCAAAGACTATGCTTTCTTGGTACCAGTTTTATTATTATATCCTTAATTCACCTATCCTTTATGAATTAATGTAAATGGTCTGCATTTATATAGCGTTTTTCAAGTCAATGAAGACATCCCAAAACGCTTTACAATGTGCTTCACACTTACCCATTCACACACACTCGAACACCGATAGTAGTGTCAGCCATGCAAGGCAAGTACCTGCTTAATGGGGACATTAGGGATTCAGTGTCTTGCCCAAGGAGACCTTGACATATAACACGGAGGCGCCGGGAATTGAACCTGCGACGTCTTGATCCCAAGACGAGCGCTCTACCTCCTGCGTTAGTATTAACGTGGTGCTCGCAGGTACCAGGTAGCCACCCGTTGAGTAACCATTCTTCTATCAACCTGGTAATAACATGTTAAAAACATGGTAACAACAAATAAAAGTAAGGTACTTGGACAGCATAGCAGCCGAGTGGTTAGTGCGTCCGCGGCACAGTTCTGTGGTCATGGGAGCAAATCCATCTATCAATCCTTCCATTATGGAGTTTGCATGTTCTCCACGCCTTTGCGTGGGTTTCTCTCGGGTACTCCGGTTTCCTCCCACATTCCAAAAACATGCATGTAAGGGTATTTGTTTGGTCCAAATTGTCCCTAGGTGTGAATGAGCTAGTGTGATGTCTGTCTCTGTGTGCCCTGCGACTGACTGGCAACCAGTTCAGGGTGTTGGGATGGGCTACAGCACCCACGCAAACCTACTGAGGATAAGCGATGCAGATAATGGATAAATAGGAGTGATGTACTTTATATGTATTTTTATACGAATAACTTCTGTACTGTCAAATTATAATTATAAAAATAATCTTGCTGCTGTTTTGCACTGCCCTGAATCCACTTTTTTACTTCAGATGATGTTTTGTTGCCATCATTTTAGACGTTATTGGAAAAACAAAAATGTGAAGTAAAAATGCATTTACCTTTCTTTAACATGTCAAGAACATACTCACCAACGCTACCGTTTCATGCGTTAAACTAACGCTATTCTCCCCTTAAAACACCTACCAAATTTTTAAGAAAAAAAACAAAAGTGAAAACAACAACTAAAAACATGACTCAAGAATAGTATTTTAGTCAACGGCTTTATTTCGAAGTCTTTGAGCTTGAGTTAACCACTCCACCGATCGCATTACATTTCCCTTTTGGCCCTTATGGTTTTATATGAAGCACATCTGGTTTTTTTTTTTCTTCATATTTTGGAGATGGATTGTGTTTAAAACATAGAACCAGACAATGCACAAAAACATCAGCCGCTTTTTAATGTCAAAATGTTTGCATTTATGCAAGAAGTCCAACTTTGTTGGCGATAGAAAGCATCTTCCTCCGCCTTTTGTGCTTTTGTCTGTCCAGATCATTTTGTTGACACGATGACTTTTAGAGAAACTCTAATGTAGAAAAGGGTTGGGGCAGCTGTTTAGACAATCAGAATGGAGAATACAATGCATGATGAAAAACTGCAAAGTGAACCGCGATACATAGGAAAATTACTGTATTTTAGAAATCTCGATCGATGAAGATTAAATCATCGTATTTAACTGTCCGTTTGTTCTGCTAGCATGCTAACATACCATCCATTTATTCATCCAGACTTCGGAGTACCCCGTCATCCTCTCCTTGGAAAACCACTGCAGCGTTGACCAGCAAAAACTCATGGCGCATTACATCACCTCCATCTTGGGGGATGCCTTGGTCTCACAGCCTCTCGGGGACTTCATGCCCAACACCTTTCCCTCACCGGAGGTTAGCATGTCCTGTAGATCCTCATCTAAGCGTTTGGCTTACTCAGGGGTCGGCAAATCAGAATGTTGAGGGGAGCCATATTGGACCAAAAAACAAAAACAAATTTGTCCGGAGGCGCAAAAATAAAGCCTTAATATTAGCCTTATAATGAATGGAACAAATGCTGTATGTATCTTTATTAGCTATATTAGCCTAATATCAAAACGACGACGTTTGTGGCAGCCCATCTTGTAGAGATTAATGCACGACGTGAATACTGCCTTAAGTTTAACTTCATTACAATTTTTTATTTTATTTTAATTTTTAGGACTGAAAAAAAAATTAAATAGACATAGCGTGA
Source organism: Urocampus carinirostris (assembly GCF_059441175.1). Classification (NCBI taxonomy): domain Eukaryota; kingdom Metazoa; phylum Chordata; class Actinopteri; order Syngnathiformes; family Syngnathidae; genus Urocampus; species Urocampus carinirostris. Next base: position 10,402,008 of record NC_142366.1, on the reverse strand, counting down.
CCTTTATTTAGGCAACAAAAAGAGTGCAAAAAAGCACAGCATGTATTTATAAACAATACGACAGCCTGTTGAAAAGGTAAACTAAATAAAATCAAACTAATACAGTTACATTTGGTTTCTGTGAAAATGTCAAACAAGTCCGTGCATAGGTAAAACCGACGCACCCATCCTTGGGCCTGAACAAAAAAACACAAATAGTATCCTCAATTTTCATTCTAAATATATACTGAATAGAACAGAAATCATCTAATGAAAACAGCTACTCTGTTACTAAAATGTGCCTGTGACAAGATGGTGTTCTTACCCGTTAATTTGACTTCTGTGTTGAATTTAGGAGTCTAGCGTTACATTGTGACTCTGCCCCTTTAAAGGGGGTAGATCTTGCACTCCACTCTCACACAGGAAACACAGAAGAGGAAAACAAGCATAGGAGATATGTGGCGAAGTAGTTGAAATATAATATCCGTTATACACATTTTTACAGCATGGGAAAACAGTTTGTGTCATGTTTCTCATACTACAGAAATTACATTAAAAGAAAAATCCCTTCCCCATCTTTTTCAAATTGTAAACAATTTTTTTGAAAAAGCGTCAGGGAGCCGCTCCGCAGTGCTGAAGAGCCGCAGGTTGCTGACCCCCGTGTTTCCAACAAACTACCATCCTTCCACAGGAGCTCAAGGGCAAATTCCTGATTAAGGGAAAACGCCTCAACAAATTGGACGCCGCGTTCAACAACACCGTGACGATCTCAGAGGGTACGGTGTCGGAAGAGGATGAGGCGGCGGAACAAGAACATGGAAGCAAACCACCCAAAAAGGTATACCAAGTTGTCCACCATTGAAGATGAAGACATTGATTATTTATTAGAACTAAATTAGTAGATGACTTATGTAAATGGGGGAAAGAAAATTGACGTCTCTATTTCCGTCAATGGCACAGAAATCAAAGCTTACGTTAGCGAGGGAGCTGTCAGACGTGGTTATCTACTGCAAGAGCGTCCACTTCAATGGTTTCGAACACGCCCGAGAAAAGTTGGACTTCTATGAGATGTCCTCTTTCAAGGAGAGCAAGGCTTTCAATCTGGCTGAGAACTCGTGTAAGTAATAATAGTATTCAGAATATTTGGAATGAATATGTTCTTCCTTTTTCTTTTTGGGAAGCAAAGAGACAAAGTCATTATTTGTACTAAAACAAATAATCTGAGAGATCTTATTTTTTATATTTTATATTATATTTATTTTTTGTAAGTGCAAAGAAATCCTATTGTATTTTGGCCATCATATCTTGTATTAAATTTAAGACCATTTTTACGTGATTTTCTGAATGATTTTGTAAAATAATATATAGTATATGTATGCATATAAAGATTATCTGAGAAAATTATATAATAATAGTAAATACTGTATAATACTATTTTTAAAGTTATATTTTCTTTATTGTATTGCATTTTATATTTATATTTTATGATAATATGATTTTGTCTATTTTTTCTCTTATTTTTTACCAAAAACATCTCAGAAAATACATGTTAGAATTTTTTTTAAATTATATTTAATATATTAAGTATTATATTTTTATAAGGAAATGGAAAAGCATGTTTTAATATTATATTCAATTTAATATATTGTATTTAATAATTATATTGCATAAGAAAGTGCAAACAACTTTCAATATCTTAATATGTATAACTTTTACATTTTACATTTAATTCATTTTATATATTTTCTATATTTATATTTAATATTGAAATTTTGAAAATAAGGTTTTAAAATACAATAATTTACAGTGTTTTACAATATATAAAGTTGCATGTAAAAGAAGAATACATAATATTTTTGATGAAAGAAAAAGAAAAATAGGAAAGTATTTTATATGATTGATAATAATAATATTTTTCAAATAATTGTGTCAAAAATTAAATACGTAGAAAAGAATTGAAGTATCAAGTCCTGATTTTAAAATCATTTAAAAATTAAAAATACAAATTTTTAAAAGATAAATGCAATATTTTGGAAGAAATATAAAGAAAATTAAAAAAATACTAATATGTAGATTTAGAAAATAGAAGTAACAGGCCTTATTATTTGAAAATAACTATCAAAACATTTTAATCAAGAAAAAAATACATTGTTTTTTTGATATTTAATTTAAAAATACACGCCAGGCAGACCTGGGCACTCCGGTCCTGGAGGGCCGTATTTTCTGCATGATTTTTGAGGTTTCTCTGATCCAATACAGGTGATTCCAATCACCAGTATCGTTAACGAGCACTTGCTAGCTTGCTAACGAGGTTATAATTTGTATCACCTGAGTTAAAGAAGAGCAAACTTCAAAATCTGGCAGGACGTATGGCCCTCCAGGACCGGAGAGCCCAGGTCTGCGCTAGAGTCATACTGAAAACTCAATTTTTTCGTCTTCCTACCTTCGTTTACAAATGTCAGTTCCACAAGCTTAAAAGCACAGTGTGTAATATTTAAGGCCTCCTAGTGGTAAAAAAAAAAAAACATTGATTTGAATAACGGGCAAAAATACATGAACTATCATACCAATGTTAATTTTTAACAAATATTTATGGTTGGAGCTTTTTGTATTTATTTAACATAGCGTTCACATAGGTAAAATACTACACAAGTATTGAATATGTTAAAATCTCAATTTTAAAAGAAATTGGATTTTCTGTATGATGCCGTTTTCCTGACCTTGCAGCCACGGCCTTCATTCACCACAACATGGAAAAACTGAGCCGGATCTACCCTGCCGGTTCCAGAACCGACTCATCCAACTACAATCCGGTGCCTATGTGGAACGCCGGTTGCCAAATAGGTAAAAGCACTCCCTTTTTTAGGTGTCCCGCATACGGTAATCCCTCCTTTTTTGATGGCGTTGCGTTCTAAAAAGGTCTGGCAATAGTCAAACCCTGAAAAAAAAAGCAAATTAAAGTACGTATTTTATAAAGGTTTTGATTTATTTTTATTAAGAAAAACTTCTGTACTGTCAAATTATAATCTAATAATCTTGCCGCTTTATTGCACAACTGTATTAGGGACACAATCCACTCACTTCACATGACACATTGTCGCCATCCTGTAGACTTTATGGAAAACTGCATTTACTTTCCGGTCGGCAACCCAAAATATTGAAAAAGCAATATTGAACTTAAAGAATACATCTTAAGCCGCAAAAAATTGAAGCCTTAATTGAGCCTTATAAGAAAGGAAACACAGTCTGTATCTTAATTCGTTGGAAAACATTGAGAATGTGTTCTGTTTGCCCTTGTAGAGAAACCATATATTTTTCTATTCTCAAAAAATGTATGAGGAAGCCACTAGGGACCGCCAATGAGCCACATGTGGCTCCAGAGCAATTTTAGCAGGTCGAGAAGTCCAAATTTGTTGGCAATAGAAAGCATCTTTCTCTGCCTATTTTGCCCTGGCCACCGGGCCTTTTGTGGGTCAAGCTTGTTAACATGATGGCTTCTAGAGAAACTTGAAGTTGAATACAATTTTTGGGGTAAATGTCTTTGATAAAACCCAACACCTAAAACATACATGTCATCTTGAAAGGGAATTTAGAAAAGAAATAAAGAAAAGCTCCCCCAGCGTGATTTATATCCACGGTGCAAATGCTCAGTACTTTACGGTTCTTTTACATTTCCCCCGAAAATGAGATAAAAAATTATTTTAGTGATGTTTGCGCAAGGGACGTATGCTTTAGGGATGTCATTTCACGCAAGGGGACATTTTTCTGCACAACATCGGCAATGCTGAAAATGATTAACACAGGCATAGATCGCCCTCTTGTTTTAAGAGTGAAAATAAAATGTGAATTGATATACCCGATAATAATGTGTTAATAGTTTCACGCTTAAGTATTACCAGAGTAGAAGATGCACTCCTTAAAAAAAAACTGTGACTTATAATCCCAAAAAATAGAGATATGTAGGTTTTTCAAGTTGTTTTAAGTATGTGGATAACTCGGACAGCACCCCCATTGACGCACAGGCAGACACAAGCAGAAAAGTGGTGGGGTGTCTGTTAAGCCAATCAGAACACAGAACACAATGCAAAAATAAAATCCGCGAAGGAGTAAAACAGCGATAGGCAAATCGTATCACTGTATTCTAAAAATCACACGATTTTTGTGTCGGCAGTGGCCCTCAACTTCCAGACCCCAAGCAAGGAGATGCACATCAACCAGGGCCGCTTCCTCCCCAATGGCCAGTGCGGCTACATCCTCAAGCCCGAGTTTCAGCGAGACCCCACCTCCCAGTTCGACGCTAACGTCCTTTCATACGGACCTTGGCTAAGAAAGAAGACCTTCCATATCATGGTGAGACTATTAGCACCCCCCAAAAGGTACCAACATCTTCCCATGAACTCGTTCAGTGCCACAGACAATGTGTGAACGTCAAAGGTCTACAGTACTTCAACTGGGCTGGCAATGAACAAGTGGAAATGAGCATTCTTTTTCTCCAGAACAAAAATGATTCATCCGCACCAATATTACTTTTTTCTTTTTATACATTTTGTCTCTCCTACTTCAATGTTTACAAAAAATATTATATCTTATTATTACTATTATTTTTCTTATTTTATTTAATTTTTTTTTATGGGAGCTTAGTGTTTCTGATGTTAATGCCATCATTGCTGTATGCCTATCAATGACAATAAAGACTATTCTATTGTATTCTATTGTCAAAGGTGATTTCAGCCCAGCAGCTACCTAAGCTCAATGTGGAAAAACAAAAATCTATCGTGGATCCTTTGGTGAGGGTGGAAATATACGGCGTGCGGGCCGACAATGCTGTCCGGGAGACGCACCACATAGACAACAATGGTGAGGGGCAATACATAAAAAGACTAATTTAAAAAAAAAAAAAAAAAAAAAAAAAAGATGAGCCACTAAAATTGTGCTGTTTTTTTTGTCGCAGGGTTCAATCCCACTTGGAATGAGAGATTTGAGTTCACGATCCACGTCCCCGACCTTGCCATCGTACGATTGGTTGTGGAGGATTACGACGCCACGTCGGCCAACGATCTCATTGGCCAATACTGCCTGCCACTCACCTGCGTTCAGAACGGTAAACACCCAGTGACGACCACGGACATCACCTTATTATCATTGCCAAATTTTCCTTAAGCTTATTTTGATGACAACAAATATAATGGGTGTCTCCTTATACTAGGTATCTATAAGGATAACAGGGGATTTTAATCCATATTTCTGTTTGTATGTTCATAGAACTTCGGCCATTTCCACATATTTTCGACTCGTAGCTGAGTTAAGTAGTCAGGAAACCAGCCGAGGTAAAGGCAGAGATAGCAGTGTCATACTTTGTAACCACGGGTGGGCGGAAAAAAGTTGGAAAAATAAAACTTTTGCACAGGGGCCAGGCCAGGAATAATGTTTTTTTACTTGTATACTTCCACGTTAATACAGTATTTAACCTGCCTGCAACTAAAGTGATATTTTTTTTATTTATTATTACATAGATTCAGGAAAACATAACCAAGAAACGTTTATATATCTCCATGTATAGTCACAAAATCAACTGACAAAAACTGGAAAAAAAAAACACTTTAACGTTAATATCTAACATGCCTTTAACAAAAGTGAGTCAACCCTTTGATGAAACCATACAAATGAAGGCCAATTATTGGTTTTTTTCCCCATGCGTTCAGGAAATACAACTATTTAACCTTTATGTATCTTCACAAAAAAATAACCGACAAAATCAGAAGAATTGCACTTTCACAATATTTAACCTACCTGCAAAAAAATCTAGTCAAACCCAGGGTGAAACTAATCAGAATAGGACTAATTTGTCATAAACCGGAACAGGATCAGGACCCAAATGAGTGACGTTTCTCACACAAGCCTTTTATTTCACGGGAAATGGGGAGTCATGCACGTTAGGCAGTAGTCTGGCGTGAAGTGATAGGAAGCCAGAGACCGAATAGATCGATACTAATAGCCTGAGCAGATATCGGACAGATGGGGTCAATACCAGACAAGATGGGACGGACAGGATTGATATCAAAACGGGATATTCGAAAATAAACAGGACAAACTAGACGTGAACGAAACTGGAAACCGATATTAAACAGGACAAGATAGACAGGAACAATACCGGACAGGAAATACCAATAGGAAACAGGACCGAGTCAAAACCCACGTCTTGCGGGACAGAGGTTCGTTGACGCACCGAGGAAGGAAGAGTGAGAACACTGAGCTTAAATAGACGGAAAGCCAATCTGTCAACAAGCTGCAGCTGGCATCACATGGGTGGGGCCAATTGGGCGCCATGGCAACCATGACATAATTATTATCTTAATAATGTGGGTTCGGGAAAGATAACTGTAAAGCTTTTATTTATCTTCACCACATCAACTGACAATAACTGAAAACAATTGCGCTTTTACATTAATATCTGCCTGCAACAAAAGTGAGTCAACTATTCAAACTAGGACCAATTATTATTATTTTTTTAATTACATGGGTTCTTGATATAAAACCGAAAAATGTTTATGTATGTTCACAAAATTAACTGACAAAAACTGATGAATTGCACTTTCAAAGTAATATCTAACCTCCTTGCAACAAAAGTGAGTCATCCCCTCGGTGAAACCATTCAAATTAGAGACATTTAGACATTATCCGTCCCTGAAATTTCATATATTCCATTATATGAAGTTTGGAGACGCAATGTGACCATAGTTTGTATTATTCCTTGTGCTTTGTAGCATTAGTTTTCGTTGCACTACACAATATAGCACCATCTAGTGGTCAAATATCCCACACTGTCTCTTTAAAGCTCGTTTAAATGACTTAAAAACGATGATTGGGTGAATACTGATAGCTGGTATTGGTATTGGGCCTTTATCAAGCCATATTTCAAGGCATTGCAGGCTGCACAAAATTAACTCACAACAAATGGAAAGAAAAATCCCTTTCGCAGCAATATATAACCAGTTTGCAACAAGAGTGAGTCAAGCACTCTGTGAAACTATTCAAATAAAGGCCTATTATTCATAATTCGAAAAAGGTCTCTTTTTTTAATTTATGTGACAATCTTATGTGACAATGTGCCTAATGACCTTACATAAATTCATTTATTCATTTTATTTTATTTTCCCAGGTTATCGTCACGTTCCAATCTTGAACAAGAATGGTGACTTGATTTCATCGGCTGGCCTCTTTGTGCACATCATGCTCCTGGATTCTGAATAGGAAGAAGCTTTATTGTCTGTTCCTAGTCCTAAATATGTTTTTGACATCTATAACTGTCAATGGCACTCAATGAGTTAAGCATGAGCGTATTTAATGTATATGAATAGTCTTTTTTGACAAGCTTGTCATCAATTTGTATGTATTATCTAGAGCCTATATGAACAAAATAAACATTTTTGTGCCATCTAACCATGTAAACTGAATTTGTTTTAAAAAACATTGCCAATTTTCCTTTCGATTGTAAAAAAAATTGCATGATATTTTTTTTTTATTCATGACTTGTCTAATAAAACCACAAGTGAAATTGAAGTGTTGTCGTTTACATTAAAATATATTTTTGGGGTTTTAAGTTTTATATACTTCTAAAAGTTTGAAAATAGGGAAGAAAATGTCGTAGTAAAAGTAAAATATTTTCGTCTTTGTAAATGATCCTGTTTCATATCAATTTGAATATTTTTCTTATTAATTTAATTTCATTTTATCAATTTAGAAAATCAAGAAAATAATTCAGTAATAGATATAAAATCTTTGTGTTTTTATGTAAAAATAACTGTTATATACGCCATTTCAAATGTTTTCATATTACAGTACTATTGTTTTTAATGTATTTCAAGATTTATTATATAGGAAATTATGTTCACTTTTCAAAGTCAGTTTGGCTCTGGGGATGGGTCCAGACTTTCTGATTGCAGACGGGCCGGATCAGTAAAAGAATCTCAATTTTACCGATATTTTTCAGTATTATGCTTTATAATTCATTCCACTTTAGTAGCCTACCCTACATATTATCATAAAGAATAACAAAAGATCTTTTCTAAACACAACACATTTATTCACAAACAATGTGAACACAATGATTTTCATGTTTGGCATTGAATGGGTTAACTGGTCAATTTTAACAATTGAGTGAACGCAGTAGCAAACCTAACCAACTCACCATGCTATACAAACTCAGGAAGGATCTATGAAAAAAAATGTTTCCCTTATTTGTTGTACTGGTTTGGAAAAAGGTAGCACGGCAGCGCAGTGGTTAGCGTGTGTGCGGCACAGTTCTAAGGTCATGCGTTCGAACCTTCTTGTGTGGAGTTTGCATGTTCTCCCCGTGCACGAGTGGGTTTCCTCCAGGCACTCCGGTTTCCTCCCACATTCCCAAAACATGAAGTCATGTTAATTGGCAGGTCTAAATTGTGGTCCAAACTTTTGGTATAAATTACCTGAAGATTTGCTTTTTTTATATACAGTGGAACCTCGGTTTTCGAACGCCTCTCAGTTCAAACAAATCGGTGTCCGACCAAAAATTTAGAGAAATTCTTGCTTCGCTGTCCGGTCAAAAAAATCGGAGTTCGAACGCCGGTAATGCGTGAGTGCGTACGCTAGGGTGCGATGCTGAGCGGCGTACGGGTGTTTTAGCCCCTTATTATGCCTCCGAAGAAAGTCAGTGCAAGCAGCAAAGTTGCTACAGGTGAAAAAAGAAAAGTAGTGTGTACAACTATTGCATTTAAGAAAGAAATAATAGCCAAATATGAAGGAGGTGTGCGAGCGCCTTCTGCTTACCACCACAAAGGTAAGAAATCCTATTCATAAGATTACGATAACGCGAACGTACGATTAGCCTGGGTTAGCTTTGAGTTTACATTAAACATTCGAGGTAAACATTCAGGGTGTTGGAACGGAGCCCAACATTGAGGGTGTTGGAACGGAGCCCCCTATCCAATGAACCGCTCACCACTTGTTGTGGAGACCCGGGTGCTAAATGACTTGTAAACGACCTGATTTTTTTATTTTTACACGTTCATGTTAGGGGAATCTTTCATACGAAAGATTACGATAACGCGAACGTACGGTTAGCCTGGGTTAGCTTTATGTTTACGTTAAACATTCAAGGTAAACATTCAGGGTGTTGGAACGGATTAAAACGATTTACATTATTTTTAATGGGAAAATGATTTCGGTGATCGAACAAATCGGTTTTCGAACAGGGTTCTGGAACAGATTATGGTCGAGAACCGAGGTTCCACTGAAATTTATTGCTGTGTTCTGCCGGAACCTATTACACTGTAGAGACGCCCTACGTTTGGCTGCTCTGACAACAATTTTGTTTTCTTTATAATGAAGTAGAACCAGCAGCACTAAAACTTAAACACAACTTTTACTTATAATATAAAACAAGGGTTGGCATGCATACATTCGCTGTGTGATTACTGTAGTCTACAAACACCATGCTGAAAAGCTAGAAAACTGTATTTCGAAGCAGTGAAAGGGTCAAATAAGACTAAATAAAAACGAAAATTGGACGTCCTCACTGCGTTTAACTGAATATATAATCTCTTTCAAAGGCACATAGGATAGGTAGGACAACATTTTGCACATATCCCGGGAAATCACTATCAGTGTAGTGCATGCATGCGCATTGGGCATTGGTAGGACGTCTCGATGTGTAGGAAGGAATTTCAGGACACTGCATTTAATCATCCAACAGGCAAGGTCTAGCCCATAGGCTGTATGTTTGACATCAATCTAATACAATAGATATGGGTTTTGCAAATTCATGAGTATATTTGAATATTCTAAAAAGAAATTCTGGTGTTAAAAAAGTCCAGCCTTCTTCTTCAGCTCCTTCTGCCTCCACCCGGCCAGGCGCTGAAATTCTAAGCGGCCCACGCCGAGGAGCTCCTCAAAGTCTGAATCCGAAAGGAAGTCCTGAGATCCCACAAACTGAGTTTTAATATATTGTTTTGAAATTTTGATATGATGTGGGTTTTTTTTCGACTTCTGACCTCTTTGCGGCAGGGGTCCACGCCCGGGGGAAGCTCAGAAGCGGGCTTGTTGACGAGGAGCTCGGGGGCCACGTGCTTCCCGGTGCCAAAGGAGGACGGCTGGGAAGCAGTCGGGGGAGGGGACACCTCGCCGAGGTGGCTCTTGTAGAATTTAGGCGGGCTCATGGGACCCCCTGGGGCTGAATCCAAAGTTGTTTGATTGAGGTCCTGTAAGGCCCAAAAGACATTATTTACAATTAATATTGTATGCATAATTCTAGAAAATAACGTTTTTTTACTTAATAGTTGATAATTGAGTCATCTATCGCTACCTCACACTTCGTACTTCATGGCCACAATGCTTTGCGTGTTGAAAAAAAGTCACAGTTGCAGCAAAAATCCGTTATCCCCAGTTGATTATTGTTAAGAGAAGGGGCCAGCAGAGCACATTTTATCTTCGATTCAGGCCGCTAAAGCCTCGCATAGAATGAACTGGACTGTCTTGGCCACAATCTATCAACCCTAGTTGATTATTGCTAAAGGGGGGTTGTGAGAACAATTTTGTGACATTTGTGATGGCTCTTTTTTTCTGTTCTTTCTCCTTAATATGAACAGCACCCGTGCAGCTGCGATCCATTATCCTTGGTTGACTATTGTTGTGAACGGGGGCAGGCAAATGGGTGTGTGGGGGTTTGGGATCCATGAAATGTTTGTATATTGCTGGGGTTTCTGTTCCCATCAATTGTGATTAATGAGGGATTACAGTATTTTTCAACAATTCATCTGCAGCTATATACCAGCTCAGTAGCCTAGATGGTAAGGCGCCCGCTTTGAGACTGGGAGGTTCGGGTTCGCGCCCCGGCCGAGTCATTCCTAAGACTTAAAAAGTGGTCGGCGGCGCCCTCTCTTGGCTGCGGCTGCATCGGGTCAGGTGCAATCGACATTTCGTTCTGTGTACATTGTTACACAGAATGACAATACAAGGAAATTATTATTATTATTATTATTATGTATACCTAAATATACAGAGAGACAGAGAGTTGAAGACATAGAGAGAAAGAGAGAGTGACACAAAGAGCGAGAAAGAAAGTGACACAAAGAGAGAGAAAGAGACAGACAGACAGAAGAGACAGACAGAAGAGACAGACAGAAGAGACAGACAGAAGAGACAGAGAGAGAGAAATAAGCTCTTCTAATTGCTTGGTCAAACTGAATTCAAAATGTGCTTGGCAAATTCCTTACTAAAGGGACTATATGATGTGTAAAGATCATGTGAATGCACTTTAAACGTCAATATAATGACAGGAGACCATCAATTTGAGCAGAGCGTGGATGTGCATGACGCTGCCTCTCCTATGTCTGTGAATCAAGGATGAGTGTATGTTGTCTTTGCTGTTCTGGATTAAACAAGGCCTAGTGGTTTGACTAGCTAATGAATCACTCACAAAATTCATCTGTGCAAAGGACGCGTCCCTGTTTAGCTCCTTCTTGATCTCTTCATAGGATTTCCCGGCCTGTGGACGAGATCCAAAATGTTTTTCATTTTCATCAACTACATTATCTTCTTTATCTCATCTCCTCACACTCCACTTGTGGGGGTCCCAGGCATGAAACCATCCGGTGAAGGTGGGGGGCTCGCGTCCTTGTTTGACAGACACGATAGGCGTGTCCAGGTCTCGGCCCGCTGGGTGCGTTCGCAGGTACTCGCGGGCGCAGGTCCAAGACTCTTCGGTCTCATACCGGTTGGCCAAGTTGCCCACCCACAGGAAGATCTGAGGGAACGCATTTCGATGCAAATGATGAGGTCTTCGGAACGAGGCATGGTAGGCATGCTCACCTCCTCCCAGGTATCCAGCAGCATCACGTCCTCTTCGTCAAGGTCGCTTTGGGCAAAGTCGAAGATCTCCGTCATCCGAAATCGGCCCGTCTGATTGGAGCATTCGAATAGTCGGGGGCTGTGGAGAGCCTCCTCTCTTTGGAGACTACAAATAGAATAAAACATGTAACTATATAAAACATACAAAAAATATTTATAACTGCGAGAAAAATATAGTTTGATTAAAGTTTGAATGTGTCTTTGTATGATTTTATCCTCCAAAGTACCTTAATAAAGCCAAAGATTATATCCAGGTGTATTTGTATCAGCTTAGGTAGTTAATTTTCCCCTTCAGACACAGAGATGACGCTTCGTGGTCTCTAATCAAAAGGAGGGATTCAGAGATGGCTCCTGGCTGTCTCACCTCCCTATCTATGCTTCCTAAGAAATACAATGCATCTTCGTTTAAGCTTTCGTTCATCAATTAGCTCCTCTCTCAACAGGAGGGGTAATTTTTATCTTCCAAGGTCAGTTGGGCAGCTGGCCGATTACTATAACTTTCGTTTCTCATTTATTATGATAGTGTGACACCTAGCGAACAGCATTATATCGTTTCATGTAATCATGTGATCTTGTTTAAGCCAATCAGTTGAAATGAAATGAAATGATCTGCATTTATATAGAGCTTTTCAAGTCAATGACTTCCCAAAGCGCTTCACATTGTGCTTCACATTTCCCAATAGCGGCCGTGATCTGTGCAGCCATGTAAGGCGCTAACCTGCTTATTGGGGGTATTGGGGGTTCAGTGTCTTACCCAAGGACACTTCGGCATGTAACACGGACAAGCCGGGATTCGAACTGGGATCCCTTAATCCTAAAACGATCGCTCTACCTCCTGAGCTACTGCCGCCCCAGTTGTATTGTTTTACGCCTGTGTTTTGAATAAATGGAAAAGAAGTTATTGGATGTGTGTGATTCCTCTCTGAGCCGATCTTGGAAGCAGATCTAAGGGACAGCTCAGGTGGGATGCGCCTCCAATGAAAGAGCTACGCAACCCTATCTCCGACTCAGCGTGTGTTTCTTTCTTTACATGAAAGAGTTTCTTAATTTGTAATTCAATCTCGAGTTTTAACCTTGACAATAACAAAATAAAACGGAAAAAAAAAGATTAAAATTGAAATAAAATATACCTAACATTTAAATTAAATAAAGAATAAGTGATGTAAAAGAATAGAACACAATCAAACATACAAATAAAATAAAACAAAATTAAAAAATGAGACCAAACTTTAAAATAAAAAATAAAAAAATTAAATAAATTAAACTGAAGTAAAGAAGCAAAAGAAAAGAAAATACAAAAAAATGCATTGAAGCATTAATTAATAATGGTTTCACAATGTTATGTATAATCTGCTTAATCATTACCATATTGATGTCAAAACAATCACAAACAATCATTAGACGGTTTATTTTTACAATTATTTATTACGTCTATTGTCTCAGAGTCCATTACTCATGGTCTATGAGTTTATTTTTATCAGTAACTCTTTTTTTCTACTGCACTCAGAGATATTTGCAGCTAAATTAAATATAGTTATAAAATAAAATATAAATAAATAAAAATACAAGAAAAATGGCATAAAATAAACAAAAATTTTACTAAAAAATAAAACAAAAGTGAATAAATTAATTCAATAAAATAAAACCAAATAAAAAACTAACATAAAATAAAGTGAAATTGAATTATAATTTACTTTTTTATTATAGGATCATTATTTGCAAGAGTGACTCACCGTATTTATTTGTGCATAACATGCACTCGAGTATAATGCGTACCCCTAATTTTTGATTAAAACTGGTATATTTTGTTTCACTTTTTCTCAGCTCAAACCTTGCGTTTGGATGCAACAGAAATTGAACCTGAATCCCAACCATTGGACCACCAATGATATAGTTGACATATGACAAGGCATTACAGTACAAGAGACGAACGTTAATTCCATGCAATGACAATACATTGTTTTCTTTATTATAAGTTTTATATTTGACAAACCTTAATGTATACATACGGCCATGTTTAAAACATTTATTGACAATGTAAACTATAAACACAATACCAACATACAATTTTCAATGTATCTATTTAATGTCTTTCAACGTCCAATTCTTCATAAGATACACCAAAGAGTTGTTACACTTGTCGTGCTTCTCTGCGTTTACTTATATCTTTTAGGATTACTTTCTGTCTTCTCCATTCTCTAACATTTGTCTCTGGTACCGTGATTAAAAATAGTGTTATAGTGAGATAAAACCAAATGCCCTTTCATAAATCATGTATATCACACGCAGTCCGATGGTTTAGATTTGGCGCTTTCACCGCCCGTTACAGCCAATCTTTTGTAATTGTGGTCGGCGCTATTTTTTGACTCAACATAAATGGTAAAACCTCTTTGTTTTTTTTATAAGTTAAAAAAATGCACGCAATACACCAATAAATACGGTAACCCCTGAGTGAACATTGAAAATGTATGTCATTTTTCTCTGCTTCTATTTATCACAATACACCTTCTATGTTCACCTTTTGTCACTGGAATACGGGGCTTTTCCCCCGAGGGCCACCCAGAATTCTGCCGGCTCATGGCCCTCCATCACCACCTGCTTGTCCTGCTTGGAGAGCACGTCAGAAATGGCTTTGCCCATCATCCTTTCATCGCCGTTGCAACCCTGGGGACGGAAAGACTCAAAATCAGGGTTGGGGATTAAGGGAATTCATGCAACAGAATTAGAATGAAACGGATTACACTTAGATGTTTTTTTTAAGTTACATAACAAAAAAGGTTCAGGATACTAAGTCAAAATTACAGTACAGTACGCGCTGCCATTCGCTACTCCCATAGTTTCCCAAAAATAAACAAACTGGCTATCGCTTCAAATCTGCCTGGCAACCCAGTGCGCATGCATGCTCCTAGCATGCTCTTTGTGTCAACATAACAGTTGAGTTCAGAGGTGACGAGAAGCAGGGGTTCCGGCAAGATAGTGGGGAGGAGAAAGCAGTCGTCAGTCAATAAGCCCAAATTAAAGACATTTTAGCAAAACTCCATGAAGTCTCTGAATTTGTTCAAAGGAATCAACCGAAAAAAGTTTTTACAAGTTGGGCTATTACTTGTCTACCTCGCGCATTTCCGACGGATTGCTAAAAGCCGGCAAAAGCAGACGTCATCGGATCAGTTTTTCAATAAATGCGAGGCAAATAGGTAAACGAATATTTTTATCATTTCCTTTATTGTTTTTTTTTTATTTTTTACATCATGTGCCTCTCGTTTCATGTTTATTGTGCGGAAATCTAATTTTATTGCGTACTTGTTTCATGTTCTGATGCTCTTCTATGATCTATTAAAAGAAATATGCTAAACATACGGGGCTTAAAACGGATGAGCGCCTTTTCATTCAAAATGAGTTTCAACTTACAACGTTTTCAGGTTACGAAGCTACTCCCAGAATGAATTAAATTCGTATGTCGAGGTACCACTGTTTTTGGATTGTGTTATTGATTACATTTATCAACAGGTAACTAGTAGCTGTATCAGATTACATTCTTAAAATAATCCTCTCAACCCTGAAATTAGACGCCACGAAGGCCCAGTAGAAAGGAACGCCTACCTTGCCGTACCACAGGAAGCAGGCGTGGTTGGTCTTGAGCAAAAAGACATCATTGGTGTTGAGGGAGGCCGCTCTGGCTTGGACTTCTGTGGCTTTGGTGTTGAGCTCGTTGGTGCCTCGGACATGAAAGAGTCGGGCTTCGCTCACTGGGTTTTCCACACCGGGGCGACCAGTACCACCCTAGGAAGAAACAGCTAGTTGCTTAAAGGGAAAGTGTGTATTATTTGACCACTAGAGCTTACTGTATGTTGTAGTGCATGGGTCGGTAACTTATGGCTCCCGAGCCAGATTTTGCACTTTTTATGAGTACAAACAGCTGCAATTTAGCTCTGCGTTTTTAGAATTCTGTTTTGTTCATGGCCAATATTAGTACGTGCAAAGCTGAAGCAACGCTGTTCTGGAAAACAGTTCGGTCCAGTATATATAGAGCACAGTTACAACTCCAGTTTACAAGCAAGATGCCACACCAACAGGCCCGGTTTTGGCTGTACATCAGTAAATAATCATTTACATAGAAGCTCATTGAACAATGTATGTTCACTGTTAGACACTTTATGATGAAAAGCCACAGAACGATCTGTAAACACCATAAAAATGCCAGCCAACTTTGCTGAGAGCAAATAAAGCTGTAAACTTTTCATTAACATTTTTGCGACATTTTTTGAAAAAAACTCTGATTAGACTTTGTCTTGTAACCATACTGCGGGAGGGAGAAGGGTTTAAGTGGTGTAATTGTTAATATGGTAGACAGGCTCTGGCTTTATTATTATTATTTCATAGATTTCCAATCATCTAACGTCAAGCAGTGAAATAAAATAAAAACAAATTATCTTGGGATCATGTTAGGCAGTTGTCTTAAAATATATGGTGAGGTTCTTGCAAAAAAACAGCAAAAATAAATAAATAAATAAATCCAAATATTTAGCTACTGCGGCTCTTTGGTTCAAAAAGGTTCCCGACCCCTGGTGTAGTGAAACCAAAAACGTTTAAGGACACCTCAAACAACGCACCCCACCTTTAATGTTTATGCAAGTGAAAAAAAGTAGCCATGGATTATATATATGGCACCATTTGGATAATTTGGTTCCCATAATTCTTAGCAAAGAGGCTCACCTCAAAGATGATAAGCCGGCCTTTGAAAATGGCTAGGAAATGGCGAGGCTCCTTTCCCATGACCACACGGACTTGCACGGGAGCTCCATTGTACTGGACATCTACGTGGACTCCCTGGTAGGCGCAAGCCGTCACCTCGTCTTTGGTGGCGTGACGCCCCTATCGGGACACAAAAACCAAGAGCAAAATCAAAATAGATTAAAAAATACAGTGAAACACCGAACTCCTCCCGACGATGTTGATACATTACAATGTGAGGTACATTTTTATGGCCCCCTTATTACAACACTTTCCCAAACAGATAGCATAAAACAAAATAAAATATACCTACAAATAGTATACAATCCGAATTAGCAAAAAATGTTGCAGTTATGAGAAGATGCGGATAAAAGTTTGAACAAAAGAACCCTTTCTATGATGCACAGTTTATTAATTTTGCATTATTCAAGTTATTGTATTTAAGGATTTTATACATTTTTCTATAAAGGATTTTATACAAGCTACATTTATCAAGTACAATGAAGATTTTCACTGAGTGAGCTTCAGGTCACGCTGTTCCAAATTCGGAATGTTTTGGCTGGGGAAATTTGATAACAGACTCTGACGAAGGACGTCAGGCATTGTTTTGATAAGCGCTCTGCTGTAATGAATTTTTCAGACATTGAGGCGAGGGAGTGGACCCCACGTGGGGGTTTTCCTGGCACGCCCATGGGAGGAGCCGGCACACCAGCTTGAGGAAAAAAACGTGGGCAGAGGAAGAAAGAAGAAGATCGAGGGAAGATCGAGAGAGAAGGCTTGACAGAGACTCCAGCGACACTAATTCGGCTTATTTGATGGAGTTCACTTAGTTAAATACTTTAAGAAATTAAATTTACCCCCGTGTGAAAATGTCGGCTATTCTTGTCCATCTTTTCCCATTAAGAAACAAGCGCACATTGTTAGGTGGTGTTTGGTTAATAGAGTCAGATGACTAATTCGAACAATTTGGTAAACGGTAGATTTGTAATATTTAAATTCCTAACAGTATGAAGATTTAGGGAAATACATACAAGAGCAAAATAGAATAGCTTTTTTAGCGTCTATTAGGATTGTACATGACGTTTGGTGTATTGTACATACCAAAAAAAACCTTTAGAAAATCCAACATGTTCAAATTTGAAACTTAAATCCCTATTATTAGTATACAAAGTAAGTAAACACCAACTACCAGCAAATATAAAACGGATTTTTCTCTGAAGCTGACACAGATTATCTCAGGACGATCCATTACTTCAAGGTCCAATATTCTCACACAACACTGAAAAACCATTGTGCCACCCAAATAGGTATTAATTTGTGGAACGATTTTTGCTGTGACTAGAAACACTTGTCTCTCATCGGCTTGGCCTCCGTAACAGCACGTTCATGAATTCCATCCTAAAAATCTGGCGGCGAGGAAAAAGCGCCCTCGGCTGAGCCCTGGTTTCCTGGCCTTGCAGCGAGAGGAAGGTTCCTCAGCCGTGCAGAGGTTACTGTCCTGGCGGCGAGGAGATAGCGCCTCGTCCGCGCCCTGGTTTGCTAACACAGCGGCGATGAGGATGGACCTAGAGTCATCTTTTTCAAATTGCTGCAGCCTCCGTAAACCAAAAATGTGTTTTGTTTTAGGGGCCATCTGGTATCCTGCCCTTGAAGGAGAGGTTATGGTAGGGTCTGGCATACCTCCTAACACCACATTAAAAATAAATTATAATACTGCAAAAGACTATTATACCTTTGGTTATTACACGTCAAAGGAGTCACTAGTGATGATATTATAAATTTGAAATGTCATTTCTTTGTTTTCTAATTTTCCTTTGTTTTCAGTTTTCTTGTTTTGATTTTGAATTCGTCTTCCCTGCAAGGAAAAAAAATGGAACGGGGTAGGCTCTTAAAAGCTGCTTCGGCCTCCTCCCTACTCCCTGTTTAAGTCTTATATTATTGCATTGTTGAGTTGTTTTTGTGCAAATAGTTTATTGTTAGATTTTGTTAATTATAATTATAACTTGTTAATTATTTGTTAATGTGCCATGACTAGATGAAAAGCCACAAACAAACAAAAATATTTTGAGTGCCCCCCTAAAAAAAAACACAAAATCTTTAGGCTGTTTGTGTGTATGACCACGAGTTATACCTCTAAGATGCCTGCCTGCTATTAGTCGACGTCATATTGGCTTGTGTCATGGCTATATGAAAATGCTGACATGCAATTGTCTGAGCTTCCTCCCAAAATGACCATTGTTTCTCTCCGTTTAAATCTCATGTGCTCTGTAAAGGATTAAAGAGGTAGTGAAATACATTTTTGTATTTTTGGTTCTGTATTTGTTAGCTATGTGTTCTAAGAATTGCAGTGATGCTAAAGAGAACAATAAAAATGTAATAAAAATGTATAACTATCAGAAAATAGAAATAAGGCACACAAAGGGCTACACACCTACAAGTCGAACTTATAAAATCCCTTTGAATTTGAATGCGCCATCTCCTCCCTCTGCATCTACCTACTAACTCCATTGGACCAGCTTAAGTCACGTCACACCAAAGATATAATACAACTTCATTATTTGTTCAAATGTGTGTTTATTGTTTAATGTTGATATCATTTACATATATAATACATATGAGCAGCTCTTTTCATATACTAATTTGTTGCTAATGTTTAATATATATATATGAAATTGTAGTGTTTTTACCTGGGCTAGCGAGGGTTTGGACAGATTAGATAATTTCCGAATGACCAACCTGCCACATGTAGACGATGTGCTGCTCCCGGGTGGAAACACGGTACGTGTACAGCACCACATAGCAGTCACCACCATAGAACTGCCCGTACGTCCTTGGGTTGACCTCGGCCAGCTCCAGGTTCTCGATGCGCCACACCTGAATATAAAAGGCTATTCATTTCTACGTCTTTTAGGGATCATTCTTGATTGAACGGAATAGAAGAAAACAAATCAAAATGAAACAGACAAAAACAAAACAGACCAAAACAACAGATACACACAAAAACGCACAAAAACAGATTAAAAAAATGCAGACCAAACCTAAAAATACCAAAAAACAAAACATGCCAAAACACAAAAAACACTAGACCAGACCAAACCAAATCAAAACACACAAAAAGAGACCATAACAAACCTAACCAAAACAAAACAGTAAACAATCTCAATTAGACCAAATTAACACAGACCAAACCAAAACAAAAAATCCAAACCAAACCAAAAAACAAAACATGCCAAACAAACGAAAATACAATAAAACACAACTAAACCAGACCAAAGCAAAAAAGACCAAAACATACACATAAAAGACCATAACACACTAAAACACACAAAAAAACACACCAAACCAAAACACATAAAGACTGACCAAAACAAACCAAACCAAAGCATAGCAAAGCAAAGCAAAGCAAACCTAAATATCAATTAGACCAAACCACCACAGACCAAACGAAAACAAATCAGACCAAAAAGAAACAAACCAAATTTAAAATCAAAGACAAAATTAAAAAAGAAGAAAAAAAAGAAAAAAGAACAAAATAAAACAAGGTGTTCCAAATAGTTCAACCCCATTTCCTAGGCCAATTTTGGCAATTCTTGTTGGAATTATCTCAAATTTTCACAGCATGTTTCAAATTTGAATGTGTAATTTTTGAATTTCTACCCTTTCAGATTAAGAATAGCCTTTCACTTAAAAGAAAACACATTTTGCATCACGGAAAACAGTGCAGCGTGCATTTTTCGCAAAATTTTCAAAGAAGGCCCCAAAAACAAAACAAATGAGACTTGGCACCAAAGATGTCAAGACAAAGGTTCCTTATAAAAAACAGCAAAACGACCATCAAAATCAGCAGAGAGAATGGAGAAGGTTCGGAAGCCTGCCTGCGTAGTCTTTGAAGAGTGTCAGAAGAGTAACTGGGGAAACCCAAATTCCACAAATAACAGTTTGGCGGATTCTTAGGTAACAATTGTGATTCAACCCTTACAAGTGGCAGCTCGTTCAGGCCTTGAGGGAAGGTGATGAGTGAGAACGTAAAGATGTTTTATTTTGAAATGCGAGAGAAACTCGAAGAAGGCGATTTAGATTGTAGCGTAAATAAGCCCAACAGAAAAAGGACTTTAACTTTTTTTGTTTTGGGTGTCTCGATTTGTAACTTTTTTTTGTTTTGGGTGGCTCGCTTTGGAATGGATGGACCGACGGCGTCCTTTTTTGGACAGTTACCGAACGTACCAATTCACCATTTACCATAATGAAATCTGAAAACATTAAGTTTTGAATGTAATTAAAAAGTCCAAAGCTATGTATTGATTAAATAATGTTCTCACCGTACGTAATTATGTCGATTCTCACTTCTTTGGCTTTCTGACAAGTTCAGCAACTTCAAACACCGTCATCCAATCCTGGTGGTCTCAGATATCCGAGCTCTCGCCCAAAGAGGCATGATCTGGTCAAGCGTACCAGGTCCAATACATAGAGGAGCTGATCGATAGCTCACCTTCTTTTGTGCTACCTGCCTGGCTGGCTGACTGACTGACTCATAGCGCACCTGCACTGCGGCCTTGAGTTCAGCACGTGGGCCATACATTGCGACCAATCAGAGCACAAGACTAAGTCTCTCCGCAACAACAAGTAAGAGAACGGTTTCAGATTTAACACCATGTTTGTCGGTTCGAGGAATGAGCGTTTTTTTTCTGTACAAGGGAATTTCCCCAAATCGACCAGCATTATAGCGGGAAACTTTCTTTTTGTGCTGGTAACTTTCATTGGTCGAAAACTTCCATAATCTCTGGCGCCTTCCCCTCCCATTTTCTTCCCCATCATTTATTCTCTGTGTTAATAAATTGTGTGTGCTATTTCCATCGGCCTGGTTCATTGAATCCATTTTCTTGGGATTAACAATTCACATCAGAACTCAAAGAACTTAAAGTAATAACGTAATTTAATTTTTAGCAGTGTAAGAAATTTTAGCATCCTTCAGAGAAAAAAAGATTTATGGTGGAGCCCCAGCAACACCTCGAGGCAAATTTGTTTATTGATAGCAGTAAAAAATAATTCGATTCAATCCTAGCGATATTCAAAATTAAAGCTAGAAAAAAATCCCACAGGATGATCGGCTGTTTTTCATAGAACCAGCAAATATTTCTACTTTTCTTTGTTAATTTACCAATCAAACTTATGATATTTATGTTGAATAAAGTATATTTAGTTTCATCAGGATCCATGAAGTCGTTTTTGAGCTATTGCCATTTAGAATAGTGTCAACCATTTTGGAACACCCTGTAAAATAGAGTAGTCATTGATTACAATGCTCCAGGATAAACAAGTAATAGAATACTTAAAAGAAAGAAATAAAGGTGTATAATAATCCACCTTGACGTCACCAGACCCGTCGTCCACCATACGCTGCTGAGCTGCCAGTTCGGGTCTCGCGTGAAGCTCCATCACGTCAAATTTGACCTGATCGACCTTGGCTGAGGAGACAAGACAAAAATTGTAAAGAATTTTCTGGTGTAGCTCAACAAAGGGTAAAAAGGAGGGGGGAAATATAGTAAAATAGTCTCATATTTTTCCTCAAGAAAAAGTTATTGCCCTTTTTGAAGATTGTTTTCCTCATGTTTCTATAGGAAGACAATTTAACAATTGGGGGGGAATATGAAAACATGCAAAAATGTATTAAAAAAAGAATAGTACTTTTTTCTTTTCTGTTTTGGGCTTACCTATTTTTCCTATGTTGTGTGTGGTGCCCAAGCCTTGCGTTTGATTTTTGTCCGTCCATCCCTTGAACAAATGCTTGAACATGGCCGACTCACCGCCTTCACTCATCACCTCCACGCTGGTACTCGCTGGGTAATTCTTGGCCTTTATGTAACCCTAAAAATCACAACCGCAACAAAATATAAATACAGTACTGTAAAAAAAGCATTCGTCTTCGTCCTGAATTCTATATTTTTGCATATTTATCACTCATAACGGTTTCAGATCATCAAACCAATTTTGATACCACACAGAGACAACCCAATAAAATACAATATGCAGTTTTGAAATGTTAATTACATTTGTTAAGCACAAAACTATCTAGTCCTATCTGCCCCTATATGAAAAAGTAATTGCCCCCCTTGTTAAATCACAAAGTAATTTCGACCAACCACAGTTTTGGGAAAGCTGAGTTCAATTCCATAGGTCACGCCCAAAATTATTTGTTACTAAATGAGTTGAATCAAGGAATCTATTAAATTGGATCTGTTAGACAAAGTCAAGTAGGCTACGAAATCTCAAAAACACAATGGACATGCCATGATCCACAGAAATTCCAGAAGAAAGTAGAAAAATGTGATTAAAATCTATCAGCTTGGAAAAGGTCAAAAAGCCATTTTCAAGGCTGTAGGGCTCCAGCAAACCACTGTCTAAGCCATTGTCCACAATCGGAGCAAACCATTCCAGGAGTGGTTGATCAACTAAGATTATTTCAAGAGTCTGACGACAGCTCATGCAGAAGGTTACAAAAGAACCTCTAAAAACATCCAAGAAACTGCAGGCCTCTCTGGGCTCAGTTAAAGTTAAGGTCAGTGTTCATGACCACACAAAAAGAGAGATATCAGTAAAAAAAGGCATCCATGGAGAGTTTAGACTGCTGTCACAAAAGAACAGAGTCTTCTCAAATTTGCCAAAAAGAATATTGATTATCCTCAAGACTTTTGGAAAAATATTCTTTGGACTGACAAGTCAAAAATCAAACATTTTAGGAGGTGTGTAGCCCATTACATCTGGCATAAAAATGGCACCGCATTTGACAAAAAGAACATGATGCCAACAGTAAAGCAGGGTGATGGTAATGTGATGGTCTGGGGTTGCTTTGCCACCTCAGGACCCGAAAAATTTCCAGTGGTTGATGGAATAATGAATTCTGGTGTTTACCAGAGGATCCTGAAGGAGAACATGCAGCCATCAGTTTGTGCCCTCAAACGTAAGCGCTCTTGGATCAGGCAGCAGGACAACCATCCGAACACACTAGCAAGTCCACCTCTGAATGTCTCAAAAATCAAAATGAAAGTTCTGGAGTGGCCGAGTCAAAGTCTGGATTTAAATCCATTGAGATGCTGTGGTGTGACCTTAAAAGGGCAGTTGTTGCTTGTAAAATCTCCAATACAGCAGATTTGAAACAATTTCGCAAAAAAAAAAAAAAAGTTGCCAAAATTCCTCCACAGCATTGTTAAAGACTCATTACATACGTTTGATTTTTGTTATCACTGCCATAGGTGGCACAACTTGCTATTAGTTCCAGGAGAATTACTTTTTCACATAGGGCCAGATCGGGTTTGATTTTTTTGATTTGATGAACTGAAACCTTTCTGTGTAATAGACAAGGAAAAACCATAGAAATCAGGAAGTGGGCAAATACTTTTTTCATGGTGAGTAAAAAATATAATTTCAATGGATGGTTAGATTGGGGCTTACCACCGCCCGGTTGAGAGCGCCCCGTCTCTCTTCCTGCGAGGCCATTTTCCCTTTCCACACCATCACGCCCGTGCCGCAATTGTCCAAGATGTAGCAGTCCTGAAAAGATACATTTAAACCAATCAACTAGTAAAACCAACTGAAATGATCATGTTCCAGTTCTAAGTATTTACAGAAGACTTGAGGAGGTCTTGGCTCAAGGGCTGTGTGGCCACCTCTTGGACCACCAGATTCCCGCTGACATCATAAACGCTGAAGAGAAATGCAAAGAGAAAAATTGTGATTGGATTGCGGATATGTTTAGGAGGTAAAAAAAAGTTGACATTCAGAAAAAAATTGTTACTGGTAGAGCCTGACGGCGGCACCGGGTGTTTGACGGGGGTCGTCGTCGGGTATGGCATCCTTGAGGGGTCCTTTCCTTTGGCCCAGAACGGCCGTCATGTTCTTCATTAACTCGGGCGTGTCGGCCTCATCGGCACCCTCTACCACACCGATTTGAGCGCGGCCGCCTCGTTCACGGTCGCGAATGTCCCGGGCCAGCAGCGTGGCCTGTCGGGGGTAAAACAACGATTAAAACATTTATATACTGATTATCTGATTGATTGAGATGGAGTTTGCATGTTCTCCCCATCATTGCGTGGCTTTCCTACGGGCACTCCGGTTTCCTCCCACATTCCAAAAATATGCATGTCAGATTAATTGGCCGGTCCAAATTGTCCCTAGGTGTGAATGAGCGAGCGAATTGTCTGTCCCTGAGTGCCCGTGACTGGCTGGTAACCAGTTAAGGGTGTCCCCTGCACGCTGCCCGAGGATGGCTGGGATGGGCTTCACCACCCTCGCGACCCTACAGAGGATAAGCGGTGTGGATAATGGATGGAGAGTGCGCCCTTTAAAACAGTGCGGAAAATGGGTGTGGAAATACGGTATAATAATGAGCTTTTTTTATTCTAATATTGACTACCGGCTACGCATGACCTTAATCTCGTTTCTTCTTCTTTTTTTCTCCGTTTCAGACTTTTGTTGCCGTTACAAGGACATGTTCTTACCAAATTGAGAATGAGGCATAATCGAACATACCACTAGGAGGGTAGGGGGGCACCATGAGACTGGAGATAGTCTGGGGCACAAAGCAGCTTCACCCCTTTTCTCTGGAAATTTGGCTCATGCTGCTTTTGTATTGTTTAACCATAGTAGCGCATATTATTAACTCTTTTAACACTTTGCACTTTTTTTTCATGACCCTGATTTCTCTTGGTGCCCCCTTGGCACTTGATGCCCGACGCAGTGCGCATTATGTGTTTGCGGGGCTATGGCCTTGGACACATTAAAACAAATGGATTCTCTTTGTAAAACCAAAAATACTTATATGTTCAAATGATTCAAACGATTAA
Source organism: Urocampus carinirostris (assembly GCF_059441175.1). Lineage (NCBI taxonomy): Eukaryota > Metazoa > Chordata > Actinopteri > Syngnathiformes > Syngnathidae > Urocampus > Urocampus carinirostris. The sequence goes on along the minus strand of NC_142366.1, from coordinate 10,376,575 downwards.
AAAGGTTCACCTTGAGCTTCTCTCTCCTGTTGCTCTTTTCTCCATTCCACTGCACGATGACTTTGCCCGTGTCCAGAAGGAAAATGTCGCCTGTGTTGAAACTGCTCCATGAAGCATCTACCTGCTCACACAAACAATTTATTCATTATAATAAATCAATTATACATCGTTTTGTATACAATCCAGTCAATTGTTTCTTTTTTGGCGCACCTCCGTCGCCGAGACATGCTTGCGCCCTTTGACATGCAGCAGCCGCAGGACGTCGTAGGTGTTAGTATCCACGTGGTCGAAACCGGAAGACACACCCCCTTTTTTGTAGCTGCGATGTAATAAAAGGAGAAAAAAGGTGCACCATAAAACCAAACACCTAATTTGCGGCCTTTGGCTTGGTAGTACTCACATGACCCCGTTTTTGAAGTAGCTCCTGAAGCGTGGCGATTCGTAGCCCTGCACCTCCCGGTGTTGCACCGGCGCACCCCCAAGGTGTTCGTCCAACTGGGTGATGTAAGCAGCAGCAGCCCCCTGCTCGTCCTGCGATGACGTTTTCCCGATCCAGTAGTGGATGTCGGCTGCGCTCAAGTTCTGACTCATCTGAGGTGGAAAAATTCAAAATTCACAACTATTGGTGTGCTGGATGATTATTTTTCTCACGCACTGTTACTTAAAATTTGACAACTGTTCTTTTAGGAGGAGGTATTGGCAAGGAGTTGCATCACTTTACTTACATGGAAAAATATTTTTAGTTCAATGTTAGTAACATCTCATCTCATTAGGGTCTCAGTAGGGTCGCGGGGGTGCTGGAGCCCATCCCAGCAATCATCGGGCAGTGTGCAGGGGACACCCTGAACTGGTTGCCAGCCAATCACAGGGAACACAGGGACAGACAATTTGCTCGCTCATTCACACCTAGGGACAATTTGGACCGGCCAATCTACCTGAAATGCCGGTCTTTGGAAAGTGGGAGGAAACCGGAGTGCCCGGAAGAAACCCACGCAAGCACGGGGAGAACATACAAACTCCGCACAGGAAGTCCGGTAGCTGGATTTGAACCCACACAGGAGGTTCCCAAGGCCTTAGAACTGTGCCGCACACGCGGTTAGTAACATTTTTTTCTGAAAAAGGGTTTCAGAAAATGGGGCTGCACCAGCATGCTTTGAGATGCGGTGGAAAGTTTTTAGGGTGCACACAAGTAACAGAAATGCTTTTTACAAAATCTCAGTTTCTCTCAGGGGAGCCACAAGTAAAGATTTAGCATGCGCCCCCAAAAAGTAAAAATACAATGCTTGTAGGACCTTTTTAGCTGTTTTTTGAGAAAATAATTATACCTTTGCAAGAAACTGTGAAAAGAACATTTTATTTAGATGTATCTGTACAATACACTACTGTTCATTGCATTAGTGTTAGTATTAGTATTAGTAGTATTATTAGTATTGGTAGTAATATTAGTTTTAGAATTAATAGTGTTATTATTAGTAGTAGTATTTGTAGTATTAGCAGTATAAGTAGTATTAGTAGTATTAGTATTACAACCTATGCCAGTTTTTCTAAGCACTTTGTTGTAATTATTATTTTTTTTCTTTTCCTATTCAACCTGATAGTTTTATCTTTTTACTCTTCGAAGTCTTTATATAACATGTGTTACCCTGGAATGCCATGTCCAAGTCTAGTTCTGGTAACAGAGGTTCTGGGTTGAAATATATTTAAAGTGTTTTTCCTTTTACATTTTTAGCAGGTGCACCAACTTGGTGTTTAAGTTTGGGAGGTGGTGCGCCACGCCTAGGAAGGGTGAAAAAGGTTAAGGATCGAAATTCAGGATTTCAAATCTTTTTTCATTTTTAATTTTTAAAGGGTGTGCCAACTTGGTACAAATGTGAGGTTGTTTTAAGAAGTTTTGAATATAAAATGTTATATAAAATGTTTTTTTTCTTTTTAACTTTAAAGGGGGTGTACCAAAGATTGCAATTTTTGATGTCCTTTTCTGAAGGTTTTGCACTGGTCAGGAAATGTCACTAAAATGCAATGTTTTTCCTTTTGAGGAGGGGAGCGCCATCTTTTTGGATGTTAAATAAGTTGTTGTATGTAAAAGTAATATTTGATGTTATCCTTTACAAAAAAATAAGAGATGCAATTACTCGGTGTTTTTTTCCCCCATTGTTTTTATAAAACATTACGTTGATATATGATGGCTTTCAGGGATTCTTTTTTAGATGTAATTTCTATTTGGCTTGTGTGTACGAGGAGGGCTGCACCCTCATTTTGGGGAATGATGAATCAGGTTTTTGCTTTAAATGTTGGATTTGTGTGAGTGTATTTCTTTATACATTTCTAAGAGGTACACCATCATGTTCAGGGAGAGTAAAATAGTTTTTTTTCTTTTTACTTTTTCAAAGGCGTGCACCAACTCGGTGCTTATGAATAAGAAGAGGTGCACAAGCTATTTAGGGATGGTGAGTGAGGTTTTTGATCCAAGTAAATGTAAGATTGAAATAGTTTTGTTTGTTTTTAACCCCTAGGGTGGAGCACCAACTATCTTTGGATCTTTTTGCACACCCTTAGTGGTCAGGAAATGCAATTAAAATGTTTGTCTTTTTTCATAAGGATGTACGTCCAGCATACTCACATGAAGAACAATGTAACAATCGCCTTCAAAGAAGTTGCCGTAGCTTCGGGGCGGCACAGGCTCCATCTGCATCTTCTGCAGGAAAAAAAAAAGATACAATGCCAACGCTAAAGTCCACATAAAGACATAAATGATTGTTTGCTTTAGGAGATGACTCACGTTGATGGTCCATATCTGCAGGCCGGCTTTTCTGTTGACACTCCTGAACGCATCTTTATTGGCCTCGTTCATCATAACGTGGACTGTGGACTGAGGCGAGCAAACGGATATAAGTTGTTGCCTTCTTGTACAATTAATACTATTATATATCACGATAATGAAGTTGGAATTTTATCAAGATTGTTACTACAATAGTTTAATTAAAAAAGGATCATAAAAAAAGAAGAAAATAGATAAATATCCATCTAAATCTAATCTACTTTATGAATCAAGATTTGTATGTGGATAATATGTGTTATAGTGTTTTCTGTACCATAAGGTTTACCTATAAGCCTTCATTTTTTTCAAAAACAGACCATGCACCTTATAATACGGTGCGCCTTATATATGGATCAAAATTGAGTCGCAACAGGTCTCGCAACTACAATAAGCAGCCGCCGACTCAATTTCCCCCATAGAAGAAGTAATGTGCGGTGCATGCTGGGATATATATACACAATCGTTTCATTTTCTTATCATTGTGTCAATCATCATTTGAATCGGTCACTATTGGCTAAGGTTATTTGGAGGTAAAAAGGCGGGTCCTTTTTACCATTCACAGGCTTGTATAGGCTGAATCGGGGTAAGGCAAAGCCTGCAATTGGCCGAAACAAATGTGAATCACAAGTTAGGTTGGTGTACGGCCTAGATTAAAAAAATATGGGGCTAAACAGACAGCTAGCCACAAGCAACATCCATCGTTGGACAGATGATTTTCAACCAATTTTTTTATTTGTCGGCATTATCCCGTGTTTTGGAGAACATAAATATTTTACACAGTTGGATTCACTACACTAACGGATATAAGGAGTCCGAGGATGCGTATTATCATCAAATGTATAAGGGGTGTCAAACTCGTTTTAGCTGGGGGCCACAAATGCTATAAAAAAATCACACGGGGGCCGGACTAGTAAGTTTAATAGAAAGAGAGAGAGAGAAAAGGACAGAGAAAGAGAGGGAGGGAAAGAGACAGCGATAAACAGATAGGGAGAACAAAGGAGTCAGAGTAAGAGTGAGAGAAAAAGAGAGAGCAGAATAGAGATATGAATGGAGAAGAAGGGTTAAATTATTACAGAGAGAAAAAGTGAAAGTGAAAAAAGAGAAAGATAAAAAGGACTAGAGAAGTGAAACGACAGGAAAAAAAGAGTCAGCAGGAGAAAAAGAGACAAAGTGAGGTGAGAGAGAGAGAAAGCGAGAGAGGTCAAAAAAGGAAAAGAAAGAGGGTGAGAAAGAAAGGGAAAAATAGAAAGAATGAGAATTAAAGTGTAAATTAGAGAGATAAAATAATAAAGAGCAAGACAGAGAAAAAGAAAGAGGTAGAGAGTAAGAGAGAAATAGAGAAAAGAGAAAAAGAGAGAGAAAGAGAGAGTGAACAGGAGAAAGAAAAAGAGGGAGGAATAAATTAAAAAAGAAGTGAGTCAAAGAGACATGGAGAAATACTACCACAATTGTTTTGCAATTGTTAACTGGCTTTGGTGAAATCCGGTGGAAATATTGAAAACTACAGCTCATTTTCCTCTTGCGCTTCTCTCAATTTTGTCTTGCGGGCCAGATTTAAACCATTGGTGGGCCTGATCTGGCCCGCGGGCTGCCTGTTTGACACCTGTGATCTAACGTGAAGGCTGCAAGACGACGTCTTTGGTGAGCTACACCGGCTTTAGATTTTTTGTGTATCTTGTTTCAGACCAATTGTGATGTTTCTGTGATGAGTATATTTTGAAATGATCAATATATCTTTGAATTCCAAGACTTTAAGCTTTCCAATGACATTGGCATGGTGTATTTTAGGGACTGGTGACCTCGTATTTGCTTCTCAACAGTCCAACGGAATGAAAAGGCCTTAATAAAGTTTGACTGAGCTATCTGGTTGTCTTGTTGACGATCCTACTGTAGTGCCTTATAGTTGGGTGCGACATATGTATGGAAAACATGACAAAAGACTATTTTGGGGGTGGCGCGCCTTATAATCGATGTGCCTAATAGTGCAGAAAAAATGTTTGTATGTGTTTGTATGCTCCGAAACGGTTGGACTGATTTTCGTGAAAATTTACTCAGTTGTACTTTAGGCTTCTGCGAGTGTCTTTAGCTAGCTTGTGTCCAGGCACCCTTCATAAACACCAAAAAAACTGATAAACATCTGCTTTCAGGTACAAGCGGCTCTCAAACTGCTTTCGGCTCTTTGGCGCTCCTTAGTGGTTTTCTGACGCTTTTTCAACAAACCACAGTCAGAAAACAACCTTGCCCAAGTAAAATGAATGCCCAACAACACCGGGCCATTATGCTTGTAGAAATATATAGAAATATATTAAATAATAATATATCATATATACATCCATCCATTTTCGGCACCGCTTATCCCAGGGATGTGAAACTCATTTTAGCTCTAGGGCCGGATTTAGACTGTCTGTTCTGAGGCGGGCCGAATCAGTAAATGAATGTTAACTCCAATTTTTTTATCTTTGTATTTCTGTATTATCATTCAGCCTGCATTGGTAACCTACACTACATATTATAATTACAGATAACAGGGGCACTTTTCGAACCACAACACATTGTTCAAAAACTATGGCGAAATACGATTTTCATGTTTAGCAAAGAATGTATTCACTGTTTTTAGTATTTGTCAATAATTTTTTTCTTTTCAAACATTTTGCAATAAACATCAGATCAAAAAACTAAGAGATCACCTGAGAAGAAAAAGGGATGAGAGGTTGAACCTTGAAAAAGCTTAAAAGAGACCCGTCCCCAAAATATCTTTGGACGCTTTTTATATCAATCATACAAACAAATGATAATATCTTACATCATTATAACATTCATTTGTTAACCCATTTAAAAATGATCACACCGTTTACAGTATTTTATATTATTTGTGAATGTTTTCTTTTTCCATCCATCTCCTCCTTACTCTCTTACAACAACAAAATGGGATTCTTATGTGCAACAAGAGCGAGCTACAAGGGCCTGACAAGACCAAATGACGGCCTGTGCCCAGTTGAGGGAATAGTTTTACACCTGAGCCAACTCATTGCGCTACACAAACTCAACACTGCCCTCTAGCAGCGAGAGAGGGCACCTGGTTTGTATTTGTTTCATGACATCATAACTTTTGATTTAAATTACCTTGACACACGGTCCTTTTTTTACACATAGTCTGAAATTTAGGAACTCCAGATTAAATTAGCATCTGGATCCAGCTTTATCTGCATCCGCTCACTCATACCTAAGGAAAATTTAGACCCGCCAATCAACCTGCCATGTCTTTGGAATGTAGGACGAACATATTTGCCCGGGGGAAACCCACGCAGACACGGGAGAAAATGTTTAAACTCTGCACAAGGAGGGCGGTAGTTAGGTTTAAACTCCCCGAACTATGGAATGGACGTGCTAACCCCTGATAATACAGGGTTGTTCTAAAAAATGTGATATATTATGAGTTGTACATATCACAGAATGTACATTATCAAGGCAAATGAAATAGAAAAACTATTCATGTTAAAGATCACTAGTTGTATTTTTCCAATGAGAAATTCAAAAGAAAGTGGATTATGTGAACGATTTCACAAATGTTCATTCAATATGCGCACCACCTGAGACATCGTCTGTAATCCAGCTCCTGCCAAAACAATGAAGCATATCTTGGGTAACAGCCTCCACCAGATTTTTTCCTTTTTCTTTTTATATACAAATTATCTGCTGTGAGTTAATACAAGGAAATAGACATATTTATAATAATCATTAATTATTAATATTCAAAAGATTCACATTTTGTAAACACCCTGCATGATATAAATACACAGCATAAAAATATCATGTTTTGAAAATATTTGAGGATGTATTATTATAAATTATGATAAATAATGGATAATATATAATAAAACATGTATGCATACGTAGACATAATCTTGTAAAAATATTTAACAAAAATGATATTTTTGTGTAAAATATATATAATGCAATATAAATAAAATATGAGGATATAATCCATAAATTTTGAATAAAAACGGGATTGTAGAAATATTTAAGAAGATAAAAGGATGGATTTTTATATAAAATATGATACAATAAAAATACTGAATTAAAAATATAATTTTGTGTAAATAGCTAAGAAAATAAAACGATGGATTATTATATAAACATTGTATAAAATGTATAAAAATATCCCTGCAACAGGCTGGCAACTAGTTTAGGGTGCCCCCTGCTCACTGCCCGGAGACAGCTGGGATGGCCTCCAGCACCCCTGCGACCCTACTCTGGATAAGTGGTGCAGATAATGAATGAATGAATGAATGTATAAAAATACAGAACAAACATTATTTTAAAAGAAAAGGATATGATTATGATTTGAAATATAACATATAAAATATAAGAATATAAAATGGCAGAATGAAAATGTCATTTTGTAAGAAAATAGTGATGGAATTTTTTATATAAATATAAAAAAATTATAAAATATATACAAAAATAAAAATGTATACAAATACATAATACAAACACTTTTTTTAAATTTAATAACATATATACAAAAAAAGAAAATATATAAAAATAAATAATAGAAATAAAGCATTATTTTGCAAAACTATTATAGAAAAAAAAAAGTTAAACCATTCAACAAGCGTTAACTCCTATCCTTATGGTTAAAAACAATTGAGGTTTTGTGAGTTTTTTTTACTGGCTTTTTTAATTTAAGTTTTTTTTCCTTTACTTTGCATTTTTTGAAGTTCAGTCACATTCATCACCTAAAAAGTGTTAAAATAATTAAACTGTCTATTCCGCCATTTCATGAAGGGTGTGCAGACTTTCTATCTATGAGACACTTTGAACTTCTGATAAGTAGTCGACACACCCTTACTCCGATTATCTACTTTGATATGAAAGGATTGCTTGTATTAATAATTGATTTAATTTTGCTAATATTTATCCCAATATGTTTGTCTCACTTCCAGTTCCCGGTGGAATAGAGAGATTCCAACAACAGAAATGTAAACAAGCGAGCGAGCGGTGTTTACCTTCGTCTTTAACCCAACAAAAGAGCAGCTGTGACTGTTTAGTGACCTCATTGAACAAAAATTAAAAAGAAAAATCTTCATGTCACAGACAGGAAAAACCAGTTCAATTAACTCTCATTGCGCTCATAAATCAACACAAAAGTACTCTTTCACTATGTACACATATTAGTATAGAAAAACTACATTTCAAAACCTACCTGGGCGTCTAAGGAGCAGTTTAGGTTGAGAAAAATACAAAAAAGAAATCAGTGTACTAGGTGTGGAGTGTGAGGGCCACTATGAGTGTATACTGTATGTGTGCTTGGGTTGACTGTATTTACTGCCACGCCCACTCCCTCCACACACCTGTAGTACCGCTTTTCTGCAGACCTATACAGGTAGCGATACTTATAATACTGATATTTTCAAGGAAATACCTTTCAATCATAGCGTAATTTAGAGTGCTAGCTGGAGTATTGCTCCAAGAACTTTTGGTGATATTGCCACAGATCAGGCTTCCAACTTTAAGCTAAAAAAACTGAAAATATTTTCTAAAAGTCAAAAAGATCTGAGACACAATCATGAAGTAGAACCAAGTTATTTCATCATTTCATATGATATTTACAACAAAGAAAACTGAGAAGTAGGTTTTGCAAAATAATTGCCCCCTTGTTCTCTCAGCTTAGCCCACTGACTCCAGAAGTTCCCTAATGACTCCGGAGCGATCCAATGTCAACCTAAATGACTAACAATGACAGTGTCTCATTAAATTTTCGTTTAAATGCATCTGAAAAGGCAGAATTATGAAGCTTGTTATACAACATTATGGAGACCAAAGAACACACCGGGCAGGTCTAGGATAATTTTGTGGAAAAGTTCAAAGCAGGATTGGGATAAAAGAAGATTTTGCAACATTTAAACATCCCTTGGAGCACGGCGGGAGCAATAATATCAAAATGGAGAGAGCATAAAACCAATGAAAACCTACCAAGACCTGGCCATCCCTCTAAACAAGGGGTCGGGAACCTGGGCTCACGAGCCAGATATGGTTCTTTTCATGAGTACGTATGGCTCGGAGATAAAATACTACCAGCGTCAATGTCCTTTGTAGCGTTTCAATTCTGACAAGCACAGTACAGAGTTTGGTGCATGCATATGCGAAGCAGCGATAAGAGTTTGAATGGTTCACTCCAATACAGTCAAGGTGTCACACCAACAGACCCCGTTTTGGCTATGCGTCACTAGGCAATCCTTTATATGGAATCTCATTAAATAATGTATAATCACTGTTGAGAATCTTGATGGTAAAAACCAACAGAACAAACTGTAAACACCCCAAAACACCAGCCAAGCACACAGAGCAATTTGATTGGGTGAGCAGTAGGGGTGTGCTAAGATCTGCCCCCTCTGTCAATTGCACCCACTGCGCTGAAATCAAATACCTCTGTGAACTTTTCTTAGTTTTTTGTGACATTTTTACCAAAGAACTCTGCTTGTTACTTTTTTTCGAAAGCAGTATTTATGAAAAAAATTAGGGTCTAAATGAGCCTCAATGATGTTAAGTTACTGTGGCAGGGAGACAAGTTGAGAGTGGTATATTTAGTATAATTATCCATCCATCCATCCATTATCTCCACCGCTTATCCTCAGTAGAGTCGCGGAGGTGCTCGAGCCCATCCCAGCTATCTTCAGGCAGTGATCAGGGGACACCCTGAACTGGTTGCCAGTCAGTTACAGGGCACACAAGAGACATACGCTCATTCACACCCAGGGACAATTTGGACCGGCCAAATAACCTGACATGCATGTTTCTGGAATGTGGGAGGAAACCGGAGTGCCCGGAGGAAACCCTCGCAAGCACGGGGAGAACATGCAAACTCCAAACAGGAGGTTAGATTTCATGACCTCAGAACTGTGCCGCACCTACTAACCACTGCGCCGCCGTGCTGCCAATTTAGTATAATTATTAGTTTATAAATGTTATCAACTCATATAATGTCACATAGTAAAATAAAATGCGCTGATAATGTAGGTTTTGTCTGGAGAGTAGGTTTGGCAGCTTGTTGAATTTTGTCTTAAAACATCTGGTATTGCTCCTGCCCTCTCTCAAAAAACAAAAAAATAAATAAATATTTTGCTATTATGGCTCTTTTGGTCAAAAAGTGTCCCGACCCAAAGTCTAAACCTTTGGGCCAAACAAGGAGAAAACTAATCAGTGAAGCATCCAAGAGGCCCATGATCACATTGAATGACATGCAGGCATACACAGCTGAGGTGGGACAATCTGTGCATAAGTCATTAGTCATATTCTGAATAAATCTGCTCTTTATGGAAGAGAGGCAAGAAGAAAGTCATTTTTGAAAATTTACCATGAAAAAGGCCCGATTGCCGTTTGACACAAATAATATGTGGAAGGAGGAACTGTACCCTGGTCAGACAAGACTAAAATTGAACTCTTTGAGCTGAATGCAATGTGTTACACTGCACATCACCTTGAAAACACCATCCCCACTGTCAAACATGGTGGTGACAGCCTCACCCTCCATGTTTGCTTTTATTCAGCAGGGACTGTGAAGATTGTTAGAGTTAGTGGGAAGATGAGTGGAGCCAAATACAGGGCGATTCTGGCAGAAAAACTGTTGGAGTACGCAAGAGACCTGAGAATAGGGCGCAGGTTCACAATCCAACGGGACAACGGCCCTAAACATAAAACAAAATCTACAATGGAATAGTTTAAACCAACATTATAAAAGGTGTTAGAATGGCCTAGTCAAAGTCCAGACTGCATCCTATAGAGCAGAGGTTATCCATCACCATCAATCCTTAAGGAAAGGGCTGTTTAGTGAGGAAGAACAGGCAAAAATGGGAAAAATTTAGAGTCATACCTAAAAAGACTTGTAGCTGTAAACGTAGAGGGGGGATTTTACAAAGTATTTTGTGTGTGTGTGTGTGTATATATATATATTATATATATATATATATATATATATATATAAATGAAATGCCTACTTTCCATTTTTTACTTGTTAGCACAGTATATGTTGAAAAAATGTGTTTGGTTTTTTCACAAATGTGTCTCAAATGTTAAATCTTAGAAAATATTTCAATTTTTTTAGCTTTAAGTTTGAAGCCTAAAATGTGGTACTATGACAAAAAGTTATTGGGCTTGGGGGGGAATAAATCCGCTATCCATTGAATGGCACGATACCGATACTTTATATTCAGTATTGGTATCGGTACTCGCCAGGCCATAACAATAATGATATTATCTAGAAAGAATGTTGGATTTCTGATTACTCAAAGCTTATTTCTTACCTCAGTATCCGTCCCGTCCGCCATTGTTGTGATATCGCCGCCTTTATTTCATGTCTGAGTCGCACACAAAAAAAACTACCTGCACAAAAATCCTCAGAGATCCGAAAAACAAAACAATAGGCTCAGTTAGGTTCACCTCGCACATCACATGAGGGCCCTAAAGCTCCTTGTGGTTGCACATTAACCACTTGACATCCGTTCGCTGAGAGTACGAAAGTCATAATAAAACATCAAATAAAATAAGCAATGGGTAAACATATATCAGTAACAGAGAGGTGGAATCCCCCCACACCCCATTTACATGATTTAAAAATGTCAATAAATATACCCAAAAAATAGAACATCCATTTAGAATTCAAAAAATTGTTATAAACAAAAAAGATAACATATATACAAATACCCGGTATATATTTTTAAATAGTTTTAAAAAATTGTTATATTTTGACCTAACAAGCTTTACAAAAATGTTGAGAATATAAATTACAATAGTTATAAAAATAATAAATAAAAAAATAAATGACTGTAAAATAAAATAAATGCATGTAATATTTTTAAATTACATCATTTTTATTTAAAAAATAATTGTGATAAAAAAAAATAACGAAAAATAATTTTTAAAAAAAATTATTTTGTGAGTAAATTACAATATAGTTTAAAAAATAAAAATAAAGACCTAAGGAAAAACAGAATAAAAAAATAGATCAGGATTTTATCTAATAATTAATTTAATTATAAAAAATCTACAAGATATAATTACAATATAGTAAAATATATTAAAAACATTTGAAAATGTAACAATATAAAACATACTCCAGAAACTATAAAATCGTTTTTACAAATATTTTACATATTGTTATATACAATACAGTATTACATTTGTTATTATCATTCAAACAAATGATACTTTAAAATTATTTTTAAAATTGATAAATGGTTACAAAAATATCAATAGTTAATCAAGAGAAAATATTTATTAATAGACACAAATAAAAGAATTAATGTATTAAAATTATAAAAGTAGGAGTTTAAAAAAAATGTCAATGAAATAGAAGAACCAAGTTCTTACTCTATGAAAAAATGCAGAAAAACACCACACAAAGTGAGCATGTGCAAACTTGCAGCTTTAATCATGTTGTACAGTACCAGTTCCATTTTTTCCCAATATATTAATATGCACCCGAACCCCCCAATAAATAGAATTTCATTTTATCTAGGCTAATCAATGTATATGTATATATATTTATAATTTTTTTTGTCAACATTGAACCAGTAGATGCTGATGTCGATCAAAACGGAATCACTCCAAAAAGAAACATCGATTTGATTAGACAAAATTACATTTCGATAAAAGTGGCAGAAATTCAGAATAGCTTTTATGTACTGTAATCCCTCGTTTATCGCAGTTAATGGGGACCAGCAATATGCGAAAATCTGTGGATTTTCACCCTCCCATTTTTTAACATGCAGGCTCTGCTGTCCCCCGATTGAAACAACAGTCGACCGGGGATAATGGATCGTGGCTGCACAAGTGCTGATTCAGAAATAACCGACTGGAGAAATTGGATTATGGTTTAAACAGTGCAGGACACAAATTTGCTCTCTTGTACCCTGTTTTCAGGAATATTCGAATGGGGATAACGGATCATGGCCAAAACAAGGCATGCCACTAATTTGCTGTTTGAACTTTGCTCCTTGCAATAGTTGACTGCGGATAATGGATTGCAGTGCCATCACACTGCAGGTGGGCTATAATGGCACGCTTCAGCAGCAAAAGCCAAACAAAATATATAAATATGGTCTGGTGCCCCTGATCTCAGCAATAGTTGACTGGGGATAATGGATCTTGGCCACAATTGTGCATTTCATATTATGTAGGACAAAAATTGAATGCCTCCTGACAAAAGTCCCTAACACCAGCTACTGGAGGAGCACATTTCATTTTAAGTGTAAATAATAGCAGAAAGGAGCTGCCAGGTTTGACAGAAGGGTGCTCAGTCGGTCCTGATTGCAACAATATGCAACCGGGGATAATGGTTTACAGCTGCATAAGTGGAGTTCACTTTTAAGTGGACAGAATGGCAAAAAAGAGCTTCAGGCCTGACAAAAATGTGCTCTGAAGGCCCCTGCTTGCAAAATCTGGGATAATGGATCACGGAAAATTCTTCAAGCCTTGAAGTAGCAAGGGATTACAGTATTTTGCTTTTTGGAGAATACGGGGAGTGGGATGGAGGGCAAAAGAGAGGGGGGTATTTTTGAAGTAGCAAGTGCGCCCCCTATGTGAGGAAACCAGCACAGTAATGAAGGCACTTCATTCTGAAAGAAGACAAATCTTGCACAAGAAAAAGAAAAATCACACACTTGGAACAGAACTTTTGCAGTTTTTTTCTTTTTTTTTGGTAACTAAAATATGACTTTGATAGAAAAGTACTTATTCATGTGTTCTTCTTAGAAACATGGGGTATTTACAAGGGGTCTTTTTTCTTGTGGGGGCGCCCTGCTACCTGTCCCTCAGGTTCTGCAAGTGGTTGTAAACGTCGTCCTCCTTGCTGAGGTTCTCGAAGATGGGGAGAAGATCCAAAAGCTCCGTGTCCGACATGTCGTCGAACCACGATTGCACCGGCACCTGATTGGACAGACAAAAAGAAAAAATACAAACATTTAAAAGAAAAAAAGAAGACCCTCTGCCCAGTTACCCGACAATTGGTCAATTGGCAAAGAAAGTCCAATCCAAAAAATAAAATAAAAATGAAAAATCCACTTTTGTTTTCAAGCCCCAGTGTTTAATAATTGACGGATAGAGCAAGGGCCAGGGCCACAGAGCACAGCGTGGCGGCAGGATGCCAGACAAACCTGGCGGAGACCTGAGTGGGGATTCCACGGTGTAAAAGAAATACATTTCTCCATCTAGGATTTTTTATAAAAATGAACATTGGTAGGATAGCTTATGTATTTTGCCTAGTATTCAGATTAATGTTTTTTCAACTGGATGATTTTTTTTTGTACTACTGGGAGGCACTAAATATTACACACTGTCCCCTTAAGTGACCAAAAACCTATTCTATTATACATAGATTAAAATTTAGACATAGTAAGGCGCCCGCTTTGAGACTGGGAGGTCGGTGGTTCGCGCCCCGGCCGAGTCATTCCTAAGACTTAAAAAGTGGTCGGCGGCGCCCTCTGTTGGCTGCGGCTGCATCGGCTCGCTACAACGGGTCAGGTGCAATCGACATTTCGTTCTGTGTACATTGTTACACAGAATGACATTACAAGGAAATTATTATTATTATTATCAATTAACTTGTTAATTTTTTTTCATCAATTTGTCATCAAGACTTCTTGTGATTGAGGGATGAAAAAATAGACATGACTTGGGTTTACTCCCTTCCACTCTGTCTCTCTCTCTCTCTCCATCTCTCCTTTTCTTTTTTCTCTTTCTTCTTACTCTGTCTCCTTTTCTCTCACTATTTCTCTTTTTTATCTCTCTTTCTTTATCACTTTCTGTTTTTTTTCCTCTCCTCTCCCTTTTTCTTACTGTCTCTCTTTTTCCATGCATTCTCTACCCCTCTTTTCTCTCTCTTCTTTTTCTTCATTTCTCTCTGTCTTTTTTCTTCTCTCCTTTTCTCTTCCTCTTTTTTTATGTGTTCTCTATCTCTCTCTTTCTCTCCTTTTCTCAGTGTCTCTCTTTTTCTCTCACCTTCTCTATCTCTGTCTTCTGTTCTTTCTCTCCTCCTTCATTCCTTTCTCTCTGTCTCTTTCCTTTTTTATTTCTACTCTCTGTCTCTCTCTTTCTATACCTCTCTCTCTTTAATCTACTAGTTAGGCCCATGAGTGTTTTTTGTATCATGGTTAAAATGAGTCTGACACCTCTGGTCTTAGACAATACAGTGCTATCTGGTGTTCAAATATTAGACAATGTACCTTTAAGATTTCACTCTGGCATACATTTTTGGGCAGATTAAAAACAAGTTGAATACTAAACAACAAAGTATGTACTGACGGCGTTTTCGGGATGGAAGATGTAAGAGGCGGGCGAGTTGTCGACGATAATGACTTTAGCGAGTTCTCGTCCAAGCCGGCTGAGGTCTTTGACGTAGTTTCCTCTGTGGAAAACACAGGATTCCCTGAAGAGACGGGCGCGGAAGACACCCCAGCGGTCCAGCAGGTCGGCCACCGGGTCCGCATACTAGGAAATGTCACATTTTTACAGCTGAAATTAGCAAATACACTTCAAGGCCTAAGATATGACGCTCTATCTATTTCATACTTTAAGATTGACACCGCTCAAAAGCGTTATTTGTGTAAATTAGTGAATAAAACATAACAATGTCACATTTTTACAATCGAAATATAGATATTTCAAGACATTAGCAACACATTCCACTTTATTTATCGCAGGGGTCGGGGACCAATGGCTTGCAAGCCAGATACGGATTTTTTTACAGGTACATACGGCTCACGCAAATTTCAATTATAGCATTACAATTCTTATTGACTCAAAGTCGGGTCAAGTGCTCACCTAGCCAACAAAGCACTAAAAAGGGGACGATTCGGTCCAGTATATAAAGGAAACAGATTCCACTCCAGTTTACAGTCAAGGTGTCACACTAACAGACCCCGTTTTGGCTGTTTGTTGCTAAGGAATCCTTTTTATGGAAGCTCGTTAAACAATTAAGTTCACTGTTGAAACACTTGGTGATGAAAACCCACAGAAGAAAAAGTAAACACCCGGAAAAGCAAGCCAAGCGCACAGAGCAATTTGATTGGGTGAGCAGTAGGGGTGGTCAGAGCTATGCGCACAGCACACTTCTCTATGCCCAGCGTCGTCTTCACCGGAAATAAATACTTCAATATCCTCGTTTGCAGTATTTTGTGACATTTACAAAAGAACTCCGCTTGCGTCTTGATTTGAAACCATTATTCATAAAAAAAAAAAAAAGAAAGTCAAAATGAGCCACAGTTGTTTTGTCCGAGCTGCGTGCTTTGGTCATCTAAAGCTGTGTGGGGGGAGTTTACCTGCCATCTTGTACAGTGTGCGTACCTTTTTTGCCTTTGCCTGCTTTTAAGTATGTGATTGTGACTTTTCCTTTTGTGTTTTTCGCTGTGTGCCTCACAATTAGTATAATATTGTCCAGATGGCTCCCCGTTAGTGTGCGGGATCCCAAAGGCTTCCAGTTTTGTTTGGTCTTGGTTAGCCTCGTAAACAGTCGGGTAGCTTGCTTGCCTGCCGTGCTCATAGTTTTTTTCACCTGGCTGGGTTCGTGTTGGTTGGCGTGGTCGTTTTCTTGTTGTTGACTTGCGGTTACCCTGGCTGCTTACTGCATGTTTTTGTTCTGCCAGCCTCCCCTTTATTTCAGACAATCGGTCCCAGTTCAAACTCTATAACATCTGGCTAGCCTGCCGTGATCATTTTGTATATTTAGGGATGGGTTTATGTTGGTTGCCATTGTATATTTTTTGTTGCTGGCTCCCTGTTACCCTTAATATTACAGCGAGAGAACATTGTAAACCCTTTTTAAACCCTTTTTTAAGAGCATGCAGCACAATTCCCCGCGCCTTACGCACTACATATCTTAGGTTCGGCACAATATCACAGCTGAATGTTGCCTACCTTGGCTAAGCTAGCTGTGAATAGGACACATTCAAACAGCTCCCCCATCCGCTGCAAGAACTCATCAACATGAGGCCTCTTCAGCACGTACACCTGCAACACAACTTAAGTGTATAATAGTGCGTACAACAAATTAAAATAGAGTCAGTTGTCATCTTGACAGCTGTCACAGGTGTAGGAATCCGGTGCGTCTCGTTCATCATCGGGTTTCCCAATGAATTGCGGCCGCCCCCGAGAGCAAGTAATCGAGAAGAGGCCGCCTTTGACACAAAAAGCCTATCCTGGATTACTTGAACCCGGTTGCAGCTGAATGTGGGCACACGGCAGTCAACGTTAGCTGTCAACGTAAGCAAGTACCTGATGAACGGTTCCATCAATCTCCACAGGGACGATGAAGTCCGCGTTGCTGATTGGCTGAAAGTCACATGACAAAACAAGACGTTTTGTGTGAGCCAACAACCGCCAAAAAATGTTCAAAACAACAACAAAAAAACCTCATACGCCATTTGTGCTATCTTTGAAAAATGTCAAAATTATTAAAATACACGTGTTAAAATTTAGATAAATATATAAGGTCTTCAATGATCAAATAAATATTAAAAAACGTCATAGTAGTACTGCACTCGTCTTAGTACCTAAAAAAGTGCAGTCTAAAAGCCCTACAACAGGGGGCACTGCGGCTAAAGAAATTATTGCATTGCTTCTCTTACCATTACTTGTGTATTTTGTTGTAATATATGTAAATCAAAGTACCATAGCAACGGCAAAATGCCATTATTACTACTATTATCATTATGAAGTAAAGCATATTATAAAAATACTGAAATTGCAAATATTGCTCATTAAAACGCGACATTAAAAAAATAGTAACCAAAAATTACAATAAAAAAACAAAATATTTTTTATCAAATACAGTAGTTATATTTTTTAAAGTACTTTTAATTGGATCAGTCATAATTACAGTTGTTCATTTTCCTCGGTGTAAAAATTCATATTATTTAATTGCATATAATGACAAATTATTGTTGATCAGTTCTTTATACAATATATGCTAGAAATTGAACTAAAAAGACAATTGAAATTTTAAAATACATAGAATAAAAAAACTTAAAAACACACCAACATCAAAACAATAACAAAAATAATATTATAAAATCTTAAACCATTCACAAAACTTGATTACCTAATTGATGACGTTATTCATTCAGAGTTCTTTTTCATGGCCAAATTCGAGCACTTTTTAAAGACTTTCAAAGCCAATTTTCCAATAGCATTACAATAAGAAATCCAAGATAGATGGACAGAGAAAAAGATAGAGAGAAAAAGACAAGAGTGAAAGAAAAAGGAAAACAGGAAATAAATAATGAGAGAAAAAGACAGGGAAAGAAAGATAGGTAAAAAGAGAAAATAGAGAAAAGGAGAAAAGAAAGTGAGAGAGAGAAAGAGTAGAGAGGAGTCAATCCAAGTCATGTTTAGTTGTATAGTCTTTAATCACAAGAAGGCTCGATCAAAAGAACGGGAGCCTCAACTTTAGTTCTAACCCTAGCAGTAGTTCAGGAGGTAGAGCGATCGCTTTAGGATTAAGGGATCCCAGTTCGAATCCCGGCTTGTCCATGTTACATGTCGAAGTGTCCTTGGGTAAGACATTGAACCCCCAATTACCCCCAATAAGCAGGTTAGCGCCTTACATAACTGCACAGATCACGGCCGCTATTGGGAAATGCGAAGCACAATGTAAAGCGCTTTGGGAAGTCATTGACTTGAAAAGCGCTATATAAATGCAGATCATTTCAATGCAGATCATGTCTAACCTTATTTCGGAACCCTAAAATCGGTTTAAAACCCTAACATGCAGCCCAATTCCTAGCTCCACACCTAACCCTAGCTGTAACTCTGGCACTAACCAGGTTTAAAACCATAATCCTAGCTCTAAACGTATTTTGGAACCCTACATTAAACTTAGAACGCTAATGTGGAGCTAAAATCTAAGTTCATAACCCTAAACCTACACCTAATTCTAGCTGTAACCCTAGCCCCTACCCCATTTCAGAACCCTAAACTCATCTTAATACCCCAATATGGAGCTTAACCTTATTTTATGATCCTAACCTAAATTCTATTTTGGAACCATAAAAGAAGTTTAAATCCCTTAATTGAAGTCCATAACCTAGCTCCTTTCTCCTAGCCCGGGAGTCAGCAACCCTGGCGCTCAACCAAAAAAGATATATAATATATTTTTCTTTTAATATGGTTTCTGTAGGAGGACAAACATGACACAAACTAACATTTTCCAATCCACTAAAAAAATGTGCGGGATAAACAATAAATTTCATATACTTTGAAGCATCTCTCCTGTGCTTGTTTTCCTTTCTCTCCCGTGTTTCCTATGTTAAAGCTGAGCGGACCCCAAGCTCCGCCTCTAACGCTACACTCTAATTTCAACATTGAAGTCACATTAAACAGATGGGAACAAAATCCTGTTATAGGCCCTTTTCATTATCAAAGTAGTTGTATTTATAAAGTGATTTATGATTTTTGTCAATGTGTATTTGAAACGATGGCCCGACAATGGCTGCGTTGATTTGATATCAAAAGAGAGAGAGAAGGATGCTACTGCGTTTTACCCATGCACTGACTTGCTTGACATGTGCACAGAAATTGAACTTCTACTGTGTCATATTTATTTAATGTACTTTACCTTTTCAAAAGGCTGCCGTTTTATTTTATATAAATGCATGCTTAGTTTTATTGCACTCTTTTTGTTGCCCAAATAAGGGGTTCATTCCATTTTGTTGTTCTTTTGAAAATATTGTATTTCTTTATTGCGTTTAATTGAGTTAATCAAAGCAATAAAACACAGGGGGTGCATCATTCTTCATAGGATGATAGTAAACTGACAAATAATTCACTTAACTTGTTGCGTAACCATGCTTAACATGAACTTAAAGCTTTTTCATTCGTTCTCCCGATAAACTTATATAAAAACCGACGTGGTTAAAGGCAACAAACACACACCACCCACATTTGCTACACTAACATAGCTAATATAGATATAAACAGCATGTGTTGCATTCGTTATATGGCTTTTAATTTCTTGAGGATCCAGACGAATTTGTTTTGTTTTTTTAGTTAAATATGGCTCTTTCAATATTTTGGGTTGCAGACTCCTACGCTCGCCCAAAACCTCACTAAGAAACATGGGAACAATTTTAAGCATTTACAACCACTTCACCTTAAGTTCAAGCACTTTCAAACCTTGAATGTACAACATTAAAATTAAAGCATCATCAAGGATTTCGAGCACCCGTACGAACACTGCACAGCACTCACTTTACTCTTGTTATGTAACGCACCCGTTTGTGCTATCCACGTGAGCTTTTTTCAGTTTTCTTCCCCCAACCCTCACCCCCCACACTCCGTTCAGTTCCTAATTTTCAAGCTTCCATCGTCTGGAACCTGCCAGGCGTCCCAACCGGACATCAATCAGCAGGGAAGTGTCTCGCGCTTTTGCTTTAAATTCATTTCCTGTTGATTTATGGAGTCTGAACATATATTGGGGGGCGTGGCTGCAGAGTGAGTAAGTGGTTTTGGGTGATTTTGGACGGTTTGCAGTCTCGTGATGCCCCGCATGTGACCGTGTCTTATGGTGATTTATCCCAAAACGTACAGCTATATTGAGAAATTTTATTTTATCACATAAAGGGATAAGCGCTTAGGAAAATGTCCGAATGCTATGGTTATGTTGGTGTAGAAAACACAGGGTACTCCTCTTGTTTTAAATTGGCGTAAAGAAAAAAAATACTCGTGAGGCCCCAACAACAGATTCAACACGATGCAAACATTGGCAATGCATTAATTCGGAATAAACGACGGAGGCGGGGTTTATTTGTATTTTACACATTTAATATTTAGTAAAATAATATCTAAAGTTATAGAAAAACAAGAAGTAAATAATACTAATCTTTTAAGAGTGTTTTTTTAAAAATACCTTGAAGGAGCTGTGAACAAGCGTTTCGTCCAGGTCGATCACCACGCAGTTCCTGCCGTAGTCTTCGATACTAACTTCAGGCAGGAGGAACTTGTCTGGAGGCTGCGAAGGCAAACAACACACTTGAAAAAATTCTGAATTATGCAGACATCCGAGGAAAAAGACCGTCACAAGCTGTCAATGCAAATGAAGAAATGAGGGTAAGCCGTTAGTGGAAACAGCTTTTCCAATAGCCCTTAACTTTAGAGTGTCGACCATAAATTTTCTCTATTCGATTTTAGTGGAAGTAGTTGTTTTTTTGTGTATGTTGTTTCTGTGGCCGTAGCAGTAGATGCTGTGGAATTGGTTGACGTTGTTCTGATCGTAGTTTTAATGTTTGGTTGTTTATTTTTTGCCGTTGTGGATACTGTTGTGATTGTTGTTGTGGTTGTTGCGGATATTGTGATTGTTATGAATGTTGTTGCTGTGCTCACTAATGTGGTTGTGATTGTTGTTGTCACAGATCCCGAGATTGTTGTAATTGCTGTTTTTTAAGAGTTGTTCTTGTAATTGTTGTTGTGGTCATTGCTGCTGTTCTTGCTTGTGTGGTTGTTGCCGTGGTATTCATGGTGGTGATTGTTGTTGTAACTGATGTTGTGGTCTTTGTTTTTCTTGTGTTTACGGTTGTTTTTAAATGGTCGATAGTCTGCAGTTATATAGCGCTTTCAAGTCACTGAAGACCTCCCAAAGCGCTTTACTTCACGCTAAACAACTCACACACACACACACTCGCACACGGAGAGTGGCGTCAGCCGTGCAAGGACACTTCAACATTCAACTCGTAACCGGGAATTGAGCCTGTGACCTCTCGTTGAAGTTGCAATGGTTTTTGGGGTTATTGTTGTAATAGTTGTTGTCGTTGAGGTCATTGCTGCTGTTCTTGCAGTGTTATTTGAAGTTGCCAATTTTAATTATTGTTGTGAATGCTGTAATGATTACTGTTGTAATGGATGCTGAGGTAGTGGTCTATGTTGCTGTAATTTCTTCTGGTTGTCGTCTATGTGGATGTGTTTGTTGTGGTGGTTGTGATTGTTGTCGTTGCTGTGGTTTTTTTAAATGTTGTTGTGATTGTTGCTGCCATGGATGCTGTCGTAGTTGTTTCTATTGAAGTGTATTGCCGTCAATGAGGATGCTACAATTGTTGTCATTACTGTGGTTTATGGGGCTGTTGTGATTGTTGTTTTGGTCAATAGTGCTATACTTGCTGTTATGGTTGTTACTGTTGCTATGGTTGTAATTGTTGTTTGTTAGTAATCAGATATCACGCTAGAGCAAGCTCGAACTCGTCAAATTGTTGTTGTCGTTGATGTTGTGGTCTTAGTTGCTGTTGTTCTTGTTGATGTGGTTGTGTTTGGTGTGGTGGTAGTTGTGGGATGTTTTTTCTTGATGTAATTGATATTGTGGTCAGTTGCTGTTGTTCTAGTAGTTGTTGTTGTGCTTGTGTTTTTGTGGTGGGTGGTTGTAGTAGTTGTTGTGGTTGCTGTGGTTGCTTGTTTTGATTGTTGTCGTCGATGTTGGCGTTGTTATGATTTTTGTTGTTTTTGCTGTGTTAGTGTTGGCTGTGATGGTGGTTGCGATAGGCATTTTAGTCCATCTTGTTTGTAGTTGTCGTAGTGGAAGTGTTTGTGGTGGTAGCCATTTTTGCTGCGAATAATTTAATCAAAGTAAATGATCTTAAGATAAAAAAGAAAACTCCTAAATGAAAAAATATATATATTTTGTTAGAGCCAGCCTATCTTGTCGTGCTTGTTTTGAATCTACTCTCCGAAAGTAGCGACTTTATGTGACCCTGCGTAGACTTGGCCTGTGATGCCTTCAGGGACCGGTTGAAAGGAAGGGAAAAAAAAGGGACTCGGTTGGCTGCCAAACGGACTGGAGACTGACAGACGAGCCTGACGTGACAGATGGTGAGGCCGCAGGGGGCAGGCGTGTGCACTTGAACACACACATTCTGCAATATAGGAATCCGCTGTTTTGCTTTTGTAAGTGACAGCGGTGCTCTTAACGTGTCATAGCGGCAATTCATAGCAAGCAATAAGACAGATGCATTTAATCAAGCTCCGGAAAAAGATCAATTTGTTGATGCAACGCGAAGCCAGACGTCAGTCGTGCTCAAAGGAAAATCAATATGTACTGTATTGTCGTTTCAGAACTACAATGGCACAGAGGTAGCATGCGGACATCCGCCAAAATCAGGATATCCTTTTTTTCTCCGCTTTTTTGTTTGAAGAAGACCATTTTTACCTGATGTTATCATTGAACCATTTATTACTTTCTGACACAATTACTCTATTTATTTGCCATTACTTTAATAATGTGTTGCATTTATGTACTGTACAGTACGCTGTAAAATATTCATGCATTTATATGCAGGGTTTTGATTTTAAGGACTTCCAAAGCCATTTTTCTAATTTCTACAGTACCATTAAAAGAAAAGAATCCAGTATAAATCATGTATTTTGCATGATCACAAATATATCTGCGGATTACATAGAGATCGTAAACGGACTGTGTTTTTGTAGCGCTTTTAATCAGTCACTGAAGACCTCCAAAGCGCTTCACAATGTACTTCACACTTTACCCATTCACACACACTCTCAAACACGGATAGCCAAAGGGAGCCACTTAAAGCGGCAGGTATTTTAATCTTGCATGTGCATTTATCAAGATATAGGACTTTTAGATCTTGAATAAATGGCAAATACACAATTGTTTTTGATACAAATCGCTACTCATATTAGGTGTAGGGTAAAAATGACGGTTTCACTTGTGGGTGGTTCTTCCTGTTACAATTTACCATTGGGAAACACTACCATCATTTTTTGCATGGCCCATAATAAATGTCCATAATATAAGTAATCTGCACTAATACACCTTTGCTACTTCCCTATTTAAATGTAGCATCCACCTGTCCTCTTGGGCGCGACACATACAAACTCTGCCTTTGATCTTGAAGGAAGAAGAAATGCAATTGCTAGGTGACGGCACCTGAAAGCAATGTCGGCGTCACGTTTAAGCAGACTTGCTGAGAAACATGGCAACAGTTTTAAGAAATTACAAGCACTTCACCCATTTTCAAGCACTTTTCAATCCTTGAAAACACAACATTAAAATCTAAGCATTCTCAAAGATTTCCAGCACCCGTACAAACCCTGTATATACAGCTGCAAAAATAACAAAGCTGAGATTTTCAGTATTGATTTGATTGTTGTTGCATGTTGCAGTGAAAGCAGAATATCCCCATGGCACAATTAATAATGGCACTTTCTTTTTTTTTCCTTATTATTTTTCTCAAGTCACGCTCACCCATTAAGTCAATCGATCTCCTGAGAGACGCTGATCGATCAGAAAGGATGAGCAGAAACACGCAAGCAAAGAAAACTAAAATCATAATAATAATCATAAAAGTACATACACTGGGGGTGGGGGCAGCCTGCACCTGGTCACACTGGAGGAAGGAAACACAAAAGAGGTAGGAGAGGAGAGAAGTGAGCACATACACAAAATTAAAAAAAATAATCGCTGCAAGAAAATCAATATTGCAATCAACAAATGCACACAGACTGAAAATGGAGCACAGGGTGAACATCATTAAAAATACTACAAAACAGTACTCTGGCAAAATACAGCTGTGGTGGACACACAAATAGGGGCAGGGGAAGGTACATATTATTTTTAGGGGTTAAAGAGTGGTGAAAAAAGGGGGAAAGAGGCAGTCAATACGTCAGTTTTACCATAACAGCCCCCAACATGATGCTTTGGCTTATGAGTGCCTAAAATGTAGAGCTCATTCTTTTGTTTTTGACAAACTAAAGCAAGAGGTTTATTCAAAATGGGGAGAGAATATAATTTCAAATATATATAATTAAATATAATATTTTAAAAGTCAGCCACTGTCTAATTTTCAGTTAAAAGAGGGAGTTTTTCTTTTTCCTGGCTTGAACTAAACCTTTTTGATACGTCTAAAATAAAATAACAAGAAAACAAGAAAATGAATGCTCCATTTGCAAAAAAAAAAACATATGAATATATAATAGATTTTATAAATATTGAACTTGTAAACAATAAACTATAAAAAACTAGAGTCAAGCAACAGTAAAAAACAAGTAAAAACAATCATGAATTTGGGTTAATTTTCTGTATTATTTTTAGATTTTAGGAATTTTTTTAAGGTAAGCAAATTTGTATGTTGGACCTAATTGCAAAAAAAATGCTCATATTAATATTTTCCATTTTATAATATTTTAAGAAAATTAATCAAAAACGACAGATAGATCATTTTGCTCATTTTAGTGTTACTTTTCTACTTCTAGCACAAAAATAAATAACATTTTAAACAATTTAATCATTTTTTTTAATTTTAGTAAAATTAATCAAAATTTGTTGGCCAGCTTCCATATCAGAAAAATGCTACTCATTTAAGATTTGTTATCCTAATTAATGACAAAACATATAAAAAATATAATAAATATATTACAAATATACCGTATTTATTCACGTATAGCACACCTTTTTTTCATCCTAATAAGAACTCAAAGTTTGGGTACAGGTTATGGATAACGTTTTATGGTAATACTGTATTTGTGCAATGAGTGATCCGCCGAAAAATATCACTGACCACAACTGCAAATCATTGGATGCAACGGGAATTGAACCGGGTAACAGCGGTCAGAGAATCCTTACCAGTAGACCACCTGTGATATACTGTAAATTACATATGAAATGCATTGCATTTGATCTCAATTTTATTAGTATATATATAATATCAAGGTACCAGAGACAAATGTCAGAGAGGATGTTGGTATTGTGTTCATAGCTTACGTTGTCACGAAATTATATTAATCATGGCCGCACGTATTTAAGGTTTGTCAACTCAAATGCAAAGTTTGAGCCCCAAAAAAATGAAACAAAATTGTATACTGATTTTTAATCACTTTCTGTTTTCTCCCTTCTCTAACAATAATATCTGGTACGTGACTAAAAAAAGCGTAATAATGACGTAAGACAAAATGACTTTTCATACGCCATCTATGTTCCTAGTGGCCTCGTGGTAAGGATTCTGCGTTCTCGTATTTGCGTTCTGGGTTTGATCCCTGGTGCCATCATCATTAAAAAATTGTGGTCACCTATATTTTTCGACCTATCAATAACTACACAATTCCGTAAGCTACCGGTATAAACTTCCTATTTTCCAAATCCATAAGTAAGAAGGATGTTCAAATTACAGGTCAGTTTGTGGTTTTTAGGTGTGCCTTGTATTCCAGAAAAAAGGGAAGAGAAATCCCACGTTTTTTGCGGTTTATGGGGACCATAATCGAATGTGGAAGTGTCGCACCTTTTACAGAGAGACAGAGCGAGAGAGAAAGAGAAACAGAGGGAGAGAGACAGAGAGACAGAGACAGAGAGAGAGAAAGAAAAAGAGACATAGAGAATAAGAATAGTGGGAGAGAAAAAAACATAGCGAGACACAGCGAGACACAGAGAGACAGACAGAGAGAGAAGCACAGAGAGAGACAAAGAGAGAGAGAGAGGCAGACAATGAGACAGAGAGCAAGACACAGAGAGAGAGCGAGACAGAGACAGAGAGACAGACAAAGAAACAGAGAGAGTGGGACACAGAGAGACAGAGTGAAAGAGAGCAAGAGATCGAAAGACCATGAAAAGAGTGCACGAGAGAGCAAGATAACGATACATATGGAGAAAGAGCGAGAAAGAGAGAGATGGTTGGTTTAGTGGCATGTCAAAGGTGCGAAATGCAGATGACCAGTCTCAGTACAGTTTGAAAGACGCAATTATATAAATTGTCCAATCGGCATCGGAGATCTCAAGTCAAGAGGTGCTGGCCAATCGGCTTGAATCTTGGCTGCCCAATTGTCCTCACCATAGGAAGCATGCATTGTTGTTTTTTTCTTTTTTTTCTCTTTTTTAAAATTGAATGTCCAGTCGGCTTGAATCATGGCTGTCCTAAACATTCCTTTGTGGTGCGGGAAGTGTTTTTTTCATCCAATAACTTTTATTAATCACATATTTTTTTCTTCACAAAGGAGTGAACCAGCGATAACTGAAGCGCAAGTAGCAAGGGATCCCTGTACTTGACTTTGTTAGCGAGGGAGGCAGCCTGGTCTAGAATGGTAAACAAGCTCTGGAGTTCAGCGGGTTTGAAGCAGCTGGAAACGTTTGCGGTGGGTAAGACTTACGAAAGGGGAACAAAAAAATAAAACACACACACACATACATACACAAACAAGCTCCTGGCAACAGCGAGTGGAGGCCAGCAGCCATTATCACCTTGGGAGGGGCGCCGTTCTCCTCGGGAGGCGGCGAGGGCAGCGCGTGAGTTTTATTGTTGGCGGGCGGCGGCTCCACGCGGTATTCATTGTAGTTGCGGAAACAGCAGAAAAACGGGCTAAAGATGCTGCGGCCGCGCTGCTTTTTGAGGCTGCTGTTGGACTGGGAGACTGTCGGAGGAAAAACAAAGAGGGAGGGGTTTCAAGGTTATGTAAATGCCACTCAAGGAAGGTTCATATTAGAGCTGCATAGGGCTGTCACGATTAGGAATTTCTGGAAACGATTCACAGTCACACAAATAATCAGACTTAAAAAATAAGGTGTCTTTTTTTTCTCTGCAATATATGCTACAATGATAAGAAGAGTTTGATATTACATATTCTGTATTCCTTATTAAAAAAAAGAACAATATCAAGTCCAAAAATAATCAAGAAATCATTATTACCTCAACATTCTCTTCCTTTTATTCAAAAACTGCAACAGTGCACGATTTTAACCTTTTGAGTAACAAGTGAAGGTTGTAAGGTCTTTGACTCAACTTTTCAGTAATAAAGAGCAAAATTGAACAAAAATGAGGTGCACAAATGCTAATTTCAACACAGACAAAGTTAATGCAGCAGCAGAGCAGATAAATGTCTCTTTGCTTGGCTTCAAGTTTTAAGGTTTCAAGACATAAAATAATGCAGCTAACGGTAGTAGAGAAGTGTCTTATTTTCTTCAGGTTTGAAAACAAAGACTGGTACACAGTAATAGGAGGTATGTATAAACACAAGGAAGGTAATCGCGAATGTAAAGAATGTTCGTGATTATTTTTCATTCACCCGACAGCCCTGGGGCTGCAACAACAATTCGATTAAATAGATTATTAAAAACGTTGGCAACACAACTTTGATCATCGATCTGTTCACTGTCGTCTCTCATCACGCCTATTTAATACAAATGTGTTTATATCGAACTTCTCAGATACCAGAACTCGACTAAAAGGGTGGTATAGAAACATTCAATGTGCAATAATAAGCAAACATTGCAGTTATAAGTCGATAAAGACCAAAAACCCTTCATATAATATAAAGTTCATTAATCCAATGATACTATTGAGTTTGAAATCAAATTCCTTCGTTTTCTAATTTTCAGTTGTCGGGTAATGTTCTGTTTTCTTGTTTTTATTTTCAAAATGTCTTCCCTGCAAGGCAAAAAAATGGAACCGGGATAGGCACTTAAAAGCTTTGGCTTCAGGCTAATACCTTTGAGCCCATGATAATATACTGTATTATTTTAATATATAAAAAGCCACACACAAACTAAAAAACATCTGGCAAGGTCCCATTCCCCTCCGATGTTGCCTCTTTTTTTTTTGCACTTTTTAAAAAAGTATCTTACATATTTGTAGGTTTATAGTATACATTGCATGCATTTTTCTTTATTGCTCATTATTATCAGCAATCTTGACTCAGAGGCATGTTGGGACTCAGCAGATAGCAGAGGCGCCGCTGCTTACTGATTTTAATTATCCTTCCTTCTTCAGTGGCTCCGCCCCTAGTCGCTTATCCAATCAGAAGGCGCGAGGTGTGTACCATGTGAGACAGAAGGCAGGAGATCAGGAGAAAAAGGCATAGCTGTATCTGAGCCTAGATAATCGCCCTGCCCAAATAAATAAAATGCCGATACTGGTATCCGGGCAAATTCCCAAATATTAGTGCCGATAATTGTCCTGCCCTATAAACAGTTGACCTTTACAACATACTAAAAAGCAAATGACTACTTTTGAACCATCTCAACTTAGTTCAACAAAATTCCTTAGCGTAAAGATGCCACACGAAAGCTGCAAATGCCTTCATTTATCTAAATGAGGCAACGTGGACTTTTGAACCAAGATGACACAAAATTGCAAAATAAGTTTATATGAAATTTCTCAACTATTTCCGAATTTGTTCTTTAGTAAGGGTTCAGAACATTTCAAATAATTTTCAAGCGAAGTCGACATCCGACCACATAACCGCCTTCATATTGATGCCTCGTCCGTCCCCCGGCTCGCATCCGGTAGGACGTGGGAAGTACTTTGTTCTTGCTTTGTTTGAAGTCTACCGGCTTAATTTGGATGCTGCCCACGAAAATTCGAAATATACCGGTAATACAAGACGCAGCATAGAAATAATATGTTATTTTTGCATTATTAGTTTACGATATTGATCCCAATTTTTTTATCATATATTGTTGAAAATACTCCCCAAAAATACATACTATGATTATTTTTAATTGAGAAAACAAAACAATACAAGTATTCATAAATTGAAATTAAATATAAGGTTGTCGGTTGAAATGTTAGAAAAAATACGTATACATAAGGGGAGTTTTTAATTCTGTAATTTTGAAAGTAGTTTGAGCTACCATTCCAAAAAATTGAAAATTAAGATAATTTCATTTATATATATTTTAAAAAGATTGTACTTTTTAACCAAAAAGGACAGTGTGCAGTATTTAGTTCCTCCTAGTATTACAAACCTTCATTCAGTAAAAAAAAAACAATTTATTTGAATACTAGGCTAAGAAGATGAACTATCCATACCAATGTTCACTTTTATAAAGAAATCACAGGCCAAGAAATTTGTATTTCTTTTCAATATGGAATCCACACTTAGTGTGCGCCACGTTTGTCTGGCATCCAGCTGCTTCGCTGTGCTCGCACCAGACAACACAGCGCCATCTAGTGGTCAAATATTACACACTGGGGCTTTAAGGTATTACGTCTTATAATGCATACATATTAGAATAATTATAAAAGCCATATTTATTTAATCATTTTATTTCTGTGATCACAAAACACATAGTAGTTAGTTAATAATTCATTAAATTAGTCAATTATTGAAGAGACTTAACATATTTTATTCAATTCCAAATTATTTAAATACTATCTATAATAATAAAAAAGTCAGTTCATATATTTCAAACACCAACACAAAATACTTATTATTATTATTATTATTGTAACAATTATTATTCACAGAAATAATAAAACAAAAGATGACAAAACAGGAAACTTTGGTTAAAAGATTTAGTTTTTCACATTTCTTAATAATAACCATAAATTGTAATAATTATTTTTCTTAAGTAAAAACACATATTTTATCTTTGTTTCACTCAAGGCTAACACATCAACCGTCCTTTTAGTCATAATCCTTCCGATCTCCCCTTTCTTCCACTCAGTCGCTTTACTTCCACATCCTCTCACATTTAGTGACCCTATAACTAAGGTTTGCGAGACCTTTCGGGCTTCCACCCCCCTTTCTTTGCCTTGCTGTCCCTTAGAAAGTAGAGATAGAGAGGAGAGGATCCCCAGTCCCCTCGCTCCCTCCACTTTAGTCGCCTCTTATGACACGCAGCGAACCACGGTGGGAGAATTCTCATACACCTCATAGGAGGAGAGGGCCACTCACCACAGGACCAAAAGAGATGTCTCCATGAACAGGATTCGAACCTGTGCGGGGAAACCCCGTTGGATTTCGAGTCCAACGCCTTAACCTCTCGGCCACCGCGACCATGGTGTTAGAAGTAAGGTTGCATGGACAGATGCTGGAAGAAGTTGAAAGCTTTAGGTATTTGGGTTGTTATCTGGCTGCAGTCAGTGGAATGGAGTGTGAGGTATTGCACAGAGTGATTCAAGGAAGCGAGGTTTTGGGTGCTCTGAGGAGAGTGATGAGTGTTACTATGAGTATGGATGTTAAAAGGGCATGGTATGAGAGTGTGATTGTGCAGACTGTGTTGTATGGTGCAGAGACTTGGAGCCTGAATACAGATTTGAGAAGAAAATTAAATGTTTTTGAGATCAAGTGTTTGGGGAGTATGTTAGGAGTAACAAGATTGAATAGATTGAGAAATGAAATTGTGAGAGACAGAACTGGAGTAGTAGTAGTAGAACTGAGCAAGCGTTTGGATAAGAGAGTACTCTGTTTGTTTGGACACATGGAGAGGATGGATGAGGAGCGAATGTTGAAGAGGATCTATAGAGCAGAAGTAAATGGAAGGACCAAGAGGAAGGCCACGATTAACGTGGATGGATGGTGTTATGAGTGCACTGCAGGAAACAGGTCCAAATATAGTGGAAGCTAGAGCTCTTGTTAGTGATAGGAATGAGTGGGGAGGCATTGTAAGAGGATAGTGGGATGTTTAGACGCGTTCAAAGGGATGGGCAGGGCACCTGTATGATACGGCAGGGGTAAACCAGCGAAAGCTGACGGGCCCTGCTGTTGAACAGAAGAGAGTGTTGTGTCACCCGAGTGACATGGCCGCTTTCTTGTGTCCAATTTCATCTGGAGGGACGAAAGCATGACCAACTTGGGTGCAGAGGTGCTTAACTTGTTTGGGTGTTTGGGCATTTGGGTTGGCAATGGTCCACAAAATTTTGTGTGTGTTTTTTGTTACTTTTCCCCTTTTTATATTCTGTATGTGTTTGTCTTGCTGTCGGTCACCCCTCGTGAGGGATGTGACCAGGGTAGATAGATAAATATAAAAATACGTATTTAAAAAGATCAGTCGATTTATAGAGGCATTTTATGCAATTTTTGTCACATTTTAAGCAGGTTGTAATATTACAAAAATGATCAAATGAATTAAAGGCATATTCATTTGATATTTCTTTCTGAAAACACAAAAATTACATTTTAGTAGCTATTATTTGAATAAAAACTAATTTAGTCATATTGGTCATAAATAGGGCGGCACGGCGGCGCAGTGGTTAGCGCGTGCGTGGCACAGATCTGAGGTCATGGGTTCTAATCCAGCTACCAGACTTCCTGTGCGGAGTTTCCATGTTAATTGGCTGGTCCAAATTGTCCCTAGGTGTGAATGAGCGAGTGAGTTGTCTGTCTCTGTGTGCCCTGCGACTGGCTGGCAACCAGTTCAGGGTGTCCCCTGCCCACTGCCTGAAGAGAGCTGGGATGGGCTCCAGCACCCCCGCGACCCTACTGAGGATAAGCGGCGCAGCTAATGGATGGATGGATGGATAGTCATAAATACAGTATGCATTACACATTTCTTTCCACTTCAAATTATTTCTGAACAATATTTATAATGATTCAAAAAATCCAATCCATACATATACAACCAAAAACAACACAAAAAAAATGCTAAAGATAATAATAAAAATAAACGTGACCTGAATTGACTTAACTGAAACAACTATAGTAATATCAGAAGATGACAAAACAGCAATCCTGGTCTTTATCAGATTTGTTTAAAAATCAATTTTTCCCATTATTCAAAAATATCACAAGTTGGAATAATTATTTTATTTTTAATTATAAATACATATTTAATAATGTTATTCTTTCTGTATCAATACTTTTTAAATGCCTCATTACCAATGTAGTTATACAGTCTGGAGTATAGATTTATTTAGTATGCATCGCTCGTTTTTTTTCGGAAGGCAAAAGAAAAGGAAACAGCCGAACATCTAAACAAAATTAACTCTGCCAGGAAAGTTAAAAGTGCCGCGCTGCGATTGGCTGCTTCACATTCCTGGGGGCGTAGCTTGGCCTGTTCTGAATGTAAATCATGTCTCTCCTCAGATGCCCTCGTGTTATTTTTCTCTTCTTATTTCTGTTTTTTAACTTGAATTTTCCATGCCAGGAAAGGGGCAGCTGGGCCTGCCAAACAAGCCACGCCCACTTCATTTCAACTCCGCCTTCTGTTCTGCTTTCGGCACAGAAATAACTTAGCAACAAACAGTCCTCCAAAACTATGAACGGCAAGAACGTCTATGAAGTGAACTTCAAAGTCTCTTTGGAGGAGAAAAGATGCGACTCTGATATCTAACACACTCCGTCCGGGAGGTCGATCTAAGTATTGCTATTACCGATACTAAGCAAGTACTTGGATCGAATCAGTATTATTGTCCTGGGTTTAATACTTCGCTCCTACGCTAATTTACTCAAAGCACCGCCTCTATATGTATGTTTAGTGAAGTACTTTTATCTCTTACCCACACTTAGTCTATGGCTAAATGTAAGACTGACAGGCACCTTTTTTAGCACCTCACCCCACCTGGCCTACTGCCGAATCCTGCCTGCCAGACGAGAGAAGAGCGGGGAAAATATATAAAGAAACCGCTACCAGAAGCTTAAAATGACAGAGGAAAACAGGCTGTGCAACGCAGTGTGGACTACAGAAAAGAGCAATGTGGTCTGCTACAGTGGCAACACCAAAACTTTACATGAAAAAGCCCACCCTATTGAGAGCATTGGGCTGCAAGCAAAAATGTCAACATGTTGCTGTTCCAGAATAAAAATCTTTAGATCCCTTGTCACTATGGCAACAGAGTAGAGGTAAGATTGGGCCTAAAAATTTCAGCGAGACCCAACCTGGGGCCCAAATATTAAGCCCGACCCAGTCCGAGCCCGAAAAAAAAATGTCTTCTTATTTTTTAAGAACCAGGGAGAAGGTGGTGGGGTTTTAGGTTGGGCTCTGGTTTAAGATCTTACCTCTACAAAAAAGCTAATGAGAGACAATTGACACTTTATTTGTATTACCAAGTTTATTTTAAAATGTTGTGGAATGAAAGGTATTTTAGTTCTCTAGTTTACATTGTTATACAATATTTGTATTTCTGTTACATGGCTGCATTTTGGTTTGACTCCTTCGGCTTTAGTTCCGAAACAGTTGCAATAAAATTATTTATAATTATGTTTTTTAAGCTGTTTAAGTTTGCAATTAAGTTATTTAGAGGAGCTGTGCGAAATTCGAAAATGCGTTACTCTCTGCCATCATCACCTGGCTTAAACCCTTAACGGTCCTCTAAAATTTGCCTAAAATACCAATCCAAGACATACCCAAAGTAAATGTAATGCTGGGTTGGTTTCTTTCGAAAGGTAAGAGTCTGAAGTTTTGTCCCACACTGAAATAATCACTGCAAATGCTACTAACAAGGAGTAATCGGAGTTGTAACACACAGAAATAGAAGTTTTTATTCTGGCCTGAACTTTTTTTTTTTCAATCAAATGCCTGCAGATGACTCTAGCATGGGGATCTTAGCTGGAAAACAGGTGAGACAGTAGCCTGAAGTCTTACCTTTTCAATCTGAAAAACTAAACATTTTGACACATTTCTTAAGGGTAGGTCTAGGTGTTTCCAAAAGTGGCCATTTGGAGAAGACTATTTGAAAATACTAATTTTTTTTTACATTTTGAAAGAGTTGTAATCGTTTGACTTCTCTTCCCAGAAATCAATCAATGATTGTGCAGACTTGTGGATAATGATGGAGCGTAAAAATGTGCACATTTATTTTCAGGTCTGATTTGAATACATATTTTAAAAAAAATGTAAATTTTCAAATGGTTCGCATATCATAAATCTCAAGATTTTTAGCAGTCTGACGACCCGCCAGCGGGCAGTTGGATCTTTAAGGCAGTAAAGTCATGATCGCAACCTTAGTCTGCTTATTCATGAGTATGTGCATATTTTAGACGCGCTTGAAAATCTTTTTTTCATCATTTTTGTGTTTGGGTTGGCATTTGGTCTGTATTTGAAACTGACCTTTTCTTACTTAATCCATCTTCATGCTACACAAACAAAAAACTGTGATGACGGGCATAGTGTACCTTCCCCCCTCCCCTCCTACTAATGTGCTGCACGTCCCCGAACAGCGTTGGTAAAAATGTGATAAGAGCCGATAGATGCAATGGGAAATAAAGTATAAAATTAGGGGCTTTGGTAACATATACTTAATAGAGAAAATACTCCACTTTTAACTTTATAGGACACCTTTCAAAAAATGAAACGTGTGCTATAGTTATTGCAATAGGAACTAACTCAAGGGGGGAGGGTTCAATTACTCAATGATAATGCCATTTAAGAGCAAAAGGTATCGGTATCGAATCTATATTGAACAATACTATGCATTTACTTGGATCGGATCGTTACCAAAATGTCCAGTACCGCCTACCCCAACCCTCCAGCGACAGACACGCTCCCTGTTACCTAACATCGGCGAGGGTGGAACGATGACGGCCAATCACGTCCTGGCGTTGGCACCACGTGATCAGAGAAAACCACTGAAGAGGGCCCCAGTAGATGGGGGGAATCAAGCAGGAAATTCTCTGAATTCCTGACAGGAAGAGATAATCGCCCCCGTGACCCGCAGGCTAGAATGACAGCAGGCTTCCGGCAGGGAGGGAGGGGATTTTGCCGAATATGATCTGGGGCTTACGTCTGGCTCGGGCTGCCTTGTTTACGGTGGCTCGGAAAAGCACAAGACATAACTAGTTTATGTTTAGCGCATTCAAACGGGTTAATTATAGAGTGGATCAAATGTTCAGACCTTCTATTGCTGTATCGTGACGATTGTTGGGCATGTTACTTTGAAAATGAGTTGTAGTTACTCATTATTTCTTCCAAAACATAACTGAGTTACTAATATAATTACTCCATAGTAAAAGTAACTACTTATCAGGGAATGTAACTGTTTCCGTTATAGTAAAAAAAAAAGTTGTTGTTGGTCAAAGAATTTGAAATTTTCTGAGCAGTGAGTCAGTTGAATAGAGAAGGTAGTTGTTTTCTAACAACCTGGTAATATCTATTGCACCTCATCAACATATTTATTGTACAAGTGCAAAAAATATAAACAGCAAACAAAATAATACAAAAGCGATCAACATGTACATTAACACACAAAATCATACATAAATACGCACAAAAACTAACATAAATACACAAAAGTGTACGTAAACACACACGAAATTCTAATCAAACACATACGATATACTTAAACACATAAAACATAGGTAAAAACACACAAAAAGGTACGTAAATGTACGAAAGAAAACGTAGAGAAAAACTCACAAAAACATACATAACGCAACCATTTTGACCGTCAATAACCGCGTTGCAATAGCGGAAAACATAAATGGTGATTACCCCGTCACTGAAACTATAAAGCCGTTACGTAACGCTGTAAATTGCGGCATGACACAATATGATCGGATGATAAGCCATTACTTGTTTGAAATGTATTGCTTGAAGTAAACATTAAAAATGACATTTAAAAAAGGGCAGCACGGCGGAACAGTGTTTAGCGCGTGTGCGGCACAGTTCTGAGGTCATGAGATCGAACCTTCTTGTTTGGAGTTTGCATGTTCTCCCCGTGCTTGCGTGGGTTTCCTCCGGGCACTCCGGTTTCCTCCCACATTCCAAAAACATGCATGTCAGGTTAATTGGCCGGTCCAAATTGTCCCTAGGTGTGACTGAGCGAGTGAGTTGTCCGTCTCTGTGTGCCCTGCGACTGGCTGGCAACTAGTTTGGGGTGTCCCCTGCACACTGCCCAAAAATAACTGCGATAGGCGCCAGCACCCCCCGTGGCCCCACTGAGGATAAGCGGTGCAGATGATGGATGAATGGACTTCATTAAGAAAAATCAAAAGTAAAAAATATACATATATTATACTAAAACATATAAACAAATAAATCTATACAGCAGTGGTTAGCAACTACCCTGCCGCGGACCGATACTGGGCTTGGGTCATGCCGAAACGTCCCTACCATGTAGAGATGTTCTACCAATGCCTAATGCGCACAAATCTGATTGGGGTTTCCTACAGAGAGTACTTACAACATTTGTTTTGATTTAGTCCTATCTGACTCTTTCACTGCTTCAAAATACTGTTTTCTGACATAGCTTTTAAGCCTAACTTGTTTTTCTGTGGTCGCTTTTTAGCATGGTGATTTTTGGCTACCGTAATCACGCACTGTGTGTATACAGACGCTTCCCTACTTACGACTTTTCGAATTACAAAAAACATTTAATACGGACGATTTTTTCAGGATGTCAAAAATTATCCGGTCATTGCTGTGAGTTAGATTTTGTATTGTGTGCACCTTTTTCCGGGTAGAGGACTTCTTTCCGCCGGTACACGGCGTGTGGTGGCGCTGTGAGCGGTCACCCAGCATCCACCCTGAAGAATAAAATCAGACTTCTACTTCCTAGTTCGTGTGTAAACATACTACGTCTACTGTATCTCTCGCGCGCTAAGAACTTTGACCTTTTTATTGTTTAATGTCTCGTGCATCCATTCAATATGGTTTGTATAAAGTGTAAAGAAGTGGTGAGCCATTTCTTTTGAAATGAAAGTGGAATAAGAAAGCTTGATGCGGTTGAGAGAATTGTTAATTATATAAGATTTAATTATATAACTGCCATGTAATTGATTATTAATCATGAAAGAAATTTTGCTCATCAATTTAATAAAACTAAAAAAATTGTTCTTCCACTAAATAATCAAAATTTAAAAAACAAATTTTATTTGCCAACCACAGTAAACAAATATATACCGAGGGTTCATTTTACCTCTGAAAAGTGATGAGTCCCGGGGACCTCGCATGCTCAAAAATCTATGGGTCCAACAGAGATCTATGGGTCCCCAAAATTTAGTGTTATTGAGGTTGAAATTGTAAATCGGTGACAAATATATAATAAAAATCTACCTGTATATATTCATTCAGTTTTAATCATCAAATTATTAATTCATTTTCTGTATCAAATTATTGTTGGTAATATACCGATTAAAGAGATAACCACAAACCTGTCTTTTTTTCATTTTCTCCTTTTATACTTCCTTTTTTTCTTAACTTCTTTATACAACATAATAATTCGTAATATAATGCATCAAAGCAAGTGAGCCCTTTGAGAGCCGGCTCTCTTGAATGAGTTAAGCTGAAAAAGCCGGTTCTCTAAAAAGAGACGGACATTTCACCACACAACTCGAGATCGGCGTGCAGACGAAGACTCGAACCGCGAGACCAAAACAACATCTGCCGGATCTGCCTGACGAAAAGTTTGGAGTGCGTTAAATCTTTGTTTAAAAATATGTAATCGGGTAATAATGACAATTCTGTGTCAAAAAAGTTGCGTCCCGGGGACGCACGTTGATTTGAGACTATGCGCCCCCAGCAAAAATGATGCGTCTAGGACGCAGGGATGCGGGCAAACGAGAACACT
Source organism: Urocampus carinirostris (assembly GCF_059441175.1). Lineage (NCBI taxonomy): Eukaryota > Metazoa > Chordata > Actinopteri > Syngnathiformes > Syngnathidae > Urocampus > Urocampus carinirostris. Next base: position 10,338,547 of record NC_142366.1, on the reverse strand, counting down.
GTATACCTGACAAAATCAACTCATCATTTTAAAAGCATTTTTTTTGCAACACCTAAAACAAATACTGCGTGTTTTTGTAAACCAAAATACATGGCAATTCGAACAAAAATCTACTAATGGAATTGTTTGAGCCGGTAAAAAGGGTTTTATCTTTGGTTTCGGTGTATAATAGATTTAATTGCGAAATAATCAAAAGATAAAATAAATAAGGGTTTCTACTTCACCGATTTAGCCCATCACAGGTTCTTTTTGGAACTTAACTGCGCGATAAATGGGGATTTACTGTAAAGCCAAAAAATATATTCTAACTTTAACGACAAAAAATCTCACATTCCTGCAGCAGGAATAATTTCTTACTCCCCAAAGTACAGACAACTTTTGGTACCTCTGAAAACGAGCAAATGTTTTTGCCGTTTGCCGGTTGCGCTTGAGCAGCCAAGTACGTAAAGAGGTCAGCACCTGAAGGCTGCAGGGGGGTAATGGCCAATGCCGCCTCTTCAATTATTCAAACGGAAAGAAAAAGAAACAAAGCGCCTGGGCCTTTATGCTGTGTGTACTTAACAAAGAGCAAAACATATTAAATGCTGGCCTGGCCACAAGGGTTTCTGACTCTGTCTTTAAGAAAAAACAGTTGAATAGATGGTGCATATAGTCTACAGTATTTCACAAAAGTGAGTACAGTACACCCCTCACATTTCTGCAGAGATTTCATCAAAATGTTTCATTAAACAACATTGAAGAAACATCACTTTGACACAACAAACGGTAGTCTGTGTAAACCTATTATAGCAGTGTAAATTTATTTTTTACCTCAAAAAACTAAAAATATAGTCATTAGTAGATGAACCCATGGTAACAAGTGTCCAAAAGTCCTTCCCCTTTACCCATAGCCCCTTTAGAAAAGCCTTAGTCATCTTAGAGGTGTATTTGGGGTCATTGTCATGATGTAAAATTGCCCTGCGGCCCAGTTTCTAAAGGGTGGAGATCTTTTCAGGCTCCATTATTCCACAAAAGACGCTGAGTTCTGGATTTCCTTGAAGAAATACAAGTCCCCAACTCCAGTTGCACTCATGCAGCCCCAAACCATGACATTCCCAACACCATGCTTGACTTGAGGCACAACACAAACATAATTGTACTCCTTACCTGGTTGCTGACACACATGCTTCGCACCATCTGAGGCCAAAAAATCATCTTTGTCTTATTATAACAGAGGATGTTTCCAGTAAGCCATGATCTTTGTTGACAGACTTCTTTTCATTGTGTTAAAGCGATGTTTGTTCAGTGATATTCTCATAAACATAATAATGAAATCTCTGCAGGAATGTGAGGAGTGTAGTTACTTTTGTGACACTGTGTGTTAGGGGTCTCCAAACTTTTTCAAGTTGAAATCTACTTTTGGTTACTTTTTAGAGCAAAGGGCACTCAGTTTGATATGCATTTGTAATATAACAACTTATCATGTTATTAGTAAGTTGTTACTATGGTATTACCAGCTTAATTATCCAAGTAGCATTAAATGGACTCAACCACTTCAAAGAAAATCATTTTACTAGAAAATCACAATGATCGAGCACTAGTGAGCCATTTTCACAACAGGTAAGCAGGCACCTCAGCTGTCCTTAGGGGCACTATGTTGGAGACACCTGATATAGTGTTATATAGTTAATTAGCAGGCAAAATATGTAGTCTATACTGTAAGCTAGTTTCTATTCATAGTGGGAGGACTGAAAATGTAGCTACGAGCTAGCTAATACTGAGTTAAATCCAACTTCTAGCTATAGACTTCTACTAATAGCTACCATCTAGCCAAAGTGAGTTATATAGCTTTACATGGTTAACTACCAAACGATATTATTTAATCTAGTAAGTAAGCTAGTAATTTACAGGGGGCAATCAAGTAGGTAGATGTTTCTTTGGTTTGAGATTAAAACATAGCTACTAGCTAGCTTTTATCTAGCTACATTTAGCTTCTAGCTATAGCACTCTATTACCTAGAACTAATTAAGCTATATAGCTTTATATCAGCCAACCTTTTTTAAGCTGAGAGCTACTTTTTGTTACCTATTAGCGCAAAAGGCACCCAGTTTGATATTCATTTGTAAAATAACATATGATGTCCAAATGATTTCATTACTTTGTTGTTACGATGTTATCACCAGGTTAATTATTGGAAGTAAGGTTAAATAGACTGTCAACCACCAAAAAAAACATTTTAATATGTCAAATATTTGTTTTACCATTTTTAAAATCTTATTCAGATAACATGAAACAATAAGACTTAAAGTATGTTTTTCTTATTCAATTTAAATGACATTTTGTTCATTTATGAAGTGGAGTAAAATGACAAAAATATGATTTAAATAAGGAAAATAAGTCGATTCTCGCAATTTTTAAAAAAATATTTCAAAATAAAATATAATATTATAATATAATATAAAATATGTTTTGTTATTGAATTATAATAAAAGCTAATATAAAATCAAACAATATTTCTAAAAAAAAATATGATGAGGTAAATTTTGTTGATTTGAAGTATTGTTTAATTTATGTTACTACATAGTAAAATTAAGATATATAACACAATTGATCAATGTTGATACATTTTTAAATAAAAATATATTATCAAATTGAGCAAAGTTATCTGAAGGTGGAACAATAAAACTTTACATAAAGACCAGTATTTTTGTTGATTTACTTCACTTCATGACTGAACTTTTGCAGTTAAAGGCAAAGATGGTCATAAAATTAAGGTGACTAAAAATATATTCTAAGTATAAGTTCCTCCACGTCATTGTCATTGACTAAGGATAAAGAAACGACCAATCAATGGTTAATACTTTTCTAAAGCTGAAGCGTTATTGGCTTTTACCCAAATCCCGAGATTCGATAAGACATGGAGAAAAACGAGTTTATTTTGCTGCTTAACTCGTATTTACAAAATAACGCATAGAATAACCTGGGGTCAAGATTAAAATATAGTTGTATAACATAAACCAGTAAACCTTTAAAAGGAAATAATAAATTCCCTTCAAATTGTTGAATGGTTTCCTTCTTCAATTCCAAAGTCATTCACACTCAAGCCAAGTTGTAACACCCGAGCTTCCGCTCCTTATAATTATGTAACGAGATTGGCTTGGCTAGCAGTATTCACGCGTAACAACATTTGTGCGGCATAGCTGTGCTCGCAGCTGAGGAGAGTCGAGTGATGTCAGATGAGCAGATACTGCCGGAGATATCATGTCCTGGATTATTTCTATCCAACTTCCCCCCCAAAAAACACACTAATACCTAAAAATTAAAGAATTTACCACATTTTTAGTGCAACACTGTAGCCATTGTTCTACTCTTTCTGATTTATAAAGCTTTGCCCTACAGAGGGCAATATCGATTTTCCCTTTTTAACATTCAGGCTGCTGGGTTTTCTGTTTTTTATGGTCAGAGGTCATGTCATAGGATTATTTAGAGCCAGCCTCCGTACCAAAAATAAAATAACACACTAATGCAGTAATCCCTCGTATTCCGCGGGGGTGGCCAAAGAGGACCGGCGATAGTCAAAACCCACAAAGTAGATCAATGAATAAATAAATGTATCAAATGCTCCATTATAAATTGAAGCAGGGGGGCAGGTTTTCTACTATAGTGGGGAAGCTAACAACATGTATGGCGTGGGATTCTTGGTACAAATACATCAAGGCCTCTGTATTAGGATATTGCCCATTCTCAAGCAGGCTCATCAAGCTAGGCCTCAGTGCCTCGCCATTCAAAATTCCAGTCATACAGGCCTACACACCAACCTTAGAACACAGTGACAAAGAAACTGAGGACTTTTATGCCAAGGTTCAAGACATCATAGACAAAAAAGATATCTTCATCCTGCAGTCCATTTTCTGGAGTTCTTGTGGTTGCAAAGGGTGTTTGCCAAGACAAAGTTATTGTAGCAAGCAAGCTCAAGAAGCCTTTGTCCTGTATTATTGTTTTTTTGGGTTACAGCTTGTTCCACATGTTTTCTTCCAGTCTCTAGGTTACTTCCATCTTCCTCTACGCTCGCGAGATATGGACCGTCACAGCAAAACTGGAAAAGAAAATCCAGGCCATGGAGATGTGAAGCAATAGGAAACTTCTAGGAATCAGCTATATAGCCCATGTGATGAAACGGTGCACATTACCATCAGGGGCACATTGGACCCTGCGAAAAACTATTGTCAACTGTGCGCACATAAAAAACTTCAGTGGTATGGGAATGTGAAGATCATTCTCCAGGGCACAGCCCACGGAGGCAGATTGAGAGGAAGAAAGAAAGAGAAGTGGGACGAAAAACTCAAGGAATGGCGTTGAGCCAACTTTGTCACGATCCCAAAACAGGCCAAGAACCGTCAACAGAGGAGAAAACTGTCCATAGTTACATCCTCATTGATGCGCCAAAGACCAAGGCATTTAAGGGATACGTAAACTGTGAACTGTTATTTTAAAAATAATCTTGCTGCTTTACTGAATTGCACTATAGCTTTAAAAATTATTTACAAACACTATCCCTACTTCAGACGATATTTTGTTACCATCGAGTGGCATAAAAATGCTTTCACCTTTCTTTAGCATGTAGATCGCAACATTATTGAAGCACAGGTTGATGCAGGCACAAAAGGGGTGGGACGACTGTTAAGCCAATCAGAATGCAGAAAGCAATACATGCTGATTATCCCCAAAGTAGCAAAACCACAAAAAAATAATACAGCGAGGGATTACTGTACGGCAGACCAAATTCAAAACACTAGACTAGTTCTGCTTTCTTTTATCCGCAAGAGTTTTCCACTAGAGGGCGGTATCGATTTTCTCGTATTGTTCAAGCGGCTGTGTTTTTTTTTGTTTGTGCGGTCTGAGATCACATTGTAGGATTATTTTGTTCCTGCTGCGGCAAAAAAACACAACAATACAACAAACACAATTCAAATGAATGCTCACTTTTTTATCGCAACACTATAGCCATTGTTCTGTTCTTTCTCATCCGTAAGCATTGACCTCTAGAGGGCAGTATTGATTTTTGCTTATGATTGTTCAAGCAGCTGTGTTTTATGTGTTGTACGGTCCAAGATCATGTCGTAAGATTGTTTCAATCCAGCGACCACCCAAAAAAACAAAATAAAAAATAACATTTCGATGCCACAAAGACATGTTAAATAATTTGTCACATTTATTTATCGCAACACTATAGCCATTGTTCAACTCTTTCTGACCTGACAGCATTGCCCACTGGGGGCAGTATTGATTTTTCCTTATTATTATTCTCAGGCAGTGTGTTTTGTGTTGTCGTCTCACAAAGTGGGGAGGGGGACGACAGCTGCCTCTTGATATGAAGGAGATGACAAGTTTGGGCGGGGGTGGGGATCTTCTAGGGGGATTTAAACACTGGGAGCTCAGAAAAGAAATAACAAGCGCGATCAGACCGCGCTGCCGCGGTTACGCAATCGGACTGTGTAGTTCCCACCCACGGAGCTGACATCCAACGCTGCTGTTTTGCTAACTGACAAAATGCAATTAAATGAGATTAATTATTGATGCGTTATTATTATTATTTAAATGAGTCTTTGTATTTCATGCAACACTTTTGTTAACTCCGCATTTGTTATTCAAGCGCTATCCAAACTAAAACAAAGTCACGGTTCGTTAACTCGAGATGGAATTTGAATCCCTTCAAAAGGATGTTTTGAAACCATCGGCATCTGCGAGACGTTTCCCCCATCAAAGAACGAGAACATAAAAAACAGGATCAAGGAAACCACCTTCCAAATTCTTTCTTTTCCCTCCCTCCGCTGCATAACTTCCAGGAAAACACACGCTTCTTTTCATCGGAGGCGGCTAATCCTTTGAAGCAAAAGGACATTAATATTTCAAATGGAAAGAAGAAACTGTTCTGTTTTTAAGTGTTAGTCGAACTGAATCAACAAGAGCAGAACAATGATTGGAAAGAGATTTTTTTGGAAAACAAGCAAAATGGTCTTAAAACCTAATGTGGAAAACATTTGGACTGTTCATATACAAATACATTAATTAAGCAAAAAAATCTTTGGTTATAAGGCTATACTTTTGTATGGTTTTCCACAGGGTTCAACTAGAGGTAAGATCGGGCCAAAAAAAAGCACCCGAGCCCGACGCAGGCCCGAGGGGTATTAAACCCGACCCGGACCGAGCCCGACTAATTAACTGGATTTGCTGGCCCGGCCCGAAAGGGGCCCGAAATTACATATTACATTTATTTATAAGGAGGGGTGGTTTATGATAACAAATTAAACTCTGCCTTTTGTTACAACATCTAGGCCTAAGTTAAATAAAACTGTATAAACATTTACATCTTTTATATTTCTGTGTCTGCACTGCAGATGTACATTAAGCGACAATCTGTCATTGACGGGTTTTTTTTTTTTGAGGTAGCGAAAACATTTAAGGGCGTCCGTCATTTTGACGACTTGATCATTGGGCCATAATCCACAGCAGCAGTAGTAGTACGTCCTTAAGATTTTAGCGCAGCACTTTCATTGAGGGGGTGTTGACGTGTTGTGCCCTTTTCCGACTCCTATGCAAATTCCCCCCCCCTGATCGTATTCTATATAAAACGCTTATTAAAACAATAAAGCGAGCTAATTATAATAATTGGGAGATCCTAGTCTATATAACGCGTTTATTTAAACAATAAAGCGTGATTTTATTCTGCAAATTGCGTTTTTTAACGCGGATGAAAATGTCACCAACGTCAATGTACGCTTCCGACAAAAGCGATCGTATTCTATATAAAACGCTTATTAAAACAATAAAGCGAGCTAATTATAACAATTGGGAGATCCTAGTCTATATAACGCGTTTATTTAAACAATAAAGCGCGATCGTATTCTACAAATTGCGTTTTTTAACGCGGATGAAAATGTCACCATGCCAGCATGCTCTGGCTCCGTTAAAAGCAATTACAGCTCCTTCTCCGTTTTATCCAAATTATTTATTTTATAACAAGTATTCCTTGGTCTAGTATCCATACATAGTTTAAGTATATATTTTTAATGAACATATATTTATAATTATTAATTAATTTAAAAAAAAAAAAAAAAAAAAGCAGGACCGAACCCGACCCGACCCGACCGTATGACTGACATTTCAGGCCCGACCCGGCCCGAAATTGCCTCGGGTTCGGGTTCGGGTTCGGGCCATAAATCTTAGGTCTAGGTTCAATCTCGGGGCCCTCTTGGTTTTGTTGAAACAAACTTAAAGAAACATTTTATGAGCAAAAAAAAAACGTGCCGTTGTTCGATTCATTAAGACTACTTCAGGGTCTGGACAGCAGAGATTTCTCCAACTTAAATCAAACAAAATAATTAAAGCGTTAGATCAATCTATTGGCTTTATTCTTGTCAAACACAAAAATATTTGTATACACTAAGATATACCCCCAAAAAATAACAAAAAAAATGATTGGTCAGAAGTGAAAACAATGAATTTCCCATGTTTTATAAAAATATGCCTTTTAAAAAGGGCTCATTCAAAACTGCCGCAATGTTCCAATCGGATGGCTATATTTCGTATTTTTTTAAGGTTTGCAGCTGAAACGCAAACACCAGTGTTGTATAATACTCAGTAAAGGCCACAGCAAAAAAAGGTAGATGACAAGAATTCTCCCCATTTGGCGCCTCTAAACTTGCTGTAGTCAGGAAAAAGAGGGGTCTCAGAACCAGCAGGCTCAAGGAAAGCTTGTTCCAACAGGCTGTCAGGACTCTGAACTCTTTACCCGCCCTACCCTTTTCCCACCCCTCGGCCTTCTGCCAAATCAATGCAAAACTGCTCTATTTAGATTCGGGCTATACTTTGAAGATTTTAAATTCAAAACTTACACTTGTTTTTGTTTTTTATAAGCATACTTCTTTCATTTCTTTTTCTACTTTTCTGCTATTAGCGTTGTGTAGTGTGCCTTTTTTCGCATTACTGCATGTAGAAAGAGGAAGTCGTTTCCTCTGTGCTGTATGTTGTGCATATACCTGTAGCCTATTTGACAATAAAGTTGAAGTTTAAATCAACTTGCCTCCTCATCATGAACAGAACTGAAAGAATAAAACGACGAAAAACCAAACGACTTTCGACTGGTACCCGACGACAAAATGATTGCTTCCATCATCGATCGGGCTCAGCCCCTTGTGAATAATTCCGAGAGCCCCGCAACGACAGAAATCGAGAGTTTGAGGGCGATGTGGTTACTCGCCAAGACAAACAAGCTTGGCCCTACGTTCTGCCCTCCCGGCTGAACAACATCACATTGTGCAACTCAATTTCATGTAAAAGGACATAAATAGCAACAACCCCCCTCCACCACCACTCTTTTCCCCGCAGGGAAAGCGATCCCCCGCATTCGCTTAACAAGCTCATCAGTCACGGAGCTTACAAGACACACACGTTGGCTTATTTTGCAATCAACTAGTCGCTAAAGCGCTGGTCGGGAAAAAAATACCATGTTTTCTTCTTCACACCCTCCCCACTGGAGTGCAAATAATCTTCTCCACTGGAATAGACTCATAAATCTGAAATAAGGGGGCGCCGCTTTTCCGAGTGGCGCATCGGGATATTGACGCTAGCTCGGGATTGACGTGCCACCCCCTCCCGAGTGTTAAATATGAGCTTCGCTCAAACTGCATCTCAGTTTTTTTAACCTGCTTTCAAAGATGGGAAATATTCCCTTGCCGCCATGGTACCTCTTTATTTACACAGATTCGCTTTTAAATGGAAACATGTGACCAGAGGTGCAACAATCGTGCTATTACATAATGAGTAAATGCTACAACATAAAAGCGTGTGCCTAAGTTTCATGGAAACGCGATTTAATTACACTTAAGAGTCACGATGTACAATCAAAACGAAAATGGCCTTTAAAGCCCTAAAATGTAGTATTTCATGGCACTCTGTTGTATGATGCGAGCAAGGGCCAGTGATAAATAGCAGAGCATGGCGGCAGGATGCCGGAAAAACATAGCGCCAATCTAAGAAGGGATTCCACGGTGTTAAAGAAATCCAAATTTCTCAAATTATGATTTATTTAAAAAATTGGATAGTTCATGTATTTTTGCCTAGTATTCAAATCATTTTTTTCTTTATACTGAATGAACATTTTTGTACCACTGAGAGGCACTAAATATTACACACAGTTCCTTTAAAGGTAATTATTATAAAAAATAAAAAGTTATTAACCATCAAAAGGACACTGTAACATTTACACTGTATTATGCAAGATGTCGCGGAATTGTGTAGTGCAAAAGATAACGAGTGCTACAAAGCACAAGAGAATACAAACTAGGGAGACTTAAAGTGACCCAACAGCACCTTTTTTCCTTCTCATTAATTTGGGGGGGTGCCTGTACTAGCCAGATAGCAGACAATCGTGTAACCTCCCTTAGGTAAGACATGTGTTTTGTAAAACAAATGCAAATTTCACAACCTACAAGTATTTAAAAAAATGCATGTTTATATGAAAGTTTGTGTATTTTTGCTTATTACTCAAATCAATATTGTTTTTTTTTATAAATGAATGAAGGTTTTTTTTTCTACCACCAGAACACATTAAATAATACACAATGTCCCTTTACTGATTATCCAAATAAATTTAAACCCCATGGAGTAGAAAAAACGGAAGTTTAAATGTAATCATATTTAAAAAATAATAGCAATACTTTCTAGTAAGTTCTCAATTTGTTGTCAGATAATTGTACTAATTTTTAGTATTGCTTTTCTCAATTTATAAATTCTCTAATTTGTAAAATTAGAGAAGCTAATACTTAATTTAATTATGTCAAAAATGTCTATGTTTTGAAACAGATTTCATCACTGATAAGCCTTTTATTCAACTAACATTTAGTTACTCAAGTTGTCTTTGGGGCTAAAAAGTATTCCCTGGAACAATTTTCTCAGTATTTGTATTCTGTCCCTGCTTATCAAAAGAAATTCAAACATTCTCAAAGAAAATGATAACATTTTTACAAGCTAAGACAGGTTGTTCTTTTGATAGATTACTTTATTAATAATGGTATGATACAATATACATCTATCGTAGATAGATAGATAGATAGATAGAATATCTATATACTATAATATATACTCTATTGTATCATATAATGTAACAATATACTTAAAAATATTGTAGTTTTATTTACCTCAATTTTAAAGCCATTAGTCCAATTTTTGGGGAAGCCTCTGACAAATATCGTCCGACAATAGGGGCCTGTTGCGCTCCAGACTGCGCTCTTATGGCTTGTCATAGTCGCGCCAGCCGACATGTTTGAGGAGCTAAAAGACTAATCTGATTGGAGTAATTGGCTGATCTCTTCAGAGCAATCCGTGTGCGGAATGATCGCAAGCCTCTCAACACCAAGCCCTTTAGAAACGAGGTCTGCTTGTTGCGAACCGTTGCGTCATTCTGAGAAAGAAGCTGAAGAGAAAAGACTGAAGGAGGAAGCTTCTGCTTGGGGCTGCTGCGGGTAAAAATAAACTCCAGCTTGAATGTAATTTTTGGGATACAAAAAGAAAAACAAAACTTAAAGTAAGGCACATGAAACAAAAAAAACCACACGGGTGCACAAGACAGGCATAGCTGCCAATGCCATGTCCTCATTTCCCACTTGCCTAATCTCTTTTTCCTGTTCAGTCAATCGACACAATCGACATTGAGTTTGAGAGGGACCACATCTCATTGGACTGTAGTATAGAACGTTTTATTGCCCTTTTTGCAGATAGTAATTGGTCCCAAGAAAGTTAGTGAGAAGGAAAAGTGGAAAACAGTAACAAAAACGATGGAGTCGAAGAAGGGAATGATATCGAAATACGAAAATGGTGTAAAAATGTCTGCCATTGGCATGCTACTAAGAGGTACAGTAAATGTGTCAAAAATTGCATTTTTATCGTTATTGCCTGTATATTAACCTTTGTTATCTACACATTTTATTAATTACTGTTGTTTACATCAATGTTTTTTTCATATTTTAGTTACGCACTACTTTTAGTATGAGGCTATGTCAAAGAGGTTTTCGGTAAGTCAGCTTATATGCGGGTTTACATAGTATATTTCATTTTGCACAGGAGAAGAAAGAAAATGGAGGTAAAGATTGGAGCTCTACCAAGTTTTTACCAAAAAGAAATGTTCTCAAAATTTTGACTGTCTCTCTGCTTCCAAGTTTTTGCAAACAACTAGCCGGACTTCAGATAATGTTAATTCACTCCAGTTCACCAGTTTTAACTCGTAAATGCATAATTTGCGTAAGATATTAACTTACTTTGCCCCCAAAGTCGATTGGCTGGCGCAAAGCTTGGTACAGCAAATCACTATCATTCATATTTTACTTTGGCGATTGTATGAGTGTGACTTGTTTGCTGTATTAGACTTCACAAACTCTGGCATTTTCATCCTTCATTTACTTGCTACTATTCACTTTCCTGTCCAATAAGTGCTAAAATACTTTTAAAAATGTACTTAAAGGGGGGGGGGTTATTATGAGAATTAAATAATGTAAACACTTAAACTTAACATCTATTAATATGTCTGGCAATTTATAGATATATAGATAGATACTTTATTCATCCCCGTAGGGAAATTCACACTTCCAGCAGTATCCTTGTGTTGAGAAATAAAATAATAAAATAAACGATATAGAATACAAAAATACCCAATATAACGTGTTGATATAGAGTATTTAAATAGTGCTACGGAAAATACACACTGTAATAAAAATAGGGTAATATGCAAAGCCTAGATGGTAGTGTGCCCGCTTTGAGACTGGGAGGTCGCTGGTTCGCGCCTCGGCCGAGACATACCCGATTGGTATAATGGCGGCGCCCTCTGTTGGCTGCGGCTGCATCGACTCGCTACAACGGGTCAGGCGTATCGACATTTCGTTCTGTGTACATTGTTACAAAGAATGACAATACAAAGGAAATTATTATTATTATTAAATGTGGGGGTGGGTTTTAATGTGGGCTTTTATTACCGAGGGTGGAGTTAAAGAGCCTCATGGCACGAGGAAGAAGTGATCTCCTCAGTCTCAAATAATTAATTTTCGCTTTTCATTTCAACAAAACCGAAGTAGAAGTAAGATAGGGCCTAAAAAAATCCAGGACAACTCGACCCGGCTCGCGGGTCTAAAAGCCCAAGCCCAAGGATTAATTTGATTTAAGGGGCAGGGCCTAAAGCAAACCCGAAGCTACACTTTGGCGCCCTGCGCTCTTCGGCTGAAGAAGGCGCCAAAGTGCGGCGCCAAAGTGCAGCGCCGAGTTGCAGCCTCAGGTTTACTTTGGGCTCTGTTCCTCAAATCAAGTGTGCACTTCTACGCCAAAGTGCAGCGCCTATGTGCACACTCCGGCTCCCTTAACCACTAACGTCGTAGGGGCACCATTTCCTGTGGTGCGTCTTGGGCAAGTACAGCCTGGTGGCGCCCATCCTTCTCAAGGCCAACAAAAATTTACACCCAGTCTAAGTAAAAAAACGCCAGGAAAAGCTTACTAGAACCTCATACACTGAGTTAAGGCTAGAATAAGTCATTAGATGACGTTAGTTTGATTTACGAAAATCAGGCAACGAAACAGGGGCGCAGACTTTTAATACTTTGGACGGATCCAATTTTGTTTAAAACTCGACTTTGAGATGTTTGAGGGCAAAGCGAAATCATTAACTTTCCCATGCTGGCTCCATTTCACATCATCCATAATGCATGAAGATAGAATCTCCACCTGACCAAACGTCTAATAAAACACACTCTTAATGACTTACTACAGCGTGGCCAGTCACAATGAAACTGATAGCACTCTGAAAATAGCCTGCTGTGAAATATTCAGTGCGTGTGTTTGATTGTGTGGTTAACACTTTGTGTTAAAAAAGTACAGAGAAACTATGATTTTGTTTATTTATTCTTTCTTTTTTCTAAGGGAGGTATCTGTTACTGTGCTTTTTTTTGCTCAAAAACGCAATCTATCAATCGATTTGGCGACATTTAAAATGGATCTTATCACAGAAAAAAGAAATGAGGGCTTTTTGTGAAATATTGAGATTATTCCCTTTTATACACTGGACAATTTGTATCTTTTCTTCACGTGTGATAGTTGCATGTATGTTACAGACATAATTTTATTCAATTTATGATGTAGTTGTTCACCTTTTTTCTACCCAATTATGCATTTTTTTCATAATTCTTACATCAAAATTATTCATATTTAAGAAAGGTGACTATGATTCTACTAATTTTTCCTCTTTTATGTTACTACTAGTGCACAGGCGTACACGCGGAGGGTTGAAATAACATTTTCGCATTTAAACTTTAAGCTAGAGTTCCTTGATTAACAAATTAACCACCCACTATATTCCTAATCTATAAATTGTTTTTTGATTAAAAGAAAACATTAAACAAATGTTGACCTATCTCTTGTCTAAAAGAGGTTGATTGTTGAATTGATTCTTTAATCCTGATATCCGAAAAAAGCTGTAGCGATCCTAATTTGCAATTTGTTTCAATAAATCAGTAAAATAAGTGCATGTCTTTTTTAACAAAAAAAAACTTGAACCGTCCAATTTAAAAAAAATATGGATCTTTCTATAGTGATTATTTTGAAGATAGAAATATTTTCGGGGGCCTGACACCAGCAACACATTTAAAAAAACTTCAGTATTTTAGATTATTTTATGGGCCTAAACCAATACCTTTTAATTAGAATTAAAGTAAGTTTTCACAGTGTTAATTTAAAGGAATAAAACCATTTGAGAATACAGGGATTGAATCGAGAAATGCGCAAATGTATTTGATTGATCAGGTCTTAAAGTAGTAAATTATTAGAGTCTTAACTATAAGATTGATTTTATTATCAAAAGAGCATTTTTCACCCCAATCTTGCTTTTTGGTGAAAAAATCTTCAGCCCAGTGTGTATTGTACAGTGTACTCTACTGCATCTCTCACTGGGAAATATATAAGAAAAAAAACATATATCTTGGTTGAACAGCCAGCCCCGTAAATTATTTTATCAATTTGATATTCTATTTTCAATGTCTAATATTCCTAGCACATGCACTGACAATGGGTAATAAAAGCTCACGTGGATGTAGATACGGAAATGTTTTATTATTATATCTATTTAGTAAAAACAGTGTGTTTGCTGAGTCACAAGATTGATTCAAGAGAACAAAAAGTGACTGCTGGAGAGTGACCTTTTCTGCCACACACAAGGGGGTACGACATGCAGCTTGCATACAGAAACCCCCGCTGGAATTACGTTTGTCAACTGTAAATGCAGTTGGAAAAAAAAAAAAAATCCGATGTATCAAGCCCGGCTAACGCACCAGCCGAGAAACATCTAGGGTGCAGATTAGCAACAAAGTTAATGAAAACTGAAAATCTACTACCCTTCACCCATACATGGCAAACTCTAGTGTCAAAATAACAGCTGGAAGTGGTGTTTTCCCTAATCTTCTAGTGTCTTTGAAAAATTGAGGGGCGGGCCTGAAAATGGGTCAGTTTAATACCGACGCTGCCCGACCTACAAACAAGATTTTTCGGAAGATCATTCGTAAGTTGAATTTTTTCGTAAGTTGCTTCAGTGCTATATTTTGTATGTTTATGGTTTATACAAGTATGTTTAAGGCTTGTATACGTAACCTGTATTGTTATGTACTAAAAAAAAATAATCATTTCATAAAATAATATGCTCTATAAAGATAAAAAAAGTTGAGTTCTACTTACTTTTGGAAGATTTGCTTTAAGAGGTCCTCCTCCGTGGTAAAAAGTGGCCGAAAAAAAGCGTTCCGACCATTTTCTCAAACACATCAAGCTTTCTTATTTCACTTTCGTTTCAAAAGAAACGGCTTGCCTCTTCCATACAGTTTACACCAACCATATTGAATGGACGCACGAGAAATTAAACAATAAAAACGTCTTAGCGTTCTTAGCGTGCTAGCGATACAGTACACGTTGTTGATTATACACGAACCAGGAAGTAGAAGCCGGATTTCTTCTTCAGGGTGGATGCTGGGTGACCTCTCACAGTGCCACGAGGCAGGAAGTAGCACTACAGTACTGTCCTCTACTCGGAAAAAGGTGCACACGATATAAAATCTAACTTAAAGCAAGGCCCTTTTTTCAACATCCCAAAAAAAATGATCGCATCTACAGTTTTGTCGGATGTTCGTAAGTAGGGGAGCGTCTTTATCATTAATCAAGGTAAATACTAGGGCTGCAACAAATATATACAAAAATGATGTTTATATTTATTGTTAAGATAAACAAATACTTTTAGCGTATTTCAAACCCTGTATTCTAAAACACAAAAAATTTAGGGTTCCTGCAGCTTAAGGCAAGTTAAATTCAAGACTTTTTAATGACCGTTGAAATCCAATTTGAGACCAAGTCAACAAAAACAAAACAAAAAACACACTATTGAAACAAACAAAAAACACAAATGTTTCTTGCACCCAATACATTGTGACTCTTACACATTACTTGGCAAGCTTTTAGACATGGCAAAAAACATTTGTCGGATAGCCACCTTCCCTTAATTTTACACTTTCCCATTATCCAAAGTAAAGGTCTCGTCGAAAGTTGTTATGTGTATTGTGGGTAGACCTAAGACATGTGTCTGCTTTGAAAGGCCCGACCGAAACCACATCACCGTTTTGATAGTTCCCTTAAAGTGGTCACGCCATGTTTCCACCAAAAGTAAGTCAGTAAATTGTTAAAAAGACAATTGATAATAGTACTAAATCTTTTTAGTTCAAACAAATATAAATCTTATTAATGTGATCACATTTAATGCCAAACAAGGCCTTATTTTTAGAATAATGACTTTGATCCCTTTTAAGACTTTTCAAGGATCTGCGGGAACCGTGAAATTAACGTTGTTAAAAGAATAAATGAACCATTGTTCAGTTACTGGTTTGGCCAAGGTAATGAAAGAAATGTATTTGAATGCTCTGCTCAAAGTCCAAGTGTATATGACGTAACTACTGGATGGCAGTGTATGTCTAATGGAGAAGAAAAACAGTGCCAAGAGCACAGCATAGCAGAAAGATGCCAGCCAAACATGGAGGTGACTTCTAAGTAGGGATTCCACAATGTAAAAGAAATACAAATATCTAGACCTATGACTTTTAATGAAAGTTAAAAATGGTGAGTAGTTCATGTATTTTTGTCTATTATTCAAATCAATGTTTTTTACTGAGTGATTTGTTTTTGTACCACTAGAAGGCACACAATATTATACACTGTCCATTCTAATGACTGCACAAGCTAACAGACTACAGTATAAGTCTTATTTAAAAAGGGAGGATAAGGTATTTTTCTGCTCCGTCGGCATTTGTGTTATGTATCTAAATTAATAAAATAAAGGTTTAAAATGATTCTACGGCATTGCTGGTATTAACACGTTTAGCACGAGCTAGTAGACGTATTTAATGCTAGTTTTGTTAGCACGTATGGCAAAAGTTAGCATACTTATAAGTATGTAAGCGATTTAAGCATTTGTTTTTATTTTCACGTTTAACTGGGAGTGGAAATGAATAACTTGAAGAGAGTATTCAGAATATTTCGGGAAATATCTTGACAATTGGATCCAGTTCTGATATTACGTCCCACAGCTAAAGATTCAAATTTAAATTAATTAGCATTAGTATTTTAATGAGTACTGAGGCTCAAAATGCTGGCGTACTCAGTCTTGTCCCACATCACAAAATTTGCATTTAAAAATTCTGCAATCGTGCATTGAAATCAACATGGATGATCTTTTAACGAATGCAAGTTTGAATGTATTGTTGATAAAAACGTTCAAGATGCACCGAAATTAATGTCTATGTGTTTCTTTTTAATTTTTAATCCACTCTAGATGCAAATCCAGCATTGTTTTGTCAGTCAGCGACATAAACAAGAACAGAAAGTACCTGCCCCCCGTTGCAAAGGAATCAACGATGTGCAACCACACGAATAAACACGCACAAATCGTACAAATCGAGCATATTGCTTTGAAACAATACACGTAAAAAGGAAGATTTTGTGTCAACGACGAATGATTAAACGTAACAATGTTGTTATTGCAGCACTCTGCGTCCTCTGCACCGTGCAATATTTTACACACGGCGAGGGGGAGGGAAACATGGAGTGTCATAAAAATAAAATTTAATAAATCACCGTCTTACCTTTATCTTGACTAGCGCAAATGCTTTCCTCCTCTTTGGGGTTTGCAACCTGTGTTATGATGGACGTGTTGTCCATGGAAAAAGCGAGATGTGGCGCGCCTTCTGGGGGGGGCGACACCGTTGTTATTCCTCGGCGAACATGACTGTGTCAGCGAGTCGACTACAATTCCCAGGAGGCTTTGTGCTTGGGCCGCCGCATCATGACACGTTCATGTGTGTGGGTGGCATGGCAACACTTGAGTGGGGTGGGGGAATTACATGGGGGTAGGAAGAAAATGAAACAAGAAAGGGTCCGTCCCGAGCCTGCGACTCCCGTGGTCTGACCACGGACTGTGTGATTTGTTACCACGTCCACAGCCGAGTGGCGGCAAACGGAGTCCCGCCACTGAGTAAAGGCACGCCTCCTAGGAAACACCCACCCAGTATGACAACTGTGGGAAACCTGTGGGCTGCGGGCCATTTCGGTTCATGCAACAACAACATAATTTCCAGTGGGTATCACAAGCCCCTCTTATACGTACATTTATATATATATATATATATATATATATATATATATATATATATATATATATATATATATATATATATATATATATATATATATATATACATCAATTTCACGTGAATTGGCCGGTCCAAATTGTCCCTATGTGTGAATGAGCGAGTGAGTTGTCTGTCCCCGTGTGCCCTGCTATTGGCTGGCAACCAGTTCAGGGTGTCCCCTGCCCACTGCCCGATGATTGCTGGGATGGGCTCCAGCCCCCCCGCGACCCAACTGAGGATAAGCGGTGCGGCTAATGAGATGAGATGAGATTATATATATATATATATATGAGATTATATTTATATATATATATATATATATATATATATATATATATATATATATATCTCATCTCATCTCATTAGCCGCACCGCCTATCCTCAGTAGGGTCGCGGGGGTGCTGGAGCCCATCCCAGCAATCATCGGGCAGTGCATATATATATATATATATATATATATATATATATATATATATATATATATATATATATATATATATATATATATATATATATATATATATATATATATATATTTTATTTTTATTTTTTTTTTTTAATTTATTTTTTTTTGTCCATGCCCCATGTTGCTGAGGTCCAGGGTTCAATTCCAGCCACCGCGGTGTCCCAGTATGCTCTCCTGGTGCCTGTGTAAGTTTCCTCCACGTGGTCCATTACAAAAACATGCTGATGATGTTAATTGGTGGGTCCAAATTGGTGTGAATGAGCAGGTGAGTTGTCCGTCTCAGTATGCCCCTCGACTGGCTGGCAACCAATTGAGGGTGTCTCTTGCCCATTCCCCGAAGACGGCTGTGATGGGCTCCAGCTCCCTCTATGACCCTAGTGAAGATAAGCAGCCCAGTTATAGATATATTGTATTCAGAGCATAATTTACACCACACAATTTTATTGCATGCGCCAAGCATGTTATGTATGTTTCCGTCCACCTGACGGCCTGGTCAAAGAAATAAATCATTTTGAAGCCCCTTCGTTTTGGTGAAACATTTCCATGCAGGACTTCACTGCTTTATGGGGCTTTATTAGGTGACACTGAACCCCTAATGCCCCTCATAAGCAGGTTGGCGTTGCCGCTATTGGTGTGTGAGTGTGTGTGTAAATGGGGAAGTGTGAAGCACATTGTAAAGCACTTTGGGAGGTCTTCAGTGACTTGAAAAGCGCTATATAAAAGCAGACCATTTACCATTTATTTTGCCATCACTAGCACTGATTTCAGAGCACAGTCAGTTTGAGACAAGGCTGCATTTTCTCTCCAATAGTGATAGCAAAATGAAGCCCCATAAAACAGTAAAGCCCTGCAGGGAAATACACCACATAGTCCACACGCGAAAGGGCTTCAAGATGTTTCATTTCCTCAACTACGCTATCATGTGGACAGAAAAATATATAACATGCTTGGTGCATGCAATTAAACTGTGGGGTGTAAAATATGCTAAGAGAGTGATATAGTAAGAGTGTACCATGAGTTGTTCTATTTTACTTTTTGCTTATGCAACAAGTGAAAAAGTGAAATAAGCAGGTAAAACACAGAGCTTATTTATTTTTATCTAAAAAAACAATACTTTTTGCAAAGTTATTGGACAGTGAATTTCACCTGCTAATGAAAAAAAGGATTTCACATAGAAAAGGTGACTCACGGTTCATGAACCACTCATTTAAAATACTCAGCACAGGCTTCTAGGATTGGAGCCGAGGAGCACATCACTACTCTACAACTTCATTCAACATCTCCCGGGAGATGATTGTGACTGGAGCTATGGACCAACATGAAGGTACTTTAACACTGGGCAGAGATGGGCACTCCGGCCCTCGAGAGATGTATGTCCCGCATAATTTTGCAGGTTTCTTTTCTTCTGCTCGGGTGATAAAAAATGATCAGCTCCTGAGCAAGCTGGCAGATTGGAATCACCCGTATTGGAGCAGAGAAACTTTTAAAATCATCCAGGACATACAGTCCTGAAGGACTGGAGTGCCAAAATCTGGCATAGGGGGACGAAACGTCACCAACTTCCATTTCGCTGATGATATTGCCGGACTGGCAGGAGAAGAACAGGAACATAAATATCTGGGTAATCGCTGGAAGAAACCCAGTATAAGATGGAAATCAGGACAGGAAAAATTGCAATTACCAACAACCCTCAAGGTATCACCACAAACATCACCATCAACCACTGGGCACATGAACCTGCCACCAAATGTGAAAATCTCGGATGTGTAATATAGGGGGCCAAACCTGAAAACATGGCTAAGATACCTCAGACCACAGCTGCACTTGCCAGACTCAAACCCATCTGGAGGGACAGGAAAATAGCAGTGATATGTAAACTCTGGTTACTTCCATCTTCCTCTACGCTTGCGAGAAATGGACTCTCAAAGCAAAACTGGAAAAGAAAATCCAGGCCATGGAAATGCGATGCTATAGGCAATCTCCAAGCATCAGCTACGTAGCCCATTTGACAAACAAAACAGTAGGCAACATCATGAGAGGGCACACTGGACCCTACCAAGAACTGTTGTCAACTGTGCGCAGAGGAAAAGGGCAGTGGTATGGTCACTTCACAACATCATCAGAACTGAGAAATATTGTTCTCTAGGGCACAGTCCGGGGGCAGTAGCAGAGGTGAACTAAAAAAGAACTGGGCCGACAACACCAAGGGACTGGGTGCCAACTTTGCCACGACCCAAAAACAGGCCATGACCCGACTACAGTGGACATAGCTATGGAGAGTTGTAACTATTGTATTGGAACACATATAAGCTCCAATAAAACTACTAAAGCTACTTCACTTGCAACATTTCAAACAGACCTTGTCTTCTTTATGACAGCTCATCTTAAAATTTCAGCCTCCTCCCCTGCCGGCTGCCATCCTCATCAACAAACATTATTCATATTGCCTCGTTTTGGGAGATCATAGAGTCCAAAGTGCTCTCCTGGTCCACTGCCAGCAGGCACAACTTCCAAGTTCACCTTACCTGTCCGTCACTTTAATGGGGCTCAGGTCCAACCGGCCATGAACTGACCCCACCTTAGCGTTTAATGGAGGAAGCCGTTACTACCGTATAGCCGCTAACGTGTGAAACGGAGCCAGAGGGTCAAGTTTAATAAATACGACATGAAAATTGTCTCAAGAACAATTATCCATCTAGAAGTAATCTGCAGGCTAATAACAAAAGGACAGGGAAAGGTAATACCAATATTATGTGTTCGTATCAGTGGTGATACTAATTGGTATTGGTACTGTACTTGTGTATTAGCCATTTAACACTAAGGAATCAGAAATTATACAAATACTAAATATGAATAAATACAGAAAAATATTATGTCATAATTTTAAAAATGTGAGTCTTTTTTTGCACAGGGATGTTAATTTTAAATCGCTCTTTTTCCTAAGCTGGGTGAGCGGACTTTCCTTGATTAATTATTAAAGTAAATTCCGTTGTGATATTTTCTTTGATAGGACACAGATGATTAGGCTTGTTATCTTCAAGCACGTGGTGTGCTCGCAGACGCCTTGAATATTTTATGTATGATGTAGATTAGTACAAATCCTTTCCAGCGGGCTTTTGCTCACATAAAAGGTTGAATAGAAAATACAACAGGATAGTGTTTATTGTCATTGATCATACATAACACAGTGTAAATTGTTTATGAAATGAAATACAATGAGATAAGTAATGGCACTCCAGGAAAAAACATGTATTAAGGAATTGAAAGATGAAAATAGAATTGAAAATCATTTGAAGATAGATAGGAAATAGACTGACCTAAATTGTATGTACATCAAACAATAGCTGTAAGAACCAGAACAGATGGTAGACCCAAACACGTAACGTTTCACACAAAGCTTTATTGTAGAATCGAGGAAGTCAGGTGAGGGAAACAAATGACAGTGGTCCGGTGCTCGTTGGGCAGGAGGAGTTCACGGGATCGGAGCGTGGTCGGAATGCAGAAACGAGTGGAGTTGCTGTGACGGGCGATCGGAGCGTGATCGATGTGCCAAAACAGGTCAAGTAGCCGGGGACAATCGGGAAGTCGGGGACAGACGATCAGGATACAGGTGAGGACGGGACAGACGGGAGCCAGAGTCAAATAGTGCTTGACTTGCGAATGCAGAGGTTCGCTGACCGACTGACAAGGAGTGAATGGAGTACTAAGTTTAAATAGGAGGGGAATCAATCAGGCAACAAGCAGCAGTTGCCGCCCAACAAGCGGGCATAGGCGAGGGCAATGAGTAATCATGTCAATAGCGCAAGGACACAGGTACATATTGGACTCTATTTTTGATTGGTAAATTGATCATAATACGTTATATATGTATTATTTTTAAACACTAATTTATTTACAATGCTCATATAAATTGGTTTCCAATGTATAACTGCTTTTAAAAATACAATGGAGGCAGGTGGAGTCTAAGCAAAACATGTCTTTATCTTTAAAAAGACACTAAAGACACAAAAATTTGACCACTAGATGACTGTGTATTGTGTGTAACTAAAAAACAAGTGCTACAAAGCATAAAGAAGAAAAAAAACTACGTAGACTCAAAGACCAAACCACACAAATTCTTGCCGAGCGTTTTACAAGGTTTTTTTGTTGTTGGCGTACCCATAGCAGCAAGATGGTGGAATATCATGACAGCTCCCTTCAGGTGAGCCACATGTATAATAAGTGCAAAGTGCTTGACCTAAGAGTGTTTTTTATTTTAACTAAAAAAAGTATTTTTATGCAACAATTGAGGGTCAATTTTAGGTTCAGGGCTTTTGGAGTGCTGAGCACCCAGTTTCTGGCTGGTTAAATTTATTTTTCCATTTCACTTAATGTGATTTAGGATCATTCAACACTGTTCAGGAGAGTCACTTTCTATTTGTGAACATTACTTTACACTTTGTGGTTAGCAGAAAAAACATTACTACGCCATGCCCAGTTTTTACTCATTCAATTCTAATAGAGAACACATACACATACAGAAGAAGCATTTTTTTGGTTTGAACAAATTTATTGACACTAAAAACAGAAAACAATCATGACAATCTCAACAGCAATTAAGCACATTCACAATATTATATTCCAATATTACGTAAGCATGTAACTTATTAAACAATGTTGCATTCTATTTAACACAATATAATTATGTCCATCCATCCATTATCTGCACCGCTTATCCTCAGTAGGGTCGCGGGTTGCTGGAGCCCATCTCAGCTATCTTCGGGCAGTGGGCATGGGACACCCTGAACTGGTTGCCAGCCAATCGCAGGGCACACAGGGACAGACAACTCATTCGCTCATTCACACCTAGGGACAATTTGGACCGTCCAATCAACCTGACATGCATGTATTTGGATTGTGGGAGGAAACTGGAGTGCCTGGAGGAAACCCACGCAGGCACGGGGAGAACATGCAAACTCCACATGGGGAGTTTGCGGTAACACGACTTGAACCCTGAACCTCTGCACCGTGGGGCTACGCGCTACCCACCCAGCCGCCGTGCTGACAATATAATTCCACTTTACACTATACGGATGAAGTGTTGAGGGTTGCAAACGTCTCTTTCATTTGCCATCACAAGCAGGTGATGGAGTCTGTTTTGACCAGTATGCCAAGTATGGAGTAGGCGCAATGAACTGAAAGACCTTTTGCAGCTACAGCTGCTTATTTGAATTGTTAGGCAAATCTGAATAACTGGTCCCCGGTTCGAGACCCGGTGGAAACGTTTGTTGGCCTGGAGAGGGATGGGCGCCATCATGCTGCACTTGTCCAAGACACACCTCAGGAAATGGTGCCCCTACGACCCCTAGTGGTTAAGGGATCCAAAATGACATGAATAATAGTCATCAGCATCAATTCACAACTTTATTTTTAAGTAGTGAATTGTTTATAGATAATCCATCAAAATGTGATGATAATGTGGTCAATTGATGAGGAAAAAAATATAAATTATCAGAATACATCTCGAATTTTATTCCGGATGGGATGCTTTTAACTTCAAACTCAATTTTACAGAGGGCCAGAAGTCAAACCACACCTTTGGTCGCGGGCCGAACAAGATACATCTTTATTGAATACACTTTCCTTTAAAAATAATAATAACAAATATTAATTTAAAACAGTCAGGAATATTATTCCAGAATAAACAAAGTTAAACATTAAATTACTGCTCTCCAAAATATGAAAAAACGGAAAATATAAAAAAAAATTGTGCTTTTCTCTTTGGGAATTTGCTTTAGTGAAAAACATCTTCATATTGTTCTTTAACTCTTCAACTTTCTGTATCTTTTCTCTGGAATCAAGGTTTTTCAGCTTACTCTGAAGTTTTGTCTTGTAGTGCCGTTTGGTTTTATATTAAATTCCTTAATTACGGCCTCAAAATCTCCACATATAAGACACACGGGTTTACCGGCAATGTCATTTAACATAATTTTCTCGGCCATTATGGTTTTTAGTATCCGAGTATAATTTGAAAGTTATCAGGGTTTCATAGACTCGGGCCATTATAGTAGATGTACGCCGGGCCGGATGTGGCCTGCGGGCCGTGAGTTGGACTAATGTGGTTTATGTTATGCTTATCTGTGAGTCTGTGCAATAGTGGTGGTGCTGGTGATGACCACACGCATAGCTTACACATACTCAACAATTGGTTGATCATTGTTGAATTTGATTCAATGCAGCTTAAACTGAAGACTTATAGCTGATGACAACCAAGTCATGGTATTGGGTGGTGAAATTGTTGTTCAACATAACCACTGATCAACATATTCTTAACCAGGGCCGGCCCGAGCCTTCCTGGGGCCCTAAGCAGAATTTGATTTGGGGGCTCCCTATTATTTGATCTTTTGAATACCTACGATGATAACTCATTCGATGCTCTACTCCAGGGGTGGGTAACTATTTGGAGTCAGGGGCCACATTGGGTTCGAAAATTTGGCCAAGGGGCCCACCTGGAGACCCATCCAATGTTTTCGTTTATGAATAAATATCTTGCAGACAGTTACATGTTATATTTCGATCAGTCTCACCAAATTGGGTTTGAAACAATCACAATTAAAGCAAAATTGTCACGTCCAGAACAAATGGTAGACCCAATCGCGTAACGTTTCTCACAAGTTTATTGAGATGGAGAGAGGAAAGGCTGCGCCCACGATCTGGTGCTCGCTAGACGCGGGAAGCATGTCGCTCTTGCTCTGGGATTGTGATCCGAATATGGAAGTGGCATGACAAAAATCATATATTGGGTCCCTGTTTTAAGCACTTCATTTGATATTCAGTTTTGAAGTATTACTGTAGTTTTATTTTATTTTGTGTTTCCGCAGTCAGATTTTTGTTGAAGTTCAGTAGTTCTTTTGTTTTAGATCTGTAGCACAGTATTTTCTAGTATTACAGTAGTATTACAAAAGTTTAAGATGGGGCAGGAGAGGGAGCGGTGCTGGGAACCTAACGGACTTAACTTTATTTTCCTTTTTTTCTTAAATCTAACGTTTTTTATCTTACTCAAGCCTATCCTTTCCTTATTAAGGAAAGTAGTTTAACAATTCTATAATTTTGGGGGGTACTTGGGTTGAATTTAAAACAGGCTAGTTCCGCGCATGGGATAGTTTATGTATTTATTGCAAAATATTCATTTCAATTTCGTTTTTTTTCAATGGGTGAAGTTTTTCACCCCTAAGAGATACTAGATGTTACACAATTTTCCTTTAACGTTGAAAACGCTCCGTAACTGGCGGCACAGCAGCTGAGTGTTTAGTGGGTCCGTGGCACAGTGTCATGGGATCAAACCTTCCTGTGGGAGTTTGCATGTTCTCCCCGAGTTTGCGTGGGTTTCCTCAGGGCACTCCAGTTTCCTCCCACATTCCAAAAATATGCATGTCAGGTTAACTGGCCAGTGCAAATTGTCCCTAGGTGTGAATGAGCAAGTGATTTTTCCGTCTTTATGTCCCTTGCGACTGGCTGGCAACCAGTTCACTCCCTTAGAATAGAAGGGATGGGCTCCATCGTCCTCGCGACCCTACTGAGGATAAGCGGTGTAGATAATAGATGGACACTCCGTAAATATGACGTTCTGAGACGCAACAGTTTGTTTCGATATACGTGCAGCTTCGACTCCGGTAACGCGGTAAACAGAAGACCGTACCTTTACACGTAATGATAGCGACATCTAGTGGAAAATATTTGAAAACGCATATAATCCTAAATTTTCTTCCTCCAAACAAAACATACAATACTTTGCAAAACGATACGAAACACAAAAGAGAAAATTCTTGTATTTTTTATTAATTAAATTGTCACATATAATATTTTGTAACAATTCTGCAGACGATTTTCTCCCTTTTACCGAAACGAATGTGCGAGTGGCGTACGCGAACGATATTTACTTCCTCCCGAAGCGATTTCATCATTCAAGTCTTCTCGCATTACCGGTCGTCCATGCTTGTTCTTCAACGCAGGGCTGCTGCATTGGCACTGCTGAGGACCACCCCCGACCTTCCCTCCCTCCTCTCGGCGTCGCAGGTCCGGCCTGTGTGCTTCGATCGACTCCAGAACCGGCCTCTTTCCACGTCGGCCTGCCTTTTCAAGAGGAGCAAGAAGACGAGCCGGTGGCAGCAGCTGCAACTGGAAGAAGGACGTGCGACCATGAACGGCGACATGGAGCAAATTCTCGCCCCTTTGAGGCTGGCTGTAAAGGAACAAGTAAGCGCCTTTTTAATTTTTCTCAGGGATAATATATTTCTATAGCGACATCTAATTTAGCTTCAAAAAGTAAACTCAGCCCTGTCTAAGACTTCTGCTCTTCCAAGTAGCTTTAATGCTAACAGGCTAGCAGACATGTCTGCGCCCTTTGCCACGTTTCATCTCTGGGTTCTGCTGAGGATTTAAACAGGGTGTGGTCTTCAGAATAGGGAAATGAGAATTTTTGGCGCATTAAATAAGAGTTTGGGGTTTTGGATGCATGCATTAAATTCAGCTCGGTATAAGCGTTGTGCAAATGCATCTGTGGTGGATGCTAAAGTTGGGTTCAATTGACAAAACCTCATATCATGCAACTTTTACACAATGCAATTTTATTTTGTGTAAACAACTCAGATAATCAAAGAATTACTTTTCAATGGTGCAAATAGCTACCAGTTTGATATGCATTTCTAAATGAACAACTTATCCTGTTGTTCCTATGTTTCTATTATGTTATTACCAGGCCTTAACTAGTGAGTATGGCAAAATAGGCTTAGTCACGCACTAAAACGTCTCCCTTGTGCCAGGATACAGTGAATGTGTGTTTAAAGACACTGATCATGTCATTTATTATGCATGCCAGTGAGAAATGTAATTTCCTAGGAATTCACAATGTACCAGCACTTGTGTGCTATTTTCTGAACCTGTCCAGGGATACTCTGATGTTCTGGTGCCCATGAGCACCACATTGGTGACCCTTGACTTTCATCTCCACTTTGTTAACTCAAATCCATATGTGACAATACTGACAATAGGTAGCAATACCGATTTTTACCTCCTTATCTAATTCTTTAGGGGGATCTGGTGCGCCAAATGAAGCAGGACGGCGCCCCCGACGTGGACGTTACCAAAGCGGTGGCAGAACTCAAAGCAAGGAAACGGAACCTGGAGGCCAAGGTACGACAATCAAACGCTCTTTGTTTTCTATCCAGATTAAGTGACAGGATTTTTTTTACTGTAGGAGTTGGCGTTGCAACCCAAAGACGACATTGTGGACAGAACCAAGATGGAGGACACTTTGAAGAGACGTTTCTTCTATGACCAGGCCTTTGCCATCTACGGCGGTAAGATTCTTACTATTATTTTAGGGTGGTCAGATGTGTGTGACCTTGTGATATTTCCCGTCAGGCGTTAGTGGTTTATACGACTTTGGGCCAGTGGGCTGTGCCTTGAAGAACAACATTCTGCAGGCCTGGAGGCAGCACTTTATCCAGGAGGAGCAGATCCTGGAGATTGACTGCACCATGCTAACACCCGAGCCCATCCTGAAGTGAGCCAAAGCATCCAAGCAATTCCCGATTGTGATTTTTTTTTTTTCCTCGCCTGGTGGTTCCTAAATTTGGTTTCAAAGCGCCAAACTTTAGGTTATTTTTTTACAGGCGTATATTGATTCTGCAATTTTATGCATGGAGGCTGTCATTATTGCAGACGTCCATAGCCCGGTTGCAGATACAATCCGTCAACTTCACAACACAAGCAATGCGCCAAAACTCAGGGAGACCGATTCAACGTTTTTTGTTTGTGCTAACAGGACATCGGGACATGTGGACAAGTTTGCTGATTATATGGTGAAAGATGTAAAGAATGGCGAGTGCTTTAGGGCTGACCATCTCCTGAAAGGTGCTTTCTTTATTTTCATACATCATCTTTTAAAGTCAACATTCAGCATTTATTCCGTTTTACCAGTATTCATGTGCATCAAAAACACTTTGTCTTCTACAGCTCAAAATCGCAATGACGTCCTTTTCTATTTCAAAAACTAATGTTGATGTGGTCTTCTTCTGAAGCAAAAAACTAGTATTGCAGCGTTCCTTTTGATCTAAACTCGGTGTAGTTTTTTTGTGTGTGTTGTATTTGACTTGTAAGCAAAAAATTGCGTTAATTTTTTGGGGTGAATCTGGACTTGAATTTTATGCTCAAATTTTGCATTGTTTCACGTAGTGGAGTAGAGCAATGAGTTAAAATCTATGCGTCTTCTTTTGAGGCAAAAAATTATCGTCTTCTAATCAGATAAATAGCATCATGTTA
The DNA here is from genome assembly GCF_059441175.1 of Urocampus carinirostris. Classification (NCBI taxonomy): domain Eukaryota; kingdom Metazoa; phylum Chordata; class Actinopteri; order Syngnathiformes; family Syngnathidae; genus Urocampus; species Urocampus carinirostris. The sequence continues at coordinate 10,310,047 of NC_142366.1, read as the reverse complement.
TTTCATAGATAGTTATTGTCTTGTCGCCAAATTTGCCTTGTGGGTTTTATTTTTTTATTTTTTTCTCAAGCGCCCAAAACTAGCGTTGCCCTTTTAGCCAAAACATGGAGTCTGGTTCTTCAGGCCTAAAATCTGAATGTCTTCTAGGAACTAGCATCATTTACACAAAAAATGGCATCAGACTGTCCATTTGCCTGGTTAGCTAATGTTTGGTGTCCTTTGTTAGAAATTGGCTCTTTATTCACTTTGAGTCATTGTTTGTCATCCTCTATGATAAAAGCTTGCATTGTCGTCTCCAGCGTAGAAATCGAGCGCTGCCCTTTTGTACTGCGGTGAAAACTTGCATCTTCGTTGTCATTTTGGGATAAAAACTAGTTTTGGCATTGTTGACCTCTACCATAAACTGGCGTTACTACTAGTGTTGAAATAGACGCAGACCTTTATTTGTTTCATTGTTCTAATTTAATCGCCTTGACCGCCTTCTTCATGTATCATTCCGTAGCGCATCTCCAGAAAATGATGTCCGACAAGAAATGTAGCGCAGAGAAGAAGGCTGAGATGGAGGAGGTCATCACACAGGTGCGACCGGAACCTTCTGAAAAGGTTCTGCTTTGGATGACATGACCAACCCTGTGTTTTTATTTTGCAGATGGACAACTACACTCAACAAGAGCTGACTGACCTCTTTGTCAAGTACAGTGTCAAGTCCCCTACCACAGGAAATGACCTTACGCCTCCCATCTCGTTCAACCTCATGTTCCAGACCTCCATTGGGCCGGGAGGGAATATGCCAGGGTATAAAGAGAGCAAAGATATATTTATATATCTACAAATAATTGTTAGTGTTAAAAACAGTGTTTTTAATTTGTAGCTATCTGAGACCCGAAACTGCTCAGGGAATCTTCCTCAACTTCAAGCGGCTTTTGGAGTTCAACCAGGGAAAACTCCCATTCGCCGCCGCTCAGATCGGAAACTCCTTCAGGAACGAAATCTCGCCTCGCTCCGGACTCATTCGCGTCAGGTAAGGAAGCACCTGCATCCCAGAATATTTTTACCATTGACGTTTGGATCGTCCACCTAACAGAGAGTTTACCATGGCTGAAATCGAGCACTTTGTGGACCCAAGTGAGAAAATCCACCCCAAGTTCTCTAATGTGGCCAACCTGGACATCCTCTTGTACTCCTCTAAGGCGCAGACCAGCGGCCAATCGGCTCACATCATGAGGCTTGGAGATGCTGTAGAGCAGGTAGGATGGATTGAATTCTTTTTTTTTTTTAACACGGTGCAGTGTTTTGCCAAAATGTAATATTTTAAAATCATAATACAATTTCTGAATGAGAATAATCAGGCAAAAAGCTCCTCAACCTCAAAATAGTGATTACTATAGTCTTTTAAGAGCTGAGAAAATGTAGTCTGTTGTTTAAAATAGGAGACGAGAGATGTTTTATTGTTGTTTTTTTTAATTGTTTACTTTGAAATATGATTTTCTGAAGGCCGAAGTAAAATTAAATCTCCAACGTTGCGATTTTGTTTTAAAACCGCAAGTTTGGATTCAGCTAGAAGTGAAAGGATGAGGATTGGGCGTGTATGATACCAGTTTAATTTAATATTTGTGTTTGCTGCCCTCCAGTGACCACTTTACGACCTGGGACTACAAATCCCAGGGAAAATTAATTTAATGCAATTTTGAAAAATATTACATTGGGATTTAGGAGTATCAGTATTTAAAGGGGTGTGATAATGAGACTGAAGAGTTGAGTGTCTTAAAAGGGATTATCGAACATCCTAAATCAAGATATTTCAAAATTATGCGAAACTGTATTTTTAATAATTAGCCAAACACTTTTAAAATTAATATAAATTGTCTGGATGCTCAGAATTGATCCTCACATCCAATAAAATTTACAATACATCTGACCTAAATTCATATTTGTTTTAAAAAAATGCCTAAAAAATGGTTTACTTTGTTTCCTTATTTTAAAGCCCAAACCAGTTGCTGAATAAATTATGTTGGTGCATGTGCTGTAATGGCAAAAATAAAAATTAAAAGGAGTTTCATCTTTTAATTTAAATAACAATCTACAAATTAATTGATAACTGAAATATGAGTTGGTGGCAGAATTGTATTTGAATTTATTATTTTGTGATGCTATTGCTAACATCCAGGATGTCAATTGTGACTGAAAAAACATGTCCTCTTTCTACTTTCATTAGGGTGTGATCAATAACTCCGTCCTGGGGTATTTCATTGGTAGAATCTACCTCTATCTCACGAAAGTTGGAATCGCCAAAGACAAGCTTCGCTTCCGCCAGCACATGGATAACGAGATGGCACATTACGCCTGCGACTGCTGGGATGCCGAAACCAAAACTTCCTATGTACGTCCCCTCGGGATGCACGATTTGGGGGGAGGAAAATCTATAGGGGATTTTTCAGACCAGTATTGCAATTTTGATACAATTTTCGATTTTTAAAGAAAAGTGCATTCTCTATGCTAGTTTTGTGTTTTTTTGTGAATATTTAATCATACTGACATTCTTTAACCTCAAGAAAATCGCACCCTCTTTTGGGGAGCATTTTTAGGGTTGCTGTCACACGAAGCTCACACGTGGGTGTGTACTAGGATAGCACCCTGCTTGCCAACCTTTACTCTTAAACCCGAGCTATGACAATTATTGTTTGCCAAACACTCAATTAATCAAAGGGTGGGGGAAAAAACGCTAACATGGAACTACAAATCTTTGAAAAAACACAGCGTCTTGCAATTACACAATTGCACTACACCATATCACAATATGGACTAGATTTCAGTTAATCGTGCACCCCCCATGTTCCTGCGGGCTGCCTTTAATTTGGCAAGTTATAGCCAACTTTGTTCTGGCCCTTTCCCCACAGGGCTGGATCGAAATTGTGGGCTGCGCCGACCGTTCCTGCTTTGATTTGAAATGCCACGCCCAAGCCACCAAGGTGCCCCTGGTAGCCGAGAAGCCGCTTAAAGAACCCATATCCTTTTTCTAAACGTTTTTTACAATCGTCTCACCTCGACTTTGGAGAGGCTCCTTAATGCCACTGCACAAAGTTGTCAACGTGGTCCAGTTTGAGCCCAACAAAGGAATCATCGGAAAGGCTTACAAGAAGGATGCCAAGGTGGCCATGGAGTACTTGGCAACGTGCGACGAAAGCGTTATCGCCGAAAAGGAGCGGCTCCTTAACGAAGCTGGGTAAGTTGCCCCCACCGCCAAAAAAAGAGAAGTTTTTGGTATCTGAACTGCCCCCGTCACCCTCAGGGAGTTCACCATCGAGGCGGAGGGGAAGACCTTCAAACTGACCAAAGACATGGTTGCTGTCAAACGCTTCCAGAAGACTTTGCACGGTGAGGGCTAATTTTATATGATAAAGGAAGGGACGTACTGAAAGTGTTTGTTTTTCTGAAGTGGAGGAAGTGGTTCCCAACGTCATTGAGCCGTCGTTCGGAATCGGGAGGATCATGTACACAATCTTTGAGCACACGTTCCGTATCAGAGACGGCGATGAGCAAAGGACGGTAAGGATGACTTGTGTCCTGCAATGGACAATAGAATAAGCTTTATACTTCAAAGCTACATAGCTTATTTCCCTCCTATTTTTAAAATGTATTCATTGTTCCATATTTTATGGCTATTTAAATCTTACCCTTCTTCTCCCCACTCAGTTCTTCAGTTTCCCAGCGACTGTGGCCCCATACAAGTGCTCTGTTCTGCCTCTCAGTCAAAATCAGGAGTTTGTACCCTTTGTTAAAGAGCTCTGTAAGTAAGAAAATCCTAAAAATATTTAAAATAACTTTCCTGGTTGTAAATCGTTATTTTAATAGTTTCAACTTCTTGCATTGGTAGGTAAATATTAACACAATTTTTAACACATGTGCGTCTTATCCTAAGGTCATAAATAATCATGAGCATGTAATTAAATAAGGAGATATTCTCTAGGCAACGAAGACACATTTTGACTATCTTTTACCATTTTTATTCTTCTGTGAACATAAGAACGCAGGAAACTTCAATAAATTGTTCAACGGTAAAATGTTTTGCTTCCAATTTAGTTGTGTTGATTACTTAACTACTAATGGTTTAAAAATGGCTTCTTTAATATGTACTCTTCAAAATTAATCAGCCAATTACTGTATTTCCAAGGCCAATAAGGTGCACTTATGAATTTGTCATTTTTTTTGTATTCTTAAGTTGGCCTTGAACACATGTCTTCCAATGAGCTTTGTGAAATAGGTAAATGAGGAAAGAGTTTAGCACATGTGTGTAGAACAAATTTTCACCCCAGTCCCGCCAAGTTTTTCCATTTTTACAATTATAATTTTAAAATTGAATCGTTACCTTCTGTGCTTTTGGATTATGATGCACACCTTTGAACTTTTGGGAAATGTGGGGGTTTTATGGGCGCCTTAAGGTCCATGAATCAGTTATATAAATATGATTTTGTTAAAGAATTAAATTTTCTTTTATTTGTTATACATTTTTAAGAACATTGATTGCCTCGAGATGTGGGACCCCTCGTCAACGATGCATGCCTCTCCCCTCATTTCAGCCGAAGCCATGACCAGAAACGGCGTTTCCCACAAAGTGGATGACTCTGCGGGCTCCATCGGGAGGCGCTACGCCCGGACGGACGAGATCGGAGTAGCGTTCGGCATCACAATCGACTTCGACACGGTTAACAAGACGCCACACACGGCCACCCTGAGGGACCGTGACTCTATGAGGCAGATCCGAGCTGAGGTGAGGAACGCTCACAAGCGGCGCTATGTTCGCAATCTTGTAAATTAGACCCTTTAAGTAGCTTTTTCTTTTCATTTCATTTCACGAGTTTAAATTTACCAGGGTTCCCGTGGATACTTTTTCTTAAAATGCATTGAAAACATTCCAAAAATAAGGCCCTAATGGGCAATAAAATGTCTTCAATCCAATTTTTCTTAAAAAAAAGTGAACACAGTAATAAGATTTTAATTTTTTTGAACTAAAAAGATTAAGTAAAAAATTTTCTGTCGTCTTCAACAAATTGAAATAAAAAAATACATGTTAATCCCTTAAGCAAGTTTGTCTTTATATATTCCAAATAATTCAATTTTAAAATGTGGTTGAATGTCTAATTATAACTTCATCTGTAGCTTTTATTACGTGATAGGTATTTTAAGGTGAAAATAGTCACCAAAAAATGTAGGCACTAGTCAAATGTTTCTTCGTTCTCTGCCACTTAAGGCTATAAGATCAGAGGTGTCAAACTTATTTTGGCTAGGGGGCACATAGTAGAAGGAAAAACACTCATGGGTGGTGAACTAGTGTACTAATGGCATAAAACGTATGTAATAGTTTTAGGGTTGGGGATTTTAGGAGGCTCACAATTGTGATCATGATTTAGGAGTGTAAGATTTGAATATAAAACGTTATAGGTTTTTCTTTCCTCAAATTAATTAATTAATCTGACCTATGTAATGTGTGTATCCTTGAGATTGTGTTGTATTTAGACACAAATGAGGAGCTATCTATAGAATGTAATTAATAGGGAAGATGAAGGGGTAGGGAAAATAAGCGTGTGCTTCTGACTACCCCTTTTCGAACATGTTATAACATTATTTTGTTGAGTCATTGTTTTGGTCCCGTTTTATTTTAATGTTCGAAATAAAGTTTTCATTCATTCATTCAATGTGTTTTTTCCCCCCACCTCCTAGATTTAATCTCATGTAGTGTTAAAAGCTGTTCTAGTAAAATCCAATTATATATCTTACAGCTACATTTTAACTAAATGGGAACTCATGCAAACTGGAAAGTAACCAAAATAGTACACAAATTTAAATGATTGTTTTAATGATTTCAAATGCTTTTTCTGCTTTTTGATAATGAATATGTTTACCTGACTTTGGGAACTTCACTGTTAGATTTCATATCTATTAATAAAAGGAGCTTAATCTTCTTTAAACATCTGCAAAACACCTATGTGCTTTTTTTAAAATTTCGTATTCTTTAATCCAAAGTATAATTTCCAATCACTGGCGATAAAAAGCAAAGTTTAGTGGCAAAGGATGCGGTTATTGAGACATCCACCCACCACACTTGAGTGCAATCTTATTGCCTTTAACAGCGTGTCTGAGACTTCTGTTTTAAGTTAAGTAAAATCGGGATGGGTGTTTCCTCAAATTTTCTCTAAATGGTTGTCAGTAAATTAGGTTGTGACGCCTGGCCTTGTCGACATCCAGTGGACATATTTATAAGTGCAGGTTATTGTTTGACGTGATGCGGCTTCATTCTTTTGTTGTGATTCTCTCGGCATTGTTTCGGGCTGGAAATAAAAAAATACATGTTAATCAGCCAATTACTGTATTTCCAAGGCCAATAAGGTGCACTTATGAATTTGTCATTTTTTTTGTATTCTTAAGTTGGCCTTGAATACATGTCTTCCTGACTACCCCTTTTCGAACATGTTATAACATTATTTATATGTATTTCTATATATATGTAATGTTGGTGGGCCTGGTCCGGCTTAGGGGCTGTATGTTTAACACACTTGCAAGAGATAAAGATCCCTTTAAGCACAAATTGATTTTCGACGTATAAAGCCGTGAATAGCACTGAATGTATTCAATACAATTACATCTTCGTTCTCAGGTGAGCGAGCTACCGGTGATCATTCGTGATTTGGCAAACGGCACCCTTACCTGGGCGCAAGTAGAGACCAAGTATCCCATCTTTGAAGGACAGGAGACCAGCAAGCGGGAGACAGTGGAGGAATGAAGACCTCCTCACTCTTTTAAGCCTGGAAATAGAAAATAATAAAGACTTGTCGCTTCGGCATCACCGCAAGATCACAATGAAGCTTGTATTGATCACGTCCACAAAGGGGAACTGCATTTCAAACATGAATATCCATTACGTCCTCTGTGTTTTAAAAAGGGAGAAACTGGCAGCAGGTTGCTTCCTGGGCGGGAAGGTGCCCCACGCTGTTACGTTTTTGCAGGCCGACCAGGTTGAGATATTTTATGCGCTCAATAAAAACAGCCAGCACTTACTGGACTTGTGCATATAACTTGCCAATTGGTCTTATTTGCGTGTTTTTAAGTAGAATTCAAAATTCAAAACCACAACCTTAAACTGGTTGTGCTGCTCCAGCAATGATTGACAGGTGACGTTTTGAAATCAGTTTTTACAACCTTTCTTTTATACATTTGAGTGTAAATTTATTTAAGCAAAATGTGATCTTTTTTTTACATTTATACATCAGCTTTGTTCATTTTCATATTTTTAAAAAATATTTTATTTTTTTAGATCTTTAAAATTGCGTAGTTTATTTTATTATGAGTCCATCTGTAGCATTACATGCTTAATATGTATTTTAAAGCTAACACGTTTAAAAATATTAGCTTATTAATAGACTTGCAAGAACACCGAACATATGCATAGACGATGCATGAACTTTTCAGCGCCAGATGTTCCCACCGACATCACACTTTTCCGGTTACCGTGGCAACGCACGAACCATCAAGTAATATTTATTTGTAAAGCCCTTAATCAAAAAGAGTCTCAAAGGGCTGCACAGACCAAAGAGTTTTTGGAAACCACAACACTATTATTACACCATCCCCTGATCTAAGACCTACATGAGGGCAAGGAAAAACTCAAAAACCTCAACATGAGGAAAATGAAGAAACCTTGAGAAGAGACCGCACATGAGGTAATCCTCCTGGGATGACCAGGCTGCAATGAATGTTGCAATAACAAATACATATTGTCAAATCATCCCTCTGCCCCGATGATGACTTCGTTTTTAGAAAGAAAAACACTCAAAGCATTAACCTTCTCTCTTTATCCATATCTTTGTTACTCCGACCACCCTGCTTCGCTACACCTATACTCACCGTACGCAGCCTACACACTTCAATTGCTGGATACAAGAAGCAAGACTAGGAAAGGGGACTTCCTGGATGTATGAACGAAGATTTTATGGAAGCCACTCCTGCTATATAATGGTGATTTTTTTTTTCCCCCCAAACTGAAATCATTCCCAGAGGCCTAATACTGATGGAAAAAAAACGTATTTATACGTTTTGGCGCTCAGGTACAATGCTTCTGAAGACGTTTTTATACATTATGGCACTGACTGAAATAACTGGTAGCCTAGCCCTTTGTAGTAATCTGTAAAGTAGCTTTCAAATATTTAACAGTAAATGTGTCATGGGTGTGAACTAGATGTATTAAACATTTCCCTGCAGCGATTTTACTAGTACAGAACCTTATACATATCTGTCGAAGCATTTGTGCGTGTCGTGGAAAGTACCTAGGTGAAATGAGTGTGTTTTAAGGAGGTTACTGGGGCACATTCTTCGAGGAAGTTTTAAAAAATGGAGTTTGGATGATGCAACACGACGCTTCTGTTTCAGACGCGAGACAAGCTCCTCCTGTTGGGCTTGGCCAGGGAGGGGAAAGCAAAAGCAATGGGGAGCTAGAAAGGAGGAAAAAGCAGCACAGCTGGCAAGACAAATACACCCTCTCTCTGCGCTCTTCGACGTGGCAAGATGGAGCAAGCGTTGGCACCTTTGCGGGAAGCTGTGCGGGAGCAGGTGACTACGATTTTGGGCGGGAGGAAAATAAATCTCCGGTGACGCTTTTTATTCGACACGTTTTCAACCTAAGGCCGCGAATACGTTTCCTCTTTTACTTCTAAAACTTTCAAGATAAAATCAACCATATTGGTCATTACCTTTAATACCGATTATCATTCAAGTCCCACGTTGAAATTGGTTTAAGTGAGTTTACTTAACACTGGTTTGAAAAGGGGGCGGGACGTTTAGCTCGCGTGGATGTATTTTGATTTAAGAAATCTCCCTAAAATCATTTTTATCCAAATTTACTATAATAAATAACTGCATTTTAAAAAAATTCTTGCACCTAAGGTGTTGTATTTACCCTTAAAGGGGAAGTGTGTAATATTTAGTGCCTCCTACTGGCCAAAAACCTTTCATTCAGTCAAGAAACAATGATTTGAACATTATGCAAAAATAAATGAACTATCATCCATTTTAAATATTATTTAAAAAAATCATAGGTCGAGAAATTTGTATTTCTTTTTCATAGTGGAATCCACTAGGTATTTAGAGGTCGCCACCATGTTTGTCATTTATGCTGTGCTCTGTGGCACTAGTTTTCATTCACATTAGACAACAGTGCCATCTAGTGGGCAAATATTACACACTGGGGCTTTAAGTAAAGCAAATCCCCAGGGTACAACATTAACTGCTTTGTCTTTAAAGTCTTTTTCACATGTTTTACCCTAGAGTGCTATTTCTAATCTCTCATATCGTTGATATAAACAACATTAAACCCAATTCTATTCTAATCGGATCTGAGTGTCGTTAAGTAAATTGTCGTATGTCGGGGGATGGAAACCTATGGTAATTAGCTGGTGTGTTTCGAACCCCAGCTACCTCAAATAAAAAACATTAAAGTAACCAAATATTATATAGTAAGTACTATTTATTTGTATTATACATGTATATGATTCTATAGCATTTAAATTAACATGCTTTTAAAGAAAGACCAGATTTTATTTACTCTTGACATTATGTGATTTGAGCTGGTACAGTGGGGTTAGTGGGTGGATGCAGAGGGGGTAGGAGACTGCAGATTCAAATTAAATCAGATGCTTAAACTTCCACTTGTGAGGAATGTCATGATTTCACAAAACTTTGTTGCTTTACTTGCCTCCTTACTCTTAATAATTGTCCCGATTGTCCATCTGTTACGGCCATATTCCTCCGTGTTATATGTCAAAGTGTCCTCGGGCACGACACTGAATCCCTAATGCCCACGATAGCAGGTAGTTGCCTTGCATGGCTGACGCTGCTATCGGTTAGTTAGTGTGTAAAATGGCAAAGTGTGAAGCACATTGTAACGCGCTTTGGGAGGTCTTCATTGACTTGAAAAGAGCTATATAAATGCACACCATTCCATTCCATGAGAGTAGCAATCTGCGTGCCTTATTTGTATATCTTAGTTATTGCAAGCTTCATTTCCATGGTTATCACATTTTGATTCTCATTTTAGCATCAGTGCTAGCCAGCGGTGGAACCCTTTAATTCCTAATGAAATTCTCATCACTGTCCACTAAAAAGAGAAGTTATGAAAATGTCTTAAGGTGCTATACTCTGAAAATTCATAGGACTAGTACATTTCTTTAAAAAAATAGCAAAATACCCCTTTATAATTTGATTTACTGTATACTGGCTGGCTGTGATTGAACTACAATGTTAAATCCATGGTTTAATCAAGGAATATTAGCCTGCTCAAAAGAAGAGTTTAATATTGATAAAAAATAGGCCTATTGAAAAGCATGAAGTGTAACCTAAACTCAAATGGTAGGTAAAGTATACATTTTGCTTCTGTAAATATTCATTTTGCACAAAAAATATTGTAGATGAATCAAGCCCATTACACTATTAGTTCATGCATGTTGTCAAAATGTCTATCTTTGATCCTTTTTGTTAGCAAAGTCTTTTATTGAAAGCAGATTTACAACACGTTACAAAAAGCTCTTTCTCCTGTTACCCTAAAATAATGGATACCATGTGTCCAGGGTGAGCTGGTGGCGCGGCTGAAAGAAAAAGAAGCCCCCGAGCTGGAAATCAACCAAGCCGTCACCGAACTGAAAGCCCGGAAGCGGACTCTCGAAATGAAGGTGCAGCTTTGATTCTTTGCCTCGCTGCACCCCCACTTTCACTTTTCTTTACTCTTGTTTAAAGTTCACATCCTGCTCAGAGACACAATGAAAGTGAAAGTCTCGAATTGTGCCCTGACAGGAGCTGTCCCTGCAGCCCAAAGACGACATTGTTGATAGGGTAAAGATGGACGACGCCTTAAAGAGGAGGTTCTTCTACGATCAGTCTTTTGCCATTTATGGAGGTGAGAAATAAGTAATTCCAAGAAATAATTAGGAGTTTCCACATCAAGCATCCATTGAAAAAATAAAAATAAGATAACTGACCCAATCAAAGATGGAAAATTGTATGTTTTTATCCCGTAAAATTCAAACTAGGGCAGCACGGCGGCGCAGTGGTTAGCGCGTGTGCGGCACAGTTCTAAGGTCTTGGGAACCTCCTGCGTGGGTTCAAATCGCTTGCGTGGGTTTCCTCCGGGCACTCCGGTTTCCTCCCACATTCCAAAGACATGCATTTCAGGTTAATTGGCCGGTCCAAATTGTCCCTAGGTGTGAATGAGCAAGCGAGTTGTCTGTCCCTGTGTGCCCTGTGATTGGCTGGCAACCAGTTCAGGGTGTCCCCTGCCCACTGCCCGATGATTGCTGGGATCAACCGCGACCCTACTGAGGATAAGCGGTGCAGCTAATGAGAGATGAGATTCAAACTATAGAGCACACCTGATTATAAGCCGCACACAGTTAATTTTTAAAGGAAAAATAATTTTCTACGTATATAGTCCGCACTTGACTATAAGCCGCATGTGCCCACATTGAAACATGAGATATTGACAAAGACGATAAACAGAAATCATTTTAATAATATTCGGTACCTCAACCCCTCCTTAACGCGCCGCAGGACTTTTGATGAACAAATACGTGTCCGTACAATGTCACAAGTCACTTAAAAGTGTATTGCCGCATATCGTTGGAAATCTTCAAGATATTATTTGATATATGACCATTTTGAAATATACTCTTCAGAAAAACATCTCGATCAGTCTGAATCAAGATACCCGAAAACTATAAAGCCATCGTAACTCACCAGTACGTCCCCTGTCCGTCTTCTACTTCTTTGAATGTCTAGAAAAATGGCTTCATTACATTAAGGACAACCCATAGAATCCATTTTCTCCAAAACACACAATAATTCTGACAGATAAATAGGAATCTGCCTTAAGCATTTCTGCTTTGTTGAACGTTGCTTCTTGTAATCGTTCGGTTCCCCACATTATTTTCGTTTACAAATAAAAAGACTCGTTAAATGACTCCAAATATGTTAGTGTGCGCTCCCCTTCCGATTGACACCTTTTCCATGATGAGGGTCTGTTCATGTTAATTTTATTCATGCACAAAGCACGAAGTTACATTAAACTTGCGTCTTGCTCGACTTATATATATACCACCTGTCTCACTCTTACCTTTACTGCTTGGGCGCCCCTGGCTGCCTTTAGGAAAAATGCATAAATTAGCAGCATCAATGCATAAGCCGCAGGAATAAAGCCTTGGGGGGGGAAATGTCGTGGCTTACAGTCCGAATTTTATAGTAGTCAATTTAATAAAAACGTTCTTCACTTTTTTCAAAATGTGGTTTTGTTCCTGTAGTGCCGAACATCAAAAGTTCCCCGGTTTGAGACTGGGTGTAAAAGTTGTTGGCCTGGAGAGGGATGGGTACCAGCAGGTTATTCTTGACCAAGACACACCACAAGAAATGGTGCCCCTATGACCTTAGTAGTTAAGGGATACACCCTAACCAACCCCATTACCATGGTCTATTTTAAGGAGACAGGAATATTTGTAATATTTTTTTTTTGAGATTTTGGATGATTTTTTTGGAAGACCCGAGAAACGTTTTATAAACAAAAATTCTGTTCCTAGAGAAAAATAAGGTGAATAGGACAGAGGTCAGCAACGTGGTGGATACTGAAACTATTGAAAAGCTCATTAGTGTTGAGTCATTGTCATTTTCTAAAAATTTGATGACTAACTAGTATGAGACATCATTAACATGATCTGTGTCATTAAATATATGATAAAAACTTCAACATTTTTTAAATTAGTCTTTTATTTATATATGTTAATTACTCAGCGCATTTACACAAGGCAGATGTTTTAACTCGGCGGGCCGTCAGAATGTTGATAAAAAAAGACTTGTCTCCATGATGTCACCAGTCACCAAAGTATGTCATGCCACATATTATTCGAAAACTTAAACTCTTGGGATTCAAGAAATGAACCATTTTAAATATACTCATCAGAGAAAAATCCCGATCAGTCTGAAAGAATGTATCCAAAAAGTATAAAAAGGGGATAGCTCACCCAAAAGTCTTGTAATATTCCACTCATGAAATGATTCCCTGTAAATAGAGTGTGGTTACATTCACGAAAGTCCAGTGAATCCAACACTGTAAAATATTTACTTTAAAACACACGTTGATGCCGAAAGAAAAGAAAAAAATACGCCTAAAATCATTCCTGCATTGTTTGACGATCTAAAAATGCATTGTCACGAGGCGTGGTGGAGTGGAAGGGGTGACCGGACCAGAACGGAGGCAGAAAGGGAGAACTCAATTGCGTAACGATCCAAAACTTTTATTCACCAAAATAAAAGTTGTCCAAAACTCTGGGACATGACAAAACAAACAGTTGTTTCTTCCAACTCAACTAAACAGGACAAGGCATAACAGAACGGACAATGTTTTAAACTAAAACAGGATAAGGCATAACAGACCGGGGAATGTGTAATGAGCCAGCGCCCGCCAAACCCACAACCCAGCCTTAAGTAGCAGACCAGCAATCAGCTGATCTGCTACAGCTTGAGTTCGGGGGCGCGGCAGACTGGTCGCCACGGCGACCGTGACAGAGCCCCCCCTTTAAGGGACAGCTTCTGAGGTCCCCAAAAAAGGAAAAAAAAAAAATACTACCTCATGCCCCGGAATGATTCGACGCTCGGCAGGGTTGGGGGGGTCCGGCAGGCAAACTGGACCGGCAAACACAGAGGACAGACGGAATCGGAACCGGCAAACACGGAGGACAGACGGAATCAGAACCGGAAAACACAGAGGACAGACGGAATCAGAACCGGCAAACACAGAGGACAGACGGAATCAGAACCGGCAAACACAGAGGACAGACGGAATCAGAACCGGCAAACACAGAGGACAGACGGAATCAGAACCGGCAAACACAGAGGACAGACGGAATCAGAACCGGCAAACACAGAGGACAGACGGAATCAGAACCGGCAAACACAGAGGACAGACGGAATCAGAACCGGCAAACACAGAGGACAGACGGAATCAGAACCGGCAAACACAGAGGACAGACGGAATCAGAACCGGCAAACACAGAGGACAGACGGAATCAGAACCGGCAAACACAGAGGACAGACGGAATCAGAACCGGCAACACAGAGAACAGACGGAATCAGAACCGGCAAACACAGAGGACAGACTGAATCAGAACCGGCAAACACAGAGGACAGACGGAATCAGAACCGGCAAACACAGAGGACAGACGGAATCAGAACCGGCAAACACAGAGGACAGACGGAATCAGAACCGGCAAACACAGAGGACAGAGTCGGACTGGCAGGCAGCAGAGTCGGACTGGCAGGCAGCAGAGTCGGACTGGCAGGCAGCAGAGTCGGACTGGCAGGCAGCAGAGTCGGACTGGCAGGCAGCAGAGACGGACTGGCAGGCAGCAGAGTCGGACTGGCAGGCAGCGGAGTCGGAGTCGGCCCGGCAGGCAGCGGAGTAGGAGTCGGCCCGGCGGGCAGCGGAGTCGGAGTCGGCCCGGCGGGCAGCGGAGTCGGAGTCGGCCCGGCGGGCAGCGGAGTCGGAGTCGGCCCGACGGGCAGCGGAGTCGGAGTCGGACTGGCACGCAGGGGAGACGGAATAGCAGGCAATCGGCACGGGAGTCGGGCAGGCAGGCATGAGAGTCGAACAGGCAGGCGTCAATTCTTCCCGGGACCCCATTCGAGGCACAGCAATGGCCACGATGGGCGGGGCCGTGGTTCGAACGGGCTGGGAAGGTTACCTCAGTGGGCGCTTGCCAAACTGCGTTCTCCAGCTCTCCCCAAGTCGCGCTGGGATCGTTCGCTGAGTTCTTGTCGTGGCTGGCTCATTCTGTCACGAGGCGTGGTGGAGTGGAAGGGGTGACCGGACCGGAACGGAGGCAGGAGGCAGGAAGGGAGAACTCAATTGCGTAACGATCCAAAACTTTTATTCACCAAAATAAAAGTTGTCCCAAACTCTGGGACATGACAAAACAAACAGTTGTTTCTTCCAACTCAACTAAACAGGACAAGGCATAACAGAACGGACAATGTTTTAAACTAAAACAGGACAAGGCATAACAGACCGGGGAATGTGTAATGAGCCAGCCCCCGCCAAACCCACAACCCAGCCTTAAGTAGCAGACCAGCAATCAGCTGATCTGCTACAGCTTGAGTTCGGGGGCGCGGCAGACTGGTCGCCACGGCGACCGTGACATGCATATCAAACTGGTAGCATTTTGTGTTGATTAGTCACAAAAAAAATGAGGCCAGAGCTGAAATAGAACATGGGAATGTTAGAAAAATAAATAAATAAATAAACCAGAATAAAGTCACCTTTTTAGAACTAATTTAATGAATTTATCTTTTACATTTGTGTCATAAGACCTAATATGATGTCCTGTTAAGTGTATTGCTGTCATCATTTTTTTTTAAATGACACGAAGTTTTGTCTTTGGCACTGAGCGAGGTAAATTAAAACAACATTTAAATATGTATATATTTATTTTCAGGTGTTGCCGGCCTGTACGACTTTGGGCCAGTGGGCTGTGCACTGAAGAACAACATCCTGCAGGTGTGGAGGCAGCATTTCATCCAGGAGGAGCAAATCCTGGAAATCGACTGCACCATGCTTACCCCTGAGCCTGTCCTCAAGTGAGCACACCCTCACATTCAAAATAAAATGCGACCATCATCAATGCTTGAAATTTCTCAATCAGGACATCAGGGCACGTGGATAAATTCGCCGATTACATGGTAAAGGACGCCAAGACGGGAGAATGTTTCCGTGCCGACCACCTCCTTAAAGGTGATTATGCCCTCAACAAACCCACAGGTTTGGTGGGACTGGAATTTGCTGGGAAAGTTAAGCTCAGGAATATTCAGCAAATACTTAGTCTTTATTTAGCCCTTCTTGTCCCCCTTGCATTTTATTTTTTTGCCTTGAACACCCAGAAATGTGAGTGATCATGTATCTCGAAATCCGTCCACAGCACACCTGAAGAAAGTAATGTCCAACGAGACATGTACCCCCGACAAAGTTGCAGAGATGGAGGACGTGATCACGCAGGTAGGATTGTGTCGCAATTATGTCATATCTCATCATATCCCGTCTACTATGTTTCATTTGTCTTATGTGGTCATGTGCCAGATGGACAACTACACCCAAAAAGAGCTGGGAAATTTGTTTGTCAAGTACAACGTTAAGTCTCCCTCAACAGGAAATGACCTCACAGCCCCCATCTCCTTTAACCTCATGTTCCAGACCTCCATCGGGCCAGGGGGGAACACTCCTGGGTAATCTAACAATTTGTACAACTATTGTTACATACTGTTGTGAACTTGTACCAGTAATTTCTTTAGATGCCACAAATGGTTGGATAATTGTGACAGAACTTATGTTTGCGAGAAAAACATCGAGATACTTAAGAAATATTGAAAGTTTGCTTTTCTATGCCCACAATCTTTAATGATAACCTTAACTTGAATTCCATAATAATTAGTGAAATTATTACTTTCTATTGTAGTACTATGGAATATAGGAGCAGCACGTATGTCTCATCTCTCATCTCATTAGCTACACCGCTTATCCTCAGTAGGGTCGCAGGGGTGCTGGAGCCCATTCCAGCAATCATCGGGCAGTGGGCAGGGGACACCCTGAACTGGTTGCCAGCCAATCGCAGGGCACACAGGGACAGACAACTCACTCGCTCATTCACACCTAGGGACAATTTGGACCTGCCAATTCACCTGAAAATGCATGTTTTTGGAATGTGGGAGGAAACCGGAGTGCCCGGATGAAACCCACGCAAGCACGGGGAGAACATACAAACTCCGCAAAGGAAGTCTGGAGCTGGATTTGAACCCACGCAGGAGGTTCCCAAGACATGAACTGTGCCGCACATGCGCTAACCACTGCGCCGCCGCAGCACGTATGTAGTAAAGTATATTGTGGAACTGTCACTGTTACTTTCTACATACTATTATCATTATTTTTCTACTACTATTGAACTGCTACTACTTTTGGTGCTACTGTAAAAACATAATAACCAAAAATAGGTACATGAAATTGCCCAATACACACATTTGCATTGTTTAGTGCATGTTGTCATTTCATTGTACACAAAATCCCAACGAGTTTAAACATATGCCCAAATTTCAGGGTTTTCTTGAATTAAAAACACATGTTTGGGGGGTTGTTTTGTTGATAATTACCAACTTTTATTATTATTATTGTTTAACAAAATTATTTTTTTAGATGTGGGTTTTTAAATAAATATTATATGGAAATTCACAGAGAATTGTATGTTTTTATCAAAATAAGAATTTTGCAAGTTTCTTTAAACAAAATAATCCATTTTAAGATGCAATAAACCCCGTACAATTCTTTATTACTGTAAAATAACCTAAGCATCCCATTGGTCTAAATTGGTTTTATTTTTTTGTACATTATTTGAGAGTACCTAGTATTGCTGCACCACTACCTTAATCACTGCAACTGCTATTTCTATTCATTGCCGTTAGTAATTAAACTGCTATAACGACTAACCCCTGTTATTATAACTCAAATTTGAAATTCTGATTGACTGCCGGGTTGCTCAAACGATTCATTTGTCCAGCTACCTGAGACCCGAAACCGCTCAGGGAATGTTCCTCAACTTCAAGCGACTGCTGGAGTTTAACCAGGGAAAATTGCCCTTTGGTGCCGCTCAGATCGGAAACTCCTTCAGGAACGAAATCTCTCCTCGCTCTGGTCTCATCCGCGTCAGGTCCTGAGATTTTATTTGAAATCTGTAGAATTTTCGAATCGGTAGAGTCAAACTCTCCTTTCCGCTGCAGAGAGTTCACTATGGCCGAGATTGAGCACTTTGTGGACCCTAATGAGAAGGTCCACCCTAAGTTCTCCAACGTGGCCAACCTAAACATCCTCCTGTACTCCTCCAAGGCACAGACCAGCGGCCAGTCGGTGCAGGTCATGAGGCTAGGAGATGCAGTGGAAAAGGTAGCCTTAACATGCCATTCTGGATTTATAGGATTGAATAAATATCATTTCATTATGCAGGGCATCATCAATAACTCGGTCCTGGGCTACTTCATCGGCAGGATCTACTTGTACCTTCTCAAAGTTGGCCTCAGCAAAGACAAAGTGCGCTTCCGTCAGCACATGGAAAACGAGATGGCGCATTACGCCTGCGACTGCTGGGACGCTGAGTCCAAAACCTCTTATGTGAGTTCTACAATTTCATCTACAACTTTTTCTTCACGCTATTTATATGTATGTAAAAAAAATTTCTCCTAGGGCTGGATCGAGATTGTCGGATGTGCCGACCGCTCCTGCTATGACCTTTCGTGTCACTCCAGGGCCACCAAGGTGCCCCTGGTGGCAGAGAAGCCCCTTAAAGAGCCCATATCCAATGTTCACAGTTAGAATTGGTTAGAATTTTCAGTGTGTCCAAGTTATGTCCCAGGGGCATTGTGATGCCCGCTGATTATCATTATACACCAAAATTGATACCCCAAAAATTGTTTAATTTACAGAATTTCATTCACTGCCTGGCCAGCAAAACTGACAATTGAAATCTCTTGTTGTCAACGGGAGTGAATGATATAAACATCCATAGGTGCAAAACACTTTATAACATGAAAAAAATGCTCAAAAAGTACAAAAGCTATGTTGGTATTTGGAAAACATAACACAGCAACATAATCTCAACAAATTTAGGGGTGCTTAGTAAAAAAGGGTGGCCCTTGGAAAGCTTTCTGACCTGATTTGGGAGTATTTTGTTCCTTAACGGGATCAACACAAGGTGGTCAATGTGGTGAAATTCGAGCCCAACAGAAGCGTCATCGGTGCTGCGTACAAAAAGGATGCCAAGCTCATCTTCGAGTACCTGGATGCGTGTGACCAATGCTTTATTGACGATCAGGAGAAGCTTCTTAACCAAAAAGGGTAATGCACTCTATAATAGGTTATAATAACCCAAATTGGCTCCAAACGGATGTATATGTGAGAAATATCATATATCTTGTGCAGAGAATTCAGCCTGTCAACAGAAGGCAAAACGTTTAAGCTTTCTAAAGACATGGTCTCCGTCAAAAGATTCCAGAAAACATTACACGGTAAGAATATTGAAAATATGTGAAATATGAGTTTTAGTTTTATTTCTTTGTGTTCATTTTTTTCTCGCAGTTGAAGAAATTGTCCCCAACGTCATCGAGCCTTCTTTCGGCATTGGCAGGATCATGTACTCCATTTTCGAGCACTGCTTTCACACACGGGAAGGGGACGAACAGAGGACGGTAAGGAATGCAAAGAGGGTTTTTTTTTTGGCCTTTTTCCTTGGTTTCAATCATCTCATTTGATTGATTTGCTTTTCAGTACTTCAGTTTTCCTGCACCCGTCTCCCCGTACAAATGTTGCATCCTTCCCTTGAGCCAAAACCAAGAGTTTACACCATTCGTACAAAAACTATGTGAGTATAATTAATAAAAGCCTTTGGCTTTAACCTGTCATCCGTTTTTTCTGTTCAGGGGATTTGTTCATTCTGTGATGTGACATTTGTTGAAACAAGACTGAAAATAAAAAGTAAACAAGAAAAATAGAAAAATACAAATAAACTCATCTGTCTAAATAGTTTTCGCTGGCTGGCAACCAGTTAAGTGTGTCCCCTGCCCACTGCCCAAGCTGGCATGGGCTCCAACACCCCCACGACCCGACTTGAGGATAAGCGGTGCAGATAATGGATGGATAATAATAATATGATATGTAATAATCATTTATTTTGATAACATATAAAAATCATATTGAATTATTTGTTGTTTAATGTAATTTTTTATATACGGTATATTTTAGTATAGTATATTTTTAGTCACCTTCGGTGGCAGTCGATGACCACCGCATTCCCCCAATTTTTTTTTTAAATTACTTATTACTTATTTTCAAGATGGGGGGCACATGCTGGTGCAGCAGCTAATGCCTCTCCCTAGTTTTAAATTTCTTACCCTTTTCTCATTTATTCTACTTTCCCTTTTGGATACATGCTTAATTAATAATGCCTACAGTCGCCAAGAACTAATTGACCTTGGACTGAGGCTGGATTACAACTTTTTTGTTTATTATTGTTTTGAGGCACAATTTTTTTCTCATTCACAAATATTGCACTATTGTTACAACAACTCTAAGCACTACGTTGTAAATATTTTTTTCCCTGCCCTTTGTCACAATATTTTTCTCCTTTTTTCTCTTTTAAATCTTTCTTACATGTTTCCCCAAGAGTGCCATGTCCAATCTTGTTGCATGCAATGTTTACCAACGAAGATATCTATGACATGAAGACAATTCGATTCAATACTTGAATCCATCATCTGCTTTATTTTTCATTTAAACCAGCTGAGGCGTTGACCAGGATGGGCGTGTCCCACAAGGTGGATGATTCCTCGGGCTCCATCGGGAGGCGCTACGCCCGTTCCGACGAAATCGGCGTGGCCTTCGGCGTAACAGTTGACTTCGACACAGTCAACAAGGCGCCGCACACCGCCACTTTGAGGGATCGAGACTCCATGAGGCAAATCCGCCTCGAGGTATTGCAAGTTTGGAGTTTTTGATGTTTTTCCCGTCATTGGCATTCAATTTAGGGTTCATATGGGTGCTTGAAATCCTTGAAAATGCATGAATTATAATGTTATGTTTTCAAGGATTGAAAAGCACTTGAAATTTGGGTTAAGTGCCGGTAAATGCTTGGAATTGTTGCCATGTTTCTATGAAATGAAATGAAATGATCTGCATTTATATAGTGCTTTTCAAGTCAATGAAGACTTCGCAAAGCGCAGTACAATGTGCTTCACATTTACCCATTCACCCACACTCACACACCAATAGCGGCCGTGCAGCCATGCAAGGCGCCAACCTGCTTATTGGGGGCATTAGGGGTTCAGTGTCTTACCTAAGGACACTTCGACATGTAACACAAGAGAAGCCGGGATTTGAACTGTGATCTCTTGATCCCAAGACGAGTGCTCTACCTCCTGAGCTACTCTAGACAAGACTGCTTAAAATTGATGCCCACACTGCTCTCTGGTGACTTCGCTTTGCCACTGCAGTTCTTCCCTCTTTTTTTTTTCAAAGGTGGGGTATGTAGTTTGAGGGGTTCTGAAAAAGTTAAAATTGAATTGACTTAATATATATATATATATATATATATATATATATAAAATATATACATATATTCCCACTGTACCTATAGGCTTTTATCTTGGCATGGGGGAGTAGAGTGATTTCAAGCGCATGCTCACGGTTTTCTTTTTTTCAATGATGAAAATGGTAAAAGTAAGAAAAAGACTGTTTCAAATACAGTTCAAGTGCCAACCCAAAAATAAAAAATGATAGCAAAAAAAAGTTCGATCGAACACGTCTAGTAAAGTTACCGTACTTCCACGCCCAACAAAAAGTCATGACAGATGCTGCAATTATGATTTCAGCCAGAAGATTAAGTTTGTCAATTTGACTATTTGAAATAACGGACACCACCTTTAACGGCCGCTGGCATTAGTTTGTATGGCTTTGTCCTACGAAGTTTGCCATGGTTTGCGACCAAGAGGACAGGTGCATGCTACACATAAACAGTGCCCCATGAAATGTGGATTAGTGCTACGTATCAATTATGGACATTTATAATGGGCCATGCAAAAAATGAAGGTAGCATTTCCCAGTGAATTGTAATGGGAAAAACTTCCTACAACGGAAATCTTAAGCTACCTATTAGTGTCAATTATACCCAACACCATTATGGGCAGATATTTGTCTAGATTTGTTCAGATCCACAAATAAATTTTCAATTTTCTCTAGATCTAAAAATCATATGTTATGATAAATGCACAAGGGAGAATAAAAATCACACTTGTAAATTGCAGATATATCTTTGGATCTCCCAAATATATCACTCACACCGGATTTCTTCTTTTAAAAGGAGTGGATAAATTAAAAAATTGTCTTTGAAAGTCCCCAAAAAGTACTTGAAATTGGTGTACGGTCCCCGTTGAATGCATGCAAGCATTAGCGACTGCGAAAAATGTATCCATCCATCCATTATCTGCAACGCTTATCCTCAGTAGAGTCGCGGGGGTTCTGGAGCCCAGCTATGTTCGGCCAGTGGGCAGGGGACACCCTGAACTGGTTGCCAGCCAGTCGCAGGGCACACAGAGACAGACAACCATTGACTCGCTCATTCACACCTAGGAACAATTTGGACCAGCCAATTAACTTGACCAGCATGTTTTTGGAATGTGGGAGGAAACCTTGAGTGCCCGGAGGAAACCCACGCAGGCACAAGGAGAACATGCAAACTCCACACAGGGAGGTTGCGGTAGCTGGACTTCAACCCTGAACCTCTGCACTGTGGGGCTACCCTGAAAAACATATATTTAATTTTGTTCCCCAGGTGGATGCTTTGCCAGGGGTGATTTGTTCACTGGCCAACGGCGTCTCCACTTGGTCCCAGTTGGAGGTACAGTACCCCATTTTCGAGGGACAGGAGACCAGCAAGAAGGAATGAGCAGCAACCGAAGAATTCTTCTCAAGGAGCCAAGTAGAATGTTTTTGTATCCAAGAGCGTCCCCCGTGGCGCATTACATTTTGTGAACTCCCAGCAGAAAACTGCAGCAGCACCTGTTGCCATGGACACATCCAAACTATATTTGCACACTTGTAATAAATGACTTATGGTTCTTTTTTGACCACTGTTTGCGTGGTGCATCTATTCTGACCTTATTGTGTGACACGCATGTGCGGAATGCTGAGCACGGACGTGGCTCAAAATTGCATCAAGCTTATTGTCGCGAAACAGCTGTGGGCATTAGGAACATGGAAAATAGCACAGCATCCATTTTCTTTCTATTTTTACTTAACGTGTGTGTAAAAAAAGCAAAATACAAACCTCATTAAACTATAGGTACATATCTTTGTTGTTTAAATTTTAAAAATATATCGCACACAGTGGTAATTGTCAGTAATTCTGTTTATATTTCAGTTTGTGAGTTATTCATGACATCATACTTTTTATATACATTAAAAAAATATTATCGTAATAAAATATATTTATACAAATCTTACTATTTTACTTAAGTTAATTAAACAGCAAAATATACTCATGGAAATATATTTAAATGTGAATAAAAATTAATTATGAAGTAATTACCGTGCATGAATATTTGGCAATATAATTTTGAATTAATGACATAAAAACGTTTTAAGTATGAAATAATAAAACATTTATAGGAATATTTTGAATTTTGAATATTTTGAATGAATGAAATATTCAAGTCCAGTCATGTTTTTTATATAGCAACTGAAATAACACATATTTATAGGAAATCATAAAATTGCCTTTATATAAATATTTTTAAAAAGTAGACAACTGAAATAAAATATAGAAACATGTCATATAGCTTTTCACCCCTAATCACAAAAAGTCTCGGGGGGCTGCACAGACCACCCTTTCAATACATAAATTCATCCATCCATCTTCTGCACCGCTTATCTTCAGTAGGATCACGGGGGTGCTGGAGCGCATCCCATCTATCTTTGGGCAGTGGGCAGGGGACACCCTGAACTGGTTGCCAGCCAGTCGCAGGGCACACAGAGACGTATAACGCACTCGCTCATTCACACCTAGGAACAATTTAGACTGGCAAAATAACCTGACATGCATGTTTTTGGAATGCAGGAGTGCACGAATGAAACCCACATGCAAACTCCGCAAGGGGACGTTGCGGTAGTTTGAATCGAACCCTGGTCTTCCACACCATGGGGAGCACGCTAGCAATCCAACTGCCATGCCTCCCTTCAAATAAATAGGTTCATTTTAGCTAAATCAATGAATACTTTTATCAAGTTTTCAAATTTGCTTTATTAACATTTGCAGTTTTCCACTAAGGACACTTGCTAAGTTTGGCTGTTGGACAATGAATTAACTTTTCTTGTTTCATTTCAATGTTACAATTTCTAGTTATTCATAGTAAAAACAATAACAGTACTTTGATTGTTATATTCTGTCCTACATTTTGAAATAATGCAAATGTTTTGCATGGAGCTTACAAAAATAGACAAATATCCTTTATATGGCATCATATATCAAGAATATTTTACTGTAAATATTCTTTATCTGCACTATGCAGACGCAGTATAAACAGATATTAATATACCCCATGGGGCAATTAGCCACGCCCAGTAGCTGGCCCCGCCCCCTTTTGTCAGCAAAATAGAAATACAACAATCCATCTTTTAACTGCTGGCAACTCCCCTCTCAGGGAGTCCGAGGGACTGGCAGCCCTATAACCCCCCCAAAAAACAATAACAAAAATATATTTAAAAACTGAATATTAAAAACGGATGGGAAAGTTTCTTTCTTAGACGCGACTTCTGCTGCATTCAAGGTCAGTACGACAACAGGTGCTTGCGGAGGACAACGTAAAGTGCATGAACTCGTTGCTATTTCCAGGCATGCATAGGACTCAAATACTTGTATATCTTCTCAGAGTAATAACAATAATGAAATAAGATTCACTTGGTGACTATGTTATCAGTATAAATGCCGCCTATTCCAAAATCAAGGTAGTGAAAATTTAAATATAAAAAACTACGTCAATTTTAAAAATCTGTTTTATTGGCTCATTTTTTTAAAAACGCACCTGGAAAAAGCTAATTAGATGATGAGCTTCACAGGTGTCATCACACCTGTAATCAGTCAATTGTGTGTTTGAAAAATAAATAACACTACTTCAATACTATAAATGGTTGAGTTGTATCAATCATCAGGAATTTCCTCCCCCAAATTTTCAGTTTGACTGAGAGTCAATTATATTGATGCATTTATAAACAAATATATATATATATTTAGAGTGATGTATAGCAAAGCGGAATAACACTAGTATTTTTGTGCAAAATATTAGAAATATGGGATAGTACAGTACACCCCCCGTGATACGACATTAATCCCATCTGATGGTGGGATTACATAGCAAAAATGCCATAAAGCTGATGATAGAAACCTACAATAATGTGTAGCTAATGTGTTCCAAACCCCTGGTACACAGATAAAAACATTAAAATAACAAAATAGTAGATGTTAAATATTACTTATGTGTTTATATACTTGTATATTATTTAATTACCTTGTTAATGAATATGAGGGCAGCACGTGGTTAGCGCGTGTGTGGCACAGTTCTGAGGTCATCAGATCGAACCTCCTGTGTGGAGTTTGCATGTTCTCCTCGTGCTTGCGTGGGTTTCCTCCGCGCACTCCGGTTTCCTCCCACATTCCAAAAACATGCATGTCAGGTTAATTGGCCGGTTCAAATTGTCCCTCGGTGTGAATGAGCGAGCGAATTGTCTGTCTCCGTGTGCCCTGCGACTGGCTGGCAACCAGTTCAGGGTGTCCCCTGCCCACTGCCCGAAGACAGCTGGGATAGGCTCCAGCACACCTGCGACCCTACTGAAGATAAGCGGTGCAGATAATGGATGGATGGATGGATGAATATGAGTGTAAAGGAAAAATGAAATGTATCAAACTAAGGTGTGACGTCACTTAAGATGGTCAAGTGAAGTAGTGGGTGGATGCATAGGTGAGAAAAGACTTTGACGGCTGATTTGAAACTGATTTAAGAATTTCCACTTGCTAGGAATGATTTTTCTTATTTTAGTCCCGATCATCGATTAGTCACGGCCGTGCAGCAACTTAGCAAGGGTAGCTATTGGTAGCTTTCTTTCCATCGGTATCAGGTTTTTGCTTCTCCCTTTAGCATCACCGCAACTCTTGGTCCCATAGCGAATGAATACAAGAAAATAAGTTTTGTATAGCACTAAAGTCTTTAAAAAATACAATTATTTTTAACCGAACAAAGAGAGCAAAAAGCATTGTGGGAAGGAGTTCAGCTAATAGTATAGTACAATACATTTCCAGCGCATCTTTAAACCAAGAGTGTCATCCAAAGGAATAAATCAATATTGCATTTTTTTAAGTAATAACTTTGTATAAGACCACGATTTTTTTTCCAAATGTTAAGATATTCTTCCGGGTTATAATTTTCAATATTTGATAGATAGATAGATAGATAGATACTTTGTTCATCCCCGAAGGGAAATTCACATTTCCAGCAGCATCCCTGAGCTGAGAACAATCGAGAACAATCAAAAATAACACGGGAGCTGCTGGAGTGGCTGCCATTCGTGACGGCGCCGGAAGAAAAGATTCAATTTGAATCATGTACAAACAAACAAACAATTGAATCATGTACAAACAAACAAACAAAATACCAGGTAAAACTAATTTTAAGTTACCTGTCCAAATGAATGTTGTGCCATCTCACCTTTCCCACTCTCTCTCCTCTCACCTTTCCCACTCTCTCTCCTGCAGTTGACTTGCTGCTGCTCGCTCCTGAAACTAATACTTACCTCTTTGTGTATTATGCAGTCCCTTCTCAAGTTTCTTCATCTTCCTCGTGTTGAGGTTTTTATTATGACACCATTCCCTGATCTAAAACCTGCCGAATGACTTGGTCATTTCTCCAGTGTGTGTTATTTGGCAGCCTTTCGCGTTTTTACTCCCCCTTTTTGCATCGTTGCAAGTCTTGGGACCCATGGATACAGTACAAAAAATACAAAGTTAGCAATACAAAACTCTCTTTACAAGATTTTGTCCAGAACAAAGAGAGAAAAAGACATTTTGGGAGTTAGCATGTTCTGATTTTTATGAAGCTGTGACGCAAACCAATACCAGACCAGCATTTTATGTAATGTTGACCAATAGCAAAGCTGAATCTTAGAGACATAACTCTTACAGACACTGCAAAGTTTTTAGGTACATATAATAATTTGTAGTTAATGTCGTATAGTCAAGTCAAGTTAGTGTAGCCCTTAATCACAAAAAGACTACATACTGATATTACACTATCCCCTGATCTAAAACCTACATGAGGGCAGGGAAAAACTCAAAAACCTCAGCTTGGGGAGGATCCCTCGAACGACTACCCCACCTTTAAATGCATTATCTGAAAAATGTGTGCAGACTATGTATGTTCTTTCTCGAATATACAAGGCAAGAATGCAGTTAAAATACTTTTCATCAACATAATTTCCCAAAACTATATTGAAACTATGTCGGATCGCCTTGAGAGGGGAAAATTAAACTTTTTTAAAATAGACACTATTTTCAAAATTTAAATTTTCCCTTTAATCTATCGCTATCTTACTTGCAGAAGAAAAAAAAAACATTTAGATATATTCCCTTTTTTGTGTATATAATTTCAATGCTAATATTGAAAACTGATTTCCATACCTGTCATTGTATACACTTTCCCTGTATTTAATATTTTTGGGGATAGTTTTCATGTTGTGTATGCCGAATAACATTTTCCGTCCATATTTTTGCCCAATTTGAGGACAATGCTGTAAAAATAGTGGCAAAAAACATCTTACACCACCCATAGAGTGAAAATATTGTAGTGGATGCTGTATCCTGGGGGTCTACTGTACTTCTCGGTGTTACTATTATTGTGGTGCAAAAACTGAGCGTCCATAAATTAGGAACTAGAAAACTTTTTCATGTGCATAAAACAAAAATATTGGGATTCGGCTTCTTATTTCGTTTATCTTGCAAAGAGGGCGTGGCTTCATGCATTCAGAAACAAGTAGTGCTTAAACGCTGTTAGTGCTTTGACGTGACTCAGGTAAAACCAGTTTTGGGGATGTTAAAACGCTTTTGTGTGTTCAGTTGTTGTTTTTTTTGTTTTTTGCCGGAGGTCCTGGTGTGTGTGTGTGTGTGTGTGTGTATATATATATGTGTGTGTGTCACCATGGGGATTAAAGCCGCACTTCCCAAATATGAGCTTTACTTCTACAACACCGTACTGGCCTTGGCGCTTTTCTGGTCTACCTGTTGGGTCTTTGAAGCGTCTTCATGTGAGTACCATGAAAAAGCATTCATTGATGTTTTTTTTCAACATGTTCTAATTTTTGTTTCTCTTTTAAGCGAATACAAACAGAAGAACATTTAGATCTAGTGTTAAACCAGGATGGTACATCTTTGGCAGGAAAATGGTAAGTGAGCAATTAGAAGTTCTTCAAGAACCATACCATATTCATGTATAGCATGCACTCGTTTATAATGCACATCCCTTATTTTTGATTAAAAATGTAAAATTTCGTGTTTTTTCTTAGCTCAGTTTAAGCATAACACGTAATGAAAATGCATAAATATGGGCAGGTGTGATTAAAACCATTTGTTGACACCGTAAACATAACATTTACAATCTATTTAGTTAATGTCCTTTAAAATCTGATTCATCATCCGATACACCAAATTATTTTTTTCCCCTCATGCTTTTTTGCGTCTATTTATGTCCTTCCGGAAGACTTGCCAGAGGTGAGACCGCTGAATCCTATCCACTGGACCACCAATTGTGTAAATAACATACAAAAAGGCATTTGATTTTATCTCATCGTAACACCATTTTTATTCAGGGTACCAGAGATGCTATTTCACATCTAACAATGATAATAAATTCTATTTTAAGAATTGTAAGTCACAGACGTTGTTGAATATGTGCGGCCATGGTTAAAATGATTTATTGACAATGAAGACAATAGCAACATAACATTTACAAAGTATTTATTCCATGTCCTTCAAAGTCTGATTCAAGTCAAGTCAAGTCAAGTCATTTTTATTTGTATAGCCCTAAATCACGAAGAGTCTCAAAGGGCTTCACAGATTGTTACACTATATTACACAAACTATTTTCAACCGACAAGAGGAGTAGGTTATTCGTATGCAATGGAGTAGAAGTGAGTTTTAAGTTTAGATTTAAACATTTCCACTGAGGTTGCAGATCGAATCTCAGGGGGAAGAGCGTTCCACAGCACCGGTGCCCGGATGGAGAACGCTCTCGAACCAGCAGAAGACTTCTTTGCTCTCGGGATCATCAGAAGACCAGCACTCTCAGATCGTAGGCTTCGGACCGGGACATAGTGGCAGATCAGATCTGAAAGATAAGAGGGAGCAAGTCCATGTATGATTTTGTACAATACTAAGAGAACTTTGAAGTCACATCTTTGGCTAACTGGGAGCCAATGCAGGTTAGCCAAAATTGGTGTTATGTGATCGTACTTTTTTGTCCTGGTTAAGAGCCTCGCTGCGGCATTTTGTACTAGCTGAAGAGACTTGATTCTGGACTTCGGGAGACCGGAGAGTAGTGCATTGCAGTAATCGAGACGGGAGGTAACAAATGCATGAATTATTGTTTCCGCATCAGACTGAGACAGTATTGAACGGATTTTAGCAATGTTGCGAAGATGGAAGAAGGCAGTTCTAGTAATTTGCTTTACATGCATCTCAAAGGATAGATCAGGGTCAAATATGACACCTAAATTTTTAACTGAGTCACTCTGTGTGATGTGACATTTGTCAATGTTCACAGCAGTTTTTGAGAATAAGTCCCGGCATTTAGAAGGACCAATGACTAACATTTCAGTCTTTTCAGAGTTAAGACGCAAGAAATTGAGTGACATCCACTCTTTTATCTCAGTGAGACAGGCCTCCAAATTTCCACAGTTTAGTGTGGAAGATTCCTCCAACGGAAGATATAGTTGAGTGTCGTCTGCATAGCAATGGAAGCTGATATTGTACTTGCGAATAATATCACCTAATGGAAGCATGTAAATGTTGAAAAGTAGGGGGCCGAGCACTGAACCCTGCGGAACACCGCAGGTAACATTAAAGGGCTCAGATGTCGTTTCACCATATTTAACACAGTGTGTCCTATCTGAGAGGTAGGATTTGAACCACGAGAGGACAGCTCCTGAGAGACCAATCCATTTTTCCAACCGTTCTAGTAGGATATTGTGGCGCACTGTGTCAAAAGCAGCACTAAGATCCAGCAGCAGCAAAAGTGATGAAGCGCCAGAATCCATTGACATTAGGAGATCATTTGTTACCTTGATCAGAGCTGTCTCAGTAGAGTGGTTAGCCCTGAATCCTGATTGCATGGATTCAAAAAGGTTATTCTCCGATATGAAAGCATTCAGCTGCTGTGCCACTACTCTTTCGAGTACTTTAGAGAGGAAAGGTAGGTTTGACACAGGTCTGTAATTACTTAATATTTCTGGATCAAGGTTGGGTCGTTTCAGTGTGGGTTTAATAACGGCGGACTTAAAAGCTGCTGGAACTACACCTGAGGAGAGTGATGTATTTATAATATTTAGAACTGAAGGCCCAAGGACGCTAAAAAGACTTTTAATAAGTGAACCTGGGAGCGGGTCGAACTGGCAAGTTGTCGGTTTGGCCGCATTCACCACTTGTTTGAGATCATCAAGTGACAGTTCACTAAAACCGGCCATTTTCCCAGGGCAGCCACCCTGTCGTGCATCTGTAAATTTCAGTCCTTTAATACGTGTGGTACTAACAATATCTTTTGCAATTTCTTCCTGTATGCATTGAATCTTCTTAGTGAAGAAGACCATTAAGTCCTGAGCAGAGTGTGTCGAACTGTCTGCGATAGGCTGTTGCCTTGTAAGCGATGCTACAGTGTCAAAAAGGGCTTTGGGGTTGTTCTTTTGAGACGCAATCACCTTCGAAAGGTAGGCCGATTTTGCAGAGGCAAGGGCCGCTTTATACTTTAACAAGCTGTCACACCAGGTTTGATGGAAAACCTCAAGCTTGGTAGCGCGCCATTTTCTCTCCCATTTCCTGCATTCTTTTTTAAGGGTTCTAGTTTCATCAGTAAACCAAGGTGTGCGTCTTTTAGGACGTGATTTTAGTTTTATGGGCGCTATTGAATCCAGCACACTAGTCAGGGTGGTATTGAAGTCATTCATGAGTGAGTCAATCGAGCCATTGTATTTAGGAAAGGACGCAACTGCTCCAGGAAGGAGTTCAAAGAGCTCAGAAACTGTGCCAGTGCTTATATTGCGTCCGCTAAATCCCTCAGCTTTATTAACTCTACATTTAGTTAGCACCTCAAATGTCACTAAATAATGATCAGAGATAACAGTAGTACACGGTAGCACCATAATGTTTGAGGTTAAAACTCCTCGAGTCAGAATCAAGTCTAGC
The DNA here is from genome assembly GCF_059441175.1 of Urocampus carinirostris. Lineage (NCBI taxonomy): Eukaryota > Metazoa > Chordata > Actinopteri > Syngnathiformes > Syngnathidae > Urocampus > Urocampus carinirostris. Next base: position 10,278,941 of record NC_142366.1, on the reverse strand, counting down.
GTGTTCCCATTTTTATGGGTTGGTAAGTCAACCAGTTGAGTAAAACCAAATGCATCAATTAGAGAACTAAACGCAATAGTAAGTGAACTGTGTGGGGAGTTCATATGAATGTTAAAGTCTCCCATAATTATAATTTTGTCTGCATAGGTTACTAGTTCAGACAAAAGTTCAGCAAATTCGTCTAAGAAAGTTGTGTATGGCCCAGGTGCACGATAGATAGTTATTACATCAATTGACAATTGAGGGGACCGCATCACAAGAGCCTCAAACGTTTTGTAATTATTAGAGGTACGTGTATTAAATTTGAGCGATTTTTCAGAGATTAGCGCAACACCACCACCCCTTTTCAGCGTGCGTGCTATATGACTACTCTCGTAGTCTGGGGGAGAGGCATAATTTAGCGCTAAGTGCTCATCCGGGCGTAACCACGTTTCACAAAGACCCATACAGTTAAGTTTATAATCACGAATAATGTTATCAACAAGTAAAGCTTTTGGAGCAAGCGATCTAATATTTAACAGACCAAATTTCAGCTTTGCTGAATCATTTGACTTAGCTGAACTCTTTGTAGTCTTTGTCGAGATCTTCAAAAGCTCCCGGCGTTGTGGCCGTTCGTGGGCGCTGAGTTTAAAGCGTCGGTTGTCCGGCGAGGAATGAATGGTGGAATTAGTTACATCCTCGCGTCCATCCTCGCGTCCATCTTGCTGCTTGGACTTCACACGCTTCACACATCTACCTGCACGGCAACCACGTTTCTGTTTCCTTTCTTTACGGGGCCGCCGCCGTCGTTTATTAAGAGGAATAGCTGTCCACAAGGATGCCGGGTCTCTTTGAAGTTCGCTCGGTATATCATAGGCGTTATAAAAAGTGCCCGAAAAGTCGAAATTTAGACGCCCACCCAACCGAATAAGTTCGTCCCTACTGTAAGTGTTTTTGGCCACACATGTGTCCAAAAGTGAAAGCAAAAAAGACAAGAGAACGGCAATAAATAGAAGATTAGCTGGACAACGAGCCGCAAGCATGTATCCATGCGCCGCCATGTTCCATCTCTTTTTTTTGCACCACTGATTCATCCCCAGATGCACCAAGAGTTGTTTTCTTCATCATACTTTTGCATATATTTATCTTTCCGGCATTGAGAGCGCTGAATCCTAACAATTGAACACCGGTTTTATAGATGACATATGAAAAGGCATTCAAATGTAACTTATTACCACATTCTTTTTATTCACAATACCAAAAACGAGTGTTAATTTTGTTTTATATTTCACATTTTGCCTTGATAATAAATTATATTCTACTACAAGCAGGCCTCTTCTTACTTTTACCATTTTTACGCTCAATTAACAAATGGAAATAAAATTAACATGAACATTTATACGTCTTGGGCAAGTAGAGCCTGGCGGCGGCCATCTCTTTCTAGGCCTTTTTGGGTAGGGGTTTGCTCCCATACATATAACAGATTGCACTGGTTTCTGGATCTGACTCAGATACAGCTCATTCATCGTTTGGTCGCCATTGTTTTTCTGGGTAATGTGTCATCCTGCTCTTCAGAGATGAGCTGGACCTCTGCATTGACTGTCAGTGGCGTGTGACAATACTACCTAGTTAATTTAGGCATTTAGGCATGTTAGTTACAAGCCTATTTTGTTATTATATTGTTTTGCACGAGCAATGACGAGTTAGTTTCCATTAAAACCCATTTTACTTCTATACTTTTTAACAATTCTAATTCTTTAAATTTATACAGCGTTTTATTGGATTATCAAAGACGCTTTATTGAGGATGCTTTATTAATTCACTCATTCACCCATGCATTCACACTTACATTTTATCTCATTATCACATTTTTAGTTACAAAGGGGACTGTAGATGCTAAAGGGCAGCTGTGGCTACGTGAATAACTTGCTACAATCTAATACCTTTTCGTATGGTATCTGTATCACTGGTGGTTTAGTGTTAGGATACGGCGCTCTCACCAACACGACCTAGGTTTAATTGCCTTTGCATCAGATGTTTTGCAATTGTGGTCAGCGATATTTTTCGACTGATCAATCGTAGAAAAAACACGGTAAAATGCTAAAACCTCGTGTGTAAGACCACCCAAACTTTGAGTTCTTTCTTTGATTTCAAAAAGGGTGTTATACACGCATGAACCTGGAGTGCAAATGATGTTTTTTGGTCCTGTCAGGACACGGCCGACACCGAATGGGGCATGTGGATCTGGACCTTCCGATCCCACATCGTGTTCGCTTTGTCCGGGCACGTGCTTTTCGCCAAACTCTGCTCTATGCTGGCTCCCCAGGTAAAAAAAATCAAGTTGCTTAGCAGTTAGCATGTGATGATATTGTTGTGGTTCTACAGCACAGGTCGCTGGCATACATGGGGTACGGGATGGTGGCGGTGTGGACCACTATGGGTTGGACCTACATAACCCTGATCCTGTCACACTGCATTCTGCTCTACAGCATCTCTTTGGTGAAGATCCGATGGTTGTGTTTCGTCACTGGTTTTTGCACGCTTGCGACGTTCAAGTGCCAGCCTTTCGTGTCCTGGCAGGTAAGAAGATCACCTGATTGAATTTTTCACTACCGGCCTACATAAATGAAAAATGTAGTTTTGACGTCTATACAGTATGAGTCAAAGGCACTGAACAGGACTACATATTTGTTTGTTTTTCTTCATTAGAAACATCTTGAAGTGAAATGAATGAAGGGAAATATGACTTTTTTTTTTTTAATTGAATTGAATCGTCACTGCAGCACGGCGGCGCAGCGGTAAGCGCATGTGCGACACAGTTCTGAGGTCATGAGATCGAACCTTCCGGTGTGGAGTTTGCATGGTCTCCCCGTGCTTGCGTAGGTTTCCTCCCACATTCCAAAAATATGCATGTTAGGTTAATTGGCCGGTCCAAATTGTCCTTAGGTGTGAATGAGCAAGTGAGTTATCTGTCCCTGTGTGCCCTGCGACTAGCTGGCAACCAGTTCAGGGTGTCCCCTGCCCAATGCCTGAAGATAGCTGGGATGGGCTCCAGAACCCCCGTGACCCCACTGAGGATAAGCGGTGCAGATAATGGATGGAAGGATGGATGAATCATCACTATTGTGATTACCATCAACGTTGTGAAACCTTATATGCAACGAGATAAGAAATGTCACTCCAGGGTAAACATTTAATGAGTGTAAAGAGTTAAAAGACTGTCAGAATAAACAGCTAAAAATATTTACAGCATTAGTGCAATGAAATGAATAGTGTATTGTAACAACAATTTTGGATAAAATTTAAATCATTTAAAACTCACCTTTTCAGACTACTCTATCCAAATCCTATCCAATCCTATCCGTTTTTGACTGTATTTGTTTTTAATTTTCTTTATCTATTTATTTTTTATCTTTGACATAAATGTCCTTTATTCTGTGTATAGAAAACATGGGTGTCCTGAAAGGCGCTTCTGAATCAAATGAATTATTATTTTTGTTAAATCAATTACTGCTCGTCTACACACACTTTTAAAAATGTTTGAAGTCTACATCCTTCAAAGTCATATTTTTATCAGAATAAAGTACAATTTTCAAAAATATTCAATTTAATTTATTATCTTTGATCATTTGAAATAATAAATTGTTGTGCGGTAAGATTTTTAAGTTTTGAAGGGGAAAAAAAAATACTTTTTTTTCAATTGGAGATGTGATTTCAAAAGGTAAAAAGTCAATTTTGAGAGGATACACAGTTCAACAAAAATGTGTTCAGAAGAATTGTATCTTATTTTAAATACTTAAATTTACGTCACTTGTCCATTTCAAGTAGGCCTGCAGTTTTGTCATTTTATTGACCCTCTCTTGGAACTTAACCTAAAATTGTACTTTCAACCAAAATGTTCTGAAGTGGGGAGTGCAAGGTCAAATTGACGTATGGCAGGGAATAGAAACTTAGCTAATGCATTCCAAATCCCCAATACCCAAAGTAAAACCATGAAACGCGTACATACATAATATTTATTGGGGGGGTTTTGGGGTTTTTAAGTGTTATTGATCTATCTTCGTTATTCATTATCCATTATCCGTTATCGGTCAGTTCATAATACGCTACAAAGCCTAGGAGCCGGGACACTTACTCTCAGCCAAAAGGCCAAGCTAAGGTCCTAGCCCTACAGCCTTGCTGCGATCATTGCGAATGCACCGTTCCCGGAGGTACTGCAATACCGGGCCGATGCGTGGAGTGGGGTTTTGGGGTTTTTAAGGGTTATTGTTCTATCTTCGTTATTCATTATCCATTATCCGTTATCGGTCAATTCATAATACGCTACAAAGCCTAGGAGCCGGGACACTTACTCTCAGCCAAAAGGCCAAGCTAAAGTACTATTTATATGTAATATATGTGTGTATTATTAAATAACATTAGAAATATACATGTTAAAGAAAAATGACATTGTATTTACCTTTGGTGTGATGTGACTTGAGCTGGTCGAGTGGAGTTAGTAGGTGGGTGTCTTAGGATAATAAAAACAGTGCGAAAAAACTATCTAAGCCTTTAGTAAACGCAAGATTCTGAACTGAACAAAGGAAGAGAAGGGCATTGTGGGAGGTAGTTCAACCAATAGCATATCGGCATCTACATGAAGCTGTGACACAAACCAATAACAGAGTTCTAGTCATACACACTGCAAAATGTTAATTTTCTTTGTTTTTGGACACGCAAATGATTTGGTTGTTGATGTCGTACGGTGTGGGGGAAATGCTGTTACGAGGGACTGAAAAACATTTTAAGCTGGGGACGTCGTAACTCGGGGGATCGACTGTATACAGATTTTTCGTTCATCTTGTCATCATTTTCTGTATATTGACCATTGAAACGGGCTCTACTTTTCATTTTAAAATTCCCGAACTTGACCGATATCTTCCCCACGATTTTGTAGGACGCTGTGGTTGGTGGTGATTTTGAGCTGCGCCGCGTCCTTTTCTACAGCGGCTGCGGTTTCACCGTCATGCGCTGCATCAGTTTCGCTCTGGAGAACTGTGAGCGCAAGGAAGGCAACTTTAGCATCCTGGAGCTGCTCAAGTACAACTTCTACCTGCCTTTCTTCTACTTCGGGCCCATCATGACCTTTGACAAGTTCTACGTGCAGGTCTGTTTCAACTGGCGTAATCTGAGTCCACACTCTCTGTTTTATCACACCTTCCAATAAAGTGCGCGCACGGCTATTTCTGACTCGCCAGCTGCGGTACTTGCGCATTATAGTGCATGTGCTCACCGGCCATTACATTATGTCCACCTCCATGTGTAACGACATGGAAAACATACCTAACATTGTGCAAGGATGAAATAAGTGGTGAAATTTGTACATATATAAACATTTATTTTGACCAATTTTCCACGTCGCTTATCCTAACTAGGGTCGTGCGGGAGATGGAGCCCTTCCCAGCTAACTTCAGGCAGTGGGAAGGGAACACCCTTAACTGGTTGCCAGCCAGTTGCAGGGCACAGGGAGACCTACAATCATTTACATACTTATTATACCTACTAGGGACGATTTGGAGTCACCAATCAGCCTGTCATGCATGTCTTTGGAATGTGGGAGGAAGTCTGAGTGCTTGAAGGAAATTTGCCCAGGCACAGAGAGAACATGTAAACCCTGCACGGGGAGGCCGGTCACTGGACTTGAATCCTGGACCACCGCACCGTGGGGCTCTAATCACCCAGCTACTGTGCAGTCTAAAATATATTTATTAATATTTCAAGTAGTATTAAGGACAAAAAAAGAAAGTATTTTTTTTACAAATGAAAAAAAAATTATTACATTTTCAAAAGCCAAACATTTTTATGTGAATAAAGAATTTTAGAAAAAAGCAAATATGTATTGTAAGTATTATTAGAAAAAGAATTATCAAATGAAGGCATTTTTTAAACATGTAATCAAAATTAAGATTTTGAAAACCGTATAAAAAAAAATAAAAGTTAATTTGTATATTTTGGGGGGAAAAAATAAAATATTTTTGGAATATGAAAATGACAATTATGTGAATTTTGAAAGCCACACTCGCTACAACTAATTAGAAAAAAATATACAATTTTACAAAAATAATACAAAAAAAAAAAAGATCAGCCTTAAGGGGTGTTAAAATCAAAGATCAGCAACAAAATTAGCCAATACTGTAGTGACAATTATGTCAAAAAACCAACAGAGCGCAATAATAATCAAAATAAGAAAGAAGAAAACAGGATTAACAGACCTGATTCATTTTGTGTAATATGATTTTATTGATTTTTTTTCACATAGATAACTTATGAAGGAACATAACGCTTTGTTTGTGCTGCCCCCTGCAGGCCAACAACCCCGACATTAGCCGGAAAGAGAGTGAGATGTGGAACATCAACACTAAGGCCGTCATCTACCTGGCCATCATCCTGGTCGTGGACCTCCTCTTCCACTTCCTCTACGTCCTCACCATCCCAGGAGACCTCAAGCTGCTCAGGCACCTCTCCGACTGGGCCCTGGGTCGGTCTATACGGAAAAAAAATCATAAACTCTGGTGGGCTAGTTTGGAAATTTTAACACTGGTTTGTTTGCAGTCGGCGTGGCTTACTTCAATCTTCTCTACGATTGGGTAAAAGCTGCAGTCATGTTCGGGGTCATCAACACCGTGGCCAGGCTAGACCACCTGGACCCGCCCAAGCCGCCCAAATGCATCACCACGCTTTACGTTTTCGCTGAAACGTGAGTTCCAGGACCTTGATTTACCTTTTACTTTGTTAATTGTTCCAGAAGAACCCTTGAGTGTCATCAACACAGCCCAGAAAATCGTGGGCCACTTTCTGCCCAGCCAGGACATTGCCGTTTTGTGCTACTCTAGCAGACTTTATTAAGGACTTATTTTACCCTAACCACCACCTGTGTGACCTAGCAGGTGTTACAGGTCCCTAAAACTGTGTTTCCCAACTTTTTTGGAGCCAAGGCACACTTATTTTCATTTTAAAAATCTGGAGTCACACTGTCCGTAAAAAAAACATTTTAATTTTTTTTTTTCTCAAAGGGATAGTGTTTATATTTAAGAGCGTGCTAGTGGTAAAAAAACAACATACTTCATTAAAAAACAATATTGATTTGAATAATATGCAAAAATGCATGAACTCCTCTGTAAATGTGCATTTTTTAAAATACTCTCAAGTCAATAAATTTGTATTCATTTTACACAACATGAGACTCATCTAGAAGGAGCTGACACAATTGCCTTCTTTCTGTAAAGGTTACCCCCAAACAGAAAACCATGTGAAAGGCTGGGCATAAGAAAATGCCACCTTTTGGTCACTTTGAATCTCCGTAGTTTGTATTCTTTCTTATGCTTTTCAGTTGCTTTAAACCAGGGGTGTCAAACTCATTTTAACTTGGGGGCCACACAATAGAACAAACATTCTGTCGGGGGCCGGACTAGTAGATTAAAGAGAAAGAAAAAGAGAGATAAAAAGATAAGAGAGAGAGGGAGGGAAAAGGAGTGTGGGCAGGACAAAGAAAGAAAAAGAGAGGGAGGGAGAGAGCGTGAGAAACAAAAGAGATAAAAAGTCGTGAGAGGGGAAAAAGAAAGGGAGAGGAAGAAAGCAATCCAAAGAGAAATAGAAAGACAGAAGGAGAGAAAAGAAAGCGCGAAGGGTAGGAAGAGAGGAGAAAAGAGAGAAAAGGAAAAAAGGAAAAATAAGTTAAAAAGACACAGAGAGAGAAAGAAACAAAGAGCAACAAAGGAAGAGAAAAAGAGAGACACAGAGAGTGAAAGAGACAGAGACAGGGAGAAAAGGGGAGGAAAAGAGAGAGAGAGAGAGAAAGAAATACAAGTACAGTGTCTTTGTTCGAAGCACCTGGCTTTGGCAACATCAATTTGACATATTTCAACCTGCAGCTTGTTTTTCTCTTGCGCTTCTCTGAGTGTTGTCTCGCGGGCCGGATTCAATCCCTTAGCGGGCCCAATTTGGTGACAGCTGTGCTTTAAACAATGCAGTGAAACCTATTGTTTAAATATTACACAGTGTCCCTTTAAAGTTGCCCAAATTGACAGTATAATAATTTGGCTGTCATTTTGAGATTTTACTACATTCTTCAATGATTTTTAAATATATTTTTTCTTTTTTTCTAGAAAGTGAAAATCTTGCATAAAACCTGCTTCTTTTAACCATCTGCCTGTAGAACAAAAACATATTTTGCTACATCCTGAGTCTTTTCTGTTTTTTTCTCTTTTTTTTGAGTAAAATAACAAAACAATCATTCACATTTTTTTGTTAACAGCTTCATCAAACAAAAATAGGTATTAAATATCCCGCACTACATGATGAGCAGAAATTTAGCATGTAAAACAGTTATCTGCTGCCACCTACCGATATGAAGAAAGTAAAGACACTGAACCTATGGCATGTTTTATTGCAAAGATAAAATTGGGCAATTTTCTAAACCGGCACGCAACTTGAGGAAACAGATGGAAAATTCTAAAACCTACAATATATGACAAAATAGTACAGGTGTTTTGCATATTATCTATACTGTATATATTTCATTGGTATATTCCAATTATTTTCCAAGATAATGCATTATGAAGACAGATTATCTCGTCTTTGACTTCCTGAGTTGTGACGTCATTTGAAAACCACCAGCACTCTAGCAAGCCAGTCACCCCATTGGTTTATATGTTGGTCAAAAAGGATTTTAGTGTTTTTAGCCAAATTTTGGTAGTTTTTGTGGCGAATGCATTGGCATTTTATTGCAGGATGGTGCATTAATGTTACAACAAATCGGGCAGTCAAAATAGGGCCACTTGGCCAAACTAACACACAGTGAGTTAATGGGGGCTAAACCAGCTGGGACACGGCATTGCATTTGCTTACTACTGCAATAGCCCTCTGTTTTTCAACTGGGCCCGCCATTGTTTTGAGTTCTTGTTGTCACCCGGTGATGTCACAGATCTAGGGGATATGAGCTCAAATTGTCAACTTTGTAAATTGATTTCTCGATATCCGTGTTAGTGGATTGTCATGGAACATATCTGCAGGATTCACGTTCGGTGCCTAATTGGAAAAAAAGGTCTAGATGTCACTGTTTATTGTCATTTTACTGAAAGCAAGTGCTCAGAAATTATAGGGAACAATACTGCTATTACCATAAAGCTCCATATCGCTTTAGCACGGTCTTTTGAAAACAAGGACAAACAGGCTGAGGCACTGTTTCTTTCCCAGGGGCATCACCACCCTAAACAATACACTCGACTCTGAAAAAAATACATTGCACAATTTTCATTGCACTATTTTCTGATGCGCTTACAACTCAAGCCAGTTTACAAGCGTTACCTTAAATACTTGCCTAACTATCCTTATATTCTTTTTTATCTTTTTTTTTAATAGTCTTTTATCCCTCAGTGCAATGTCTAGTCTCCTTGTAAACAATGTTCACTACATTCTGTTTAATGACAATAAAGAGAGTTCTAATTCGCTCTCTTAGGCACTTTGATCGAGGCATCAACGACTGGTTGTGCAAGTGAGTAGGTCGACCCACGCTTAAGATAGTCGGTCAAAATCCAGGTGGTCTGGGTGCTGATCCCGTTTCGTTTTTCCTGTGGGGAAAAAGGTACGTATATGATCGCCTGGGCGGCAAGCACAACGAAGTGCTGGCGGAACTTCTGGCCACGGCGTGCACCTACGCCGTCACCGTCCTCTGGTTGGGACCCTGCAAAGTGGTCCTGGTCTGGGCCTTCTTCAATTGGTTTGGACTCAACTGCGAGCTTTGGGCCGCCAAGTTCTTCTCTATGGAGCCCTTCGCATCATTTGAGGTATGCGAGTCTGGATTTTGTTGCAAGTTTTCAGTAACGGACAATAAATTAACTTTGTGTCTTCTTGACTTTTGCTCCTTCAAGAATACAATCACGGAGGCAATGTCTCGTCGGATCCGAGCCTTAGTCTGCACCTTCAACTTCTGGAGCATCGTGCTGTACAACACCCTCCTCCTCAACAGTTTGGATTTTGCCAAGTTGGTCGCCAAACGTCTACTTCTCAGAGGTTTGTACATAGACTGGAGTCGGTATTGAGCATAAAACGTTGATGTGTTCTGAGGTGGGGATTGCAATGGGAAATTGCCTTATCGGGAAACAGAAACTTTTGCAATGTGTTTGAACCCCCAGTACTCCAGATAAAAAAAAAATAACTCAGCCTCGCCAATGTGCGACCCAATGGTCTTTGCTGGTTCAAACTGGATAATGTGCGCAAAAGTGCTTTAAGATAGTAAGGCGCTAAGCAAGGACAAATCACAGCATCCTAGCGGGGCAGCTCAAGTCTTCTTATATCTGAGAGGCTTAATCTAACAAGGGCATGCACAGTATTTATTCAATGTCATATTGGGAAGAATGCGGCAAAGAAAGGTTTAAAACCTCTTATTTGACACCGTAAAGGGATAACTAACGTCTTACGGCAAGCACACCCTATATCCCGAAGGGCTACTTAACACTATTAGGAACCAACTCCAGACGTATGTTTGTGTCCCGGCAGGTTTTCCGATCACCACCGTTGTGGTTATGTTTGTGACTTACTGCCTGATTCAAGTGATCAAGGAGCAGGAAAGGAAACAAGCGCTCATCGATGATCCAGATCCGCTTCCGCCAGAGACTGCAGAAGGAGCGTCTCCGCCAACACCGGCGGGGCCAGCTGCCTCTCAAACGGACACCGACCCCAGCAAGAAAAAATCAGAGTAGCTGATGATGCATGCAGTCATGATTTTCCGGATGACTAAGGTGACGTTTCTGAGGTGTCATGAAAACAAATAAATGAAAGTGAATGATAGCTGCTTCTATGAATGAATAAATACGTTGTAGTACTATGAAAATAAAGATGCGTCATGCCGTGACATGGAACTATCAAGTAGTTTCAGATTTCTTCAGAGGACAAGAGTATACTCAGTATCATCTGTTTCCATTGAGAGAGAAATTTATAATTTAAGAAAGATACATCTCATTTATCATTTGATTGGCAGAGCAAAAAAACAAAACAAAAAAACTTACCTTAATGAATAAAGTCTTTACACTGTTCCTTTATGATAAATACAACAAGATTCCATACAATGGCGGGGGAAAAATGACTGGATGGCTTGACTTGTTGTTAGCTTGCTAATAATTTCATCGATGCTATTGTTTGGGCTGAGGTGTGCCACAAATCAGATTCTTTGGTTTCACATTCACCCTCAGCCACGAAGCATCTGCTCTACTCAGTAATGTGTTAAATACCAATTGTGTTAATATTCACAATGTGAAAATTCTGGTACAGAGACGACTCGCCACGTCCTGCTTCGTTTCTCGCTAATTCATCGCTTTGTGGATTTTAAAATCAATTGTCTTTATTGTCCTTGACATCAACGTATCAGGCATTGCGTTGCATGGCGAGCAGAAAGCACACAATGTGTTGGCTAGGCATGACTGTGTGCACAACTGTGATTGACTGACAGCATACACCAGCCTAACAGCTGGGTAGGTACACAAGTTGGTTTGAATGTGTCCACCAAAAACCATCTGGGAAGAAGGGCGACAGCTAGCTTTTAGCGACTAGCTACATTGAAAAGAAATTCATCAATTAAATCCGGGAAGTGACTCAGGCAGCCTCGCGAGAGAAGGCAATAGCAAGGCTTTAGTTCTGGCTTTTTGCTTCAGCTAGGCTTTAAACTCTTAACACCCCTACCGAGCCTGTATTTCACCTTTAAACAGATGACCTGGAGCTACAACTCGTGGGAAAGCGCGGGATGGTTGCATTTTTAACGTCGCTTAGACCTGGTTAAGTCGAGGTTACCTGATGCTAGCGTGTAGCTAGACAGCTGCTTTCTACAACACAAAAAGGAGAAACCGTCCAATTTCATTGTACTTTTGTATAATGACAATAAAAACATTGATTTAACTGCAATTCTGTGTTTGTAGATGTGCAGTTGTTATTTTGTTATAGTGGTATACTTTCAGTCAGTAAGGACATCATCTCGAGGTAAGTTTGACCATTGGGGGCTTTTATGAATATGTGATGCTACTTCACGGATTTTCACTTTTTGCGGGTGGTTGTGGTACTCATTAACCGCGATAACCAAGGGATCTCAGTCGTTTAAATTTTTTTTTTAAGTTAGACGTATAACTTTAACACTGAATACATCTAATTATTTTATAAAGATTTTAATTGTATATTCCCATGATGACAGGTGAAGCCTCTGCCTACCCTGATCGCACATCACTGTTTAGATGACTGAAGAATGGTCAATTACTGGCTGACTTGTCTTAGTTAGCTGGCTAATATTATCACTGATAATATTGTTTGGGCCGGAGGTGTGTACCAAATCAGAATCCTGTCTCACTATTGCCATGAGTCAAGAGAATTGCATGCCTCACTCTGTATCTTTTCAGCACAGTTAAATGAGAAATATGTTCATTTACTGAATAAATATAACCATTTAGTATATTTCTAAGAGTATATTTCCATGATGACAGGTGACGCACAGGCTTCCCTGCCTACTCTAACTGCACGTCATTGTTTATTCGAGAGGAAAACAGTCTAGTTGGTATCGTCTATTTCAGGGGCAATTAAGCCATGCGTCAGCTGGCACAAAGTGGGGAGGGCTTAGGGTCCGTTTCAGGGTTGGGGTGAGTATGTCATGTGACATGAGTCATGTCCCAGAATGAAGCCCATTGCCCAATATAAATAGCCTACCAGTTGAAGCTCAGTTGAAAGGTGGGGACAGCTGAGAGACTCTTCCCTGGTGAGGAACAACCCTTTTGGATTTGAATACCCCCTTCCAAAAGGATATTCACCCATAACTGCCCCCCCGGCCTGGAAGAATGGCGCTACCGGTGAACCCCTTGGACGAGCCCCGGGTCTACCAGCAGACGCTTCTACAGGACGGACTTTTCGACCTTTTGGAGAACGACAAACTGGTGGATTGTGTCCTCAAAATAAAGGACAAGGAGTTCCCCTGCCACCGCTTGGTCCTTTGCGCCTGCAGCTCCTTCTTCCGCAGTCTTTTTCTATCCGACGTGGACGAAAGCAAAAAACGCGAGGTTGTCCTGGAGGATGTGGAACCAGGAGTCATGGAGTTGATCCTTAAGTATTTGTACACCTCCAAGATCAATGTCTCAGAGCAGAATGTCCAGGACATCTTTGCCGTGGCCAACATGTACCAGATACCGTCCATTTTTACCGTCTGCGTATCTTTTCTCCAAAAACGATTGAGTCTGAGCAACTGCCTGGCGGTTTTCAGACTGGGTTTGATGCTGGACTGCCCCAGATTGGCAGTTTCTGCGCGGAATTTTGCCTGTGAGCGTTTCAGGCTTATCTCCAGAGATGAAGAATTCCTGCAGTTGCAGCCCAACGAGCTGGCGGCTATCTTAGTTAACGACAACCTGGACGTGGACTCGGAGGAAGTGGTTTTTGAAGCTTTGATGAACTGGGTGGCGCGAGACTCTGCGGAACGGGAGAAAGAATTGCCTGGTTTGTTGGACTGCGTTCGTTTACGTCTGCTGGGGGAGGATTATTTAAGGGAAAAGGTAGAGAAGAACAAATTGATTTCCAAAAATCCAGAATTACAGAAGAAGCTCGAGTTAGTCAAGGATGCTCAGGCAGGGAAGATGCCTCAGATAAAACCAAAGAAGAAGATGGAAGACAATGAAGGAGACAAGGAAGAAGAAGAAAATCTCCTTCCGAGTATCCTGAATGACAACCTGCGATTTGGGATGTTTGTCCGAGAGCTGATCCTGATGGTGGGCGACGGGGGGGCGGTGGCCTACGATCCGATGGGAAACGATTGTTTTATGGCCTCAGTCTCCACCCAAGTTCCCAAAAACCACGTCAGCCTGGTCACCAAGGAGAACCAGATTTTCGTGGCCGGGGGGTTGTTCATCGACGAGCAGAACAAGGAGGATCCACTCTGTTCTTACTTCCTACAGGTGAGCATGGTATAAAAGACCCCCCCCGGATATGGCAACCTCCCCCTATACATTTTCACTTTACAGTGTAGGTTACGTTTTTTTATGGTATAAAATAAATAACATCAACAATAAATTATTTTGCGAGCCTAAAACTTTGCTGTTTGTGCATTTGTAGAGTTATGTAGCGCTTCTAAGATTCCTGTTTGCTATAGGTCGATGTCATATAACTCCAACAATGCCCTTCTTTTCATTCTGTTCACAATCAAACCTGATAACCATAGAAACAAAGCTTGTGCTTGTGTCTCTGACTGCCTGCTATTGGTCATACAAAATGGTGGTTTGCTATTGGTTTGTGTCATAGCAAATTCTCGCTCTGCTATTGACCCAACTACCTCCCACAATGCCTTTTTCTTCATTCAGTTCACAATCTCATGTAATAAACTGCTGAGGTATGGGTCCCAAGATTTTTGGGGATGCTTAAATTAGAAGCAAAAATTTAATAACCACGGAAACAAAGCTTGTGAGTGTTACTTCTTTAAATTACCTGTCTGGTATGGGTCGTTGTCCTATGAAATTGTGGTCTGCTATTGGTTTGCGGCACAAAATCATGAAAATGCCATTCAGCTACTGGCTGAACTACGTCCCACAATGCCTATATTTTCATTCAGTTCAGAAGCTTGTGAGCTTTGTAAAGTGCAATTCAATTCTTTTGTAGTGCATTATTTTGCCACGGGCGCAAGACTCGCTATGATGGGGAGGAGCAAAAACATGATAACCATGGAACCATTATGAAATTACCCGTTACCATGGCTAAGGAGTATGACCATAAGCAATCGAGAAAATGATCAAGAGTAAAAAAGAGCCAATTAAAGCAACAAAATTTACTAAGGGTACGTCAACCCTCGCAGTTGGAAGCCTCGCCCCCTGCATTTACCTGCTACTCCACTGGATCACTTATTTCAAATCACATTACACTAAAGATAAATCAATAGTCATTTTTCCCCGTCATGTACAGTATATTTATTTATAATGTTATTTAATTAAGATAGGTATACAGGTGACATACGCAAAATACAGGACTCTAATCCCTAATGTTCCAATTCAAGTATGACCCGGTGAGCGCCGATTGGCTGGGGATGCCACCCCTACCGTCTCCCCGCTTCCTATTTGGTCTGGGAGAGGCCGAGAACTCCATTTTCGTGATGGGAGGAAGGGAGGTGAAGGACCAGGAGCAAACGTTGAATTCCGTTATGGTCTACGACAGACAGTAAGCGAATGTTTCGGAAATAAGTTTCTTAATAAGCGAAAACTCACGTGATGTTTTTGATTTTTAGGTCTTTCAAATGGGGCGAGTCGGACCCGCTTCCGTATGCGGTCTACGGACATTCAACAGTATCGTCTCATGATACCGTTTACGTGATCGGAGGAAAGGGGGATGACAAGTAAGTAGGGGCAAAGTAGAAAGGTATCATATTTTGAATTATATTCTATATATTTTGTGTTTATAGATAATATATGATATACACAAGTGTTCAAAAGTTTGGGGTCACCCATACAATTTTGTGTTTTCAATGAGAAGTCACAATTTTTTATATGAATCAAATGAGTTGCAAAACATAGAAAGTATAGCAATGAGAAGGTTATAAACAGTCATTTTTATTTTGACAAATACATTTAAAAAAATCCCCGTTTTAACAGTATTTTTAAAAATATACTTATCTTAATCTTTTTAAATTTAATTTTGAATATTGTTCTAATTATTAAGATAAAATCAAAACAAACAATTCCAATGTAGTCAAACTAACACCAGAATGTTTTTCTTTATTTTAAATATTTTTCTTAATTTACATATGTATCGGTCCTTTTAAATTATGTATAAATGTATATATACACCAGAATTTATATTTTTTAATTATGTGTTTACATCAGTATTTCAAAATTAATCGTAAACTGAATTAAGAATCATTTTTTATCTGTAATTATTATTTTGTTATTATAGATTTTAATTAAAAAAAAATCATAATTTGATTTTTTTTTCCTAAATTAGATTATTTCATATTTTCGATGTTTTAAACAGAAATGGTTACATTTTAAACTATACATGTTTAAATGTATTATTCTCCTAAAGTTGAAAATTGCAAAATCCTGTATGATGGCAAATTTCGACTTTCTTAAAAAATATATACTGTATATGTATATAAATGTGTAGTACTTTTAATAAAAAAAAATAACATTTATTATAAATATATATTTTATGTATTTGCAAAAATTAATAAGTGCATTATTTTTAATTTGACAAAAAAATTCAGAAAGGAACATTTTGATTTCTTTAGAAATTCAAAAACTATGTATTTGCCTTTTAATTTAATAAAGATATATAAACAAAATATATATTTTAAACATTACATATTAAATTATTGATTTCAATTTTATCCCAAAATGCCACAAACCTTTTTTTCTTTAATAGAATAGTCTTGAGAGGGATTTTTTTTAAAATTTAAAAATATGTAACATTTCTATATGCAAAACATTACATTTTAAAAACATTAATTTCATTTTCCTAGAAAAAGTAAACTACAAAAATGATGTATTGAACATTTTTGTTTATTTTTTAAAGGTAAAGATTTTAGAATATAACGTTCTACCCTGAAACTTTGTTTTTCCTAAAATATTATCTTCATCTTTAATTCTATTATTATTACTTTATGCAAAAGGAACTGCCTGAACAAGATGTACGCGTACGACGCCAGAAAATTCGAATGGAAGGAGTTGGCCCCCATGAAAACGGCACGCTCCTTATTCGGGGCCACAATTCACCATAACAAAATCTACGTGGCGGCCGGAGTCACGGACTCGGGCCTCACCGATTCCGTGGAGGTTTACGACATCACCACCAATAAGTGAGCTCTTCGGATGCGTATATGAAAAACTGAGAGTTACTGATGAGCATCTGTGAACTGTATACAGGTGGTCGGATTTTGCACCGTTCCCCCAAGAACGAAGCTCCTTGAATTTAGTTTCCGTGGGCGGCTTTCTCTTTGCCGTGGGAGGTTTCGCCATGATGCCGTTAGAGGACAGCGAAGACATCATTCCAAAAGAGATGAATGACATCTGGAGGTGGGTCGATTAAAAATCAAATCTCAGAGAAAATCCCAATGACCCATTATCATAACCGGTGCTCTGGCTGCTCCGGTGTAGTTACTATGTTTTTACTTTATTATTACAAGGTTGTATAAGGTAAAGGGTAAAAACAGGTTTGGTCAACCCTTAAAACTTCATGACAGTTAGATATCACATTTCCTAGAAAATTCCAATAACATACTATCAGAACCGGTGCTTGAGCTAGTCAGGTGCGGTTACTATGTTTTTGCTCTGTTATTAGCAGGTTGTATAAGAAGGGACCAAACAGATTCAGTAAACCCCTAAAACATCATGACAGTTAGATATCACATTTCCTAGACAATCACAATGACGAATGATCAGAACCTGTGCTAGGGCTACTTAGGTGTCGTTACTATGTGTTTACTCTTTTATTACCAGGTTGTATAAGAAGGGAATAAACAAGTTCGGTCAACCCCTAAAACATCATGGCAGTTAGAAATAACATTTCCTAGAAAATCACAATGAATCATCATAGGAACAGGTTCATAGGGTACTAAGGCGTTCCTAGTACCACATCGGTGATCCCTGATATAGGTATGAGACACCAATTGACTTTCTCAGGAATAGTAAACTGAGGATAATGGATCGCGTTAAACAGTGCATTTCTTTTCAGGCGGAATGAAAGAGCATGACAAATGTTTTCTCTATTGGCCCCCACTCTCAGCAATTATTGACCAGGGATAATGGATAACGGCCGAATCCGCTCTGCCAGCCCCTTGCTTTCAACATTAGTTGACCGAGGATAATGAATTGCAACCACAACCGAGCATTTAATTTTAAGCGGGTTCAAAAGTGTCTTTTGCCAGTCCTTTTCGCAGCAATACGAGTTTGGAGATAACGGATCGCGTGCAGTTCATTTTAGGTGGAAATACAGAAGTAGCAAAAAAAAGCCGGCAGGCCCGTCAAACGTGCGCATTCACGGTCCCCGCTTCGGCTGTATGTGATCAGGGATAATGGATCACAGTTGTACGAGTGCTGTTCACTTTTTTGGTTGACAGATCGGAAAAAAAGAGCTGCTATGTTTGAAGAAAAACCTACTCTGCTACAGCGATAAACAAGGAAATGCAATCAATTTCCCCCATAACACGACTTATACTGCAGTGCGACTTATGTTTTTGCCTTCTTTAATATGCATCAAAAAGACAGTATTTAAAGTTTGTTGATATTCATGTCAGTTAAAATGCAAAAATGGTGGTAAAATACTTCATTCTTAATTTTGTTTTTGTTTATTGTAGGTATAATGAGGCAGAGAAGAAGTGGATGGGCATCCTGAGGGAGATCCAGTACGCTTCGGGGGCAACAATTTTGGGAGTACGGCTCAATACGCTGAGACTCACTAAAATGTAAAAAAAAAAAAAAAAAAAAAAAAAAGGTTTAGAGGAAGTATGACTTTAAAAAAGTGTTTTTACTTAAAAATGTTTATTAGGAGTAAGGCATTTATAGTTTATTTTTCTGATTTCCCCTTACTCAAACATGTAGTTCTTTTCATTCTGCCACTTTGTGTGTATTTTATATATATTTTCCAACACCTATTCAAACAAATACAGAATATAATCTTTACGAATTAAAAATACATTTGAAGTCCTTTTAAACATGAATCCTATGTCATGATTACTGATGTGAATCACCTGTGCCCGCTCCTTTGCCGCCAACTGCCTCGGACTCTGATTGGCTCTCTGTCCCTGTTTAAACCCACTTCTATCTGTCCCCTTTTGTCAGTCCGTCTGCAACCTCAGTTAACACTAGGCAAGCCTTTTTTCGACCCTGACTCCCACCTGTTTTTGCTCCCGTGTGTCCCCCGGCTTCGACCAGTTTTTGATCCTGACCACGTCTACTCTCCCGTCCCGGCTTTCGACCTCTTTGTCCCTGACCACGTCTACTCTCCTTTCCTGGCTTACGACTCGCTTCCGACCCCGACCATGTTTTTGCTCTCTTGTCCCGGCTACTGACCCGTTTTCCGTTCCCAACACCGCCATTGCTCGCCACGGAAGATCCACTTCCGCGTACAGAGCGACCTGCTTCCCCGCGCCTAGTAGACGCAATTGGGTCCTGTGTCCGTTCTGGCCCCAACATCCTATGTATCCATTTTTTCGATTCCAAAAAATACTTAACACCAAAAAAGACAAAACTCATTTTGCAACATTAACTCTCTTTAATGTTGTTGTTTTTTTACAGACAGTACACAAACTCACATAACACCAAAACAGGGTAAAATATACCCTTGATTCTTATTAGCACCTCTATGCTATATTTTAGCAATGTATCTCATATAAAAGAGTATGTCTCCTCTAATATTTGTAAAATTTTTGTTAAGATTGCTAGAAGCGGCTAGTAAGCCTTCTTGTGCAAAGTAAGCAAGGGAAGAAATAAAATTATTTTTCGCCAGCCTTTAATTAAAGGGACGGTGTGTATTTTTAGCGCCTCCTGGCGGTAAAAAAAAATCATTCATTTTAAAGAGGGCAATATTGATTTGAATTGAAAGAATAAATTATGATATAATATTAATATGCATTTTTAAAATACTCTTAAATGGAGAAATTTGTATTAATTTTAGATAAAGTGAGGATAACCTAGAGGAAGCTGATATATTTGTCGGTTACCGGGAAAAAAAGTTTTTTTTCCAGTTTTTTCTTTATCCTTTTATCATTTTTCTTCTTTTCTTTCATTTTTCTTATTGCTATTTTCCAATTATCTTTTTCTTTTATCCTTTTTAGCCCTGACTTTGTTTTTCTTCTTCCTTGATTTTTTTTCTTACTTTTTTCCATTTATCATTTCTTTAATTTTTTCTTCCTTTATTTAGTTCTTTTTTCATCCTGTTTTTCATCCCATTTTTCTCCCCTTTCCTTCTTTCTCTTCCTCATTTTCGCTTTGTTAATTTCCGTTTTTCTCATTTCTTTATCCTTTGTTTCCTTTCTTACTAAAGTTTTCCTTTCTTCTCTTTCATTTACGAAAAGCTTGGCAAAAACAAGGAAAAACAATGCATTTGTCACTTTGATTCTACGTAGTTTGTATCTTCCCCCGTGCTACTTAGCATCCCTTTTCAGTTTTGCAACAAAATACAGCCACATCTAGTGGTCAAAAATTACACACTGTCCCTTTAAGAACAAGCGCACGTCCATTTTTGGGCTGCAAGCCTTGATGAGGGAGAACGGCGCTCAATGGAGAGACAAAGAAACCCTGCTAGGAATTCACTATGGAACCTTCAACTGTGCAAAATAATAATAATAAAAATAATTTTATATATATATATATATATATATATATATATATTGCTTATGACATCCATTTAGTGCAATAACAGCCCTAAAAAAAGGAATAAAGTAATTAATACTTTAATGCAAGCTAGATAACAATTAATAAGCAACTGTACATATAATCAAAAATGTATTTTGCATATTTTATTTTTTTAAAGCGAAAAAATAAAATAATAACAATTTATAATCTTTATTAACTGTATTTTCTCCTATAATCTTGACATCAAGCTCCAATAGTCTTTTCAGAGTTTTGGGGGGGGAAATTTTACATATGAAAAACCACATTTGTCAAAAAAGACAATGAACTCATCAACAAGACAGTTGGCTGTTATTGAGTTAACTCAGACGCAGCATTGATTTGAGTGAAATGATGTTGACAAAAGTGAGAAATGTTTATTTATGACTTTAGATGTTTTTTTTTAATTGTTTAAAACCAGAAACACAACCAGCTCCTTTAAAGCCAGATCAGTTATTTGTAGTAATTGAGTTAACTAAAAAGTGGCATTAATGTGTGAGAAGTAATATTAACATCGAGTATTAAGAGTTTTTTGAGAGCTATTATTTGTGGATTAGGTCTAAAATGCTTGATTTTTAAAACAAATGAAACAAATAAAACAAACAATTAACTTGTTTATTTGTAGACAGAACAGTTATTTAAAGCAAATGAGTTAACTGAGATGTGGCATTAATTTCACTAATATTAAATAAGTACTAAGAGTCTTTTGAGGGCTATTATTTATTGAGTAAGTCTTTACTTGTGGTTTTTGATTTAAAAAACAAAACAACAATAAATTAACTCATTTAAAGCCGGACCAGTAATTGATAGTAAATGAGTTTAATGAGTTAATCTGTGTGACGTAATATTAAAATAAGTATTAAGAGTGTTCTGAAAGCAATTAATTATAGATTTTTAAAATTGTAATGATCAAAAATGGCAATTAAATCATAACTTTAACTTAGCCGGCTGTAAGTGAGTTAACTGAGTATTGGCATTAATTTGAGTGAATGGTTACTGTCTTAATGTTTAGATTATCAAAAGAAATACCATTGTCAAAAAACGACTGAGCTGGCTGTGGCTAAGTTAACTGAGATGTGGCATTCATTTGAGTAAAGTAATATTGGTATACAATACTGAGTCTGTTGAGAGCTATTTATTATGGATAAAGTATTTGTGATTTTAGATTATAAAAAACACATTTGTCACATAAAGACACTCAACTCATTCACTTTTAACACATGCATATTTAAATCTTTAAGAATCTTCATTTTTGTGACTAAAGATCTCACATTTGGTCTCTTCTTGAGGAGGAAATGTACAACAAAATTAAAAGCAAATAAAATTCCACAATTAAGTGCTCGCCGTTACTCATCATCTTTGAATTTCACGCATCTTTGCCAAAAAAGTGCCATACCAGGAAGTCATTTGCTGCCAGTGACAGATATACACTTAAAAAAAAAGCTGCAACCATAAAACTTGATACTTTTACTTTGAAATCTCATAACATTTGTTTTGCCATTATGTATAATAATCCAAAAATATTTGGAGTAGGGGTTAACAGTTCAACTTTATTAACTTGAATTAACTACTTGTCCTTCTCGCTTGCCATACCACCACCGCAACGTAACCGTGCCTTTAAAAACACTGATGTAGCTAAAAGCGCGAGTGCTAACGGTATTATGGTTAACGTACACTAACATCCGTAGAATTTGCCCTTATTGCTTGCCGTACCATGACCGCAACGTAGCAGTGCCGTCAAAAATACTGTTATAAACACTATCGTAGCTAATAGCACGAGTGCTAACCATATTTTGGTTAACTTACACAAACAACAGTAGAATTAACTCATTGTCTTTCTCACTTGCCGCACATCGACCGCAACGTAACAGTGCCGATAATCACACTGTTATAAACATTGACGTAGGTAATAACACGTGTGCTAACGAAATTTTTGTTAATGTAGAATGTACTACATGTCCTTCTCGCTTTGGTTAACATACACAAACATCAGTAGAATTAACTTCTCGCTTGCCATACCATGACTGCAACGTAACCGTGCCAATAAAAGCACTGTTATAAACACCAATGTAGCTAATAGCACATGTGCCAGCAATATTTGGTTAATGTGTACACGGCAGAAGAATGAACTACTGACCCTTCTTGCTTGCCGTACCACGACCGCAATGTAACTACGCGGTTAAAACACTGTTATAAACATTGGCGTAGCTAAAAGCACGCGTGCCAACAAAATTTTACTTAAAGTACACAAACATCAGTAAGATTTACTACTTGTCCTCCTCGATTGCCGTACCACGACTGCAACGTAACCGTGCCGATAAAAACAAGCTATAAACATTGACATAGCTAATAGCACGTGTGCTACAGACGTATTGGTTAATGTACACAAACATCAGTAGAATGTACTACTTGTCTTGTTCCCTTGCCATAGCACGGGTGCTACGTAACCATGCCTTTGAAAACCTCGATGTAGTGCTAGCAATATTTGGCTATTGTGTACGCAAATACAATGATAGCTCAGTACTCGAGCGACACAATATTTGAACAAAATCTGTGTTTTTACCCAAATATTTGAATCACTTTCGAACAAAAAAAAATCAGAATTTAAACACAGTAGAATGAAATGTGCGGCCATTTTTGCTACTCTTGTCTATTGTAGAGTAGCTTCCCTTGTACTGGGACAAACGTATTCAAACACTTAAATAATCATTGTTGTTAGGTAATTATTATATTCTTATTTTGTGTATTTCCAGAGCTGCCAAATATTGTTTAAAAAAAAATGAATGGATTAAGAACATTTTCATTATTTGAATTTCTTTTCCCAAAGTACAATTCAAGAGCACAATTTTTAGGTTGAAGGTGGTTCTTTGCTAATTTTATCGCTACAAAAAACTACAATACTTTCTTCTGGAAAGGTATCAAACTACCCTTTGTATTTCAACCAAGAGTACAATCTAGGAGTATAAAGGAATTGTGTTTATTTTTTTTTTCATTTTTGTAGTTTTTATAGAAAATGCGTAATTTGTCATAAAGTGGCGAAGTAAACTACAGAAAGATTTGTAGTATTTCATTGTTTAAGTACATGTTTTATTAATATTTTGGGTATTTACAGTTGCGTAGGTACACGTTTTATGCATAGTTTCGAAATGTATGGTTGTTGAGGTCATGTTTTATTCATACTTTGAGTATTAATGGTTGTTACACGTTTCATTTAGACTTTGAGTAGGTACAGATGGTTAGGTTCACGTTTTTTTAGTATTTTATGTATTTATGGTTATTCAGATACACCTTTTTGTAATGTTTTGGCTATTTCTGGATTTTTATGTACATGTTTTATGAATATTTGGAATATTTATGGTTTAGTTCACAGTTTATCTATATTTGGGGTATTTATGGTTGTGTAGGTACACGATTTATAAATATTTGGGTAATTATGGCTATTTCTGTAAATGGTTGATTAATATTTTGGCTATTTATGGTCTAGGTACATGTTCATTAATATATTGGGTATTTGTGGTTGTTTACAGGCACGTTTTAGGAATTTAAAGTGGTTTATGTACACTTTTTTTCATATTTTGGATATTATTGGTCGTTGATGTACCGTTTGATTCATATTTTTTGGTATTCACGGTTGTTTAGGTACACCTTTTTCACATTTTGGGTATTTACTGTTGTTAAACTGTTTTTTAATAGTTTGGGAATCTATTGTACAAAAGCTTATCCATTTTTTAGGGTATTTGTTTTTTTTAAATGTTTTGGGGATTATAGAATGCATAGAAATGATAAAAATAAATACCTTTACTTCACAGGGGAAAAAAAGATTCAGTCCTTGAACATTTCGGTGTTTGAACCCGATCCTGAACAGATTATACTCGAGTACCAAGTTATCACTGTATTCCTAAAACGCGACGGATTTTGGTTATTATGGCTTGCAGTCTAGATCCGGGCGGAGCGAATGGCGTTACAGTTCAGTGCAACGGGTGCTATGTTTTGTGCACGAGCTCAGCAAATATATTTGTAAAACAAGGACGGTGGCAGTGTTATCTAGATGCAAACAAAAAAAACCCAAATCCTTTCTTCAGATGTCAGAGTCCATCCTACCGTCAGAAAAGACTTGAGGTGGCGGAAGCGGGGTAGGGTCGTGGTCTGGCGTCCGGCTTACCCGTAAGCATTTCTGCGCGTGCGTTTTGAGCATGTTGGAAAAGCGAAAACGTTGCCCGCAAAACTGGCACGGGTACGGCTTCTCGCCCGTATGCGTACGGCGGTGGCGCTTCATGTTGGGACGGCTGGTGAAACTCTTGCCGCAGATCTCGCAGATGTAGGGCTTCTCTCCTGCCAAGAGATTGGAAAACAATCATTCACGAAGAATTCAATAAAAATTGTGATTTGTATTTATTATTTGGGGCTGGCTTTGCAAAGGGCAACTCATAATGTCAAGAACCGGAACAGGAGGAGAACCCAAATGCGTGACGTTTCTCACACAAGCCTTTTATTTTACGGGAATTGGGGCAGTCATGTACGTTAGGCAGCAGTCTGGTGTGGAATGACAGGAAGCCAGAGGCCGACGAGATCAATACCAATTGCCCGAACAGATCTCGAACAGATGGGGTCGATACCGAACAGGACGGGACAGACAGGACAAAAATAGATGGGAACGATACAAGACAGGAAACACAGGCGGGAAAACGGACAGAGTCAAAACCCACATCTTGCGGGGCAGAGGTTTGTTGACGGACTGACAAAGGGTGAATGAGAGCACTGAGCTGAAATAGAAGGGAAGCCAATCTGTCAACAAGCCACAGCTAGTGCCAATTGGGCGCCATGGCAACCATGACACATAATTGGGCTGGGCTTATTCTATCCATCTTCTTCCGTATAAGTTTGGCTCGCTTTTTCTTCTAGGGCAGGGGTCGGCAACCAGTGACCCGCGTGCCAGCAGTGGCACGCAAGGGGATAACCAGTGACAAAAATATAAAAATAACAATGATTATTTTACCTGAAACTTTGACATTTTAAGTTGCGCGCCATGTTGTTTAGGGGCTTTACGGTAGTGCCCCTCCTCCTCTGCTCAGTTTATGAGT
This sequence comes from Urocampus carinirostris, assembly GCF_059441175.1. Taxonomy (NCBI): domain Eukaryota; kingdom Metazoa; phylum Chordata; class Actinopteri; order Syngnathiformes; family Syngnathidae; genus Urocampus; species Urocampus carinirostris. The sequence goes on along the minus strand of NC_142366.1, from coordinate 10,253,512 downwards.
GTGCGTCTACGTGTCGCCACGCAGAGGAGGAAAGAGCCGTGTTTTAACCCAACCATGGAAACACCGGCGCGCGATAAATGAATGAATCGTGACCACGAAAAAAATCTCGTTCTTTCCAGCCAGCGTGGTCAGATGAATGGGGCATTGTGCAAGAAAATGACCGTGCCATTATGCCTCGAGAGCGTAGTACCTTGCACGTCAAGTGTTAAAAGTCATTACGAGACAAAAACGTGAACATGAATTCAAGGATGAGTCTGTCAAGGCAGAGACATTAAATATGGCAAACAAACAGACACTAAAAACCTTTGTCACTGGTAAAAACACCACCACTGAAGCAACCAAGCTATCACAATGCTCACTGCATAGCAAAGCAAGGAAAACCCATGCTGGCGATTAAGAAGCGTTCTTGTCAAGCGTAGAGGTTACGTTTGATAGCTTGCCTCACAAAGAGACATTTAAAAAAGAATAAAAGACATCCCCATGTCAGCCGGAAGTGTTGAACGGCGAGTAGAAGAGATGGAAAAAAGCGAGAGCCAACAGTGGACAGCTGCTTTAAAGGAGGCCAGTGTATTCAGTACTGCACTTGATGAAAGTGTAGATGTGAATGATATCCCACGTTTGGCAGTTATGGCAAGATACTGTGATGATTCAGTTGCATTCTTATTTGCTGCTGTTATTTCTGTTGCACTTATTTTCAAGTAGCCTTCTGCCTTGGAGCCGTTATTTCAAGTTTTGATATTTTCTGCAAAAAAATTTAATTGATGAATGGTATGGTAGCTGTCCATATAACTTGTTTTTTAATTCTAGTTCATTGTTGATGAAGAATGGTTGATTCTTGTGGTAAAAAGTTGAAGTCATAGATGTCTACAGGCCTTTCCACATGTTGCTCACATTCATTTTTTAGTTTATTGATTAACAAGAATAGTGGAAGATAAATCGGTCAGTTATACAATTTCAATGTATATCCATGTTGTATTTTTGGACTGGTGTAAAATGACAGCTCTGTTGGATAAACAAAAATTTTTATGCAAGTCATTAATCTTGGTGTGGCACACTGATTTACAAGGAAATTTGAAAGTGGCACTCCACGCCAAAAAGGTTGCTGACCCCTGTTGTAGGGTTTTGAGAGTACCCCTACTATATATATATATATATGTAACCGCGGTGTACGTGTCCCACCAAAGATCCACATTCACGCTGGACTGGATGATGAGGTTTTTATTATTACAGTTTCTGCAAATGGATGAGTCACAACATTAGCTTTTTCTGCTGGGTCTGATCTCTTTGATCTCTACAAGGGGAATTAATATTTAGTAAAACAGAAACAAAACGAAAATAAACGTAAACAGCTTGACAATATCAATCACATTACTATGCATGGTGAGAGATTTGTCAGCTGGGGTTATAATGTTTAAAATTAACTTCTTTTGTGGAGCACCAAAAGATAGGCCTTACCAGACATGGGACCAAGTCACACATGTGCAAGTCTCAAGTAAGTCTCAAGTCTTCACCTTCAAGTCCCAAGTAAGTCCCAAGTATTTTTTTTCTTGGGCAAGTCAAGTCACAAGTCAAGTCCCGAGTCTTAGATTGCCAAGTCCAAGTCAAGTCACAAGTCATAAAAACAGCGACTCGAGTCGACTCGAGTCCAAGTCACTAAGTCTCAAGTCCCCATGTCTGGGCCTTACCTTTGTAGTTCTCTCTGATAAGACTAACAACAAACCCCGCCTCCTGGTCACATGTTAGAAGCCAAAACCAAACCCCTCCCCATACCAGCAGATGGCACTGTTGGACTCAGCATTGCAGGACATTTACCAAAAACTATACACATATTTCAGCAGGAATTTCAATAAAACAAAAGTTATTATTACACCCGTTACATATACTGGTATATATATATATATATATTACATATGGTATATATATTATATACAGACGCTGACCTATTTAAGAACGAGACAGGTTCCAGATGATCGTTCATAAGTTGAATTTGTTCGTAAGTTGCTTCAGTGCTAAATTTTGCATGTTTTCAGGTTTATTTAAGTATCTTTAAGGCTTGTATACGTAACATGTAGTGTTTTGTACTAAAAAAATAATAATTTCATAAATGAGTATATGCTCTATTAATATAATTATATATTATTATAATTATTAAGATAAAGTTGAGATTAACTGACTTTTGGAAGATGCGCTTCAAAAGGTCTTCCGTGGTAAAAAGTCGCAGAAAAAAAGAGTTCCGACCATTTTCTCAACCGCATCAAGCTTTCTTATTCCACTTTCATTTCAAAACAAATGGCTCACCTCTTCTTTACACTCTACACCAACCATATTGAATGGATGCACGAGATATTAAACAATAAAAATGTCAATGTTATTAGTGCGCTAAAGATACAGTACACCCTGTACTTTATGTTTACACAAGAACTAGGAAGTAGAAGCCGGATTTCTTCTTTAGGGTAGATGCTGGGTGACCTCTCACAGCACCACCACACGCCGGTAGCGGCGGAAAGAAGCACTACAGTAATGTCCTGTACTCGGAAGAAGGTGCACACAATACAAAATATAACCCGGATATTTTTCGATATCCCCAAAAAAATGATCGTATCTATCAATTAACGAAAGTCTAATGGTCGTAAGTATATTCACACAATCAAAAATTCCGAATTCCAGCTCGATCGGGAATTGTGTGCTATTTCTTTATTTTTCAAGTTGTATACGCTACGTTGTACCTACCAGTGTGCGTCTTCATGTGTTCGTCAAAGTACTGCTTCATGTTGAAGTCCTTCCCGCACCATTGGCACATGAACTGCTTGTGTCCGATGTGGATGCTCATGTGGGAACGGAGCTGGTACTTGTACTGGAAGCGCTCCCCGCAAATCTGCAATGGCCAAAAACATGCTTTCTTATTGTTCTTCTTAACTATTATTTATAGCAGGGCTCTCCAACCTCTTACAAGCAGTTTGTAATTATTGCAAGGGGTACCCAGTTTGTTATGTCTTTTCATAAGAGAAACTTAGCTAAATGGCTTGCTAAACAGCTAAAAAGGTAGCTGGAAAGTTAGCTAGAGAAGTATACAGTCAAAAACTAAAAGGGAGCTAGATAGCTAGCTAAGAGTAAATAGACAGAAAGTTACATAGCCAGAAAGGAGGCCAAAATTTAGCTTGATAAATACCAAAAAAAAAGGTCAAATGTTAGCTAGATAGCATTCAAAAAAAAGTAAAAAAACTAACTTCAATTCTGCTTTATTCATTTTAAATTCTCACATAACAACAACTATTGTTGTCACTATGTGATTACAGGTTAATTTTTGGAAGTAGTATTAAATTGTTTCAGTCACCCAATAAAAACATATATATACCGGAGCCATATCCCCCTAGTGGGAGGTGGCTAGAGTCAAGAAAACATTCACATTTTTGACTCTTTCTGGGAGATTGATACAGAGGAGGGGATTCCCAGCCCCCTCGCTCAACCCAACCGGTGTGTTGGGAGTCATTAGGTGACCTAACCCCCCAATTCCAACCCCTAATGCCGAGCCCCAAGGAGGGAGGCAATGAGTACCAATGTTGTAAGTCTTGGGTATGACCCGGCTGAGGCTTGAACCAGCAACCTCCCAGTCTCGGGCGCCCTACCCCCAAGGCCACCGAGCTGGTCAAAACAGACAAACACATCTCCCAAAACACAATTTTGTTCAAAAATACTAATAACCTGTAAGTGGTGAGCTATTTTCAGACCGTGTGTGAGACAACCCCCAAACTGTGGTCATGCATGCAACTAAATATTAGGATTGCTAAATCGTACCTTTTTTGGGAAATACAAAATAGTTTTGAGTTTGTACAGTCACTGCTATTTTTCTAACACACACCTTAGAATTATTTGCCCATCTGCACAGCCTTAGGATCATGACTATTATGAATGTTGGGTCTTTTTCCGAATCTACTGCACCTACTGGTAACTTGTCCGGCATGTAACAATAAAAATACACTAATACCTGAGATATTCTGGTTAGTCACATTGCCCTGCTATTATTTTGCAAAGCACTGTACAAGCACTTCACCCAAAATTCAAGCATTTTACTATCCTTGAAAACACAACATTATAAAGGAGCTCAAACCTCACACTTGAAGGGCTTCTCTCCGGAATGCTGCAAAGAGTGCACCTTAAGGGACATGCTGCGCTTGAAGGACTTCCCGCACGTCTCACAGGTGAAGGGCATATCCTTCGTATGAGCTAAACAAAAAGACAAAATGAAATTTACAGGATTTGTACACCTTTTTCAAGCCCAAATTTAAGGACTTTTAAGGCCATTTTTTTCAATTTACCTTAAAATGAGGAAACCCAGCACCAATCAAAATTTTGTTGTTGATCACTTTGATGACTAAAATAAAGTTGCTATCCTGCTGCTAGCACATGCTTTGTGCGATTTTGTGCTGTTCTATTAGATGATATTTGTTTTTTTGTGTCAATGAGCTGCTATAAACTGACACGAATTTTGCAATCCTGCTTCAACAGATCACGCACAGCTTCAGTATGTCACACTTGTTTACAAAAACGGAAAGAGCTCTTATAGGTGTTGGGTAATAATTGAGTTTAAAGCAGAAGACCAAAAAAAAAAACCTACCACATGTAGGAAAAGCCGAAAAATGAGCCACATTTGGACTCATTTTAATGATATTGATTGCTCTAAAGCAGAGTGCATTCAATCTTTAGAGACTGCTGATCTTTTGCTTTTTGTTTTAATTATCTTAATTCATATTTTTCACATGTTTTTCAGAGTATCCATGTCCAAATTTGTTAAAATATAATTGTAAATAGTTAATTTTCTTAGCATTTCATCCTTTATTTATAGCACTGAATAGTTAATATTTTGAATTTTTATTCCATTGTTTTGCATTTTCAGGGATTTTGTGTTGTTTTACGCTAAATCTGTTCAGTGTGTAAAAAGCTAATATTGTTTTGTATTTTACAATTTATTTTCTGTAGTTCTGTGAATATTTTAATTTAAATTTTATGTGTTTTCAAGGATCACCTGCAAAACATAAAAATTATTAATAATTAGATAATTTGGTAACGTTTTATCATTATTGTTAATATATAATTAAAAATAACAAAAAAATCTAATCCAAGGAGCCATTTGGGAGCCGAAAGACGTCTCTTTTCAGTGAGCCGAGCCAAAAGAGTCGGATTTCTAAATAGAGCTGTCCTCTTGGGTGCTACCAGGAAGGGATGGTGACGCTTCACATAAGAACGCCATATTGACAAGCCACAAAGTGGGCGTGTCAGCGTCATTTTCAAGCAATTTAAAAAAAATCTTAATTTAATGCATGGTCTATAGAGTCTGCCAAGAAACATGGCAATGGCAACAATATCAAGCATTTTCAAGCGCTTCACACAAAACCTTCAAAATACAATATTAAAATTCAAGCATTTTCAAGGATTCCAAGTACCTCCATCAACGCTGGATTTAGCACTAAACACTAAACAACAAGCAGCCTGAGAGCAACGTGAGCACTCACCGACCATGTGCTTGCGAACGTGCGCCATGGTGTAGAACTTCTTGTCGCAGATCTCGCAGGAGAACTTCTTCTCTGCGTAGCCGTGGACCACTTTGTGGTGCTCGTGGAGAGACCACAGCTTCTTGAAGGTCTTGCCGCACGTTGTGCACTAAAAGAAAAACAAATATACAATTTTATCACACCTATGCTAGATGCTAATGCTAACGGCCACATCTGCGATGCACACAGAGTGGAGGTGACATAAGCCACAAATAGTAGTCTCCAAAATAGACAGGAACCTCTAATTATAGGTGAGAAAGCTTTTTGGGAGATATTAAACAATTAAATGATTTAATTTGTTCTTTCTTCTAAGAAAAATATTTGTTCAAATTGAATGCAATTTGTCGCTTTATTTGATTGGTGGTTTGCATTTTACTATTCAGAGATTAAAAATAATAAACCAAATGTAAATGTAATGTGTTTTACATCATCCAGTTAAAAAATAAGCAAAGCAAATTACATTTGTCATATTTTTGGTTTTATTTTTTAATTTATTTGAAAAATTATTTTCATATTATTTCCTAATTTGGGGGAATTTTTTGTAAGTAAAATAGGAACCGATATTTCAAAGATTACAAAGTTGTTTGATGTAGCAGAGGGCAAAAAAACTTTCTTTATGCAAGTATTTTCCTTATTTTACTAAAAACATTGCAAAAAAACTACCAAATGAACAAAGTTGTGTTTTAATATTACAATTTTTAGTTTTTGATATAGTTTTCATAATTTCCTTTGTTCTTTTGAGAAAGGTATCAGAGTTACTTTAACATAATTTATAGCTTTGTTTGCATGGTGGTCTTCTACTAATTGGAAATAAAAAATATTAATAAAAAAAACAACAATTAATTTAGTCAGTACAGTCCATTGAGTTTTGTTTCTCACGCACTAGTGCATATGTTAATGCCAATTCAATTATTATTAACACAATGAGTTGCTTTTCTGCACTAGACATTTCCCCGCTGATTTTTATTTTTTATGCAAGAAGTAAACGTGGATTAATTCCTTTTTAGAGCTGTTTAATCCTAAAATCCAGAATTAAGAGTTTCTTCCTCAAATTTGCGCAAACAGCTTTTATTCAGGTGTGCTATGTAGTCCTGAATTTACGGTACCTCATTCAATGCCATTGACATATAAAGCAGTCATCTGCAGTGAACGAGTGCCAATAACAACTAAGGTAGAAATAAGTTGACATGTTTCTTTTTAAATCTAATGTAAACTTTACATATTCATCCAGATTTACAAAATAGATCTTCCCCAGCTTACTTCTATGCTTTTTTCACATTGGTTCTGCCGGTCTAGCAACATCTCGCACTCCGTCAGGAACTTCTTGCCGTGAGCAGCACCGTTGTGCTTCTCCAGGTACCAATGGTTGTTGAAAACCCTCGGGCACTTTTTGCATTGGAACTGCTGCCTCTCTTCCAGTCTGGCCTTTGGACGAACCAGCCCTGATTCAGGTCCTCCCTCCTCGTCCTCGCTGCTGTGCTCCATAAGGTCCGTTTCTTCTTTCAGGTCGTTCTCAAAACCTTTTGAAACGTTTAGCGTCTGGTTGTTGAGGTTTACTTCCACAATTATTTGACCTTTAGCAAAGGTGGCGTGAGGATCCGAAGTCTCTGAGTTTTTGTCTAGGGTATCAAGCGAGCGGCTACCGATGAGCTGCCGGCAGGAAGCTGCGATGTCAGCCATCTGCAGCAAGGTGGCGGCGTCAAGCACGTCGGATACCGTGCGGCTGCTTACCAAAAGTTTGGAGGTGTAGATAAAATTGAGGACTTGCTGCAGACCCTGAGAGGTAAGTGCGTCCAGCGAGAGATCGACGCGCCGAAGCTGCTTGCTTCGGGCGAAGAGCGAGCGGAAAAAGGGGCTGTAGGCGGCTAGCACCCCCTTGTGGGCCGGGAAAGTACTGTGGTGGTGCACCAGCACCAGGTCCACGTCGCACAGGTCAGGCTGGAAAAGGCGTTGTTCGTTTAGGCGCTCCATCAAGCAGCTGAAGTGGAGGGCAACATCTTCCACCAGGGAGAACTCGGCCGAGGGGGAGTCGGTGGTCTTCTCCAGTATCAGCTGAAATGGATTGAAGAAGATTTGCAGTTAACTTCAATGTTTACCATTGAATTTTTTGAGTACCCAGTGGGTGGACAGTCTACAGGGGTCCAAGGGCATTGCACATTTGAAATTCGAACGCATCTGGTGTAATTTTAAAGCAAAATCAAAAAGCGAGATCTATGATGAATGTGTGATCCTGTAAACGATTGAATCTTAAATACACGAATTATAAAGTGCAATAACACAACAGACGTCACACCCACAAAGCATGGTAAATGAAACAGGAGTTGACAGCAAAATAAAAATCTCCTCGTCGTCTTATTACACTAAAAATAACTAGTGTCGTTCCGATGCCGATACTACTATTTCAAGATCATATCAGCGAGTGAACAGACCAATTTTAAATTCGATTTTAATTTCCATACTAATGATTTGGTAAATTGCAGAATCAAATATAAGTACCCCTGTTTTTGTTATTGCAGCCATGGTACGAGGCTGGTTCATCTTCAATGGTTTACAGGAGGTTATTGCATACCTGTCAACTTCAGCCAATTTCTCCCCTTGTTAGTGATTAGTTTTCCCTTATTAAGCAAAAAATAGTAATGAATGATAGTTTAGCACATCCTAACTTGTGATTTAGTATTTTTTTTAAACTTATGTGTACCGAAATTTCACGACCATAAGGTGGACATAAAAGTCTTACATTTTCTTTAAATTGTGCAGCGCGCCCTATCGGGCAGTGCGCTGTGTATGTGATGTAAGACGGCAGACACCCAAGGACACCATGAGGTTGCTAAAGTGTGTTGTGTGGGGATAACTGCTAAAGTGTGAGGTGTAGGCATCACAGTTTAAGAGTGAGGTGTTGGTGTGTATATAAGGCTAGGTTCACACTGCAAAGCTTAATGCTCATTCCGATTTTTGGGTAAAACACGATGTTTTTGTGAGATCGTTCACATTTCCAAATAAATGTGACTTCTACGCGATCTGCACTGACTTCTCTGCATCTCCTGTGTGAACACAAAAAGTGTCCTGCATGCACAGAAGAGGACACGTTACGTCAAACGCAATGCTGCGGAAGGACTCATGGATGTTAACGCCGTAGCATATCTAGCAATTTAAAAGTTACTGCGCTATCGGCGGCTGAACAGAGTTGTCCCCCCAAATATTAATTCAATCCAAAAACCTCACTTTCCCGCCATTGAATGCTTTGTCTTTCTGTGTATCATAGTGTTTTGATTTCTATGCTACGCGGATGAAGATTGAAATCGAACAGCCGCAAGAGAATTGAATATTAATGAACTGGTGGTTCGCAAATGGAAGAAGCTGAAAAACGAACTCCGACAAGTAAAATAAAAATAAAAAATACCCAACTGAGCTTCTGCAGAAAAAAGGCTGGGTGGCCCGAGTCGGAGGAAAGACTCGAGCAGTGGATCATGGAGCAAAGCACAACAGTCAAAGAAGACTTTTCAGACCATGTTGTGTGTATCGCTATGATGCTCTTTTTAAATTTTTGTTTTATCCGTGTGTTTAATTTTGTAATCAATACCTAAATTAACCACAACCAAACTCATTTTTGCTCCCGCTGTATTATTAAATACACACACTTGTCTGTGTTGTTGTAAGGGGGCTGCAGCAGAAGACAGCTACGCCCAATAATCAAGTGTGCCCTGTGTACGTGTCAAACACCAAAATAGAACCAGCTACCGATACTCTGCCTTTTAACAAGATCTGTCCAATGGTCATGAAAATACAGTAATTGTTTTTAATTTAATCATTAAAAAACATCCCTTTGAAATATTTGCTGATCAGCCCGCCCTAGCAGACGTTAGCCTTTTTCATTAAACGTGGTGGAGGAGAGCATTCATGAGCAGGCGCGTACTTGCTCATCTACAGTCTGTATGGAAAGCATGCCCTTCCGGTGCAAAAACTGACACTTATTTCGGGGATGGGGACGTGCGATGATTTGCACGGAATGCTGACTTTTGCACCATTTGATTGTGCCGCGTTGACATGCTGAGCTGTAAACAGACATGACTGGGTAAAGGACGAAGGGACGAAAAATGAATATGCTTAAAAAATTTAAATATACTCAACATCAATGTTCCCTCTTATTTTCCACGGGTCTGAGTGTTCACACAAATTAAAATATATTCAACATCAATGTTCCCTCTAATTTTCCACGGGTCTGAGCGTTCACACTAAGTCAGTGAGCAACGCTTGAAACAACAGTGAGCAACCATAATCCCAAGTGTGGCAACTAAATCATTAACAAACATGTCCAAAACTTGACATTAAGTTACATTTTTCTGAGTTTCCAGCAGTGCAAAATTATTTTTCACTTTTGAATGAATTGACTCATGTACTATTGCAAAGGTTGCAGGGCCTACAAACGTCTTTTGTTTTTACAATTATTTCACAAGATTTCCATTTCTTTTTTTTTCCTGGTATCTTTTGCCGCATAATACTAACATTTTGGGGGGCTTACTTAGTCGGTTGCACGATACACAACTGTATTTAATCGCATTTTTAGTGGAAGTACAATTTTGGCAACAAGATTGACTTGATATAATTGGAAATTATTTGAATGCAACAAAAACTTTATTTTTCCCTTTTTTTTTTCTCCTTTTTTAAAAAAAAATCCCTTTTAAAAAAATCTCATCGTGTTTATTTTTTCCTAACTGTTACTTTCTTCTTGCTTTTTTGTTCTTCATTACCTTTTTTCCTTTATTTGTTTCTTTCTTTTCTTCTGGCTTTATCTGATTTTTTTCCTGCTCTTTTTTTCTCTTTTTCTCTCCTTTTGTTTCTTTTTTTTCTCAGCTTTTCACTACTTTTTCATTTTGGTATTTTTTCTTTTTTGCTCTATTTCCCCCCCTTTCTTTGTCATTTTGTGCATACTTTTCAAAATATTTGATCGTGTAGGGATTAAAGAAGCAAAAACAACCTGAAGAGCCGTCTGGGACCCGAAAAAGCCGGTTCTTTTTAGTGAGCTGAGCCGAAGAAGCCGGTTCTTGAAAAACTCTACTGACTTTACTCAACTTTGTTCTACTTCGACATTGACTTCAAAATACCGCATTTAGAACACAGCGTCAGGGGAACCCGAGTATTTTTACCTTCAAGCACTGTGACTTTGACTTAATTCGCTTCTTAATTAGCAATTTTGAGCCCTCATTTTTGTGAGTTGGCTAGATTTACCTGTGCGCAGAAAAGCTCTGGGTCGTGCGCAATGGCGCATACACGCAGCTTAGAAGGAACATTGCTCAACATCGTTACATAAATGAAGTTTTAGCGACCAGGTCATTGCTTAGTATACACGGAGATTCGCAGACGAACTGACCACAGGGGATTGACAGGACAGGGTTCAAATAGAGACAGGGAGCCAATCAGAACCCACGGCGGTTGGCGCCAAATGAGCGGGCACAGCTGAGTCACATCAGTGCTCATGAAACTAACATTCGTTTGTGATAAGGTGGAGATACTGTTCAACCTCAATCAAAATTCTCGATGAAAATAATTGTTCATGGCACCATGAGTAAAAATAGTGTGATAACAAGGTAAGTTTTAATGCCTTGCTGTATATCATTTGTAGTTTATTAATTAAGTGTCAACACTTTTACTGCTGCGGCCCAGGTTTGATTCCCATTGTAGACTATCTTGTCTTATTTTGGTCTACTGCACATATCAGTGCTATGCTATGCATTAATATGTACCGTACCCTCATTACATACAATCTTTTGCAATTTACATCAGCAATGTTTATTGATTGGATCAATCATTGCATGAACACTGTATTATTGTAAAACCTTGTACACATATAATTACTGTATGCATTTTCAATCCTATCCGCCGTTTAGTGCGGTATTTAAGTCACACTTTCAAATTTCTGGCCAATTTAGGGTTTTTAGGTGCGCTTTACAGTCTGGAAATTACAGTATTGCACTGCAAGCCCACTCAAAAGGAAAACGCAGAATTAAATGGCATTAATGTCTCAAGGGGCTTATCAGTCGATGATTTACATGGTTTGGAGTGGGCTGTGTTCATTCAATTAAAACGTAGAATAAGAACTAAAAGGAAATATTTAAGGGATACAATTACAAGACAAAAATAATTATGGTAAAGTTCCAGGTCTCAGCAGACATTCTTTTGTTTGCGTGGTCGAAACACTACTTTTAAATCTGCGGTGATCTGAGGTATTCGCTGTAATAGTTAGTTACCTGCATTGTGCAAGCCGTGAAAGATTTACAAGGGGCCCGGCAGCCCGAGGAGACACAGACTTTTTCACACAGTAGTAAATTTAATCGAGGAGAGAGGACACAGTGACCAGTTGCAGTCCCTCACTGGTGGAGTGTTTACATCACGTACGTCATCATCAGTGTGCCATTTTATTTATTTCCCAATTCCTTAATTTCCCAACAGCATTTAGATGTATCGCAGGATCTGGATCACATGCGACAAAATCATGACCCGTGAGCCAAATGTGGCCCGCAAAACAATGCTGAGAGAAGCCAAAGAGAAAAATGAGCTCCATCGAGTCAAACAAGGACTTGCAGTTTTAAATATGTCCACTGGTTGTCGCCAAATGCTCTGCCCTCTGTGAATCGATCTTTAACCTCAGTGGAAGTGTTTAAATCTAGGCTTAAAACACACTTATATTTTATAGCTTATGAATGACCTAGATTTCATTTTAATGTCTGTGTTTTTTTGTTGATGCCCTTCAACATTCATTGCAGCCTGGTCTTCATGAAAGGGGGGATTACCACATGTCCGGCCCCTTCTAAAGGTTTAATATCCTCATGCTGAGGTCTTGCGTTTTTCCCTTGCCCTCATGTAGGTTTTAGATCAGGGGGTGATGTAATAATAGTCTGCAGTTTGTACAGCCCTTTGAGACTTCGTGTTATTAAGGGCTATACAAATAAACGTGACATGACATGACTATTAGCTGACTACCATCAATCAACCAGAGAACATCAAGGAAACCCTTCCCCAACTTATTTAAATAAAATAAAAGTCCGAGATGCGCTATTTGAGACAATACGAAAAATACAACATTTGGAAAAAAAGAGCAGCTGTGTGTCTTTGCAGAGGTTTTTAACATTACCTTTGGTGGCAAATGTGCTATAAACACAACATACAGCACAGGTGAAATAACTTCATTTTTACCCATTAGGAAACATGCATTAAATAAAGCACAATGCAAATAACAAATAGCAGCAAAGTAAAAAAATAAAATAAAAAAATATGCATATAAAAATGTTTAAGATTTTGCATAAAAAGATTGCAAAGTATAACTGGCTTTTAAGTAGAGCAGTTTTGCATTGGTTTGGCAGCGGGGTGGGAAGGAGTAGGGCAGGGAAAAAATTCAGACCTCCTGACAGCAGAAGTCGTCTTTGAGCCTGCTAGTTCTGACTCTGAGACTCTGCAGTCTTTTCCCGGACAGCAGGTTAAACATGGTTTTTCTCCCTTCTATATCAAATATGAAATCTAACAGGAGAGTTCCAAAATTTAGGTCTACCTTTTCATATAAAGATATTAATAATAGAACTAACTCAATCATTTAAACAAGCGTTTGTATGCTATTTTTGTCACTTTCCAGTCCACAAGTTTTCCTGAACTTAAATAAACTGTATTGGACATTATTTGGGGCAGCACGGCAACTGAGTCGCGTATGCGGCACAGTTCTGAGGTCATGAGATCGAACCTTCCTAGGTGGAGTTTGCATGTTCTCCCCACCCACATTCCAAAAGCTTGCATGTCAAGTTAATTGGCCGGTCCAAATAACGGATGGATGGACTGGAAATTATTTCAATTGTAGTTTTTATTTTTCATTTTCAGGTGAATTGGCTGGTCCAAATTGTCCCTAGGTGTGAATGAGTTGTCTGTCCCTGTGTGCCCTGCGATTGGCTGGCAACCAGTTCAGGGTGTCCCCTGCCCACTGCCCGGAGATGGCTGGGATGGGCTCCAGCCCCCCCGCGACCCTAATGAGGATAAGCGGTACGGCTGATGAGATGAGATGAGATTTTTATATTAATGTTACGTTGATAATCACTACGAAAGATCAAATCTTAGTGGAGACAAAAAATATTGAGAAAAAAAAAACCTCAACTATCGCTTTACAATCAAATTTTACATCCCTGAATCATAATTTCATCGTGAGCCTCCAAAAAGACCCCAAACCCTCCAGCTAAGGCACACTTTGTTTATTAATTTAGTAGTCTGGCCCCGTTTCGAATAATATTTCTACCGCGTGGCCCCCAAGCTAAAACGTGTTTGACATCCCTTATCTAAATTATGTATGAGAGGCGGCCTATGACTAAGAGTACTAGAGAAGGTGCCATTTAAATGACAGTAAACAAAATCCGATGAGCGAGGAGGCGGAAAGGATGACGAGAACAGGGGAATTCATCTAAATTCCTGTCAGCTACATTTTTTTTTACGATTAAGTGAAGCAAGGTTGCTTCTTGTTCAGATGCAGTGGGACAAAAATCAAGTTAAAATAAGTAAAATAGTGATTCATTTATAAGGAAAATGTTCTCGTATCTAAATTTTAAGTATCATATTTTCCGGAGTAAAAGGTAAACCTAAAAACACAGACTTGGCCAGAAGGAGTGCCTTTTAATCCGGTGCACCATATAGACCGTAAAATAAAATAAATGGATAAAATTCGAAATGCATGGTTACAATTAAATGATACTGCATACAGTAACTGTTCTGCATTTGAGAAGCAGTCACACCTGTAAATTGTGTTTGATCAAGTAGCTGCTATCTAGTTTCTCATTTCAGTCGATATACAGTAGCTTGCAAAACTATTTGGCCGCCTTAAACTTTGTGACCTTTTGCCACATTTCAGACTTCAAACAAAGATATAAAACTGTAATTTCTTGTGAAGAATCAACAATAAGTGGGACACAATCATGAAGTGGAACACACTTTATTGGATATTTTAAACTTTTTTAACAAATAAAAACGAAAAAGTGAGTACACAAAATTATTCAGCCCCATTGAGATGTAACCCCTGGCCATTAGACTGTTGAACCAGCTCGGTAGCCTAGATCAGGGGTGTCAAACTCGGTTTAACTCGGGGGCCACATGATAGAACACACATTCTGTCGGGGGCCGGACTAGTATATTAAAGAGAAAGAAAAAGAGAGATAAATAAAAGACAAAGAGGGAGAGAAAAGGAGAGAGGCCGGACAAAGAAAGACTATGAGAGAGAGGGAGAGAGCGTGAGAAACAAAAGATAAAAAGTCGTGAGAGAGAAAGGAAAAAGAAAGGGAGAGGAAGAAAGAAATCTAAAGAGAAATAGAGAGACAGAAGGAGAGAAAAGAAAGCGCGAAGGGTAGGAAGAGAGAAAGAGAAAAGAGAAAAGGAAAAAGGGAAGTTAGAGCAAAATAAGTTAAAAAGACACAGAGAGAAAGAGACAAAGAGGAACAACAGAAGAGAAAAAGAGAGACACAGAGAGTGAAAGAGACAGAGTGGGAGAAAAAGGGTGGAAAAGAGAGAGAGAGAGAGAGAGAGAGAGAGAAAGAAAGAAATACAAGTACAGTGACTTTGTGAGAGGCACCTGGCTTTGGCAACATCAAGTTGACATATATCAAACTGCAGCTTGTTTTTCTCTTGCGCATCTCTGAGTGTTGTCTTGCGGGCCGGATTCAATCCCTTGGCGGGCCTGATTTGGCCCGCGGGCCGCCTGTTTGACACCTGTGGCCTAGATGGTAGGGCGCCCGCTCCGAGACTGGGAGGTCGCTGGTGCAAGCCTCGGCTGAGTCATATCTAAGCCTTACAACATTGGTACCCATTGCCAACCTGCTTGGCGCTCGGCATTAAGGGTTGGAATTGGGGGGTTTGGTCACCTAATGACTCCCAACACAGCAGTTGGGTCTAAAAACCCGGCGCCGATCGAAGGCGACGAGTCACGTCGATAGCTTCGCGTGACAAAATGATTTCTGGTAGATATCATGTTGATGGTTGATACTGGCTGAATAATAAATAAATTTAAAAATGGTCAATCACACACATAGCAAGCCTACCCAGCTGCTAATGCGTACATCTGTTTGTTTGTTTGTTTTTGTCCTTGCACTACTAGCAGTTCTCTTGTACCTAGCCACTCCTTTGCACATCTGTTCTCCTCTGCACTACCGTACTCCATTGTTATTGTTATTGTATAGTGACTTGTTTACCTGACTGCCCATTTTGCACATCTGTTCAGCTGCTCCTCTTGCACTCTTTGCACTACTGTGTAGTACTCATAGCTATAATTATTTAGTATATTATTTAGTATCTCAATACTCCAACTCAATACTACATATTTATATCTGTACATTCAAGGAAACTGTGCGGGTCAGATGCATCGACATTTTGTTCTGTATACATGTGTACAAGAATGACAATAAAGTATATTTGAATCTGAGTTAATACTTTGTAGCGCCACCTTTTGCTGCGATTACAGTTGCAAGTCGCTTGGGGTATATCTCTATCAGTTTTGCACATAGGGAAACTGATATTTTTGCCCATTCCTCCTTGCAAAAGAGCTCGAGCTCAGTGAGGTTGGATGGAAAACGATTGTGAACAGCAGTTTTCAGTTCTTTCCACAGATTCTCAATTGGAATGAAAAAATCCAACACTAAAAACATAATTGTGATCTTGAAAGGCAATTTGGAATTATAATAAAATTGAGACCAACAGGCTAAATAAGTGTACGGTATACTATCGTTACATGATTAACATGCCTGGTAATGTCAGTAACGACGTAACGTATTAACAATTATTCAAATAAGTCCATCATAAAAACATGCTTAGCAAACTATCAGCTTCACTCCAAATAAATCAATCAAATGAAATCTCCATCCTCTGTGTCAATTTTAGCAGTTAAAAACTCCCCCAACTCGCGAGGTAGCCGTCAGATTCATCGTCAACACCACTTACTGCTAACTCTAAACTTTTCTTCTGCTGCTCGATTATCATTTTCGGCTGCATATTTCACTATTTGCAGCTTGTAATCTGAACAACACGATTCTCTTTTCTATACAATTTTTGTTCAGTTTTCCTCATTTGTTTTCACAAATTGGTTTTGTCCTTACACAAGCCGCACCTGTATATAAGCCGCATGCGCCCACATTAAAACATGTAGCAAGGTCAAAAGCTTATCCCAAATTTGACTAGGTGCCGCGATTGTAAATATAAATATAGTATACAATCAAAACACCACAATCGGTAACATGATCGGAAAATGATACCTGTAATTAGAATTTAATGCAGACCTTTAAAGTCCGGGTCCCGTTGAAAGTAATCCAATGAAAAAAAATGTATATTTCCAAAGTTAAGGGTGGGAAAAATATATACCGGTATCCACTATTGTCAGCTGCAACAACAATGAGATTTAACTCAGCTTCACCCCACTTCCCATCAGCCCGCGTTTGCTTCGCCCCTTCTTTTTGATTCGCTCGTAGAAAAAATATCACAATAAGTCTCTAAGATAAATACATTACAAAAATATACAGTTGCAAATACATATTATACATGGTTACACATATTTACAAAGAAAGACGGTACACCGAGTTTTCAAAGCTTTAATAATAATAATATAATTTTCATCCCAAACCGTGCCTGTGAAAGGTACCAACGCGCTACTAATAACACGCTCACAACGCATCATGCGTATCTGTTAAAAAAAGCCATACCGCAAATGCGAAATTCACGGTTAACCGTCCTCATCTTTCTCCTTATAACTGCCGCCATCAAGGGCGACTTCCTCATTATCGGAAAGAACCTTTGTCAGACTGACAATTCGTACGCAAACTAAGAGGATGCCGTCTACCTTGGCGCACTTATTCCACCGGTCTAAATCTTACCTTTTGTACTCAAATGCCGCTGGTGGTAGTTAGAAAAATTACATAAATTGGCCGCTTCACTGAATAAGCCGCAGGGCTGAAGATTTGGGAAAAAAGTAGCGGCTTATAGTCCGGAATTTACGGTAGTATGATGTTCCAGAAATAAAAATAGAAAACTTAATGCTATAATGTGTAAATAATTTAATGTATAAGTCTTACCAGAGTATAAGTCGCACCCAACGGCCAAACTATAAAATAAACTTTGACTTGATGTAAGGAAAATACAGTGCCACATTATATATATATATATATATATATATATATATATTATTTTTTTGTTGTTGTTGTTGTTTATCATTATTTTTTTGTCGAAATGTGTGTCTTTATAAGAGCCGACACCGACCTTGAAATGTTAGCATAGGCCACCGGTGAGCCCTCAACCTTAAATGTCCCCCGAACGCAATGTTACGGCAGACGGCGAGGACATAACCAAATGTGGCCGAGTGGAACTTTTAACAAGACCCGGCAGCGGTTTTTTACAGCCGCGTCGTAAAAAGACGCTAATAAAAATCAATGTCGCAAGCTAGCCGCTAAGGTCGCGGCGGGTGCACGAGCGCTTGCGTCGAGTCTTGAACGCAACAGTCTAGACAAAGTAGTTTGTAAAAATTATAACTGAACGAAGCACGTTAACGGAAAAAAAAAAGAGAAACGGAAATAATAGAATTTATCGGAAAGTATTTTGTTGGAACAGACACGTTACGGTAAATTATTTGAAAAAAATGTATACTTACGTTTCCAGATATAATAGTTAAACTATGTTTTGACATGAATATACATTGGAACTATTATAAACTATTTTCGTGACAAAAATGAACACGAGAATTGTTAAAAAAAAAAAAAAAAAAAAAAAGTAAAAATATTTTAAAAGAAACTCAAAGATTTTTATGAGAAATATTTATCGAATTACAACTATTTTGTATGAAAAAAAACCGAGTATTTTTGTCAGAAAACAAAAGAATTTGTGTTGGAATCTCTTTTTATTTACAAAACAAACATGTATTTTTGAGAAATATTGACAAAAAAAAATCAGTAGAATTTTTAATAAAAATCTAAATACAATAATTACCATTTACAAGAATTAAGGTTTTTTTTGTAATTAAAAATGGTCAAATATTTACAAAACAAATGTGTGAGGAATAAATAATTTAAAAAAGCAGATCATATCTATAAAAATTCAAGCATTCCCGTTGGGAAAAAAAAAAAGAATAATCTTGGTTGGAATCTTTTAATTTATTGTTTACAAATAAATCATGTATATATTGAGAAAAAACAGTAGTATTTTTTATACAAATCTAAATACAATACTGTAGCAGCACGGCGGCGCAGTGTGCAGCACAGTTCTGAGGTCATGGGAACCTTCCAGTGTGGAGTTTGCATGTTCTCCCCGTGCTTGTGTGGGTTTCCTCCGGGCACTCGGGTTTTCTCCCACATTCCAAAAACATGCATGTCAGGTTCATTGGCCGGTCCAAATTGTCCCTAGGTGTGAATGAGCAAGTGGGTTGTCTGTCTCTGTATGCCCTGCGACTAGCTGGCAACCAGTTCAGGGTTTCCCCTGCCCACTGCCCGAAGATGGCTGGGATGGGCTCCAGCACCCCTGCGACCCTACTGAGGATAAGCAGTGCAGATAATGGATGGATGGAAGGATAAATACAATAATGACCATTTCCAAGAATTAAGGTATTTTTGTAATTAAAAATGTTCAAATATTTACAAAAGAAATTTGTTAGAAATAATATAAAACAGTAGGAAATATCTATAAAAGTATTTTGCAAGATAAAAATGACAAAAAACAAATATTTTCTGGTAAAAATATATCAAAAAGCATTTTAGTATGGAAAAAAACAAGTACATTAAAAGAAAAAAACATGAAAAACTAATGAACCTTTTTGTTGGAACGATTTAAAACGATACAAACGTATTTTTGTCAGGGTAAAAATATTCTAGTATCTTATTAAGAAAAAAGATAGAAGATCACAAAAAGTCATATACATATTGAAAAACATAAGCATTTTATAAGAGAGAGGAGAAAATAAATTAAATACTGATAATTTCAAAGGGAAAAAAATGTATGAATAAGAAATCTGTGCATTTTCCACACACCAGAAAACTTCATGAGTAAACACCCAAATTTTTAGCTGCATAGAAAAAAAAGCCAAAAATATGCAGGAAAACTAAATATCGCGAGTTGCTTAAAAAGATGTGTTGTGTCATCACAAAAATTAGTTTTTTTGGTCCTCTATTTTATTGTTTGATTTCATTTCTTCAGTGCAGACATGACCTAGCATGTTTTACTCTGCAAATAGGCGAGCAGGTGCAGACATGGCCCGGGGCCATCGGCGTTCGTAATACGTCGCGGAGATGGATAAAAGAGACGAGAGGCTGCAAAGAGTTCCCTATCGCAGAAGTCTCTGCAGGCGATGAGAAGGTCAGAAAGGACAAAAGAGGAGAAGAGGTAGCATCAGCTTTCTGCAGCCGCAGCCGATCAATAAAAGCAAGGACGGGGAAGGAATAAGGGCTGTTGAGAATATGACGTATTCGTCTAATCGCAAATATTTTGCACATTGTCGAATATTTTTCACATTTATCTCCACCCCCCCTTCGGGACCACCCTTGACAGAAAAGTTGAGGAAATGACGTTAACTGAGACATGGAAACGCTGAAGTAAACAACTTCTTTGCGTGAGGTCATCAAAGCAGGTCAACTTTTGGTTTCAAACCACTCACCGTGTCAGTATTTTGGACATATTTTAGGTTTACACCAAGCTACAGCGGTAAGCCTCAGAATACCAAAGAAGTGGTCTTCAAACTTTGTCTCAAGAAGGTTCTGCCGAAAAGAGTTATCACAACTAATCTCTAGCAGCATTTGGAGTCCAGTCACAATTGGCTGAGCCAGTCGGCTGATGAAGAACGGCGAACAGGAAGCAGTTGCAGCTTGTCAATTGGATAAACAGACGCAGCCCCACTTACGACCATTCGACGAAAAACGCTAGTTACGAACATTTCTTTCGGGATTTCGAAAAATAGCCGGACATTGCTGTAAGTTAGATTTTGTAATGTGTGCACCTTTTTCCGAGTAGAGGACAGTACTGTAGTGCTTCTTTGCGCTGCGTGAGGTCACCAAATATCCACCCCAGAGAAGCAATCTGGCTTCAACTTCCTAGTTTGTGTGTAAACATACTACGTACTGTATCTCTAGTGCGCCAAGAATTTTGACGTTTATATCTCTAAATAGATTCAATATGGTTGGTGTAAAGAAGAGGCTTGCCATTTCTTTTGAAGTGAAAGTGATATAAGAAAGCTTGATGTGGTTGAGAAAATGGTTGGATCACTTTTTTCGGCCACTTTTTACCACAGAGGGGGAAGGTGCCTAACTCTTGAAGCCCATCTTCCAAAAGTAAGTTAAACCTTAGTTTATTTGTATTTATAGAGCATATCATTTCATTAAATGTTTATTTTTCATTTTCAAAACAATACAGGTTACTTATACAAGCCTTAAACATACAAAATATACAGTAGCACTGAAGCAACTTACGAACAAATTCAACAAATCTCGTTCGTAGGTAGGACAGCGTCTGTATGTGAAGTTTACGCACGAGTTACGACAAAAACAAAACTGTGTAAAATGGCACACGCTAACAGACAGTATTACACGGTACAATGCTACGAAAATGCTAATATCGTATTGACAGAGCTCAATCTGTGCAATAAGGTTTTTTTGTTTCCGTAGTGAGGTGGTTAGCACATTCGCCTAACACGCGAAAGGTCTCCGGTTCAGTAACTGGTGGAAACATTCGTTGGCCTGGAGAGGGATGGGCGCCACCAGGCTGTACTTGCCTGAGACGCACCACAGGAACTGGTGCCCCTACGACTCAGTAACAGAACTCCTAATGTGTATAAGTCTTTGTTTTCAAAGCCTACAAACTTCAAACAAACAAAATAAACATTTATATGCTGTTGTTAGCTGGATTCACTTTAAATGTGTTGAAATCTTAAAACTTGAAGCGGAGCAAAGGGGCATTTATCTGATCTGTTGCTGTATTCACTCGTCAATCGTGATTGTTTGTGTAACATTTCATTGTCTCCAGAAATTCCTAATCGTGACAGCCTTGGAAGGAATGCTAAAGGACTCTTTGAAAATGTGCTTATTCTTGTTTTGTTTTTTAATTACAATTTATGCTGACCAATCATGTTGGACAAACTAATTCAGCCACAATGCTAGCGCATTCGCCATCACTGCGTGTCAGTCTCTAGCCTTTGTCTGTCAGCGACAAGTATTTTAGCCGTACTGCTTAAGTTTGGCTACCAAGGATCTAGGAATTACATTTGGCTCTTTGTTTTCAAGTCAATAAGTCATACCGCTAATGTTTCGCTATCAATCTTTTATTTTTTTCCAGAGGGATTTTGGTTTTACAAATAACCTAGTTTATTTATGAAAAGGTGTAAACAGAGTTGCCAAAATATAACATTTAGATCAAGGGAGTGACAATAAATGAGTAAGCTTTAGTCGTATGCTTGCGTTTCGACACAGGTAGCATTTGTATTTTCCATTTGTACTGGTTACCCATCATTTGTCGGAATGTTAGGGGGTTAACAAGTTTGGCTGAACTATCTGACTGTTTTGTTGACGTTCCCGCTGTAGTGCCTTATAGTGCAGAAAATACGGTAGTCAAAATATTTGTACTATGATTCTGTTAGGCAATAAATATCATTTCTGACACAGTGTTCATAAAGTTTGATAAAATATGATACCATATTAGTTTAGGGAGTGACAAAACATGGCTTAGCTTCAATGCTTTGTCTTTAGTGACTGTTAGCATTGTATTAGCTTCTTGTTATTACTGAACCACTTAGTGTCCTATTGTAATGGTTAACCATCATTTGTTATCTCAAGATACAAGTAAATACCGTTAAGGTTTGGCCAAGAATTTTCTAGTTATTTCATGATTAATTCATAATTGAGCTTGTTTGAAATAAGTTAGCATTTTAAAAGCAACATCAGGTTCTGGTACGTATTGAGGTTGCATTCAATATACTAGTAGTTTGTCAACTTTTGCGTCAAACCATTGTGTGCGAACCTTAATTCCCAGTTTGTCAACCTTTATCAAGCTATCTACTTTACGTTTATCACTTGTGTTAGGTAGCTAGTAGCCATGATTCTTTGGGGGAAGACAATGATTTTTAGTGGTAAAATATTTCAAAAAGTACAATAGAATGCTAGCTACATTGTTACTCAACAAGTTAAGATTAAATTATCTGGATTGTAATGATTTTTTTAAGCAGCCAAACGAAAAGGTGCCAATAGAATGTGCACTGTTGGCTAATCTGTGGGGCATAAATTAGCGGCGCGGTTTCCAAGGCGAGCAGACTCCCGACCGCCGGGCAGAGTTGGTTGCCGGGCTGTTGAATGGTTGCACTTTTCACCGGGTAGACTATCCTGCCTCGCTTGGCGCCAGGAGTTAACGAAAGACTCCGTGAATCCAAGAAGGACAGGAATGTTGACAGTGAATAGGCTGTTACGTAAAAACCCTGAGAGGATGGAGGCAGGAGGTGAAAATGCCAAGTCAAACTATTCTCGTTGCATACAATGTTTTACAACAATGATATCAATGACAATAAAAACAATTCAATGCAATCCCAAATAAATGCAATATGAGGGGAAAAATGTTTTAGGATTTAAAGTATTTCTTTCAAAATATCATTTTTTGTTTGCAGTGAGAAGTGATTCCTCTTTGGACCAAATCAAGTCGAAATCTAACAGGACCAGGTTTCGATCCCACATAGTAATGCAAGGCAAGGCAAAAAAAGGCCCCTAGGCCATAGTTTAGACACCTCTGCCATTTATGACTAAGATTATACAAAAGAAGTTTCTTCCGACACAAAGGTAAAGGGATGTACAGTAGACCCCTAGGATACGGTGATCCCCGCCTTACTAAGTTTTACGGCATGGAATAACATGTTGCTCTTTACCGTATTTCCCCCACAATACAACCCCAAACGTGAACTACTTTGCATGCCCAAAAACGTTTTGTTCATAGGAAGGGATAAGTCTCTCAGATGCCTATTTGCTATTGATTGGCGTCATATAAAAGGCTGGTATGCTATAGGTTTGTGTCACTGCATCATGAAAATGCAGATATGCTTTTGGCTGAACTACCTCCCACAATACCTTTCTCTTCATTCATCCCAAAATCTCAATTACTTTAAGACTCTGGCAGTCAGCAATACAATACCCAATTTTATTGTACTGTATTTATTTGCTATGGATCCCAAGGCAAACAGTGATGCTAAAAATATGATGACCATGGATTGAAGCTTGCGATTCTCAAGAAATAAGAAGAAAGCACACGTTATTCTCTCAAAGAAGCTTGGCTGACCAATCAACAATCAGGAAAATAATAAGAAATAAGGAGGCAATTAAAGCAAGGTAATCATCCATCCATCCATTATCTGCACCACTTATCCTCAGTAGGGTCGCGGGGGTGCTGAAGCCCATCTCAGCTGTCCTCAGGCAGTGGGCAGGGGGCACCCTGAACTGGTTGCCATCCAGTCACAGGGCACACAGAGACAGACAACTCACTCGCTCAATCACACCTAGTGAATATTTGGACCGGCCAATGAACCTGACATGCATGTTTTTGGAATGTGGGAGGAAACCGGAGTGCCCGGAGGAAACCCACGCAAGCACTGGGAGAACATGCAAACTCCACACAGGGGGTTCGATCTCATGACCTCAGAACTGTGCCGCACACGCGCTAATCACTGCGCCGCCGTGCTGTCCCAAGGTAATCATTTAAAGGCAAAAAAATCCTCCTAAATAGAAGTTTTTACATCAACTTTAATTGGAATCCACAGTCTCTCCCCACCCCTCTGCATTCACCCTCTACTCCACTCGACCAGCTCAAGTCACGTCACACCAAAGGTAAGTCAAATGTCATGTATGCTTTACATTTAATCATTATGTTATTAGCATACACCGCAAGTAGTACTTACTATATATAGTTTTTCATTTACATATTTTATCTAGGGTACCGGGTGTTCAGATCGCATTAGCTAAAAACCATAGGTTTCTATCCCCCGCGAGACGGCAATTTCACATTGCAAACCCCACTTAAGAGTGGATACATATCGTATCCTGGAGTCTTCATGTAGAAATAATTGGAATTGTTTCGCTAACTTCCAGACATGATTCAGCATCGATGCGCCGTCATTAATGAACACAAACAAGGCAAAAAATACGGACAAGGCTCACCCCGAGTGACCTGACCCAGATATAAACCCAAAGCCTCCAGATGTGAACACTTGCTGGCTTCGGGATTACACGCGTGGAGTTTCACCACATGCTTTGCTAATGAGGCATCCCTAAATGACCCCTGAGATTTAACGCCCCGTCGGAGGAGGAGAAAGCAGTCAGGCGCTGTCGCGGAACTCGACATTCATTTTCGGGTTTGTGCAAAAATGCGTCACTTTTTCCATCTTTTATTGTCAATTGCAAAGTTGCAATCCCCCCCCCCAAAAAAAAAAATTCGCAAGTAATAGAAAAAAACTCAAAACATGTCCTACCATTTTAATCCAGCAGCGTCCAAGGAGTCCCGCAAAAACTCATTTTCCACCAGTTTCCACTCCGTCATGAAGCCCACGACCGTCGGCGTGGAATTGTCACATTTTTAGGTGCGACCTCCTCCTCAACAAGCCAGGAAACAGAAAAGAGAAAAAAGGAAAAACAATCAGAGGCTGCTTGTTTTTTTTTTTTGCAGGATTTATTTTGATTGGAGCTCCAGGATCATATGGGCGCAGTTCGTCTTTTAAAGGGACACAGCTTCATTAAAAAAAAGGCGTACATTCAATATATTATATGTGGGCGTTTGCATCCAGGATTTAGCGCATTTTACCAATAGCGCGAAAAGCGCTAATGACATCACAGGGGTTAACCAAGTTCACCGACAAAGAGTAAATAGTCGAGTCAAGTCATGTTTATTCAGATTCAGATTCAGATTCAGATTCAGATCTACTTTATTGTCATTCTAGTACACGTGTATACAGAACGAAATGTCGATACATCTGACCCGCACAGTTTCCTCGAATGTACAGATATAAGTAAAAGTTGTATTGTATTATGGCTACGTATAGTATTTTACCATAATGCCGATAGTGCAAGAGGAGTAGCTAACCAGATGTGCAAAATGGGCAGTCAGGTTAACAAGTCAGGTAAACAGTAACAGTAACACTCAGACATGGGGACTTGAGACTTAGTGACTTGGACTCGAGTCGACTCGAGTCGCTGTTTTTATGACTTGTGACTTGACTTGGACTTGGCAATCTAAGACTCGGGACTTGACTTGTGACTTGACTTGCCCAAGAAAAAAATACTTGGGACTTACTTGGGACTTGAAGGTGAAGACTTGAGACTTACTTGAGACTTGCACATGTGTGACTTGGTCCCATGTCTGGTAACACTGTAACAATAACGCTGTAAGTACAATAGTGCAGAGAGCAAATGTGCAAGGAGTGGAAAGCTATAAAGAACTGCCAGTAGTGCAAAAAGTCAGATTAGCAGCCGTTTAGATTTAGGTTAACTATATGTTAGATTGACCATTTAACAGTCTAATGGCCAGGGGGACTAGACTACTGCGGAACCTGGTGGTCCTGCACCGCACACTGCAGTACCTCTTCCCAGAGGCTAGCAGAGTGAACAGTCCATGATGGGGGTGAGAGGGGTCCCCGATAATGTTCTTAGCATGGGATAGGCAGCGCTTCTGGCCAATGTCCTGAATGGAAGGAAGTGTAGTCCCGATTATTTTCTCTGCTGTCCTCGTTACCCTCCTCACGCTACCCCAGTCGGTAGCGCTGCAGCCTCCACACCACACAGAGATACAGCTGGTCAGGATACTCTCTATGGTGCCCCTGTAGAATGTGATGAGGGAGGGTGGGGGCAGGTGGGCTCTCCTCATCCTCCGCAGGAAGTACAGGCGCTGCTGTGCCCTCTTAACCAGTGATGCAGTGTTCACGGACCAGGTGAGTTTGTTTGTAATGTGCACCCCTAGGAACTTGATACTGCTGACAACCTCCACAGCCTTGTTGTTGATGCAAAGTGGGGCATGGTTGGGCTGGTTTTTCCTAAAGTCAACAATGATCTCTTTAGTTTTGTCAACATTCAGGACCAGGCTGTTGTCCCTGCACCAGGCCACCAACTGCTCCACCTCCTCTCTGTAGGCCAGGTCGTTGTCGTCCCTGATGAGGCCCACCACTGTTGTGTCGTCAGCATACTTCACGATGTAGTTTGTGGCGGACCTAGGGACGCAGTCGTGTGTCATCAAGGTGAACAGCAAGGGGCTCAGGACACAGCCTTGGGGGGAGCCCGTGCTGAGGTAGATGACATCTGAGATGTGCTGACCTATTTGTATAGCCCTTAATCACAAAGAGTCTCAAAAGGCTGCACAGATCACAAATTGTTACAAACCTCAAAAAGGGTTGAAAACCGCTGCTCCAGGGTCTATTCTGTCAAATTATTGGCTTGTAGAGTTTGCATTTTCTCCTGGTGCTTGCGTGGGTTTCCTTCGGGCACTCCGCTTTCCTTCAGCATTCCAAAAACGTGCATGTCAGGTTAATTGGCTGGTCCAAATTGTCCTTGGGTGTCAATGGGCGAGCAAATTGTCTGTCCCTATGTGCCCTGCGACTGGCTGGCAACCGGTTCAGGATGTCCCCTGCCCACTGCCCGAAGATAGCTGGGATGGGCTCCAGCATCCCCGCAACCCTACTGATGATAAGCGGTGTAGATAATGGATGGATGGATGGATATTAAACAAACTACAGGGGTGGGGACCTTTCACCAGATTGTGAAAGAATCAGATGGATCATAACTGCTGTAGGGATTTATCTAGCTTTAGTTTTTGTTAGGATTGAAACAAATTATTCAAATTTGCCTCTAGGTGTTTATGCTCCACCATACACCTTTTTTTCTCTGAAGGATGCTGGAATTTCCGACACTGATAAATATTAAATTAAATTACGTTATTGGTCATAGATATCTGATACTCGCAGTATCGGGTGACGGTGTATGAAATTGCTAAACTTGTTAAAAAGCCAAAATAGTGAGAAATTTGCGTAATGTTCTGTACTTGAGAATGTCTCTCCAATCGACATAATTACGTACGGTGAGAACATTATTTTATCAATACATTGCATAGGATGTTTTAATCACATTCTAAACTTCATGTTATCAGATTTCATTATGGTACATAGTGAATTAGTACGACCGGGAACTGTCCAAAAGGGGACACGGTCGGTCCATCCATTCCAAAGTTCTGACTTACTTGAAACAAAGAATATGGAAGTCATTTTTGAGCTGGGCTTATTTGCACTACACTAACCCTAACCCAAATGGAAGAGATTTTCACTATGCGTTTGTAAAAACATTTTAAATTGGGCCCATTGACTTTCAGTGTAATTCATGTAATGCTATAGTTTCATCTACATCCTTAACGGTAGAAAAGTATAAAAACGTTTACCTTCTCTACCAATGCGTAGCGAGCGACGAGCTGCTTTCGTAGGTCGGCGATGTGATGGTCGAACCTTTTCATGTCCTTCATGAAATTCTCGTAAATGTCACTAACTATGTGAAATGACAAAATTAGTCTTGTTTTTACTCTTGGTAATACTAAACCAGAGTTGGGAACCTATGGCTCGGGAGCTATATATGGCTCTTTTCATGAGTACATATGGCTCCGAAAGAAAATGTAACTATTGCACATCTCTCTGTTGCGTTCCAAAGTCAAGTGATTTCATCCCGATTTTGGTCCATATAAAGTCGAAGCAACTTAATGCAGAAGTTTGATAAGAAACTATTTAAACTGATAAATAAAAACGCTGGCAAACGACTTTAATTGGGTGAGCAGTACAGGTGGGCGGATCCCTCACACAGCGCATGGCACTTCCTTCTCTCTCGCTCAGTGCAGTCTACACCAAAAGTGAATATGACGATATGCTTATCGTTTGCAGTCATTTGTGACATTTTTACAAAAGAACTTTGCATAAACATTGTTTTGAAACCGTTATTAAGGACAAATTTCATGGAAAAAAATTGCCTCAACACCGAAGGTGGACGACAAATTGTAAATGTCAAATTTACATTGATTTGGGACACAGGATTTGGCATTATTATCATTTCATACATTTGATTAAATCATCAAATGACACACAGTGAAATAAAATGTGTTGAAGAATTAGCTTTTGTCTAGAGAGCGTGTTTGGCAGTTTTTTTCAATTTTGCCTGAAAATATATGATGTGGCTCTCTCAATTTCTTTTTAAAACATTTTTTGCTTTAATGGCTCTTTGGGTCAAAAAGGTTCCTGACCCCTATACAAAACAAATGAACTATTTAAATTGGTACGTAAACGAATACATATAAACACTAGAACGGTTGTATACAATTATAGCCTCGCCTGCTTTGAGATGCCAAACCATTTTTGGGTGGAATTTCCCTTTTTGTCAGGGTCATTGGCACATGAGAATGGAAAAACCATGGAATAAGACTGAATCCAGACAGTGGCTAAAAGACTGTATGAGAAAGCTACAGAGTCTGCAAAACCACAATTGCTAAGTCAACTTTTTAGGGCAGTTTTCACATCTGGGGTAACCTACCAGGATGCATGTAAAATATGTCGGTGATATTCAATGATTGTTCCAGCCTGTGAGAGTGGAACATCTTTCTGGGGAAACATGATTTAACAAAACACATCCGTGGTGACCTACTTGACTGCCTGTGAAAGATTGTGGTCTTTTATAAACGCCTCCACCGTTTTTCAAGAAAAAATCCAGCCTGACCTGCCTTGGCCCAAGGGTATGGAAGACCGAACAATTAGCCTGATTTAGGTGACCGAACTTGAAACAAACCCAAATTTTCTTATTTCATTGTGAAGGCTCGAGAGAAGGGTGATTTTGACCGCCTCCTCCCACCTTCTTCAAGAGTGAGCGTGCTGCACAGATCTTCCACAAATTAAAGAAGCATAGAAGAATGAGGGGTGGATAATTAAAACAAAAAAGGTCAGCAAGCGAGAAGCCCGTCTCGGCCCAAAGCCGAATATAATGATTGATATTTTAGGCCCGGGCACACGTTCTTACATGTACTGGACAGACACTCACAAACATCAATACATGGATCCCAAATGAAAAAATCGCCGCCACCCTTACATTGCTCGCGGTTGAGAAAAATGTGACGCTATGAATTCATTTTTTACAACCACGTCAGATACATATTTTTCTATAGACCTTTATGTCATGATTGAGAAACGTTTGCAAACTGTATTGTGCATAGTTCACAGACGGCGCAGTGCCTGCGTCCTCTGGTTTGTTACAGGTTACCAAGTTCACCGAAAGGTCATTATTACGTAATTATTCTTGATTTTATCAAACTAACAAAAGAAACATAGAACACTCTTATAATTACTACATAAAAATAAATACAACAATCAAAACATAATGTTAAACTAAGGAAGGGGATTACCTCATATGCTGTACATTATCAGTTTCCTCATGTTGAGGTTTTTGAGTTTTTCCTTGCCCTCATGTTGGTTTTAGATCAGGGGATGGTGTAATAATAGTCTGAGGTTTGCAATAATCTGTGGTCTGTGCAGCCCTTTGAGACTTAGTGAAGGGCTATACAAAAAAAACATGACCTTAAAAGCTTTTGAGGTGTCAAAGCGATGCAAAATACAATTTTAACAGTCTAAAAGTGATCGTTTATATTAACTGCAATATATCAATATAGAACATTCAAAAATATTTGATTTGCCTCTGGAACACATAGATCAAAATATTTTCCCTCACACAACTATCATTAAATCTGTAATATTTTGTCATTTATACCAAACATGGTCTTTGAAAAAAAGGGTTATACATAGTATAACTTGATATAGCTTATTGTTTTCATTATAATATATTTCACCCGCAGACATAAAAATCCCAAATAATGAACTCTTAACCCCCAAAAACAAACACCCCAGGGAGCAAAATGTAAAAACTGTCTTGTATTGCCTACCCCTAACCACGAGAGGGAAGCATTGGGAATCCAAAATGTCACGAGCAACAGTACCCTTTATTGAGCAAAATCATTCTTCATAACAAAAATATGACGTATATTTTCAGTACAATAAACCAACAGTGTCACTAAACATGGCACAACATAAAACTGTAACTTCAATGCAAACAAAAGACATCAAAAACCTAATAAACATCTTCCCTTATCATATAAATGAGCTCATCTTTGCTTTTTCTGTACAGTGCATTACTCTTGATGCATTACATTCATTTCCACGCATGTCACAGTCAAAAGGCGTCAATGCCTCTTTAACATTTCATAACAGGCCTTTAATAAAAAAAAGGATGGGTTGCTGGTGGTAATTTTCATTTCTCAGCTGTAACGGCTGCTCCGGCTGCGACTCCGGCCCCTGGACGAACTGCGACTGGAAGAGCAGGAGGACCTGTGCAGTGTTTTGGGAGAGAAGAGAGGATTTTGAAAATACTACTAATAGAAATTGGAAATTTCTTAAACCTGCACGTGAAGGATAAAATGCTGAAAATATCCGTTTGAAGTAGTGAAAACCGGTGAATGAAGGAATCGTTTGGAATAAGTTGAAGGTATTGATGTGTGAGTGTGTGTGAATGGGTAAGTGTGAAGCACATTTGTAAAGCGCTTTGGGAGGTCATTGACTTGAAAAGCGATATATAAATGCAGGCCATTTACCATTTACGTGATAAATAAGAATTGAAAGATTAAACATTAAAAAACATTAACATTAAAAAAACAGAAACAAATTAATCGTATGAAAAAGTACTAAGAAGTATTAAAGCGCACTGGTAATTCAAAAAAAGTAATAAAAGGTATTGACAAAATACTGAAAAGTACCAAAAATTACAGAAAAGTAAAAAAAAAATGAATAAAAAAGTATAAACATGATTGAAGAGTATGAAAAAGTAATGAAGGTAAAGCAAAAGGACTTAGGTGTAAAAAAAAAATCACTAAACAAAGACAAGGAATACATAAAAAAAGGTCTAAATGGTTTTGAAAAAGATCTGAAAAGTACATAATACGTACGGAAAAAGTACTGGAAAGTAGAACGATTATTGAAAAGTACAAAATAATATAAAAAGTACTGTATATAGTAATCAA
The DNA here is from genome assembly GCF_059441175.1 of Urocampus carinirostris. Lineage (NCBI taxonomy): Eukaryota > Metazoa > Chordata > Actinopteri > Syngnathiformes > Syngnathidae > Urocampus > Urocampus carinirostris. The sequence goes on along the minus strand of NC_142366.1, from coordinate 10,221,881 downwards.
ATTATAAAAAGTATCGTAAAGTACTAGTAAATACTAATGAAACTGAAAGTTACTGTATTAATAAGTATGAAATTGTACTGGTAATATGCAAACTTCTAAAAGGCATGAAAATACACAAAGAACCTAAAAGTACTTAAGATACTATATTTTCCATACATAAGGCGCTACAGTAGGAACGTCAACAAAACAGTCAGATAGTTCAGTCAAACTTATCAACCCCTTAATATTCCGAAGGCCCGCAAGGAAGCAAATACGTGTGTCATACACGTACGGGCACTGTGTCTGTATGGTGCACGCAATCACTCAAATACGTCATTCTACATATCATTAGGAAGGTTGAACTCTTGGGATTCAGGAAATGCCAACAATTTATTTGTATCCACGCAATAATGCCAACAAATAAAAGAAAAAAAATCCGCCGAGAAGCATCTCTGTATCGATGGACGTTTCTTATTGCTAGCTGTCTGTTTAGCCCTATAATTACGGTTTACAAATACAGACTACAGTAGTAAAAAAAAGCTTTCTCCAGGCTATAGAGCAACCAAACTTGTGATTCACGTCTTTTTCGGCCAATCGCAGGCTTTATTTTACCCCGCTTAAGCCTATACGAGCCTGTAAAAGCTTAAATGGACCCGCCTACTTTACCTCCGAATAACTTTAGCAAATTGTGTCCGATTCAATTGATAATTGACACATTGGTAAGGAAATGAAGCGCCGGTATATAGATCCCAGCATAAACCGCTGACAACTTGACTTCGTTGTGAGACCTTGCGACTCAATACTGATCCATATGTAAGGCGCACTGTATTATAAGGCGCATGACCGACTTAAAGGCTTTTAGCTGCGCCTTATAGTCGTGAATAGACAGTATATGAAAAAGTGCTGAAAAGTACTAAAAATTGCAAAAAATACTTAAAAGTATGGAAAAAATATTACAAAGTATTAAAACGATTAAAGAGTATGAAAAAGTAATAAAGGTAAAGCACTAAAAAGGTATGAATAAATATTGAAACGTACAAAAAAGTACTGTAAACACACCAAAAGGTAGTGAAAATTTACTGGAAAGTATCAGAAATAACAGAGAAGTCTCGGTCTTCACACTAAAAATTGTATTTTCAGAGTTCCGATGATCAAGTTCTACTCCAGTTTTCTTACCGAGATCTTCGGTCCGAACTTCGATAGCTTCGGCTTCTACGTCGGCCTCTTCGCCGGCTTCCGCTTCGACTCCGACTGGAATAACTGTCTGAAGAGGCCGATCTGAACAGAAAAGATGCAAAGTCAAATTATATTCCGGACTAAATGTAACAATAGTATTGCCATTCTTTACTCTCACACCAGTACTGTTCTTGTATTTCCATGAGAAACATTTTCTGGACTAGAAGTTTCTCCATAGTATAAGTCGCACCACCCAAAAAATACATCATTAAGGAGGAAAAATTTGGGGGGCAAGTGTATTTGATAAAAAAAAAAAAAAAAAAACACCATAACATGCAGGACATCTTAAAAGACAATTTGAATCAAAAACAAAATGGAGTACACGGTATGTTACGTGTATATCTTAGACACGCTCGAGTTTAGTACGTCAGTAACGACGAAACATATCAAGAGTTATTCAGATAAATATCATCAAGAATATGCTTAACAAATGATCACCTTCACTCCAAATCACTAGATCCAATCAAATCTTTATCCCCGGTGTCATTTTTACCGGTAAACAACTCCTCCAATTCGGGACGATAAGCCACTTCCTTCTTCCAGCTTTGAAAAATGTCCACACGCAACAGGGAAAGGTTAAAATTATCAACTAATATATTACTGGTAATAAAAAAGGGAAAACTAAAATGATATAATGTGTAAATGATTTAGCAGACACGTCTCTTCGGAGTTTAATAGGAAAATAACTGCGACTTGTAGTCCGGAAAATACGGTAATAAATGGAGAAGGGAAATACCTGGATCTCCTGCGGTAATTATGGGAGCGACTTCTCGTGTGACTTCGACTATACGTCCGGCTGGGGTGAAGGTGAGAATACGTACAATTTGAGAAAAACGGTACCTGGATACCAAATGAAATCAGTACGTACCTGCGGCTTCTGTAACTTCCGTAAGTGCTGCTGCGAGAACGACCTCGCCCGCGTCTCCGTCGACTCCTGCTACGACTTCTAGGAGTGAGAAAAGCAGTTCCTCATCAATATCACATTTTTTAAACATGATCGCAAAGGAAAAAGGCTGACAGATCAAAACAGAAAAAGCAGCTAGTGCAGTGATTTCTCAACTGGGGGGGTCGGGACCCAAGAGTGGGTCGCGGAACCATTTTCAGCAAGTGGCTGGAATTTTCCTTGGCAAAATATAAAAGAAAAAAAAACAGAGGGTCAATTACTCTCCTTAACAGTAGATGGCGATGATGCCTTGCTCGCTCTGTTCTATTCATTTGAGAAGGACCACATCTCATTTAATTGTGATTTTGTTGGTTTTATTCCTTCCTAATGATGGGCCCCAAGAATGTTGGCGATAAGGGTAAGAAACATTAGAAAAAAAGTTATATACTATACTTTATCTGCCTTAAACAGCACAGGGCTTTCCTTGGATAAATTTAAGAAGTAGAAATATTTTCCTCATTTGGGTCGCAGCTTGTCATTAGGGTGGAATGGTGGGTCCTGGAGTCAGACCAGTTGAAAACCATTGATCTAGGGTAGTGGTCTGCAACCTATCCGAAAATATTCTCGTAGCCATTTGTAACATTGGTAATAATAACAAGATAATAATGATGATAATAAATAGCCTAAGTCCACTGTGTAGTCACTAGACCATTAGGGATCTAGATAATATAGGAAAAAGCATTAATCTCTTAATCACACATACTAAAACAATATTTAGGCTGAACTCTTCCCCATAATGTCCCATTACTTGGTTTATACAAACTGGCACTGTGAATAATAATAGTGTAATGATGTTTTGGGCTAGCAAATAATGAGGTTAAAAAATGTTGTTTTAATTTTTGAAAAAACATTGTACAGTTATCCCTCGATTTGTACTGTTAAGCCGTTCAATAACAACCAGTATTAAGTGAATTTCCACTAACATTGAAATGTGTACTATAGTCTAACACAAGGAAACGGTTTAGTTTGCCTCATCCTGGATAGTTTTCAACAAAACACTGGTAAAACGAAGACCAATAATACTTGCAAACTCACGCCTAAATTCTAAAAAGGCTTCATGTGTATTGTTTGATTTCAGTTATATTTTCTGTCCCCACGGTGAAAACGTCACACTTGTATTAATCCATATATAGTGGATGCCACAGTTGTCTATCCATATATAGTGTAAGTCCATCCTTAAGGCAAGCCATAAACCTTGTAATCAGACAGAAAAGCATTTAAGCACACTCTTGAAGCGAGAGCAAAAAAAGCACAGGTTTTTGTTTATTTTCACGGGTGACATGAATGAAATCGAAAGTTAAATGTGGAAATGTCTATTTTTTTAATGACATCACTTGTCACGATCAGAATGCTTATCATTTTTTACTGGACATGAAAACAATTCACTTGAATTGTTCCAATCAGCGCCCAGGAAAGAGAAGTCAGTTCTCCGATTGGTTACTGTAATTAAACAGTAATGTCACAATTCCAAAATGTACGCAAAAATCTCGAACTAATAATATAAAAAAATCTGTGATGCACAGAGGATGCAAAAGCTGAACCCGATATGGCGATGGAACATTGTACAATATTTGCTCCCAATTGCTCTTTGCAAAGTTTCAATTCTGACCTGGACGAGTAGCTGGAACTCCGAGAACGGCTCCTCGACCTGCTGTAGGACTGCGACCAGTCCCTGGTACGGGACCGTTTACTTGAGGCCGAGCGAGAGTGTCGAGTGGCCGAGCGTGACTTCCTCTGTGATTGGTCACTGGTTTCTCCCTCCGAGGCAGAGCTTTCCTCGCCGGAACTCTCCTGGTTCCTGGGCCTCCTGTTGAGCCGGACAGTCTTTCGGACCTCGTCGAAAAGTGAACCCGGCCGGACCCGGTTCTGGCTCTTGATCTCCATCCGAACGCCCTGAGGGCCGGACATCTGGTTCTGCTGAACGTGCACGTGCCGGGCCATGGGTTGCCCTGTGTTAACGTTCTGAAATGAAGTCAGTCCTTTTAAGGGTTTCCATTTGAAATTGATGACATTTGTACTTGGGTTTTCTGTATCCGTGGTGGCTTGAGAGGATTGCTCTAGACTTGGCTGCTGTGAAAGGTCACCTTTACCTGCCTTATTGGGCACATGTGAGGCATTTCTTGGGTTTGTTTCAGACACATCTGCAGCCTCAACTGCGGTTTCAGCTTCATGGTCAGGTGTACAGATATCCATATCATCCGTAGAGTTCTCTTTGATACAGTTTTCTTTCGCTGGCAGATGAGAATGCTCAGCTGTTTTGGCATTTTTACTGTTAGGTTCGTCCACCCTGAGCAAAACTCGGTTTTCCTCTCTATTCTTGTTGGAAGAGTTTTGGTCTTTGTCCCTCTTCACCAGGGCAGTGTTTGGGCTGCGTGTCTCCCTATTCGTGTCGTCGTCGTCCTCCTCCTCACCGAACTCCAAAGGCGGCTGCCAGTGGAAAGTCTCCTTCAGCTTTTGGCGTTTCTTTTTAAGTCTCTTGCTTTTGTCCTTAGAGTGATGGGATCCGCTTTTGCCATCTCTTCTATTCTTGTGCTTGCGTTTCCGCTTGGACTTCCTCTTGCTCTTACGCTTCTCTGGCTCAGCAGCCTTTTTCTGGCTGGGAACCGCTGAAACGGTCTCTGTAACCAATTTCTCGGTTTCGTGTTCTGATTCTGAACTCGCCTCGCCTTCCTCTTTTTCAGATAGCGCCACTGCCGTAATGTTTTCAGGATCGCTATCAGAATTCCACCCTGTTACACCAGAACTTTTCTTGCCAAGCTCGGGACCAGACTGTTTGTGATTCTTCGAAAGGAAATCAGTGTTGCTTTGACTCCCCTTATCGCTGTCACTGTCCCATCCTGATTTGTTATTAAAGCTATCTACCTGCATTGAACTGCAATTATTTGTCTCTTCCTCTAAAGTTCCCCTTTGCACTTTACTTCCTATTGAGACAGCTTTATCCGGACTTGTCTCAGCAATTGATTTTTTGTCATCTAATTCCTCCTGAGCAGGAGCAGCTGAAATGTACTTTTTTATTTTCCTGACCGTCTTGTGAGAACCATAATATTTTTTCCTATCTTTGTCAGGGGATTTATTCTTCTCTGATTGTGCGTCTGATCCGCTGCTTTGACAGGATCTGGAGCTGGACCGGCTGACACTCCGACTTCTTGAAAGGCTGTATGACTTACTTCTGGATGACTTGCGAGGGGAGTGTTGAGTAACATGCTTTTCTCTTTCCGAATCAACTGGCACACTTATTTCCTGCGCTAAACCCGATGGCTTCTCCAAGGCGGCATGTTCTATAGAAGCAATGTTTACTGATGTAGTTTGGGCCTTGCTACTCAGAGGATGTATGTAAGATGGCTTCCAAGGTTTCTGACCGGGCTTCCAGCGGGACGGAGGTGGGCTGTCGCTGAGCGGGATCACAGGAACGCTTTCTGGGGCAGCGACAGTTGGCATCTTGGAAGGTGTGATTTTGCTATCGGAAATATTTCCTGGTACATGGATAGAGGTGTCTGCTTTAGACTTGGCAGTTTTCAGCTTTCTTGGAGATTTTGACAAACTCCTCTTTCTGTTAGGCGTGAACGACCTGGACCTGCTTCTGGACCTTGATCGGGAATAAGAGTAGGAACGAGAATGACCCGGGGAGCGGCTCCTTGAGCGAGACAGGCTTCTAGAACGAGAATAAGAAGTGGGCCTTGAATAAGACCTCGCTCGAGATCTGGATCGAGAGTAAGATCGGGAGATAGAGGACCGCCTTCTCCTGTGACGCCGACTTGAAGAGGAACGAGACGTCCTGACATTGGACATTCTTGAAGAGAGTGACCGTTCTCCCTCTGATGCAATATTTTCATTTTTGTTTTTGGAGGTGCTTTTTTTCGAATGTTTACGCTTTTTGCTCTTTTTCTTGCGTTTGGCTCTTTTTTTCTCTTTTTTGACAGGAGGCGTCGGGCTGGATCGCACAGAGCTCCGGCCTGAAGACCGTTGGGAGGACTTGGACCACGGAGATGCACTTCTGTTGTCCCATCTGTAGAAATAGCAGCTTATTAAGTCTATGAGGTCACAAACATGCCAAAAGTATGCCATAATTTTACGAGCGTATCCTACTGGTCCCCTTTGGTCCATCTCTCAACACTCGAAGGCTGATAGGTTTTTGTACGCATCATCTCCTCCTTCCAGTGCGGGGGAGTTTCACTGCTACCACGCTCACCCACTGACGCTGATCGAGATTTCGACTTTGTGGGTGTGTGGTACCTCTGAATACAGATGGACAGTTTAATGTGTAAGTTGATAGAAACATATACCTCTTTTTCACGACCCTTAGGCGCACATTTGAGTCGGATTTTCTTCAAATAGTGAGGCGTGCCCTTGTGTCATGTAATTCAACGGACGTAGCTACAGACACGATGAGGCTGTAAAGAGTGAAGTGTAGGCGTCACTGCTAAAACGTGACTTCTGGGTGTGTATATAAGGCTGTGTTTCGCACTGCAGAGCTTAATGGTCATTTCTTATTTTTGGGTGAAACATGATGTTTTTGTGAGATTGTTCAAATTTCTAACTAAATGCCACTTCAATGTGTCTTCTATGCAAACACCATCATGCACATCGCTCGTGCAGGAGAGGACACATGACATCACACACAATAAATTGTTTGCAGAAGTTGTCATGGATGCCTACACCGTAGCGTATTGTGCTACCGGAGGCTGAACAGAGTTTTTACAAAAATCCGAAACCACACTTTCCTTCCATTGAATGCTTTCTGTGTTTTAGTTCCCCTGCAAAATCTGACTTCCATTCAAGTGAAGGCGTACAATGATTCCAATCGAACTTGTGTTGTGATCGTAGTCTGTTTAATGTTTTGTTTAAGAAATATTGATTGGCGTGATTAAAAAAAAAAAAAAAACAACAACCCAAAAAAACGATTGCAGTCTATATACTGAGTTAATCAAAACATGCAAACATCACCAACACTGCAGTGCTGAAAAGCATAGCTTATGCAAAGAGTCCAATTATGCAAGGGAGTTGGATTTAGGGTACAACAGGAGGCGCAACAGAGGGCACTCACCCTCAATTGGGCAGTGCGGCTTGAGTATTTGTTAAATAGAGAAATAGAACCAGATAAGGAGACTGTGCCTTTTAACACGTTGCACCCTTTGGTCGGGAAAATACGGTATATATTTTTCTAAACGAGCCATAACATACAATTGTTCCTCTGCCTCTGATAATCCGTCCAGACTTGGACACTGCTGGTTTTGGCTCAACTTCAGGAGTGGATTCTAGTTTCTCCACTCTAGAGGAAAAAAAAATATGGAAATAACACTTAATTTCATAGATAGCAATTTGAAAAAAAAAAAAAAAAAAATCAAAATTCACTGACATCTTGACTTGGCTTTCTTTGGCTGGTTTGTCCTGCCGCAGCAGGAAATGGTTCTCTGGAACAGGCGGAATCTCCTCTGGTCGGACGACCGGCTTCTCCCGCTTCCCTCCGTTGTCCATGTAACCTTCCTGGACACCATCTTCTCCTTCTCCTTGTCTGTGGGAGCTACAAGGCAAATTAATTTAATGCAACTTCAAACTGTGATTTGTTTTAAAGAGGGCACGTTATCACCTTTGTTTCGAAGACTCAAGGTCGACATTCTTCTCTAGGTTGGACAACCTCCTCCGCTTTTTGGACCGTTTATTTTTTAAGTGTCTCTTGTGCTTGTGATGTCTGGATTTTTCAAAGTCACTCTCAGACTCCGCAAGAGAAGAACTTAGAGATGATGAGTCTGACGAGTTGGAGGAAGATCCAGCAGAATGTGAATCCCTAATCCTTTTGCCTTCCAGAACTGAAAAACAAAGAGTGGCTGACCTAATATTATAATTTTAGAAACTGGAATACTACCAGAAAACACTATGATCAGTTAACGTGAGTTGGCAACTACTACTTATATACTAAGAGTGCCATGATCGAGTTTTGATATTGAATTAAGCAAGGAATCAAATCATTTTAGGAAGTCCGACTTACTGTCATTTGCTGATTTAATGATCAGCTGCCCGCAGTCCACCACTCTGACATCAGCATACGGCCGGCTCGCAGAATCGGTCTTCAGCCCCTCGATCTTCTTAATCACCTCAAAGCCAGAGATGACCAGGCCAAAGACGACATGGACTCTGAAGTACGCAGGAAGGGAAGGGCAATTATTACAAGAGTCCTAAAATCAGAACGCAAGAAAAGAGGACAGCATACCCATCAAGATGAGGCGCTGTCTTGGTCGTGCTACACCCAACAAGGAGCGTTGATTGATGGCGAAAACGAGACCGTAAAAAAGAGAAAAGGAGACAATTATAAGGACAAAAAGGGAAGATTGATTGATTTTGGTCTTATTTTACAATGGGAAAAGATAACAGACCTTCTCTTCTGCTTAAGGAGTTTTGATTATAATTCTATGTTGAGGTTTTGTAAACAAACCTTCACATAAAGCTTCAGTTTTTGCAGCTTTCAATGCAAATCAGATTCATCAATTTTGGTTTAATTTTGGCAATTTTTATTCCATCGTTTAGCCTGTGGTGGTTCCCCTGCAATAGGTCACCTTCAGCCATTTGTGACTACTCTTTAAATCCAAAGCAAACACTGCAAAATTTTTGTCAATACAAACTACTAAAAGAGAACAGTCATGAGAGAAAAGAGAGAGAAGCACAGCCTTGGAGACACATTACCTTGGAAGGGCAGGATGCTAGAGTTTCTGTAAATTTTACACAAAAAACGGCAAGAGAAGAAATGTAACACATTTGTGGGTGAAAAAAAAGGTTTGAATCGATGTTTCTCTGTTCTATCAATTCTAAACTACACATAGAGGATTGGGTGCGGGCTGTCGAATGCCCAAGCAGGTTAAAGGACAAAACAGCATATGTGGAACTTATTCAAAAACAATGATAACACTGTGCTATTAATTCTTTAGTGTAAAAGTTATTTTTTTTCTATTTATGTTCAAAGAAGGACGCTCACATAAAGAACTGGGAACCATTTGTGTCTTTCCCGCGATTGGCCATGGACAGCAGGAAGGCTCGGTCGTGTTTGAGGGTGAGATTCTCATCTGTGGGATAGAGAAAAACAAGGATGGGGTGGAAGGGGGACGGCGTGTGAGGCGAACAATCTAGCAAAGTGCGCCGATATAACTATTGAGGTAAAGACACAGATCAAACCTAGTGATCACCTCATTGATGGGCCCTTCCTAAAAGATATATATTTTAAATTGTTCTAGGTAGTTTCAAAATAAACAACTTTAAAAAAAACAGAGGGAACATATAAGTAATTTCAATACCTTAGGAAAAAAAAAATCATACAATTATCAATGGTGGATGACTAAAAATAGTACCGAGTGTGGTAATGGCAACCTTGGAAAGGAAATTGCAGCTTTTAATCAAACAAAAAAAAATAAGAAATGTGAGCTGGCTGCGACATTAAGAAAGGGCAGCTGTGCAGGGACAGGCAAGATCCCCTATTATACCCGCTCGCAGTAAAAATAAGTTTGAGGGCAAGAGGTGCTGGTGTTGGGGGGGAGATAGTGTGGGCATGTGTACATGGGCTTACCTTTTCATTTTTGCATAAGACCCCTCTACAAATAAAAGAATAATGGTGGAAAATTTTAGGCAAAAGGAGTGAAAAAAGCGAAGGCCGAACCTCCATGCTGAATTTGCTCATAATAAGCCCATTACAGTTGACGATTCACTACACTTTATATGAGAGGCGGCGACATGAAGGTCATTGAGGGAACTAATGTACACTGTCATAAGTAGATTAGGACATAACACTTATTAACCCATTCATTGCCATAACATATAAATATGTTGTCAGAAGCATTGTCATAGAGTGGCAAAACGTAAAAGCGGTTTTGTTTTTTTGTTTTATTTTAACCTCTTAACATTCCTGTAAAATTTGCCTATAATCTCAATCAAGACGTACCAACAATAAATTTAAGGCTGTTCTTGAACAATTTGAAGATTATGGACAGTTTTGGTCTCTTTTGAAAGTTAACACTCTGAGGTTTTGTCCCAAATTGAAATAACCACTGCAAGTGCTACTAACGTTGAGTTATCAGAGTTGAAAAGCACTAAAATAGAAGGACTTTATTCTCGCCTCATTTTTTTTAATCGCATGTCTGCAGATGGCTGGAAAACAGGTGAGACAATAGCTTGAAGCCTTACCTAGTATCTTGTCAAATTTGATCACAATCTAAAAAAACTAAACATTGTATTTTACACACTGTTCTAAGGGTAGAATTAGGAGTGTTCAAAAGTTTAAAGAAGACCAGTTTACAGCTATAAAAACTACCAAAAGAAATTCGTTCCTGCACATCTATCAATTTAAGAAGTGTTAATTTATTAGTCAATTTACTGCTGGTAGTATTTTTTAGTTCAGTTTGAAAAACCGATTATTTACAGAAAAAAAACAAGTTTCAGCTCTTGAATTTTGTTCTTTTAGTCAAAATGGAACAGCAAAATTAAATTCCATGCAAAACATAGGGCAACCAATCAAGAATATCAAATATATATATATTATGTCCCCGGGCTTGTTTTTGACCAGTAGTGTACATAAAATATTCGCCAAATAAAATGCACGACTCCCAACATCAGAATAGCCATATATTAGCATTTAAACATTTTTTAATCAAAAATGAAACATTCGAAGAAGATAAATCTTGGATTTTTAGATCATTTAATTTCAATTTACCTTCAAAGTAGCCACCATAAATTGACTCCCCTCCTCTTCCAGTACCTGTAAAGTAGTGGCATGTTTCAGACTGAAGTTTTGGAAAAACTTAAATGACTAATTCTGACATTTTGAAAACATTTGGCATTGTCGTCACCTTCGGTGAAGTCGCCGCCCTGGATCATAAAGTTCTTTACCACTCTGTGAAATGTGGAGCCTTTGTAGCACAGCTTTTTCCCTGTTATTTTGCCAGCTCCCCTTTCACCTGAGAGGACAAAGGGAACACTGTCCACTGTATCTAAGGAAAGATCTCACCCTACAGGTATTCCGTATAAAAAAAGATTAAAGGAGTGGTTGTTCAAGATGTAGTTGTTTGCACTGGTGTTTTGTATTAAAAGTATGATCAAACACTATAGACTAAGCAACCAATTAGTTTTCACAAAAATCTTCATGCAAGAATCGACACTTAACTTAACAAATACCAGCCAATTAAAATGGATCATTGACGTTGACCCCCTCATTGGGAGTAATTGAGAGAAATAAAACCTTACTGAGTCAGTTTGAAAATAAGTCTCTTACTCTTATATAAGGAAAACAGATATAATTGACTCACCAGTGCACAAACAGAGAAAGTTTTTGCTAGTCCTGGGGCAAATGTCAGAAAAAAGTTGAAAGACAATTCGGCCAACTGTCAAGAAAAGAAAAATAAGAGGACACTTTTTTTTCAAACATGTAAACGTTAACATTCAAGTGGGACTTAAGAGTCTAAAACATTTACCTGGCTCTCGATTGAGCTCCACGTCAAAGTAACACTGAGGCCGATCTTTCACCCCCATTGTGGTCAGAGTATCGGTGACCTAAATTGAAAAAAAACAAAACAAAAAAAACACAGAAAGTATAAATGCGCTTGAGTGCATTTGCCTGTGTGAGTAATGAGAAAAGCCTAGAGCATAAACGATGATACTGTTTGTAAGTTAGAAGAGGGATAATGATGCAAATAATGGGGCTGAGTGTTTCGTTTTTTTTTTAACCCTGAACAGTGCACACTGAGTACAAATCCCTCCCACCTTAGAGAGATCATCCTTTATGCTGCAACGTGTGATGCAAGTTATCAAAATCAGTCCATAAACTATAAACAACCTGTAACATCTCTCCTTTGAAACATGCAAAAAACCTTTTTCAAAATAGCAGGAAATTGTTTAGCTGTGTGTCCACCTGTCGACATGCACACAATAGAATAGGAGCTTCTTACTGATGTCACATTAATCACAATTCTTTACATGATCATCAACACAGCCCAGAAAATGATCAGTTGCTCTCTGCCTAGTGTGGAGGACATTTTCAGCTCAGCTACTGCTGCAAAACCAGCAACATAATTAAGGACCCCTCTTACCCAGAGGCCACCATTTCTATAACCAGCTGCCCCAAGCAGATGTACAAGTCCCTTAAAACGAAGACTGACAGGATAAGTAACAGTTTCTTCCCTACAGACATTAATGCCCTAAAAATGAGCTCAAAACTGGAAAATATCTTGCTTATGTATAGGAATACATTTTCAAATCGTTTTCAATACGTTGCAGACAAATATTAAAAACTATTTTTATGATAAACGTACAACCTAAAGCCATTTTACAAGCACTACCTTGGAAATATTCCCCACGCATCCTTGTATATTCTGAAAGCTATTTTTCTCTCCTGTAGAGTATTTTATTACATGTTTAAACTGATGTACCACGTATAATCTCGTTGTTAACAATACACACAACGTTGTAATCAGTGACAATTATAAGATCATTTTAATTATAAGTAGGTTGATATCAGCATTTAAGTATTTTGTAGCAAATTATAGTTCCACTGATGTTTTGAACTTTTTCTTTCAGGTATGCTTTTGGGCCATGAATATAAATACCGATTGTAACTTGAACACATTCCGTTTTCTTAATAATAGAAATCATGACGGCTCCATTTAAGGGCACGTCTGGAGATTGCCAAGACAAAACAACCAAACGTTGCATTTTATTTTACTACATCAGCATTGTAAAAACGGTGAAGCGAAATACACAAGTATTGACCGAATGAGAATGCTATTCGAGCTAAGGCTAATCGTCAGTTCAATGCAAAGGCTACGCTAACCAATGCTAAGCCTGGTATTTATATTAGTAAAAGAGAATGACATCGTAAACCAGACATTTCAAAGATTCTAAATGTCTAAAAAGTATCTTACAAACCTGTACAGCACTTGTTTGTTGAATTATCAGCTATTGTCACCGAATGATGAAGCTAATGCTAACTCGTTAGCAGTGGGAGGTTTACATCTCAGAAGCTTCCGGTTACAGTCAAAGAGTTTCGAGATTATGTCCCTCACGACTTGCCGTCGTGGGTATTTATTGTGCTAGCTTATTTTTGAATAGCTAGCTTGATAGCTTTTAGTACATGCAATTAATAACAGGCTTATAAAAATTCCGATATCTAATTGTGATCAGCGGCATACATTAACAATATCTACGTAATCAGGGAGATTCTGCACTTTATTTTGTTAAAACATTTGATCTATGCAACTAAGTAAGATAACAGGTGCAGAATGAAAGATTTTATTGTGAGGTATGTGCATTTTCGTTTGACTTTAATCAATAAATTGCATACGATGTATGCAGTATATAATATGAATTGGACCACGTTAGCAAGGATCCAAATCACTGGACAGTTATATTTACATGACTAAATTAAAATGTAATTTTATCTAAAAGTGTCAGTTACGGATGAACAGGGTCTCTAAAGAAAATGGTATTGGTAATTTCTACAACAACATACTAATACTCTAACTTTTCTGTTTTGTTTTATCGAATTGCAATCTGGATGATCATGATGATTAAATGTTTTTCTCTTATCCTATTTTTTAGGTTATCCGTTGTTATGTACTTTAAAGCAGTACCTATACCATATGCAGTGCTATTTATTATGAATTAGTACTAAAGTCTTGTTTGAGATGGCCCGTATTCTTGTTAACGTCTTTTAATTGGATATCTGTCCAGCACTCATGGATCATGTCTCTGATCCTTTTCGCCTTCGTGGTGCGGGTGAGGGATGGACTCCCCCTGTCCGCCTCCACCGATTTTGAGCACAACCGAGAGCTGCAGGAGAGGAAACAGCAGCTCAGGACTATCAGCAAAGCTTTGACCCTTCTCCCTGAAAAAGCAGCAGTCAAAGGCCAGTCGCTCAATATATAGTAAGAACCTCTGCATACTGTACTGAGCGATCAAAACAAAACAACTACGACGCCTAGTGTTTAGTTTGGGTACTTGGAAATTCATATACTGTACAGTACGATACACCCCCAGAATACATTGTAATGTGGGGGTCACTACGTGAAATTGCCCCATAGCATGGGATAGAAACATAAAGTAATTCTCTCCTAACACCCGGTACTCCCGATAAAAAAAACATTGAAAAAACAAAATGTGATGTGAGCTGATGTGGAGTTAGCAGGTGGATGCAAGGTGGTTGAGGAGATGGCAGCAGCGGATTAAAAATGTTATTAATTTAAGAATTTCAACTTGTAAAGCCCTCGGAGATTTTCTTGCTGTAATTGCCTCTTTATTTTGGTGTTAGTCCCAATTGTTGAGTGGTTAGGGTCATGCAACTTTGAAGTGATTGTGTACTTTCTTTGTATTTCTTAATTATTGCAAGCTTTGTTTGCATGGTAATCATAATTATGCTTCTCCCGTTAGCATCACTGCAAGGCTCGGACCAATAGCAAATAAATAAAGTTAAAAAAAAATCTAGTATTGTATTACAGACTTGCCAAGTCTTTAAGAAGCCACAAGATTCTGAAATGAATGAAGAGAATGACATTGTAGGAGGCAGTAAAGCCAAAAGCATATAGGCATTTTCACGGTGCCATGACAGAAACCAATTGCAGACCAGCATTTTATATGATGTTGACCAAAAGTAGACAGGCATTTTAGAGACGTAGCTTTCCATATGCACAAAAACCGCTACGTTTGAATTTTATGTCTTTGGACAACAAAATCATTTGTTGTTAATGTTGTATGTTGGGGATTATGATGAAAACAAACATGGCAACGTTTGAATTACATATGTTTGTGGCCACGAGAAATAAGTTGTTCTTAATGCCTAAAAGTGGGAACAATGTTGAAAGAGGGCCCGAAAAGGATCTTATTCTACACCCGAAAGTGAACATGTCGAAAGGCGCAGATGCCGTATCCCGGGGCTGGACTTTGATTTTTTATCTTTTTTAGTTTTACTGTGGTTTGGGGAGGAACTGGACACTCTATCTTTGTGCTGGTTGGTTTCTTTTCAGTTTGGTGTCTTCAGAAGGCATCTCCTACATGAGCGTGTGCCACTGCAGTATCCCCATCGCGACGGCCTTCTGCTTCTTGGAAGATTTGCGCTGGGAATTCACAGCTTGCTTTAACCCGAGTGTTGTGTCGCTGGCAGACAGACCTTATCCTTTTTTAGAATTTGGTAAGTGTGAAACAGGAATTGGTTGTTTTTTTGCTTGCAGAAAAAACCTTAAAGTTAACAAAAGTGAAATATTTACTCACTCATAAAACTAACCTTTTGTTTAATTAATTTAAATTCCAATAAGGTTTTTTTTTGATAATCAATTCAATTTAGTTTATTCAATAACATGTTTTTTTAAATGTTTTCAAATCCTAGACTTTCTTTAATAAATGTCTTCC
The DNA here is from genome assembly GCF_059441175.1 of Urocampus carinirostris. NCBI lineage: Eukaryota > Metazoa > Chordata > Actinopteri > Syngnathiformes > Syngnathidae > Urocampus > Urocampus carinirostris. The sequence goes on along the minus strand of NC_142366.1, from coordinate 10,206,349 downwards.
TAAATTATCCATCCATCCATTATCTGCACCGTTTATCCTCAGTAGGGTCACGGGGGTGCTGGAGCCCATCCCAGCTTGGGCAGTGGGCAGGGGACACCCTCAACTGGTTGCCAGCCAGTCGCAGGACACACAGAGACGGACAACTCACTCACACATTCACACTTAGGGACAATTTGACCGGTCAATTAACCTGACATGCACGTTTGTGGAATGTGGGAGGAAACCGGAGTGCCCGGAGGAAACCCACGCAAGCACATGCAAACCCCACACAGGAGGTTCGACCTCATGACCTCGGAACTCTGCACACCCACTAACCACTGCGCCGCTGTCCTAAGCACAGTTCTGAGGTCATGGTTCAAATTCAGCTATCAGCCTTCCTGTGCAGGGTTTGCATGTTGTCCCTGTGCTTGACTTAGCCTTATCAATACTATTTTGTTTGTGGCCTATTATTTGGGCCTAGCACAAATAACAACATTAACCACAAATCAACAAAAGGAAACGACAAAATATTTGCACACAGACAGCTGTACAATAAAATGATACAATACATAAGCATGTGCCAAAGTAGGCTGGAGCAAAATTCATTAAGTTCATGTACATTTTGGTTTAATAATAATTGTTATTGACATTTTATTTACGCAGACTGCACCATTCAGAAACTGAAGCAGCAGTACAACCGCAATGGCGGCCCGGCCCTAGAGGTCACCCTGGCAGAGGTCCTAGAGGACCTGAGGCTCCATCCACCGCAAATTCTCACCTTAGATGAGGTCCAGCTTACCAGCAGTGCTGCAAATGGCCACATGGAGCAATTGTCTACTTCTGGTATGCTACACGATGACCATTTCATCTTGATTTATGCAATATAATTTATTGTTCCTTTCTTAGGCCAGAGTGTTAAACTGGAACCAGTGACAGCCCCTGGCATCCTTTCACTGGTCCTCAACATCATGTGTGCCTCATTGAACATCATTCGAGGCATGCACCTCATAGAATACACATTGCAGGTATAAGCTAGTGCCTCGACTGCAGTTACGGTTTAAAAAAGTGCAGTAGAACTTGGGATATGACACTAATCTATTTTGAATCCCCAAATGAAATTGCCTTATATTGAGGGATGGAAACAAATGGTAATTAGCCCCCTGGTACCAGGGATAAAAACATCAAATACCAAAATAGTCAAGTCAAGTAAAGTCGTGTGTATATATATATATATATATATATATATATATATATGTAGCCCTTAATCACAAGGAGTCTCAAAGGGCTGCACATACCACAGCTTATTGCAAACTACAGACTATTATTACACCATCCCCTGATCTAAAACCTACATGAGGGCAAGGAAAAACTCAAAAACCCCAACATGAGGAAAATTAAGAAACCTTTAGTAGGGACCGCAGGTAAGGTAATCCCCCTTCCAGAATAACCAGGCTGCAACAGATGTTGCAATAAAAAATAGTACACAGATATCGTCAAAATGAAATATATCTTATACATAAGCTATAGAAAAGGAGTGTGTTTTTAGCCTAGATTCAAACAGTTCCACTGAGGTTGCAGATTGAATCTCAGGGGGCAGAGCATTCCACAGCCCTGGGGCCCAAATGGAGAACACTCTCGAACCTGCGGCTCTCTTGTTGGCTCTTGGTATCACTAGTAGGCCAGTATTTTCAGAGTGAAGGCTCCAGACTGGAACAAATTGAATCTGAAAGATATGAGGGAGCAAGTCCATGCATTATTTTGTATAATACCAACAGAACCTTAAAATCACATCTTAAGCTAACAGGGAGTAGTATATAGTACGTGCTACTTATATGTAAAGGGAATGCAAATGATTCACTGACGTTATATCCCGGTAATCTACTGCAAATGGGTTGATTTTCAGGACGACTACGAAAGCGTGGGGAACGTGGTAGCATTCCTTGTGGCGTTCCTCTGCTGCCTTCTTCAGGTAATATCAATTCTAGTCATTCCAACCTGCAGTCCCTGAAGTTTTTTTTGGTATTTCCTCCATAGTGTCACCTATACGTCTTCCACTCGCGCCTAAAAGCAGCCAAGTCCCTGGGACTGTTGGGCACCATCACCCTATGCAACTTGCTCCTGTGGGGGCTGAGGAACATTTGGCAGATTGCTTTCCACGTGGGCGTTGCCTCGCTTTCCACTGCCCTCATCATTCAACGTAAAGTCCAGGACAAGAGCCAGGACTGCGGAGTTTGACTGGAGTCAGTGATGTGTTTATCGTATGTTTACTTTTGTATGGAGAATTTTTAAGGCACTGTTTAAGACCCAAATGTGTGTTATAACACATAGAAAAATAGCTTTGGAACTCAGTTTTCTCGACGTGTGTCAAAATCTCTCAACGGAAAGTCTTTTTTCAATAGCTGCTTCTAAAACTTGCTATGAAAATATGTTTCTATGCCCTTGACATGTTTAATATTTGGGTAGCTTTCTAGGAGGCTTTTTGGGGGTTTTGTGTTGGGAAGCCATCCATTATCTGCACCGCTTATCCTCAGAAGGGTTGCGGGGGTGCTGGAGCCCATCCCAGCTATCTTCGAGCAGTGTGCAGGGGACACCCTGAACTGGTTGCCAGCAGGGCACACAGAGGCAGACAACTCACTCGCTTATTCACACCTAGGGACAATTTGGACATGCCAATTAACCTGACATGCATGTTTTTGAAATGTAGGAGGAAACTGGAGACCCCAGTAAACCCACGCAAACACGCGGAGAACCTACAAACTCCACACAGAAAGGTTCGATCTTATGACCCCAGAACTGTGCCGCAGACGTGCTAACCACTCATCCGCCGTGGTGCCCTGTGTTGGGAATAGTGAAGTATAAAAATGTTATGTTTTGTTTCAGGTGCATCCTCAAAAAAGCTCATTTGATTACGGATGAAGGAATACAAAACATGAACATTATCATTTAAAAACAAATGGGTAAAGGTTTAAACCAATTTCAATCCAGAATGGTTCACTGACTCCAGGCTTTGGCTTGGTTTGTAATACATTTTATCTTAGGCAGACACACAAAAATAAAAGAGAATACTTTGAATTTTAAACTTGGAAGGAGGACAGGAAGAAATTCCCCTGAGCTCTCTTTTTAAATTTAAAATTTAAATTTAATTTAAAATTAAATCTTCAAGGTTACAAAAATCCTTAAGGGGTTTGGAAGTCAAAGAACGGCAACATGATTGGCCGATAGCTACAATGATGTAATAGTCAAACCTACAAACAACCGTGCGCAAATCTCCTTTGCAACTTATCTGTTTGCATAAGCAACCTCCCAAAATATTTTTACAACTTAAGCCCATTTTGTTTAAAATACTTTGGAGGGAAAATGCCTCAGATAATTTTAAAAAAAAAGGGTAATTTTGTACAAAAAGTCACTATAATATGTGCTGGGAATTTTGCCGGAAATTGTGCAAAATAGAAAACACAAAATTGGGGTTATGTTGTAGAAAAAGAAAACCAAAATGGGTTATTTTGTTGGAAACAACCCAAAATATGAAGTCTTTTCATGCACATTTGTCTATAAAGTTCGATTAAATCATCAGTAGGGTTGCGGGGGGGTGTTGGAGCCCATCTCAGCAATCTTCGGGCAGTGGGCAGGGGACACCCTGAACTAGTTGCTATCGGTTTTTGGTTTTGGAAATTAAAAGCACAGATTTGAAATATTGATACTTATTTTGTTCATGAGTTGTTTTTTATTACAGTATTTGTGGTAGTTGGATCATAGCTTTATTCAAACATGAAGTATTTAATAAGTCATTGATTTTAAATGTGTTTAACCGTCCACAAAGCACTGGCAGCTATTTTTGGGACCAAACTGCAGGATTTTGGGTGTACACATATTTTATGAATTGCAATATTTGGGTAAATTTGTTGACACAATGTCATTGGTTTTCTAAGCAAGGTAAAATAACTGATAATGTTTCACCTTGCTTTATTTTTGGATTATTCTTGAAACATTGGGAAGTATGTAAAAACTGTTTTTTTGGGGGGTGCTAAACTGATATTTTATCATTAAACGGTCTTTTTTTCTTTCTTGCTTCTTTGCCAAAGTTTTATTCAACTGAATACTTCACACGTATTGCTGCTAACGAGGACCTGGAGAGTGCACTTTTTGACGGGCCTGGAGGCTGTTTTCCCATTCTGTACACCAAAACGTGAACTGCACTTGTGTGGCTAATCCATTATCCCCAAACCCATATTGCTGTGAACGAAGACAGGCAGAAGCCACTTTTGTCGGAAGACGTAACAGCTCTCCTGAAGTGAAATGCACGGTTGTGGCTGCAATCCATTATCTAGGCAGGCGAGCGCTTTTATTTCCTGTTTGGCCCCTTAAGCGTGCCATTGTGGCCCGCCTAAAACAAACTGAACTGTTTTAGCAATGACCAATTATCCAAAGTAAGATATTGTTAAGAGTGAGGGCCGAGAGAGCAAATTTGTGTCTTACTTGGTAGCTTCTTTCTTCCGTTATTTCCGTTTAAAAACCAACCGGACCCGTACAGCCACAACCCATTATCTCCAGTCTACTCTTGCTGTGAGCATGGGCCGGTATAAAGCAAGTTAAAAAAAGGGGGTAGCTACTTAGCATATTGCAGGAGGTTCAGGTCCCCACTAATACAGAGAAATGCAATCATTTGAGTCCTCCAAAAGACTTCTGAATTTTGGCCTGTTGCATTGTCATTTTTCTTGACACAATTTGCTTAAGCATTCTTGGATGGGCAGGAAAGGAAAAAAGCATGCATTGCAGTAAGTAGGGATTTGATGCAAAATAGAACAAAAGTGTGAACCCATTTTAATTGAAGTATAAAAGTAAAATACCATATTTCAAACAAATTACATTGAAAAACATTTAAAGATTAAGACAGTGTTAAAATGTACATTATTTTACAATGCATTAGAGTGCATGGAGATAGGAAGGAGAGGGGAAAAACCAGCAAGCTGTGATATTTGATGATACTCCAGAGGTATAAAAGCCAGTCATTAATAATTTAAAAAAAACAGCAGAAACTGATGTTCTGACAAGTCAAAAATGTGCTCGGAGATTCTCTAGCTGCGTCACGAGTTCTTGAGCGGAATATCTATCATGAACCTCTGGAGCCCAACATCTACCCAACAAAATCTTGCAAAACTTCCCACTTTCTGACTGAAACACTGCTTGATCGGCAACTTTTGGTCTCAAGTTATGAGCCACCACAGCATAGATAATATGCTGTCTGTCCCCAATGTAGGGCTGCTCTCTCGTGATCAGCTGCCACATAGTGACCCCAAAAGAGAAGATGTCAGATTTTGCAACCACCCCTTCACCTTTGAGCAATTCTGGTGCTGTGTGCGTGTAAGTGCCACCTGTGTGACTCATAGGAACTGCATTTGGAGCTTGGCGTTTATCCAGTTGCACAGAACAGCCAAAATCTGCGATTTTGCACATCCCTTCACCAGACACCACGACGTTGGCTGGTTTGATGTCTAGGTGAACAATCATATGCGAGTGAAGAAACTCCAACCCATGAGCAATGTCCAAACCGTGTTCGATCCACCTGTCCCGGTCCAAAGTCTCCTCGCAGTTGTAAATAACCTGCTGAAGATTCCTGCTTCCCACATACTCCATCATGATGGTCCCAATGCTGCCTTCGTCCATGAATTCGCTCGGCATGCAAGTGGTGGCCGCGATGACTCGCACAATGTTCCGATGACGAAGGTGCGCAGCGTTCAGCTCTGCCCAAAAACTTTGCCGAGAAACCAGTTTGTTTTTGGTGCATTTCTTGACCTTTTTCAAAGCGACTGTCTCTCCGAGGTATTGGGCTTTGTAGACGCAGCCGAAGCCACCGGAACCGATAGGTTGGACGGAGTGGAGCTCCTTCCAGTAGATGACAGAGGACCACAGGCGGGTGGTTACTTTACCTTGGAGACGCTGGACTGGAACTTGTAAAGTGGAGCCGAACGAAGGTTTGGATAAGGGGCTGCTGCAAGTGCCGATGTGTACGGAGGGAAAAATGGGGAGCAGACGGGTTGGAGGGACTGGGGAAGGCATTGTAATTTGGAACAAGCACTGAAAGTACAGCCCGGGCGGGCTTATTTGCCAGTTTTCCAAAAAATACCATCCGTCAAGTTATTTGGTAGCGATTTCCGTCACTTTCTTCAAAAGTATAGATTCTCATGTGAAACAGATTTGCCGAATTAATGTCCGTTAATCAGTAAATTGAACGCATGTTCGTCTTGTTTTGACCGGGTAATGGCGCATATTTATGACGTCGCGTAGGCGCCCAACCGAGATGTGCCTTCCTTTTGATATTTTTTTTTTTAAGTTAGTTTCATGAACTATCGTATTAAAATATGTATATGTTTAAATTTGGTAAACTGTCTGTTTAACTCCGCGCTTCTCAATTTATTTTCTGTCACACCCCCCTCGGAAGAGGAAATCCTCTCGCTCCCTCTCCCAAGAAGTCTGTCTCCTCATCCAGGTGAAATATTTTTACATTGGGTTGCTAGAAGGTCTGCTCCGCTTCATGTTTCCACTGCTCCCTATTATAGAAGGGGTGCATTGGAAAGTAAAAAAAAAAGTTCCCAGTGGTGAAAGGCACCTGTGTCCCCTTGACGGGGCCTTACACCTCCCTAGTATGGGGATACATATCACTCTCACTCTATTCTCTCCTTCTTTGTTTTTTTTCTTTTATTCTGTTTTCTTTGTCTCTTTCTTTCTCTTTTTTTTACTTTCCCTTTACTCTGCCTCTCTGTCTTTCTAATGTTTCTTTCTTTTTCCTTTTTATTTTTTCCTGTGCCTCTATCTTTCCTCCCTATCATTTTTCCTTTGTCTCTTTCTCCTTCTTCGTCTAGTCAAGTCATGTTTATTTGGATAGCCCTTAATCACAAAGAGTCTCAAAGGGCTGCACAGACCGCAGATTATTGCAAACCACAGACTATTATGACACCATCCCCTGATCTAAAACCTACATGAGGGCAAATACTACACAGATATTGTCAACATAAAATATAGGTTATTCATATGCTATAGAATAGAAGTGTGTTTTAAGCTTAGATTTAAACATTTCCACTGAGGTTGCAGATCGAATCTCAAGGGGAAAGAGCATTCCACAGCACCGGGGCCCGAATGGAGAACGCTCTCGAAACTGCGGATCTCTTCTTGGCGCTTGGCATCACTTGCAGACCAGCATTTTCAGAGCGAAGGCTCCCGAGCGGAACATAGAGGGAAATTAAATCTGAAAGATATGAGGGAGCAAGTCCATGCATGATTTTGTATACTATCAACAGAACCTTAAAAACCCATCTTAAGCTAACAGGGAGCCAATACATGTTAAAATCGGGGTAATGTGATCAAACTTCCTTGTCTTAGTCAAAAACCTCGCTGCAGAGTTTTGTACCAGCTGAAGGCTCTTGATTTTGGACTTCTGGAGACCAGAGAGTAGTGCATTACAGTAATCGAGACGGGAGGTAACAAACGCATCTATCCTTCTATTTCCACTCTTTTCTTCCCTCAATTCCTTTCTTCCATCTACAACCACATTTAGTTGTTTACTTGATGATATCCAGGAATAAAATTACTGATAAAACACTGGGATCCGATAACACTTTTCATTTTTCATCAAATACGTCTCTATATTGTTATCTAACCTCAACTTTTTCTTGTTTGTAGTCTTTTCACACAGTCTAAACTTTTGAAGTACGGGACATATTTGGAGTTGCATACTTGCTTGTAATTCAACATGGCTGCCGCTTAATGTCCTGTGACCCTATGAATTGTGAAAACGCTGCCCTACACACCAGAGGTCACTAATGTGATGCCTGCAGGCACCAAGTAGCTCCCTACTATCTGTTTCATGTAGGGGCGCAAACTCCTACCCCAAAAACAGCCTGGATAGGGATGTGCGGCGCCAGGCTGCAGTTGCCGATGACACACCACAGGAAGTGGTGCCACTATGAATCGTGAAATGTAGCAATTAGCCTAGACAAACTTTTATTGTCAATCCTATTGTCATTTCAGCTAAATTTTATTTTCACAAGTGCAAATTTATGGGTAGAAAACTCTTTTTCATCCCCTTTAAATGTGAAGTTAAACTGTACAGTTCGTCTTCCAAGCTTTCCCTCAAACAGAAGGCCAATTTAACGAATACCCTGGTATTTTATGTAACTTGTCTGTTCCTGGCATGTTTAATTACATTTCTTGTAATTTGGATTCCCAGTGCTATGGAATGCTCAGCCCTCTGAGATTCAGTTTACAGCCTTAGTGAAACTGTTTAAGTCTACGCTTAAAACACACTTATATTATTAAGCTTATGAATGACCTATATTTCATGTTGATGATGTCTTTGTATTGTTTGTTGATTCCTTTGCAACATCCATTGCAGCCTGGTCATCCTGGAAAGGGGATTTCCTCATGTGTGCCCCCTTCTTAAGGTTTCTCATTTTTCCTCATGCTGAGCTTTTTGAGTTTCTCCTTGCCCGCCTGTCAGTGTCAGATCAGGGGATGGTGTAATGGTAGTCTGTACAGCCCAATGAGACATCTTGTGATTAATAGATTGTTTGATATGGTAACGCAACATTGCTGTGGAATATTTGCATGTAAGTGTAATGTGATTTGTTTAATAAAGCATTAAAAAATTAAATGTACCTTGTTATCTTTTTTTAACTTTTTTTTTACTCCATAACACTGTTTTGTCACATGAGATGAGATGATGAATTTCCTAACTTTAAATTCCCATTTGCAGAGTGAAACACTTGGCTTCAATTATTTTGATCATCAGTTCACAACTATAACAAACCATTAATCTACACCTAAAGAAGCATTAGACAGGAGTTAAGAGTATTTTTTTGCAGTTACAAAATAAACCACACACACACAAAATGTTCTTACGTTTATTAAACTTTCAATACATCCCATTACAACATCAGAGTTGACAGCGTCACACCCCAATTCGAATAGCAGCAAGGCATGTAAATAAAAACAAACAAACAAAATAAGGTTATTATGCAAAAACAATAAATAATCTGCCTCTTTGGATTATGTCAGTGTTTTTTAAAAAAAACATCTTCTATTTTACAAAGACTACAAACATATCTAGATATATTTTGCTATATACACACATACAGTACTATATACATAAATACACACCAATATACGTGAATTTATGTGTGTGTGTGTATATATATATATATATATATATATATATGGGTTTATATATTCATATAAAAGTATGTGCATTGATAGAATTGCATCTACCATATATATATATATATATATATATATATATATATATATATATATATATATTGCCTCTAAGTATAAAAATATAACAGTAGTTTGTAAAATAGAATTTTCTTTCAATATTGACTAGAATTACCATCTTTCTGTCAATAAATCCTATCACTGTTGCGGGTCGACATCATTATAATACAACACACACAAAAAATACTAACATGGCTGGAATGCATTCATTGAATAAATTTCATCTCATTTTGAATGTAGTCAAAAATACATGATCTAAATAAAACTTCACTTTTTTATGCTCTCCCATGAAAAATAATGATTCCCAATACATATATAAAAAGAAAACAGGTGGGCGGGGATGGGGGAAAGGAAAGAAACACAAAAGACAAGTCGTCACAGTACAAACTAAATGAAGATATATCGTACAACCAGACGTGCACAGCTGCTCTGCTAAAATGAATACTTTTCAAACAATACATTCTAAAACTATAAAAGAGGTCTGTAGCACCTTAAGGAGCTTTAGAAGTATGTTAGCAGCTTGATCCAAATAGAAAAATAAAATGCAATATTGCAGTGTTTCTTCCATAAACATTCAAATAAAATGGTTTGCTGGTACCACTGAGGCTTTTAAAGAGGTTTAGCGTGAAAGGCTGAAGGGAATATTTTTTTAAAATTGTTTTATGATAATGATTTGATTTATCCTCAAATCGTGCCGTTTTTCACCATCGTCAATTAAGTCTTTCACCCCTTGCCCCCTCTAAATGCTGTTTGGTAATCTTCTATAGCAGCTTTAAGGCAGAAAAATACTATACACGACTTTTTATCACACTGAGAAAACCATCCAAACTTGGTAGCAAACTTCATACACACGCATAACATGTGCAAGGATAGCAGACGGAAATGAAAACGCTGACAAAATGTACCTGTAAAACATCTTATGCTCTATTTACATGATATATGTATTTACATTCACAATAAAAGTTTCTAAATGAGTAAATATTTTTTTAGAGGAACTTGATAAAATTACATTTAAGCTTGTAGTTATTGCAAATTGTTTAGAAGATAAATTATATAAAAAAACGTTCTAATGAAATATGATTTTTATGGTAGGGAATGGACAAAGAAGCAACCTAGCATTGCAGCGTAAAAGCAAGACAGGAATAATACTGGAAAACACTCGGCAATTGTTTCATGAAATGCAGAGAAATTACAATTTCTTGCAGTAGAAATTGAAAAACAAAGGATTACATACATCACTGCTGCCAGCACTTACATTTATTATATTAGAAATAATTAAAAAATAATTATAAAATAGCGATAGCCATGTTTTACTTTTTTATGTTTTGAATGATATTTTTAAATGTGTAGATTATCAGTTTGTGTTTTTACGCATTTACATTTCTACATTAGAATTTTACATTATCTCTTTCAGTGCATCCCCTTTACCCTTAGCCTCTTTAGAAAAGCTGTTCTCATCTTAAAGGTGTATTTGGGGTCATTGTCGGGCTGGAACATTGCCCAGCTACACGGTTTCTGAACGGAAGGGATCTTCCTTGCTCCAGTATTTGACAGTACATGCGTGAGTTCATGTTTTCCTCAATGAAATGCAATTCCTCAACTCCAGTTGCACTCATGCAGCCCCAAACCATGGCATTCCTAACACCATGATTGACTTTAGGCACAACACAAACACATTTGTACTCCTAACACATGCGTCACGCCATCTGAACCAAATAAATACATCTTTGTCTTATTATAACAGAGGATGTCTTTTCAGGAAACCATGGCCTTTGTTGACCGACTCCTTTTCATTGTGTCAAAGCTGTTATGTTCTATTCAAATTATAATGAAATCTCTTCAGAATTGTGAGGGCTGTACTCACTTTTGAAACATACTGTATGTTCGATTACAAAATCCGACATATAAAAAATAAATTTCTTTTTTCGTTACGAAAAAAAAAAGAGAATTTGTATACAAGGTCAAGAATAGAAGATAGGAATATTGTACGTAATTTCACAAAGAAGACATTTTCCTTGCCTGTGTCACTTATAAAGATATGAAAAAAAAATATGACGTGAAAATACCTCTTTGGCACTAAAGGAGTTAAAGGGAAACGGTGTAATATTTGACCACTAGATGTCACTGTATCACGTAGTGCAACTGAAAACGAGGAAGAATACAAACTATGACAATAATGTCAACTCCCTCTAGCTGAGCCACATGGTATGTGAAATAAATACAAATTTCTTGACCAACAAGTATTGAGAAAAATCTTTTTAATATGATCATTTTGAATTATTTTACTATTTAATGAAGTTTTTTTTTACCCCTAGAAGGCGCTAAAGAATACAAAATGCCCCTTTAAAAATGAAACAAATAATGTAATAAGTGGTTTTTGTGGGATACATTTTCAAATTCATGTATTTACATGAACGTTTTATCATGAACACATTAAACGTATGTAAAAAGTGCAACAACTGTTACTTTTTTCCATAGATTTGATGTTTTAAATGGACTGTGTATATAGCGCCTCCTAGTGGTGAATAAACGTATTTTATATATTTCTTTCAAAAGCTTGACAAAAAAAATGAAAGAAAAATGCTTCTGTTTGTTCACTTTAAGTCTCCACCGTTTGTATTCTTCCTTGTGTTTTTTAACACTCACTTTCTTTTAAACTATACAATACAGCTGCATCTAGTGCGGTGTTTTCAAACCTTTTTAAGCCAAGGCAAATCTCTTTTATAGAAAAAAATCCCGTACAACGACACCAGTCGGTGCTGTTACATCTCCGGTAAATCCAAATGAAAAATATCTTTCGCTAGACTGTACAGGCACACAAATTGGATAATTTCCCACGGCACAGTATGACAATCAACTACTGTGGTGCGACACAGTGGTTGAGTAAACACTGATCTAGTGGTCAAATAACACACACATTACACTTAATGTAATCAGATATAATCATGTAAAATCGTAAACATTACCATTGAAAACATACTCATACAAAAACGTGATACAAATCATGTAAAAATGGGATCATTTTAAACTTATAATGCGAAAAAGTAGAAGTAAACTCAATGGATTTTCTTCTAATTGTTTGCAAAAGTTAATTTTATCAAATTATTTTAGGTTTTGTCAAAGTAGGCTTAAGTTTCCTCGCATATTCACGTTGGTTAAAAAAAAAAACTATAAAGTGCTAAATAGTCTAACCACTATTATTTGAAAATATAAAACATTTTTGAAGGAAAGTATACACATATATATTGAATATTATACACATTCTGTGGGTACTTGTTTTCTACTTTATTACCTGTACACTGTGTGCAAAATTTGAGCTTCGATTTTATATTTCAGCAACGAAATATTTTTCCACATACATTAGAAAAGAAAACATTTCTATTTACAAGGTGTTAATTATATACTGGATATGCGTAAAACAAGAAACAGATTACTTTTTAAAAGCATCTATGATGATAACATTACATACTAATTTTATTTTCCCCTTGGAAAACATTACTTCCTTTGTTTTATCTAAACATGGCACATATCAACCTTTTTTGGGCCACAATATAAAGATAATGTCCTTACTTAAAGGAACAGTGAGCATGATTCAACGCTTGTTAATCGTAAAAACATACCTCGTTAAAAAAATACCATCCTTATCTTTTAAAAGTGCATTTTCCAAAATTTTAGTTCGAGAAAATGGAATTTATGTTACATAAAGTGATCCCGGTTTGGTCACTTTGAGTTTCTGTAGCTTGTATTCTTCCTTGAGCTTTTTAGCATCTTTGCACTACACAATACAGTGACATCTAGTGGTCGAATGATACACAGTCCCTTCAGTTTTTGTTTTAAATTAAGGATCATTCAATACTATTTTTGTCAGACCACTAAAAAATACAAATACTCAACTTTTTCATAGTACCTAATACTGTTACAAATACTACTTGAACATAAAATTCCTGTTCTTCTGCCCCTTCTAAAAAGATAAAACTATAAGATGGAATGAAATAAAATGTTAAAATTTTATATTATAACCCCTTTTGACACACATAAAGACTTGATCTTACAAGTGATTTTAAAGGGATAGCATTTAAAATCCCTACTAAGAAAAATAGTAGTTTTTTTTAATTTGACACATTACATAATCATATATTTACGGCCGTGGGAATTATTTAGAAAATGTCATAACACAAAAATCATGATTGCGTTGGTTTGATTGTGGTTCGGCCTCCATACATTTCTGTCACACTTTCAGTCTCTCCGTATTTCTATTGCAACCTACTGGAACACTTTCAGTTGATTTTCTTTGGCGTCAGGTGGAAGGCAACTTAAAAGGACAGTGTGTAGTATTTAGTGCCTCTTAATGGCAAAATAGGCATTCATTAAAAAAAAAAAACAATATTGCTTTAAATAACAAGGAAAAGTACAGAACTATCATATAAACCTTGTTTTCGCAGGTCAAGAAATGTGGATTTATTTTACGTAACATGAGGCTCACCTAGAGGGAGCTGCGATCTTGCTGCAAAATAGAAATCTAATAAAGTCTAGAAAAAAAAAATGATAAGAAAAATGATGCAGTTTATTTATTTCGAGTCGTAATCTTCTTTGTGATCTTTAGCACTTGTTTTCGGTTGAACTACACGATACAGCAACATGTAGTGGTGGTCAAATATTACACAGTGTCCCTTTAACAAGCTTGAATTTAAACCTTTCAAAAAAAAAAAATCACTTTTCACTCAATGCCAAGTTACTCTATAATATCCAATTTTGACACACACAGGGACAGACAACTCACTCGGTCATTCACTCCTAGGGACAATTTGGACCTGAAATGCATGTTTTTGGAATATGGGAGGAAACCGGAGTGCCCGGAGGAAACCCATGCAAATACAGGGAGAACATGCAAACTCCATACAGGAAGGTTCGATCGCATGACCTCAGAATTGTGCCTCACACACGTTAACGACTGCGCTGCCGTGCTGCCCAAAAATATAAGGCTAATTCTAATCATTAAGAGTTCCGGGAACGAGTTGGGGTAAAGCGTTTTAGTCGTAGGCCATTATTGGTTAAAAAATTTGGCAGAGGGTTGGGGCCAGTGAAAAAAAAAAAAGATTGACTGATTTATTGTATTTTTTTGTATCTATCGATATCATCTCGAATCTGATATCTCTGAAATAAAGGAGAAAAACGATCATGTAGTCCAGGGGTCGGCAAACGTTTTGACTCATAGGCCTCATTGGTTTAAATAAAAATTGCACAGGGGCCGAGGCAGGGAAAAAAAATAGCTGATGGATATATTTAATTGTTTGTATATGCCGATAGTCCTTAATTAAGCAAATAAATTTGATCATTTGCATTGAAAAACATGCAATGAGGCTACTTCAGAAGTGTTTTATTACATGCTTTGGCGACATCCGGTGGACATATTATAATTGCAGGTCATTGTTTGAGTAGAAGCGGCTCATTATTTTACCTTACGCTTCTCTCAGCATTGTCTTTAGGGCTGAATTAAAGCTGTTGTCAGGCCTGATACGTCTCGCAAGCCGTAGTTTGGTGACCCCTGATGTACACATATCCAGTTTTTCTTATTTGCATTTCTGAATAAATATACGACACATGCACACTTCTACATGTAATATCTAATTTTATATATGTGTATAAATTGATTAGTGTCATCTAATTAGTTTTGACACACTCCCAATTAAAGCAAATTAATATTGGGTCTTCGTTTAGGGCAGGGACCCGCAAAAGGACAGAGTACAACAATGGGAACCAAAACCAAATTTTTTTAATTAGTAGTGATTTATTTACCGTTATATATAGTATTATTGTATTCTTATCAGTTTTGTTTGGCAGGACTGATTAAAAGTAGTTCTCAGACCCCTTTCTTAGAACCTCACCCTTAATCATACAAATTTAATTTTGCTCATTTCCATTTTTAAGCATATAATCTTCCCATACTTGTCTAATATTTTTCAAGCCTCCACAAAACTTTGCTTATGCTTTTATTTCATAGGATATTTTATAATTAGTCAGAATAAGGCACGTGTGTTCAGAAAATAACAGGAATGGATTATCTCCATCAAGTAAAATAGGCCAGCAGCAGTTTATAGGCCAGGATTTAAGTACTAGAAAACGAGGTGATCTGAATACTGATTATTTGAAAGTCAGCTGCCTTTTTTTGAAATCAGATACAAAAGCTAGCAATCAAGCAGAAGAAAGAAAGATCGGCTAATCTTTACACAAGTTACAACCAAAAAAAGTAAGGGAAATTGATCAAAACATCGACTCATGTATATATTGTTATATTTAGAAACTCAGTGTACGGTTATTGGTTGTGTTTAACCTGTGCATTCTAGTGAAGCATTTTTCTAAATGGTGGAAATATAAATTGATGAATTTCCAGCTGAATATAAACTTAACCAGCAGCATTTTCTCATGAGTACATTGTTTTGGTTTGCATCGACAGTGAACACCTGCTATATTACGGTTTAGCTATCATACCCCGTTTTCTCATCAAGTTCTTGTCCATGGTTTTCTTTGTGGGTTTTATAAGTTGTGAGGTTTATTGTAAAACTGACACATCAAATAAAAAAAAAAACCTAAATATTATGTGGTAAAAAAACAAATGAAAAATTATGTAAGCTTGTTTATGGTCGTGATGTTAGCTTTAAGCTAGCAGCCTTTCGTTATTGTGTGTTTTGTTGAATGTAAATATATTCTAAACTAAGGAATGTTGTTAACAACATTGTTATATTCGAATGATGAAACAAAAAAATCTTAAGTATCTACAATTAGTTTTAAAATCAAATAAAAAAATGTATGTTTGTATTTCATTTCTTTATTCTTATAATTGCTAAATATTGCTGCTAACCTCATTACACTATTTTCATTGCATTATTTTCTGATGCAGTTACAACTAGTGCCAGTCTACAAGTACTACCTTGCAAATATTTGCGGATATTCTTTTTCTATCTTACTTTTATATATGTTTATTCTAGAGTGCCACGTCAAATCTTGTTGCAAACAATGCACACTACAGTGTTAATAATGACACTAAAGACAAATTTAATTTTTGTTCTAATCCCTACAGTCAAAGTAATTTTTTTTTTGTGTGTTCCGTAACTTTCTTATGCTTATCATCTACATCCCTAAACGTTTGAGTTGCGAAAAAGGATAGAGTATATCCTGCCGGATGGTGGGACTTTCCATGTCACTGGAGGCGCTAGCTTACTCGCAAAGTAACAACAGACGTTTAATCGCTAAAGCGGTGGTCTTGTCCCTTGCTCGGTTTAGAGTTTAGATAGCAACAATAAGCTTTTCAGTAAATTGGTGCATGGTAACGGCGCATTTTCGGGTTTTAGGCATCGCTAGTAAGCTAACCACATTACTCGTTGATAGAAATAGGACAATAATATTTAAGCAGCCCACGTTTGTACCCGATAAATACTAAATTTAACAAAGTAATGTATTTATATTGGGGTTTAAAATGTTTCATGTTTTGTTAAGGTATGATCTATGTATCAGTTTTACATTAAGCTTAAACTAACAGCTGGAAACAGGCTCCCGTTGCTCTTTCAGGATGATGTCATCCGATTGATGTCATATGATAGTCTCCTGTTTATAACAGAAATAAACAGGTGCTAAAGAACAATTTAAATTAAAAGTGTGTTAAGTGCATTTCGTTGAGTTTAATGTACACGGGGGAGTTGGAAATAAACAGTCCCTGTACATTGCAGATTTTCACTTATCGGTGTGTCATGTATCCCCGCAACAAACAGAGGTTCACTGTACCATTCTTTACGTGACAGGATGTAATGTGTGTTGTATGCTTACTGGATCACTGGAAAGCCTGATGGAAGCGGGGCAATGTGGTAGGTGCACTCATGTTGCATAAAAAGGAGGCCTGGCCTTGAAGCAGACTTTGTTCTGCTTCCGGGCCTTCGGAAGGCTCGGTGGGCAGGTGGAGATGCGTGTTCTCTTCGCTGAGTGTATGCTGACCCTCAGAGGCCCCCGTGTGGTTGTACAGGGGCCCATGTAACGGCAAGAAATTAAAAAGCTGGGAGAAGTCCATCAAGGAGGGGGACGATGCGAGGGAGTCACTTGCCAAAGCAGCTGTCGCCACGGACGTGGCGATTTTGGACAAGGACCTTTCCTCAGTTGATTCTTCCAGCATGTCCACGTGTTCCCCCGACTCGAGTTTACAGATGGGGAGTTGTGGATCTTGTGCTGCAGAGGATGAGGAAGGCCCCCCGCTTTGTAATTCCATTAGATAGCTCTCCAGTTCTCCCTTTAGGTTCTGCTCCCGTTCCTGTGAGGAGACAGCGTATGAGGTAATGTTGGAGCCCAATGGGTATTTCAAAGAGAGCAGGTGTGCAGAGTTGGCAAAAGGATCCGAGTCCAAGATGGGGCCCGTGTAAAAGTTGTGCTGGTAGGGCGTTGTCGATAGTGTGTCTGGGACTTCTCCCTTAATTCCCCCAGACACCAAGTCGTAGGGAACAGCGTCCGTCAAGTCAGCTGGCTCAGTTTTCACCTTCAGCAACTCTTGAGGGTGACTCTTTTTCACATGACGTGTAAGGTGGTCCTTCCTCCCAAACCGCTGGGCACAGTACTGGCAGAGAAAATCCTTACGTCCTGTGTGAACCACCATGTGACGCCGGACATCTTTACGGGTGTAGAACTGCCTCTCACAATGCTCGCAACGATGCTTTTTCTCTTTGGTCCCACCAGAGGACTTGCCAGCATGACTCTTGAGGTGTTCCAGAAGCACCGCGGTACAAGGAAACGGCTGCAGGCACACTTGGCAGGTTAGGTCTCCGCTATTGGCAGCGTGAAGAGCAAGGTGGCGCCTGAATCCTAGCTTGGTGTTGTAGTTCTTACCGCACTCCTGACACGTGAACGCCTCCTTGTAGGGGTCGTGGATGTTTAGGTGGTTCTTTAAGTGATCTTTGCGGTGAAACATTTTTTCACAGTATGAACACTTGTGGGTTTTTTCGGGTGAGTGAGTTGCCATATGCCTTGGGAAAGAGACACAATCCATGAGCACTCTGTCTTACAATGACTATAGCTCTTTTAAATATGATTTCTTACCTACTTCCGGATAAAAGTTTTTTTCTGTGCTAGAGTTGATATATTGCTTTCGTGCTCTGACAATCAATGATGACTAAGATGTAGGTTCATTTATTTGTAAATCTGCCTGTGCCACCACAGATCTGTCACTGGTAGCAACCATATCAAACAGCGGCACTACTATTAAACTTATTAAACTTGAACTTTAAAGGCTTGAGCCTAAAACTATAACCATGAGGATTGCAGTTGACAGACAGGCTGCGGATTTCAGATCAAGGACCTACGGGTATTGTGAACTACCCGAAATATCTGTTAGCGCCACCTCAACACAAAAATGTTTGGATTTTTTGTTTCAGTCAGTCGTCCTCAATCACTTTTGGCCACTCAACAGTATTAGTACTAATCACCACATCATGGAAAGATCCAAACAGCAATCAGCAATACAATAGTAAAGTGTAAAATGTATCCACAGTTCCAGTCTGTACCTTAGCAACTTGTATTTGGACACAAACGCCTTGGCACAGCCAGGGTGTGAGCAGCAGTACGGTCTCTCGCCGGTGTGGGAGTAAGAGTGCACCTTCAACTTCTCCAGACTGTTAAACGCTTTCTGGCAGTCTTGGCACAGGAAATTCCTTTTTGGCTTTCCCTCCGCTCTTTTGCGCCGCCCCATGGACGGCGCAAGCTTGGCTTTCTCAACACCTTGATCAAGGTGGCCCTGGGTTCCTGTGGCCATGGTACCTTAAGGCAGACGGGTTACATTGATAGAGTCTTACTTTCCAATATGTGCTGACGCAAGTACCTCATCCAGTTTTTTTGTCCTCAGCATCGCTTGGGCTCATCAGCCTGAGAAAGAAAGAGAGCAAACACCACAAGGGAATATGGTTACTTTTCTGGTTTTAAACAGTTAGCAAGGGCTTGTTATGACCAAGCTTAAGGAAACCATTAAAAATTAAATTAAAATACTTAAAAAAGGGCCTTGTGTTCCTGAACACTTGAGTGGAAGCTAAAATGTTTCAGTGCTTTCATTTGGTAGACCTGAATTCCCCTACTTCAGTCATAGAGCAAAATCATAAAAGGTTACTGATCATGATTATTCTTATTTCCACTGTGGAAGAGTATGTAAAGTCCACGATAAAAGGAGTTTCACAAAACAAAGCTTGTTTTTAGACATGTGGGACACATATGAGACTACAAAAACTGTTATGAGCTACCCTACTGCCTCCTACCTGATTATTTTAACTAGTTACAATCACTACCTATTTGAGGTTCTATTATATTTCACTATATAAATAAAAAGGACACATCTTTTTACGAATGCATTTATTTAACTTGGATATAGAATGCAGGGGAAACTTTTATGCATTAAACACCTTTGCTCAAACCTTTTCAAAGGGACTGAATGTATTATTTAGCGCCTCATAGTGGTTAGAAAAATGTAATTAAAAAACTAATATTGAATTAAATGATAAGAAAAAATGCATAAACAATCATATTAAATTGCAATTTTTAAGAAACTCGTAGGTCGAGAAATGTGTCCTTTTTTTTTTTTTTTTTTTTTTTGGGGGGGATACACAACACGGGCTTTACCTAAAAGGCTGACTTTATTATCCATCATCTTGTTGTTACGGGTACCCGAAAACCAAATACTTTAAGAAGTATTAAGCAAGATAAAAAATGAGAAGAAAAATTGGGCGTTTTTGGTCACTTTGATTCTCAATAGTTTGTGTTATTCCTCAACCTTTTTGGCACTCATTTTTAGTTGCATGACACAATACAGCGACATCTGGTGGTCAAATAATACACACTGTCCCTTTAAATTCTTAAATTTAGGGACTGTGCGATATACATTTTTCAGACCTCTATACTGATACTCAACTCTAGTATAGTAGTCACTGAGATACCCATACTACTTGTACACAAAATTCCTTTTTTTCCTGACCCTCCTACAAAAATAAAACAGACCTGTCCAAAATAGCACAAATAAAATAAAGTATGTATGATTGACAATTATGTTAAATGATTAAAAACTCTCCATAGTTTGTATTATTACTTGTATTTATAGCACTCCCTTTCAGATGCAAGACAGAATACAGCGACATCCAGAGGTCAAACTGTACACACTTTAACAATTGTGGTGGCAAATCAATAATAGCTAAACCCGCTTGGGACATGCTGCAAAAAGTATCACTTACAAAATAGGATGTATCAAATAAACTGTCTATGGTTAAGAGTAAATGTTACATTGTCAAAACAAAAATCTCCATAGGTTGTATTCTTCCTTGTGCTTTTTAGCACTTGTTTTGGTTTGCAAGACACAATACAGCGACATCCAGTGGTCAAACTATACACACTGTCCCTTTTACAATTGTGGTATTAAATCAATAATAAATTAACCTACTCAGGACATGCTGCAAAACGTCAAATGCATCACAAGTCCCTCAAAAGAAGGATGAACAAGCTGAGAGAAACCTTCCCCAGGGCCATCATTACCCCAAACAAGCGCACAAAACTGTGAAAACATATCTTGCGACAATATTGTTTTGTGAACTATTTTGGGGTTTTTCTTGCTGCTGAATGTTATTGCACTTTTTTTCCTTGCCCTATAGTTATGACGCACTACTCTTTTTTTTCGTTCACAAACATTGGACTATTATTATAAGTATGGAAGCAAGTATTTTTCTGCCTTTTATCTTTTTTTCTTTTTCTTTGTTACATGTTTACCC
This sequence comes from Urocampus carinirostris, assembly GCF_059441175.1. Taxonomy (NCBI): domain Eukaryota; kingdom Metazoa; phylum Chordata; class Actinopteri; order Syngnathiformes; family Syngnathidae; genus Urocampus; species Urocampus carinirostris. The sequence continues at coordinate 10,185,326 of NC_142366.1, read as the reverse complement.
TGGAGTGTCATGTCGAATATCATTGCATACAATGTTCACCACCTTGTAATTAATAGCAATTAAGAAAATTCAAATCAATCACTTTCAAAATATGACAAATAACATGAAATTATCAAAAATAGTCTGTAGTTGGTATTCTTCCTTGTGCTTTTTTTTGCACTTGTTTTCGGTTGCACAACCCACCACAGCAACATCTAGTGGTCACACTATACACACAGTATCTTTCAAAATGTGGAATTGTCAGATCAATAATAAATAAACACACTGCAAGAAGTATGACTAAAAAAACCCAACGTAAACGTAAATAGGGTTGACCCACGTGCACAGGGCTGCTTGGAAATTCTTGGAAAGCTCAGAACTGTCAGATTTCTCTCCATGACAGTTGCACAGTTTAAATAAAAATCACTACAAATGGATTTTTGGTTAGCTTTATCGACGAAAAGTTACGTATGTTGCAGAAAACTAGCCACGATCGCTACGTTAGTTGGCATAACCACTAGTATTTACTATTTATGACCAAGCGGCTTCTTATCTTTCCCTGGCATTGAATCAACGTCGTTTACACAAGCTTTCTGTAAATATTATGATCGCTGCAGAAAATGTCATTGATCCTTTGAATATATATGCAAAGAGCAGACTTCAGATGAGTTGCATCGATGATGATCGATTGACAAGCCGTCGCGTGAGCACAATTCACCGCAGCCACCAGGAAACACCAGAAAATAAAACTTTTATTTTTTTTAATTCCTCCCAATACCAAAAAGTTGATCATTATCCTTTGACACTTAATAACGCAAGCGCGCCGCGATCAACTTCTTCAACTCCCTTGACCGCGCTATTTAATTTGATTTATTTTCTTTTATTTTTTAATACGGTCATAAGAGTTCATGGAGGTGCGCGGTTTGACTGACTTAAACGAAATTTGTTTAAAGATTTTAATGCCGAAGCCATGCCGGGTTTCTTCTCTGTGATCACAGACTGGCAGAGATTAACGCAAACTTTTTTTTCCCCGGAGCTCACCCCGTCTCTCATAATTTGAATAACCCCGATATTTTAATTCAAGAAATGAGTAACGGTATGCTTAATTTACACGAAACTTACCCTGGGCGCTTTAACATCCCTTTTGCCGTGTTTTTCTTGACTTTCAACTATTTTCCGAATTTTTATTAATTTTTTTCTCATATTTTTGCTAGACGCGGCGGGCCTGAAATTTGTTTGCTTTCCTATCTTTCGAGCAGCCATTGTATGTGCGCTGCAATGCAACCGCACTTGTATCTAAGTCACGCCCATTTAAGGTTACACTATGTTGAATAAGTGGCTGACACTTTTATTTTTGGTCACGCTTGGAGACACTTTTTAGTGTAACGTGTTTGTGATAGTTGAAAAAGAACTCGTTGTGAGTTTGGAACTGATTTGTATCGACGTTCACAAGTAGTCCGAATATTGCTGCCTGCCAAAAAACTAGGAGGGTGTTAGGTTGTAAGCCTATGTGGACAAGATAAACGCGATTCTATTGGCTATCTAATGCCGTCAGTCGCAAGAACAACACTCTGACCATCCTATTGGCTGACTCCGATGCCAATCATGTGCTACTGCGTTGTTGTTCTTCCTGCTGCACGCTAGCGTAAAGCTATCCAAAAACTATGAATTTTGGGATGTCATTTAATAAATATACGCTTAATTAAAACCCCACACCCACCAAGACAATTACCAAGATTATTTACGGGTAAGTTTAGAAATTGAAATTGATTCTGACGTTTTGTACCATCTACGAACCAAGTTTTCACGTGGAAATAGAGGTCAAAGCATACAAAAACTCGAATCAAATGCCATTTATTTTGTAAAGACTATAATTCAGACTATTGATTCACACCAAACATTACCATTTTCCATTTATGTTACCCTAAGTTATTTGAACGGCTGTAAGTCCTGGTTTTAGAAATTGAAATGTTACAGTATAATCGATTTTAACAATATCATCACATTTCGACAAATTTTCAAAATGTCATTTTATGTGAATGTATATAAAACGTTACCTGCTTAGTCAGTGACCATACTAAGGAAAAACTTAAAATATTTCCCATTGATATAACCAATACTGGTGTGCTATCAAGGGTTAGGCAGGTTACTTTTAAACTCAGAAATAGTTATAGTTACTCTCTACTTCTTTCAAAAAAGTAACTAAGTTAGTTACTGAATTACTCTTTAGTCAGATTAACTAGATTCCAGGGAAAGTTGTGTCCTACTCATATGCACAAAACCTTGGGTGTCCTAAAAAGGCTCTTCGAAATACAATGTATTATTATTACTACTACTACTATTAAGTAACTATTTCTGTTACTTTAAAAATAAGTTGTTTTATATCAAAGAATTTTTTAACTTTCTGAGCAATATTTGGGCCAGTTGGATAGAGAAGAACAGACAGGTGTAACAGAGTTGAAATTTGATTGTTTTGAGTTTTTTTGAATTCTCACAAAATCTGTTTTCATTGCATTACTGTTCAAACTCTGGTACTGCATTCATTTGTTAAGCCACGGGCGTGTGCGACTGTCTTTCTCGTTTGGCACTTTATGGGCTTCTGCGCTTGCCATACCTTCAGCTATATCACCTCATGCTTAAGATGTATGCAGCCGTGCACAGATGCCCTTACTTCTTTGTATTCTTTTGTTTATTGAATGCAGGCAATGAACCGAGTGACTGAACCCTTGTGTCGCGCATGATTGAGGGTCGTTACACAGATAGTTGTGTTATAGAACCTTGTAATATTGATTGCACCTCAGCAGCAACAGATTTATCCTACACTTGAAATGAAACAAAAGTAATTAATAAAGAATACAATCAAATAACAATCAGCATGTACATAATTGTATAACTATCTAGTAGTCGCTCTTTTGAATGGTGACATGTTCCGCAAAGACATGACGTAAACAACTCGTAAAAACAGCGTCCGGTTTGCCGGAAAACGCCCCCCGTTGGTGTTCTGCAGCCAATGTAACGCACCGCTTTTGACTGTCAGCAACGGTAACTGCGTTGTAACAGCAGAAAAGTTATTAGTTCTATTACCTCATTACTGGAAAAATGAAGCAGTAACAGACAAAATTTTCAAATCACTATTGGAGATTTTCTCGTTCTGCTAATTGTATAGATTTGTAACCATTCACCAAATGATAAAACAGGGTAAGTTCACTAGCTGGCAATAATCCAATTGAAAACAACATTCTGACAGTGTTTCGTTTATGTAAAGCCACGTAAACAATAATCAAAGGATCATTTTGTGTCCCAATGCTCTAGGGGACTTGTAGGATAGAGACAAAAGATAAACACAAACTTTAACTTAGTAATATAGAAAAATCATTTTGTCTTTCCATTTTATTTTCTGCCCCACGGTGAAAATGGCTCAAGTGTATTTAGATGTATAAAGTAAATGTCACAGTTGAATCCATCCATAAATAGTGTAATTCTATGCTTCTGGTTTGCTACGTTCAAGCACATCTTGTCTGTAAACACAAGATGCAGAAAAGGAGCCAACTTTTGAAAAATGTAGGAAACAATAGTGTTCTTAGTTTAATTTGGTGGATGACATGAATTAAATCATGATCTATTTAATGTCAAAAAGTTAATACAGGAAATGATTTTTTGCAAACTGATGTCGCCTGTGCCTTTTTCCAATCGGATAATGCCCAAATGTATGTATCTGTTGTTCTTTGTTTGTCTTTAAGCATGCAACATTTTATTTGATTGCTCCATAAATCCAACATTCTTTCCGTTCTGTTTAATTTCTCCCTGTAAACACAGTCAATGATAAACTACAGTTACAGTACAAAAAAACCCAAAAGAATTTAGAAGTTCTCACCTTGCTTGATGTGCTTCTGAACAGATACAAATGGAGAAGAAAGTCAGAAAAGTCCAGAATCAAGACCTAAATCCTTGCATGGAAGTAAGCCTAATCCTTTTTGTTGGTCACAATATTTTTTATTTGTAATTTTAACCATTATTGATAATCTATTTGTGTTTTTTTAACAGGAAAGTGATGCTTCCCAGACATGTTTGGACTCTTCTAGTTACAACAAGGATATGTGCACAGCCTACTTCCAAAGATACAAGAACTGTAGGAAATACTGGGTATCTATTCATCTCCTTTTTTCTGAAAATGACTGGCTACAACCAGCAACAGTGATTAGATTGAATATGCACGTGAGGAGTCTGTGCTTGCTCCAACAACTTCTTCTGAACGTAGGCTGTCTCTCAGTTGAGTCACATTTCTTCAAAATATGGTTTACTGTGCGGTAGAACCCTGGGATACGAGATTAATCTGTTCTGAGGTGGGGGATTGGCAAGTGAAATTGCCGTATAATGAGGAATAAAAACCTAGGATAATTAGCCAATGCATTCCGAACCCTCGGTACCCAAAAACAACATTAACATCTTATTCCACGTTGTTGAAGGAAAAGAGGATAAGGCAAAGACACCGAATCCAGAAATCAATTTATTTTAACATACTTTATTTTGTGTTAAGACCAGTATTTGGTGACATTTCAACAATACAAATATGTTCATTGCTTTAGTTATCTACCTCGAAAAACGGTCCCACACGTGAATGCCACTTTTATTGTTGAATAGCATCTTAATCAAAAAATGAACGTCTTTACCAACAATGCGCTCGGGCTCTTTCTTTGTTTTCAGCACAACATAATGATAAACAGAAGGAGAGAGGGTATCAAACCTGATATGCCGACTGCTACCGAAAGACAGGAGATACTTGCTGGAATCGGAGGAAAGCCATATTGAGGAGCCACCGAGTTCAATCGGAGACATGACAAGTTTTTCACGTGTTCCCTTTATGCTCCAGCAATTCATACTGCATGTGAAATGACTTCTAAGAATTGATTTTTGTGAAATTTGTCATTGTATAGTCAAGTTCCATTAAAACACTTTTCTTTTGTAAAAACGAATGTACAAAGCTCATATGTTGGAGAATAAAAACGTTTTTGAAAAAAGTTCAACGTTTTCAGCAAGATTCCATTAAGAAAAATCTTCTTACAGGGACATCAATTGTCTTAAAGTATCAGTGGACCGCATCCTTGTCCCGATGACAGATGCTCAAAGGTTTTTATGAAACAGATCTTGGAAAGAACTCTTCTTGGTGTGCTCAAACCCAGACCTAAAAATCAAATCAAGCACAAACTTAGGTTCACGCAATAGTAGAGGAGTGCATGTAAGTTTGCTAAAATTAACTGTGATGTTTACTACATTGTACTAATAATAACTTTCATTTCTATTAGTTAACACCTCACGCTTCAGAAATAGTGCGAAAATGCTAGCATGATTTTAAATTGCTAAACTTCTTAGTTTACTGAGCTAAAGAACAGCAGTGAAATGTGCATGCGATGTAAAATAATTGCATTTTTTTCAGTTGTTTTTGTGTTAGCTGTTTCTCAATGGGCCGTTCCTTAATGCCCTCCTTGACTTTACGGCTGAGTATTTATAGCAAGGCATCTTAGTGTCTGCCCTGATTATCGCAAAGATCACAGTGTACGTGTCTTCAGAGTGGATTAAGTCGCTGTAGGAGGATCACAGAAATACCATGGAGGGAAAGGTTTTTCATTTTCCTGGTGTGCTCAAGAGCCTCAACAATATTGATGAAGGAAAGGATTATTGATTAAAACATGGGACCCTTAAAACAGGAGGAATGAACATGGCACCTAGATTGGATTAGGACCTTAAAGTCCATCTGAATTTTAGTTTGTGTGGGCGTCAAGAATAGGAAACAACATGGGAGCAGTGCTCAGCTGGTTTTCTACACACTTTTACATTTTGTTAGTGGATACAGCCTGTGCAATAATACATGACAAAGTAAGTATAACTTCAACATTTAAAACATTGTACCTTGATATACTAGACCTGATGGGTATGGGTTCCGAAGAAATTGGACCATGCAGATGAAAATTATAATTCCTTGCTCTCTTTACTTTTCTCAGAATATGAAGAGTTTGTATTGCTTTTGCTTAATTATATTCACATGATGTTCTTAAAATTATTTTTTGGTTAGCGGGTCATTGAGGCACCCTAACCAGGTGGCAGAACCTACTCTTGGGTCTCTTGAAAGATGCTTCAAAATCTCAAAAAGGTTATCATATTTTGAGGTAGCTGCCATCGCTCAAACAATTGGAAAATGATGGCTCTCTGAAGCCAGCGCAGCAAAACCTACTAAAAGAAAATCAATACTGAAGTTAGCAACAGACCTGTTCTCAATGAAAGCAATGCAACCTTACTGTTCAGTGTTTTTTTTCACTTAATTCCAATATTTCTTATGTTTATCCCCAGCCGAAAAAATCCCTCGAAGAACCACCTCAATTATTTAGAGGGTGTGGAGTCGAAGATTGTGGCTCAGGTGATAGTGTTGTTAATCTGTGCCAGAAAACGACTGGAAGAAGTTACATGATTCCAGATTCAGAACTTGGTTGTGAAGTGGAAGATTCTATCAATGCTCTTGTGGAGGTTCAGTCCACTTTACCAGATGGATTCTCCGTGACTCTTAATAGAAACAGAAGGATAAAGTCTCTATCCCTCCAGCACTGTCACAGAAAGATGGTTGACATGCATGTGGGAAATAACCAAAAGGCTGAGAAGACAATCACAGACAATTCTGCCGTCCCTTTGAAATTCGGCATCAGGGATGTGCATTCAGTGGATAGCCCAGGGGAAGAAAGGACCAAAATACCACAAGAGAAAACACAATCAAGTACCACTCAAGTTAGCATCGAAGTCAGTGAAGTGATGGAGACAAGTGGACGAAGCACAATCAAATCCGGAACCTCTATATCAAAGGTAACTAAAGTACCATCATGCTTTAAGAATAATGGAATGATATCCCACCATTGCGCTGGGGATGATAGAAACGTTTCCAAGCACAAGGTTATATTATGTTATTTTTGTATTGTGAGTGGCATAGATCAATGATAATAAGACAGTACTGTAATGAAAAATAAATATTTTCATTCTGACAGAGGAAATCCAGAGTTAGCCGTGGACCCAAAAAGCCATTTGGACGGTTGTCCCTCAAGGACCACTGCTTCTCACAAAGCACCCCGGTTGGTCTGGATTGTCTGGGTCGGAGAAGACGTATTACAAACTTTTGTAAGTACTGATTCAATCTCTTATGCAGTTAAATTTATTTTATACTAAACATGCATAATGAATCACTTTATATATGTAACACAAAATTTTAACTTAACAGTGAATTGAAAAAAAAAAAAACTTGCAAATTACATTGTAATGTATGTGTATGCAATTTAACGTTATTAATTCCTTTAAAAAGATATTACAGGTACAGTGTGTATTGTTAGGGCCTTCTACTGGTAAATAACACTCAATAACAATATTGATTTATATAGTGCGCAAAAATAAAAGAAATAGAAAAAATCTTGAGAGCTTGCATACTAGCTCTTAGCCGACACACTCCATATCTATTTTGTCCATGGATTTCAGACAACTCAAAGATTTCCTTCTTCATTTCTGGGTACTGTCAAAGACATTTCCTTTTTTCTCCAGGCCTAGTGTGTTGTAGAAATAATTTTACAAATTAAACGATAAAAATCTCGAAATTTAATGTGCACGTTTGCCCCTTTGATTTTGTCGATCCGGTACAAGCCACGCCTCATCTCCAAGTGCTGCCTACCATTCGCGAATGATGACAAGCAACCAAATATGTGAATACAAACGGAGCCCCTGATTTCAGTATTTTATCTTATACATGTAAACATGGATTAGATGCCTGTATATGCAGTAGTGAGAATATTAGTACAGTACTCAGTACTCTGTCCTTGAGACGGTGCCAGTGTTACTGTATTCAGTTGAATTTTCTATTTATTTTACATAACATAAGCCTAACCTAGAGGGACCTGACATTTCCGCCATCTAGCTGCTACGGGTACCAAACAACGCAAAACCTTGTGAAAGGCTTGTCAAAAAATTAGAAGAAATATGGTGCTGTTTGGTTGATTTGGTCTCCATAGTTTGAATTCTTACTTGTGCTTTTGGCACTTTTTCGGTTGCATCACACAGTACAGCGACATATAGTGGTCAAATAATAAACACTGTGCCTTTAAGGATAAACTGATATAGGATTTCAAAATACCTTTTCTGGAGATTAGCTGTGTGTGTTCTGCATTTGTATTAACTAACATGAAAATGGTGGAAAAAAAGTATAAGTTGCCAGAAAAGATTCATTCTATCCATCCATCCATTTTCTGCACTGCTTATCCTCAGTAGTGTTGCCGGGGGTGCTGGAGCCCATCCCAGCCATCTTCGTGCAGTGGGCAGGGGACACCCTGAACTGGTTGCCAGCCAGTCGCAGGGCACACAGGGACAGACAATTCGCTCGCTCAGTCACACCTAGGGACAATTTGGACCAGCCAATTAACCTGACATGCATGTTTTTGGAATGTGGGAGAAAACTAGAGTGCCCAGAGGAAACCCACGCAAGCACAGGGAGAACATGCAAACTCCACACAGGAGGTTTGATCTCATGACCTCAGAACTGTGCCACACACACGCTAACCACTACGCCACCGTGCTGCCCAAGATTCATTCTATTTTTACACAAACCTATATTTATAATACTGAATTTTTGACATTTGTTTCCACAAAATTAATCTATGATGCATTTTTAATAAAGCTGTACAGAATTAGGAACTTTTTTTTACCCGCTGCCGCCATCTCGTGGCTTATGTCATCATTGCAGCCGCAGTCATTTCGTTAATGATGCACAGGCAAGTATGTGCATTTCTTAGACATGCTTGAGTAAACTGTACTTTTTTCATCTTAGGGTTGGGGTTGGCGTTTGGACTGTACTTGAATCAGGCTTTTTCTTGCTTTCACCATTTTCATGCTACACCAAATAGAAACAAAAAAAAACCCTGTAGGACAAGCATCATATCAGTCTCCAGCGGTCCCCCCAGGCCCTTTCCCTCAAACCTAGTGTATTATCCACCTAACAGCTTTGCTGAAAGTATGATAAAAGCAGATAGGCACTGTGGAAAATAATAATTCACCTCACCTTTAAATTGCTCGATTCTGTATATTTAGCTTTATCTTTGCATATATATTTATATTTATACCTTATTGTGTATTATCTTGCAATTCAGGATGGCACTTATTATGTTATTGTTCATTTGGGATGTTTTAATGACAATCAATTTGATTCTGTTTATTGTTCAAATCCAGCATTTAAATAATTTTTTGACAATTTTGAATTGTTCCTAATGCAGATTTATTTTCATTATCAAACTACAATTATGAAAATAATTTGACAAAGTGAGTTACTCACTCCAGATACTTATTTCTAGATTCATACAGGTGTTTTAAGTCCTTTCAAATACTTTAATTTAGTGTTGTCTTTTCAAGGATTGAAAAGTGCTTGAATTTTGGATCAAGTGCTTGTAAATGCTTGAAATTGTTGCAATGTTTCTCAACAAGTCTGCTTAAAAATGTTGCAGATACTGCTCTCTGGTGGCTTTGCTTTGCCATTGCATTTCTTCTTTCCTCATGATTAACTGAAGCTGGCATTAGTTTGTACGACACTGTCCTATGAACTGTCATCACCTTCTACGGGTCATGCCCAAGAGAACAGGTGCATGCTACACATAAACAGGACACTATAAAATGTGTATTAGTGCAAGGATTACGTATCAATAATGGACATTTATAATGAGGCATGCAAATAATTAAAGTAGTGTTTCCCTATGATAAATTGTAAAGGGAAAACTTCCTGCTACTGAAAATTCAAACGACTTTAAACTCACTTTTACCTAACAACAATATGGAGAGATATTTGTTTTTCCAAAAATATTTTCGCGATTTATTTGAAATCTAAAAATTATGTCTTGACAAATGAACACGGAAGATTAAAAATTACATATGTAAATTGCATATACTGTATATTTTTGTCTCTGCAAAATACATGATACACACCAGATTTTTTTCTTTTCATTGTACTGGAGAAATTGGAAAATTAGTTTTGAAAATCCTTAAAAACTACTTGAATTTAAAACCCTGTTATTTATTCCAACAAAAATTAAATTTCTATTGATCTATCTAGCTATAAATCTGTGTGTATGTGTGCGCACGCATCTCCCTGGAGAAAACGACACCAGCCACCACCGGCGCTGACTTTTTAATGCCCGCACATGCAATTGCCTGCCATTGACATAATCGAGACTCAGAACCCCCCCGCGAATACCCCGGTGATGTCATGTTATACTGTAGAACGAGAGATGGAGAGAGGGGAGCGCGTGTAGCGGTTGCGAGAGAGGGCAGTGTGCAAATGGGGCGGAGAGCGACACAGAAACAGCAGAGAGAGCGGAATGGAAGCAAGGATGGCTTGCTGTAACTCCTGCCTTACACGCGCAGTGAGAGAAATAATCAAGCCGACAGCTGACGCTTACCTCAGCGAATTGTGCAGCGTTGTCATCCGTCTTGGCGCACCCACCGTAGCGGCAGAATAAACGACCGGTTGGGCCGCCCCTGCTTCGTTTTTATATAGCTCCATACGTTTGCCTCCCTCGTTGTTTGCATGAAAATGCGGACCCATCAAACCTCAGAAGGGAGTGCGCCCCTGCCCAAGGACAGTTGTGGTAGCGGCGGCAGCTCAGGGGAGTCGCCCGGGTCTGACTGTCATGGAGCATCACTGACAAGCGGAATTATGGACAGCATGGGGGACGCTGGTCTTGGGGTTGGTGGATGTTTCAGGGGATTTGATGGTAGCTTGAGCGGCACTTTAAGGGGTGTCCTGTCTCGGTATTGGAGCTTAGAGAGTCTGCACTCCACAACAGGTAAATGCACGTTACCTTTCTTCTTTACATCTATTTAAAATGACAAGCTGAGAGTCAGTCTTACCTTTTGTGGGCATATGCATCATCATGTCAAAATGACTGGCATGTTGCAACAGGTTTGCATTTTGTATTTAAGTTTGTGTCTTTTGCAAGAGAGAGAGACAGGAACAGTGTCTCATTTGGTTTTAGGTTGACAAGTACAATTAGCATCATGTGATGTGAGATGTAATTTGAATATTTTAGGTCAAAGGTCAAGTTGACTGTAAACGTGTTAATACTAGCTTTATTTTACATAAAAATTAATAGCCTGTACACTGTTCACAGATCCCTTAACTGCTAGGATTGTAGGGACATTACTTCCTATAGTGTGTCTTGAGCAAATACAGCCTCACAGTTCACATCCCCTCTCTCGGCTGTTTTTTGGGCTAGGGGTTTGCTCCCCCACATGGAACAGATAATACTGGTTTCCATGGTTACCAGCAGCAAGATAAGCCTACTGATCTGATTCGGATACAGTACATTCATCATCTGCTTGCTGTCTTTCGGTGTAAAGCGTCATCCTGCTCTTCAGAGATGAGATGGACCTCGGCATTGATGGGCAGCGGCGTAGACTTTTAAAATAAACAAGAAGACATGAATGAATTTTGAACTTGCCTGGAAAACAGGAGATAACTACAAAAAGAATCACAATGCCATATTACAAATCTGTTCTAAACCCCCTTACCTGAGCCTTTTAATGAAAATTCATAAGTTATAAAAAACAGATCCACCCTAAATGGTATGGTAATCAAAGAATAGCCACATGGGCTGATGGTGATAATGACTTAAATGCTTAATAACAAACTGGAATCGTTTGCAATATCCTTTGCAGGTGTCCAATATTAAAAACCAAAACAAGCAGAATTAACCTTTCAAAATCATAAAAACCCCATTTTTAAATGAATATGCAGCAGTGGTTTCCAATCTCTAGCCCCACTGAATACACAAAAAGATGTCACCTGCCACTAACAAAACGGTTTGATATGTGCTTTTGTGAATACAATGAACCCTCTTTTCCCGTGGGGTAATGTCCTGAAAAGAACCCCTGACAGGCAAGATCTATTAAGTAGAAACTTTTTTTAAACAATTATATACATTCAAATACCCTGAAACAAAAATGAACCCTTTTACAGACTCAAGCATTTTTTTTACTATAGCTCTGTAGAAATGTCCCCGCCCCACATAAATAGCTACTGTCCTGTAAATAAAATTAATCATCGATGTGAACTGAAAGTAGAGAGATTGTTTAGCCAATCAGAATGCAGAACACAATGCAAATAAGAAAAGTAGTGACACCTTGAAAAAAGAATCTTGCAATAGCGAGGGTTCACTGTATGCCAATGAACTGTTTACTATTAAATAGTTTAAAACAGTTGATGGCGAATAAAGGTGAGTTCATTGTGACATGGTATAAATTCTAAAAATATGAAATGAATGATTAAGCTGCTGTTCAGTGCATAAGATTTTCTTGTGGTTTTAAGAGGCTGCACCCTCCCAGATATTGTACAGTTCTTTACCATTTCAATTGTAAAAAGCTACAGGTATTTTTACATAACTGTCTTTTTTTATCTCATTCTTTATACAAAGAAACCTAAACAGTGAACAATTATGTTATTTTCCTAAAATAACCAGTGATAGGCAAAATCCGTAATTTACAAACCTTTATTTTTACAATTATAGTACAATTAAATATTCTATTTCACATTCAAGCCAAAGAACAAACCCTTTTACTGGTCAAAGCATTTGTTTCACCAATGAAAGTACTGTATAGTGTTCCTGTAAACGTTTATTTTTTTATCATTTTCTTACCAATAACTACTCTTTTGAGGACTGCTAAGCCAATCAGAATACAGAACAGAAAGCATGCAGAAAATCTGCAAAGCAGCAAGACTGTGAAAGGGGAATCTTGGTACTGGATAGCGAGGGATTACTGTATTGTAAGAATAATTTAAATGCATTTTCTGTGATTGTACCTGCAAGTAATGGGGGAACTGAATAAATCAACTACTGTGAAATTCGGACTATAAGGCGCACCTTATTATAAACCACACCCAGTACATTTTCAAAGGAAAAAAACATTTTGTACACACATAAGCCGCACCTGACTATAATCCACATGTGCCCACAATGAAACATGAGATATTTACAAAGAAAGACACAGAGTTTTAATAATATACGGTACCTTAAGCCCTTAACGTTCCGCCGGCCCGTCGGTGGGCCACCAAACTTGTGATATACAAATATGTGTCTGTACCATATCACCAGTCACAAAAATACGTCATGTCACTTATCACTGGAAAGCTTAAACTCTTGGGATTTAAGATACGAGGACCATTTCAAAATATACGCGTCCAAGAAACATCACAATAAGTCTGAAACAAGATACCTGAAAACTATAAAGCCAAGGTGACTCACCATTATGTCCGCTGTCTTTGAATGCCCGCGAAAATCGAGAATAGAAAAGAATCAAGAATAATCCATAAAATCCAACTGTGGAAAATATTTAATCCAAAACGGACGGTAATGCAGACAGATAAATAGGAATCTTCCCTAAACATTTCTGCTTCGTTGGACGTTGCTTCTTGTTATCCGTTCTTTTCGCCACGATATTTTTGTTTATAAATAAACAGACTCGTGAAATGATTCCCATTATGGTAGTAAGCGCTCCCCTTTTAACTGACACCTTTTTCATGATAAGGTTCCTTTCATGCTAGTTGTAATCATCTAAAAAGCGCAAAGTTACATTAAACTCACGTCTTCCTCGACACATATTTTCCACCTGTCCCACTCAGACCTTTACTACTCGGGTACCAATGGCTGCCGTTCGAAAAAATGCATAATTTATCATTGCTAAGCTGTAGGGATGAAAGCTTGAGAAAAAAGTCGCGGCTTACGGTCCGAATTTTACGGCACAACTAAAAGTCAGGCCACGCCCACCACAATTTCAACTAGTTACCCCACCTTGAGTTTGTCTTTTCCCATTGATTTTCCCTGCTGTTTTCTGTTTCTTAAAAGAAGCTTGAATGTTTTTTATGATTATACTGACTGCTGTTTTAGTCAGAACTCCTTCCACATTTTTTCGAAGCCCAAATTCCACGTACATTAAAACGGCCCGAAAACTTTGATGCCACCATCGCTATGCCTAAATTGAGGCATGATGTTCTTTTGGCGATAGGCAATGGCGCATTTGCGCCAAACATGGATCTACTGCCAAAAAGTTCAAAAGTGTTTTTTTCTGACCGCAGAGGATTTTCCCCCAAGGCCATTTCTGGGTGGTTTGTTCGAAACATGGTTCTGACGTCGGTCAGAAGGTAGTTGGTGCCAGAGAAGTAGAGTTCGCCTACCAAACTATAAGAGTTTCACCGGAACAATTTCTTCATGAGAAACTGAAGCGTGGACGACAAGCATGTCTTAGAGCATCAATCACTAAAAAATAACCCACGAGGCTTTCTAGGATGTAGGTCATTATACAATCCCTATCTAGCCACCTCTACTGATGATTAGACCATTTAAGTTTGTGGAGATGTTTTTTTTTTCATGACTCTTTGTTACAGTGACCCTAAAAGAAGGATATTTTTATGTAACACTTTCCGTGAAGTGTATATCTCAGAGTATTTCTGGGAACTGGATTGTAAAATTTGTTCTACTTTTTGGACAAACTCCTCTGTTTGCATGCCCACGGATTCTTTAACCGCCTGGGTCGTAGGGTCACTACTTCATGTGGTGTGTCTTGCCTTGCAGTGCCCATGCCTTTCCAGGCCGGTTTTTGGGGTAGGGGCTTGTTCCCCCCACATGAAACAGTAGTATTGGTTTCCATGGTTACCTGTAACAGGAGAATCCTCCTGATGTGATTCAGATACAGCACCTTCACCATCAGGTCAACAACATTATTCTGTGTACAGCAAAACGCCACTATTCAGAGATGAGCCGGACCTCGAAAATGACGGGTAGCAGCTTTTGTTTGACAATAATGATACTAGATCCTAAATCACAAGAGAAAAACTATTTAGTTCCGAAATTTTGAGTATCACATTGTACAATGCGGATTGCATATGTGGCTTTCATATTTTTGATGAAAAAGAAACTTGCTGTGGTGATGGCATTACTTTGCTTTTGTGACATATTAAATGCACAGGTACATCTCTTTAATTACTGCACCTTATTTAAATAAATCAATTTATCATATCCAATCTTTGCTGTAATGGAAAAACAATAAATAATGAACACAAGTCAAATTATAACTGACGAACTTAAAACTTAAATCCTGATAATAGGCCATGAGCCACAGCACAACACACCTTATTACCAAACCGCATTTTGGTGTACTTATACAACAATGAATATACGTGCATAGTCTCTTCCTTTTTGTATACTGTATATAAATTTGATTTTATTGTATCCTGTTTTAACCTCTTTTATAAAAAATGTACACTGGGTTGCAAGGAAAAGTTTAATAAAGGCAATATTGAATCCTAAATCTTGAAAGCCATATAAAAATATTTTACACACTGACAAACAGACAATACTGATCTTAAAAGTCAATGCAAAAAGTAATTTTCATTGAAGAACACAAAGCACCTAAATCTTTTTGGTCAGTGAGTCTGGAGTGCTTCCCGCTGGCGTTTAGCCATTTCTTTTTCCGCGTCGCTTACTCGCCTTTACTTGCAGAAGTAAAGCCCGGAGTGTGGAAAAAAAACAGAGTGCCTTTAAAGACAATGGAGCATTCCGACTTTTTGGGTCACACACGATTTCTGTAGTGCTTTTCGATTGTCAAATGTTGATTGCGTACTTCTCATTAGGCATGCATTGTCCACACGTTGTGAGCTGCAACTGCGTTTTTCTGTGATGGCTTTGATAAAGTGTGACAGCAAGAGTATTTTTAGCTTCTTTGATAGGTAGCCACCAAACGCAGGCTCTCTAGGATAAAACAAAAGAATAGCGCTGCGAAATTAGATCTGCTTACGGATTTGAAATGCAATATTCAGCCTCTTTCCATTTTGTACTCGTTCTTTGCAGAGCTCGGGCTTGCAATCGCTGAACTTAATCATTGTATCACAACATTGATATAATGACAATAAAGACAATTCAACACAAGGCCAGGACTAGGACTGACTTTTTAAGTCCAGAATTGGAGGACGCATAAATCATAGAAACAAAATAAAAGCTAGTTTGATACTCTGTTTTACCTTTATTGCAGCAAATCAAATCTAGTGGTTTAGCTGTCATGTGAATTGCATAAAAAAATACATTCTTAAGCTAATGTTGAAAAGGGATGCTTTGCCATCATATGTAATAAACCAAATATTGACATGCTTTTTTTATTCAAAACTCAAACAAATCAATGTTAATGTTTGTGCTTTTAAAAAAGGCGTTCTGATTGTGAGAAAATTAATCCAAGTATAAGAAGGGAATAAAAAACTGAATTATGTAGGAGTGTTTTCCGACTTATCTTGCCCAGCCCATTATCTGCGCAATTTGCTTGATGATGTTGTTTCTGTAATGATGATGTCATTTTTGAGTCATGAATCTTGTTTCCTCTTGCTTTAGACATCTAAAAAGGTTTTAGTTCTTCATTTTTATTACCCCCATTACTTGTCTTTATTGTTTGTTTATTGTGTCATCAATTACAAAGACAACAACAAAAGTACAATTTTTATATTATATTTGCTATTAGAGATAACTTTTTATACAAGTGTATGTATTTGTAGTTTGGTTTTTGAATATGTTAGGAAAGAAGTTAGAGCAGGGATCACTTGGTGGCTTTCTCTCTTCAGGCAGTAAGGCCCCTTTTGGCTGTTAACCCTTAGTTGTACCGTTATGCAGTTTCGAGAGCGTTCTCCATTCGGGCCCCGGTGCTGTGGAATGCTCTTCCCCCTGAGATTCGATCTGCAACCTCAGTGGAAATGTTTAAATCTAAGCTTAAAACACACTTCCACTCTATAGCATATGAATAACCTATATTTTATGTTGACAATATCTGTGTATTATTTGCCCTCATGTAAGTTTTAGATCAGGTGATGGTGTCATACTAGTCTGTGGTTTGCAATAATCTGTGTTCTGTGCAGCCCTTTGAGACTCTTTGTGATTAAGGGCTATACAAATAAACTTGACTCGACTGCATCCACCTGCACACAACACCTAAGCATTCACTTAACTACGTAAACGTGGCTTAAAGCATTTGTAACCTTCTGGTCACTGGTTCTGAAAATAATTCACCGATGATGGATCAGTGAAGGATGAATTTTCTAGGAACATTGATTTGTAACTGACATGATGTTTTAGTGGTTGAGCCTATTTTAACCATACTAATAATAGTTAAAACCAGTTAATAGTACAACGATAACATAGTAACCTATGACATAAGTTTTTAATTTGGAAATGGATGTCAAACTGGTAGCCTTTTGTGCTAATTAGTAACAAAAAAGTAGGCCTGAGCTTCTAAAAAGTTGATGAACTTTACATTAGGGTTTATCACATGCACTGCAGGCAATTTACAAAAGTGTTCGATATGTAGCACACATTTAATCGAACAATCCCGTTCCTTTCGCACGCATTGACCCTGTTTTCATTCTGCAGCACCTCTGCCTGACGGATCCTCCCAAAAGTCCAGGTCTGGAGAAGAGCTGGGCAGTGAGGAAGACTTGCTGTATGAAGAATTCTGCAGTTCTGTTCACTGTTTCGGGCATCCAGGAGGAGGTGGGGGCGAGCAGCTGGCTGTCAATGAGGTATTCTTGTGTCATTTATATCTTCTTTATCAGAATACTAGATTCATGTAGACAAAGGGTATTGATATTTATATTATCCATTCCCTTAATTAGCATATTCTGAACTCCCAGACTGTGTATTTTTGACAAATACCCATGGGTTGAAAAACTTGGTTTTATTTTACATGACATGAGCCTCATCTGGAAGGAGCTCAAATAATAGTTAGCCATCTTGCTGCTAAAGGTAGCCAAAAGACAACAACCTTGAGAAAGGTTGGGCAGAAAAAGGAAAAGAAAAACTGTGCTTTATGGTCACTTTGATTCACAGTAGTTTGTATTTCCCCTTGCGGTTTTTTTAGCACTAGTTTTAGGTTTCCCTACAACAAAACAGAGTCATCTCATCTCATCTCATTAGCCGTACCGCTTATCCTCATTAGGGTCGCGGGGGGGCTGGAGCCCATCCCAGCCATCTCCAGGCAGTGGGCAGGGGACACCCTGAACTGGTTGCCAGCCAATCGCAGGGCACACGGGGACAGACAACTCACTCGCTCGCTCATTCACACCTAGGGACAATTTAGACCGGCCAATTCACCTGAAATGCATCTTTTTGGAATGTGGGAGGAAACCGGAGTGCCCGGAGGAAACCCACGCAAGCACGGGGAGAACATACAAACTCCGCACAGGAAATCTGGAGCTGGATTTGAACCCACGACAGGTTCCCATGACATGAACTGTGCCGCACAAGCGCTAACCACTGCGCTGCCGTGCTGCCCCAAAACAGAGTCATCAAGTGGTCAAATAACACACACTGTCCCTTTAAGGCAAAATCTGTGTTGAGGAGTAAACATTTTTATTTCTGGGTTTTGTCACTTATTATATTTCATGTGTGATTGGATGTTTTCAAGCTCCACATGGTCCATGTCAAAAGGTGAATATGAAATATTGTGTTTTTATCAAAAATTGTAAAAAAAAAAAAAAAAAAAAGCTGTTAAAGAAAATTATGTTGCTAAGTGGAAGTCTGTCATGTGTACCTTGTCAGCAGGCTAACTTATTCAACTATTTATCTATAAGGTGCAGTCCGTTATTATCTATATATTTGATATACTTGTTATTGTCAGGGGAGTTTGGTATTACCTTTCCAGACCTCTACTTAACTCATCAGTAGTCCTCAATATTGTTACCAGATAGCAATATACATTGCACTTAAGTTTCAGTTTTAAACATATACCTTTAATTCACAGTCCAATTTTCATTACATTACATTATTGGTGTCGTCTGCCTCACATACTGATTGGCTGAAAACAAGCGTTCCCATCTCAAGGTTTCTTCATTTACCTCATGTTGAGGTTTTGAGTTTTTTCTTGCCCTCATGTAGGTTTTAGATCAGGGGATGTGTAATAATAGTCTGGAGTTTGCAATAATCTGTGGTATGTACAGCCCTTTGAGATACCATGTGATTGAGGGCTATACAAATAAACATGACTTGACTCTTTCGAGTTAAATGTCGACGTGTTCTTGGGCAAGACACTGTACCCCTTATGACTCCGATAAGCAGGTAGGCGTCTTGCATGGCTGTCGCCGCTATCGGTATGTGTTTGTGTGTGTGAATGGATTGGTGTGAAGCACATTTTAAAGCACTTTGGGAGGTCTTCATTGACTTGAAAAGCGCTAAATAAATGCAGACCGTTTGAAATTAAAATCATAAAATACAATATTTGTAATTACAATTTTCATTACTATGTATTAGCCAATACTGATATCAGCCTCCATTGAGCACTAAAACTTTGAAGATGGTTTTGGCCCCGATTCTGGTACTTGTTATGGTTACACACCTAAATATAAATAATTGGTATTGTTTATTGTGTTATTCAGATTTATAGAGTTGTGTGCAAACCAGAGGTGAAGGATATATTTATTTTGTCCTCAAGACTCGTTTTATTTAAAGAAACAATTTTTGTGCTGGAAAATGTTTATCTCAAAAACACTTCTGCAACATGTGATATTTCAGAGATTTTTCTTTTCGTGCGATGCAGACAATAAACGTATTTTGTATAACGCACATTTATTGTTACCTGAAAAAAAACTTAATATTTGGGTGCACGTTAAACACAAGGTATTATTTTGGTATATTACCATTTTCATGCAATGATTGGTGAGTCTAAAAATGTCGTTGACCACAACCGCAAAACACGGGATGCAATGGGAATCAAACCCGGGTTGCGGTGGTAGGTGCCCGATATCTTAGCCACTAGTCATATACAAAACACTCGAAAAGGCATCAGATTTGATCTCATGATCACAATATTTTTCATCACAGTACCAGGGACAAATTTGAGAGAATTTAGAAAACAAAGTTGTCCAGAAATATATAAAAGAACTTTAAAAAGCACGATGAGGGAAACACCTCTTTGGTGTATCTAATGATGACTCGGACTTTGAAGGATATGAAATAAATACATTTCAATGTTCATGATAGTATTGTGTTCATTGTTTATGTTGTCAATAAATGATTTTAATTATGGCCACACATATTCAGCAACCTTTGTCATTTAGAGTTTAAGCTGAGAACAAGTGAAACAAAATTCTATCCGGATTTTAATCAAAAGTCATGGGTGCTTCTACCCAAGTGCACATTAAAAATGAATAAATACGGTAATGTGAAATTGGAAACCAGCACGCATGCACAAGCGATTTTAGCTCGTTGTTGTGCTCCCGTCTCCGCCATCCTCCATTTATATGCCTCTCCCCGACAACCCTCCCCCACTCCCGCCTCCCCTCTTCAGGGGTTGCTAAGGCACAGCCTCAGCCGTTCTGGTATCCAATGCATGCTCACCTACTCTCCCTCCCCATTGGCTGATGGCCCTGCAAAGGCGTGAGCAGAAAAAGAAAAGCACGGGAAGGCAAAAAAGGAAAAAAGGGCGATCCTGGAGGGCTCAGACAGAGCTGCTGCCAGACCACAGAGCATCCTTTTTACCAGGAAAATCTGTGTGGAAGCGTTTTTCGGGGATACTGGATGCTTTTTCTTTCGATGGAACTCAAAAAAGACAACCATAAAGGAAAAAGATAGACACATGATGGACAATAAGAGATTTACAAGGCATAAACAGTCAAAACGCAGCATCGACTTCTTCCGTAAGTCCTGATGTTTTAAACAGCAGGAAAAGAAAGGAATAACAAGACTCTGTTCTGCGCGGTCGCCACAAATAGCGCCACATCGCGCATCCACTATCACAGAGCCTCAACGAGCAGGCCGAGGGCTCCAGCTAACGTCAAAGTGGCAGGAGGAGGAGAAGAGGAGGTGCCGGCCACCACCGAGAAAGGGAAAGGAAAAGACCGACACCGAGGAGAAGAAGGCCTTGAGGACGCCGTTTGGTGCGGGGGCTCGGTGCTGACGGTGAGCAGGCGGAGGAGGCGAGCGGCACCGGAGCCGGAGGAGTCGGATACGGCAGAACTGATGGCCCGGGGTGGAGGTTCGGGAAGGTGGAGCAGGCAGAGGATGGGATTGGTCAACACGGTGCTGCGCTGCAACCTCCCGCCAGAGACGCAAAAGGTGGTGGTCTTTTTCATCATGATGCTGCTCATCATCATCAACGTGGTGCTCATGTTCCTCCTGGCGTTCCAGTAGGACCAGCCACGACGAGAATGTTTTCATCCTTAAGGACAGCATGGCTTTTGAGGTGGAAAGAAGATCTTTTGTTTTGAAGTGACGCGCACGATCGACTTTGCCTATACAGTAGTACCTTTTTATACAAGTACCTCTTAACACGAGCATATCGGTATACGATTGTTTTGCTCTTGCTTGCTATATGCAGGAAAATCCAGTCTGCGAGCAGTCCCAGAGGCTACCACTAGAGAACGCTTACAGCTCGTGATTGCTTACCGCCAGCATCAGCTCATCAAGTTTGCGCATGCAAACTACTACAGGCAAAAAACATTAGAAAATTGTGCTGGAAAGATTTTTGTCTTTAATTTTAATGTGTACAGTAAGTGCTTACGTATCAACAGACTCTCGGATTTCATACCTGTCAACCTCTGCCAATTTTTCCCTTAATTAATTAATGCAAATTCTCCTTATTAAAGCGATAATAAACCTTACAAGCACAACATGGCCCCTATTTACTCACAGCTAAACAGAATATGTAGCATTCCTCGACAATATTAACAATGTACGATTTTTTTACTATTTAAATGTGTTATCAGTCATTAGAAAGATGCAGTTTATAGCTTTTCACTTGGATGCGTTGGGGAGGACGGAAGTGGACCAATTTGTTTTTATTTATTTCACTTGTAAAATTCCGCTCGTTACACAAGCAATTGGAGCTACAAGCACGATCCTGGAACATATTAATTCCACAAAAAGAGGTACCACTGTATACGTAATGCCCCATCAGCTGCTCGTTTGATTTCAGTACGAACTGCTAAAAAAAGTCTTATTATAATCAGTCGACATTTCACAAAACCGAGGATGAATTGTACTTAAGTGAACCTATCCACTGTTATCAGCTGAGAAATTCACCAAATTGCTGTTTTCTGTGCAAAAGCCAAAGCATTTAGAACGCAGTGTTACTTTGGCGCCATATTGTGGCATTTTGCCCCGAACTGTGTTGCGTTGAGTTGAAGAGCTCAAAGAAAAGTTGTGCTTTGCTGACATCCTGTGGCTTATTTGAAATACAGGGGTGCCTTGAGATATGAGTTACAATAGATTGGTGACCTCGATTGTAACTTAGAGGGACATTATGTATATTCATCGCCCCCTAGTGGTAGAAAAGCTTCAGTCAATAAAATCAACTACAGTGGGACCTCGCTGCTTCGTGCTTCCACGTTCGCGGATTCAGAGCTTCGCAGGCCTAAAAAAAACAATGATAAAAAATAATAATAAAAAAAATATATATTATTTTTTTGTTTTGTTTGTTTTTAAGCATTTTTGAAGGGGCGTCGCTATTTTGCAGATTTTCACTTATCGCGGGTGGTTTTGGTCCACGTTAACCGGGTCTAAAAAATAATAATAATACAATTAAAAAAAACAAAAAACTTTTTTTTTTTAAAAGCATTTTTGAAGGGGCGTCGCTACTTCGTGGTTCCATGTTCGCGGGTTCAGAGCTTTGCAGGTCTAAAAAATAATAATAATAAAATGAA
Organism: Urocampus carinirostris; assembly: GCF_059441175.1. Classification (NCBI taxonomy): domain Eukaryota; kingdom Metazoa; phylum Chordata; class Actinopteri; order Syngnathiformes; family Syngnathidae; genus Urocampus; species Urocampus carinirostris. The sequence goes on along the minus strand of NC_142366.1, from coordinate 10,162,615 downwards.
TGAATTAAAAAATATATATCTATACATATATATATATATATATATATATATATATCTCATCTCATCTCATTAGCTGCACCGCTTATCCTCAGTAGGGTCGCGGGGGTGCTGGAGCCCATCCCACAATCATCGGGCAGTGGGCAGGGGACACCCTGAACTGGTTGCCAGCCAATCGCAGGGCACACAGGGACAGACAACTCGCTCGCTCATTCACACCTAGGGACAATTTGGACCGTCCAATCCACCTGAAATGCATGTCTTTGGAATGTGGGAGGAAACCGGAGTGCCCGGAGGAAACCCACGCAAGCACGGGGAGAACATACAAACTCCGCACAGTAAGTCCGGTAGCTGGATTTGAACCCACACAGGAGGTTCCCAAGACCTTAGAACTGTGCCGCACACGCGCTATCCACTGCGCCGCCGTTTTATATATATATATATATATATATATATCGGCTCGCTAAACTGTATGGGTCAGGTGTATCAACATTTCGTTCTGTGTGCATTGTTACAAAGAATGACAATAAAAGTAAATTCTATTCTATTCTATTATATTATTTTTTTTAAGCATTTTTGAAGGGGCGTCGCTACTTAGTGGTTCCACGTTCGCGGGTTAAGAGCTTTGCAGGTCTAAAAAAATAATAATAATAGAATAAAATAATAATTAAAAAAATATATATATTTTTTTTATGGTGCGCCACTACTTCGCGGATTTTCCCTATCGCGGGTGGTTTTGGTCCCCATTAACCGCGATAACCGAGGTCCCACTGTATTAATTTGAATACTGTAGCTGCTAAGAGTTGCCCCCCCCCCCCGAAAAAAAAAATTGATGAAAAGCTCAGCAAAAAGAAGAAAAATGGTATCTTGTAATCTTCGTTGTGCTCGTATTGGGTTGCACAACACACTACTAGTGGTCAAATCTTAGACAGAGTCCCTTTTAATAAACTATCCACATTGAAGAACAAGTAGTAAGTTTCATAATGAACCAAATTTTGGAAACTATCTGACACTATTCGGTGTTGGGATCTGATGTGCACTTGATATTACGTTGCTGTCGACAAAACTCAAAGATAGTCTTATCTCCAGACATCCCTGTATTTTAATGTCTCTTCCGTTTACAAAACGAGTGCTTTGCGGCCATCTTGTTCTGTCTGTGGTAGATTTTTTTTTTCACCCTATTTTTGCTATTAGTGAAAATAATTGATTCCTGTTTAAACGGATTACTAAGTTAGATGTCTTTCTGCTTTTGCTTTTGTGATGTAATGGTAATACCGTGGACGAGTTGTGTCGTAAAATTTCCAGGACTGCTTTTGTCAAAGATGTCAACACCAAAGTTTTCCCCCGAAAAGTGAGCCAGATGATCAATCAAGATGCGCAGAGAGATCCGTAAGCTCTTGCTTTTTTTCCATTCAGGACTAAAAAAGCTGCTCACCTCGACTACTCGCCTTCTCTCAATGCCTTGAGCATCAGACAGTTCCTTACTGAGATGACCACTTGAGCGTTGCTTGAGTAACTCCTTAACCACTTCAGATTTTTTTTCTGTTTAAGTTCAGAGAACAACGTTGTGGAAGACTTCACCAGAAGGAAGAAAGCAAGTGATGGGGTGGTGATTTCATTTTTTTTTGTATTCTAAATTAATCTTTACTCCTACCAATCCTGGATTTTTTCTGACACTATGAAAGTAATTCCACTGAACCAGCCTCAATGTATTTTTATGTTCCAAGCAAAATCCCAAATTCCATTTTGTAAGACACTACAAACACACTCTCTTTTATAACATGAAAAATGCTGCTCTGAGATGCTGTTGTTTACTAACCGGTCTTGGCTCAAAAACTCGATGTGCTTACTGAATCTTCACTTTTTCTTTCAAGGTGTGCGATACATCGTTGTGCTTTTGTGACTGACAGAGGATTCTTACATTGATTTCAAATGTGTTTTCATGAATTGAAACTAAAATAAAAAAAATAAAAAAAGGTTTGAACCTATGTGGGTTTGTGATTGTTTTCTAAGCATTTTGCATTGCAATTGAAGAAAAAAAAACGTGAAATAAAAGGAAAGTCCTATTTGATGCTACTGATAAATCCTTAGGTCGCGGGTTCAAATCCGACTCAAAGGAACATATGTTTAAACATTAGTAAACACTAAAAATAAGAAACCGATTTGTTTTGAACCTGCAAGGACAAACTAGGAGAAGAGGCTTCAGATGAGAGAATTCCATTACCCGTTAGTGACACCCTCCCCTGAGCCTCCTCTTTTTATAAAGTTTACAAAAAAATCAAAAACAGATCACCCCTAAAGGGTGTTGTTATCAAAGAACAGCAACATCATTGACAGACTGCAGTAATGATGTAATAGTCCAAACGAACAACATTCTATGTAATCTCCTTTTCAAGTGTCCAATATTAAAAACAGAATAAACCTATCACTAATGGGTGACTGACACAACTCGTTTAACTGAAAGATTTATCATATTTGTTGCACATTGTTGATTTGATCTGGTGGGGGACACATTTGCTGGGAAGCAGGAAACAAAGCTGGCGTGCTCGACAAAACCCAGGTATAAAGTAACAAACCAACACAATTCCTAAACAGAGACACAAAAAAAACTTGATGTGACCATAAAACTGGCAATAAACTGTCAGGTTATGCTCTCGGAGCAGTTAATAGGGATGATGACGATCTTGTGTGAGAGATTGGACACAGGTGTGCACAATCTTGCCACTCCCCCTCGTGGCGCCTTCTGGGGGAAGGTGGCCTGCTCGATCCTGATAGTTGTAAAGTGTAAATGTGAACGAAATCTGCTTTTTAAAATATTTTATATGAAGCATCCGCACACTCTGAGCTAGCCGGTTTAACACTCCACTTATTGAAACATAAATATTTTGTTTGTTTGTTGTACATGATTCAATTGTTTGTTTGTTTGTACATGATTCAGATTGAATCGTTTCTTGTACATGATTCAATTGTTTGTTTGTTTGTACATGATTCAAATTGAATCGTTTCTCCGGCGCCGTCACGAATGGCAGCCACTCCAGCAGCTCCCGTGTTATTTTTCGATTGTTCTCAGTTATTTTCGATTGTTCTCAGCTTAGGGATGCTGCTGGAAAAGTGAATTTCCCTTCGGGGATGAATAAAGTATCTATCTATCTATCTATCTATCTATCTATCTATCTATCTATCTATCTATCTATCTATCTGTATTAGCTCTAGCGATCTTTTATGCTCCTTTTGCAGCTTATCAGCGATGGCAACGTGGTGTATGCCGAGGCCCTTTGGGATCACGTCACCATGGATGACCAGGAGCTTGGTTTTAAAGCCGGCGATGTCATCGAAGTGGTGGATGCCACCAACAAAGAGTGGTGGTGGGGTCGCATTGTGGACAACGAGGGATGGTTCCCTGCTTGCTTTGTTCGGGTCAGTCAGAGATAGAAATATATATATATATATATATATATTTATTACATGCAATAATCAATGAGTTTACTTTGACGTAAATAGCCGCCAATGGCAGTGAATGAAGTAATCTGTGTATATATACTTTATCCATCTCCTTACTCATACTAGTTGCGTGTTAACCAAGACGAGCCCGCGGACGACTTTAAAGCCCACCTGGATATGGACGAGTCCATCGGAGGCCAAGAATGGCTCCAGATTGGACAATTCTTGGGACCTGGATTGCCCGGCAAGGAGCAGATGAGGGCGAACGTCGTCAAAGAGATCATGAGCACGGAGAGGGATTACATCAAGCACCTCAAAGACATCTGTGAGGTCAGCTTCAGCTTGCAAACAGAAGAAAAATTCATACATAATCACAGTACAGTAGAAACCCAGGAATACGCCATTGATCCGTACTTAGGTGGGAATTTCAAAGTGATATTGCCGTATAGCAGGGAGTAGAAATCTATGGTAACGTGTAGCTAATGTGTTCCGAATCCCCGGTACCACATATAAAAACATTATATGGAGACTGTGTAATATTTAGTGCCTCCTTGTGGTACAAAAAAAACTTTCATTCAGTTAAAAAAAAAACAAAAAAAAATTATTGATGAAATATCATACGAAAGTTACTTTTTATACAAAAAAATCATAGGTTGCTGCCATGTTTGTCTGCCGTATTGTTTCATGCGGTGGCTCTGGTTTTTGTCCGCATTAGACACCAATGCCATCTAGTGGTTAAGTATTACACACTCAGGCTTAAAAACAAATCGATAATAGTTAAGTAATGTTTACGTTTAATGTATGTCAATAGGAATAAATAACATTATAATTAACTATACATGTAAAGAAAAAGTATTTACCTTTTGTGTGACGTGACTTGAGCTGGTACTGTGGTGTAGCGGGTGGATGCAAAAGGGGGGCAGTAGATCGCCATGATTGATTAAAAATCAAACCCATTTCCAAACCTCCGCTTGTGTGAATTGTTATGCCGTTAGAAGATTTCCTGGCTTTCATCGGCTCCTTTTTCTTACTAATTTTCCTGATCGTTGATTGGTTAAAGCCAATTAACATGACAACGGTAGCAATTTGTGTGCCTTCTTCATATTTCTTGATAATTGCAAGCTTCACTTCTCTGGTTATCACATGTTTTGGCCCATAGCAAAAAAAAATACAAAGATAACCAATACAAAAATTGCAGTGTTGTTTTCCCAAATCCGAAAGTTTTTACAAAACACATGAGATTTTAAACTGAATGAAAGGAAAGGCATTGTGGGAAGTGATTCCGCCAATAGCACCTTAACATTTCCATGATACTGTGAGCAATACCAGAGGTATTTCACATTGTAAAGTGAAAATATCTTAAGGCGAGGTCGCTGTGTGCTGAGGGCCTACTGCATTAACTCAGCACGGAAATATTGTTTTCAGTTGATGCTGACATAAGGAAATTCATTCAAAAGTAGCGCAGCTACTGCTGTTAATAGTTAACAGTAACTTATTCTCTGCCATCAATAACTAAGATATTATTTATCCCCTCCCACCCGCAGGGTTACATCAAACAATGTCGCAAGAGGACAGACATGTTCACCGAGGAGCAGCTTCATACCATCTTTGGAAACGTGGAAGAGATCTACAAGTTCCAGAGAAAGTTTCTTAAAATCCTCGAGAAGAAGTACATCAAAGAGCAACCGCACCTGAGTGAAATTGGCTGCTGCTTCCTTGAGCATGTGAGTACAACCAAGGAAAGATGAGCTGAAGCATCCGACCACCTCTAACACTTCAATCCTCTATTTCCCAGCAAGTCCATTTCCAGATCTATTCTGAGTACTGCAACAATCATCCCAACGCTTGCATCCAGCTGTCCTTGCTCATGAAGCTGAGCAAGTACGTGTTCTTCTTCGAGGCCTGCCGACTCCTCCAGAAGATGATCGATATTTCACTGGACGGGTTCTTACTCACGCCGGTTCAGAAGATCTGCAAGTATCCCTTGCAGCTTGCAGAGTTGCTCAAGTATACCAACCCGCAACACAGGTAAATGCATAGATCAAAAAGATTTCAATTTGGTTTTACTTCGATGAGGAAAATTATACGATGCTGTTTTTTTCAGCTACCTTGTGGCTGTAGTCTTCCAATTTACTGTCACTATAGTAGATTTTAGCTTTATTCACTGGCAAAGTAGAGGCTAATGTTAGCATAAAATTAGGCATATTGTTTTTCTTCCGCTAAATATTTTTTTTCAGTAATATACAGTTGCTTGCGAAACTATTTGCCCCCCTTGAACTTTGTGACCTTTTGCCACATTTCAGACTTCAAACATCAAGATATAAAACTAGTTTCTTGTGAAGTGTCAACAATAAGTGGGACACAATCATGAAATGCAACACACTTTATTGGATATTTTAAACTTTTTGAACATATAAAGAACGCAAAAGTGGGTGTGCAAAATTATTCAGCCCCTTTACTTCAGTGCAGCAAACTCTGTCCAGAAGTTCCGTGAGGATCTCTGAATGATTCAATGTTGATCTAAATGACTAACGATGATAGATGTAATCCACCTATGTGTAATCAAGTCTCTGTATAAGTGCACCTGCACTGTGATAGTCTCAGAGGTCTGTTTAAAGCTCAGAGAGCATCATGAATAACGAGTAACACATCGGGCAGGTCTGACATACTGTTGTGGAGAAGTTTAAAGCTGGATTTGGATACAAAAAGATTTTTCAAGCTTTAAACGTCCCATGGAGCACTGTATCAGACCACTGCAAATCTACCAAGATCGGGCCGCCCCCCTAAACTTTCAGCTCATACAAGGAGAAAACTGATCAGAGATGCAGGCAAGAGGCCCATGATCACTCTGGATGAACTGCAGAAGTCTACAGCTGAAGTAGGAGAATCTGTCCATAGGACAACAATCAGTCGTATACTGCACAAATCTGGCCTTTATGGAAGAGTGGCAAGAAGGAAGCCATTTCTTAAAGATATCCATAAAAAGTGTCATTTAAAGTTTGCCACGAGCCACCTGGGACACACACCAAACATGTGGAAGAAGATGCTCTGGTCAGATGAGACCAAAATCGAATTTTTTGGCAACAATGCAAGACGTTATGTTTGGTGTAAAAGCAGCACAGCTCATCACCCTCAACACACCATCCCCACAGTCAAACATGGTGGTGGCAGCATCATGGTTGGGCCTGCTTTTCTTCAGCAGGGACAAGGAAGATGGTTAAAATTGATAGGAAGATGGATGGAGCCAAATACAGGATCATTCTGGAAGAAAACGGATGGAGTCAGCAAACGACCTGAGACTGTTATGGAGATTTGTCTTCCAACAAGACAATGATACAAAACATTAAGCAAAAGCTACAATGGAATTGTTCACCAAAAGCATATCAAGGTGGCCAAGTCAAAGTCCAGATCTCAATCCAATTGAGAATCTGTGGAAACAACTGAAAACTGCTGTCCACAAACACTTTCCATCCAACCTCACTGAGCTTGTGCTGTTTTGCAAGGAGGAATGGGCAAAAATATCAGTTTCTCGATGTGCAAAACTGATAGAGACACACCCCAAGCGACTTGCATCTGTAATCGCAGCAAAAGAGGGTGCTACAAAGTATTAACTCAATGGGGCTGAATAATTTTGCACACCTACTTTTTCGTTTTTTATTTGTTAAAAAAGCTTAAAATATCCAATAAAGTGTGTTCCACTTCATGATTGTGTCCCACTTTTTCATACATTTTTTTATATCTTTATGTTTGATGTCTGAAATGTGGCAAAAGGTCACAAAGTTCAAGAGGGCCAAATAGTTTTGCAAGCCACTGTATCAAAAGTCCGATCTTTTTGTCTCTAACATATAGAGAGTACAAAGATGTGGAAGCTGCTCTCAACGCAATGAAAAACGTGGCAAGGCTCATCAACGAGAGGAAACGACGCCTTGAAAATATTGAAAAGATCGCCCGGTGGCAGAGTTCCATAGAGGGTTGGGAGGTAAGTGGTATACATTTTCTACTCGATAAATACACAGTAGTTTACGATGTCTCCATTTTACGGTTTGTTGTTTTATGTTTTTTCGGACCCTCTATACGGTATTTTACCCACCATATGACATCCGCAATATATTATTCAACGTTCCCCAAAAATTAAATCTTTGACTCTGTGAGTCAAGTGCTTTATAGGTCTCTAGGATGCCTGTCTGCTATTGGTCTATATCATATAAAATGCTGGTCTGCTATTGGTTTGCGTCAAAGCTTCAGGAAGATGTCGAAATGCTATCAGATGAACTCCCTCCCACAATGTTCTATTTCTCTCGCTTCATACGATTGTCGTGTTGCAAACTTTCATTTGTTCTGCTACGGTTCCCAAGACTTGTGATGATGATAAAGAGAGGAGCAGGAAAATGATAACCATGGAAACGAAGCTCAAAAATATACGACATAGACACAGCCATTGTTCCCCTCGCTACGGAATACGGCCGTAAACTGTCAACAATAGGGTCAATTACCAGTATTAAGAATAATGAGGGGATTAAATCAACAAGTCTAAGGGAATGGTAATCCCTTTTAATCCAACATCTCCTCCACCCTCTGCATCCACCCACGAACGCCAGTGTAGCAGCTCAAAATTTTCCTTCCATGTAAGTTTTTTTATAATGTTATTTAATAATAGAGCTGTAGTATTACTAACTATAAACTATTTTATTAATTGAATGTTTTTTTTATCGAGAGTACTGGGGTCTGGAACACATTACTTAATTAGCATTGGTTTCTATCCCCTGTGTTAGGAATTAAATATCAAAATGTACCGTTTACCAAATTGTTCGAATCAGTTATCTGACTCCATTAACCAAACACATCCTACATTCACCCAACAATTTATACACGCTCGTTTCTTGATGGAAAAGATGAACAAGAAAGACACATTTTCACACAGGGGCAGATTTAATTTCATTATTAATTTAACTAAGTGTGCTCCATCGAAAATGGCCGAATTAGTGTCGTCAGAGTCTTTGGAAAGCCTTTTTCTGAAGTCCTTTAGCTCTCTCCTTATTGGCCCACGTCTCCACGCAAGATGGTGTGCCGGCTCCTCCCATGGGTGTGCCAATGAAGCCCAACGTGAGCTTTACATTCTCAGAGACAAGCGTTGCGATGTTCCTCAAAACAACGAAGAGCGTTTCTATGTCATCAGGGCCCCTCTTCCTCTGGATGTGCTGATTATCTTATCAGCCCTTCGTCCCGTTCCCGCCGTTCCTGTAAACATCATTCTCCACTAAGTTGCACTGACCTGGCACCACAGCCCCGCCAGTGAATATCTTTTGCATTACCGTATTTTCCGCACTATATGGCGCACCATGTTATAAGGCGCACCTTCAATGAATGATATATTTTAAAACTTATGCCATACATAAGACGCACCCCATTATAAGGCGCTATAAGTGCATGCTGGTTTAAGATCAGGTAATTGTGCAATTTTGTAATTGTAATCCTGTGCAGTCCTTCGAGACATTTTTGGGATTAAGGGCTATTTACGGTAAATAAATATGACGACTTGACTACAGTAGAGAATGTAGTTACGTTATGCAACCTCTAGATGTTGCCACGCTCAAGGGAATGTCAACAAAATATTCAAAAAGGTCAAACTTTATTAACAAACAAGCTTTCCACAACTCCATTCACTCCCAAAATAAATAAACAGCCGTTTTATTATTTTCTCTGAGGTAAAGCATTTTCGTGACACATCTTTGACATCTTTGAACAACATCGACATATCATTTTATTTTTTGTCCATTTAGTCAACACGCAAAGAAAAAAACGTCTGATACTGTTATTTTAAATGAAACGTTAGTGCAATCGCAATAAAGTGACACTCGTAATGTGCAAAAACAACGAGTGCAAAGCAATAACATAATAACTGTAAAATGTAAAACGTAAACACACAAAAGAAAAACAAAGATCACTCTATAAGCTCCTCATCGACGAATCCCTCGAATTCTTCTTCTGCTGTGTTCGAATTGACCATATCTCAGTGAATGGGCCATCCAACACGTCCGGTGTTTTTGTGCCAGCGCTGTTGCCTTCATACGTATAGTTATCGTACTGACACTTCTGCTTGCCGCTCTTTGTTGAACAACCCACTGTTCAAGTGTCTCCTCTAACTCTGGCCATCTTGCTTTATTGCCACGGAAACTTTGTTGAGTTTTCCTTACTTGGCGGAGCTTATCTTCATCCTTTCTCCACTTCCGTACCATCGATTCATTTAAGTTTAACTCTCTCGCTGCCGCTCTATTGCCGTGTTGTGCTGCGTGACTGATCGCTTTGAGTTTAAACTCGGCGTTGTACGCGTGTCTCTTAACAGGTGCCATTTTTTATACAAATGCACGTATGAAAGAGAATCTCGCTCTCTCTCTCTCTCTCTCTCTCTCTCTCTCTCTCTCTCTCTCTCTCTCTCTCTCTCTCTCTCTCTCTCTCTCTCTCTCTCTCTCTCTCTCTCTCTCTCTCTCTCTCTCTCTCTCTCTCTCTCTCTCTCTCTCTCTCTCTCTCTCTCTCTCTCTCTCTCTCTCTCTCTCTCTCTCTCTCTCTCTGTCAAACGTGACATTCTGAATAATTCTGCGTTTGTTTAAGGTAAATTGTGCTTTACATCTTCACCAGTCAAAACCCTGGATTCAGACAAATACTGTATTTGTTGAATATGAATTAAGCAGTTTAATGGGGTAGCCATTTTGCCACTTAGTAAACAAATACAACACGAGCCCCGGCAACTACCAATCGTTTAATATTTCCCAGTATGCACAGCGCGAAAAATGGAGTCGGCGGCTGTTTCTCGTAGTTGCGAGACCTTGCGAATTTAATATTGAGCCATATATAAGGCGCACTGTGTTATAAGGCGCATGGTCAGCTTTTGAAAAAAAATAAGACTTTTAGGTGCGCCTTATAGTGCGGAAAATACGGTAAATGTAATTTGTATTAGATTGTACAAAATCAATCAAATGTATGCCATACGTCAATTTCACCTTTCAACCTCCACCTCTGAACGTATGAATGTCATATCCTGAGGGTCTACTATACTGTACTCATAGCTGAGAAAATATATATACCGGTATATATATATTTTTATTCAGAAACTCCATATAGATGTATTTTTTTCTGTGCAGGGTTCAGATGTACTAAGCCGGAGCTCCGACCTCATCTACTCAGGAGAGTTGACCAAATTGTCTCTCCCAAACGCCAGGAGTCAACAAAGAATGTTTTTCCTGTTTGATCATCAGATCGTGTATTGTAAAAAGGTACAAAGCGCCTATCTACTCTATATCTTCAACTAGAAAAAGCATAAATATATAGATACATAGATAATGATGATGAATTTTTGTAGGACCTCCTACGCCGTGACATGCTGTATTACAAAGGCCGCCTTGACATGGACCACATGGAGGTCATAGACGTTGAGGACGGCAAGGAAAACCATTTTAACGTCAGCGTCAAAAACACACTGAAGCTCCAATCTCTTTCTGGAGATGAGGTCCACCTTCTGTGCGCCAAGAAACATGAACAGAAACAGAGGTGGCTTCGGGCCTTCGCTGAAGAGAGGAGGCGGGTCCAGACTGACTGGGAGACAGGTCCGATGTGTTCTTTACAGTTTTTTTTTTTTAGGATTGAATATGAAGTCGGCAGTGCAACCTGAAAAGAATGATAGTACAAGATCAAATTTGATAACTGCACCAGTAGGCAAAACTCACTACTACTCGTACTCAGTAAGGTGGTCCCCCTTGAAGGCTATAACTTACCCAGGTAATGCCTTCTAACTTGTTATAAGATAATGATTTCTTAGGTTTTCTGAGTTTTGGGATTATCTTTTCATTTTTTAAATTAGAAACAGTTCCAAATATCGTAAATACGTAATGGTGGGGTGCGTAGTTTGAGGTGTCCTTGAAAGGTTTAAATTCTAATACTTTATCTATTAACTATCTATGTCGTAACAATGCCCAACTGAGTTCAAAGAGCCTTAATATATTTTTGCCTTCCGAGCCTATCTGCTTTTATTCTACTTTTACCTCAGTGTTCTGACCACAAAGCGCATAACGCTGGATGAATGAGGGTGGGGGAGGAGAGGGTGTTTAGGGTGTTGGGGGGAGGAGAGTAGTTTCTTCCGCGTACTGGCCGTTTTATTTTATTCTATGATGAAAATGGTGAGAGTAAGAAAAGGACTTTTTCAATTGCAGTCCAAATGCCACCCCAAAGAGATGAAAAAGGAAGAGTTCTTGCACGCACAACAAAAGTAGCATGGAAGATGGCGTCAGCCAGTACAATATTCTGAAGTTATGAACACCACATTTAAAGGGATAGTGTGTAATAATTGGTGCCTCCTAGGGGTACAAAAAACAACAACTTTTTGTCCAGTGAAATAAAAAACATTGACTTGAAGACTAGGCAAAAATACATCAACTATTATACCAATGTTCATTTTTATAAATAATCAGTAATTAAGTCGCGCTAAGTTCAAAAATTTGTATCCCTAGTCGCTGCCATGCTTGTCTGTCATATTGTTGCATGCTGTCGCACTGGTTTTTGTTCGCATTAGACTCCATTGCCATCTAGTGGTCAAATATTACACACACGGGCTTTAAACAAAATAATTTATAGTAAGTACTGCTTGCGTTTAATGTATGTGAAAATAGATATACATGTAAAGAAAAGATACAAATTTATTTACCTTTGGTGTGACGTGACTTGAGATGGTACAGTGGGATCCCTACTTAGATCGGTGCCATGTTTGTCTGGCATCTTACCGCCACGCTGTTCCATATATCACTGGGCCTTGCTCGTACCAGACAACACAGTGTTTCTAGGTCAAATGTTACACATTGGGGCTTTAAAAGACCTGTATGTCATTTGGAGCTTTTTTTACTCACTGCCGCCATCTCTGGGTTTATGTCATCATCGCAGTCTCTGTCAGCTTGTTCATAATGCGCATTTCTTAGACCCGCTCGAATAAACACTTCTTTTTTTAATCTTTTTGGGGGGTTTGGTTTGACTTTTGGACTGTACTTGACCCTTTGAGACTCCTTGTGATTAAGGGCTATACAAATAAACATGACTTGACTTGACTCAAACCTTTTCTTACTTTCACCGTTGACACACTAAGAAAAAGAAAGCCGCGGTGATGAGAACTAAGTCACTTACCATGTTTTACTATTTTATACCACCAGTCTACTGCTTCCCAAAATATTGCCTTCCATACAGAGTTAGATCAAATCTGTAAGATAACCTAATTTCCATTCTCTCTCATTCCCAAAGGTTTTACCCTCACTGAAGACCAGAAAAAACAGGCCATTCTCAACGCCTGCAAACGCTTCCTATCTGGGAAACCCAAAGGTATTAACATACTATTTGGCTGGGATGTTTTCTCTTTTTGTAACCCGCTTCCGTAACGTAGGAATAAGTACTTTTGTTTGGAAAATCTAATTTTGAAATAAACTGTGTCTGGCTCCATTTCTTCAGTGGTCAGCAGACCCTACTACGAGTTACTCCTCAGACAGAAGCATCCTTCTCTCCCCACTGCCTTACCGCAACAGCACATCTTGATGCTGGAGGAACCTAAGCGCAAATCTTCAACCTTTTGGCACAATATCAGCAGACTGACACCTTTTAAGAAATAATACGAAGAGGACCAAAAGAAATATGGATGTGATGAAAGAAACTTGGAGAACCTGATGAAATAACCGAAGTCTGCTATTAATATTTTCAGGTGTTGGAACTTGGGCCTCTTCATTTTGCTGCTCCCTGCTACTCGTCAATGAATCTGTAATTTCTGATATATATTTCCTCTATGAAATGCTTTAGCTTTATGCCAACTGTTCACAGTGCCAGATGATTTCCTTTTTTTGTCTTTATCAAGTTGGACCAAAGTGGAGATTGTGTTTTTCCTGTGCAGAATTATAACTAAAAGACTAAACCAGGAAATGAGTAATAAGGGTTTCCCCAATGACAATTTTGGGGGGTAAACCTATTTATTTTAAGTTCTGAACAGTTTGTCCCTAATGCTATACAAGTTCCCTATGTTTTTCTTACCTCCAGTAAGATAAAACGCAGTTGTGCGCCATAGCTTGATTGAATTCCGTTTGGGTATTTTGTATTTTTGTGGTCTGCATCCAAAAATAACCTGCCAACTATTAACTCTGTGGATATTTAGTACATCTCTGTGCATCATACTGTACACGTTGTTAAATGGCTGAACCAGGCAAAGAATAAATCAACTCAAAATATGATACAGAATTTCGTAAATGTGATCATTAGAATTCACTTTGTGTGTGTGTGCGTGCGTTTGCGTGTGTGATCTTCTAATTAAAGTTTTAACTCTGAGTTGACATCACCATGTCATATTTTCTGCATTAAAACTGTCGGCAGCGGTGGACTGATCTCTACCGTTTGCTCCTTTATCATTAGGGGATGGGAGACCCGTTGTCATGGCAACAGCCACATCAGGTCAGTTATATTTATGGCCAGACGGTGGCAGAAGAGTAGCAAGGTGGGATTGGGTTATTATAGTACTGTACTTTTAGGAAGAACCTACTCAGATTTTGAAAATTACTGTGGTATTTGTATAAAATCAGGGGTCACCAACGTGATAGTACCCTAAGAACATCTGAATAACCATGGACTTGTGAAAATAGCTTGCCAGGTAATTGTGATTTTCTAGGAAATGGGATTTCTAACTGACATTTTTTAGTGATTGACAGCCCATTTTAACCCTACTTCTTGTAACAACATTATAATAACATGGTTATAACACGATGAGTTATTTCAGAGATACATATAGATCTGGTAGCCCTACGTGCCAATCGGCTGCAAAAAAAGTAACTCATCTTTAATAAGTTTGGTGATCCCTGGCGCAAATCTTATGGCAATAATATCTCACTTCTAAATAATGCTTTGTTTTAGACTTAGTGCAAAGAACAGAACTGGATCATGTGTGAAAGACGGATAAGTACTGCATTTGAATGAACAAATGAAGTTTATTTTGGCACATTACACACAAAAACAGTATCAACCATTAATTAACAATAGGAAGCAACAACATATTTATACACAAAAAAATAGCTAAACAATATAATGATATCAAACATGAGCCAAAATTGAGTAGGCTGAAGCTTGTAACTGCCACCCCTGTTACATTTCCAATAGAACTTTACCCCAAAAAGGAAAAATTTGAAAATAAAAAAATGACTAATAAACTATTAATAGTACTGCTAGTGACCCGTATATTGCGTGATAGCAAAATAAATATTAATCTTCTTTAGTATATCCACCCAAAATATGTATAGTACAGTATACATTTTAAAAAATGTATATAAAAAAAGGTCATCATCTAACTCATTCCATAAATAAATAGCTTTTATTTAGTTTTTAGTTGGTGTTAACAGCATCTTTAAAACATGTTAAAGTATTTTACTTCATGACCGATTTTCTGATGGAAAAGTGCTTCAGATTTACTTTCTCTGGCTTCAGGTATGTGAATGATGTTTATTTAGGCACAGCACAAAAAACAGCATCAACCACTTATTAACAAGAGGGCACAACATTATATTTGCACAAAAAAACCCTGAAAAATACAATATTATTATACATAAACATGTGCTTAAAGGGAGCAGGCTGAAGCCGAAGCTTTTAAGACGTATTTAAAATTAAAATAAGAATAATAAAATTAGAAAACAAGGAAATGACATTTCAAACTTATAATAGTATCACTGGTGACTCATATAACATATAATACCCAAAATAATTCTTGATACATGAATCTTCTTTACTATATTTATCCAAAATACGTATTGTATATAAATTGTTTCTTAAATGAATGGCTTTTTGTGTAGCCCAATGCCTTTCAATGTTGTGCGAGAATACTGTCAGAACCAGAACAGGAGGAGAACCCAAATTTTCACACAAGCTTTTTTTGTCGGGAATGGGGCAGTCATGCGCGTGAACACAAACACCGTGATTCGGCGATCGCTGGGCGGAAGAAGTATGACAGAAGTCAGACAGGAAGCTGGGACAGATGGGATCAATACCAGACAGGATGGGACAGACAAGATCGATACCAGATATAAGAGCAGATACCGGACAGACGGGATCTATACCGGACATGACGGGACAGACAGGATTGATACCTGATACTGTAGCAAGATATCAGACAGGAAGAGACAGACATGATCGATACCAGACACTGGAACTGGAGTCGGATATCGAACAGGACGAGATAGACGGGATCGATACCCAATACTGGAGACTGGAGTCAGATATCAGACAAGATGAGATAGACAGGATACCAGACACTGGGGACTGGAGTCAGATATCAAACAGGACAAGATAGACGGGATCGATACCAGATAGGATTCACAACCAGGATCCCAGATAGAGTCAAAACTCACGTCTTGCGGGTGCAGAGGTTCATTGACGGATTGACAAGGAGTGAGTGAGAGCCCTGAGCTTAAATCGGAGAGAAGCCAATCAGGCAACAAGCCGCAGCTGGCGCCAAACGGGCGGGGCCAAGTGAAGGCAATGGGCAACCGTGACAAATCCTGGACCTTGAAGCTATGGATTCCTCTGAGATAAATAGTGTCCGCTATGTAAAGAATTAAACTGTTGAATATTTGATGGTAGTTGTATATCAATGTTGTATGTCAACATACTAGTCCACAATTTACTTTCCAAATCTAGGAGTCGATGAAATCCACTAAAGGTGACTTCCCTGAAAAAACAAAACAAAAAAAACCCCTCAACATCTATGGCTATTGACAGGACCTCCGTATGTAATGTGGGAATTAAAGAAATATCATAGATTACATATTTAAACCCAGCTTTATGAGATAGGGGCTTTTGTCAGTTTTTTTCCTGTTCTAAGATGGGATTACTTATTTGATCTTATTTAACGGAAAGGGAGAAATCTCTTCAAGCAGACTTCATGATCTAAGAACATGAAGAGAGAAACATTGCTGGCAGTACTTCGCCCTAATTTAAAACATTAATAATAATCTGTTTGAACATGTTCTAAGTAAAGTACAGCCACGTGATTTTTCAAATAGTTTTATTGTTGCACAAACGTTTTGCATGGACAATGAATGAATTTCCAGGCATTTCCCGGCAACCACATTGACAGAATATTCAAACAAGTGAATTTTGAGGTGGGCAGTGCTTAAAGGGATAGTGTGTAATATTAAGCGCCCCCCTAGTGGGAAAATAAGTTCATAATAATGACTGGCAAAATGAGCAAAAACACATGAACTATGATATAATTGTGAATTTCTAAAATATTTTTGGGTTCAGAAACCAGCAGTACATCTGGGATCCACCAGTAGATCGCAAAAAACGTAATGAGCACCCGTGATCCAACAGAATTAATCAATATCACAGTTTCTTAACAAAACTCAAGTTGTCCATCACTACCGGTATTTCCATTTTTATCCCTGAATTTGTTTACTTTTACAAATATTAAACAGTTATTCATACAAAATTAGTACAACTGTTATTAATGGTCGCAACTTTGTTGTTTGCAGGTTTATTTGAAGTGATACGATTGTCTAACAAGCATTTTCAAGCTGATGACTGACAAAATAAGCAAAAATACTATGACATAATGGTAAAAGGCTGGGTGAAAAAGGTAAAAGGAGCTTTTCGGTCGCTTTAAATGACCGTAGTTTGTATTCTTCCTTTTCCCTTTAAGCACTCATTTTCGGTTGCACGACACAATAGTGTTCAAATAATAGACACTGTCCCTTTAAACAGTTAACCAAGATAAAACATGAAGCAACACTTAAGCAAAAAAACAAAACAAAACACTAAGCCTGTTGTTTCAGTTCATGTTCTTAGAACAATAAAAACAAGAAATGAAAAACTGAACGTATCGCTTTAACGCTGCACCTTTATTGTTGATTAACAAGAAGTTAAAGGGACATATTATGAAAATATGACATTTTCATTCTGTGTACACAAATAGTATGTTTTCTGGAGTAAACGTGTCACTTCAAAAGTTTCTTTCTTAGTCAAATTTGTAACATTACAAATATTACTTCGTTCATAATTAAGACAAAGTCAACTCTATAGTATCAAATGCAGAGCTGCAATGCTGTCACCCTAAGCGATGAAAAAACATGCATAATATGTCTCCTTAAATTTAGCTTTTTGTCTTATTGATTGCTTTATTTAAATATATATATAAATATGCACACACATATATGTATTTGTTCTTTGACATTACAAAAATACATAGAAACGACATCATGGCACATTTCAGCAAACCCTTCGAACGACATTTTTGCTTATGTTAGACTTTATACCACCCGGGTTGGTCATATAGAGTAAAGTGACAATAATGTAAGATAGCAACATCAAAAATAGGTCAATATATAAGTTCCACATTTAAGGTATGAGCAGTGGTTAGAGCAAAGACTGATTTTAACAATACGCTTGTCGTACATTCACACACATTGAAGCCAAAGCGCCATGTAGTACAAAAGCCACATGACGAATGCTGGTTAAAAGGATTACAGTACTCCCAAGTGAAAGGATTTTCTTGCGCTGCAGGCTCAAAATTAATAGCCTAGCATGCAACTCCCCATAAACAACATTATTTTGAATTACCTGCAGGTAATAATCCCATTGGAAACGGAATATTGGATTTCTGGAGCAATCAGAAGTTTATATCCCTAAAGACAAACAAATAACCCTGAATTCAGAACATTTGCTAGTCTTCCAATTAAAAGGGCGACGTCAAAAAGACACAATTTCCGCATCTATCTTTTGACATTAAATAAAGGATGATTTTGCAGAGCTACCAAATACCATGAATGATTTGTAGTTTACCACGCCGCTTCATAGCAAATTCCGAAATACGCGTTTTCAAATAAAACAACAATCAAAACAAGAATCAAGCAATGCTAATTTAACTCCTAGAAAGACTATGTCCTTGGTTTCAATACAAATACATTTCCAGTCCATCTTTAAACAAAGACTATTATCTAGAGCACGGTTTCTCACACCTTTCCAGTATACAAGCTTCTTTAAAAATCAGCTCAAAATGATGTACCTATCATGAAAACTGCAGAACATCTAAGTATCCCCGAATGCTTAGAGGATTTTGTTTACATGATTGAATCAAACTAAAAACTAACTAGAACGAATGAAGATTCAAGGGCAGTCTCCATTAAAAAACAAATGACTAATTTAAGTAATTGAATACTGACAAGGCGGTGCAAGCCTAAACAAATCGATGTGTTTGCGTAAAATAAAGTCTAATCGCAAAAAGTGTCACGTCAGACTTATTTTTAAGGCCAATGACGTTGCAAAGAGATAACAACCAACACTACACTGCTTAAGTGCTGCATTTTACAGTTTACGATGGCAGTGGGTTCCGTACAAACACAAAGCACTGAATACAGCTTCCTGTGATCTACCAGTACTACATCTAGGATCCACCAGTAGATCGCGATCACTACCATTTGCATTCATTTAACATAACATGAGCTTCACTTAGCTGTCATCTACCAGTACTACATCTGGGATCCACCAGTAGCTCGCGATCACTGTAATAAGCACCCGTTCTCTAGAGGAATCAATCAATATGACAAGTTCTTAATAATTTTCAAGTTGTCCATCACTACCGGTATTTACATTTTTATCCCCAAATCCGTTTATTTTTTTTAACAAATATTAAACAGTTATTCATATGAATAAGTAAAATTGTGATCAATGGGTGCAACTTTGTTGTTTATAGTTTTCTTCAAGTGATAAAATTGTCTAATCTTTAATCTTTTCCCCAAAATCGGAAAACTCTACCCATTCTGAAATACCATTTTCAATATTTGGCAGCTCAGGTTTGATTCAAATCACTCACCAAATTCAACAAAGTACCATGCTTTATCCTCCTCTATACAAAAGTAAGCGGCATTGCTGCGTCTTGTGTGTCTACAACATTTTCTTGTACATGGCTAGCCAAAAGCATAGACTTACACTATACATGGATGGATACACACCGTATGAAACACCTGTGGCATTTTTGCTGTGGGGGCAAAAAACTAAACGGGAAATCAACCAATATACATGCAGATTTTTAGCAAATAATACGGATTTAATACGGTATTATTCGTCTCTAAACTACAGGTCCCACAGTGCCTTGGGGCATAAGAATATCGCAGATGAAGGAGACTACGTATGCCCACAAGCAATGAGGTTACTCGAGAACATATACATGCTATAGTAATCGGAAAATGAAAGGACTAAACCCACCATTGCAATCAAATCCTTGCAGTCCTATTAGGACTATTGTACGCGTTTAAATGACTCCACATATTCGGAATACGTGCAATATTCCATTTCCAATCGGATTATCGCCTGCATGTAAACAAACCCTCTATCTCTGCTTTCCTATCCAACAACAATTTACACTTCAAGGCTCTGGATTCCATTTCTCCCACACTAAGCTATCATTTACCTTTGAGACTTGAGCTGATGTACAATTATCAAACAATACAAACACAAAAGCTCATTAATAACGTGTGCTTGTTTTGATGCATCTTTACAATAAAGAGTAAATGATCCGAACCCCTGGAGCTTCGTTTACAAACACACTTTAAGAAAAACATGACCTGAAATTGATTTTTTGGGGTCAAAACACTGTATTCCGTATTGTTGAGGATTGTGGGAAGGTTTGACAAATATTGCTGACATGCCGATTTTAGCTCATTCATGTATACATGATTATTTTTAATATATGCTCCTGCTCCTCGCGATTAGGAAAACTTTGGCATACTTGGAGGAAAAATACATCTGACATGTGAGGCAAAACATGCTAAAATTCTGCAAGTTAGCATCCGGTAGTTTGAAAGCGTATAAAATGACGAGTCGGACCCAGTGACGTGCGTTGAGGTTTGTGTTAGATGTACAAATAAATAAACTAACATCTTATTCATCATGCGATTGGCAGAAGAAGAAAGCTATATTTAAACTGTAGCATATAAAAAAATGTTTTATTGTTTCACCTTTACTCCTAAATAAAGCCCACGAGCTGCTCATTTTAAATAAAAACATCAATAGATGGGTGATTTTTTTTTTTAGAAAAAATTCCATGCAAAGAGAAAAATATATTAATTGCTAATGCTATTACTGATTCTATTGTTTGGGGCTAAGGTGTGCTCAAATCAGAATCATCGATCTCACTATTGCCCTCTACCATAAGGCAAAAGAATTGCGTGCCTCACTCTACTCTGCAGACGCTCAGCACAGTAATACGTTACATACTAATTGTATTCATGATATAATATGAAAATTCAGCAATTTATAACAAGAAAATCCGTCGACTGTGAAGTTAAATGTAAACCGACTTTAGAGGGGAATACATAATAGCACAATTTATTCTACTCTGGATTTTATATTTCTATGAGGACAAGTGAGGCTATGATTAAACTGCCTCCCCTGACTGCATGTCACTGCTTGGGCTTAAGATTATATTGAAGTTGTGCAAAATGAAGTGAAAGGCAGTTGTGAAAATATTACTAGTGAAACCTTTTCTGTTTGTGTGCTTTTTTTGTCTTACCGATAGAGTTAATTCAGTGCTTAGTGAAATTACAGCGCCCCCCCAAAGAACTTTTTGTCATATTACCACACTTCAGGCCTCAAACGTAAAGCTACAAAACTGAAAATATTTTCCAAGAATTAGCATGTGAGAACCTAGTTCATGCAACATTCCATATTATATTTACAGCAACAAAAAAAATGAAAAGTAGGTGTTGCAAAAATACTGGAGAACACTTTAGACCACTGCAAACCTCCCAAAACATGGCCATCCTGTAAACGTTTGGCCCAAACAAGGAGAAAACTAATCAGAGAAGCAACCAAGAGGTACATGAACACATTGAATAGCCTGTAGGCATACACAGCTGAGGTGGGAAAATCTGTTCATGAGACAACTATTAGTTGTACTCTGCCTAAATCTGCATGAACCATAAATGGAAGAGAGTCAAGAAGAAAGCCCTTTCTGAAAGAATACCATAACAAGGCCTGTTTGGTTTTTGCAAAAGGTGCTCTGGTCAGATGAGACAAAAATTAAACTTTTTGGGCTGAATGCAAAGCGTTACGTTTTGCGTAAGCGTAAAACTGCACCTTTAAAACGCCATCCCTACTGTCAAACATGGTGGTGGCAGCATCATGCTCTGGGGTTGCTTTTCTCCAGCATAAACTTAGAGTTTATGTAAAGATGGATGGAGCCAAATACAGGGCAATTCTAGCAGACAATCCGTTGGAGCAAAAGACCTGAGAATGGGTTCCCCTACCAACAAGACATCAACCCTTAACATAAAGACAATTTACAAAGGAAATGTTTAAAACTAACAATATAAATATGTTAAAATTTCCAAGCCAAAGTCTAGACTGCAATCCTATAGAGCATTTGTGGAAAGATCTAAAAAATACTGTGCACAAAGGATCACCATCAAATCTTCAGGAACTTGAGCTATTTTGTAAGGAAAAATGGGCAAATATTTCCGTTTCAAGATGTGCAGAACTCATAGAGACATACCCAAAAAGACTTGTAGCTGTGACCACAGCAAAATGAAGTTGTTCTAAGTATTAACTAAATGGGAGGCAATATTTTTGCAACATGTACTTTTCATTTTTATCTATTTATCTATAGGTTTGAAGCTGGGCAGCACGGTGGAGCAGTGGTAAGCGCGTGTGCGGCGCAGTTCTGAGGTCATGAGAACGAACCTCCTGTGTGGAGTTTGCATGTTCACCCCGTGCTTCCGGTTTCCCAAAACATGCAAGTCAGGTTAATTGGCCGGTCCAAATTGTCCCTAGGTGAGACTGAGAGAGCGAATTGTCTGTCTCTGTATGCCCCGTGATTGGCTGTCAACCGGTTCAGGGTGTCCCCTGCAAACTGCCTCAAGACAGCTTGGATGGGCTCCAGCACCCCCGCAGCCCTACTGAGGATAAGCGATGCAGATAATGGATGGATGGAGGTTTGAAGCCTGAAATATAGCAATATGTCACATAATTCTCCGGTGGTTAATACTTTTGCAAGGTACTGTAACTGCACGACTTGTTAGCTTATAGCGCCTGGCACAGTTATCTTCTTCTTGTCTTCGCTCAACATATTTTAAAACTAACTCTTTACAAAGTAAATAAATAATGGCTTGAATAGAATTGCTTGTATGTTTTTCTCGACTCGACAAGTGGTCAAAAATTGCACACTGACTCTTACTGCTTGATTGTTTAAGCGCTCTGTTGACCATTGCCCCCCCAAAAAAAATGCAGCGGCAGACATTTTGCATTTCTATTGCAGCTTAAAGCAACACTCAAACATTGACTTCACAAAATCGGATGAATATTGGCAACACGGCACGGTGAAGGCTTGGATTGATGTCTCGTCCCCTTGTTAGTCGTTCTTGGTAAACTCGCCTGCTTCCCAACGAAGAGCCATGGCACTCTTGCGTCGTCCTGCGGTGAAGCCCTCTGGAAACTGACAAAACATTGTTTTCAAGATTCAGGACACCTCTGGTCGCTCACTAGTTAAGATGCTTTAAAACAGGAATGCCAAACTCTGTTTAGCTCGGGGCCATGTGGGCCGGACTAGTAGATTAAAGAGAAAGGAAGAGAGAGAAGAAAAATGAGAAAAAAGAGAAAGAGAGACACAAAAGAGAGGAGAGAAAGAGAGAAGACAAAGAGAGAAAGAGATAGATAAAAAGAGAGAGAGAAAGAGAAAGACACATAGAGAAAGAGAGAAGAGAATGGAAGAATGGAGAGAGAGAAAAATACATACAAAGAAAAAAAGAGAGAACAAGAGAAAAGGGGAGAAAAAGAGAAACACAAAGATAGAGATGAGAGAGAGCAAAGAGAGACAGAAAAAACAAGGAAAAATGAGAAAGAGAAAGACACAGGGAAAGAGAGAAACAAAGAACAGAGAGAGAGAAAAAGAAATACGGAGAAAGAAAGAGAGAGGGAGAGACAAGGGGATAAAAAGAGAAAAAGGAAGAGAGACACAAAAAGAGATGAGAAAGAGCAAAGAGAAACAGAAACAGACAAGGAAAAATAGAGCGGGTGAGAGAGAGAGAGAGAGAGAGAGAAAGAAAGGGAGAAAAGGAGAAAGAGAGAGACAGAAGAGAAGACAGAAAGAGAGAAAACAAAAAGAGAAACAGAGAAATAAAGAAAAAGACACATAGAGAAAGAGAGAGAAAGAGAAAGAATGTAGCGAAATAAAGGAAGAGATAAAGAAAGAAATACAGAGAAAGAGAGAGGGAGAATAAAAGGAAAGAAAAGAGAAACACAAAAACAGAAAGGGAGACACAAAGATAGAGATGAGAGAGAGCAAAGAGAAACAGAAAAGAGACAAGGGAAAAACAAGCAAAAGAGAGAGAGAAAGAAAGGAAGAAAAAGAGAAAGAGAGAAGACAATAAGAGAAACATAAGAGCAAGGAAATCTTCTCAGGTCATGACAATCATTGTGCTACTTTTTAAATCACAAATTTAAATTCTCAGTAACCGTCTCCTCACTCTATCTGCATCCACCCACTAACTCCACTGTACCAGCTCAAGTCGCGTCACACCAAAAATAGATACAATTTCATTTTCATTAAATGCATATTTTTTTATGTTAATATAGGCTCGGTGTCTTTGGAGGTAGAGCGCCCGCGTCATACCTAAGACTTACAACTTTGGTACCCATTGCCTCCCTGCTTGGCGCTCTACAATAGTCGTCGGAATTTGGGTTTTGGTCACCTATGACTCCCAATGAGAGGTGTTGCGACATATCAGTTGGTTTGAGCGATGGGGCTGGGAATCCCCTCCTCTGAATCAATCTCCCAGAAAGAGTCAAAAATGCAAGAATGTTAGTGAGTTCTTGACTCTTGCCACCCAGTATACATATAATGTATTAATTTATTCTATATACATTGTTAGGAATTAAATATTAGAAATGCACCTTTTACCAAATTGTTAGAATTAGTTGTCTGACTCCATTAACCAAACAGAACCTACATTCACCTAACAATGCGCGCTCGTTTCTTGATGGAAAAGGTGGACAAGAGACGGGCATTTCCACACGGGGGCAGATTTAATTTCTTAAACAATTTAACTAAGTGAACTCCATCAAATATGGCCGAATTAGTGTCGCTCGAGTCTCTGTCAAGCCTCCTCTCTCGATCTCTCGCTTTCTTCTCTCGGCCCCAGTCTTTTCCGCAAGCTGGTGTGCCGGCTCCTCCCATGTGCGGGCCAGGGAAGCGCCCATGTGGGCTCCACCACCTCGCCTCGATGTCTGGAAAAACTCAAAACAACACCGAGTGTTTCTACGTCATCAGGATCAGGGCCTTGTTCTCAAAACATCGCCTGCCGTCCTCCGTCAGAGTCCTGTTATCAAAATTCCCTAGTCAAAATATTCTGCATTTGGAACGACGTGACCTGTCATTGAACTGTAGCCTACTCTGTGAAAATCTTCATTGCACTCAATAAATGCAACTTGTATTCAATCGTATAAAATCCCTTATAGTCAAATGTATAAAATCCTTCAACGTATATTACACAAGTGAATGCGTACTATTTTGTCATTTCAATGTTTTTATATGGGGCACTGTGGGTTCGGAACGCTTTAGCTATGCATCGCCATACGTTTCTATCCCCTTCTATATGGCAATTTCACTTTGTGATCCTACTTCAGAATGGTTTAATGTTGTACCTCGGAGTTCTACTGTATGTAAAGGAATACATAGTCTTCATTTGTGTAAGCGTTTGCGATATCTTACTCTGTGATCGCAGGATAAAGTGGATCGGTCCATCTTGGGGGTTTTCATTGGCGATGAAGGCGACGACTTGCATGTCATTGGTAAAGAAGCTAAAAAAGTGGTAGAAATAAATAATAGGTTCATTTGCAGTGTTGGGTAGGGTTACTTTAACTGGATTACTTTCAATTACCTTTGGATTACTCTAATACCAAATATGCTAATAAAAGACAAAAGAAACTAAATATGAATAAAATGATGACTCACAACACGTGGTAAGCTTTCTCTCCTGGCTTTGATCTCTTTGATCTCCGGCAAAACGAACATAAAATGCGACAGAAACAAAATGAAAATAAATCCAAGCAGCTTGCCAACATCATTTTTGCCGTTCCATGTATTCCCTTACTCCCCAAGCCTGCACAAAATTTAGTCATTTTATTCATATTTAGTTTCTTTTGTCTTTTATTAGCATATTTGGTATTGGAGTAATCCAAAAGTAATTGAAAGTAATCCAGTTAAAGTAACCCTACCCAACCCTGTTCATTTGTACATAAAGTGGGAGTGTGATTCTTGCCGATTTACAGAATTATAGGTTTACCTGGATTATCGAGGGACAGAGTACCCAAGTTGTTCGAGAGCATCCTCTTCTCGTTGAACCTTCCTTTGCCATAAAGGTTGGCCCTCTCTTTTCTCAGCTCTTCCTCTCTTTGCTTCATCATCTGTATCTCTTCATCCACCAGAGACATTGTGCTTCTCGAACGTAGCTTGAAAAAAGGGTTGCTCATGAACATTTTCTCTTGGGGCTCACAGACTTTGTTGAGGGAGAAGTCCGAAGCGCTGCGGATAATCAGGTTGGAAGTCTCTAAAATTATGAGGTTGGAGCTATTGTCTTCGGAGCGCCATTCTCCGTGCCTGGGATTGGAATCGAATTCACAACTTGGGTCGAGGATGATGACGTTTGTGTCGTTTTTTAAAGGTTCCTTTGTTGGGGAGGAGGTGATGATGAAAGACGGGGTAAGCGGAGTGCTGACTGATCTTGGGATTCCCTGCGATGGGGTGAAGAACTGAGCGTCTGCAGACTTACCCATGCAGGACAGACCTCTTTCTTTTCGGAATTTCTCTTCTCTTTCCATTGACAAGCGAATCTCTCTTTCAACGGGGGTCTCAAAGTCATCATTTGGAGATCTGTAGCTGGAATCGTCCAAGCCGGAATCTTCCGAGCATGGGCTGAATTGAGTGTGAGTGTAATCCAGTGTCAAGCTTTCTAGATCTTGAGACTTCCTGTTTGTTCTATCGATGTTTCGGACCGGCGTGTACATGCAATTGTGGCTGCCGTGGAAATTGGGCTGCCTGGTTGTGGGTATGACAACCTTGTTTTGGGTTTGCTCTTCCATGGCCCGCCATTGTTTACGAGCCAGCTGAAAGTCGACGTGCTCGGTGCTGACATTCTCGCTGGTCGTCTCTTGTATCACGCAGAAGTCTTTAGGTAGCTTCCTGTTGGGATCATACGTATTTTGCAGGTTTTCTTCCAGAGTGCCTTGGTTATACCTGTCATCTTTCCCGTTTTCATTATCATCTTCAGAGATTTTGGAAAGGCCTTGGAGACTTATGGAGATGCATTTCACCTCTTGCGGCGGTGTTGAACAAGGCGAAGTATCCGGCTGTTCAATCAGTTCTTCGTTTTCTGGTACGTTAAGTTGGACTTCATTGTAGTGGTCGTTGCCTTGGTCCTCCGATTCAATCACTTCAACTTTCTGCACGAAAAGCTCTTGTGCACTTAAATGAAGGCTGTCCAGGTAAGAATCGTCATCCTCTTTGTTTATAGAAGAGGAAAATATTGTCCTCCATTTTTCGTCCGTCTCACTATCAGAAGACGCGGCTGCAATTTCAACCCTTAGGCACTCATCGGCTTCATCGGGGTCAAGATAACGGCAAGATTCGTTTGATACGTCTGACATAGCGTCTTCTGGAATATTCTGCTCTAGAATAATTTCCTCCGGAACTGGTGGTTCTGAAAGGTTTTCGATGAGTTCTGGGTCACCTTCGTACACCTCCAAGTTGTGAAAGTCGTCGCTGCAGTAATTGCTGTCATCTTCCTCATCAAGAAATTGTTCTAGATTGGGAGGTTCCTCCAGGCATATGTCTTGCTCCACTTCTGATGTTTCTTCAGCTTCAAGTGGCCTCAGTGGGTCGAAAACCTGTTCAAGCACACAGTTTTGTTCTGAATCCTGCTCTTGTATCTTAGTATGAGCTTCGTTTTCATAAAAGCTTTCAGCGCTAGACAGAGTGTCAGACACAGAAGAAGTGATGGACTCGTTCCTTTTGAGCTCGTCGTGTCCTTCCTCAAATGGGGCCGCTTCTTTTTTGTCATGGGTCAGTACTTCATCGCAAACCCCGGTCTCTGGGTTGCTGGGGGACTCATCTGCTGTGCTGGTCATCAGGTCAGACGAGAAGTTGCTAGAATTTAATTCATTGTTGAAAGCTGATGGGTCGAGATTATCACAAATTAGCTCCTCTTCTTGGTTTGAGTCAGCTTCAGTGACCTCCACGCTGTCCAGTTCTGGTAGCTCATCAGTTTCCATAGTGACGACGTCCAAGTCGTGATTCTCTGAACTTTGGTAACCTTTGTTTAGTTCTCGGCCATCTGAGTCTTTTGACTCCGAAGTAGCGTTCTGAATAAATTAGGAAGGGAATAGAAGTGGAAAAACAGTGAGTCAGACATTGTTCTCCAAGTGTAATTATGACTGTTTTAAAAAAAAGTTCTGTTCGAAAACAATTTGCACTGCAAGAACAGTACAATTGAGATCTTTGTCCACAGCCTTGGTTATTCTTTCGACCATGATTGTCTGTCTCGGGAGGCTTTGTGCCGAGCAGAGAAACATTCTTGGAAGGAGAGGGAGGCGATGGAGATGTTTGTTTGTGCGCCAGTGTATGGGTGCATATGTGTGGGTGTTTGTTGAGGAAAGAGTAAGGATGTTGCTGCAGCTTTATTATTTCATTTTGTTTAAGTGGGTTATCCAGCAGAAGACGAAAGTGTTCCCAAGCTTAAAGCAGCGGAATATGATGCATTAGGAGTCTGCTTATGTAACACCCAAGGACCGTGTCTGCCTCCCACACATGATCAGCGGGTCGCAGCGGATGTATTGTCGAGCGTTCATTTTTCCATTGCTGTCGTTCATTCTGAAGAATCGCTTTTAAAGATGCATTTATGCTAACTACAACAACATCGAGGCATTGAAACATAGTTTAAACTTTGGATGGAGTGACTCTGTATGACGTTGAAAAAGATAAATGTGTTAAAAAACAGTCATGTTATGTATAAGCTCGGAATGAACCAGAAAATGACACGGATTTGCGGGCAAAGACCTGAAACTTTGACTTTGCCTTCAAATCTAAAAATTTGATATTGTGGGTCAAAGAGTTGTTTTTTTGTACATTGGTTTGACTTGGATTTGTGATTCATAGATCTGAGAGATACATTTGTGAATGAAACATTTGAGACGTGACTTTGTACCTAATGACTTGGACTTGACTTGGACTTCAAACTTAAAGACAAACTTGACTTGGATTTGTGGGTCAAAGACTTGAAACTTGACTTGTTACCTAAATAGTCGGTCTTGATTTGGAGCTTAATACTTATGTTTTAACTTGCAGTTGTGGGCCAGAAGCTTAAATCTACTTGGACTCGTTTAAAAAAGACTGAAAGATGGACGTATACTTGTGGGTCAGAGACTTAGGATTTTAATTGGTCTTTGAACTTTAAGACATTTACTTTTTTTTAGAGCTGTATGTCAAAGACTTGAGACTGGACTTGGTACCAAAAACAGAAGTTGGACATGAAACAGAGACACCTTTACATGGACTTGTGTGTCAAAGACTTGAGTTGGTACCTAAATATTTGGACTTGACTTTGAGCTTAAACTCTGACTTGTTGATCAAAGAGTTAGGAAGATAATTTAACTTTAAACTTTAACTTGAGGCTTAGAATGAACTTTGAGCTGTGGGTCTACGCCTTGAGACTTGACTTCAAATCTAAATAGAATACTTGAACTCAAAATTTACTTGGATTTACTGGTCTAATATTTGACTTAGTACTAAGTACTTGGTCCGGACTAGGAGTTTAAAGACTGGTACTTCACTTGGAGCTGTAGGCCACAATTCCTAAATCTACTCAACTTGTCCACCAAAGACCCAAAAATTGATTTGGGCGTCAAAGAGATAGGAATTTAATTTGATTAAAAAAGACTTAAAGACTTGTAAAAGACAGTGGACCTTGACTTGGTAACTAAATACTTGGACTTGACTTGGATCTTAAACACTGGAACTTCACTTGAAGTTGTGAGCCTAAAACGTGAATCTTCTCGGACTTGAAGACCAGAAATAAGGTTGGACTTTCGAGTTGGATTGGACTTTAAACTTCAATAGAGGATGTTCCAAAAGTCTTGGGTACATTTTGACATTGAATATCTCGGAAACGGGCAGCATGGCGGCGCAGTTGTTAGTGCGTGTGCGGCACAGTTCTAAGGTCATGAGATCGAACATCCTGTGTGGCGTTTGCATGTTCACGCTTGCGTCGGTTTCCACGGGCACTCCGGTTTCCTCCCACATTCCAAAAACATGCATGTCAGGTGAATTGGCCGGTCCGAATTCTGCCCTAGGTGTGAATGAGTTTACGAACTGTCTGTCCGTGTGTGCCCTGCGACTGGCTGGCAACCAGTTCAGGGTGTCTCCTACCCACTGCCCGAAGATAGCGGGGATTGGCTCCAGCACCCCCGCGACCCTACTGAGGATAAGCGGTGCAGATAATGGATGGATGGATGGATAGAAGGATGGATGAATATCTTGGAAACTATTAAGTATATAGAAAGAAATCTGGTAAATTCAGAGAGCTTTTAATCTCAATTTTCACTTGGACTGTTCAAAGGTATGTTCAATATGAGGATCATTTGTCACATGACACACATAAAGCCAAACACATCACAGCATTGCACTGTTAATGGTTGTAACAGCTTATGTTATTAGTCCCATACTGTCTTGTGCTATGTCAAAGAAAGCTGTCTATGACTTGGACTTATGGGGCAAATACTTGAGTCTTAACTTGGTGTTTGGACTTTTGCTCCTCTTAACCATGTTGGTACTGATCAAAGACTGTTAGTTTAGAAACGATTTGGAAAAGTCACGTCAGTTAATGGTGTGAATGTAAGTGTGAATGTGTCTATTTGTTCCTTGTGATTCTCCCTCTCACCTAAAGTCCTCTGGGATGGGCTCTAGAACCTCAATCTGTCCCTCCTCAACCCATCCACTGAACTCAATATTACAAGTCACACATGACAACCCAAGTCTCTCCAAGATGAAGGGGAACTTTAAATGTGTTCCTTGCACACTAAAACAAGAAAAAAGCTACAAGGACACATGCGTGTAACAGACTTGAGTTGCCATGGTAACCATTAGCAGCGACACTCGGCACACTGCCACCTCCTCTGCCACCCACTCGCCAACTCATCAGTGGTCAGGCTGCCATCACAATTTGGCGCCTTAAGACCAGAAGGAATAAGAAAAAACACTAGCTAAATTCCATTTGTACCGCTGACTAAGTATATAGGTACCTGTCGATACCAGGATTTCAAAATACTT
This sequence comes from Urocampus carinirostris, assembly GCF_059441175.1. NCBI lineage: Eukaryota > Metazoa > Chordata > Actinopteri > Syngnathiformes > Syngnathidae > Urocampus > Urocampus carinirostris. Next base: position 10,131,807 of record NC_142366.1, on the reverse strand, counting down.
GGAGCGGTCAATGATGGAAGTATCGATCACCCAATGGTTGTTCAGGAATTATAAATTGAGAAAATAAATAAAAAGTATTCCAGCAAATTGTAATACAACAACATTTAAAGTGTCTTATTTATATATACACACATATACATAACAGTATCGGTCCAAAAAGTGACAACCAACCTTGTTATTGCTCTATTATTCCATTGCACTATTATTACAACTTAGGCCAATTTCCAAGCACTACCTTGTAAATGATTGGCCAATTTATCCTTATCAGTCTCTTATGTTATTTTTCTCCCTCTAAAGTTTTTATCACATGTTTACCCTGGAGTGCCATGTCTAATCTCATTGTATACAATGTTTCACCGCATTGATGTCAATGATCACAAAGACAATTCAATTGTTGCGATAAAAACTGATTTAGCCCTTCAATTTATTTAGTTTTACCTGTTATTTACAATATTATCAATGAGTTCTTGCATTTTTTTGCACCTGTAAATCCAGTCATTGCAGAGAACACTCTTACATTCCACTCACACACACAGCCTGCGACAGCACATAATCGATCATCTGCAAAAAAAATAAGAAAAATGACGGGAGTCTTCACGAGCTGCAAACTCAACGCCGTTTCTCTTTATGCAAAAATAAACCGTACCAAAGTTTTTGGTTGTTTTCTTCTAGATTGCATTGATGGACCTTACCTGAGAGAGTGGCTGGCAGTCTGGCGCACAAGACTCAGCTCTGTTTCTAAGAGCAGCATCACACTAACTGTTCTGCCCGGCTTGCAGAATCAGCCATTGGACGGCTACAGAAATGGGTGTAGGGCAGGGGACCAATAATCGGGCTTCCATTAATCAGCACCAGGAAGACCGTTTTTTTCTCAAACACAAGCACTCACACTTTTTGTCGTTTAAAATTGTTATTTAATGACACAATTGCCGTCAATTATAATCAGTGGGAATTTGGATACATCATTGATACGGGGAAGCTGCTTTAAAAGGTTAGAGATAAGACAACTGTGACTTGATATTGTGTTAAGCTTTGAATCAATCAAAACTTAGAGTGTTAGTCACCCCTTACCTGTCAACATCAGCTAATTGACCCCCATATTAAAAATTGTCATTCCCCTTATTAAACGCTAATAAACCTTAAAGACAATGCCGCACCTATTTACTCAAAACACGACACACTATGTAAAATGCCGCGACAATATTAGCAATCTACGATGTTGTCATTTGTTAACTGTGAGCTAGACGATCTGGATTAGAGCTGAAATTGGCAAAACGAAACCAGCCTAATAAAAAAACCTAGATAAAAAAAGTTGATAAAATCCTGTACAAATTTTTATTTTATCGTGTACACAATTTGAAGTGAGCAAAAAAATTAAAAAAAAATTAATCAGAACAAGTCAAGTCAAGTCAAGTCATTTTATTTGTATAGCCCTTAATCACAAAGAGTCTCAAAGGGCTGCACAGGTTATTGCACAGACTATTATTACAGACTATCATTACACCATCCCCTGATCTGAAACCAACATGAGGGCAAGGAAAAACTCAAAAACCTCAACATGAGGAAAATGAACAATTCCTCTCACCCAGATTTTGTGTGTGACACATGATATGTTTCTCTTAAAATACTCACAAAAGTTTAAAAAAAATCAATTAACTAACACATTTCAGGGTTATTTCGCTCTTCTTTTCGGATTTTTGATTCTTTAAAGGGACACTGTCGAATTATTTACCACCATTTGTGACTGTTTAAAGGCAAGTGCTACGTGGCACAACGAAGAATAAAATCTAAAGACTAAAAGTGACAAAATCGCACCCTTTTTCTTCTTATTTTTTCCACAGAGATTTTGGTTTTTGAAGGTATCCGTAGCTGCCGGATGGGTGACAATCATGTCAGCTCCCTCTAGGTTAGTCTCATGTTTTCTTAAATTATAAAAATGTTTCGACCTAAAAATGCCCTTTCATAATATAGTTAATGCATTTTTGCTTATTATTTAATTTAATATTCTTTCTTTTTATCACAACTAGGCACTAAATAATAAACAATGTCCTTTAAACCCTAAAATTGTTAGGCTGTGATACACTGTTTCACAATTAGAGGGCGCCAAACTGGGGAGATTGGCAGGAGAGCACCAACCTGCACCTAATTTGTCCTTAAACCTGCTCTTCATTACTATTATTGCTCTCCATATTGACTGTGCCTGACAGCAGAGGTTGTCATCGTCTTTGTCATTGCCACAGCAACGTCATGTCAGATTTGTTTTTGGTTAGGGCCCTTTGTTCGCTGTTTTGAGACCACTTGTTTATTTTGGTTTGTCACTTTGTCATCAAACATTTTTTAAGCCTGCTTCCCGGCATATGGTCCCACTCGTGAATCATTACGCTATAAAGCTTTATGTTCATGCACATACGGTTTCTAGATCACTTTTGTGTTTACAATTGTCTTTTATTTCCCGGCTTATGCATAAACGTTGGCCTGTGAAGACACAAATGATTCCAGGTTGTGTTGTTATCGTCACAATTGTAGCCTTTTGTTAGTCGAGGTTGGAACACTTTGCTCTTGTATCCTTCAGGGTGGTAAGATATAGGCTCTTCGTTGTTATCTGTTTCTACAGAACCAACTTCTTCCTCATCTTCACTGCATCCCACGGTAAGCAGTTCTGCTTGGTAGTCGAGTAAGTCCTGATCCGAGGCATTTTCATAGCCCATAAAAATCATGGTGATAGGTGTTGAGTCCAGTTGATTGTTGAAAGAGGTAAAACTCTGTACTTTTGAAACTGTTTTAGTGTTGTCGGAACCCTCCACCCGGGAATTAAGTTTAGGGTTAGCTACTACTAAGCGACTGTCTTCTAACTCTGTACAAATGAGCTCTGAAGGTGGTGTTTTTTCCTCCGGTCTGACTTTGACCGTGGAAAGAGTTCTTTGGCTTTTCGGCAGCACTCGATTTGAAGTCTTTGGTCTGCTCGTGCCAGAATACGAAGTTGAGTACACGGGTTGATGGTACTGCAGATTTCGAGGTACATTCTCATCTGTGGCCTGTCGCAGAAGCTCATCGACCTGCGCAGGCGTCATTTTGCCGTCTACACCAGGAGACGTCGATCCTCCATCGGGTTTTAAAGCGTATATAGATTTTCTTCCATCATCGTACACCTTAAAGCCTTTCTCCTGGATGTTTTCAGGACTGATGGTTGCTGTAGAGACCACTTGACTTGTTCCTGTTTTTTTATCATGCTCCACGCTGATCTCCAATGCAAATGTTGCTGCAAACCCAACAAAATAAGGGTCTTAGATTTTCTTTAATTGGAGTCCTAGTAGAATTGTATGGTCTTAAAAACTGCAAAACTAAGCTATAACTGATCCTAGGTAACATAGGATGGATAGGTAAGCCAATTACTGCAAGTTCATGATCAATTTAAACAAAAAATGTGATTGCTCAGAAAAACATTGAGCCAGGTATTTCATTTAAATTATGTATACTTCTCACACACATCTATTCTTGTATTTGACCTTTTACCATTTTGGGGTTTCAGATTGTATGCTGATGTCGTCGGAGGGACTAATGGAGTTTCTGGGGTCTGTAATGAAACAGGTTGGGTCGTATCTGAGAAAGAAATGAAATTATCATCTGAAAAAGAGAACTATCTTAAATAAAGTAATTTATTGAATATATTTCGCTGCAAAATCACAGCTTCATGCAGAGATCATGAAGATTTTCTTTCAGTTACAGTTCATAGTAATTACTGTATACAAGCTGTATACAAGTTTCTCGTTCATAGCTTTTGTTACTGAATTTGGATCACTTCAAGGCTCTTCATGATTTTCCCACCTTTAATTACTTGGTGGAAGCTCCACCGACTGTTTTAGTAGGTATTCAATAGCACATTATTTACAAAGAAACATTTCCAGCAATTCATTTTATATTAGTCAATACTAAACACTATGAGGAGGAAAAAACTCAAATCATGCTTTTTTTCATGTAGCTGAACTTTTAAATGACTAAATTATGGTCCTTAAAGCGGGCTGCATGGCGGCTGAGTGGTTAGCATGTCCACGGCACAGTTCTGAGGTCATGGGATCAAATCCAGCTACCAGCCTTCCGGTGCGGAGTGTGCATGTTCTCCCCATGCTTGTGTGGGTTTCTTCTGGGCACTTCGGTTCCCTCCCACATTCCAAAAACATGCATGTCAGGTTACTTGGCCGATTCAAATTGGCGCTAGATGTAAATGAGTGAGTTAGTTGTCTGTCTTTGTGTGCCCTGCGACCGGGTGGAAACCAATTCAGGGTGTCCCCTGCCCACTGCCCGAAGATAGCTGGGATGGGCTCCAGCACCCCCGCGACCCTACTGAGGATAAGCATTGCAAATGATGGATGGATGATAGAGTATATAAGGCAATTGTGCATATGTTAGTTGATAACAATTTCAAATGCTATATTAATGCTACTTTTGATCATTTTTCATCTCAAATCTCCAATTATGATGTTATCGATAAACAAATCAAGCATCCATATAACACAACCAACAAAAGGAGCTCATTTACCTGTAGAGAAGTCCGCACGTAACGCCTAAATTTGAAGACAGAGTACTTGTATATTAAAATAACGTGTCCGTTAAAAGTATTTTCCAAAAAGGTTTATGCAAAGCAATACTGAGGTTGCGTGCCAGCCAACGCCACTCTCTTTCAATCCAGGCAACCATCAGAAAGTCAAGTTAGTCTTTGTTCACAACACACCAGATGTCGACATTCTGTTCAATGGTACGGTTGTAAATAACTGCATCAAGAAGACAAAAATCACACTTTTTGATATCATAAAAACCCACAACGTATTGTCTAGATTGCTTATTGGTTTTGCTTATTGTATTAGTCATGGCATCCCACAGGGATCAACACTTGAACCACTTTCTGTTGGTAAACAGATGAAACATAACTTCAAACATCAAATATCTACCGTAAAGCACTTTGGTACCCCGAAAGAATTGTTGTGAAGGGCTGTATATAATATATTTACAGGTACATTTACAAATAAAGCAAACACAAATCTCCACTTCATTCATGCCAAACTTCGCCAAAAGCCGAGACACTCAGCATCACAATAACCCACTGCTAATTATTCATCAAACCAGTTAAATGATTGATGTAAAGAAACAGTCCCTCTCAGAATGTCAAGCAATTTCCATTCAACAGCCAGAGAAAATCCAATTGATGTTTTTGTTAGACTTCACCTTCTCGCCTTAAGATTAATAAAATGTGGTTAGTGCCTCTCAGTTAACATTCCACTGCAGCACAATGAAGGTAAGCAAGCAATTAAAGCCACAGACTCATTGTTTTACTTTTGCAGCCTACCTTAATAATGTCCTCGGGTGTCCTCTCCACCTCTTTTAATCGCTTCAGAACAAATTCCTCATTGGCGGAGATGTTTAGCTCCTCCGTTTCCAGAGCTTCTATTTCCTTTTCCATCCTGATGAATAAAACAACGAAGGTCTTAATAACATCCCACGAGAATCTTAAAGACTAATTTGTTTTTTGATAGACTACTTTGCTCTTTTAACTAGAGAAACACTTTTGTTTAAAAGGGTTTTATGATTTTATACATTCAGAAGTTAGATTTTTAATAAAGCCATTTTATGTAAAGAAGAAGAGGATATAGTATGTTGCAGATCCAGTAGAGATGCCGTCTGATTTAGGTCATGTCTCTAAGGGCATTGTGGTTGGGTGTCGGGCTATTTATCTTTTTGCGACATTTACTTTAATGTAGGCAAGGTTGGTACGAAATATTAGACCAATCTTCTTTGTCTCGATAGGTCACATGACATGGTTCCGATAATCTTAGTAGCAATTGATTGGTGGCTTTTGTAGTGTACTGTAATGGATAGCAAAAGTTGGTCAGGAAATCGGACACACTGGCTGGAGATGAAAGAAGGCTTCATTGACTCAGCTCAAGTGAGTCAGAAGTACATTTTATTTCTAGTGAAAATGATACCATAAAGGTTTTACGATCTATCAGAATAAAAGGGCTTATTATGTTTTCTCTTTCACCTAAGACCATTTGTTTTAGGTTTCAAGACACTTTTCCCCTTGAATTGTCAGCACCCCTCAACCCGGAGAAAGGCAAGAAGACTACACTGGTCAGTGGATGTGCAGAGATTCTGAGACCCCGCTTGGCACTAGAATTTTAGCAAAACTGGAAAGGAGAGGTCAGAACCTCAAAAGACTATAGCAAACGGTCTTCTTATCAAACCACCAATGATAATCACTACAAATGTTTAGCTCTTAGCTCACTTTCTTGTAGGGCTGCAACAACAAATCAAAAAAAATGTTCAAAATTGATAAAAATTGAATACTAAAAGCATTGGCAACTTATTACCGAAACAATTTGTCGGGTTGTGCAATTTATGAACCACTAAGCGCGTTGATCAAAGCAAATGGATCTCACAGTGAAGTAGTAAAGTTGTGGTAAAACTTTGATCCAGCAAAGGACACCTTAAGAGCGTTTTTTTAAAAGTATCTTACTTTTTTCAAAATAATTTATTAATAATAATAATAATAATAATAATTTCCTTTGTATTGTCATTCTTTGTAACAATGTACATAGAACGAAATGTCGATACACCTGACCCGTTGTAGCGAGCCGATGCAGCCGCAGCCAACAGAGGGCGCCGCCATTTTACCAATGTTATAAGTCTTAGGTATGACTATTACTGAACATTGCATAATTGAAAGCAGAATTGGCACGAAACCTTCAAACACTATAAAGATAACAAAGGAACAAATAGTGCTGCAGAAATACAGAGATGAAAAAAAGAACATAAAGTAATCAAATATATAAAGTAAAAAGAAAAATAATAATGATGACCTTTTTATCTCAACACAAGGGGAAGCCTTTTAAGCATATTGTATATTATTAGGAGATTTGAAATGTTATTTATATATATATAGATTTAACCCAAAAATCGAATTCGTTAACACGTTTTAAAAGGCAGCTTACATTTTTAAGATTTTGGGCAAATAAAAAGTTTGTTACACATAAAATTGATTGCACTTTCCTTGTTATTGTTTCATGTAAGTCTAAATGTGAAATCTTTGGATCAAGTGGTAGGAAAAGAATATCTAGAGGTGCATAGCATATATTTGTATGTATCTTTGTACATGGTTAAGTTTTTTGTCACACACTGTTTTTATTGTTTTATATTATAAAATATTCTGTTGTGTTGTGCACTAGTTTTTCTATCTGTCAACTACTTCAATATTTAAAGTTTGGAGGAACTTAAAAATGTGTTTTTAAAAAATCCGATTAATCAATTAATAGGAAGAATATTTGACCGATTCATCGAAAAAAATATTAATTAGTTGCAGCCCCGCTTCCTGGCATATAGTTTTAGGAGAATCTTTATTTTGCATTCACCATAGTAAAGTGTGCGATACTCTAATAATAACCAACCCGCCGTTACCTGTCAATGTTGCTCTGTAACTGATCACTCTGTTGCTGTTCATTCTGTGCTTGAAGCCTCATTGCTTCCTGCTCCTCCTCGGTTTGCTGACTCAAACCATCCATCAGCCATTGCTCCCTCAAGGCTTTCTTCTGTTGATGAAATACATTATCTTTGAACACCTAATGTAAGGCTCAATCTTCAAGATTGTATCTACCGCTCTGTTACTAAATCTTACCTTTATGTATTGGAGTTTTAGTTTTTCTTCTTCTATCTGTCTTCTTTTCTGGGTAATACATTCCTGGACTCTCCTTTTGTCCTGTCGAGTAAAGTTTTTACACCTGTTGTACATTTGTCAGGTCAAAGGCTTCAACCTTGAGGTGACAGCCATAAATAACCCCAAAAAGCAACAGATTTCAACACCTTACCAATAACTAACTTCAGTGTATGCTCTAATTTTTGGATTTTTAAGTCCTTAAACTGTTACTGCTATTCAGTTTTTGTGTCAGTGATGCTAAGGACATTGGTGGGAAACTGTAGCCTTATAATAGCTTCAGATTCAGTATCTGTTCAACACTACGCTTGTTACCAGTGAAAGGAGATCTCTTTAATTTTGTCTCCAAGTATTTATAGGCCCCTCTGACATTGACCGTGTCAAAGATAGTGGTGTCTGTGACTAAAGGTGGGTGAACCGTGAAGATCTCGACACAGCAGTGCTAACTGACTGGAACTGACAAAACACTGAAGTGCACCGGCTGCTTTAATTACGTACATTCTTTATACCGTACATAAAATAATAACGTTTCTACCGTGATAGCTTGGAGACGTTCTTTCAGCAAATCTGTTTCCTCCATGATGGCTTCAATACAATGATTTATCTGTAAGAGAATTTCAAATTAATGATGGTTAGGTACTGATTTGAAGTTTTTGATTTGTGTGTCTTTTGTCAAGGACACTATTTGTTTTTGCCTTGCTCGGTCACTCAGGCTTTTTCTTGTCTTTCTTTCCCCTGAAGGTCAATAAGTTGTTGTTGGCTATCCAAGCAGGTAGGATTTGGAAAAATATCAAAAGCTTGCCAAGAGAACAGCAAGTGCTTGTAGTATTTCTGTCAGAGCAGAATCACAGATGCCATTTGCGAAAGCTCCACGCCTGGATAAACTACATGTGGAGTTTCTTAGAACAGCAGTCCTTAAAAACAGAAATATTCCCAGACTTTCATTGCTCTGTGATTCTCTTTCCATTGACAGAGAAAGGTAAAATCAATTGCATTGGATATTTCATATGCTGATGTTGAGGAGAGGATTTTGCTGTCTGGTGCCGGATGAGCCGAAAACCAGGCAGGCGAAGCAAACATAGCGTGATAAACAAACCCCTTCTGACTAAGGAGCCGATTAAAAGGGTCTGGGTCTGCCTGGATTTACGCAACACATCCCATCATAGCTTTGGAGAGCCTGTTGAATAGTTCTTACTCCCTTTATGGGATTCATGCAAACATTCTCGAATTGTAATTTATGAGCGTAAATGATAGTATATATAAACAGCCTTGACCTTGAACAAATTTGCTTTGCTCAAGAGATTTGTTATAAATTTAAAAGTTTGGGTTAATGGTTTGGCAGGATTACCCCCCAATATGTAGACACAGAATGAATAGCTAGTGTTTACTGCGATATGATGTTCCTTAATATTGAATCTGCAGTAATTGACATAATATATTTTAATGAAACATCCATATACTGTGCTAAATAGAGCGAACCTTCTTAAGAATGAAAGAGAATAGTAGTTGTTGATGGTAAAGGTCATGCCGCTGTTTGCTTGTCCACCTGTTGGCACCACGGCAGTTTGATCCACCGGGCTAAAAATAATCCTGCTAGCATTGAGTCCGAACTAAGAGAGAATATCAACAAGAATCAAAACATGTAAAATCTTTATCGTCCTGTCAGCACAATTTATCAAATGTCTACTTTTAATAGAACTTTGGAACTGATACTTGTTTGTTCCTTAAGTGTGACATAAACCAATTAAATCCAATGATTAATTACATGCTCTTTCTTTGGTAATCTGTGAAGAAAGTTTGAGTAAAGGTGAGCGTATTTTTATCCCTTGGTGACCTGTCCGTGATCTTGGGCAGACTGTGATACGTGACCCCAATACCTGTCTGCCTCACCATTCAGACAAGGTCCTCCTGATTTGTAATCTCCGCCGTCCTCTCCTTAATCTGATCTGTGATGGATTAACTGCTCACTCATTAGCTGGCCAGCAGTTATTGACCAACAAGTTCTCAAGTACAAGTCTACCTCCCATGGTCCAAAACAAGAATGCTACTTAGTATCAGTGCAGGTATGCAAGTATAGAAGACATTTGACGGATTTAGAGGGATTTCTCAGACGTTTTTTGATCATGGATTACAAGCAGGAACTACTTTCTCCTTATCATTTAGGTGTGCTTAAAGATACCTACCTTGTAGGACGGTAGGATTGTATCTTTGCATTTGATTATTATTCTGATATTAGAAATTTTGCTGCAAAAGGGGTTGGATTTTCTGGTGTCCTCTCACAAGGATCAGGTCTGAAGACATTTAATTACAAACTTTAACATTATTATTGCTATAGGAATGTAACAATTACTCTGATCATCGGAACCTTCGAGAGATTTTGCAAAACATGACATCTATAAAAAAGAATACCAGACAATCAATAGACCCTCAGGCCTCAATTCCGAGCCCCAACTAAAACATAGTCGCGTTCCAGTTGTGCAGAAAATAAATAACTTGAAAGTTACGGTACCAAGAAAATCTTATGTTCACTCACCCAATGTTTTTCTCGTCCTTGGTTTAAAGAAGTTACTCGTAAAGCACATTCAACATCATTACAGTGTCTTGGATTGTGTTGAGGAGATTGTGTAGGCAGGCAGCTCGGAAGGCAACCCCACCTCCCTCCCTCTCGCTCTCTCTCAGATTCTCACTCGCTCACTCTCTCAAACCAAATACACTTAACAGGAATACTCAAATAAGCTATTATAACCCAGGCCAAAATGTGTAATGTCCAAAATTTAATATTCTAATTCCCCATTTAAATCTATTATGCAAAAAGAAAGGACATTCTCTGCTGTTGCAGAAAACCATGTCCCACTTTCCAGCAATACACGAATGGGTTTTTGTTACCATAGCAACAATTCCCACTCAAATTTGTACAAGATTACCAGCCAATGCACGGAGGAGGAACTGACTCAAACTGTTGGTCTTCAGAATGGCATCCTGAAGAGTGATCGACTTACATGTCTTCAGTGGTTGACATTTGGGAAATGTATAACGTGTTGTTATGGTTTCTCACATATTTATCAACAGGCTTGGAGAGTTACAGAATGCGTTTAACAATGTTACGTAATTAGGATACAACAAAATGTAAAAAAAAAACCCAACCAAATTACAGGAATAATTTGTTAAAATAAGGATTCCTTTGCAGGATTACAATTCTGTTCCAAAGTATATTTACATATACATAATGCAGCGATGGACAAATTATGTCTATCATTAGTTCAATCACTGATACTAGAGAGAAGAAGAGAGATGAGGCTTACAAACGTGCGTGAGCCTTATCTGTTGTGCAGATCGTACGTAGTGTCCGTATTCTATTCCTCCTTCAATGTAGCACTCATTTTGTTGAATTGGCGCAAGCCTGCAGTTTCGTAAGGTTGCTTTTGTGTATGCATATTGGGCAGTTGCCCGATAGTGATGTGTTCAGGGACGTTTAATAATAATAATATTATGAATGATTATACAGTGGAACCTCGGTTTTCGAACGCCTCTCAGTTTCGAACAAATCTTTGAGAAATTCTTGCTTCGCTGTTCGGTCAAAAATTCGGAGTTCGAACACCGGTAATGCGTGAGTGCGTACGCTAGAGTGCGATGCTGAGCGGCGTACGGGTGTAGATCGCCCCCACCCTTCGTGACCAACTGTTATCACGTGCGCACTTGCCTCTTTTTGCTTTCGCTTTTAATATCGGTGAACGGAGTGTTTTAGCCCCTAACTATGCCTCCGTAGAAGGTCGGTGCAAGCAGGACAGGTGAAATAAGAAAAGTTGTTCGTACAAATATTGCCTTTAAGAAAGACATAATAGCTAAATATGAAAGAGGTGTGCGAGTTTCCGATCTTGCTAGGGGGAATACAGCATGCGCCTTCTGCTGACCACCACAAAGGTAAGAAATCCAATTCATATTTCTTTTCTTTATCTTTTTTTTTTTTTTACACGTTCGTGTTAGCGTAATCTTTCGTACGGAAGATTATGATAACGCGAACGTACGATTAGCCTGGGTTAGCTTTATGATTCGAGGTAAACATTCAGGGTGTTGGAACTGAGCCCAAAATTCAGGGTGTTGGAACGGAGCCCCCTTTCCAATAAAGCGCTAGCCACTTGTGGTGCTAAATGACTTGTAAACGACCTGATTTTTTTATTTTTACACGTTCATGTTAGCGTAATCTTTCGTACGGAAGATTACGATAACGCGAATGTACGATTAGCCTGGGTTAGCTTCATGTTTACGTTAAACATTCATGGTAAACATTCAGGGTGTTGGAACGGATTAAAATGATTTATATTATTTTTAATGGGAAAAATGATTTCGGTGATTGAACAAATCGGTTCTCGAACAGGGTTCTGGAACGGATTATGGTCGAGAACCGAGGTTCCACTGTAATACATTTGACTTCAAAGCGCATTTCAGAACACCCAAGGTTACTGTACACAGTATATCAAACAACAATGAAACAAGAAAGCAATAAATACAAAATAAAACAAAAAATAAAAAATAAAAAAGGGGTGTGGGGGGTATCTGAGGCAGTTTATTATGAATAGGCAAATCTGAAGAGGTGGGTTTTGAGTCCGGATTCAAAAATGGAAGTAGGTGTAGTAAAATGATTGTCTTTTTGGATTTTACTGGAAATGAATGTTTAAAATCCACTTTACGATCACTGCATTAATGTGATCTCAATGTGAACTAAAGCAGGTCATATCCTGTCAGCCATGTGAAAGGGAAACTTTTCTTTTCGCTTAATAAATTAAACTACGTGGATCGAATTGGAGCACTTTTGTAAGTCTACAAGCAACTTCCTGACCTTGGTTTCCTCCAATTCTATTTCAAGGTTACACTGTGCAATTATACTAAACACAATTTATCAATTTTATATATTTCATGTTTTTTTTTTGCTTATTGAAATACTTGGTATAGGTGTAATTGAAGTTACTGAAACAAATCAAGTTACGTTAATGACATATTGTTTTTTTAAATATTTTGTCTATTGTGTGTTAACAATGCCCAACTGAGTTCAAAGAGCCTAAATATATATATATATATATATATATATATATATATATATATATATATATATATATATATATATATATATATATATATATATATATATATATATATATATATATATATATATATATATGTAATATTTATATGTAATATTTATATTTAATATTTATATTTAATACTCATGTTTAATATTTATATTTAATATTTACATTATTTTATTATCAGTGTTCTGGCAACAGAATGCATTAGGCTCAAGGAAAAGAGTAGGGGACATGGGGGAAAGAGAGCAATTTTACGTTTTCTTTCATTCTAGGACGAAAATGGTGAAAGTAAGAAAAGGACTGTTTCAAATACAGTCCAAATGCCAATCCAAATCCTAAAAATCTGAAAAAAAGACGAGATTATTCAGACAGCTTGACAGTGGTCTCAATGATGATTTCAGCTAGAAAATACTGTCAGAATGTAGAATATATATTACGGACACCACCATTAGAATAGAATAGAATATACCTTTATTGTCATTGTTACAACATGGGTTGAATATATTGTGACAACGTAATTGGACGTGGCACTCCGGGTCCACATTTTACAGTGACGATAGAGAAGAAAAAGAGATAAAGGAACAAAGAAGATGTTTGTACTGTCCTTGTTGCATAGGCTTTGTTTTCCTCCGGAGAGGGGTATATGAGGGGGTGAGGGACAGACAGAGATGGCCGACTCCAACTACATGTTTGATCTTACTGTACACACGGTCCAGTGTTTTTTCCCCAATTGCGCAGTCCACGTATTGAATACATTTGGGAAGTACAGTCCTTAAGCATGACGATAAAAGCGAATTAATTAATGTGAAAGTGTGAGAAATACCAATAAGGTAGATTGTTTCTTGTGGCTATCTCTTAAAATCTCAAATAATCCAAATCACAGTTACAAGCTGCGTTTGGACATGGGAATAAGCAGATGGACAATTTGAGCGAGAATGTGTGAGCAGAGAAGGTGCCAAAGGGATAAAAATGTGTGAGAAACTCTGGCCCCTGGTGGATATATCCAACAAGGATGGGACCAATGTTTTGGTGGACAGGAAAGAGATTGCCTATTGGATATTTTCAGACCAGGATTGACTACATAATTAGCAACCTTTTGACAAGAAAAAGAGCTAGATTGAAAACAGAATCGGAAATCTAACACCATTGTTGGTGCGGTTTATTCACGCGTAAAATTTTTATCTTGCTTCAAGATAATGATGCCATAGCCTAAAATTAGTCTTGAGTCGAGATTTTCTTTTTGTTTAAATTTGAAAAAGCTGTACATTAAAAAAAAAGCGGTAGCCATTTTTAAGAGAACGATAGCGTTAGTTTAACGCATAAATGGTAATGTTGATGAGTATGGGTTAGTCATCTTATTATCGTGACCCTCATGTCTTACTCAAACACTCTCATATAAAATACTAAAATGTGTGTTTTTCTGAGTGTTTTCTAGTACATTTTTACATCAGTATAATTATTTAATTAAATACATAAATTACTTAAATATAGACACGAAACTAAAGTTCTTTGCCGGACAAAAAAAAGCCTTCAATGTGTCACAAAAGCAAAGGACATAAAATCATTGCCACAAAGTTGTTTTTTCAACAAAAATGAGAGTCACTAGTTATGCAATGCGTATTGTTGGGAATTAAATATCAAAATGTACCGTTTACCTTATTGTTCGAATTACTTATCTGACTCCATTAACCAAACACAACCGACATTCACCCAACAATTTATGCGCGCTCCTTTCTTGAGGGAAAAGATGAACAAGAAAGCCGACATTTTCACACGGGGCAGATTTGATTTCATTAACAATTTAACTAAGTGTACTCCATCGAAAACGTCCGAATTAGTGTCGTTGGAGTCTCTGGGAAGGCGTCTTCTTTAGCTCTCTCCTATTCACCATCTTCTCCCCGCATAATGCCGTGCCGACTCCTCCCATGGGCGTGCCAAGGAAGCCCCCTCTGGGCGTCGCAATGTCTGGAATACTCAAAACAACACTGAGCGTTTCTAGGTCATCAGGGAATTTCTGCGTCTGGATGTGCTGATTATCTTATCAGCCCTACGTCCCGTTCCCGGAGTTCCTGTAAACAACATTTTCCACCAGGGTGCCCTGACATTGAATTACAGCCCAGTCAGTGAATATCTTTTGCATTAAATGTAACTTGTAGTCAATCGTATAAAATTATTTATAGTCAAATGTATAAAATCCTTCAGTATTATATGATGTTATTCTCAAAACTTCAGAGCAATATAGTTTTCTCCCAGTGATTTAGGATGTGGTATCAGCAGTGTTTGACCGTTACCTAAAAAAAGTAATTAGTTATAGTTACTCAATATATTTTCCTAAAAGTAACTGAATTACTTTATAGTAAAAGTAACAAGTTACTAGGGAAAGTAACCTTTTCTGTTTCTTTAAAAAGAAGTCGTCTGTCAAAGATTTGGAAATATTATCAACAAATACTTACTAAATATCTCATCTCATCTCATCAGCTGCACCGCTTATCCTCAGTAGGGTCGCGGGGATGCTGGAGCCCATCCCAGCAATCATCAGGCAGTGGGCAGGGGACACCCTGGACTGGTTGCCAGCCAATCGCAGGGCACACAGGGACAGACAACTCACTCGCTCAGTCACACCTAGGGACAATTTGGACCGGCCAATTCACCTGAAATGTATGTTTTTGGAATGTGGGAGGAAACCCACGCAAGCACGGGGAGAACATACAAACTCCGCACAGTAAGGCCGGGAGCTGGATTTGAACCCACTCAGGAGGTTCCCACGATCTCAGAACTGTGCCGCACACGCGCTAACCACTGCGCCGCCGTGCTGCCCTTACTAAATATTTCTAAAATAATTTCATTTGATGTATGAGAATTGCTACAATTTAATGCATCATTTTAATTTCAAGTCATATGTGAAGTCTGCATATCTGCCTCACAGGATTTTGTCAAGGGGATGAAGAGACATTATCGTGAAAAGTCATTTTACTCTGTGACATAATTTTCAAAACATTTTACACATTATAACAATATCCATCCATCCATTATCTGCTCGGCTTATCCTCAGTAGGGCCGCGGGGATGCTGGAGCCCATTTCAGCTATCTTCAGGCAGTGGCCAATTAACCTGACATGAAACCGGAGTGCCCGGAAGAAACCAACACAGGCACGGGGAGAACATGCAAACTCCACACGGGGAGGTTGCGGTAGCTGGAGTTAAACCCTAAACCTCGTCACCCTGGGGCTGCGTGCTAACCACCCATCCACCGTGTTGCCCACACATTTAAGATAACAATCTATGCTGGGGTGGGCAACTAATTTCATTTGTGAATAAATATACATGGATACATCTCTTTGTTTTTAAATAGAATAATTTCATATCAATTGGTTTTGAAAGGTCTAACAATTCAAGCAAAATCATATATTAGGTCTCGGTTTTAAGCACTTAATTTGATATTTAGTTTTGTAGTATTACTGTACTTTTTTTGTATTTTTGTAGTATTTCTGCACTTGGATTTTTGTTGTATTTTCTTAGTTTGCAGTTTTACTGTAGTACAGTCAAGTCAAGTCAGGTTTGTTTGTATAGCCTTTTTATCTCAAAGAGTCTCTAAGGACTGTACAGACCACATATTATTGCAGACTATTATGAAATAAAACACGTCTAATATGTTAAAAAAACCAAAACAACTAAGGATCTAACAAATGTAAACAAACAATGGTGAAAAGAGCATGGCAGAAATGTATAATTCTCTGAATTATAATTTATGTAGGTAGATACATTACACATAAACACAATAAATCAAGTTAACCAAAAACAAATCAAGTGTAACGTTAAGAAATTGCGATATTAAACTGTAGTTTTATTTTGGGAGAATTTATGTAGTAGTTTTTCCATAGTATTATTTTGTAGTATGTCTGTATTACTTCTGTAGTATTTTTTAGTTTTTCCATATCAGATTTGCTGAGTAAACCTGTAGAATTTTGTAGTATTACTTTAGTTGTATTTTTATGATGTGTCATCATATTTTTGTAGTATTGTTTTTAGTAGTATTTCTGTTTTATTTATATTGAAGTATTTTTCTATTATCACATTACTTTAGTGGTATTTTTGTAGAATTTTTGTGTTAGTATTTTTGAATTATGGCCATAGTACTATTCTCAGAGTTTTCTTGTGGTATTTTTTTTGCATATTTGTAATATTACTGTAATTGTATTTATACAATATTTCTGTAATATTTTTGTAATATTACTGTAGTTGTATTTACACTGTATGTAGTATTTCTCTAGTATTTTGGAAATTTTACTGTAGCTTTATTTATGTAGTATTTGTGTAATAGTAGAGTAGAATTTTGCTGCATATCTGTCGTATTTTGTGGTATTACTGTAGTTTCCTTTTTGTAGTATTTCTGTCATAAAATTTCTGTGGTCGTATTTCTGTAGTTCGATTTTTGTACTATGATATCACTGTAGTGGTATTGTTGTAATCCATCCACCCATTATCTGCACTGCTTATCCTCAGTAGGGTCGCAGGGTTGGCTCAGCCCTTTTCAGCTTTCCTCAGGCAGTGGGCAGGGGACAACAACTGGTTGCCAGGGTATTGTAATATTTCAGTAAAAGTATTTTTGAAGCATTTCCAAAGTAGTAGTTTTGTATTATTTCTGTAGTATTTTTGTAATATTACTTGTATTTTTGTCATAATCCTGTTGTAATATTTCTATAGTAGTGTTTTTGTTTCATCATATTAATTTAGTAGTGTTTTTTTGGGGTATTTCTGTATACTTTTTCTTTTCAGAATGACAGCAAAATAATATATTAGGTCTCTGCTTTTAAGGGCTTAAATTTGGTACTTAGTTTTCTAGTCATGTTTTTCATTGTTATAGACACAAAAAGGATGACGGGTACAAAGTTGACAGGAAAAAAAAAAAAAATTAGTAGTACTGTCACGACCAGAAGCAAGTCGGGTAGCCGGGACAGGAGAACAAAGCATGGTCGGGGATCGGAAGCAAGTCGGGTAGAAAAAAAATAGAATCTAATTGTCTTTACTGTCTATGATATCAATGTATTCTTTGTGTTCTGAGCAGACAGCAGAAAATGCCATTACAGGGGCAGGTTGTGTGTTGGGTGGGCGACTGTGATAGGCTGGTGTATGCTGTGAAACAAACATACAGGGGAACAAAGCGTGGTCGGGGATCAAAAGCAAGTCAGGTAACCGGAGGTGATCGGGAAGCCAGGGTCAGGGGATCGATACAGGAAACAGGGAAGGGTCATTAGGCAGGATACAGGAACAGGTCGGGATCAAAATGGGACCCAGAGTCAAAAGTGACTGACCAGGAGTGAACAAGAATGATGTGCTTAAATAGGGAGAAAGGTAATTAAAAAACGAGTGGCAGTTGGGGCTGAAAGAGTGAGCACAGCTGAGGGAAATTAGTGGGCAAGTCAAAGAATCGTTACAAGTACATGTGGCCTGCTAGCCATACTTTGCTCACCCTTGGTCTATGCTGTGCTACCCAAAAATACGTTTTCCACTTCAGTGAAGGTGCTGCATCTGAGTCGGATCAGGAGGCTTCTCCCGCTAATGGTAAGCATGGACTCAGTACAAATAAATAATAAAGTGCTATTTCATGTGGGGGAGCAAACCCGTACTCAAAAAAACGCTGCCAGTCTGCACTTGACCAAGTCACACCACACAAAGTGGTTCCCCTAGGACCCTAGCGATTAAGGGATCCTTGAACCGGGAAAGACAAATAGGACACAAACCGTTTCATTAGCAAACTTTAATTGTTTAGACAATGCACAATTAATCAACTACCCTGATCAGCGTGCTCAGTTGAGTAAATTGGATTGCTTAAATACATCCTTTTCTAAACGTACTATATTTGGTGTCGTAAAAACAGACAATATATTGTTATAACCATGGATAGCAAACGTGATAATATAAAAGTACGATTCCATGATATATTTTTCTCCTTTTTAAACTCAGAATGACATTTTTTTTCAACATTTTTTTTTGTTCGTGGTGCATAGAATCCATACGGCTGATCACAGTCTCAGAAACAAACATTTATTACACAACCAGTGGCAACACGAGACGATTCATGCACAGAGCATTAATTCACAGTTTTGCCCATTTTGTCTTTTAGCAAAAATCCACTTACTTCTCTTTTCCTTCGTATTCACATTTTTGCGAGGAATGCATCATCGATTTTTCTTTACATTTTGTTTTAAAAAATAGTTTGGCCGGGTGTCAAACTCAAAATCAGTTTTAAGGATTTATTCACTAGATTAAAATTAAAGGAATAACTTTAGAGAGGATGAGAGGGACCAGTAATGGAATTCAGACATCATAGTGCACTTTCCTTCTAGTCAATAAAAAATGATGGATATGCAATAAAACACACTTTCAGTTACTGACTTTTGAGCACCAGTAAAAAGGAATTTTAGGTATTTTTATGGCACTGGGATAACAATGCCGAAACGACCTTTGGCAGTTTGATTCTGCAGTTTAGATATGTATCGTAAGAGAAGGAATCGCTCGAATTTACTACAGATTTTTAAAGGCTTCTTTAAAACAAAATCGATCAATTAAGCATGAAAAACAATATAAGAGTAAGTCATACAAATACAGTGATACCTAGGTACTCTGACGACTCTCTATTGGAAAATCTGTGTTTTACCCAAAAATCAGAGTTGTGTTTGCTGCGGTGTTCCAACATAAAATTGGAGTGAAATGAGCAGTCATCTTGGCTACTATTGTAGAATAAAACAGGAAACCTTGTAGGAACTTTAAGGCCTCTGACATGTGAAGCTTATGCATGAGTCTTGGTTTTGAGTTTTTCCTTGCCCATATTTTGGTCTAGGATCAGGCGAGGGTGTCATTGTAATCCTGTGCAGTCCTTTGAGACTCCTTGTGATTAAGGGCGTCCACGATGGGTATTGTTATGCACGAGAAGCCAGAATTATTAGCAGAAAATGTTTTTGTAATAAATATTCTTGTTGGTTAAAGTTTTACATAATGTACCGGAGCTTATTAAATTGTTATATAACTGTTATGTAACCAAAGAGTATACGACTGTCTAATAAACGTCCCGGCTCCTGGTCAGACGAGCTGCAAGCTGTGTCTTTGAGGGGCTTTTCAAAAAGACGACACTACTCCAGCCCGTTTGGGTAACATCATTTTGAGAATGATCGTCAGTCCGACAACGCAAATTTATTGTGGTTTTGTGCATTTTATTGCTGATATTAAAGGGTCCCAAGAAATTTAAGAAAAGAGGAAAACAAAACAAAAATTAGGGTGGAATATGTTAGCGGTGTTATGAGAGTCTGCTGTTTAACCGTAGCTCAGAGGAACAGAAAATTGTTTAAAATTGTCTTATTTGATTATACTGTATACTAAATAATATTTATCCTCTATTATCTACATATCTGAATAATTGTCATTGTTTAGGTATATATTCTATTCATATTTTTGGTATTTGAGGTTGTTTAGGTACACATTTTCCTCATACTTTGGGTATTTTGGAATCCGTAGGAACATATTAAAATAAATCCCATTATTTCCTATGGGGAAAAAGGTTTCAGTACTCGAACCACTTGGTGGTCTAGCACCGATTCTGAACGGATTATGGTAGAGTTCCAAGATATTACTCTGTTTTTAAAAAAAATTATCTAAATCTTTTGAAAATTGGGCATTTTCAAAATACTCAACTCGTATATTTTAATGATATGCATATATTTCAATATAACGCCTTTGGAGTGAAAATATAATGAAAACCGGTTACAAGAAGTTATCATCAGTCATTCACCCCTATAAAAATAGAGACCACATTTAAAGAACACATACATTGAATGATATGCTGAATAAACCATGCAATAAACTACAGAAGAATAACTTGCTTTTTTTTTTTTACATAATACTGATTATGAATGCATTTTTTTTCACAGATTTCCTGGAATGCTAAAAGTTTTTTTCTTCCATGACTTTGAGGACAGCAACGCTTTCAGAACCAATAAGATAACAAAGCATAAACTACGTTGTCCAGGACTTTGGTCTTTGCCCTAAACGCGAAAACCGGCTTTCGAAGTAAAAAATGAAAAGAACAACAAAACAGGTACACCAACACATCCACCAAAAATATATATTGTAAGAACATGACGACTCGGGAATACAATTTTTGTAACCGACTTTTGTGAGTGGTGGTTTATCCTATTTAATATTGCATCAGTAAATGGAGGCTACAGATATACTATTATTCGAAAATAATCTAAACTGTACATCATTTTCTTTTTCATTTGCAAAAGGCACGCTGAAACATTTTCTAACTGAAAAAAACTGAGACTATGGATAAGCAATTCTTTTTTTCTTACTGACCTCAACATTGTCCAGAATGCCCGTAAAAATCAAACGACTCTCAGATGGTACTCTGCGGAAAATATTTAAATATTGCGTGGTAAATATTTTTTGCCCTCTAAAAAAAAATCAGCTAGTATACTAATGCATTGGATATAATGATATGATCAGCATAACAGCATATAGTACAAGGTACGGTAAACACTTTCAGTGCAAGTGACAGCTTATTTGACCTCAAAGCTACAGAAGGGATTAGAGGTAAGATTAAGCCAAATAATTCAGCCCGACCCGACCCAAGTCGCGGGTATATAAACCCAAACCCGACCAAGCCCTACCGATTCACTTGATTTGATAGGCGAGTTCGAAAAAAAAAACCCGAAGCTTTAATTCGCCACCAAAGTAAACACGAAGCTTTACTGTGCATTTCTGCTGAACTATGCAGCTTGGCGTTTATTTAGGGCCGAGTCCCTCAAGACAAGTGTTCGGCGAAGTGCAGCAAACAAATGTGAAAGTGAAAGTGAACGAAATGGCACCGAAAAAAAAATTCATGTGGTGAAGATTACAAGCTGCAAATAGTGAAATATTTAGCTGAAAAGCAGAGAGAAAATTTGTAAAGTTTGTAAGCTATTGGCAAAAAGTGGAAATGACATATTACGTGAGGGAGGTGGAAGAAGGAAGAAACGCGTCTTTTACTCCAACCCCGAGGATGAAAGTTTCTTTGGATTTAGTGATTTGTTAAACTAATAGTTTGGTAAGCATTTCTTTAGCTACATAATTACTTGAGTAGAAGTAAGTGCATGCCTTGTAGATCCTCCATGAAGGGAAAAAGACAAGTAAGAGAGAAGCCCGGCCGGACACACTTAATGATTGACATTTTAAGCCCGAAATTCGGACCAGGTTCGGGTTGGGTCGGGCCCAGGCCCAAGATCTTACCTCTAGAAGGAATACTAAGCACACTTATGGTTTGAAAATCACTTTTCTGTAGACTGTCCATATAGAGCCCAAATATAAAAAAATTGTTTGTGTTATATGTTGTTGATGTCAAATCCTGAAGTGTATTTTTCATACTGTCCGCATCTAAAAACGCACTGAGCCGCTTAGAAAAAAATCCATTGACACCACTGATAAATCACAGCTAACGATAAAGGTGTCTGAACGTGGCTACAAAGTACACAGTGATTATTTTTCGTTAACACGTAAAAGGTTGTGCTTTCGTTTACGAAAATCTCATGCTACATAAATCATCAATGCTGATGGTATATATAATGAACGGTAAAATTGTGTGTTGCATGGTATTTTTTTTTCCTAACGTAAGGGAGCAAAAACAAGACAGGAAGACTGTTTGCTGGCAGGTGAGTCTGTCCCGGAACTCTTCAGGCTAACAGCCAGTTAGCGCTTTATACAGACATACTTGTTACTAGCTGGGTACACGATCAATAAAACCTGATTTTTTTTTCTCTCCATTTTCCGACTCAGCGATTCCAGGAGATTGTCACTACAGCACCCCCTCCGAGTTTGACGGGGTCTGTACCAAGATCACTTCCGGTTGATTGTACCGGAACTTGGTTAATATGTTTACACCAAAACGGAGAAAAGATCAAAGAAGGGTGCACATGTCAAAACCAACAGTCAATTTGTGCGTTATTCCTTATTAGGTATCGGTGCTCCTTTGTAGAAAACATTTCGCGTGATATCGGGGCTGTTCCCTCGCTCAGGAATAAGGATGACGTTGTGGCCTTTCCGCCGTAGCGTGGATTCTCGACTCGAAGCAACGGATGTTATATCTGAGGCCGTGTCTCCGCCGCCTCCACCTGACCCGTTGCCACTGATATCCCCCGGAGTGACTCTAATGGTAGAGAGGCTCTGATTATGAAGCTTCTGATCTGGCTGGCTTGTTTGGACAGTAACTGCAGGCGAAGCAACACGCTTCCTATCAATGGAGCCTTCTCGTATCGAGTCTGAGCTTTCTGAGTCTCTGTTCAGATCGTTGATTTCAAAGGATTGCCTCAAACTTCCGCTTCCCGTACTCCCATGCCCGACGACCGTTCCATTGCCGTGGTCCAGAGAACGCCAGCGCCACGATCCGCTTCCGTCAGTGGAAGGCGCTTGGATAATCGGTTTGTTGTTTTCAGGGTGGGCATCTATTCGGACGATGGCTCCAGTGCTGCCTGAAATACTTCCTGTCGTGCTGCCCAGTGAGCTGGGTCCTGTAGTGCTTCCTGGATCCTTGTCAGTAGTAAGAGCTCGATAGTGCGGCAAGCCTTGGGAAATTGGAACAGTGCTGCTCTCATCCAAGCTTTTGGAATGGGTTTGCAGAAGACCCTGCTGTTTTGACATTGCGATCACCTGCATTATTCGTGGCTGGGTTTTCTTCCCGTCATCATTGGTCCTACCACCTGCGGTCTTCTCAGCTACCCTTTGCCAGTTGGCCTGGACCGTTCCATCCACCGGAGACAGACTGTCAGTCCCTCCTCCTCCTGTTTTCGGTGAGCTATTATGGTAACTTTCATGTGATTCTTCTGGTATGTGGACCAGTTGTGAAGACCCAGGTCGAGATTGCATCAACATTCGAGCACCTCCGGTAATGCCGCTGCAGTTACTTGGTAAAGTGGTACTTGCTCCTGTGGCCAGTTTCGATAGATACGCGTGGGCTTCAAAGCTAGCATCCAGACTCATAGCTGACGGTTCTGATGTGGATCGGACCTCCATGCTACCGTGGTGTTGAGGATGCTGACCGGGTGTTGACAAATCTCCTGAAGGTGGGTAACAGTCGGGTACTTGGAGTGTACATTTGTGGTTGTTTTTACTCTTCCACTGAGACAAAAGCTGTTTCGACCTACTTGAATCCATGGAAGCGTGGTGAAGGGTTGCGGCATGACGTCTGGCCGCTTCCTCGTACGCCGCTATTGCCTGTGGCGTATGAACGCGAGGGAGGGTATGGCTAAAGGTCACTATTGTCTCTTTGCTCCGTGGACTGTGGGGTGAGATACCGTCCGCATCTCTGCCAGCGCACTTCAGGCTATTGTCCAACTTTTGCTGCGGAAGACCCCGATGGAGGATGCCTTCGGATTGGGAGACGGGAATACCAGGCTCTCCTGATAAACTGGCTTTCATTTGATAGTGATGAAGCACTGCCTCTTGACTAATGTGTGGTAAGGAGCAAGTGGGGCAGTGGTGCCTGGGAGGACAACTGCCGTTTGACTCTTCACTAGGGAGGAAATTTCCAACAGCATACAAACCCTGGTAACACAAGTGCGTGGAGATGTTAGTTTTACAATAAATCAGAGGCTGAAACATATATTAATGAAAAAATGAGGACAGACATACCAGGTAGACCGCGATCGCACCGCCGATCAGGAATCCCAAATAGACATCAATAGCGTGGTTCTTGTACTGAATAATTCGAGTCAGACCACAAATGATTGCACAGATGATGAAGGAAAAGACTAGAAGGGGCTTGAGCAGCTTGGATGAGTCAGTCAGCGTGCTGTTAAAGTACATCTGTTGACACATTAATAGGGTTCATCACAGTATTTGATCATGTTGTTCAAGTAATCTCAGCTTTGATTATACAGTATCCCCCCAGAATGTGACATTAGTCTGTTCTAAAGAGAGTATCAGAACCTGAACTTGGTGTATAACAGGGGACAGACACCTAGGGTAATGCATAGCTGGTTACCCCAGATGAAAACATTGAAATCACAAGCTAGTATATAGTAAAAGCTATTTTTGTGTAATATAAGCGTTTAGGATTAAAAAACATCGTAAATGAACATACATGTAAATGAAAAACAAAATTGTATTTGCATGACTTGACCTGGTACACTAGAGTTAGTGGGCAGATGCGGAAGCGCGGAGGAGACAACTTTTTAAAATGTAAACTGATATCACTTGCGAGGATTAGCTTTCTCTTTTAAGACTTTATGACTTTAATTGCCTCCTTATTCTTAATAATTGTCCCGATTGGCAGATGGTTACGGCCATATTCCTTCACAAAGTTAATTATGATGTGTGTCTTTTTCGTTAAGTGAAGTCAAGTCGTGTTTATTTATACAGCCCTTAATCACAAAGAGTCTCGAAGGGCTCTACAATTATTATTTATTGCAAACCATAGACTATTATTACACCATCCCCTGATCTAAAACCTACATGAGGGCAAGGGAAAACTCAAAAACCTCAATTTGAGGAAAATGAAGAAACCTTAAGAAGGGACCGCACATGACCGCACAGGATGACCAGGCTGCAATGGATATTGTAATAACAAATAATACACAGATATTGTCAACATGAAATATAGGTCATGCATAAGCTATAGAATAGAAGTGTGTTTAAGCCTAGATTTAAACAGTTCCACTGAGGTTGCAGATCGAATCTCAGGGGGAAGACCATTCCAAAACATCGGGGCCCGAATGGAGAACGCTCTCGAACCTGTGGTTCTTTTCTTGGCTCTTGGGATCACTAGTAGACCAGCATTTTCAGAGCGAAGGCTCCGGACCGGTATTTCTTGATAATCACAAGGTTCATTTCCTCTGCTTTTTCTCATGGTTTGCTTCTCCCTTAAGCACCACTGCAAGTCTTAGCATCCATAGCAAATAAATACAGTACAAAAATTACGATACTGTACCGCCGAATAGCAAAGTCTTTACAAAACACACATTATTCTGAGCTGAATAAAGAGAAAGGCACTGTGGGATGCATATCGTCATTTTTGTCATGCTGTGATGCAAACTAATACAAGACTGGCAGTTTATATGTTGTCGACCAATAACAGATTGGCCTCTTAGAGACACACGTTTTTGGGCATGTAAAATAATGTATAGTTCAAGTTGAATAGTGGGGAAAATGCTATAAATAAGGGACGAAAAAACATCTTGTCCCACACTGTAAAGGGAAAAAAATGTAACGTTGGGTTGCTGTTTTCCAGGGGTCTACTGTGTACTTAAAATTTCCAGTTTTCCAAAAATATAACTCACCGAGACATAGACAGCTGCAAATGATGCCAGAGTAGCGTGCTGAGACGGGAATGATTTTCTACAACGAATAAAGTAACTCAATTTTATAGTCATTCAAGATTTGGGGTGAAATTAGGACACAACGATGTTTCCGTTTCATGCTAACCTGCCCTGGTTGATAGCTGCAGCATCGACCCCGGAGCAGATATCCTCCATGATGTAAGGGTTCTGCTCACAGCTGATATTGAGAGTGGTGTAATTGGGTTTACACACTGTGAGAAAATAGGGCGCCGGGTAGCCCGTCATCAGCTGAAGTATATCCGTGATGAGGGCTGTGGCGCAGAGACCAAACGCATGAACCCCTGAGGAGAAGAAACGATTATCACTCCCGAGTAAAAACTCTTAAGTAGACTTGAGAAGTTAAAGAAACATACCGACAAAGCGGATGGCTCTACGGATGAAAGAATTGAAGTTGCAGCCGGCTGCGTTGATGTTCGCCTCAGCTCCGGCGCCTTTTTTTCTTCGTGACAGACAACAGAACAGGATTGCCTCTCCGATCATGATCTGTTGAAATAGGCACTTATTTTTCCTAACACCATCCTTCCGATCTCCTCTTTCTTCCACTCAGTCGCTTTACTTCCACATCCTCTCACATTTAGTGACCATATGACTAGTGTTTGCTGGACCTTTCGGTCTCCCGCCCCCCCTTTCTTTGCCTTGCTGTCTCTTAGGGAGTAGAGATAGAGACAAGAGGATCCCCAGTCCCCTCGCTCCCTCCACTTTTATCGCCTCTTACGACACGCAGTGGACCACTCAGGGGGAGAGGGCCCCTCACCACAGAGCATTAAAAGGATAGTGGGATGTTTGTACGCATTCTAAGGGATGGGCAGGGCACCCGTATGATGAAGCAGGGATAAACCAGTGAAAGCTGTCGGCCCCTGCTGTTGAACAGAAGAGTGTGAGCTGAGTGACATGGTCACTTTTTTCTGTCCCGTTTCATCTGGAGGGACGAAAGCATGACCAACTTAGGTGCCAAGGTGCTTAACTTGTTTGGGTTTTTGGGCATTTGGGTTGGCCATGGTCCAAAAATGTTTGTGTGTGATTTTTGCTATTTTCTTCCCTTTTTTATATTATTTGTTATTGTATGTTTGTCTTGCTGTCGGTCACCCCTCTTAATGGATATGACCAAGGTAGATAGATAGATAGATAGATAGATAGATAGATAGATAGATAGATAGATAGATAGATAGATAGATAGATAGATAGAGAGAGAGATTTGTGTCTATATACGTCTAATGCTCTTGTCCAGGGGTCAAATAATTTGATCGATGAGAAAGCTGATGAATGTCCACGTGGAGGCCATGGCTTCACTAACATTGAGGTTGCCTGTTCAATTCCAGCTCCCTTCTGGGCAAGACACTAATACACCTTGCTTCCAGTGGCACTGATATTTGTGGATGAAAGGTGCAAATATTTGGTGGTGGCCGGAGAGGCCCTGGGCATGATCTTCCCAAGAAGAGCTGTGGCTATGAATGTTGCTTACCACCACCTGTGAAGGGTCTTTCAGTGTCCTATAAAGCAACATGTAAGTCTAAAATATCATCATTACAATGGAAAACCTTGGTACTGGTCAGGAATCCAGAAACATTTATTGTGTTGTTGTTACCAGAGATCTGTAAAACAACCGTTGAGTGCATTACATCTATGGCGAGAAATAACTTCCTTACCGTGATCGCAGGACCGGCAAAAGCCAGGCTAAGCAGCATCAGCAGTGGGATAACCTCATGGTTAGGGTCGATGTATGGTAGGCTCAGACTACGGTCGTGACAGTTGAAGCCTGACTTCACTGGTTTAAACAAATCTGTCCACTCCAGGAAGTACAAGCTGACCATAGAGGACACCAGGATTGGCAGCTGGAAAAAACAACCACAGACACATTAAAGGTCATAAAACATCAAGACTAAATGTCACGAGGTGGTAAATGCTTTAGACGTCCACCATAATGCTATGCTTCAACGACAATAGCAATTTGATTTGGTAATGAGGGTGAAGGCAGGGAAATGAGATTGAGCTTTGATTGAGTGGATCCACCATGCGGAATTGAATTCAGTTTTATGAAGAGCCTGAATCACAGCTAGCTCCTTTTCCTAGATGGCCTTTAAGATGCATAAAATGTTTTTTCACCGTGTGATTATAATCAGACTCAAGTGCTCAATTCTCCAGGTGCCTCATCTGCTGGTGTGTGGGTGTGTTTGTCTACACCTAATTGTTTTTCTTTTAACGGGTTACGTACTTACAGTTTCTTTACCGGTCTAGAAAACTTTTACTCCTTTTTTTAGGGTAACGACGTGGGCTGTTCTTCACAACAAATCTGCTTAAAAATGACAAAGCTTGCAGCATGACTACTTAGCATTTTTAGTTTAAAGGCAATGGGTTCAATTCTAAGAGTTTGCATGTTCTCTCTATGACTTCGTGGGTTATCTCCATGTGCACCGTGTTTTCCCCACATCCTAAAACCATGTATGGCAGGTTCATTTGAGGTCCAACTTTTCCTTAGGTATGAGTGAACATATACATGGTTGTCTGGCTGGCAACCAGTCCAGGGTGTGCCCTGCCCATTTGTCGATGTTGGCTGGAGTGGGGTCCAGCACCCATATAATCCTTGTGAATCAAGCGGCTGGAAAATAAATTAATTAATGATTCCAGCTTAGAATTGTAGGTTTTTTTGACATAGATTGATTAGCGTTTTTTAGGCGTAGTTAATGAAGTTGAGGTAGGATATCAAGACCAGAAAAGGTTATCTGCTGGTTTAGTATAACCAACTGTGGCTAAACCAAACTAGGGAAAGGTTTATACTTTCTAGTCCGGAGTTATTCCTTTGTTTAGACCGTGGTCCAGTCTCTCCTACACACTGGATGGAGTTGTCACTAATAACTGTTTTAGGGGCAGTGTCTCTTGAATTGATCTGTAATTTTAAAATTAAATATTAAAAGGCCAACGCTAGCCCAAAAAGTAAGAACCCTGCAATAGTTTGGTTTTGGCAATGGTTGTTATCACCTAGCAAACAGATGAGCTCCTCGTTGGGGGAGGAGCACTTGAGGGTATTTCGTATCTGAATCTGAACCTACCCTGGGAAACTGTGATCTCAGGTCCTGAGCCACGAATGCCCTTTGGAGGGTGTGTCTGATGTCACTATCAACTGCTTTAGGGTATTTTTGGTAGATTATATCAATGTGTCATCAACTTTTGCCCTTTTGCTTTATCTGTCCATTTATGTCTAATATCAGAGGGAATTCAGGGTCAAGTTGAGTAGAACCACCTATGGCTAAAGCTGTAACAGACTTCTGGGGTGTCGATTTTTGCTTTCAAATGCCTTCTCCCTAGACTGACTTGAGGTTCGAACAAAAATCTCAAGAAAAATCTCTTTTTTGAAGGAATTTTAGCTTTTGAACAGCCCACGTCGTGTCAAGAGATCGTCCGGGCGTACCTTGCGGGTTCAGCATCCAATGCAAATAAACCTACAACCAGCGCTCTACTACATTTTTAATAATTTGAAAAAAGCCCAAAATGTACAGAAACTCATTATTATTTCTCCCAATAGACTAGCAGAGAAAGCAAAGGAAGACAGTGTTAACTACTTCTCAATGGAATAAAGTGATAACAAGTAAACACGTTCATGTCTTAGATCTCGCTAACCATTACCGCTTACCTAAGTCTACATCACTCCAATTGTATGTAAATACAGGGTCTGTTCGGGTGCTTGAAATCCATGAAAATGCTTAAATTTTTATGTTGTCTTTCAAGGATTAAAAAGTGCTTGCATTTTGGATGAAGTGTTTGTAAATGCTTGAAATTGTTGACACGTTTCACAAAAAATCTGCTTAAAAATGACACAGACAATGCTCTCTGGTGGCTTTGCATTTCTTCTTCCCTTGTGATTTACTGCAGCTGCATTTTTCTATGAAGTGTCATGCTGCACCTAAATAGTGCACTCTGAAATGTGTATTGTGCAAGGCTTACGTATGAATTATGGACATTCATTATGGGCCGTGCAAAAAATTAAGGTAACGTTTTCAAGTAGTGAATTTTAATGTACTTCCTGCAACCTGAAAATATAAGCTGCATAGTCATAGTCATTTTACGCAACGCCTACAGTATGTCACAAACGTGAGTACACCACTCACAATCCTGCAGAGATTTCATCATAATAAAGCTTTTTTAGCAGTGTAAATTCATGTTTCACCTCAAAATACTCCAAATATAGCCATTAGTAGTTTAACCCCTGGTATCATGAGTGAGTACACCCTTAAGTAAAAGTTCCTGAAGTTCAATATTTTGTGTGGCCACCATGATTTTGCAGAACCACTTTAATCCTCCGGGCCATGGACTTAACCAGAGCCTCACAAACAGCCACTGGAATGCTTTTCCACTCTTCCATGACAACATGACGGAAGTGGGGGATATGCAAGATCTTGTTCTTCTCCACTTTCCCCTTGAGGAAGTCCCAACGATGTTCTATTGGCTTTAGATCTGGACACATGCTTGGCCAGTACATCCCCTTTATGCTAATCCCTTTTAGAAAAACCTTGGAACATTGCCCCTGCGACCCAGCTTCTGGAGGGGAGGATCATTCCTTACTCCAGTATTCCACAGTACATTTCCTTTCATGAAATGCAACTCCCAAATTTCAGTTGCACTCATGCAGCCCCAAACCATGACATTTCAAACACCATGCTTGACTTTAGGCACAACACAAACATGTTTGTACTTCTCACCTGGTTCTCGCCACACATGCCTCACACCATAAAAACCAAATCAATTCATCTTTGACCAGGGGATATTTTTCCAGTAACTCATGGCCTTTGTTGACATACTTCTTTTCATTGTGTCAAAGTGATGTTTCTTCAGTGATGTTCTATAAAACATTACGTTTAAATCTCTGCAGAAATGTGAGGGGTGTTCTCATCTTTGTGACATATGGGTGAGATTTGTCTCAAAAACAAATATTTTTGAGATTTAGTCAAGATCTAAAAATGGTATTTCTTGATAAATCGACACGCAATGTTAAAACTCGCATGTATAATCACAGATATAATTGTAGGTCTGCAAAATACATTACTCACATCAGATATTTTCTTTAAATGGTACTGGAGAACTTGGAAAATTGGCATTGACAGTCCTTAAAAAGTGCTTGAATTTGAGCATGAGAAAGATGTCGAACCTTGTAATTAGTACAAAAAAAGTGTTTCTATGAAGGGATGTTTGTTATTTTTAATAAATCTCTAAATCAGTCTTTTGTAAATCAACATGTTGAGGACTAAATTTCTGGATAAATACACTTTTTTAAAAGATGAGGCTCCACCTTAGTCCCATGCTTGTGCCATCAATAGAAATAAAACATTCAAGTTTTGACTGCTAAATAAAAATTGTGTCCTACTAACTATTTGAATATTCACTGTTATTGGGACACTCTTTGTCCAGTAATGGCTAAACCAGGGGTGTCAGTTTTTATTGGCCAGCAGCAAATTCTGAAAATATAGTTAAATATGGCCCGCACATGGCGATTGAGCTCAACTCAGTTGCAGTTTTAACACCAGATGGAGCCAGTAACGGAAAAGGTGCTTCTCCACCCATGCATTTGGGATCCCCTTAACTGGAAAACATTGGAATTGTGTTTTCTTTGCTTATTTAATGAACCTTCTTGTCATTCATTTGAACTGTCATTGAAATTCAAAATGTATTACTGTGTAACTTATCTCATCTCATCTCATTAGCTGCACCGCTTATCCTCAATAGGGTCGCGGAGGTGCTGGAGCCCATCCCAGCAATCATCGGGCAGTGGGCAGGGGACACCCTGAACTGGTTGCCAGCCAATCGCAGGGCACATGGGGACAGACAACTCACTCGCTCAGTCACACCTAGGGACAATTTGGACCGGCGAATTCACCTGAAATGCATGTCTTTGGAATGTGGGAGGAAACCGGAGTGCCCGGAGGAAACCCATGAAAGCACGGGGAGAACATACAAACTCCGCACAGTAAGGCCGGGAGCTGGATTTGAACCCACGCAGGAGGTTCCCACGACCTCAGAACTGTGCCGCACATGCACTAACCACTGCGCCGCCATGCTGCCCTACTGTGTAACTTATTCTGACACAAAATAGATTGATTGTTAATTCTAAACCCTACCAGTGCAGATAAACGTAAGTTTTGCTACTAAAAATAGGTTAACAATGAAATTAGAGTAGATGACCGGCTATCAAACTGAAAAATAAATAAAACATCCATTAATCCATCCATTATCTGCACCTCTTATCTTCAGTAAGGTCGCGGGGGTGCTGGAGCCCATCCCGGCTGTCTTCGGGCAGTGGGCAGGGGACACCCTGAACTGGTTGCCAGCCAGTCGCAGGACACACAGGGACAGACAGGTGTAAGGCATATTACATCTAGTTATTTGTAATTTTCTCAGTTACTCACGTTACAAATGGCTCTGATGGAATATACTTGCTTACTGTTTTTTATTCTAGGTTCTCTATTTTTCTACTCTTTTATATGATTCTGTTTAAAACACGCATACTTTCAGTCTTTATTTTGAAGGGTACAGGAAACTCATCATGGTATGTTTTTACAACTGCTTGACTTCTTCTAATAAAAAGAATCGCGTCACAGGGCCACGGTGAGAAAGAGGAGTCATTCAGAGGAGTGGGTCCATTTTTCTCCCCGCGGTAACTGGAGGCCTCCTGGAAATATCAAATCTGCATCTTCCTTTACTCTCATATCAGCCAGAGATTAATATCCCAAATTAATCTGACAACAGGTGAAATATCAAATCTGCATCTTCCTTGACTCTCATATCAGCCAGAGATTAATTTCACAAATTAATCTGACAACAGGTCACTCGCTCATTCACACCTAGGGACAATTTGGACCAGCCAATTATCCTAACATGCATGTTTTTGGAATGTGGGAGGAAACAGGAGTGCCCAGAGGAAACCCACGCAACCCACGGGGAGAACATGCAAACTCCACACAGGAAGGTTCGATCTCATGACCTCAGAACTGTGTCGCACACGCGCTAACCACTGCCCCGCATTGCTGCCCGAAATCAAACATATTTAACAAAATAAATGTTACCACTCCTCAAACCTAAAAAAAGTCCAGTAGCTTTTCTTTCCTCTGTCTAACAACATAGGAGCTACTCAGGTATTGCTGAGGTTTGCATTCGAGACTGTATCGCTATATACAAAAAAATGTAATCAACATTTTTTTTCTCCTCCTGGCCCTTTCAAAAAATGTTTAAGCCAATGCGGCCCGCGACTCAAAAAGTTTGCCCACCCCTGGGCTAAACCTTCAATCAAGAAATCATTAGCGTTGTCCTATGGACTGATACTAAGTAGATCGCAACTGACATTGTGCATGAAAATACGGAATAAGAAGTCCAACTTGTTTGTGTCAGGCCTTCGGTGATTGCCAAACGGGATCAGAGAAAAGACACTGGCACTTGAATAATAGATGTGTAAAAATGGAAATTCGGCTCCTCTGGGTTTTGACTAGGAGTCATTTTGGTGGGGTGCTAGACCAAAGACACAGATAGAGACAAAACTACAAGGACACATTTTGATTTTTAGCTCATACTCAACAAAGGTCTACCGAAAAGTGTTGGCCCCTTAAGATCCATTTGAAAAATTACCATATTTAAGAGTTAATACTCTTTTATAAAAAATGGAAACATTTTGCAAGAATTAACATGTGAGACACAATTGTGAAAAAAAACCAAATGTATCAACATTTCATGAGGTGCTAACAAAAATTGAAAAGGAGGGGTTGCAAAAATGATGCCCCCCTTTGAGATAAAAAATTGTTCTTGAAACAGAAATATTTGCCCATTCTTCCTTACATAACGGCTCAAATTCCTAAATGTTTGATGGTGATCATTTATGCACAGTATTCTTCAGATCTTTCCACAAGTGCTCTATAGCAGGGGTGTCAAAGTCATTTTAGCTGGGGGGCACATGCTAGAAAACAATTTCCCATGGGGGCCAGACTAGTAGATCAAAAAGAAAGAGGGAAAGAAACAGTGCGAGCGATAAAAAGAGAGATTAAAAAGAGAGGGAGAAGACAGAGAAGAGACAGAGAAAGTAAAAAGAGAGAGAGAGAGAGAGAGGGAAATAGAGAGTTCAATAGAGAGAGAGAGCACAGTAAAGAGGTAAAGGGAGAGAAAGGAAAGAAAAAAAGAAACAGAGAGAGAGAGAAAAGAGTGAGAAGAGAGAGAGAGAGAAAGAGACAGAAAAAGAAAGAGAGAAAGAAATAAAGAGAGGAAGAAAGTGAGAAACTGAGACACAGGGAGAGATATGAAAAGAGAAAGTGAGAAAATGAATGAGGGAAGAAAAAAAGGGAGTAAGAGACTAAAAGAAACAGAGAAAGAAAAAGTGAGAAAGTGAGAGAAAAAGAGCAAGAGAGACTGAGAGAGGAAGAGAGTGATGGGAAAAGGGAGTAAGAGAGAGGGAGCGGGGGAGAAGAAAGAGAGAAAAAGGTGACAAAGAGAGAAAGATAAAAAGAGTGTGAAACCGAGGAATAAGGTGAGTAAAAAAGGGAGAGAAAGAGCGTGAGAAAAAGAGAAATTGAGAGATGAAGAAAGAGAAATAGAAAAAAGAGAAAAAACTGAGAATAAAGTCAGAGAAAAAAGAAAAGAATGAAACACAGAGAGTGCGTTTGTGTGTGAGAGAGAGGGAAAGAAAGCAGTACAGCTCTAGGTGATTTGTGAGTGGCACCTGAATTTGGCAACATCAAGTGGAAGTATTTTAAAACTGCAGACAATTTTTCTCTTGTGCTTCTTTCGGCAATGTTTCGCGGGCCAGATTAAAATACTTGGTGGGCCTGACTTGGCCTGCGTGTTTTCAGGGGGATGTGCAGTGTTACTCTCACGCCAAATGTAACGCTTTGCATTCGGTCCAAAACGTTCCATTTTGGTCTCATCTGACTAGACTCCCATGCGGCTTCTTGCAATGGCCGTCTTATGGTATTATTTAAGGCAGTGCTTTTTGTTCTGGCCATTCTTCTAAAGGGCAGATTGATGCAGCATAAGGCGAGTGTTGTCTTGTGCACAAATATTCCCGTCTCAGCTGTGTATGCTTGCAGGTCATCCAATGTGATCATGGCCCTCATGGTTGCTTCTTTTGCTTGATTAGTTTTCTCCTGGTTTGGGCCAAAGGTTTGGAGGGCCGGCCAGGTCTTAGGTTTGCTGTGGTTTTATTCTCTCTCAATTTTAATATTCTTGCTTGCACGTGACGCACAGGTGCTCTGTGTCATTGTTAGTCATTAAGTTTGATATTGGATCATTCAGGAGTCATCAGGGAACTCCTGGGGTTTGTTGGATGAGCTGTGACAAAATAGGGCCAATATTTTTGCAACATCCACTTTTAATTTTTTTTAATTTTTAATATAATAAAGTAATGTGGTTCTGATTCACAATTGTGTCTCACTTGTTGATTTTTTTTTTTAAATATTTCCATTTTTTTTTTTTTTTTTTTTTTAAATTTGAAGCCTGAAATTTGGCAACATGTCAAAAGTTCTTGGGGTACCAATACTTTTGCTTAGCACTGTATATCTTCCCTTTCGCAACAGGCAGTCGGAACGAAGACAAATCGATGTGTGTAGTTCATTTGAAGTTCGCGTCATTCCAAGTTACAGAGGACGGGCAAATGTTTTGGATTAAACGATGTAATTGAAAGATAGGGGGAATTAAAATTCACAACACCGAGCGAACCGGGCTAATGAGAATCTGGCGACAGTTCCTCGTCTGTGAGGCTCCGAAGACATAGAAAGCTTTGATGAATAGATACCAGTCTCCGATGCTGCTGAGGTGACTCATAGCAAGGGATGGCTAAAGCTAACTGAAGGATTTTATACATTTTACTATAAAGGATTTTATTTGATCAAATACAAATTACATTTAAATGCAAAAGATATTTACTGGCTGAGCTGTGGGGCGAGGTCAATACAACCTAGTGGAGAATGATGTTTACAGGGATAGCGGGGAACTGGGACAACGGGCTGATAAGATAATCAGCACTTCTTGACGCAGACGGCCCTGGTGACATAGAAACACTCGGGGATGTTTTGACCATTTCAGACATCGAGGCGAGGGGTTTGGACCCCACGTGGGGGTTTTCCTGGCACGCCCATGGGAGGAGCCGGCACACCAGCTTGGAAAGAGACATGGGTTGAGAGAGAAGAGAAGATTGAGAGAGGAGGCTTGACGGAGACTTGAGCGACACTAATTCGGCTAATTCGATGGAGTTCACTTAGGTAAATTATTTGAGAAATTAAATCTGCCCCGGTGTGGAAATGCCAGTCTCTTTTCCATATTTTACCGTCAAGAAACGAGCGCACATTGTAAGGAGAATGTAGGTTGTTACTAATTTGAACAATTTGGTAAACGATACATGTTTTAATATTTAATTCCTTACACAACGCTAGAAGATAATAACGGACTATGACTTTTTTCCTTTCATACCAAACAAGTCCTACCTCAGGAGTTGGTCTCCTTTTAGTGAAACAATACTTTTAAGATCCCAGGACTATCCCTCGGGGATCTGTTCTCCTTTTCATCAACCGTATCCTCCCACTCAGTCGCTGGAAAATGTGTTGGTGAAATTTTCCGCCTCTATTTTGGTCACCCACTCAGACAGCTTATCTGATATAAAAAAACGAGTTTAACTTAACTTTCTTGAACTTGAAGTATTGTATTTTCAGAACTGGATTATTATCATTATCATTATCTTTAAGGATCATTTTTCTTATAGAAAAAGCATTAGACTATAAAGCGCATGGAATTAAATTACAGCAAGGGCTATTGTATTTATATATGTGTAACTGTTGCTCCAGTTAGTCACTAGGGCAATGATTAATCAGTCAAAATATGTTGCAGAATTGCGTGCAATGGGAATCGAACCTGGGTCCCGGCGGTAAGGATGCAGAAACCTAACCACTGGACCATTAATGATACAGACGACATATGAAAAGACTTTTTATTTTATATCATTATCGCACTAATATTAGCGGCAAGTATTATCGTTTGAGAA
Organism: Urocampus carinirostris; assembly: GCF_059441175.1. NCBI lineage: Eukaryota > Metazoa > Chordata > Actinopteri > Syngnathiformes > Syngnathidae > Urocampus > Urocampus carinirostris. The sequence continues at coordinate 10,094,659 of NC_142366.1, read as the reverse complement.
TGGCATAAACAGAAACTCATATACTAAAAGATATCAAAAAAAGGCAAAAAAAGAACGAGTGAAACGAAGCTGATGATGAATCGGACTTTGCGCTTATTTATATCTTTCCGGACAAAACGTTCAAATTTCTGGTCGATTTGGGGTTTTTAGGTGTGCTTTATAATCCAAAGATACGGCAAATTTTACTGAGTTTGACTAGAATTATAACACGTCAAACTTAGCTAAGAAAAGTGGAAAGGACCAAAAAGAGAAGAAGAAAAAGAAAAAAAAAAGAAAGAAGGAAAAAAGTAAAAAGGGAAGAGAAAGAAAGAACAAAAAGAAGTAGAAAAAAGGGAAAAAGAAAAGCAAAAACGAAGAAGAAAATACTAAAGAAATTAAAACAGAAAGAGAAAAGGGAAAAGGAAAGAAAAGAAAAGGAAAATAAACAAGATGGCAGACAAAGATGACAACTCCCTCAAGGTAATCCTCATTTAATGTCAAATAAATACAAATTCACTCTTACAAGTATTTAAAAACTGCATCTTTATGTCATAGTTTATATATTTGTATTTATTTTTAACTCCATATTGTTCTTTTTTACGGCTAGAAGTCGCTAAATATTACACACTGTCCCTTTAACTATCCTTGATATTCAGACACAAGGTGGGAAACCATGTCATTGCAATTAATTTCTTTTAAAATTATCGATAGTTATAAATGTTTACAAATGTGTATAGAGAATATAATCTACAAAGATTTAGGCCACAATCCTAACTACTATGTAGCTCGAAACACAAATGCATTCCCCTTAATTCAGTGGTTCCCAAACTAAGGCCCGAGGGCTTTTTGTGGCCCGTCATCTACTTTGAAGCAGCCCATGGCATTCGAAATAACAAGACATTTACTACTTTAATTAAACATTTTACAACTGCCCCTTGTAGCTATAAATTATTTTGCAGTAGCTCTTGCAGGAAATAGTTTGGACACTCATGCCTCGGCGAATAAGTTCAAATTTGACTCTGAACACGAAACAAATTAGAATAAGTGAATTCAGTTTACTCAGGGCTCAAGAATTAGCCAAAGCGGCCATCATTTCACGCGCAAATGCAGTCATTCATTCAGAAGAAAGTCCATCCCTGACCTGGTTTCAAGTAAGCCTTCCGCAGGCAAGGATACTTCAACGATTACCGAAAACGGTCTCTGAAACCTGCGGGCCAAGAGTGGGTTTTGGGAGTCGATTCCAGCGAAAGGCGAGCGAAAGGCGAGCGAAAGGCGAGCGAAAGGCGAGCGAAAGGCGAGCGAAAGCCGGCCTCCGCCGATTTAGCCGAGCAACATCCGTCGTACAGCATTAGAGGCAAATCTATAATATATGACGGCGGTTTGATTGGAGAGCCAGGGGCCACGGGTGAATTGGAGCATGCATAAATTGTCAAGCTGGGTAAGGGAGGCAGACACCACAAGCTCTACTCGAAATCTGGAAAGGGAGACCAACTATGTTCCTGATAAGATTAGTGTAAACTAGTTTTAATTGGCCGCACGTCATCGGTATTTACTGTAGAATCGAATTGGAGCGGAAGTAAATGTACTTTTTTAATACAGTGATACCTCGATACTCAAATCACTCATACCTGTCAAGCTCCACGGCTCCATGCCCTTACAAACTGTTGTATTTTCCCTTACAAAATAAAAAAAAATCTTACACCATATTCATTTTTCAAACGTGTTTTTTATGTAGTTTAACATGTTATGGTACATGTGTTTCGTTATATCATGTATATTGTTAATTAACATTTTGTTGTGAGATACTTAGTTGCTCGACATGAATGAGGTTTATTATAAAAAAGTTCAAAAATGAAGTCGCTTGGATGTTCACTGAGGAAGGAAAAAATACATGCAAATGTAATTCAGTAGAATAATACATCTTATTCAAATTATGAATTCATTTTCTGCAATAAATTATTGTTGGCAATGTACTGATTAAAGGGATAACCACAAACCTGTCTTTTTTTATTTTCTCCTTTTATACTTCCTTTTTTTCTGAACTTTATACAACATAATAATTCGTAATATGATGCATCAAAGCAAGTGAGCCGTTTGAGCCGAAAAAGCCAGTTCTCTAAAAAGGGACGGACTTCCTTTCACTACACAACTCGAACTCGTTTGACTTGATTGATTTGCCGTTTGGTGATAGTAGGTGTATACCGGATGGTACCCATAATTGACAAATTTGCGTTTTTCCGTACAGATTTTCTTGTACGTCGTACACGTCTTAAAATGCATAATAAACGTACTTTGTACGGCAAAAACGTACAGGTTGACAGGTATGAATCACTTAATATTCCGACTCATCGGCGTTGGACTGAATAATTTGAGTTATTTTCGCTCCGATATTTGGACAAACTCGAGCGCTAAGTAAGATGAGCAGCCATCTTGGCTAGTCCTTGGGGTACCAACACAAATACAAATACATTTTCCGCCGACTGAGTGGGAGGATACAGTCCCCTGAGGGATAGTCCTGGGATCTTAAAGGTATTGTTTTACTAAGAGGTGACCAACTTCTGAGGTAGGACTTGTTTGGTATGAAAGGAAAAAAGACACAGTCCGTTATTTTCGTCTAGCGTTAGCTTTAGCCTTCCCCTCTGATGACACATTTAAAAAAATGTTCGGCCATTTGATGTGTTTTATTACCTTTTTCGATGATAATAAAGGGTCCCCAAAAATCAGGAAATGAGAAAAACAGTGAGAACAAAGTCCCAAAACGTGTAAACAATTGATCATGATTAAGTGTGTGTCATGATTACCGATGTGATGCACCTGTGCCCGCTCCTTCGGCGCCTCAGACTCTGATTGGCTCCCTGTCCCTATCTAAAACCCACGTCTTTCTGTCACCTGTTGTCAGTCTGTCTGCGTACCTCAGTTTACTCTAGGCAAGCCTTTTTCGACAATGACTACCACCAGTTTTTGCTCCCATCTGTTCCCCGGCTTCGACCCGTTTTTTGATCCTGACCACGTTTACTCTCCTCTCCTGGCTTTCGACTCGTTTTCGACCCCGACCACGTTTTTGCTCTCCTGTCCTGGCTACTGACCCGTTTTTCTGTTCCCGACACCGCAATCGCTCGCCACTGAAGTCCCACTTTCGCGTTCAGAGAGACCTGCTTCCCGCGCCCAGTGATTACTGGATCGTGGGTGCAACCCTTTCCCTTTTCCAATAAAACTGAGAGAAACTTAACGCAAGTGGGTCCTGTCTCCGTTCTGATCTTGACAGTGTGTTTTATTGTCCTTTTTGACCGTAATAAAGGGCCTTGCAAGTTTTACAAGAGGAAATGAAGTCTGAAAACGTTTGTTGAGAATTGATCATGATTTAATGTGTTTTATTGCCTTTTTTGACGATAATAAAGGGTCCTAAGAAAGTTAGGGAACTATAAAAAACAAACTATGAAGTCCGACAACATGTTTTGAGAACTGATCATGATTTAATGTGTTTTGTTTTGTTGCCTTTTTGACGATAATAAAGGGTCCTAAGAAAAGTTAGGGAAATAGTTAAACAAACTATTCCGACAACATGTGTTGAGAATTAATCATAATTGTGTGTTTTATTGCCTTTTTTGACCATAATAAAAGGGCCTTAAGCAAGTTTGATAGAAGGTAATGGAGTCCGAAAACGTGTGTTGAGAATTGATCATGATTTATGTGTTTTATTGCCTTTTTTTGACAATAATAAAGGGTCCTAAGAAAGTTAGGGAAGTAGAAAAAACAAACTACGAAGTCCGACAACATGTGTGTTGAGAATTGATTGTCATTTAGTGCGCTTTATTGCAAGTATCATAATAAAGGGTCCCAAAAATTGGGAAAAGAAGAAAACGGTTAGAAACAACAAAGTTTGAAAACGCGTGTGGAGAAGTGATCGCGATTATTGTGTTTTATTGCCTTTTTTGACGTTAGTAAAGGTTCCCAAGAAAATTAGAAAAACATAAAACAGTGTGAAGTCCACAAACATGTGTCGAGAATTGATCATGATTTAATGTGTTTTATTGCCTTTTTGATGATAACTAAGGGTCCTAACAAAGTTAGAAAAATAGGAAAACAATTATGAAGTCTGACGACATATGTTGGGACTTGATCATGATATAGTGTGTTTTATTGCCTTTATTGACGATAATAAATGTTCCTAAGAAAGTTAAGAAAATAGAACTATGATGTGTTACAACATGTGTTGGGAATTTATAGTGATTCTTGTTGTCATGATTACTGATGTGCCCGCTCCTTTGGCGCCAACTGCCTCGGACTCTGATTGGCTCCCTGTCCCTATTTAAACCCACTCCTTTCGGTCACCTGTTGTCAGTCTGTCTGCGAACCTCAGTGAATACGAGGCAAGCCTTTTCGACCCTGACTCTCACCTTAGCCGTTTTTGCTCCCCTTCTGTCTCCGTCTACGACCCGTGTTGATCTTGACCACGTCTGCTCTCCCGTCCCGGCTTACGACCCGTTTCTGACCCGACCATGTTTTTGCTCTCCAGTCCCGGCTATCGACCTGTTTTTCCGTCCCCGACACCGCCATCGCTCGCCACGGAAGACCCGCTTTCGCGTTCAGAGCGACTGGCTTCCCGCGCCAAGCGAACACCGGATCGTGGGCGCAGTCCTTCCTCTTTTCTTTAATAAAACTTGTGAGAAACGTAATGCAATTGGGTCCTGTTTCCGTTCTGGTCCTGACACTTGTGTTTTATTACCTTTTTTTGATGATAATAAAGGTGCTCAAGAAAATTGTGAAGAGTAAAACTGTGAGAAAAAGGGACGTTTGTTTGTGGTTTACTGCGGTTCATTGCCTTTTTTGATCATAATAAAGGGTCCCAAAAATTGGGAAAAAAAGAAAACAGTGAGATCAATGAAGTCCGAAAACATATGTTGAGATCTAATCGCGATTATTGTGTTGTATTGCCTTTTTGATGATAATAAAGGGTCTTCAGAAAGTTAGGGAAAAAGGAAAACAGCTATGAAGTCTGACAACTGAAAATTTATCATGATTTAATGCGTTTTTTTTTTACTTTTTTGATGATAATAAAGTTAGTAAAATCGGAAAAAACAGTGCGAACAATGAAGTCCAAAAACATCTGTTGAGAATTGATCATGATTTACTGTGTTGAGAATTGATCGTGATTTTGTCTGTTTTATTGCCTTTTTTGACAATAGTAAAGGGTCCCGAGAAAATTGGAGGAAGAAAACAGTGATAGGGACTAAGTTCAAAAACATGTATTTAGAATAGATTGTTATTTAGTGTGTTTTATTGCCTTTTAAGACTTTAACAAAGGGTCCCAAGCGAGTTAGGAAAAAAGGGAAAACAGTGAGAACAGCGAATGCCGACACCGTGTTGGGAATTTATTGTGATTTAGAGTATTTGATTCATTTTTCAGCCTTTCATAAAAGGTCCCAAGAAAGTTTGGAAAAGAGAAAAGAAGAATAACAAAGATCAAGTTGAAGGAAATGATTGCGAAAAGTGTCTGAAGTCACACTGCTGCTCAAAAGTGCTGTAAAGGCTTAAAAAAAATGTTTACATTTTTATATCTATTCTGTTTCTTCATTGTTTTCACATTTAAATAGTTAAAGTTCTACCACATACTATGAATCTTCCGCACTTTACAACACCAGTCTAAGGTAAATTAAGAAATACGCATTTTCGAAGAAAACTGACAAAATCGATGCAATGTTAATTTTTGTTTTGACAATGTTGATTGTTCCTCTGTTACTTATGGTTCGTCGGCGCCATCTGCCGGACATTTGCAGTAACATCACGTTTGGTGTGTGGTTTGTTTTTGTCAAAAACAGGGGTCTCTAACACAGGCATCAGGTAGCCCCTTAAGACCACCTAAGTAACCCACGGAACTGTTTTGAAAACATATCATTGTGATTTTCTTGGAAATTTGATTTCGAACTGGAATGATCTTTAGTCGTTGACCGAGCCTATTTTCACCTTAAATGATTACAACCTGGTAATTACATAGTAACAACATAGTAATAACATGTAATTTTAAGAATGCATATTGGTTTATTGGAGTCGGGCTTGACATAAGGAGAAAATATTAGTTCCAAACGGGAAATTCCAGGCTTGTTTCTCCAGAGTGTAAATGTCAGCGAATCTTATTACATAAAAAGCTGATTGTCTCTTGGACGAATGAGAACTCTGTTTTGAACTCCGACGAAGATAAATAAACGGCTCTCCCTCTCCCGCCAATATCTCTTTGTATCTTGTTTCTATATTTTGAGGCAATAAGGGCTGCTCTGAAAATCACACTTGCAACCCTTCGCGCTAATCAGTAACGGAAAGGTTGGTTATCCCTGGTCTACACATTTAAGTTATCTGCATTGTTTAGTTACCCAATTCATTAAGATTTTGGAATGCATTGGAACGTATATAAATAAAAAACGTTACTTGGTACTGGAATAAATATTTCGAAACTCGAACTATGCGATGTTCGAGCTTTGGTTTAATACCGAGGTATTGCTGTACTTCATTTTTAACTTGCTGCTGCACATTATGGTCAACATCTGGAGCTTATTTTTGAAAAATTGTCCCTTAGGCTTTCTAGAACTGACTCCTCTACCCTCCAAAAAAACACCGGCCTTGACTTTGACACCTGTGCCCTCGACTTAAATGTTAAATCCCCTCGATACTAGTATCGATCCTCTTCTTCTACAGAAATGAACAGTTGGTTGTTGCCTCAATATCCGAATTCGGTTGATTTCCAAACGCTGCAACGTCGGGTTAATTTATGATCATTTCAACGTGATTGCGTGTAAAAACGTGAACGCTTCGATTTGACCTACATAATGCAAACGATCGTCGCGCGCGTTCTCATCCTACAGAATTAGCATGATATTTCAGTTTCAAATAATGGAAAATAAGAAGGAATGGATGACCCACCTCAACGAAATAGAAACATGGAAGCAGGCTGACACTGTCCTTGGTTCGAATCCCCTTTTCTCTCGCAGACATGGCCAAACCTCCAGACATCGAAACGGATCCAAAATGAGATGCTGCTTACGAGCGCTTCATGTTGCAAACTCACAACATATGATCAATTCAAAAATAAATATCCTTTTTTTTTTTTAAAAAATTCTCTCTGTTTTGAATGATTATTCTCCTGCTAGGGGCTCGATTCCAAGCATATTACGCGCTGCAAGGCAGGCGGAGCGCACGGATGCCACGAAAAGAGGAAGACTGCAACGCGCATGCGCGCAGCTAGAATTTTTTATATTATTTTTAAGAGCGTGCTAGGCGAAATTAAGATGTCTTTAAATAATAACCCCCGCTGGAAGGGAAAACTGAGTGGAGTCAGCGCTCATTAGGGTGACGTCACGCAATACCAGGGGCGTGTGCAGTAAAGGACGTGTTGGGGTTGGAGTCCACTATAGTGAGGGATCGTTCGCGAATGAAAGGGCTTAATAAGCTGTCAAGAGCCGGTTCACCTTCAATAAGGAGCCAGCTCGCTCTCTTGCTTTATCTCCCTCTTTTCATCCTCTCTCTCTCTTTCTGTCATATACTCCCTTCTCTCTTTTTCTTACTTCCCCTTCCCTCTCTTTCTTTCTCTCACCCCTTCCTTCTCTCTCACTCCCTCTTTTTCTCCTCTTTCTTTCCCCATCTCTCTCTTTCCATATTTCTCTCTTCCTTATCTCTTTTCTCTCTCTCTTCCTCTCTCTCTCGCCCCTCTGCCTCCCGTCTCGTTTTTCTGCTCACTCTTCCCTCCCTATCTATCTATCTCTCTCACCCCCTCTTTCTCTCTTACTCTCACTCTCTTTCCGACTCTATTTCTCTCTCTTCTCTCTCTTTTCTTTCTCTCTTTTCCTTACCTTCTTTTCCGTCTCTTTCTTTCTCCCACCTCCTCTTTTTCTCTCACTACCTCTTTTACTCCCCTTTTCTTTCCCCGTCCCTCTTATTCTCTATTTCTCTCTTTCTTTTCACTTTTCTCTCTCTCTTTGTCTCTATCTCCCCTCTGCCTCCCGTCTCGCTTTTCTGCTCTCTCCCTCTTCTCTCTTTTACCTTTCTTTCTTTTTATTGCTTTCCCTCTTTCCCTCTCTTTTTTGCTTTCTCTCTATCTTTCTCACCCTCTTTCTTTTTCTCTATCCCTTTGTCTTACTTTTTCTCTCCCCCCCTCTTCACCCTTTATCTCTCCCTCTTCTTTTCGATCTTTTACTCTTTCACACTTTGTATCCCCCTCTCTCTCTCTCTCTCTCTCTCTCTCTCTCTCTCTCTCTCTCTCTCTCTCTCTCTCTCTCTCTCTCTCTCTCTCTCTCTCTCTTTCGCTCTCACTCTCGCTCTTACTCTCTCTGTCTGGCTTGCTCTCTCTCTCTCTCTTTGTTTTTCTTTCTAATTATTTCTCTTTCTCTCGCTTTATTTTTTCTTTCTTTCTCTCTTAAAAGATTACACGAGGTAAAATTTCATTGTACTGTATATTGAAACAATAATGGCTATTATAATACAGCAGTGTTTTCAAAATGAATTGATTTGGTGCATAGTGTTTCATTATTAGTGGTAATATTTCAATATAAACCGTCCGCCTTCCAGCTTTGTATTCCACTTTGAGGTAAAAAGCGATTGCAATTTCTGGCCACTAGGCAGCAGTGTTTTCAAATATTTTCATGGGTTCTTTAAAGAGGCTGTTAAAAATACGGTTTTAAACTATAGTTAAGGTTTCATGATAAAGGTATGACTAAGCCAAAGTGGGTTTAATGATTTATAACAAGGTATAATAATGTTTTATTTGGCAAATATGTTGGTTTAACATGTAGGTCAGAAATAAGGTTTTAAATTCAGGTGAGTGTTTGTAAGTAAGGTTTCAAAGTAGGGTCAAGATTCACTCACACTGTGTGGTGACCACATTATGACTTTTACAATAGAGGTTTAAAACCGTTGTATTGGTTTGGCCTTCAAATAAGGGTTCTGAGATAAATATGGGTTCTAAATTCCAGAGTTGTCAGACCAGAACAGATGGTAGACCCAAACGCGTAACGTTTCACACAAAGCTTTATTGGAAAATCGAGGAAGTCAGGTGCGGGGAAACAAACGACAGTGATCCGGTGCTCTCCGGGCAGGAGGAGTAAGGAGGTTACAGGATCGGAGCGTGGTCGGAATGCGGAAACGAGTGGAGTTGTCGGGACGGACGATCAGAGCGTGGTCGTGGTGCGAAAAACGGGTCAAGTAGCAGGCGCGGGAGATCGGAGCATGGTCAATGGACAGAACGGGTCAAGCAGCCGGAGCGGCAGATCGGAGCGTGGTCGATGGACAGAACGGGTCAAGCAGCAGGAGCGGGAGATCAGAGCGTGGTCGATGGACAGAACGGGTCAAGTAGCCGGAGACGATTGGGAAGTCAGGGACAGACGAGCAGGATACAGGTGAGGATGGGACAGACGGGAGCCAGAGTCAAATAATGCTAGCCTTGCGTATGCGGAGTTTCGCTGACGGACTGACAAGGAGTGAATGGAGCATTGAGTCTAAATACGAGGGGAACCAATCAGGCAACGAGCAGCAGCTGGCGCCAAACGAGCTGGCACAGGTGAGGGCAATGAGTAATCATTACAGGAGTGGTCTGAGAGTCAGGTTTAAAATAGGGTTTCATTTGGTATAATTACTCATCCAACGCATGGGTCAGGAATAAGGTTTTAAATCAGGTCGAGAGTTTGAAAGTAGGGTTACAGAGAAAGGTTTAAAAGTAGGGTCAAGAAGAATCACAGTGGCAATTAAATAAACACATAATGAAGGTTTTTAATGGTGTTTCAAATTAATGGTTTGGGCTTCGAAAAGGGGGTTCTAAATTTAAAGAGAGCTCTCAGAGTAAGGTTTAATAAAATAAAAATGTCAAAACACGGTTTCATTTTGTAAAACGATTTTTCCAACTTGTAGTTAAGAAATAAGGTTTCAAATTAGGTTGAGTGTTTAAATTTCGGAGTAAGGTTTCAAAGTAATGTCACGATTTATAACAGTGGCTATTATATGCCCACATAACGATCTAAGTTTTTAAAGGAGGGTTTCAATTAAGGTTTGAAAAGAAAGTTAAGGGTTCAAATAAAATTTAGGCTTTAAATGAGAGTTCAAAAATGTAATGAGGGTCCTTGACCACGAGAAGGTCCCATAGTAGGTGTCCAAAATAGCGTTTTATTTTGTAAATTATTGCTCATACATGAGGGTCAGAAGTAAGGTTTTAAATTGGGGGGATAGTTAGTATCACCCTTCCTTCCTCCTCCTGATTCCTCACAAATGAAATGTGAAAATTAGTTTTTGCTCCGGGCTAAGTTCCTAAAATCAAGTTCATTGGTCAGGCTCGGCTGGTTTGGGCTTTTATGCCTGTGGGCCAGGGCTGGTCAGGCTGGATCCAGAAGTATGGTTTTAAATAAGGGTGACAGTTTGAAAACAAGAATTCGGAGGAATGTTTCTAAGTAGGGTCACGAATAATCTCACTTGCCATTAAATGAACTTATAATGACCTACGTTTTCAATGGAGATTGTAAATTAAGGTTTGAAACCATGATTGAGGTTTGAAGTTTTGGTTTGGGCTTCAAATAAGTGTTGAAAGTAATGATTTAGTGCAAGGTTTTTAAGTGGGGGTTACGATTCATGACACTTGCTTTTAAATTATCTCAAAATGACCTATGCTTTCAATGGAGGTTTAAAATTAGGGTTCAAAACCATGGTTAAGGTTTTAAATTATGATTTGGGCTTCAAATGGGGATTCAAAGTAGGGATTTAAAGTAAGGTTTTGAAGTGAGCTTTAGGACTTATCACAGTTGCTATTTAATGATTTCATAATGACCTATGTTATCAATGGAGGTTTTAAAATAAGGTTTAAAACCTTGGTTAAGGATTTAAATTGTGGTTTGCGCTTCAAAAAATGGTTCCCCAAAAATTTGGAGTAAGGTTTTAAAGAGGGCTCACGATGTATAAGTGGCTAACAAATTATTGCTTTAAGTCACAATGACCTTAGTTTTCAAAATAATGTTCCAAACTCTTGTTAGTGTTTCGTATTCAGGTTTTAGGTTCCAGATAAACTCTTAAATTAGGGTAAACTAAATTAAAGGGTTTACGCTATGGCTAGGCAATTACAATATTTGAAAGTGTGAGGTAGGTAGGTGCAAAGTGCTGTAGTTCCACTTGGGGGCAGTAATGAAACACACAAGGTTAAGAAATAAGAAATACTGTACTGTATTCTTTTTAACACAAGCGAAAAACATTCATGATGTAGATTACCCGCTTAGAGTTGGTATTTACGAAAGGTAACATTTATAAATTGCCTCAGGAACGGATGCTAGCGTAATGCTAACTGAGAGTGGGAGGGGCTAAAGGGTAGCGCATGGGTGTCCAACATGCGGCCTGCGGGTCGAATTAACCAACAACATTGAGCGGGGAGCAAGAGTAATGTGGCAGTTTTAAATACGTATGCTCGGTTTTGCCACTCACAAAGACATTTCTCTTCCTTTCTCACTCTCTTGTCTTTGTCACTCTCTTCTCTCTCTTACCCCCTCCTTCTTTCTCTCCCCCTTTTCCTCCCTCTTTTTTTCTCTGCCCCTCTTCTTTCTCCATTTCTATCTCTCTTCTTCTTGCTCTATTTCTCTCTCTCCCCCCTTTGCTTTCCTGCTCTGTCCTTGGTCTTTTGCCCTTCCTTCCTTCCTTTTTTCCTTCCTTCCTTCCTTCCTTCCTTCCTTCCTTCCTTCCTTCCTTCCTACCTTCCTTCCTTCCTTCCTTCCTTCCTTCCTTCCTTCCATCCTTCCTTCCTTCCTTCCTTCCTTCTTTCCTTCCTACTTTCCTTCATTCCTTCCTTCCTGCCTTCCTTCCTTCCTTCCTTCCTCCCTTCCTTCCTTCCTTCCTCCCTTCCTTGCTTGCTTCCTTCCTTGCTTCTTTCCTTCCTTCCTTCCTTGCTTCCTTCCTTCCTTCCTCCCTTCCTTCCTTGTTTCCTTGCTTCTTTCCTTCCTTCCTTCCTTCCTTCCTTGCTTGCTTGCTTGCTTCCATGCTTCCTTCCTTCCTTCCTTCCTCCCTTCCTTCCTTCCTCGCTTCCTTCCTTCTTCTTTCTTTCTCTCTTTTTTTCGGTCTCTCCTCCCCCCTCAGTATATCTTCCTTTCTCTCTCTCTTTCTCACTTTCTTTCTCTTTAATCTACCGGTCTGGCCCCCTCGAGAGTATTTTCTTCCCTACCACGTGGCCCCCGAGCTAAAATGACTCCCACAACCCGGAGTAGCACCTAAGTCATAACGGATTCTCGAACACAAAATGCAGTTACAAAGGCCATTTTTTTTCAGCGTTCAAGTTGTTGCCATGACGACAGTAAACTCAATGGCAATCCTTTAGTAGGGGCGTTCATCCTTGTTGACAAGTGTTCGGAAAAACAAAGGTCACGTTTTATCGGCAGGTTCCTAAATTCATCAGTGGTGCCATGCCAAAAGGTTCTCGGGGTTGTCCTGGAATCTCACTTCGCCGCATTTGATTTTTCTCGCGCTTAAACGCGGGCGAGGTCATGATTATTTATATTTCACTTAACAAGATGTAAATTACATACATGACTGACCGCTTCTGTTTTGGTCCATTTAACCGTTTCCGGTCCCCGTGCGGTAGAAAACCTCAACGCCGTTTTGTGCGGACTGAGAAATTATTGATACGCTTTTGGACGTGATGAGCGTGGTTGTTAGCCGGCGTGAATTTGCATGCTTCCTTGTGCTCGTGCATTCGCTTGTATCTGGGTCATACCGCCGCCTTTGGCTTAGTGATGGGCCAAAAGACGATGTAGGCATTTCCTGGCTCTCAACAAACGCTTTCATCCTTCGCTATTTTGCTCCAACGAATTACAGAAGCTAATTATTATTATTATCCGTAGTCGACATCGTAGGCATTGTAGTGGGAATCGAGATAGGGATTTAGACGGCGTACAAGCAATTCCGCGGGCTTGTATGATTGCTCTGTAATTGTTGAGAACTGAAAGGTCTTCAAACGAGCCGTTGTAAGGACCAGTGGATGAATACTATCAAAAAGGTCAGAAGATCTTCCAGATCAAGGGTCTCCAACATTTTTTAAGCTACGAGCTACTGTTTGTTTCTTATGAGCGCGAAAGGCACCTAGTTTGACATGCATTTTCAAAGTAGCAACCTAGCTAGATGGCTTGCTAAACAGCTGAAAAGTTAGTTTGAAAGTTTCCAAAAAAGGTAAAAAACTAAAAGGGAGCCAGATCACTAGCCAAAAGAGTAGAAATGCATCTAAATAGGTAGAAAGATGAAAAAAAACTAGCTAGCTAGCTAGAAAGGAGGCTGAAATGTTGCCTGATAACTAGCAAAAGAGGTAAAATGTTAGCTAGATTGCATGCAAAAAATGTAAAAAGCTAGATAGATAGTTGCTAAATAGATAAATGGCTTGCTCAATGTCTAAAAAGTTGCGTAGGAGTCGGATTTGGGCACAACACCGGCTCGGGAGCTTTTATACCCGTGGTCCACACGAGTATAATTGCTTAATATCTTAAAAGTTGATTGAAAGTTTTCCAGAAAGGAAAAAATCTAAAAGTAAGCTACATAGCTTGCCAAAAGAGTAGAAAGGCATCTAAATAGCCAGATAGAAAGCTATGAAAAAAGCTAACTAGCTAGCTAGAAAGGAGGCCAAAATGTAGCTTGATAACCAGCAAAAGAGGTAAAATGTTAGCTAGATTGCATGCAAAAATGTAAAAAGCTCACTTAGATAGCTTGTAAAGAAGGATAGTGGATGATGATCTTGTCCTTCGTGTGTTCATTGAATTTCAGGTGAGGTGAATATTGGTAAATTAAGAGGCTGGAGGTAAACTGCTTCTCGAGAAGTTTTTTGGGGCAGAAATTATACTGGGGACCACAGCAATACAAGTCTTCAATTGGACATTTTTGACAATAATCTCTACATTTCATTTTGAAGCAAGATTTGTATACCCTTTTCAGGCGTTGTAAATGTCAGCAGGATACAGAAACTTCAGTTTTCAACTTGCCATCAGTTCACACATTTTGTGTTATCAACCAGTTCAGTTTCAGTTTGTTTTTTTGTTTTTGCACCTTGGTCTTGTGGTTTCTTAACATCAGGCTGAACTTGGTTCTTTTGCTTAAATTTCCTGACATTAGTTTGAACTTGTAGTCTGCATTAAAAATACCCATTTATAATAAAAGCTGCTGTAGTTCATGTACAATAGGTCTACACTCGCTAAATAGCTAAAGAGGTAGGAAGATAGCCATCTACAAAGCAAAAGTATATCTAGTTAAAAAAAATAAAAAATCTCTGCTCATTCACTTTATAAACCCCATAAATTGGAAATAAGTTTGTTGTATTTCCTGTAAAATAAATCATTTTTTTTGTTAAATACACAAATAAAATCTCATACTACCCCCTTAAAGAATTGACTAAAAAACAATTATCAATACTTAAATCGATATTCTTTGTCCAAGCTCATGAACTGGAATTAATTTATTTGAAATTTTAAAATCACAACTTAACATTTTAGTACCAAGTTAGTTATTAAATAACGTAGTCATGGAATAAAAAAATACTTTTACCAGAAGATTACCGGCACCAAGTTGGAGGCCCCCGGTCCAGATCGATACAGCTTTCGGTATGTTGGGTACGAAAAGATTCAAGGACAATTCGACCGAAAACGACAATAGAGACAATACAAAGAGCTGGAAATAATGAAACACAGAGTCCTTAAATACAATGGGTGGGACAAAAAAATCGATTCTTGTATATATCGTTTTTAAAACTGTTTCTACACGCAATCGATTTTTGTGACGTCATATCCGGTACGTAAAAAATAGGAGAATGCAAACAGACGTGGAAAATGGAGTAAGATAGCTATTAACAAGAACTGAGGACGTCACCCATAAATTTTAAATCTGGGGTATGGACACATTTTGGTTTTTACACAGTTCCCAGGAAGACGTAGGTAGACATGACCAAAACATTGTCGATGACTTCTATTCAACTGCGGTAACACTACGAATATGACCGCACATCAGATTTAATTTCATTAACAATTTAACTAAGTGTACTCCATCGAAAACGGCCGAATTAGCGACGTTGGAGTCTCTTGGAAGCCTTTTTCTCAAGTCCTTTAGCTTTGTCCTATTGGCCATCTACTCCCCGCATAATGGCGTGCCTACTCCTCCCATGGGCGCGCCAAGGAAGCCCCCTCTGGGCTTCACCATCTCGTCGAAGAGCGTCGCGATGTCTGGAATACTCATAACAACACGGAGCGTTTCTACGTCATCAGGGCCTTTCTGCGTCTGGATGTGCTGATTATCTTATAGAATAGAATAGAATAGAATATACCTTTATTGTCATTGTTACAAAATAGGTTAACATATTGTGACAACGAAATTGGGCATGACACTCCAGTATCACACATTCACAGCCTTACGTCCCGTTCCCGCCGTTCCTGTAAACAACATTTTCCACCAGGGTGCCCTGACATCGCACCCTGGGCCAGTGAATATATTTTGCATTAAATGTACTTTGTATTCGATCGTATAAAATCCTTTATAGTCAAATGTATAAAATCCTTCATGACCAAAACACATCATTCGACCCTACCAGCTCAGTAGCCTAGATGGTAAGGCGCCCGCTTTGAGACTGGGAGGTCGGTGGTTCGCGCCCCGGCCGAGTCATTCCTAAGACTTAAAAAGTGGTCGGCGGCGCCCTCTGTTGGCTGCGGCTGCATCGGCTCACTACAACGGGTCAGGTGCAATCGACATTTCGTTGTGTGTACATTGTTACACAGAATGACAATACAAGGAAATTATTATTATTATTATTATTATTATTAACCAAATTGTATATCATACAGTCTGGGAACAACTCACGTATGGCAAAGCCCAAGTAGTCCAGTTTTACCCACTTTGATTTTTTTGTTTTTGGGATCTTGTAGTCTTTAGGAAAGGTCTGATTGTTTTGGGTTTTGTGTCTCGTGTTGGCTAGTAATGAATACTAGCATAGGTAATAAAGGACCTCACACCTGGGATTCTACAGTTTAGTATAATAGATGTGACCTGGGTTTCCTGGTAACTGATTGAGGTTTTCCTCATTTTGGTTATTCCTTGTTGGGATCTGAAATGGATTTGATTTTGCCTCACAGGTTATAAAGGACCTCCCACCCGGCCTTCTCCAGTTTTGGGAAATAGATCTGACCTGGATTTGCTAGCAACTGATCAATGGTTTAATCACTTTGGTTATTCCTTGTTGGGATCTGGAATTGATTTGATTTTGCCTCGCAGGTTATAAAGGACCTCACACCTAGTCCAGTTTTGGGGAATAGATCTGACCTTGATTTGCTAGCAACTGATCAGAGGTTTACTCAATTTAATTGCTATATTTGTTTTGGTAGTCTTTGGATTGGATTAACTTTGTGTTTTTAACTTTTGTGTTTTGGAAATAGACCTTGGCGCTGGTTATAGGGTACCTCACACCCCTCATTCTCCGGTTTTAAATTATAGCTCTGACATTGATTTGTTTGATCAAAGGTTTACTTACTTTGTATATTCCCTGTTGAGATACGGTAGTCTTTGGATTAGGTCCAATTGGGCTGGGGTTTTTTTGTACAGTGTTGTCAGAATAAACCCCAATGCTGGTTATAAGGCACCCTGCACCCGGCGTTCTCCACTTTCAGGTTTTAGCTGACCTTCATTTGCTGGCAACCGATCAAAGGTTTAGTCATTTTGTCTACTTCTTGTTAGGACCTGGTAGTCTTTGGATGATCTGCATTTTATATATAGCGCTTTTCAAGTCAATGACTTCTCAAAGCGCTTTACAATGTGCTCCACATTTCCCAATAGCGGCCTTGCAGCCATGTAAGGCGCTAACCTGCTTATTGGGGGTATTAGGGGTTCAGTGTCTTACCCAAGGACACTTCGACATGTAACGCAGACGAGCCGGGATTCGAACTGGGATCCCTTGATCCCAAGACGAGCGCTCTACCTCCTGGGCTACTGCCGCCCTGGTCGGATTAGTTTGGATTGTGTGTGTAGTGTTTGCAAGTCGTAAACACTAGCATTGGTTTTAAGGGTTTTCGATGCTGGACCCTGAGAACCTTCAACGTTTTATTTCTGTTTCTGTATCCTGCTCCCTCTCTCATACAAAGGAAGTGGTAGGTGCCTCACACGCTGGTGCTCAACCATTTGTTCTCCTCCCATCCTCTACAACCTCGTATCCCCCACCCCTCTCTTACTCTCCTACCCCCGCACTCATTTGCTGTTCGCAGCTGCAAGAAAGACAGCGGAAACTAGAGGTTGGGGAGCCGTCACTGAGAGGGGCTCGTCACTAAAAGAAGCCGAGTGGACCCGAACGGCTGCCAGAATGGAGGAGGGAGACGCCGGGTAGAGGAGTGAGGGGGAATCGGATTCTCTGGAAATCAAATGCCTGCAGTCTTACGGCATCATGTTGTACTTTCAGTTGGTTATCATGGCAGGGACAGTCATGCTGGCGTATTACTTTGAGTACACTGATACCTTCAGTGTGCATGTGCAGGGCTTCTTTTGCTATGACACTACCTACACAAAACCATACCTTGGACCGGAGGACCATAGCGCTATCCCGCCCATCCTGCTCTACGCCGTAGTAGCGGTGTTGCCGACGCTACTGGTGAGTCTGACTTCGGCTTCTTCTGATTAAGTTAAACTGATCCAATATGTCATTGTTAATTTCATAAGCGTAGAGATATGGCTTCTAATGAGCAACTCTGGTGAGAGCTTGGTGTGATGTCATCCTCCCAGGCAAAAAGCTATACAATTGCTTTGAGCTTGTGAGCAACTGAAAACCATTACATCATTCACTACCAGCTTAATCAAACAAGAAATCTGACAACAAATTGGAAAGTGTGTTATGATTTTCCACGATTGTTGTGATGTCACTACAAGGTCAAGGATGCATTGTGTTCAATAAAAGAAATTGAGGACTGCCGAAACTGCTCTAATCAATCAAATTTTGACCTTCGACTAGAAGTTCTCAGTAATTTGGAACACCCCTGATTTTTTACAATCTAGTTTGCGCTAAACTAAGTTCCCCTGGAGCACCCCTGAAGGGTTCTTGTAAGAGAAAATAAAACTGGCAGGTGTAAGTTTGCTTCAATATTTTTAGATCATGTGGATTTTCAGTGTTGAAGGTTCTCATTGCTTTTAATCCTGATGGAATTACAGTAAACCCTCGCTTAACACGATGTACTTTTCAGTTTTTCTACCTCATTGATTTGCATTGGGTTCTTTATTATGATTGGCTAAACAGTGTCACAGTTGCCCATTGCCCTCACTTGGCCCCGCCTGTTTGGCGCCAGCTGCGGCTCATTGCCTGATTGGCTTCCCTCCTATTTAAGCTCAGTGCTCTCACTCACCCCTTGTCAGTCCGTCAACGAACCTCTGCTCCCGCAAGACGTGTGTTTTGACTCTGTTCGGTATCCTGCTTATGTATCCTGTCCGGTATCGATCCCGTCTATCTCGTCCTGTTTGATATCTGACTCCAGTCTCCAGTGTCTAGTATCGATCCAGTCTGTCTCGTCCTGTCCGATAGCTTGCTACAGCCTCCGGTATACTCTATCGATTCCGCCTGTCTCATCCTGTTCGATATCTTGCGCTCGTCTCCAGTATCCGGTATTGATCCGGTCTGTCTCGTCCTGTCTGATATCTGACTCCAGTTTCCAGTATCCGGGATCGATCTCGTCTGTCTCGTCCTGTCTTGTGGCTGACTGCAGTCTCCAGTATCTGGTACTGATCCTGTCTGTCCCGTCCTGTCCGGTATCGATCTCGTCTGTCGGGTATCGGCTTGTGTATCTGGTATCGATCTCGTCGGCCTCTGGCTTCCTGTTTTACCACCCGATCGCCAAATCATGGGCGTTTGTGTTCTTGCGCATGACTGCCCCATTCCTGTAAAATAAAGCTTGTGTTACGCATCAGGGTCCTTCTCCTGTTCTGGTTCTGACAAAACAGTAACTTCGCTTGTTCCATATTCATACGTCAATAAGGTAGTTTAACATTTACACGTTAAACCTGCCAACCAAATTTGAAAATCCGATTGCAGTTTCAAGTTTCTTTAAAACCCATAATAAAATGTTCTGCACCGTTGCCCCTTTGATCAAATAGCAGATCATAAAAACAGTTATTTTGAGTCTATATGCGACCTCATCGACCGAAATGTGGGGTTTTGGTATGAATTGAAAGTATAAAAATAAGCTTTAAAATGATACCATACTCAATGCTTTATGACAAACTATTTCAAAGATATGACCATTTGATTTATGGCCTACCATCCACCTTTTTCTGATCAAAAACCTGACAAAATCACGTCTGCTTTCTTTAATGTTATGTCATTAGGGATATTCCAATTTTAATCTTTAATTTGAACAGAGGCATTTCAGGGTACCCGCGGATCCTTGAAAAGTCTTCAAAGGCATTGAATTCATTATTCTAAAAATAAGGCTCTAACTGGCATTAAGCCGTCTTCAATCCGATTTTTGTCTTAAAAACGTTTCCACCAAGATTTAGTACCATTTATAAATCGTCCACATCTAGGGAGTACAAAATTGGTCATGAATATAGCAGGGTTATGTTTTGCAAAATAAGTTTTACAAAAAAGTCATTTTTCATGCTTCATGATACAAATGCTTCATGAATCTAGAGGAAGAGTTCTTTGGAATTAATAATTATCCGCCAAGTTTTGACTTAGGATCCATTAAGTACGGTAAGCGTCCTTTATTTAAAGTGTTTTTGTTTTGTTTGTATTAATTATGTTTATTTTTTGTTGATTTTGTCTTAAAGTTGTGTCTGGCATACCTCCCAACACCAGAGGGCCCCAACTGGTGTTTTGAACTGGGCACAGGTGTGTCAAACGATAACACACCTCTGCCCAATCATCCTGAAACATTTGAAAGGACAGTTAACTCTTCAGGGTCATTTTGAATTGTCCTGTCATCCTCCTTGTGGCATTTTCACATCCACACAAGGTTTGTTTGTTTTCTGGATTCATTGTTTCTTTGATCCTCACATTTTCCATTTCCAGTTAAGATCGTTGTTTCCAATTTGAAACTTTGCCAAGTTTGGTTTTTGTTTCTAGTTTTTCGTTTGGACACATTGTTTGCCGCTTAGTACCCGCATGTTTGTTTGTTACGTTGGTCCTTACTTTTGCTGCTCTTTTTTTGAGAACCTGCGCCTGCAGTTCCAGTTCCACATGGGTTTATTCAAAACCAAACAAGGAAAATTTGATTTCAAAAGGCATTTAAAAAAAGAATAATGTATTAAACTCTCCTTAAGCGGTAGGAACCTAGCATTTGTACACATGTACATAAAGAATTGGACCAGAATAAAATAATTTTTAAGCACATATTCATTTAAATACACATTAAACAAATTTTTACTTTGTTTTCTGAAATCCAAACTTTTGAACTTTAATACTTTCCCTTCTCACGGTTGCCATGGCGCCCAATTGGTCCCGCCAGTGTGGCGCCAGCTGCGGCTCGTTGACAGATTGGCTTTCCGTCTATTTAAGCTCAGTGCTCTCACTCTTCCTTTGTCAGTACATCAACGAACCTCTGCCCCGTGAGACGTGGGTTTTGACTCGGTCCTGTTTTCTGTTGGTATTTCCTGTCCGGTATTGTTCCCGTTTATTTTGTCCTGTTTAATATCGGTTTTCAGTTTTGTTCCTGTTTAGTTTGTCCTGTTTAATTTCGACATCCTGTTTTGATATCAATCCTGTCTGTCCCGTTGTTTAATATCGGTTTCTAGTTTCGTTCCCGTTTAGTTTGTCCGGTTTAATTTCGATAAACTGTTTTGATATCAATCCTGTCTGTCCCGTCCTGTCCGGTATCGACCCCATCTGTCCGATATCTGCCCGGGCAATTGGTATTGATCTCGTCTGCCTCTGGCTTCTTGTCAATCCACGCCAGACTGCTGCCTAGTGTGCTTTACTCCCCATTTCCCGTAAAATTAATCGCTCGTGTGAGAAACGCATTTAGGTCCTGACCCGGTTCCGGTTCTTGACATCCCTATTATGTGGATTATGAAACTCAGGGAAATTATTTCCGAATGTTTTACGTTTCAAGATAGCGAAAATTGTATAACGCTGTTTCTTTCATGATTTTTTTTTCTTTTTTTTCTCTGTTATCGTTCTGTGGCTAATTGTAGAGTGTTAATAATATAACTTGCAACACATTCCGGCAGAGTGGCTCACATATTTACTTTTCTCACTACAGTAGACCCCCCTGGGAAACGGTGATCACACCTTATGTTGTTTTCACCTTAAAATATGGAATAAGACGTTTTTCGTCCCCTCATCATTGCATTCTCACGGCGGCGCAGTGGTTAGCGCTTGTGCGGCACAGTTCATGTCATGGGAACCTCCTGCATGGGTTCAAATCCAGCTCCAGACTTCCTGTGCAGAGTTTGTATGTTCTCCCCGTGCTTGCGTGGGTTTTTCTCCGGGCACTCCGGTTTCCTCCCACATTCCAAAAACATGCATTTCAGGTGAATTGGCCGGTCCAAATTGTCCCTAAGTGTGAATGAGCGAGTGAGTTGTCTGTCCCCGTGTGCCCTGCGATTGGCTGGCAACCAGTTCAGGGTGTCCCCTGCCCACTGCCCGGAGATGGCTGGGATAGGCTCCAGCCCCCCCGCGACCCTAATGAGGATAAGCGGTACGGCTAATGAGATGAGAGATGAGATTATTGCATTCTCTTCTGTATGCCACATCAACAACTTATTTTGCCTGTAATTGCAATTATACATTATACATAATTATCTCATCTCTCATCTCATTAGGTGCACCGCTTATCCTCAGTAGGGTCGCGGGGGTGCTGGAGCCCATCCCTGCAATCATCGGTCAGTGGGCAGGGGACATAATTATATATTTTTTAAATCCCAATTTATCATGTTATTACATTGTCGTTACTATAATATTACAAAGTTAAATAAGGTTACATAGACTCAGTCAACCACTACAAAATTATTTTTCTAGAAAATCACAATGACCGAGCACTGGTGAGCTATTTTCAGAAGAGGTATGCAGGCACCTTAGCCATCTTTAGAGGGCTACCTGGTGCCCGTTGGCACCATGTTGGAAACCCTTGATCTACGTCATATAAAATGCTGGTCAGCTGTTTTTTTGCATCACGGTATAATGAAAATGCTGACATGCTATTGGATGAACTCCCTCCCACAATAGTTTTCTCTATCTATATTCAGTTCTGAATATTTTTTGCTTTCTAAGGACCATTGCTTGCAGAGATGGTAAAGAGAGAAGCTAAAACATGATAACCATGGAAATTAAGCTTGTGATTGAAATAAGAAGTCACATGCATCATTACCTTCGCTAAGAATAAGGAGGTGGTTAAAAGAGAGTGTTGACCACTAGATGTCGCTGTATTGTGTCGTACAAGTAAATGAATGCAGCACAAGGAAAAATACAAACTATGGAGACTCAGAGTGACCACGAAGTACAATTTTTCTACTTTTGTTTGCCTAGATGGTGGCCAATAATGCAAGCTACGAGAGACTGACTCACATACACTGTCCGCCCTGATGGATTATGGATTAATCTAATACTGATTTATTTTCATTGTAGTCTTTAATATCTGTTATTTTAAGATCTTATGTTTGGAAGGGAATAAATAAAAAACGATATTTGGGAACGGTGAACTGTTGTATCAGAATTTTTGGGTGGAAAACACCATTGGCCCAACCTCAACAAGACCCTAATTCTGGCACCCCCCCAAGTAAATTGAGCTGAAAACCCTGCTTTAAAGCAACGGAGTCTTCTAAGGGCATGACAACCGTCACAAGTAGAAATTTTACAATCAGCTTTAATTTTAATCACCAACTTTACTTCTGCATCCACCCTCTAACTCAACTGTACCAGCTTAAGTCACGTCAAACCAAAAGTGAATACTATTTCATTTTTCTTCATGTTTCTTGCATATACATTTGTATCGCATAAGTATATTGCATCAAAGTAGTACTATGTACAATGTGTTTTACTAATATTGATTATGAAAACACAATTCTAATAGTTTTACCTCAGGCATCAGGGATTACCATAGGTTCAATCCCCCGCTTTACGGCAATCTCACTCACCTGAGAACAGATTATGTCGTATCCTGAGAGTTCTACTAAATAAGCAAAGAGAGAAGTGCATGTGGTCACCAGGTTGACCCCACTTGACAGCATGGGAGTGGTAGCATCTGGCACTAAACGTTAGCTCAGCAAAAACATGGCGTCTTGACAGCAGTTTATTCAAACACTTCATCAGCAGTCCAAATACGCAGAGTTCAGCTCTTCCTGTCAAGTCCTTTGTGGCGACTAGCGGAAGAAAAAAAACAAACTAACAATGATAAATGTGTGTAATTAGCATAACTCAGCTAGCGCTCATCTCTTCTTCCCTTGAGTCACTGCAACTACTATTACCGCAAGTCCTGGATCCTTCTTCCGTTAAATTCAAAAGAAGGTGCTCCGAGAGTTAATCCCGGTGCCTGCTGTTATTTGCATCTCGACAGGAAAGCTAATTAAAAAAATAAACATGAAAAGTCGGACATAGTTGACACGATCGCCGAGAGACTGGCTAATTATACAGGAGAAGGCGATAAATGAAACATTGTAACCTTGATTGTAGCAGATGTGGTTTGCCCCGCAGGCTAGCACGCTATCAGGATTTAAATTGAGCCCAAAATAAAATGGAGTGGTTCTTTCGTGAGGGATTTGGTTTGACTTGCAAACTTAAATAATAATGAGCCAACTGCAGGCTACCAAGAAACCTTGAGTTAGCATAGCCTAAAACAATAACACTAATGGTTAGTGCGCTACTCTGCTACATACACTTATAGTTGTTGCCAGAACTTGTTCGTTTTAAAGCTGGGCAAATGCTAGCTAGCATTAGCACTGCTAATTTGAGTGGTGATATTTTTGAATTTAGTAGTTTAAGTAATAATAAACTAACCCCATGTTACTGGGAACACCACACACACACACACACACATACACACACACACACACACACACACACACACTGTTAGAAAATTTAATATTAAAAATGTACCGTTTACCAAATTGTTCGAATTAGTTATCTGACTCCATTTACCAAACACAACCTGCATTCTCCTAACAATTCACGCTTGTTTCTTGATGTGAAAAGACGGACAAGAGACCGGCATTTCCACACGGGGGCAGATTTAATTTCTTAAATAATTTAACTAAGTGAGCTCCATCGAATTAGCCGAATTAGCTTAATTAGTGTCGCTCGAGTCTCCGTCAAGCCTTCTCTCTCGATCTTCTGAAGTTCTTCTCTCGACCCACGTCTCTCCGTCAGCTGGTGTGCCGGCTCCTCCCATTGGCGCGCCAGGAATGCCCCATCGCCTCGATGTCTGGCCCCTCTTGCGCCGGGAAGTGCTGGTTATCATATCAGCCCTTGTCCCAGTTCCCGTTGTTTCTGTAAACATCATTCTTCACAAGGTTGCATTGACCTCGCCCCACAGCTCAGCCAGTGAATATATTTTGCATTTAAATGTAATTTTTATTTGATCGTACAAAATCCTTTAAAGTCAAATGTATAAAATCCTTCAAAACACACACACAAATCCTTGGGTAAGCATAGCCTAAAACAATAACACCAAAGGTTAGTGCGCTACTCTGCTAAATACACTTATAGCTAGCGCGATACCTTGTTGGTTTTAAACCTGGGCAAACGCTAGCTAGCATTAGCATTGCTTAATTGAGTGGTGACATGGTTAAACTTAGGAGTATAAAAAGCTAACCACAAGTTAATAGGAACATCACACACACCCGCACACACACAAACACAAAATCCTCATGTTAGCATAACCTAAAACAGTACCACCAATGGTTAGTCGCTACTCTGCTAAATAGACCTAGCTAGGAAGAGATGTATTTGGTTTTAAGGCTGAGGAAACACTAGTAAACATTAGCACTGGGGCTAGGGTTGACATTAGCTAGCAGGCTAACCATAATGCTTCGCTAAATGAGAAATTGTTGCAGGTGTGAACCACCCTGTAGGCTAGCATGCTATTGAGATCTAAATTGGGGATTATACAGCTTTTGCCAATATATCAGTTGTGTTTAATTTTGTAGCCAGAAGTGACCTTGAACGTCATCATCTCTGTATTTGTTAAAACTTTGAACAAAGGCTTTTTGTTCTGTGGAAATCTCCACTCGATCATAAGTTTTGGTTTTGATTCACAACTATGGTAAGACATTTTGCCAGCGCATTTGTAAAATTCTACGGCTGTTGTCTGTAGATCATTTATGCCCAGAATATTCGGTAAATGAGATAATCTAAGGATCTAGTCATCGCCCTAGCCTTTGTTTTGATAAAGTACTTTCTCGCTACCTGGAATCAAACGAGCATACAGAACACGAAAAATACTATTTACACCACAGTGTAAAGACTTATTTGGTTTTAATGCCGGGCAAACACTAGTTAGCATTCCACTGCCTAGCAAGGGTTGACATTAGCTGGCAGGCTAACCACCATCCATCCATCCATCCATTGTCTTCCGCTTATCCGAGGTCGGGTCGCGGGGGCAGCAGTGTTAAAAGGGAAGCCCAGACGTCCCTATCCCCAGCCACTTCCTCCAGCTCATCCGACGGGACCCCGAGGCGTTCCCAAGCCAGCCGAGAGACATAGTCTCTCCAACGTGTCCTGGGCCGTCCCCGGGGCCTCCTGCCGGTGGGACATGCCCGGAACACCTCCCGAGGGAGGCGTCCAGGAGGCATCCTTATTAGATGCCCGAGCCACCTCAACTGGCTCCTCTCAACGCGGAGGAGCAGTGGCTCTACTCCGAGTCCCTCCCGGATGACTGAGCTTCTCACCCTATCTCTAAGGGAGAACCCAGCCACCCTGCGGAGGAAACTCATTTCGGCCGCTTGTATCCGGGATCGAGTTCTTTCGGTCATGACCCAAAGTTCATGACCATAGGTGAGGGTAGGAACGTAGATCGACCGGTAGATCGAGAGCTTTGCCTTTCGGCTCAGCTCCCTCTTCACCACGACAGACCGGTACAGGGTCCGAATGACGGCAGACGCTGCACCGACCCGTCTGTCGATCTCCCGTTCCATCCTACCCTCACTCGTGAACAAGACCCCAAGATACTTGAACTCCTCCACTTGGGGCAAGACCTCCTCCCCGACACGGAGGGAGCATACCACCCTTTTCCGACTGAGAACCATGGCCTCGGACTTGGAGGTGCTGATCCCCATCCTGGCCGCTTCACACTCGGTTGCGAATCGCTCCAGCGAGAGCTGAAGATCACGGGCTGAGGAAGCCAACAACACCACATCATCTGCAAAAAGCAGTGACGCAATGCTGAGGCCCCCAAACCGGACTCCACCCCCGCCAAGGCTGCGCCTAGAAATTCTGTCCATAAAAGTTATGAACAGAATCGGTGACAAAGGGCAGCCCTGGCGGAGCCCAACCCTCACCGGGAACGAATCCGACTTACTGCCGGCAATGCGGACCAGACTCTGGCACCGGGCATACAGGGACCGCACAGCACGGATAAGACTGTGCGGTACCCCATACTCCCGAAGCACCCCCCACAGGGCCTCCCGAGGAACACGGTCGAATGCCTTCTCCAAGTCCACAAAACACATGTAGACCGGACAGGCAAACTCCCATGCACCCTCAAAGACCCTGAAGAGTGTATAGAGCTGGTCCAGTGTTCCACGGCCAGGACGAAAACCACACTGTTCCTCCTGAATCCGAGATTCGACTTCCTGGCGGACCCTCCTCTCCAGTACCCCTGAATAGACCTTACCAGGGAGGCTGAGAAGTGTGATTCCCCTGTAGTTGGAACACACTCTCCGGTCCCCCTTCTTAAAGACGGGAACCACCACCCCAGTCTGCCAGTCCAGAGGCACTGTCCCCGATGTCCACGTGATGTTGCAGAGGCGCGTCAACCATGACACGCCCACAACATCCAGAGCCTTAATGAAGTCTGGGCGGATCTCATCGACCCCCGGGGCCCTGCCACCGAGGAGTTTTTTGACAACCTCGGTGACTTCAACCCCAGTGATACGAGAGCCCAACCCAGAGTCCTCAGGCTCTGCTTCCCCAGAGCAAGACGTGCCGGTGGAATTGAGGAGGTCTTCGAAGTACTCCGCCCACCGATTTACAACGTCCCGGGTCGAGGTCAGCAGCGCCCCATCGGCACTATACACAGTGTCGATGGCACACCGCTTCCTCCCCCTAAGACGTCGGATGGTGGACCAGAATTTCCTCGAAGCCATTCGGAAGTCGGCTTTCATGGCCTCGCCAAACTCCTCCCACGCCCGAGTTTTTGCCTTGGCAACCGCCAAAGCCGCATTCCGCTTGGCCAGCCGATACCTGCCAGCTGCTTCCAGAGTCCCACAGGCTAGGAAGGCCCGATAAGACTCCTTCTTCAGCTTGACGGCATCCCTCACCGCCGGTGACCACCAACGGGTCTGAGGGTTGCCGCCGCGGCAGGCACCGACTACCTTGCGGCCACAGCTCCGATCAGCCGCCTCGACAATGGAGGCGCGGAACATAGTCCACTCAGACTCAATGTCCCCCGCCTCCCTCGGGACATGGGCGAAGTTCTGCCGGAGGTGTGAATTGAAACTTCTTCTAACAGGAGATTCTGCCAGCCGTTCCCTACAGACCCTCACAACACGCTTGGGTCTGCCGGGTCGGGCCGGCATCTTCCCCCACCATCGAAGCCAACTCACCACCAGGTGGTGATCAGTTGAAAGCTCCGCCCCACTCTTCACCCGAGTGTCCAGAACATGCGGCCGCAGGTCTGATGAAACGATGACAAAGTCAATCATCGAACTACGGCCTAGGGTGTCCTGGTGCCAAGTGCACATATGGACACCCTTATGTCTGAACATGGTGTTCATTATGGACAGACCGTGACGAGCACAGAAGTCCAATAACGAAACACCACTCGGGTTAAGGTCAGGGGGGCCGTTCTTCCCAATCACGCCCCTCCAGGTCTCACTGTCATTGCCCACGTGAGCGTTGAAGTCTCCCAGCAGTACGAGGGAGTCCCCAGGGGGCGCGCTCTCAAGTACACCCTCTAAGGACCCCAAGAAGGGTGGGTACTCCGAACTGCTATTTGGTGCATAAGCACAAACAACAGTCAGGACCCGTCCCCCCACCCGAAGGCGGAGGGAGGCTACCCTCTCGTCTACCGGGGTGAACCCCAACGTACAGGCGCCGAGCCGTGGAGCAATTAATATGCCCACACCGGCTCTGCGCCTCTCACCACGGGCAACTCCAGAGTGGAAGAGAGTCCAACCCCTCTCGAGAGGACTGGTACCAGAGCCCAAGCCGTGCGTAGAGGTGAGTCCGACTATATCTAGTCGGAATTTCTCAACCTCACGCACCAACTCGGGCTCCTTCCCTGCCAGAGAGGTGACGTTCCATGTCCCAAAAGCCAGTTTCTGTAGCCGGGGATCGTCGCGCCAGGGACCCCTCCCTTGGCTGCTACCCAGCTCTCTGCGCACCCGACCCCTTTGGCCCCTCCTACAGGTGGTGAGCCCATGGGAAGAGGGTCCCACGTCGTCCCTTCGGGCTGTGCCCGGCTGGCCCCCGTGGGTAAGGGTCCGGCCACTAGGCGCTCGCCAGCGGACCCCACCTCCAGGCCTGGCTCCAGAAGGGGGCCCCGGTAACCCGCGTCCGGGCGAGGGAAATCGAGGACCAAAGTTTTCTCTCATCATTAGGGGTCTTCTGATCTGTGTTTTGTCTGGCCACTCACCTAGGACCTGTTTGCCATGGGTGACCCTACCAGGGGCTTAAAGCCCCCGACAACATAGCTCCTAGGATCATTGGGACACACAAACTCCTCCACCACGATAAGGTAGCAGATCAAGGAGGATGGCTAACCACCATGTTTTGCTAAATGATTGAGACATTAAAAATTTATTGTAAGGGTAACACAAAAGTATGTAATGTGTTTTGAGCTTTTCAGCTTTTATTTCAATTGAATGGGGAAATTGTACACTGGAGACTCTCTCCCTTTTTCTTCTCATTTTCTCTGTCTCTTTCATTCGATCTGTTTCACTCTCACTCTTTTTTTCTCCCCCCGCCTCTCTCTCTCTTCCTTGTTCCCTGTGGTTCTTCCTTTTTTTTCACCTTTTATCTCTCTTTCATTCTTTCTTTCCTCCCTACTTAATTTCCTTTTTAAATTTTATCTCTCTAGCTTCCTCTTTTGCTCTCTTTATCTTTGTCTCTTTCATTTTCTCTTTCTTTTTTTTTCTGGCGTCCCTCATTCTCTCTCTTTCTCTGTTTTTTGTTTTTGTCTTTTCTTTCTTATTTTTCTCTCTCTTTGTTCTCTCATTCTTTTGCTTTTGTATTCACTGTCACTTTTTTTTACTTTCTCTCCCTTTTCTCTTTTTCTTCCCCTTTTCCATTTTTTCTCACTATCTTACTCTTTTATTCTTTCTTTCTCCCCTTCTTACTTTCCTCCCTAATCTCTATATCTCTTGCACTTTCTTTGTCCCTTTCTTTCTCTCGCTCTCAATCTGTACCTCTCACTTTCTCTCTCTCTTTTTGTCTTCTGTTCTCTCACTCTTTCTCTATTTTCTTTTTCTCTCTCATCCTTTCTCTCTTGATCTCTCTGGTACATTTTCTTTTCTCTCTTCGTCTGTCACTTTCCTTTTCTCTCTATTTCTTCCATCTTTTTCTTTCTTTTTTTTATCACTTCCTTTCTCTCTTTCCTTTCTTTGTAATCACTTAATACTGTATCTCACTTTTTCTCTTTCTTTGTGCCTTTATCTCTCTCTCTTGCTTTCTTTCTCTCTCTTATTGTCTCTTGTTCTCTCACTCTTTCTTTGTATCTTTCTGCTCTTGTTCTTTCTCTCTCTGTGTCACATTTTCTCTCTTTTTGTCCCTCTCTTCTTTTCTCTCTTTTTCTGTCTTTCTCTCATTTTTTCCACTTTATTTCTCTTTCATTCTTACTTTCGTTCTCTCTTTTTTTGTCAATTTCTATTTCTCTCTCTCTAGTTCTCTCCCTTTATCTATCTCCTTCTCTACCTTTCTCTCTTTCTTTCTGTCTCTTTAATCTACTATTTCGGCCCCCGTGAGAGTTTTCTTTCTACCATGTGGCCCCCGAACTAAAGTGATTTTGACACCCCTGTCTTAGAATGATACCGCCGTAGTTGCTTGCTACAGCTTGTTCTCACCTCCTACGCAATCTTTTGCTTGTTATTGTTAGACAAGAAAATAGCACACACCCAAGAAAATATTCCGTTTTATTTCCATTTTAAACAGATCACAATAACAGAGACGGTGCTATTTCTGGTCCAGTACACATCCAAAGAGTTTGACCACTCTGAGAAGACAGTTGCCACGGGAGACTGCTGTTACCTCAACCCGCTGGTGCGCAGGACATTTCGGTTCCTCGGTACGTCAAATATTTTACATTTTCAAACTGGTAAATGAAGTTTAATGAGCTCCTGTTCAGATTTATTTGTCTGTCGTCAAAATACACATAGGACTGTCATGATTACTCATTGCCCTCACCTGTGCCCGCTCATTTGGTGCCAGCTGTTGCTCGTTGCCTGATTGATTCCCCTCTTATTCAAACTCAGTACTCCAGTCACTCTTGGTCAGTCCGTCAGCGAACCTCCGCATACGCAAGGCAAGCACTTTGACTCTGGCTCCCGACTGTCCCGTCCTCATCCGTATCTTGCTAGTCTGTCCCTGACTTTCCGTTCGTCTCCGGCTCCCCTACTTTGCCATTCCTTCGACAATGCTCTGATCTCCCGCTCCGGCTACTTGACCCGTTTTGGCACACCGACCACTTTCCGATCGCCCGTCACGGTCACTCCACTCACTTCCGCATTCCGACCACGCTCTGATCCCGTGAGCTCCCTGCTCCTCCTGCCCAGCGATCTCTGGATCGCTGGCGTTTGTTTCCCCGCACCCTATATCCTCGATTCTACAATAAAGCTTTGTGTGAAACGTTACGCGTTTTGGGTCTACCATCTGTTCTGGTTCCGACAATGACCCAGGGTAGAAAAACATCCGGGATTGGTGTCAATCAAGCTAATTTTCAATCGGCAAGAATTGGCAAAATAGATGCTTCTTGAAAATACCCCCAAAATAAATAAGTTGCTGAAAAATAAGCTTTGATAAAGCGCTTCATCACCACCACAACATAGTTCACCAAAACAGCGCTGAAGCAACATTGACAGTTTTTTAAGTGGGAGTATAAAGGGAATCAGCGCAAACGGTATTATTTATTTACATTGAGGTTTCTGTTGAAAATGAAGCGCTTCATCTCCAACCAAACATAGTTCAACAGGACAACGCTAAAGCAACACTGCTGTTTTTCAGTAAATGAGAGCATAAAGGAAAAGGGGGCACACAATATAAGCTTTATAATAAATGTTTGTGGTTAGCGCACAGCCCCACGGTGCAGAGGCTCAGGGCTCAAGTCCATCTCCTGCAGCCTTCCTGTGTGGAGTTTGCATGTTCTCCCCATGCCTGCGTGGGTTTCCTCCCGCATTCCAAAAGCATGCATGACGGGTTAATTGGCCGGTTTAAATTGTCCCTACGTGTGAATGAGCGAGTGAATTGTCTGTCCCTGTGTGCCCTGTGACTGGCTGGCAACCAGTTCTGGGTGTCCCCTGCCCACTGCCCGAAGATAGCTGGGATGAGCTCCAGTACTCCCGTGACCCTACTGAGGATAAGCGGTGAACATAAGCGGTGGACTTGCTCCCTCATATCTTTCAGATTTAATCTCCCCCTATGTTCCTGTCCGGAACCTTCGCTCTGAAAATGCTGGTCTACTAGTGATCCCAAGAGCCAAGAAGAAATCCACAGGTTCGAGAACGTTCTCCATTTGGGCCTCAGTGCTGTGTTATGCTCTTCCCCTTGAGATTCAAGCTGCAACCTCTGCGGAAACGTTTAAATCTAAGCTTAAAATACACTACTATTCTATAGCATATGGATAACCTATATTTTATGTTGACAATATCTGTCTATTTTTTGCCCTCATGTAGGTTTTAGATCAGGGGATGGTGTCATATCAGTCTGTGGTTTGCAATAATCTGTGGTCTGTGAAGCCCTTTGAGACTCTTTGTGATTAAGGGCTCTTCAAAAAAAACATGATTTGACTTGACTTGACATAATGTATAGATGGATGGATAAATAAATGTTTGTTTGCATTGTTGTTTCATGGTGAAAAACGAAGCGCTTCATCTCCACCCAAACATAGTCCGCCAAAAAAGCAACACTCAAGTTGTCAGTGTGAATCATACTCCTTAAACCGCATTTACTATTTATTTATTGATTAATTTTAATAATAACTATTATTATTGTATTATAATATGTATTATACATATCGATGTATTTTCCAAACGAAGTGGTTCATGGTCACCTGAACATAGTTCACCAATCTAATTTTTAGTGGACAAGGATCCGCAACAAAATGAGCCCCAAAATACATTGGCTTCTTATAATAAAATTACACACTTCAGTCACATTATTGCAGTCTCTCATTTAATTTTTTTTTTACGACAAAATAAAAGAATCCTTTGTTTGCTAGGTTCTTTATAACATATTTATTACAAAGGCAAGAACATTCCCTTTGATCCTTTGCGCCTGTTTGAACATTATGCAGATACACATTTCCAGGCATAATACATTCCTCCTTGGGAATTACTCTTTGCACGAATAATATTATACTCCTTCACATGCATTCAAGTTTCAAAAGTCACATTTTCTACAAACATTCGCGCTACAGGAAAGCGCCTCCCGCGGCTTATTCGATGGGACGAGCTGAATTATGTTCACGCCCTAATAAGCAATTTGGGGAGGTGAAGGATGGCCAGCTAGAAAGCAGCAGTCATCCGGAAAACACAAAGCGCCTGAGTTTAGAGGGCTTTAGAGGACAGAATTAGAACGCCGAGCCTCGTTTGCAAGTGAGTCACACGGGGGCTTGACAAAATCTATTTCATGCTTGTTAAAAACGGACTTGTCAACATCTGGAGGTTCACATTGCTGCTGTGACAAAATAGAATGAAGGCCTTACTGCACATGAGTGAGGGGAATTAGCTATGGGTCGCTTCGTGACCGAAACGGCTCCATGAGCTGGCTCTTTAAACTGATAGAAGGGAGCCGGCTTCCCACCGATCTATGGTAAACGACCGTTCGAAAGTCGAATTTGTTGCTTCAGTGCTATATTTTCAATGAAATGTATGTTTAAGGTTTATATAAGTGTGTCTAGGTTTTAGATCAGGGGATTGTGTAATAATAGTCTGTAGTTTGCAGTAATCTGTGGTCTGTGCAGCCTTTTGAAACTCCTTGTAATAAAGGGCTTTACAAGTCAAATTTATTTATATAGCCCTTAATCACAAAAATGTCTCAAAGGACTGCACAGGATTACAGTTACAAAATTACACAATTACCTGATCTTAAACCAGCATGCGGGCAAGGAAAACTCAAAAACCTCAGTGTGAGGAGAAAAGAGAAACCTTGAGAAAGGACCTCACATGTGGTAATCCCCCTTCCAGGATTGACCAGGGTGAATTACAATTAGCATTACTGTACACATAATAGTAAACATAAGGTAAGATGTTGAAAATTTCCGGAAAGTGCATGACATCAACGACGCCCCCAGCCTGCAAATCAGTCCAGAAAGTCTATGACGGCCACGACGCTGCCTCCCGTCTCTGCCAGCTGGTAAATGCAGGGGTTGACATGCTGCACGTCAGACGCTGGTCCGCTGACCCATCCCAAATCATCCTTCTCCTTCGTATCAGCCAGGCAGGCGTCGGAAAAAGACAGGACAAAACAGAATATGAGGTGGGCATCAATCATATGCTTTGGAATAGAAGTGTGTCTTAAGCCTCGATTTAAAAACTTCCCGCTGAGGTTGCAGATCTTATCTCCAGAGGCAGGGCGTTCCATAACACCGGGGCCCGGATGGAGAACGCTCTCGAGCCCGCAGACTTCTTGGCTCTCGGAGTCACAAGTAGACCGGCATTTTCCGAGCGCAGACTCCGTGCAGGAACATAGGGGGAAATCAAATCGGAGAGATAAGAGGGTGCAAGCCCATGCAAACATTTATATGTTAATAAGAGAACCTTAAAGTCACATCTTAAGTGGACTGGGAGCCAGTGCAAGTTGGCCAATACAGGAGTAATATGCTCAAACTTTTTGGTCTTAGTCAAAAGTCTAGCTGCCGCATTCTGAACCAGCTACAAACTTTTAACGCTAGACATCGGGAGACCAGAAAGCAATACATTACAGTAATCAAGCCGAGAAGTAATAAACGCATGAATTAAAATCTCTGCATCTGATTGGGACAGCATCGAACGAATCTTCGCAATATTACGGAGGTGGTAGAAAGCTATTCTAGTAATATTTTTCACGTGTAACTGAAACGACAGATTAGGATCAAATATAACACCTAGATTTTTGACCGAGTCACTATGGGTGATATTACATTTGTCTAGGTTCAGGGTAGTGTTTGGAAACAACTGACGACAGTGAGCTGGACCAATAATCAACATTTCAGTTTTTTCTGGGTTAAGGCGTAAAAAATTATTTGACATCCATCTTTGAATCTCAGTAAGGCAAGCCTCCAGATTTCTAAAACTTAAATGTCCAGTTTTTTCCAGTGGCACATACAGTTGAGTGTCATCTGCATAGCAATGGAAACTAATATTATACTTGCGGATAATGTCACCAAGCGGGATCATATAAATACTAAAAAGAAGGGGGCCAAGTACAGAGCCTTGAGGAACACCACAAGGGACATTAGATTGTTTAGAGGTCAGATTGCCATAGTTAACACATTGCATCCTGTCTGACAGGTAGGACCTAAACCACGAGAGTACAGTTCCTGAGATACCAATGCGTTCTAGACGAACCAATAATATGTTGTGGTCGACCGTATCAAAAGCAGCGCTGAGATCCAGCAGCAGTAACATTGATGAGGCACCAGAATCTATTGTTAAAAGGAGATCATTGGTTACTTTAGCAAGGGCTGTCTCAGTAGAATGATTTAAGGCTTGTATAAGTAACCTGTATTGTTTTGTGCTAAAATATTCCATTAAATAATATGCTCTATAAAGATAAATAAAGTTACTTACTTTTGGAAGATGAGCTTCAATGGTTAGGCGACTTCCTCCTCTGTGGTAGAAAGTGGCCCAAAAAAAAAGCGGGCCAACCGTTTCTTAACCGCATCAATCTTTCTTATTCCACTTCTTCTTTCAAAAGAACCGGCTTGCCTCATATTTACAGTTCACACTAACCATATTGAATGGATGCACAAGATCCATCCATCCATTATCTGCACCGCATTCACACCTAGGGACAATTTGGACCGGCCAATTAACTTGACACTCAGCATCTATTATCTGCACCGCTTATCTTCAGTAGGGTCGCGGGTGTGCTGGAGGCCATCCCAGCTATCTTTGGGCAGTGGGCAGGGGACACCCTGAACTGGTTGCCAGCCAGTCGCAGGGCACACAGAGACAGACAATTCACTCGCGCATTCACACCTAGGGACAATTTGGACCGGCCAATTAACTTGACATGCATGGTTTTGGAATGTGGGAGGAAACCAGAGTGCAGAGAACATGCAAACACCACACAGGACGTTCGATCTCTTGACCTCATAACTGTGCTGCACACGCGCTAACCACTGCAGCACCGTGCTGCCCTGGATGCACAAGATATTAAACAATAAAAATGTTAAAAGTTCTTAGCGCGCTGGAGACACAGTATAGGATGTTTACACACAAACTAGGAAGAGGAAGCCAGATTTCTTCTTCGGGGGGGATGCTGGGTGACCTTTCACAGCGCCACACGCCGGTAGTGGCGGAAACAAGCACTACAGTAATGTCCTGTACTTGTAAAAGGTGCACAAAACAAAATCTAAATTACAGCAATGTCCAAGTATTTTTCGACATCCCGAAAAAAAATGTTTGTATTTACCGTTTTCGTAAGTCGAATGGTCGTAAGTAGGGGAGCGTCCGTATATAGCGCTTTTCAAGTCACTAAAAACCTCCCAAAGCGCTTTACCATGTGCTTCACACTTACCTATTCTCTCACACACACTCAACTAAAATCTTTTCTATTCGTGCAAAAAAAATCATCCTCCTTTATTTTGATGAATCCGTCTTCATTGTTTTCAGTTCCATCAAGAAGTTATAGTCTATCAGTCTATAAGTCCAGCCTGTCTCTTCATATTTCTGGCATAAGTTTAAATTCTGACTAGGGCTAAAAGAGAAGCGGGGGACACATGGGAATTTTTTCTTCACCTTCTTGTTGCGATACTTGTGTTACCACCCAGTAGCCAATCACAATTTGTGGAACCGCTGACGTTACCTTACGCTTTTTGAAGGTCAACTCGGAATCTGATTGGCTAAAGCAAGTCATTTTATGCCTTAGGGCCTGCAGAACTGGTTGTGAATGCCCCCAGGAAGAACTTTGGCTCTGACATCAAGTAATGGCTAAAATGTGATTGGTTAAATGGATAAATAGGAAAGCACACATCTGGAAGCAGCGTAGGGGAAAAGCATTGAATTATTTAAGTAATAACGGGGCCATTTTCTTTGTCGCTTGGATTAAAATGGATATTTTGTGTGTTCCTAAGGAATCCTGTGGTCAGAAAATGTATTCTTGCATATCATAGTTTATTTGTTGTTGTTTTTTTTAACTTGCATGTATTGTGTCATGTTTTTTTAAGGATTCTTTGTTGCTTAACTTTAAAGTTGTTTGCATAATACCATTGTAATCCATTCAAATGTATTTGTAAGGCGCTTTTCAGGCAAGAAATTTGTGACTCAAAGTGCTGTATAAAAACATTCAGTGTGCGATAAGACAATAAAATCCCCTCCTTTATCCCTACTCAACCACCTAAAAGATGTCATACAGACACACACTGGTTAAAATACAATTGAAAATAAAGAGTTAAAGAAATAAAATGTGATTATGAAAAGGCACAGATTAACCATGTGAGGAAAGGGACCTGAGGGGGAGTTCTCCACACTGATAGGGATGGCAGCAGCCAGCCAAAAGAGGAAACACTAAAATATATAGAAATATAGATGAAAACAACTGGGATACAAAACATAAAAATGTGAAATAAAAGTAACTTATGATACAGTAAAAGATTAGAATTTCAACAAATCAAAGTTAAATTAAAAAATGTTCATTCAAAAGCCATATTAAAAAAGTGGGTTTTGGGCCTCCTCTTAAAAATATCATGGCTACCACAGCAGACCGTTCCATATGTGTTGAACGATTGAAATAGTTTAAAATGGGTAAAAGTAGGTGGCAGGCTGAAAAAAATAAAGGATAATATAATAGTATAGTACAGTTTTAAAATTAGTTATGAATCTATTAGTTGCACTATGTTTCATTATTATTGATAATACATCGATAAAAGAGCCGTTTGGGAGTCGAAAGAACCGACTCTTTAGAGAGCTAGGCCAAAAGAGAGGGTTTTCTAAATAGGGCCGGAATACTTTTTTTAGCAAACGTACTGGCTCTATGGGCTGGCTCTTTGTAGTGATCGATGGGAGCCGTTCCATTAATGGGAATTCTGGATGTTTTTAAGAGTCGGCTCAGGAGTTGGCTCTCCTTCCAGATAGTGATGTGTCATGGGCGAAAGGAACAGTTCTATAAGCCGGCTCTTTGAAGTCCATGATGAAGCTGGGTACCCTTAAGGTAGCAAAGTGTCATAAGCGAACGGAACGCTCATTTGGCCTCACTCTGTCATCATGGATATATACAATTCAAAATATATCAATATATCAAATGCTCATATTTATTAAAGTTCTTTCTCATTTTACTTCACAATTTTTGGATTTCCTTTTTAGAAATTTCAGAATTTTCACATGATAATACTGATATCATTAATGCAATTAGTATGTAAGATATTACTATGTTGAGCATCTGCAAATCCAGAGTGAGGCACACAATTGTCAAGCCTCATTGCAGAAATAATTATAGTATGTGATTGGATTCCACAATTCACTGGTTAGTAACTCTACTGTAATATAGTATAGTATAGTATAGTATAGTATAGTATTGTATAGTATAGTATAGTATAGTATAGTATAATAAGTGACGTTCAGTCAGGGGAGGCAGGTTAGTCACAGCCTCACCTGTCATCATGGAAATCTTATCTTAAAGTTAACCTATTTGTAAATCCTGAAATCTGAGCATGTGTTTGTGTTTGTACGTGGTTTATAGGCTCGGAAACAACTGAACAGATTTTTGCAAGAATTAACACAGTTGTACTTTAGGCTTCTGGGAGTGTTTTTAGCGAGGTTTCATGACAAGGCACTCCCAATAAATACCAACAAAATCGACAGACATCTGCTTTCGTGTAGGAACAGCTCTGGAGCTGCATGCGGCCATGCAGCTCTTTGGCACTCCCTAGTGGCTTCCTGTTGCTTTTTCAACAAAACAAAGGCCCGACAAGCTAGTCCAAGTAAAATGCCTGGCAAATATGTGTAAATATAAATTGAAATATATATCAATTGCAAATGTTTATTCAGTTTTAATCTCATCTGACTGAGTTTTAAGGTTTTCTTTTTTTTTTAATTGCTAAATTTAATACTATATTATGAATACACTTAGTATATAATGCATTGCTGTGTTGAACATCTGCATATGCTATGTGAGGCACACAATACTCTTGCCTCATGACAGAGAGAGATAGTGAGACCAAGGATCTTGATTTGGCACAAACCTGAGCCCCCAACAATAGAATTAGTATAAGCAAGCAGGGCAAGCCATCCAGTCATTATTTCCTGGTATTACGGAATGTATGTTTTCATAGACTGTCAGGTTCACATGAAAAATCCATATTTGCAAGAGTGTACCTCATAGACCAGAAATGATATCCATATATCTTGTCCATTTTTCAAGCAGGAGTTTACACGTTCGGCCTCTTCACGGTGGACATTTTCGTCAACGCGGGACAGGTTGTGACGGGGAATTTGGCGCCGTATTTCATGACCATCTGCAAACCCAACTACACGGCGTTGGGTTGCCACCAGGCACTGCGCTACATCACCCAGCGGGAGGCTTGCACGGGAAACCAGAACGAAATTATGCAAGCCCGAAAGACTTTCCCATCCAAGGAGGCGGCCCTCAGCATCTACGCTGCCCTCTACCTGGCTGTGAGTCGCGCTAGCCCAATTTTCTCGGATATATTCGGGTACTATGTTTTAATGTTCTAAACTCAAAGTACCAGAAACACTTCATAGTTTTTATTAAGGCAGGGGTCTCGAGGCTCGATTACCATGGAGCTAGGGTCTGGGTGAGGTTGGGCCAAATTGGGTTTTCCACAAAAAGTTTTAGTCCCGCTAACCCAATTTTCTCTGATATTTTCAGGTACTGTGTTTTAATGTTCCAAATTCAAAGGATTTAATGTTCCTTATATGTACCAGAAACACTTCATCATAGCTTGTCTTAAGACAGGGGTCTCAATACTCGATTACCATGGGAGCCGCCGGAGCTAGGGTCTGGGTGAGGTTGAGCCAAATTGGGTTTTCCACAAAAAGTTTGAGTCGGGCTAACCCAATTTTCTTTGATATTTTCGGGTACTGTTTCTTAATGCTCCAAATTCACAGGATTTGATTTACTGTTCCTGATATGTACCAGAAACACTTCATCATAGCCTGTCTTAAGGCAGGGGTCTCAATACTCAATTACAATGGGGGCCACCGGAGCTAGGGTCTGGGTGAGGTTGGGCCAATATGGGTTTTCCACAAAAAGTTATAATCGCGCGAACCCAATTTTCAGGTACTTTGTTTTAATGTTCCAAATTCAAAGGATTTACTGTTCCTGATATGTACCAGAAACACTTCATCATAGCTTTTATTAAGGCAGGGGTCTCAATACTCGATTACCATGGGAGCCGCCGGAGCTAGGGTCTGGGTGAGGTTGGGCCAAATTGGGTTTTCCACAAAAAGTTTTAGTCCCGCTAACCCAATTTTCTCTGATATTTTCAGGTACTGTGTTTTAATGTTCCAAATTCAAATAATTTAATGTTCCTGATATGTACCAGAAACACTTCATCATAGCTTGTCTTAAGACAGGGGTCTCAATACTCAATTACCATGGGAGCCGCCGGAGCTAGGGTCTGGGTGATGTTGGGCCAATTAGATTTTCCACAAAAAGTTTGAGTCGCGCTAACCCAATTTTCTCGGATATTTTCGGGTACTGTCTTTTAATGTTCCAAATTCACAGGATTTACTGTTCCTGATATGTACCATAAACACTTTCTCATAGCTTGTGTTAAGGCAGGTGTCTCAAACTCGATTAACCTGGGGACCGTTGGTGCTAGGGTCCGGGTGAGGTTGGGCCAAATTGTGTTTACCACAAAAAGTTTGAGTCGCGCTAACCCAATTTTCTCGGATAATTTAGGGTACTGTGTTTTAATGTTCCAAACTCAAAGAATTTACTGTTCCTGATATGTACCAGAAACACTTCATCATAGCTTGTCTTAAGACAGGGGTTTCAATACTCGATTACCATGGGGGTCGCCGGAGCTAGGGTCTGGGTGAGTTTGGGCCAAATTGGGTTTTCCACAAAAAAATGTAATAAAAACATGAACCTGTTTTATTGGGTTGTATTGTACTAAATGACCACCATAGCAATAGAGGCATGTGCTAGGGTATGTTTTTAAATGATTATCGATTAAAAAAAAATGTTTTCCCTATGTGTTTGTAATTTGGGTCACCTCAAGTTCCGTGACAACAGCGCGTGTCAAAAAGCCTCACGGAGAAGCACGAGGGTGAGAGAGGATGACACACACAAAAAAAAAAGCCCAAAAAGAAGAAAACTGCTCGTGGACAATTTTACAGGAGAAGTGTCACTTTGATTTAGCTGCTTTGGCCCTTTGCGTGCGCTCAAATGTGGGTGCAGCATTCAGATATGGGTCACATTAAAAAAATAAAAGGGGGGGGGGTCTCCACCAAAAAAGGAAACACGTACATAGTTTTGTCAACTTATTTTTTGTTCATGTTTTTTTCCAAAATGAAGTGCTTCATTTCCACCCAAACATAGTTCAACAAAAGACAGAGCTAAAACAACACTGACGTTTTTTCAGTAAACAGGATTTAAGGGGAATGGTGCCCTCAATATTGTTTATTCTTTATGTCTAGGGTGTCAAACTCGTTTTAGCTGGGGGCCACAAATACTATAAACAAATCTCCCGGGGGCTGGACTAGTAAGTTTAGGAGAAAGAGAGAGGGAGAAAAAGACAGAGAAAGAGAGGGAGGGAAAGAGAGAGCGATAAACAGATAGGGAGAACAAGGGAGACAGAGTGACAGTGAGAGAAAAAGAGAGAGCAGAATAAAGATATAAATGGAGAACAAGGGGGAGATGAATATAGAGAGAAAAAAAAGTGAAAAAAGAGAAAGATAAAAAGAATAAGAGAAGTGAAACGACAGAAAGAAAATGAGTCAGCAGGAGAAAAAGAGACAAAGTGAGGTGAGAGAGAGAGAGAGAGGTCGAAAAAGGGAAAGAAAGAGAAAAATAGAAAGAGAATTAAAGTGTAAATTAGAGAGAGAAAATAGAAAGAGAGCAAGACAGAGAAAAAGCAAGAGTTAGAGAGTGAGAGAGAAATAGAGAAAAGAGAAAAAGAGAGAGAAAGAGAAAGTGAACAGGAGAAAGAAAAAGAGAGAGGAATAAATAAAAAAAGAAGTGAGTCAGAGAGAAATGGAGAAATACTACCGCAATTGTTTTGCAAGTGTTAACTGGCCTTGGTGACATCCGGTGGAAATATTTAAAACTACAGCTCATTTTCCTCTTGCGCTTCTCTCTCTGTTGTCTTGCGGGACGGATTTAAACCATTGGTGGGCCTTATCTGGCCCGCAGGACGCCTGTTTGACACCCGTGCTTTATGTGGATTTCTTGTCCAAATGAAGCACTTCATCTCCACTTGTACATAGTTCACTGAGCTGAATTTCAGTCGAATTTGGCAATATTACTGCTCCTTGAAAACACCCCAAAAATAAATTCGCTGTCGAAAAACGAACGTCAGATAAACAAAATGAAGCGCTTCATCACGGCCTCAACATAGTTTATCAGGACGGCGCTAAAGAAGGCTTGAAGTTGTTTCAGAAAGTGAGAGAATAAAAGATTTTTTTCCCAAAATGAAGCACTTCATCTCCAACCCAACATAGTTTACCAAGACTGGTTTAAGGATGGACAGCGTACACAATATTATCAATTAACTAATTATTTATTCATTTATTTATGTTGATGTATTTTCCAAATTGAGTTCTTTACCGTCACCTCAATATAGTTCAGCAATCTAATTTTCAGTTGACAGGAATTAGCAAAATGGCCGCTCTTTGAAAATACCCTCATAATAAATGAGCTTTTGAACCATGAACTGCTTCATCACCACCTCAACATAGTACAACAAGCAAATGTTCAGTTGACAAGAAAAATAGCCGCTCTTTGAAAATACCCTCAAAATAATTGTGCTACTGAAACATGAAGCGCTTCATCGCCACCTCGACATAGTTCACCAAGCAAATTTTCAGTTGACAAAAACTCCCAAAATGGCCGCTCTTTGAAAATACCTTCAAAATAAATGAGCAATTGAAACATGAAGCGCTTCATCGCCATCTCAACATAGTTCACCAAGCACATTTTCAGTTGACAGGAACTCCCAAAATGGCCGCTCTTTGAAAATACCCTTAAAATAAACAAGCTATTGAAACATGAAGCGCTTCATCGCCATCTCAACATAGTTCACCAAGCAAATTTTCAGTTGACAAGAATTCGCAAAATGGCCGCCCTTTGAAAATACACTCAAAATAATTGAGCTATTGAAACATGAAGCGCTTCATCTGCACCTCAACATAGTTCACCAAAACGGCGCTATAGCAAGTTTTTTTGTAAGAAAGTGAGAGAAGAAAAGAAAACAGTGAACACAGTGTTATTTACCAGTTCTGCATTTAAATTTAATTTTTTTTTAAATAAAGCGTTTCATCTCAACCCAAACATAGTCCAGGAAGACAATGGTAAAGCAACACTGACATTTTTCAGTAAATGAGGATAAAGGGGAACAGTTTACACAATATTATTTATTTAGTAATTCCTTTGATGTATTTTCCAAATGAAGCGCTTCACTGCCACCTGGACATAGTTCTCAACCCAAAAATGAAAAGAAAAACATATATACATTGAGAGTTTTGTCAACTTGCTTTCAGATGTACGTGACGTGCACAATCCACGTGAAAGGGACTCGGCTGGCCAAGCCGGTTTTGTCTTTGGCTCTGGTGTGTCTGGCCTTTCTTACCGGACTGAACCGCATCGCCGAATACCGAAACCACTGGTCCGACGTCATCGCCGGGTTCATGATCGGCACGGCCATTGCCACCTTCTTGGTGAGTTATCATTTTTATTTTTTAGAAAAAACAAAAATAATAAAGCAGACTATAGAAGACATTGATGATTGTACTCTGTCCTGCGGTCTGACGAGACCTTTATGCATTTATTTGGTTCAAATTGTTCTCTTTATGCGGGACTAGCTCAGAAAATTTGAATATCGGGATACAGTTCTTGAATTTCTGTAATGCAATTAGAAAAAATTCAAATCTCATACATTCATACAGTCTTATTCTTTTAATATTGCTGACTTAGATGTCCCTTCAAAATAATAGAATATCATGAGAAAGTAGACACATAGGTTGTAAACCATAATCTGCAATATTAAAATCATAAAAAACAAATTCATAATAATTCATTCTATTTGTAAAGAATTCAGAATGTATGACATTTTTTAAAAATTGCATTCCAGAAATGAAAGAACATTCTCACAATATTTTCTGAGACAGTCCTGTATTCAGAATTCCCTAGATCAGGGGGTCTCCAACCTGGTGCCTGAGGGCAGCTGAGGTGCCCGCGGACCTGTTATGAAAATACTCAACCAGTGCTCGGTCATTGTGATTTTTCTGAATTATGTTTTCCTGTGGAGTTCAATTGAGCCTACGTCCAAATTATATCCTTTCTTTTTTTCTTACTTTCTTTCTTTTTTTTCTTTTTCTCTCTCTCGTTTTATCGTCCGCTCTTTTTAGCTTTCATTATTTTTATTTTCCTCTTCTTCTCTCTCTCTTTTACTTTCCTTTCTTATCTCTTTCTATCTACACTCTGTTTTTATCTTTCTCTCTCTGTTTTTCCTCTGTTTGGCACGAACCAGGACAGGAAACAGTAATGGAGAACCCAATCGCGTAACATACTCCCAGTTTATTAGGGAGAGAAGGAATGCGCGCACACTCGATCCGGGGATCGATGGTCGCGGAAGTGGATTGAGATCCGAACAAAAGAGCTATCAAAATCAAACAGATCAGGCCGAAACTAAAACAGGATCAAACACAGGC
The DNA here is from genome assembly GCF_059441175.1 of Urocampus carinirostris. NCBI lineage: Eukaryota > Metazoa > Chordata > Actinopteri > Syngnathiformes > Syngnathidae > Urocampus > Urocampus carinirostris. The sequence goes on along the minus strand of NC_142366.1, from coordinate 10,050,337 downwards.
AAATTCACAGACGTAGGCATTTCACACAGACTCTAACAGGAGTCTTGCAGACGCTCTGACAACTAACGTCTCAAAGGACCGCGTTCAAGTACTCCCAACAAGCAATCTGTCAACGCGTTTCAGCCAGTGTCCATGGGCAGGGCCAATTGGGCGCCGTGGCAACCGTGACAGAACTTGCGCCACACGGCTGGGTCCAATTGGGCGCCATGACAACCGTGACACTGTTTTTCGCTCCCTCTTATTTTCTTTCTTCGTTTTTCTCTTTCTCACTTGCTCTCTTGTTTTTTTCTCTCTCTTACTCTTTTTTTTTTCTTTTTGCGTCTCATTTCTTTCTTTTTTTCTACATAACCTGGGAGAAACATAGTAACATAAGCTGTAATTTTATAATTGCATATCAAACTGGATGCCCTTTGCACTAATAAGTAGCTCTCAGCTTGAAAACGGTTGGCGCCCCCTCCCTAGATTATCACAGTTTATTCATAACCACAAATTCAAAACCAATTTGATGAAAACGATTGATTTAGAAATAAATATAAAGAAACAGAACATGTCCGTTTTAAATAAAGGGGAAAACATATCTCCAGGATGAACCCCTTGGCCAAATGTTTTAACCCAATGTGGCCCCCGACTCCAAATACTTGCCCATGGTTTGTGTTCACTCACACACAATTGCTACATAAATAATGAGTTTGCTTTCCTGCATTTTTTACGTACCGGTATGACACAAAAATCTGTAAAAATCAAATCACGGAATATACACCCTAATGGATCTTTCTGCCCCCCGCTCCCCCCACATATGAAATATCTCATTTTGAATGGCGCTAATGCACACTTTGTGCTCAGGTGGTGTGCGTGGTCCATTATTTCAAAGGCAAGCTGCTTCTGAGCGAGGACGCGCCAACGGAATCCAACGCTGCCAGCTCCATTCTGAGCATGGGCCAAGTCCACAGTCCTCTGGAGAAATACCTGGCTTCGCAGGTGCTCTTCTTTCTATTGTTTTCAAATGTAAAAAACGGGTGGAATAGAAATCGTTCAGGTTTACTATTGATGGGTGTATGCTGTTTTTACTATTGGATAAATGCAAAGGAGATTTCATAGGAAGCCGGTTTGTCATTTTGTCTATGATGCACGGTTTGGATCAGAGGTGCCAAACATGTGACCCGCGGGGCGGATCAGGCCCGCCTAGGGATTCAATCCGGCCTTTGAGATGACGCTGAGAGAAGCGCAAGAGAAAAATGAGTTGCGGTTTTTAATGAGTAGCTGGACTACTTTGTCTCTCGCATTGTTTTTTTCACTCCTTTTCTCTAGCACTTTCTCTCTCGCTCTCTTTTCTAACTCTTTCTTGCTCTAATTTTTTCTCGTCCTCCCTCTCTCTCTTGCTTTCTTTTTTCTCTCTGTCTGTCTCAGTGTCTCTCATAGGATTGGTTTCCCTCTTTATCTCTCCTTTTCACTCTTTTTCTGTACATAAATTTCTTTCTTTCTCGTTGTTTTTGTTGTCTCTTACTTTCTTTCTTTCTCTGTCTGTTTCTCTCTAACTGTCTGTCATACAGTCTCTATCTCTCTCTCTGTCTCTCTCTCTCTGCCTCAAAAGTTTAAATGAGTTTGACACCCCTGGTGCTCACCATTGGCAGGGTGGATCTGCTTTTTAAACCTGGCAATCCTGAAGGGGGATGCCACGTGTGCGGTCCCTTCTCAAGGTTTCTTCATTTTCCTCATGAGTTTTTCCTTGTCTTCATGTTGGTTCCAGATCAGGGGAGGGTGTAATAATAGTCTGAAAAAGTAGTCTGTGTAATAACCTGTGAAGCCCTTTGAGACTCTTTGTGATTAAGGGCTATACAAATAAAAATGACTTGACTTGACTTAATAAAATCGGGCCAGGGGAAGACCTTTAGAACAGACTGTAATTATTGCTTTCTTGCACAGTCCTCTACTGTTCTCCCTGCAACTTCAAAATTCAGTGATGTCTTCTCTTCTTACTTTGAGTGTCTACTCAACTACAAACTTTGCAACTGTATGAAAAAAGGACATGGTGAGGCATGTAACAAATGTGTTTTAGGGGAAAAAAACAAGCTAAAAGACGAATGAATAAAGAAAGGAAATAAAATAATTGATGAGAAAAACGGGAGTTCCTAAAAACAAGTCTGCAGTCTTCGTTGGCCAAAAATCTCCAAACGGAATCGGGCTATCGTCCAGTAAGCCATTAAAATCGAATGTCTCATTTCAAAAACCATCTGCGAGACATTTCAGTTGCCTGAAGACGAAGAGAAAGAAATAATAAAAATAAAATCCCTTCGAATTAAATGTGGCAATGGTACGCACAGTCTAAAAATAGCCCAGCGAGGAAGCCTCGGAGCTCAACTGGCTGCACGCATAAAAAAACTGAGAGGGATGAAAGAAACATTCTCTTTTTCCTATTCCGATTTATATTTTAACGGACAAGTCCATTTTTTTATCGTTGCCGCGTTTTGTAATTTTTATGTCTTTCCCCCCCGCAGAATCACATCACCTTCGCCGAGGTCACATGACACAACATGGAGGACATCCCCGTTTTTTCACATTCAGTCCAGTGAGCCCGACTGCAGCTGTAAACCGACCTCCTGTTTATTTTGTTTTTATTTTTTTGTATATAAAGTTTTCAGCGTTAAAAAAGGCGACTATGCACAAAATATCGTTATTTATTTGTTAACGGATGAAAGCAAGGTGTGTCGAGTTTGCATGGGTTAGACTTTTTATGCTCTTATTCATTTTTTTTTTTTTTTTTTTTTTTAAATGAAGCGCTTCATCTCCACGCGAACATAGTTCACCAAGTCGACGCTAAAACAGTTTTTCAGTAAATGACAAAATAAAGGGAAACAGCGCACACTATTTTATTTTTTTCTATTTTTGGATCAGAATGACAAAACGTTTTGCTTTTATTTATCCATCTTATGGTTTTTTTCCCTAAATGAAGCGCTTCATCTCCCCCTGAACATAGTTCACTGAGACAGTGTTAAAGCAAAAAGTATTGATAACAGTAAACGGTAAATGAGATATTATAGATGAACAGCGCAAACAATATTATTTACTTATTTTTTTCTTTTATATATTAATTTATTGATGTTTATTTCCAAATGAAGTGTTTTTTGTTTTTTTCTAGTAAATGAGAGAATAAAGGGAAACGGCGCACAAAATACAAGTTTATTTTATTTTATTTCAATTGGTGATTTTTTCCCCCTCGAACGGAGCTTCAGAGTACAATGTATTCTTATTATTATTTGATATTATCTCCACCTCAATATAGTTAACCAAACAGTGCAAAAGCAACGTTTTAAGAAAATAAGAGAATGAAGGGAATTATTGCAAACAATATTATTTATTTATTAAATGTATTTATTATTCATATTAATGGATTTTTTAAGATGAAGCGCTTCATCTCCACCTCAACATAGTTCACCAAAAAGTAAATGAGTATAGTAAATGAGAAAATAAGGATAAACTGCGCAAACAATATTATTGACTTATTTTTTTAATTGATTTTTTTTGCCCAAAGTAAATACTTTTTTGCTTTTATCTATTCGTTTATTGATCATTTTTCCCCCCAAATGAAGCGCTTCATCGCTCATAGGTCACAAAGACAGTGGTAAGGCAACACTCTTTTTTTCAGTAAATAAGAGAATAAAGGCAAAACACTCACAAAATTCTAGTTTTAGATTGATCTTGATTCTCCCTGAATTAAGCTCTTTATCTCCACCTCAACAGTTCACCAAACAGTGCAAAAGCAACATTTTAAGAAAACAAGCAAATGAAGGGAAACGTCGCAAACAAAAAGTATTTAATTATTTATATTAATGGATTTTTACAGATGAAGCGCTTCATCTTCACCTCAACATAGTTCACCAAGAGAGCGCCAAAGGAACACTGACGTTTTCAAGAAAAACAAGAGAAAAGAGGGAAATGGCACACAAAATACTTTTTATTTATGTATCTATTTTTATGTTATTTCCAAATGAAGCGCTTAATCTCCTCTTCCACATAGTTCACCAGACAGTGTTAAAGCAACTTTAAGAGAATGAGAAAAAGGGAAACCTCACAAAAGATATTCTTTATTTATCAATCAATTTGTTTATTTTATAAATTATATTAAGGGAATTTTACAGATGGAGCGCTTCATCTCCACCTCAACATAGTTCACCAAGACAACCCAAAAGCAAACTTGATATTTCTTTATGAAAAATGAGGGAATAAAGGGAAATTGCGGACAAAACACAACCAATTTCTATTTATTTGTTTATTAATATACATGTTTTTTTTTAAATAAGGTGCTTTATCTCCACCTCAACATAGTTCACCAGACAGCGCTTCAGCAACACTGAGTTTTTTTGTGAGAAAATGAGAGAATGAAGGGAAACGTCACAAACAATATTATTCAATTAATCGTTTAATTTACCTATTTGTATTAATGGATTTTTCCAGATAACGTGCTTAATCTCTACCTGAACATAGTTCACACAGCCAGCGCTAAGGCAAACTTTTTAGTTTTTTAGTTGATGAGAGAATAAAGCATACCTGTCAACCTCCACGGCTCCATGCCCGTACAAACTGTTGTATTTTCCCGTACAAAATACAAAATAATCGTCTACCATATTGTTTTTTTTTTCCCGGAATGATGCATGATGGGAAATCCCCAATCGGCAGATGCATGCGATTGACGAATTTGCGTTTTTCCGTACAGATTTCCTTGTACTTGTACGTGTAAAATGCATAAAAAAACGTACTTTGTACGGCAAAACCGTACAGGTTGACAGGTATGATAAAGGAAGAACCTTGCATATATTATTGAATTATTAATTCATTAATATGATATTATAATATATATTCATGTACGTATTCAAATTGATGTTTTTTTCCAAATGAAGTGCTTCGTTTCTACCTGAACATAGTTCACAAATATGGCCCTAAAGCAACACTAAAGTTCTTTAAAAATAAACAAAGGTAGACCAAATATTTGTACTGCCCGTTTGCGTACTACATGGCACAATGACCAAATTAGCAAGAAATAGAGTCCCTTGCTCAAAGGCAGCTTGACAATTTTCACATTTCATAACGATATTTATACAAGTTCTTAGAATGATTCATAAAATATTATTCAGTGTTGGAATATTTGTGTTGTTAGCTAGCTAGCATGCTAATCTGGTGATCATTATGCTAGTAAAACAAAGTGACTCCAAAATATTTTAAAAGGAAAATTAGAAGATTATGCTTCTTAATGCGGGTAAGAAAAAAATAGTGAATTAATTTTATGAGTAGAAATTCTTACCTCCGCTAAAGCTAGGCTCAGGTTAGCATAGCCTAAGCTTAGCTTGAAAGCTGCTAGCTTAGCTGAAGCTTCCTAGACAACTCGAGATTTTTCGCTTAAATTATCCTCTTCGTAACAAAAAAATGGGCTCAGGGTAAAGTGGAAACAAAATAATACAAACTTATAGAATTGATTTTAGTCTGAAAAGCACACAAAAAATGTTAGCGTGATTTAACTCTGAATTCTTAGAAGTCTAAGAACGATTAGCAAGACAAATTGCAAAAGATTGACTGTTAAGTGGTACTTACAATCATGTATACATGAATCTTTTTTTTAAATAGCACAAAAATTATGTTTAGAGACGTATGTTATCACAGTTTATTGTACGATGTAAAAACTACAAAAAAATAAGCCAAGAAATTACTCAGGAAACCAAGACCAAAAACATTACTTCATAGGAATAAATGATTATTTTATTTTATTTTTTTATTTTGGGGGAAAAAAAAACGTTGTTTTGAAACCAGATTGACTTCTTAACAGTTATTCACTAACTGAAATTCCTTTCAATAATACTGTGTACAGGACATCGTTTCCTTAATGCATGTTTTAGTAACTATGAAATACTGTTTTCCCTTCTTTGTGATCGTGTCGCGAATGACGTTCAATATTTGAATTTGGAATCGTTTCAAGTTGAAAGATTTTGAGACCACGCGATTTTACTTTCTAGCATTTATTTCTTGAAGTCTTGTTTTTATTCAACAACTGTGATCTTTGACTTTTTTAATGACCATATACTGTTCTGAGTGATCCCATCAAACCTTCTAGTTACTTTAATATGTTCAAATATTTCAAGGTAGGGATGCACGATAGGTTTTTTCCTACTGATAAAATCCTGCTCATTTTGAAAATACTTCTAAACATTGTACAACTGCTAAAAGTCACACATGCATTTTCATTCATTTATATCAGGTGGCATTTTCTTAGCTGTACACATTCAAAGAGGTAAAGAGGAGACACAACCAAATTCAAGTATAAACCACAAATGACAAATGTCTCGGTTCTTTGGCCTTGATAACAAACTGGTAAACGGTAAAGGGAGGTCTGTAAATAAGTAAACATAGTTTATCCTAGAAACTGTAAAACCCGTATTGAAAGAAAGCATTTCAGTAGCAATGTACCGTGTAATACTATCTGTTAGCGTGTTAGCTCCTTTCACTCACACCTTCTTGAAACAAAGTTTCTTCTGTTTGTGGGGTTCACCGCAGTCGCTCAGTATAAACACAAAATGTGTCCAAAATACTGAAGCGATATGTAGTTTTGTGTCACAAGCCAGAAACTGAGACAGGACCCAGTAGCGTTCGTTCACTCAGTTTTATTGAGACGGAGCGGTGCTTGCTTCCACGATCCGATGATCGACGGACACGGGTAGCAGGTGGCTGGAACGCGGACGTGGCGCTTCCGTGTCGAGCGAGGATAATCGTTGGCAACAGGGATACAGGTTACTAGCTGGGACGGGAGAGCAAGGGCGTTATCGAGTTCAGAAAAGAGATCGGCAACAGGTATCAGGCAGGAAACGGGGCAAAACAGGTCGGTGGTCGGGATGGCAGATCAGGGCAGAAACGGGTCCAGAAACATGTCGGCAACAGGTATCAAGCAGGAGAAAACAGGGCAGGAAAATGTCGGAAGGTATGAGCTTGCTTAGCTAGGAGTATAGATTCGCAAACGGTCTGACCCTCTTAAAAAGAGTCCATGAACCAATCAGCGCTCAAGGCTGTTGGCGCCAACGGGGCAGCCGCAGGTGCCCCGAATCAGTAATCATGACAGTTTTGTAACTAAAAGTTGCGCCGCCGTAACAGATAGCCGATGTTGTTTGCTTCTGCATGTGCGTCGCAACGCGTTGACATAATTTCTCCGACATTTCAGTCAAGGGTGGTCCCGAAAGGGCGTGGAGGAAAAATGACAGTGACCGCTAAGGTGAAAAATAGTCCCCAATGTGAAAAATATTCCCAAAAATCACAAATATTCGCAATCAGATGAATTATGTCATATTCGCGACAGCCCTACTTCCGTTTGCTTTCGTGCATTTTTACATACAGTATATAACGTCAGAAATATCGTCCATTTTAAAGATCGCCAAAAGTAAAATCACAATATATATATATATATATATATACATGAATTGATTTCTTGTCCCACACCTAATGGTCATTATGAAGAGTAATAGAGGCGAGAACAACAAAGAGTCGTCGATTATTCAAGCTAAAAACAAATCATAATATAATGAGGAACATACACACCAACCTCCTGTACCATTTTTAGCCATTCTACTGATTATGACCGAGCTCTTCAGTGCCCCCAGCACATTATGGAGAGGTAAAGAGGAGACACAACCTATGATCTGTGCATCCCTATTTATCGTGCATCCCTATTTCAAGGTGATATCCATTGTTCATGACTATATAATGCATATAGGAATTGTGTTAATTGACCTATCCTTTTTCCCACAACCTTGTAAGAGAATTCTGACCTTTTATTTCCTCTATTGTAGCCGACCACGTTTAAAGAAAACGTCAATAAAAGCTAATGTTTCCTTTTGTGGAATGATCAGTCATTGTTTATTATTCCTTTCAAGTCATTCAAGCATTACAGAAGATGAAATCCAAAATATTTGAACAATGAAAAAGTGCTAAGGAAAATAAAATTACATTAAGGTGTGTTGGCTTTTTAGCTTTATTGTTAATTGGCAAATACCTGACTCAAAAGAAAGAAATTTCATGTTTTTTTTGTAAACATATTTGATGGTAGCGGTACACAAAAATGACACGGTGTCAACAAATGTTTTGGTCATGCAAAAAAAAAACAATTTCAACATTTTCCGGGTTACCTACTCAAAGGCGAAATTCTGCTTCAAATATTAAGAGTATCTTCGTCTCGATTCTCGATAGAATCCGTCTTTTGGGACAAGAGGAAGGATTCCCAAACTGCAAGGCACTGAAAAACAAATGATTTTAATGCACTAAATGCATTACAAATCGTTTATTTGTAATGGTACAGTAAATAGTTGTTCCCACCTTTTCGTAGCATTCCACGTTCTTGTCGGCGGTGGAGATGAAAACAGACTTGAGGTCTTCTCTCATGCTCTTCTGCCAGTTGAGCCAATCGCCCTTTAAAGCGTTATCGGCCATTTCCATTCTGTCGGCCAGAGCTTCCACTTCTTTCTCCAGATGGCCCTAAAAACGCCACAAACGGGAACGACAGAGCTGTAAAAAGGCTTATTGTGCAGTTCAAAATTGGAGTGACAACGCTCTCTGCTGGTAAAAGCGCATAATAACATGTTCTGTGGCTTAAAACTATTCATTTACATTTTTATCAAGAGCAATAAATTTGATACAGTTCTAGACTCAATTAAATACAATTAAACACAGAAGGAAATTCTAGCGCACATTTTTTTCAAGCACAGAAAAGATAGGACGCTAGTATTTTAAAACACCATCCTAGTTTTTATCTATCTATCTACCTACCCTGGTCATATTCCTCGAGAGTAATGTCCAACTGAGAGACAAACACATACAAAAAAGAAAAGAAAAAAGGGAAAAAGTAGCAAAAAACGCAACACAATTTTTTTGGGGACCATGGGCAACCCAAATGCCCGAACACCCAAACAAATTAAGCACCTCGGCACCCAAGTTGGTCATGCTTTCGTCCCTCCAGGTGAAACGGGACACAAGAAAGAGTGTCACTCGGGTCAGGGTGACACAACATATTCTTCTGTTCAACAGCAGGCCACAAACTCGGCTTGCTATTATTCGCAGGAGCTGCAAACCTCCCATCTTCCCACCCACGTCTAATTTCTCTTACCTCTTCCCACCACAACCCGGAGGAAGAATCCCAGCTCTCAAAGAAAGACCTTGTCGATCTTATACGATTCCGGTCCGGTCATCACCCCTCCCTCTGAAGATGGCAATATTTGACGGGGAAATGCGAAGACGATCGGTGCCGTCTCTGCGGTGAGGACGAAGAATCGGCCGAGCATCTCTGGCTACGGTGCCCTGCACTCAAGTCTGCCCGATACCACTGCCAGCTGGGATTCTCCTTCGGAGAACTACGGAGCCTCCCACAAGCGAGTCTAGCGCTACTAAGGATTATCCTTAGGCGCCTTGAGTGACTCAACAACAACAACAACAACAATCAACAGCAGGATGCGACAGCTTTCACTGGTTTACCCCTGCCGCATCATATGGATGCCCTGCCCATCCCATCCATTAGAACACGTCCAAACATCCCACTATCCTTTTACAACACCTCTCCACTCGTTCCTATCACCAACAAGAGCTCTAGCTTTCACTATATTTAGACCTCTTTCCTGAAGTGTGCTCATAGCACCATCCATCCAAGTCAATAGCGGCCTTCCTCTTGGTCTCCTTCCATTGACTTCTGCTCTGCAGATCCTCTTCAACATTCGCTCCTTATCCATCCTCTCCATGTGTCTAAACCAACTGAGTACTCTCCTATCCACACGCTTGGTCAGTTCCACTACTACTCCAGTTCTGTCTCTCACAATTTCATTTCTCAATCTATCCAGTCTTGTCACTCCTAACATACTCCTGAAACACTTCATCTCAAAAACATTTAAATTCCTTCTCATATCTTCGTTCAGGCTCCAAGTCTCTGCACCATACAACACAGTCGGCACAATCACACTCTCATACAGTCCCCTCTTAACATCAAGACTCAAGCTCTAGTTGCTCATCATTCTCCTCAGAGCACCCAAAACCTTGCTTCCTTGATTCACTTTGTGGAATACCTCGCACTCCATTCCATCGACTGCAGCCACATTACAACCCAAGTACCTAAAGCTTTCAACTTCTTTTAGCACCTGTCCATGCAACCTTATTTCCAACGCCATGCCTAGTTTTTAGTGTTGAAAAACAGGATGCTAGTACTTAGTGTGGAGCAAGACGACGCAAGTTTTTGGCGTGGAAGAAGATGTTAGTTTTTGGCGATAATGAAGACATCGACTGCTTTTGCTATACAAGACGTTATTATTCAGTATAGGTAAATAAAACGATTTTTGATGCTAAAGATGCTAGTTTCCCCTGTATAGCGAGAAGATGTTAGTAGTTGGTGTTGAACAAGAAGATACCAGTTCTCAGTTTAGAAAAACAAGATGCTGGTTTTTAGAGTTGAAGAACGTGTTAGATTTTGATGTAGAAGATGATGCTAGTTTCTTGGCTTAAAAGGAGATGATGCTAGTTTTCGGTGCAGAGGAAGCTCCTCGATTTTGGTGATGAAATAGACAACGCTCATTTTTGCTTTACAAGACGATACTAGTATTTAGTATCGGTGAACAAAACGCTACTTTTTATTTTTTGATGTAAAATATGCAAATTTACGTTGGAGAGCAAGAAGACATTAGTATTTGGCATTGAAAAAGGAGATACTGGGTGTCGGTGTCAAAGAATAGGATGACCATGCTTGTTTTTGCCTTAAAAGACCTCCCTATTTTTCTGTAGATGTGAATAAGAAGCTATTTTTCAGTTTAGACCATGAAGACACTAGCAGAGTTAGTCAGAGCCAACGTATGTGGCTAACTAGCGTGAGAATCTACTCAAAAGGCCACTAAAAGGATAACAACAGCGGCTAGCAGCCAGCCAAGTAGACGACAAGAGAGGCTAGAGAAGGAAAAAAAGGAAAAAAAGTGGAAGATGTCTGAATGATGGGACTCTGTGACCATCAAGTGCTCTGCTGTGGAAAGTATGCGGCCATGAAGTGCTAAAAGGACCACTGGGACAGAATAAATTCACTAAATAGTCATTTGGTCTTCCGTAGTAGTAAGATGGCAGCCAAACGTGTTAGCTTCTTCAAAGGGAGTCTTAAGTTGTGTCATATAATTACAAATGTCTAAACCTATGAAATAGCACATGTGTTCTTACATATTATTTAAATCAATAAATGAATGAAGTATTTTTTCACCACTAGGGTTGGCTATATAAAACACACTGGCGCTTAAAAGCAAACAAGGTGCAAGAAATGAGATCCTGAGAAGACAAAAACCTCACTTACAACATCTTGGTCGGCCTTTTTGGACGCCAGCGCTTCGTTTTTGGTCTCAAAGTAGGCCTGGATGTTGTCTCTCCTTTTCAACACCATCTAGAGCGAACAAAACCTCAGCGGCAGTTCCTCACAATCCTCATCGACTCGCGACTCACCTTCAAGACCTCGCTGCAGAGCACATACTCGTGGAGAACAGGGACCAGAGCCTCTGAGAGATTCTGGATCTGCTTTTCAGTTTCTTTGCTGCATTCATCTACGCAGTTGGCCACGAGTTTGAGCGGTTCACGTAGTTCCGATTCTGAATCCGCCCACTGGCTGTACAAGGGACCGTACTGCTTCAGCTCATCCAGGTACTCTGTTGAATATACCGTCAAAATACAGTGAACCCTTCCCATAACGCGGTTCATTTTTCATAATTTCACTACTTCACTTATTAGCATTGTGTTCTGGATTGCGATTGGCTAAACTGTCTCTCTGCCTTATCCCGTAAAAGTACGTACTATGAACTGTATGTGAAACAGCTCGCCAAATTTACATTACCAGGGTTCCCATAGGATTTTTCCATTCATATATAAGACTTTTTAAGACCTTTTCAAGACCATTTCAAAAGAAATTTAAAACCAATCCAACACCTAATCTGGCAAACAGATACGGTGGGGGGGCGCAGAGTCATGACAGACGGCGGCCCCCGACTCCACTTGTCTAGTACGGCGGGGACTTTAAAGCCTCGCCCAACACCGAAGGAGCGGGTAAGGTATTGTGTACCTGGCAGCTGAGGTTAGGTCTGACATACGGCACCTTATAGTCCAGTGCACCTTATTTATGAAAACTGTTTCTCCAAAGACTATTTTTGGGCCGTGCACTTTATAATCAGGTTAGTGTGAAAAATACACAGTAATGCTTTTTTAAACATATGCATTTATATTACACGTAAGTAGTACTAGGGATGTAGTACTTTGTTATTGGGACCCATAGTTCGGAGCTAAAAAGCGTAGGCTTCTATCACCTGCTAAACAATTTCACTTTGCGATCCCTAACTCAGAACGGATTCATACAGTCTCCTGGGGTTCTGTACAACACACGTCAAATATTAAAATATTTTTGGGGTTACCTCTCTGCTCTTTGATGATCCTTTGTGAAACCTTATCAACGGAAGAGATCTTGCAGCCCAGGTTTTCGGCGTAGTCTTGCATGAGTGCAAAGGGTTCCGGGCGACTCTTGACGCCCCACACCGTGTTGGCCACGGAGCGTACCGTGTCGCCCATTCGACTAAGGAAACCCGCACCTTGCTTCTTGTGAGGTGACAAATCCTGCAGACGTACCCAGGCAGACAGAATCTAGCGTTGGTGCATCACTTTTATGGCCAAATTCAAGACTTTTTACGGACTTCAAAGCCAATGTTCCTATTTCTGCAGTATCATTAGAAGGAAAAATCGGGTGTGAATCATGAATTTTGCAAGCCACAAATATTAATAATAATTAATAATAAATTTACATATGCAATTTTAAATCTTTTGTGTGTGGTTATTAGAAATCTCAAATAAATCGCCAATATATTTGTTTTTGAGACAAATGTCTCACCATTTAAGTTTTGAATGAAAGTAGCTTACAATTTCATTTGCAGAAGTTGTTCTGTTTACCACTAGGAAATGCTTCCTTCATTTTTTGCACGGCCCTTAATAATTGTCCATAACTGATATATAATCCTTGCACTAATACACATTTCTTCGCACCCTGTTTAGTTGTAGCATGCACCAATTCCGTAGATAGCAAGGACGATTCATATCAAGATACCATAATAACTAATGCCAGCTGCCGTTAATCACAAGTAAAGAAGAGATGGAATGACAAAGCAAATCCACCAAAGAGCAGTGTTAGCGTCATTTTCAGGCAGACTTGTTTAGAAACATGGCAGGAATTTCAAGCATTCATCCGAAAATACAAGCACTTTTCAATCCTGGACAACAAAACTTAAACATTTAAGCATTTTTAAGGATGTCAAGCACCCATACTAAACCTGAAAAGCCAGTTTAATTGAATTATTTACAGTTGCTGCTATACTATACTATACTACCATACTAGAGTTTTTGAATGGTGAATTGATGTATTTAGCAAAGTTACAAGCTAAACTCTTTTCTCCATTTTGCTTTCCTTTCCCCTACTTTTCTTTTTATTTCCTATTTTTGCCTCTCTTAAATCTTTATCCTTTTTTATTCTTGAAAAAAATATTGTTTCCTTTTTTTCTTTTCTTTGAGAAAGGCTGGGTAAAAATTGGAAGAAAAAGGGGGCTTTTTGCTTACTTTCAATCTTAGTAGATTGTAGTCTTCCTTGGACTAATTTTTGGTTGCACTACACGTTACAGTGAAATCTAGTGGACCAATATAAAAGACTCTCCCTTCAAGAACAGCGGATTTCTCTGATCAGCGCCGGTTTTGTGGAAAAGCTTATTTGGCCCAACCGCACCTAGATCCTAGATTCAGCGCCCCCACACTCAATGGACTCTGATAACACTGCTATAAATGGTTTTGTTGCTTTACCGATACTGAAATCGATATTTGCAGGATTCCTCTGGTGTACTGTACTGTAGTCCAAATGCTTAGTAATACAAAAAAACAAAACAAAAAAAAAAAAACAATAATATAAGGGGAAAAAAAAACACCAAACAGAAAAAAAACCAATACCACCTTATTCTAGGTATCGTACTCGCACAGTGGCCGTTTTCCAGGTTTAAAACAATATTGTTTCTTTTTTCTGTTGTTTTTGGAGGAAATTTTAGGTAACAAACATATCACTGTTATCTGCATGTGATATCAGCATCAGTGACTCCCCAAGATCTGAGTCATTGCATGGGTTCCGCTTTTACATCCCCAATAAAGTAATCCAATTGAAAAATGAGCAAATTTGGACTCCTTTGAATGATATTGATTGCACCAAAGCAGAGTGCATTCAATGTTTTCAGCTTAGAGACTGCTGATCTTTTGCTTTTTGTTTTACTCAATTTATATTCTATTGTTTTGCATTTTCAGGGATTTTGTGTTGTCGTTTGACTTTAAATCTGTTCAGTGTGTAAAAATCTTTCTCATTTTACAATTTTTTTTGTAGATCTGTAAATATTTTTTGTATATTGCATGTGTTTTGCTGGGGTCCCTTACAAAATATGAAATAACTAATTAATAAACAATTCGGTGCATAATGTTTTTTTTTATTATCATTAACATATCACAAGAACAAAATCTAAAGAGCCGTGTGGGAGCCAAAAGATCCGGCTCTTCTCAGTAAGCCGAGCCGGAAAAGCCACTTCTTGAAAAACTGTCGGAAATCCAATGACTAGTATAATAAACCTGTCCTCTTGCATAAAACAGTAAGGGGCAGTAACACAATAATGATCAATAATGAGGACAGGAGCCAAGATCAGCGTCATTTTCATGCACTTAAAAAAAAATATCTTAATTTTAGAATGTGGTCTACAGAGCAATGGATATAATTTCAAGCTTTTCAAAGGGGTTTGACCCAAAATATTCAAATATTTTCCTGACCTTGAAAGCACAACATTAAAATTCAATCATTTTCAAGGATGTTTTAAATCAGGGTGCCGCCAGAACTAAGTCTGGGTAAGGTTGGGCCAAATTGTGTTTTCCACGCAAAAAAAAAATCCACAGTTCTCTGATAACGATTTAATGATGAGTATTTCAAGCACCCGTTCGAACCCTGAAAATGAAAACATTTCCCCCCCTTGACTCATGAAATCCCATAGACGGCTACATACGTCCAAGTTCCATTACCTCAGCGGTCAGGAAGAGGTTAAAGTGCGGGTTAAAAGACAGGATGGGATGTCCGGCGATCTTCTCCAAGAAACGATGCAGCGCTTTCTTCCTGGTTTCGATGAAGTCGTCACTGAATCGCTCAACCATGCCTTTCATCACAAACTTCTCAGGAAGAGGCTAGGACATAAACATATTCACTTTTAGCAACCAGAAAGGTACAAAAAGATATCAAATAGTTTTTGATATTCATACGTGAACAATTAGGGTCGGGTGGGTTTCTTCTAGTTTGCCTCGAAGCCAGACGAAGTCCTGGTAGCGGCGGAGGACTTCGTATTCGCTCGAGTCAAACTCGCTTCTGGTGGTCTGGGGAGAGAAATCATTCTTTATTTCAAATTGGAAACATTGTAAAATACGTAAGACTCCGTTCTATCCCTTTTATCCGTTCTATGGATTGACAAAGTGAAATTACCGTACAAAAGTGGGATGAAAACTTTGGTAATAAACTCTAAACCCGTTATAAAGATAAAAAAACACTAAATTTATTATATTGTACATAAAAATAGACATCATTCATAATTATTTAAGATTTGTTTCCATGTTATCATATTTTTGCTTCTCCCTTTAGCATCACTGCAAGCCTTTGCATAAATACACTACATAAATGACAGTATTGTACCACCAACTTGCATAGCCTTTATGAAGTACATGAGATAGTGAACTGAATGTATAGAAAGGCATTGTGGGAGTGATTCCATCCATCCATCCATTTCCGGATCGTTTATCCTCACCAGGGTTGAGAGAGTGCTGGAGCCCATCCCAGTGGGTAGGGGGCACCCTGAATTGGTTGCCAACCAGTCGCAGGGCAGAGATATTTCAGCCAATAGCAAATTTGTATTTTGTGGGTGTGCCTAATAGTCCAGAACATACAGGTGAGGGAAGGGAAACATGACATTTAGTTTACCTTTGGTGTTACATTATTTGAGCTGGTCGAGTAGAATAGCGGGTGGATGCAGAAAGAGGAGGAGACGGCTGATTAAAATGAAAACTGATTTTAAAACTTCTGTTGGCAAGAATTGTCATCCGCCTTATAAATTTTCTTGCTTTAATCGATTCGTGTGCCCGTTTCTTAGTAATCACAAGTCTATTTTCCATGGTTATCTTTTTCTTTTTTTTGCTTGTCCCTTTAGCATCAATGTAAGTTTTGGGTCCTAAAGCTAATACATTAAATAATACACAAAATAAATAGTAATTTAGAGTTCTATCTTGCAAGATTATGAACTGAATGGCAAGAAGAGGGCATTGTGGAAGGGAGTTCAGATAATTGGCGTTTCATGCTTATCCTATTTAGGATAAGCGGTGCAGATAATGGATGGATGGATGGATACTTCTGCCATTCTACTTCAACAATGCATGCACAGCTTTAATATGTCACACTTGTTTAAAACAATTTAGGTGTTGGGTAATAATTAACTTCAATATCGAAGACTAAAAAAGAAAGGAAGTAGTGTATGTGTAAAAAGCAGAAAATGATCCAAATTTAGACTCATTTTAACGCTATTGATTGCTCTGAGGCAGATAGCATTTAATCTCAAAAACTGCAGATTTTTATTTTTATTTTAATTATTTTAAATCATACTGTATGTTTTGCATGTTTTTCAGAAGATCTGTTGGATGAAATCAAATTGGAAATAGTGTTTTTTGTGTGCAATTTATCATTTATAGTACTGAAGAGTTCATATTTTTAATTTGTATTTTTTTTGCATTTTCAGGAATTTTGTGTTGCTGTTCAACTTCAAATCGGTTTATTGTGTAAAAAGCTAAAATTGTTTTATATTTTTCAATTTTTTTGTAGATCTATGAATATATTTTAATTTAGATTCCGTGTGTTTTGCAGGGATCACCTGCAAATCATATGAAATTACTATCTCCTAAATAGTCAGGTTGGCTTGTCAGTGAGCTGAGCCAAAGAGCCGGATTTCTAAATAGAGTTGTCCTCTTGAGTGCGACCAGTAGGGGGCGGTGACGCTTCACATGACAAGGCCATAATGACAAGCCACCCAAGTCATTGTCACACAGGAAACATAACAATTGCAACAATTTCAAGTATTTTCAAGCACTTCATCCAAAATTCATTTTCCTGACCTTAAAAACAACATTAAAATGTAAGCATTTTCAAGGATGTCCAGGACGAACCCTGTGCATCCCTTTCTGAATTTGGAACCACTTGGGCATGGAAAATAATTTGTAAAATGAAGTAAAGAGGGGTTAAAAACCCCAATCTCATTCCAGGTCATTAAGTGAAACATCATGAGGTGGGGACGCCATATCCCGGGGGTGTAGTGTTATGTTTGTGTCCCTTACCTTTGTGACCACTCTGTACATGATGAAGGTCTCGATAGCGGTAACGTGACTCTCGGGGCTGTCGACGCTAACGAACAAATCTTTGGTGAGGCCGTTTTGCCGTCCTTCATCGTCGTCCATTCGGTACTGGTTGACCATGGAGCTGGGAGAGTTGGGAAAGCGATCCTCCTCCCTCAATAATAATTTCTGCAAAAGAGAGAGGCATCGATGAAATGACAAAAATTTTCCATTACAGAGATCCTTTGCTACTTTGTGCTATGGTTATTGCTGGGACACTGCTTCCTAAAAATTTGAATGTAATTGTCTTTATCGTCATTGATATCAACGTATCGCGCATTGTGTTCAGCGGACAGCACACAGCAAATGCTGTTACGGGGGCAGATTAGGGATGGTTTGTTTGTTGGGTGGGGGTGACTGTGTGCCCAACAATGATGGGCTGGTGTATGCTCTCAGTCAAAGAGCGGGGCGGGCGTAAAAGTCAATGTATCCCCCCCAGGGGCATTACCAGGGGAGTCAGGGTAGGTGCCTACCAATAGACACACTACGCCCGCCCACTGAAAACTGGATGGGGTGGTGAGGGCAGTCTGAAAACTGAAAAGAAAGAGAAACAAAAAAGAATAATGAAAAGCAAGAAAATACAAGTAAAAAGCTGGGGGAAAATGAACAAACGAAAAAAAAAACCGAGGAAAAAAAACAAGCAGGAAAAAAATAAGAAAAAGAGGAAAACAATCAATCAAAAAATAATTTAACAGCTAGAGAAAAAATAAATTAAGAAAAAAACGAAAGAGAACAAAATAAGAAAAAAAAGCCTGAGAAAAGAAGTAAAAATCTAGGGGCGAGGGACACAAGAAAAAAAAGGAAAAATAAATAAAAAAGAAGAAAAATATTAAAAAAAAAGGTTTTAGGGTCCCTTTGTTACGAGTAATAATGTATTCTTTTACAAAAAATATATAAATAGGTTGTTAAATATCCATTATTCAACTAAATTGGGATAACATTTATTTAATACATTTTGCCATTGACCTTTAACTCTTTTAAACGTATTTATACTAAGTAGCTTAAAACTGGATTCCTGTTCATGACAACAAAAAATATTGACTTTTCGGTGCAACAACAAATAAACTACAAAATACAGTGCAAGAATTAACAACACAATTTTAAAAAAATAGCTAATCATGAAACACATCCCTGGAAAAACACTGGAAAAAGGTGCTGTGCAAAAGCGTTCGAGGGTAATAGTAGTTGTGTCTCCCCGTGCGTTTGATAAGCCCCCCTGAAACTCATGTCTGGATACGGTTCAGCCCCGCAACTCCACCAAAAACTGCGCAGTACGGCTGCAACTGAGCTAGATTTTAGCGGCTCGTCTATTTAAAATAAATTCCTCAATTAAACCAGACTCTTAAGAAAGTCAGAAGAGTGCAAAGAAATCGTGATCAACAGCAGGTGCTCCATGGATTGTTATCGGGTCTGGGAATCAACTGAGGTGGCGTCAGGAAAAAAGGTAACAGCGAGTTTGCAGGTCTGGCTTACTGCTACGGCTAAGCTAAAACTCTTTTAAAACGCTCCTGCTGAGCCCGTATGTCGCAAACACCAGATCCATTACCCATGAAACGGATAACCTGGATGTGCAACTCGAGGGAAAGCACTACGTTCAGGACTGTTCTATTTCAACCATTGTGGAGACCTGGCTCATTTCAAGATTACCCAATGCGAGCGTGCAGCTAGCCAGTTGCTCTCTAAACCGCTTTCTTGCACTGAAAGGAAAACCCTCCATTTTTTTGTAGTTTAGTATAATAACAATAAATAGAATTAATTCAACTACAATTGTGTGTTCTGTGCTTTAAAAAGTAGATTTTATTTGTTATTTCTCAGTCGGTAAGAACGTTATCTTGAGGTAGGTTTGCCCCTTGTGGGATTTTATGAAGGTGTAACACCATTTTGCTGATTTTCCCTTTTCGAGGGGGGTTCTGGTACCCATATAGCGCGATAACTGAGGGATTACTGAATTTCGATTGGATCAGAAGTTCTTAAAGTGCTAAGAATTTCCTTAGAAATGTGTGACATTTTGTAATATTAAGGAACTCTTCCCACCTAGCAATAACTGGCTGAAAATATGTTAGGCTAGTGTTTAAAAACGCCTTATTTGGACTAAAACTGACCCAAATGAAAACCAGTCTTTAGACTTTGTTTTGGACTAAATCAAGGCTAAAATTGATCAGCGAGATTTAGACCAAAATTTAACAACAAAAAGACATTTGGTGCTGGTCAACCCGCTAACATGTGGTTTTGCAGCATATCATTTAGCAACCATTGATTTTTTTTGTGGGTTTCATGATGAGTGTTTTGATATTTGCTGCATTTTCAATTTGTTTCCTCCAGTTTTCTCATTTGTGGGAGGAACCCATACCTAATGCATTATTAATAATTCATGTTAAGTGTTTTAGAGTACAGGAAATGAACTAAAACAAATGTTTCCTCGACTCGTTGATGATTTGTCCGAATATAAGACAGATTTTTAGACCTAATACATATATTTGTTGAAGACCCACATTTGAAAATGAACAAACAAGCAACTCCCCAGAAGCGGAGTGATTGTTTTGTTTCGGTCTCACATCAATTATCAAGTTAAATGAATCTTATATTTCCTTCTTACCCAAAAACTACCATTGTTTAATACATCGTTCCAAAAATCTGCTGGTATCGTCACATCATATTGGTATCAGTGACTCCCCAAAGGATGAATATTAGAGCTGGTTTCAGTTTTACACCACCGAATTCCAGCACTTTTCAAGCATTTTCAAGGTCCATTTTTCCAGTACCTTTAAAAGAAGAAATCTAACACCAATCAAAAAGACGTTTTCTTTGTGTTGGCTTTGATGGCGAAAAGGAAGTCATTATCTTGCTGCTAGCACATACTTTGTGCAGTTTGGCGCTGTTTCTATCGATGGTTTGCGATCATTGTGTGTGAATGGGCTGCTATAAACTGACACGAATTCTGCCATTTTGCTTTAACAATGCACACGCAGCTTGAATATGTGACACACGGAAAAGGCTATATGGGTGTTGGGTAATAATGTTCAATACAGAAGATAAAAAAGGAAAGTACTGTATGCATAAAAAGAAGAAAAATGAGCAAAATTTGGACTCATTTTAAGCAGAGAGCATTCAATCTTTCAATTTTAGAGACTGCTGAGCTTTTGCTTTTCATTTTACTTATTTTAATTTATATTTTTTTTCCATGGTTTTCAGAAGATTTGTGTCTAAATTGGTTAAAATATAACAGTAAATATTGTACTTTTTGGGGTGTATTTTATCATTTATTTATAGCATGAAGAGTTAACATTTTTAATTTATATATTACTGTTTTGTTTTCAGGGATTTTGTGCCTCTGTTCGATTTTAAATTTGTTCAGTGAAAAAAATCTACATTTTTGTAAATCTGTGAATATTTGATGTAAAGACCATGTGTTATGCAGGGATCCACTGCAGAATATGAAATTACTAATTAATAAATAATTTGGTGCATAATGTTTTATTATTATTGATAATATACTACCCCCCAAAAAAATCTAAGGAACCGTTTGGGAGTCTAGATGAGCTGACCCGAAAAGAGCAACTTCTCAAAAATGAGAATTGCTATGACTATTCTAATAAACCTGTCCTCTTAGATATGACACTAGGGGTCAGTGACACTTCACATGACAACGAGAGGAATGGAGCCACTATCAGCGTCATTTTTAACAACTGTACGCACTACAATACTATAGAAATACTACAAAATTAATACTACAGTAATACAAACAAAAATACCATTACATCAATATTACAACAGAAATACTACAAAAATAAAGCTAGAGTAGTATTGAAAAAAATACAAAAGAAATACTACAAACATACAAGTAAGGAAACACTTTAAAAGTACTTCTCTACAAATGTTCCCAAAAAAACACAACTGTAATACTATTATACAAAAATACCGCTACAGAAATACAACAAAAATACATCAGAGGTAAATATAAAAAAAATACTACAAGGACACCAGTATGGAAACACTTCAAAAAATACTTCTACAGAAATACTACAATAAAAGGAATACAAAATTATAATAATACGAAAGTAGTGCTACATGAATATTATGACAGTGATGCAACTACAATGATACTACATAAATACAGAAATAGTACATAAATCTGACTTCATAAATTCTACAAAAATACTGAAAAAATAGAAATACAGTATTACCACGAAACTAAGTATCAAAAATGGTGCGGGGAATCAAATGGACTGAGCAGTTTTAAGGCCGTGGAGTATTTCTGACACTGTGTTTTTCATATTTTTATTTTACAAAATAATAAGCCTATCCTGTCCTTTATTAAGGGATACATACTTTTATGGACACTATACATTTTGGGGGTGCTTGGTTTGAATTTGGGGGTGCTTGAGCAACCCAAAAACAGGCTGATTATGCCCATGATTTAAATTATATCTTTCACTCCTAAGCAGAAACACATTCATGTTTGTTGGTTCCTCGTCTGACCAACTTTGGTTCTTTACTTTAATTTTTTATTTTACTTTGAAGGACTCAAGACTTTGTGGACATCTTGTCCGTTTAAAATAAAGTAACTTTACAAACAATAAATACTTCAAATGTCAACAAATACGCGAAAACAAACAGTTAAAACCCCAACGCAAGAACTCATCCGAAGTTTTTTTTAAACTGTACACAAAATAAACCAAAATAAAAAGGAAACCAAAGGCTAATATGTCGTCCACACCATTTTTTGTTTCCTCCCTACCACGTCACAAGTATCGGAACCGTTTAAAAGTCGGGCTAAGGGCTTCGGAACCGAACCTTAGTGAAAACTTCCAAGTCTTCGTCTTCTTCCAGGTCCAACATGTCTTTGGACAGAACCGCCGAATCTGTTTGACGATTCATTTCACTATATGAATAACTTCAAACTTTTTCAACGTCGACGAAAGCGCAAATAAATACGGAAAAGAAGCCATGGGATCCCATTTTTCTTACTTCCTTGTTTCCGTTCGGAGTAAAATCACAGGGTTTCGAAATAAAAGCTTAGTGTAGTCTGCTTCCGCCAAGGCAAGTGGACGCTTTAATTTGAAAGTAACTCATACTTGCCAATATGTGTCACTGTAACAAATACTCCACATTTGGCCCAAAAAAAAAAAACGTCGATTCATCTAATAATTAAAACGAATGAAAAAGGCAGTGTTCCTTTTTATGTCTTTTTTAATTGTTTCTTTCTTTCTTTCTTTCTTTCTTTCTTTCTTTCTTTCTTTCTTTCTTTCTTTCTTTCTTTCTTTCTTTCTTTCTTTCTTTCTTTCTTTCTTTCTTTCTCTTTCTCTCTTGCCCTCCCTCTCCTTTTTTCCTCTCTCGCCCCCTCTCTCCCTCCTTCCCACTTCCCCCTCCCCCTTATACTCTCCCTCCCAACCTTTCTCTCTCTCTCTCTCTCCCTCTTTCTCACCCTCTGTCTTTTTCTCTCCCCGTGTGTGTGTGTGTGTGTGTGTGTGTGTGTGTGTGTGTGTGTGTGTGTGTGTGTGTGTGTGTGTGTGTGAATTGGTAAAGTGTGAAGCACATTGTAAAGACTTGAAATTGACTTGAAAAAGCGCTATATAAATGCAGACAATTTATCATTTATTTATTTATCTCCTTTTTCTCCCTCATTCTATTTTTGTTCTCCCTGAGGCTGACTGGGACAAGCTAACTGGAAACAAACGCTGTGAAAAGGTGAAGCAACTGGAAGCTGTTTTAACGGTACAGTTTTTTCACAAGATCCCAAGAGTTAAATGAAAATGCTACAGAGGAGAGCTAAGATTTTATTAAAGACTGTTCCAAGAATGTCTCTCGTCCCCTCTCTCTCTCCTTCGCTCTCTCCCCTCCCCCCTCCCTTACTCTTTCCCTCCCAACCTCCCTCTCTCTCTCTCTCTCTCTCTCTCTCTCGCCCTCTGTCTTTTTTCTCCCCCTTATCTCCTTTACTCTCTCACTCTCTCTCTCATTTCCTCCCCCTTTCTCTTTCTCCCTCTCTCTCCCTTTCTTGCTCTCGCCCTCTCTATTTCTCAGTTTCTCTCTTTTCCTTTCTCTCCCCCCTCTCACTCTCCGCCCCCCTTCTCTCTCTCTCCCTCACCCTTTGTCCTTTTCTCTACCCTTCTCTCCTTTTCTCCCTCCCTCTCTCATTTCATCTCTCCCTTTCCCACTCTCCCCTCCTGGACACTTTAAATTGCACCACCTTCGACGCGCCAACAGATGTCGCAGTTGCACAATATGAACGAATATTTTTTAACTTCCTTTTTTATTTCATATCTTTTCAAAAACTTTGCAGAAATGAACTTTATAAATTAACCAAATAAAGTAATTTGTGCTTGAATCGTACTATTGTAGTGGCAGTATGAAATGAGTGTCAAAATAAAAGCCCAGCGCTGCTGTTACCTTCACAGCGAGTACACGCTAAAATTGCACCACCAAAGATTTACCAACAAATTACCCTGTTTCGTAAACTCAAATATAAAAGTATTTTTAAATGTCCTCTTTTGCCCTTAATGGATTGCCAACTCTATTGCGGTAATAAAATTAAAAATTTAATTAAATTAAGTCGAGCTTGAAATATGCTATTGTATTAGACGGAAATAGTTCCCAAAGTAAAAGTTAAGGGCGTTCTCTTTCCGGAACAGCGATTGTACACTTTAAATTGCACCAATTAAAACTTGCCATAAGATGTCACTGTTGCAAAATAAACGATATGTTTTAACTCCTCAATGGCGAAAAATGAGGCAGTAGAGCAGGGTTGTCACTCATTCGTGCTGGGGGCCACATGCTAGAAAAAAAAACTCACGGGAGCAGGACCGGTACGTTTACGAGAAAGAGAGAAAAAGAGAAATAAAAGAGTGAGAGAAGGAGAAAAGGAGAGCAGGAGAGAGAGGGATAAAGAAAAGAGAAAACAACAGAGACAAAGTAAGAGAAAGACAGTAAGACAGAAAAAGAGAGAAAGAGTGAGACCGATAGAGAGAAAGGGGCGGAGTAAGGGAAAAAAGTAAGAAAAATAAATAAAGAAAAATTAAGTGAGAAATAGAGAAAGATCAGAAGAATGCGAGAAAAGGAAAACACAAAGAGAGAAAGAGAGAGGAAAAGAGTGAGCAAGTGAGAAAAAGAGATATAAAGAAAGGGAGAAAGAGAGCAAAAGTGAGAGAAAAAAGGAAAGAGTAAAAAAGAAGAATGAGGGAGAGGTATATAGAAAAAAGGGAAAGAAAGAGAGAAAATAAAGAGAGAAAGCAAGGGAGAGAGAGAAAGAAAAAATATAAATAAAAAGGAGAAAGCGAGGGAGAGGGTGAGAAAGAAAGAGAAAAAAGAGAGAAAGAAAAAGAGTTAGAGAGAGAAAGAGAACGAGAGAATAAGCAAACAGAACAAAAGAGACCCATTGATATAGAAAGAGAGAGAGGGAGCAGAACTACGTCTACCTATTTGCCTGTGGTTGTTTTCAAATAATTTAATATCAAGAGACACTGCCAGATCAAAAATGCTGACTAGGATAAGCTAACTGGAAACGAACGCTGTGAAAAGGTGAAGCAACTGTAAGCGGTTTTAACGGTACAGATGTTTTTTCACAAGACCCTAAGAGTCCAATGAAAATGCTACAGAGGCGAGCTATGAGAACCTTTCACTATGGGTGAATTTATTAAAGACTTTTCAAAGAATGGCAGACTGAATAGTCTCCCCTCACACATTTTCAGCTTTCCAAATCTAGCCATCTTTCTCAAAAGTTTGGACACCCCTGAAGTAAGTGAAGAGAAAGTACCCATCAACAAGAGGACCCAATAACTTAATGATTTGTATTTATAATGTAGGGGAGCGACGCACCAAGTAGTAACGACAGTCGAGTTACAATATTTTGTTGATAACGCGTTACAGTCTTCGTTATCAAGAAAATTAATTGTGTTGCAGGAACACGTTCCTTTGTAACATGTTAGTCCCAACACTGAGTGCAAATTTCATGCATAATGTTACATAATGATTGCTAATGAAGGGATGAAGGCAACAAAAACAACCGAGCCGGTTGGTAGTTTTTAGTTAAATAAGCAGAACAAGCCGGTCCTCTAAAAATAGTCAGAATTCTCATCCCTACAAGTAAACTCTGATCAAAGACGTCACTGCAGTTTTCTCGTATTTGCTCAGAATTTTTTTTTTAATTATTTGACATTCAAAAGTAAAAGAAATATCTACTCTCCCTTGTAACTAGTCACTTTTAATATAGAGTCATTCAGTTACTAACTCATTTACTTTTTGAAAGAAGTAGTGAGTAACTATAACTAATTATATGTTTAGAGCAGGGGTGTCAAACAGGCAGCCCGCGGGCCGGATCAGGCCCGCTAGAGGATTGAATCCCGCCCGCGAGACAAGGCTGAGGGAAGCGCATGAGAAAAACGAGCTGCAGGTTGAAAAAGTCCACTTGATGTTGCCAAAGGCAGGTGCCCCTCAAAAACACTACTTATTCCTATTCTTCTTCTCCCTCTCTCTCTCTCTCTCTCTCTCTCTCTCTCTCTCTCTCTCTCTCTCTCTCTCTCTCTCTCTCTCTCTCTCTCTCTCTCTCTCTCTCTCTCTCTCTCTCTCTCTCTCTCTCTCTTTCTCATTCTTTTTTCCTCTGTCTCTTTCTCTCTCTGTGTCTTTTCACCTTCATTTGCTCTCTCTCCCTTTTTTCCTTTTCTCTCTCTCTCACTCTCTCTCCAATGCTTTCCCCTTCTCCCTTTCTCCCCTTTGATTTTCTCCTCTTTTCTCTCGTTCCCTCATTCTCTCTCTCTTTCTCTGTCCCATTCTCTCTTTTTCTTTCCCTCTCTTTCTTTTATTTATTTCACTTTCTTTTTCTTTCTCTCTAATCCAGTAGTCCGCCCCCCAAGAGAATGTTTGTTTTATTGTGTGGCCCCCGAGTTAAAATGAGTTTGACACCCCTGGTTTAAAGTGACGTACCCAAGACTTGTGAACAGCGACAAAAGATCATGAAAGGCGCTTCGAATTCAAATTTCCTGTATTGCTATTTTTTGTATTACTTCAAATCTGCCAACAGTCGCCGCTGTTGCACACGCTTAACGACATTTTTTTTCCCATTTCCCCCCTTCTTTCATCTTTTACCAAAATAGTTGCAGAAATTTACCACATAAATTAAACAAATGTAAAATCAATGATTGATTATTAGTACTGCTGTCGTAGCAGTATGATATGAGTTAAAATAAAAGCTCAGGACTTTCTGTTTCCGTATTGCACTACCTCAAATTTGTCAAAAGATGTCGCTGTTGACCAAGCACACCAATGCAAAGGATACTCCTTTTAAATAATTTCACATCATGCAAAAAAAAAAAAAACTTGCCGAAATTAACCATATATTTTAATTAGATAAAATAAGTCATGGTTGAATAACTACCGTAGTGGCTGCATGGAATACGTTTCAAAATAAAAGCTCAGTTTGCTCCGTTTTTGCCAACCCCCCAAAAGATCAATAACTAATTGAGCCATACATATAAAGATTGTAGTCATGATCACGTTTTGGCCCCAGGGGAGAAACGAAGTCCAAATAACTATTTATCTTTCAGGTAAAACAAATCATAAAAGCTCACAAAAAGACGAATTCCTTGTTTTGTGAATTCCCACTAAAAAAGACAAATTGTTCTTAAACAAAACCTAGCCCCGAGGCGTATTAAACAAACCGTCGAATTGTACTTTTTTTTGGTGGCGTTCAATAACGTTTTACTACAATCTCTTTGTTATCGTGTCATCTTGTCACATTCTGCAACCAATTATTCCGAATGGACAAAAACGAATTGATTTGTATTGATCGCCTTTGTGCGCTACATTCGGTCGGATTGCTGGATTTGAAAAGTGAACACATTATCGCTCGTAATTATCTCCAATCCATGGATACGCTTGTTTTTTTCGCAAATGTAAAAAATGGCATGTAATTAATCTGTTGTGTCTGTTTCAGCGGCCGGGATTTCAAAACAACAGTATTTTTGAGTGTAGAAGAAGAGAATATTGAAATATAATGCTACTAAGGCGCTAATGCTACATTTAACTTTTCATTTTTCTTACCAGTTAGTGTTCTTATTTATGCAAAATTACTGTTCAGAATTCCTCAAACCCAAAAACAAGCACTCACAAGTACACAGCTAGCTATCAGATGCCTAACTTGGCGCTTCCAGTAAGCTATTCGAACACTACTAAGACACACATGTTCATTTTCTCTTAGTTGTTTAAAAAGATTTTCATCCTGTTCGAAAATTATGCTAGCTTTGGGGTTTTGAAGAAGACAGCGCTAGTTTTCGTTGTTGAAGACAACGCTAGTCGTCGGTATAGGAGAAGAAGCTATTTTCCACATGGAAGAAGACAACGCTTGTTTTCGTCACGTAAAAAGACAATGTACAAAAAGATAATATTTTGAAACATAATTCTACTAAGCAGTTAATGTCACCTTTAACATTTTATACCAGTTAGTTCTCTTATTTATGCAAAATTACTGTTTAGAATTGTCCTCAAGGACAATAACTCCATAACTTCTTACCACCAGTTTGTCACCCCCATCACCAAGTGGTGCGCTGAAAACTTTCTTGATCTGAATGTAGACAAGACAAAAGAATGACTCATCCACACCCAACAACATTCCCTGGAACTGGCATTTACTACTATAAACAACATGACAGTTAAACGTGTCACTCACTTGAAATATTTGGGACTCACACTGGACAATAAACTTACCCTCGAAAAACATGTCACTGATCTCCATAAACACTTGCAGCAAAGACTCCACATCCTTCGCAAACTCAGTGCTCTCTGTCACTCCAAATTTTCTTTGAGTGCTATATACAAGTATCATTCAACCCATCCTTCTCTACTGCTCCCTCTGTTATTTTAATATGCTCTCTATTACCAACAGAAACAAACTCGCTAAGATTACTCGTACAGTCTCTAAAATCATTTATCTGCCCATCATAGACCTCTCACAACTCCACAATGAAGCCATCACACGTATGTCCAGGACAATTACTAGGGACTCCAATCGTCCATTATACAGTCACCTATGCCTGTTGCCCTCGGGCCGCAGGTACAGGACTCTGAGGTGGGTACGCTTCAGTAAAAGCTTGGTCCTTTCTGCTCTTGCTGCACTTAACTCTTCGTAATCATCTTATCCAGCCATCTGCATGTCCTGTGTATTGCTTATATTTGTCCTTGTTTTAAGGCTATCTGGCAGGTCTGTGAAAACCAATATCCTACAGGAGACAGTAAAGGTCTGTCTGTCCGTCCGTCCGTCCGTCCGTCTAATGTAAAAAAGAGACTATTTTAAAACACAATGCTACTAAGCAGCAAATGCTCCAATTAACATTTTCCACCAGTTAGTGCTTTTATTTATGCAGAATTACTGTTCCAAATTTTTTAATACCTAAAGAAAAGCAGTCACGAGTACACGGCTAGCTATCAGGTAACTAGCAGAACGCTGTCATTTAAGAAGTACTGTATTCACGCTACTAAGCTACAAATGCTGAATTCCTTTTACCAGTTTAATAAAATAAAACAGTTTAATCCAGTGTAGAGTGATTGTTTTATATTATCTTCATTTAATTCAGAATCAAATTCGGTGGTTACCGAATCGACCAACAGGTAGTGTCTAGCATTTATCATGAAGGAAGTAATACTGTACTCTTAACATATTTTAAGTTTAGCTTTAAATGATCGATTTTCATTGCCTGATTGGTTCCCCTCCTATCGAGTTGATTGATATGGATACTGATTGATCAGTTCAGAAGAAAAATAGTAGAGACACACAAATAAATAATGCATGTATTTGATACTAATAAACTACATTTATTAATGTGACAAGGAATATTGGCTGCATGGCGAAAAAAAAACAACCTTTTCAGACAAGTCTCTCAATCTTTTTCGTCACATCCCTCAGCCAAGGGATAGGGAAAAGGAGAACCCTGGCTTGGTTTTGCCATGTTTCCTGGCTGGAGAGACGAGGGTGTGGCTTTAGGCCTTTTCGTTGCCATTGTCTCAAGGCGACTTAGACCGGCGAAGCCTTCTCCCCCAGAAGTAGACAAGAGTCATATTTTGCTGAGTAAAATTGGACACCAGTTTTCTACATAGAAATGTAGTTTTCAGTGTAAAAGTAGAGCATGCAAGAAGAAAACAGAGGTATTTTTTGCAGTGATCAAAGATGACGCTAAAATTCTGTGTAAAAGAGGATGCTTAATATCAGCGTAGAAAAAATAACAATGCTCACATGGTTGCTAATATTTGGTGTAGAAGGAGAGACTATTTGGATACATAATGCTACTAAGGCGTTCATGCTAAATTTAAGTTATATATTTTTTCAAAATAAAATGCAGACTATAAGTGTTCTAATTAAAGATACATTTCTGTAAAAATGTACTTATACCAAGGACAAGCAGTGACAAGTTCACAGCTAGCAGGTAACTAGCATGCCAGTTGGCGCTCTTATTTTAAATCCTTGTATACATGCTACGTAGCAGGTTAGCAGCTGAAATTTAGCAGACAAATTTGTCTTACAAACGTAATAAGGACGCACAAGGAGTCAGCTAGCTAAGCGCGTTCCGTTACCAAACTTATTTGAAATCTTTATACTCATGCTAATTAGATGCTAATGCTAAATTTTATTCAAAAATGACTAATAATGAAGACAGAATCACAAGCTGGCAGCTAGCATGGCCGTTTTAGCCAGTGCTCTTATTTCAAAGGTTTACATTCATGTTACTTAGCAATTACTGCTAAATTTCTGTAAAAATGTACTTACACCAAGAACAAGCGGTCACAAGTTCCCAGCTAGCTAGCAGGTAACTAGCATGGTAGTTACAGTTAGCAGGCTTATTTGAAATCCTATATACAAGCAACTAATAGTACATTTTTCTTACACAGACAGGCAGTAAAATCCGGTAGCCAACATAGCGCTTTCCGTTAGCACACTTTTTTGAAACTTCACACTCATGCTACTTAGGTGCTAGTACCAAATTTCCCTCAGAACATCATTCATAACTAGGATATAAAATCATTCAATGGCTGCTAGTATGAAACTCTCTGTTATCTTTACATTCATTATACTTAGCAACCAATGATAAATTTTGCTTACAAATGTAATTTTAACTGAGAAAAAGACAAATCAAGCATCTAGCGTGGCGTTTTATGCTAGCACACTTATTTGAATATTTATACTCATGCTACTTAGTGGCTAATGCTCAGAATATTACTACTATTAAAGAAATACAACTACAAATAGCCTCCTAGCATGGCAGTTCCAGTTACCGCTCTTTTTTGAAATGTTTATATTTATTCTACTTAGCAATTAAGACAACATTTCTCATAAAGTATACTAATAAATGTCAGGAAGTCACAAATGGGCAACTGGCAAGGCACTCCTGTCGGTGTGTGTTTGAAATCTTTATGCCCACGCTACTTACTGTAGGTGCTAATGCTCAATTTCACTGAAAAATATTGATGAAATGAAATGAAAATGAAATGATCTGCATCTATCTAGCGCTTTTCAAGTCAATGACTTCCCAAAGCGCTTTACAGTGTGCTTCACATTTCCCAATAGCAGCCTTGTATTGCAGGCATGTAAGACGATAACTTGCTTATTGGGGGTATTAGGGGTTCAGTGTCTTACCCAAGGACACTTCGACATGTAACACGGACAAGCCGGGATTCGAACTGGGATCCCTTGATCCCAAGACGAGCGCTCTACCTCCTGAGCTACTGCCGCCCCAATAATGAAGACCTACAATTACAGGTAGGCTGCTAGCATGGCACTTCCATTGAGTGCTCTTATTCAAAATGTTTATATTCATGTTACCTAGCAACTGATGCTAAATTTTTCTTGCAAATGTACAGATAACCAGCAGGGAGTCAAATTAGGCATGGTACTTCCTGTTTGCACACTCATGCTACTTAGCAACTAATGCTAAATTGCTCACAAGTGGGAAAATAGCATGGCGCTTCCTTTTTGTGGATTTATCTGAATCTTAATAATCATGCTACTTAAGAGCTAATGCTAAATTTGACTCATAAAATGACTGATAATAATGAATTGCGATCAGAAGTAAACAGCTAGCTTGGCAGTTTTAGTTGCCGCTGTTATTTGAAATGTTTCTATTCATGATACAGCAACTAGTATGTCCTTTCGGCGTTCTTATTACTTAGCAACATATCTCATCTCATCTCATCTCATTAGCTGCACTGCTTATCCTCAGTAGGGTCGTGGGGGTGCTGGAGCCCATCCCAGCAATCATCGGGCAGTGGGCAGGGGACACCCTGAACTGGTTGCCAGTCAATCGCAGGGCACACAGGGACAGACAACTCGCTCGCTCATTCACACCTAGGGACCCTTTGGACCGGCCATTCCACCTGAAATGCATGTCTTTGGAATAGAACATACAAACTCCGCACAGTAAGTCCGGTAGCTGGATTTGAACCCACACAGGAGCTTCCCAAGACCTTGGAACTGTGCCGCACATGCGCTAACCACTGCTCCGCCGTGCTGCCCTAGCAACATATCAAGTATGCTAAATTTATTTTGAGAATAACTTTGACTGTACTGTATATTGACAAAAACAAGTATTGTTTGATTATGATTCTCCCGGTGGTATATTCATGTAAATGTATGCGTCAGATGATGAAGTCGCACGCGCGATATTGGACAACCTGGACGCGCGCGCGATTTCCCATTCAACCTTTCAGATTAGCGTTTTCCGTAATGGTTTTACAAAGGTCAGAGTTTTTCAGCGGTAGGGATGTTGCGTTTAAAGGTCAGCGCGCCACACCGTCACATTATCTACCCGTCGTCCGCTAACAGTCAGTCCGCGTTTCCACAAAGATTCGGCTCCTCCGAGGCTCGGCGGGACGGCTTTTTCTCGAGGTGGCGCGAGGTCAAGGCCGAGAGTTTTGAGTAGTTTCTTTCAGATATTCACTTGAAGGGTTTTGTTGATCGTTGGTAAAATTTGCAGGAAATTGAAAGGCAAAGTCGAAGTGAAAACATGGGCACGATATATGGAGGACTCAACCTGCCACATGAAGAAATAAATCAGCGGTTCTTAGCTTGGATTTGATTGAACGTAGTTTGTTACATTTACATACCTGTCAACCTGTACATTTTTGCCGTACAATTACATTTATTATGCATTTTAAGACGTGTACGACGAACAAGAAAATCTGTACGGAAAAACGCAAATTTGTCAATTATGGGTACCATCCGGTATACAACGACTATGACGAAACGGCAAATCAATCAAGTCAAACGGGTTCACCGCGGTAGCCTCTACCTTGGATCGTCTTTTTTCGTTGCAAACGAAGCGAGCGGTTTGATGCTACTGTGCGCATGCATCTGCCGCCTCGGATTTTATGCGGTAGTTATGTAGTGAAAGGAAGTCCGTCTCTTTTTAGAGACCAGGCTTTTTCGGCTCAACTCATTAAAGAGAGCCGGCTCTCAAACGGCTCACTTGCTTTGATGCATTATATTACGAATCATTATTGTTGTATAAAGAAGTTAAGAAAAAAAGGAAGTATAATAGGAGAAAATGAAAAAAGACAGGTTTGTGGTTATCCCTTTAATCAGTATATAACCAACAATAATTTAATGCAGAAAATGAATTAATAATTTGAATAAGAAAATTTATTGTTCTACTTAAGTATATTTGCATGTACTTTTTCCTTCTACAGTGAACATCCAAGCTACATAATTTTTGAACTTTTTTATAATAAACCTCATTCATGTCGAGCAATTCAGTATCTCACAACAAAATGTTAATGAACAATATATATAATATAACGAAACACATGTACAATATAACATGTTAACTACATAAATAAACACGTTTGAAAAAAAAAATATGGTGTAAGATTATTTTGTATTTTGTAAGGGAAAATACAACATTTTGTAAGGCCATGGAGCCGTGGAGGTTGACAGGTATGGATTTACTTGTGTACGTTCTGAAACATTTTGTACTTCTAGGAGTATTTTTAAATCACTATACTGGTAGATTTACTTTTGCTTGAGTATATTTGTGAAAAAGAAACTGTACTCTTACTCCACGATATTAGTCTACATCGAAGCCGTTACCTAAATCCTCCCCATGTAAGTACGCGTATGTCTGTTTTTGCTAAGGCGCATTTTTCATTTTTGTTTCTTTTATTTAGATTTGTCCAGTAACTCAAACAACCACCAGGTGGCACTTGTGAGCATTTTTGTTTTTTATTTAATCTTATTATTTTAATGCCGGACAGTCTCTCGCTAACTACATTTTTATTTCACATCTATTGATCTAAATATTTATCTATTTATGTATTTTTGATGGCATCTATTTATCTAATTATTTATGTATTAAGGGAACTTATTGAAAATATATGAATCTTATTTTAAAACAAATATTGCTTCATCTTTTTATAGAATACTTGTATTAACTTATCAATTTAGTTATGTATTCATTTTAATGCATACATCATTTGAATATAGATATCAAGTATCAGTATTTATTTTGCCATGTATTTTACAGTGCATTAAGTCGTGTATTTTGTAATGTATTTTTCCTGTGTGTTTTGGTGTTCATTTATTTCAGTTTGTACTTTGTCTTTTTATGGGTCATTTATTTCAGTATTTTGTCACGATTACCCATTGCCCTCACCTGTGCCCGCTCGTTTGGCGCCAGCTGTTGCTCGTTGCCTGATTGGT
Source organism: Urocampus carinirostris (assembly GCF_059441175.1). Lineage (NCBI taxonomy): Eukaryota > Metazoa > Chordata > Actinopteri > Syngnathiformes > Syngnathidae > Urocampus > Urocampus carinirostris. The sequence goes on along the minus strand of NC_142366.1, from coordinate 10,016,154 downwards.
TCCCCTCCTATTTAAACTCAACGCTTCCATTCACTCCTTGTCAGTCCCTCAGTGAACCTCCGCACACGCAAGGCCAGCACTATTTGACACTGGCTCCTGTCCGTCCCGCCCTTACCTGTATCCTGCTTGTCTGCCCCTGGCTTCCCGATCGTCTCCGGCTCCCTTACTTTCTACATCCCTTCGACCACGCTCCGTTTTCCCGCCAAAGCTACCCGACCCGTGTTTGCCCACCAACCACGCTCTGATCTTCCGTCCCAGCTACTCGATTCGTTTCCGCCCATGGACCACACTCCGATCGCCCGTCCCGGCTACTCGACTCTTTACCGCCTTCCGACAACGATCCGATCCCATGAGCTACCTTCTCCCCCTGCCCACCGATCGCTGGATTGCTACCGCGTGCTTTACCATACCTGACTTCTCAGCTTCCGCAATAAAGTTTTTTTATGAAACGCTACGCTTTTGGGTCTACCATCTGTTCTGGTTCTGACATGTTTATTTTGTCGTGTATTTGGTTATGTATTTTGTCGCGTATTTTGTCATTTATGTTGTTACGTATTTTGTTGTGTATTTTGTTGTATATTTTGGCATTTATGTTGTCAGGTATTTCGTTGCGTATTTTGGCATTTGTGTTTTAATGTATTTTGTTATGTATTTGGTCATGTATTTTGTCGTGTATTTGGTCATGTATTTTGTCACGTATTTGTCATTTATGTTGTCACGAATTTTGTGGTGTATTTTGTTGCGTATTTTGGCATTTATGTTGTCAGGTATTTTGTCCTGTATTTTGTTGCATATTTTGGCATTTATATTGTAATGTATTTTGTCGTGTATTTGGTCACGTATTTTGTCACGTATTTGTCATCTATGTTGTCACGAATTTTGTCGTGTATTTTGTTGCGTATTTTGGCATTTATGTTGTCGGGTATTTTGTCGTGTATTTTGTTCCATATTTTGGCATTTATGTTGTAATGTATTTTGTCGTGTATTTGGTCATGTATTTTGTCACGTATTTGTCATTTATGTTGTCACGAAATTTGTCGTGTATTTTTTTGCGTATTTTGGCATTTATGTTGTCATGTATTTCGTCGTGTATTTTGCTGTGTATTTTGTCCTTTACTTATTTCAGTTTTAATTCTTGTGTATTTCGTGGATTTTTTTGGCGTTTATTTTGTGTTGTATTTTGTCTTATATTTGATCATTTATCTATTTACATTTCTATTTTGTCATGTTTTAGTGAATTTTGTCATCTATTCGGTTATGTATTTTGTCGTGTGGTTTGTTGCAACAAAACGTTACACATACCTGTAAATTAGGGGGCATCCGAGTTGCCTGAGCTTTTCACCTATTGGTCAATCAGGGATGAATGATTGTTATGACAAAATACACGACACAATACATGACAAAATAAATGAAAAAATACATAAGAAAATACACGACAGAATATATGACAACATGAACAAATAAATGAGTAAATTACATTAAGTCATATATCACATATATTTCTGAGTTCATTTATTAATAAGGCATATACTTGTCAGTTGATATTTGTTCATACATGTATTTCTATATATGGCGGGAACATTCCAGGATCATAGCGATAAAGCCTATTGTGGCGTTGCACGCAGTGAGATTCTTATTTAGGTAGAGCTGCGGATTAGCATTGCCCTTTGTGGAGCTGACATTCACCAATTGGACTTAATTAGTAGTGCTGAGCCTATCGCTGACCTTTTGTTACACAAGCTGTCAGTGAAAACCTTTCTGTTGACTTAAATGGAGGATGCTATTTGTTTAGGAAATCAGAGCTCTCCGTTGGAGCTGCCGTGAGCTTAAATAGTAGTCGTTTCCATAGTAGGATGCTAGAACTATAGTACCGTGTTGCACCACTATGAGCGCTGTGGTTAGTGTAATTAAAACAATGAAGAAGAAACAGAGGAAGACCTTAAACTAAGTAGAAATAGTGCCGATGCTAATTTTTGTTAGCCAAAACACGATTGCTGAAACTTGGTTCCGAAAATGTGATTTAAAAAAAGAGTAGGAAAACAGTTTTGGATTACATCAAATAGAAAACAATACAGTAAAAATTGCTAGCAGACGACTTTACAACAGTTACTCTTCAAAGTAATTCTTTTGAGAAAAACTGAGTTTTAAAAGCTTAACATATGAGCGTTCGAAGTACTGTAATCCTTGGCTACTTCATGCTTCCTCTTACCGGCCTCTGAGTATTGCAGCTCAAAAAATATTCAGCGATCTATTATCCTTGAGTTCATATCTCCGTGAGGAATACCAGCAAAGTGCATTTTTGTCGGGCCTGGTGGCTTATTTTTCCATTCTCTCAACCAAAAAGTGAACTTTACTAAAATGCACTGCACTATTTTGGCCAAGATCCATTATCACCTTGCACTAATGTTGAGAGTTTGGGCAGAGAGAATAACTTTATGTCTTCTTTTTTCCACCCCAAATGTATCGCACCTGTCTGAAGATGATCCATTACCTACGTTTGACTATTGCTGTGAGCGGGTGCCAGCAGAACGCATGTTAAAACTGGTTGTGCAATAAAAGACTTCAAAATGGGCAAACTACGGCCCATGGGCCACTTGAGGCTTGCCTGGCTGCTGAATCCGGCTCGTTAGATGTTAGAATGTAAGGAGACCAAGAGGAAGGCCGCGATTGACGTGGATGGATGGTGTTATGAATAATAATAATAATAATAATAATTTCCTTTGTATTGTCATTCTTTGTAACAGTGTACACAGAACGAAATGTCGATACACCTGACCCGTTGTAGCGAGTCGATGCAGCCGCAGCCAACAGAGGGCGCCGCCATTATACCAATTAGGTATGTCTCGGATGCACTGCAGGAAAGAGGTCTAAATATGGTGGAAGCTAGAGCTCTTGTTGGTGATGTTGGGATGTTTGTACGTGTTCCAAGGGATGGGCAGGGCACCCGTATGATGCGGCAGGGGTAAACCACTGAAAGCTGTTAAACAGAAGAGTGCGTTGTGCCACCCTGACCCGGGTGACATTGCTGCTTACCTGTGTCCTGTTTCATCTGGTGGGACTAAAGCATGACCAACTTGTCTGCCGAGGTGCTTAACTTGTTTGGGTGTTTGGGCATTTAGGTCGGCCATGGTCCAAAGATTTTTGTGTGTGTTTTTTGCTACTTTTCCCCTTTTTTATTTTCTTTGCTTTTGTATGTGTTTGTCTTGCTGTCGGTCACCCCTCTTGAGGGATATGACCAGGGTAGATAGATAGATAGATAGATAGATAGATAGATAGATAGATAGATAGATAGATAGATAGATAGATAGATAGATAGATAGATAGATAGATAGATAGATAGATAGATAGATAGATAGATAGATAGATAGATAGATAGATAGATAGATAGATAGATAGATAGATAGATAGATAGATAGATAGATAGATAGATAGATAGATAGATAGATAGATAGATAGATAGATAGATAGATAGATAGATAGATGTAAATGTAAATCTTAAAAGGGATGCACTACTTCAAATTAATTCAGTGTTTCAAAATAAATGTGATGAAACGCTCTGTTTATAAACAAAAAAACTAAATTTTAAATGAACATGTACTGTTTACATGCTTATTTATTCATAAAGGCATATTATCGCTGATATTATAAAACAAATGTCTTTGTTTTTGGTCCTTTGTTATCTGCTTTGCACGGTGGAATGTCTCCAATGGGAAAAAAAGCTTAAAATGGAAATATGACTTTTTGAAATACAGATATGGGAGAAATAGGGTAAGCTTACCAGGCAATCCATGTCTTTATTAATTTGGGGTTCAATAATTTGATTGAATAAGATCACTAATATAAATTAAACATGGTAAAATCCTTGACATTTTGTCTACCAGTGTTTTGGGAAATATGACTTAATGATCGCTATTTTTCAAATTAATGCTTTCTTTTTTGATAAAGAAACACATTTAGAATTAGGCAGAATGGAGGTCAGTGTTTTTGTTCAGGCCCTCCACAATATTTTGTTTACCATGGGCCCCCTGGAAAAAAACAAATTGCCTACCCCTTGTTGAACTATTTCAGCAATGTTTCAAAACAATGCTGGCTTGAACGTTTATAACACATTTATGACAACTATTCTAAAATGCAATAATTGACCAAAGAATAATCATCAACAAATTCAGTTTCCATTCTCAAGAAATCCAATTTAATGTATTTTTATAATGATTTATGATTGACGATTTCATTTTCGTTAGACATTAAAAAGCACCAGTTGCAGTTAACCTGCTTTAACCGATTGTCCGACAGGGGGCAGTGCACAACCATTAAACAGTGATGTGTATATCACTGAGTCCTTTGTTAACAAATATCAGGATGGTATTTTTTGTCCTAGGAAGAAAAATAAAACAAAGAAAAGAAAATGGTGAATCATTTCAAAATCAAATAAATAATCATTTTTAAACTACGCCATTTTGTTACCGTAATAGCATAATTAGGTCATTTTTAAGCGTTTCCGCCCTCAAAAAACCACTTCAGTCGTCCTGATTCAACCTTTGTGGATACTACTACCTGGATGACCGAGAATATGAAATGTTTCATTTATTTGTTATTTTTAGTGTTTTAATTATGGATCTCCAGGACTAGAGTATTGATTTTGTCAAAATTTCAGTGCAGATCCTTTGCAAATATGCAAGACTTAAACAAAAATGAAAACCTCTCACGCAACAAAAATATGTGTATTGAAATATCTACACGACAAATAAAAACAAAGATGGGTAAAAACATGATCAGCTCAGTGTTTAATTGATCTCCCCCATGCTGGGATTTAAAAACCTTTTTCCATCAACCCTGTTTGTTACTTATTTATCTTTCCATCTGTATCTTTAATTAGTTCTTCTTCCCCCAAGACGTCTTCACACACTGTCAGAAATATCTGATCTATTTATTGATTTGCCACAGTGTCTGTGGTACGGAGGACCGACCTTGCAATAAGTAGAAATGTACGTATGAATAAATAAATACAGACGAATATATGCCATATAAATACAGAAATAGAACACGTATCAACTAAATGTATGACATAAATGCAATGTATACATCTATTCCTTGATTTTGTCGTTGTATTTTGTCATTGTATTTGTCATCGTATTTCTTCGATGTTATTTTACGTCATCGTAATTTGTCGTCTTGTTATATTTTGTCTTCATTGTACTTTGTCATCGTCGTATTTTGTAGTTTTCTTTTTTTTTAACATTGTTTCGTATTTTATCGTTTTTTTACTCTGTCTTGTCATAGTCAAATTTTGACGTTTTTTTTTACGTTGCATGGTATTTTATTGTTTTTGGACTGTGTTCGTGTCATATTTTATCATCGTTGTATTTTGTGATAGTCGAAATCGTGTCTTATTTAGTCATCGTTGTATTTTGTCATTATATTTTGTCATTGTGTCATTTGTGTCGTACTTTAAAGTTATGTAGGATTTTATCGAATTCCTCTTTTGTCATCGTATTTTGTATTGTCACGGTATTTTGTCATCGTGTTGCATTTCGTTGTCGTTGTATTTTATCGTATTTTTACGAGAATGTATTTTGTCGCCGTTCTATTTTGTCATCGTTGTATCTTGTCATTGTCAAATGTGGACGTTTTTTTGACGTCGCGTCATATTTGATCTTTTTTGTATATTGTTGTCGTATTCATTCGTGAATGTATCTTGTCGGCGTTGTATTTTGTCATCGTTGTATCTTGTCATTGTCAAATTTTAGTTTATTTGACGTTGCGACGTTCGTATTTTATAGTTTTTTTATTTTGTTGTTGATGTATTTTTTCGTGAATGTATTTTGTCATTGTCGTATTTCATCATTGTCAAATGTTGACGTTTTTTTGATGTTGCGTCGTATTTTATCGTTTTTGTACTGTGTCGTGTCGTATTTTGTCGTTGCTGTATTTTGTCATCACGTCGTATTTTGTTGTCGGCGTATTTTGTCATTAGATTTTGTCATGTATTTTGACGTTGTGTCGTATTTTATCGTTTTTGTATTTTGTCGTTGTTTTATTTTGTTGTCGTATTTTTTCGTGAATGTATCTTGTCGGCGTTGTATTTCGCCATGGCCGTATTTTTTCGCCATGTTGTTTTTCGTCGTGTCGTATTTTGTCGGCGTTGTAATTTTTCTTCGGCATAATATATTTTGTCATCGTGTCGTCTTTTGACATTGCGTCGTATTTTGCCGTTTTGTGATTTTGTCATTGTATTTGTCGTGTTTTATTTTGTCGTTTTATTTTTTTTATTTTTTTGTAGTTTTATTTGTCGTTGTATTTTGTCATTATATTTTGTCTTTGTGTCGTACTTTAAAATTATGTAGTATTTTGTCGTATTTCTCTTTTGTCATTGTATCTTGTTGTGTCGTATTTTGTCACGGTATTTTGTCGTCATTGTCACGTTGCATTTTGTTGTCGTTGTATTTTTTTGTCAACATACTTTTATGTTAACGTATTTTTTTGTCAACGTATTTTGTCATCTTATTTTGTCATCTTGTTATATTTTGTCACCATTGTATTTTGTCATCGTTGTATTTTGGTGTGGTTGTATTATTTTGTCATTTTATATTTATACATGTATATATAAATGTTATTCAAATGAAGGGGCGGGTCAAACTGACACACCCTCTAATTTGAACATTTGTTGTAAAAAAATACATCAACTATTTTCAACGATAAAATACAACAACAAAATACAATGACAAAATACGACTGTATATAAGGACAATATACATTGACAAAATATATGACAAAATAATTAGCAACATAAATGCATGCCTAAATGAGAAAATGCATAATTTAATGAATGAATTCCAATTCTGTCCTATATTTAGGTATTACCTGATTTTATTTTATTTATTTTATTTTATTTATTTGTTTGGCAAAGGTATTTATTTTAATATTTGGCATCATCGGTCCTCCATATGAAAATGTGCTAAATCTGACCTACAGGTTATTTCGATGGTGGGAATTAACGTTGATAAAAACTCCAAATGCCTAAAAAAATGCATATCTTTTTACTTTTGTGACGATAAAAACAGGAAAAAAAGACAGTAATTGCAGCTCCATCTGCAAAGACCCCCCCTTTTTTTTCCTACCGCCCATTGTGTGTTTCCAACTTCTTCTTTCTCCTCCATCAGGACCATTATTATTATTATTTGCTATGAATGTGTGTGCAATAATGGACATGTTGGCTGAAGGATACAAAACACACTAATTAATTTACCATTAGTGGGTGCAAGGGCGTGTAAGAGGGTGTCGAAAGGAGGGAGGGTGGGATGTCATTTAAATGCACATTTATGGTGTGCAGAGAGAGAGAAAAGAGAGAGAGGAGAAAGAGAGAGGGAGAGTCTATGGAACAACTGTTGGTACCGCAAAGCTTTCCTCATTCAGCCTCTCTCCTTCTTTATAGATCGCATCTTGTCCGTTTTCCTCTTCTGCATCCCGCCCTTAGTCCATCGCAACCTCCGCATCCCTTTCTCTCGCTCCTCCTCGCTCCATCACTCTTCTTATGCCTCGTCAGACCGCGCACTTTTCATTTTTAGAAGACAACAGAAGACAGAGAACAGAACCCCTTATTATTTTTTCCGGACCCGAGGACCCGGCCGGAGGAGGCTTTTGTTCCTTACCGATCCAGGGGCGGGGGTAGGGGTGAGTGGCACCGCATCCCCCCTCCTGTTTCCGAAGGGGATCGTCCTCCTCCTATTTCAACTCTTTTTTTCCCTACAACTGGGAGGAAGGGCTGGGGTTGGGGGGATCAACAACTCCCAGTTTGCTGCGGACCCCTTTAGGAGGTTGCCCGGCTGAGATCGCCAAGGAAGGGGAGGGAAATTTCAGAGGCAACACCCTAAGAGACGGAGGGGAAAGAAAGGAAGAATTGCGGGTAAGAGGCCGGCAACTCATTGCACCTGTGGCAGAACATCATTTTATTTATACATAAAAACTATTTATTCAAACATAATAATGATAATGACAGAAGATAGACATATATCATCCAACTTCATGTTGGTGCACATATCTATTTGGGGTGCTCGTTTTTTATCACACCATATCTTAACTCTAACAACATTGCCACTCTGAATATGCGCATATTTATTATATATAAAAAAGGCAGAACTGAATTTTCCTTAAATATTTGTTTTATGCGCGGGAGGTAGAAAGCTCAATTTTCTAAAATGTATGCAATAATTGTGTAACTGCATGTTGGTGAGGCCAATACTAGATGAGATATCGGTAAACAGTAAGGCCACCATCGCATGGAAAAATGTTTTAACCCATTCACTCCCACTGACGGCTATAGACGTCAAAGATCCACATTGCAAACAAATCTTGCCCCATTAGCAGATCATTTTACTCTTTTTAATTATTATTATTTTCTTAGTTAATTTTTCAACAAGTTTATGCATTGACAAAAATATTTAACTTGTTTTACGCTGCAAAAATTAAAATCTGAACTGCACAATAGCAATTATATAATTGAGATTTTGTTTTTACATTTTTTAATATAAGCAAAATTATCTGTTAGTGGGAATTAATGAGTTTTAATTCATTATTCTTTCTATTGTCAGTAATGCTTTTTTGCATGAGATTAACGTAATATATTGTTTTTTTTAACGTTTTTTGGACATTTTTACCTTTTTAATTGGTTTGACATGCACTGAAAGGAGAAATCCTCCAATTTTGTTATAATGGCAATAAAGGCCATTCATTCATTCATTCATTGACAAAGAATGTCCCGGCAGGAAAATGTGAGAGTAGAATTCCTCTCACACATACCTACGCAGACACACATGGATGACTGACACGCCACTCCCATTGAACTTCACTGTTTTAGGACCACATACAAAGCTGTGCTACTTTCCTTTCATTTTGCGCAGAAGGGGTCTTTAATTTCCGGTGTAATCCCATAAATCTTCAGGGGATGTGGGGGTCCTCTACACTGAATAATCAATACAGTATCAAGGAGCAACGATTGTGTATCGGCGCTGAGTGAGGGTAAAATCCCTCTCACAGTTACCTGCACGTATATAGATAACTGTCACGACACTCCCAATAAACTTAGCTGTTTTAGGACCACTTACCAAGCTGAGCTACTTTCTTTTCATTCCAGGGGTTTGAGTTTAGCCGTTGACTTCCAGCGTAATCCCATAAATCTTCATGCTTACACTGAATTATTAATAAAGTATCGACGAGCCGGGATTCTGTATCGGCACTGAGTGATAATGTGAGGGTAGAAATTCTCTCACACATACCCTTTCACACACACATTGATGTCTGACACACCACTCACATTGAACTTCACTGTTTTATGACCACTTACAAAACTGTGCTACTTTCCTTTCATTCCATGCAAAAACGGGGTTTCATTTTATTTTTAACTTACGGCGGAATCCCATAAATCTTCTGGGTGGAGTGCCTACACTGATGAATCAATACAGTATTGTCAAGCTATGATTTTGCATCGGTCCTAAATAGAGATGTGAGAGTAAAATTCATCTCATACACCCCCCCCCCCCCCCCCACACACACACTGATCCACTTTAGTGTTTTATGACTGCTTACAAGCTTTGCTACTTTTTTTCATTCCAAGCGAAAGGGGGTCTGATTTTCAACGTTTGCTCCCGGTGCAATACCATACATTTTCAGGGGGGGCGCCCACACGGAATAATCTTAATGGTATCGATGAGCTACAATTCTAAAATTGGGAGGGTAAAATTATCCCACACATACCCGCACACACACATTGAAGACTGACACGCCACACCCATTAAACTTTGCTGTTTTATGACCGTTTACGAAGCTAATCTACTTTCATTTTGTGCAAAAAGGGGGTTTGATTTTAGCCTTCAGCTTCCGGTGTAATGCCATAAATCTTCAGGGGGGTGCCTACACTGAATTATCAATACTGTATCGATAAGTTACGATTCTGTATCGGCATTGATTTACAATGTGAGGGTAAAATTCCTCTCACACATTACCCCCACACACATTGAAGACTGACACTCCACTCTCATTGAGCGTTTCTGTTTTATGACCACTTACCAAACTGTGCTACAGTACAGGTGCTGAGTGAAAATGTGAGTGCAAAATTCCTCTCACACATACCCGCACACAAACACGAATGACTATCACACCACTCCCATAGAACATTTGTTGTTTTATGACCACTTACCAAGCTGTGCTACTTTCCTTTCATTCCGTGCGAAACAGGTTTGATTTTAGCCGTTAGCTTCCGGCGTAATCCCATAAATCGTCAGGAGGGGTGCCTATGCTAAATTATCAATACGACGAGCTACGATTCTGTATCGGCACTGAGTGGAAATATGGGGGTAAAATACCTCTCAGACATTACAGGTTACTACTCCCATTGAACTTGGCTGTTTTATGACCACTTACCAAGCTGTGCTACTTTCCTTTCATTCCGCGCATAAGGGGTTCGATTTTAGCCGTTAGCTTCTGGCCCAATCCGATAAATCTTAAGGGGGCGTGCCCACACTGAATAATCAATACAGTATCGACGAGCTGCGATTCTCTATCGGTGAAAAAAGATTTCTCGCGTCGACGCTAGCGCACTTAGGTTTTTTTTTTCTGCTGATGGTCGAGGTTGGGCTACGCTAGCTGTGTTTGTATGACTGCGGGTGGTAAATCTTCTCTCTGCAGTTCGTGGGCGTTTTTTTGGCTGCGGGTATGCATGGCTAATTTGTGTGAAAGGGATTTAATAGGGGACAAAGAAAAGGAAAAAGATGTATTCCTGTATTGAATTCCTGTTGAAAGGACTTGAAAAAAAGATGAAATTCTGCTTTAATTCTTGCATTTTCCTCAAAGAGCCAATATGTTATATTTGACCACTAGATGTTGCTGTATTGCGCGGTGCAAGGTAAGAGGAAGAATGCGAAATATGTAGACTCAAAGTGACCAAACCGCATAGTGAAGAAAAAGTAAGACAAAAATGAAAAAAGATTAATGAAAAAAATGAAAAAAAGAAGAAAAAGAAAAAAAGAATAGCAGAAGATATAAAGAAGGAAAGAATAAAGAAAAGAAGAAAAAAGGAAAAGAAGAAGAGTAAGTAAAAGAAATAATACAGAAAAGGGAAATTCAAAAAAGGATGACAAAAGAAAAAAAAGGAAAAAGGTAAAATGAAACAAAAAACAAAAAGGGAGCTAACCAATGAAAAGAGATAAACAAGAAAAATATAAATATAAAAGAAAGAAGAAGGGAAAAAGTATGTTTTTTAGGGATAAAGGTAAAAGCAAAATGGCAGAAAATCATATCTTCTTTTCTTTCTTTTCCTCCTTTTTTCTTTTAGCCTATGTTTTTTTCTTGTATTTCTTTTTTTTCACCTTTCGTTTTTTACTTTTACCTTTTCCACCCATCTTTTTTCTCTCTTTTCTTTCTTCCTTTTCTTTCTCTTTTTGCCCCCCCTCCTATTTTGTTCACAAAAGACTAGGCAAAAAAATTCAAGAAAAATGTTCACTACGAGTCTCAGTAGTTTGTGTTCATCCTTGTGGTTTTTGCAATCGTTTTCTTAGTTGCACTATACAATACAGTGACCACTAGTGGTCAAATACTACACACTGTCCCTTTAAGTATTTTTCTATTTTTGCCTGCGTGTGTCACGCCCCTCTCATATGTAGTACAAACCATGTGCTAAGGTGTAATGGGTGAGCAGGGCAAGAATCACACTCAAGCATTTCCAGGAATTACCTCCCTAATCTCACATTCCCCCTTACATGTGAACGCCCTACCCCCTGTTATCAATACCTTACCCCAACCCACAGCCCCACTTTTCTCCACAACAGGGCCAGGGAAAGCGGCAAGAGCAACATCCTAAAGAATAAAGCTGGAGTCAAACGTGAGGTTCAGGTAAGAGCGTTGCTATGGAAATTTAGCAATATTTTTTTTGCCCATTACGCCGTCTAGTTTTACATGAAGGGTTCAGGAAATATTCTCTTAGATTTCTGTGCTCCATTTTTTTGGGTCCATGAAGCATTTGAATCAAAGGTTCACGAAATTGTCCATCATGCAAGTCTACAAGTTTTAAATGAAGGGTTTAGGAAATGTTGTTTAAGATTTTTGTGCTCCATTTTTTGGTCCATGAAGCATTTGACTCTTGTTTTAAATGAAGGGTTCTGGAAATTTAATCCAAGTTTTTTGTGCGCCATGTTTTCCTCTTTCTTTCTACCCACTGCTGTTCATTCCAAAATTGGAGGACAATTTAGGATTCAAAATTTGGGGAAATCATGCTTTTTATTTTTTGAATCATAAAGTTTGTTAGAAATACTCAGGTTAATTGAAATAGTTGTAAAGGAATCAAGGAAAATCATTTGAGAATAATAAAAAGAACGTGGATTTTGATTTGATTCAAATTAATATTTAGATGGTTTTCATAAGAATTAAAAAAAAGGCAATTGCAAATTTTTGCTCAGTTTTAGTGGTGCTAACGATGCTAGCGGCCAGGCTAATTTATCAAGAAAGCTTCATAACAATAATACTAGGAAAACTAATAATAATTATTTCTGTGTTTTAGCCCAGGTGTAGCTAATAATGTTAGCAGCTAGGCCAATTTATCAAAACACACAAAAAAAGCTTTATGTTTAAGAAAAAAACTAATGCTATTAATAAAAAGTAGCTAGCGTTAAATTTGATACATTTATAAGATGATTCTAATTAGGATTACAAAAGGAAACTGCTGAAAATTGGTCAGTTTTAGCGCAGGTGTTGCTAACAGCCCTAGCTGCTTGGCCATTTTATTAAAACAGAAAACAAATAGGTTTATAATGATAAACCCCCAAAATAAAAGCAAATAATGTGATTTATAAAGAGTTAGCTTTTAATTTTTCACAAATTACTTTTAATAATATATAAATTCGGATTTAAAAAAGGCAACTACCAATTATTGCTCGGATTTAGCGCAGTTGTTGCTTACGATGCTACCTACCAGAGACATTTTTCGAAACGAGAAACAAAAACCTTTATAATGCTATACTCACAAACAAAAAAAATACTAAAAAATAAAAAAAATAAAATAAAGGAAGGTGAGCTTTTAATGTAGTACAAATACATTTTTAGCTGATTTTGATTTGGACAAAATTAATTTTAATACTCAGTTTAGGTTTTTTTGCGAGCTGTGTTTGCTGCTAGACACATTTTTGAGAATACGAACTAAAAATCTTTAAAATGACAATCTGAAAAATGAATAATGTGATTAATAAAAAGGAGTTGGCTTTAATTTGATACAAATTAAAGTTCAAGATGATTCGATTATGATGCAAGTGATTGCTCACAGTTTTAGCCTATGTGTTGCTAGCTCTGTGAGCTGCCATTTCAATTGATCAGATCACAATATAAAAAGCTTTGTAATATGACCTTCCCCAAAAAATTAATAATGCCATTCTGGACACTAATGAAGTACATTTTGCTGAATGTATTTTTAATGCTAGCTGGGTAGCTAGCTATGCCTCTAAATAGCTCAATTTGGAATGAGCCAGGCTTACATTCTTCAATTAAAAAAAGAACATTGATTTATATTATCGAAAAAAAGATCGAATTATAGAAACATGTAGAAAAATTTAACAGCAAATAAACGCCTATATAATCGTGTCAGTTCACAGATCCTGCTAGCTGTGTTAGCTGTAAGGCTGACTGATTAGAAAGAACATTTGTATTTGTATTTAAAGAAAACAAAAAAAAACTGCTTATAAATCAAAGTGAATTGGACATTTTTTTCTTTCTAAAATTAGTGTACATGCTAGCATGCTAGGCTAATTGCTAAGTATTAGAAAGCTTTGTGCAAACCTAGCTCTTTTAATGTCAAAAAGCTAAATAAATAAGTTAAAAAACGTCGCTATTTTTTTTAAAGAATCTAAAAAGTAGCTTTAAGGATTTGGCTTATATTTACTAATTAATGAAGCTTACATTTATTTCTTTTAAAAATAGATCCCAACAAATATTTTTCGGTTCTAGAAAAAAGTTAGGCGCTGTGCTAAATTATCAAAACAAAAAGCTAAACCAATAAAGAAGAAAAAAATGTACTCGTCTTTTGATTAAGGTGAAAGAATATAACAAAAACCTTTGGCACATTTAGCTTAAATTATCTAATTATATAAGCTAACTTGGTGCTAAAATGTCGATACATACCTCAGAAGCACAAAAACATTGTTCAATCATTTAAAAAAAGTAACCGCTGAGCTAAGTGGTCAAAACAAAAATCAAAATAAATAATCGAATCTTTTAAAGAATCTAAAAAAATAGCTTTAGTGCAATTAGCTTGAGTTAGCTCATTATATAAATTAAGTTTGTCCCCTTTACCCAAAATAGTAACAGGTTGTGTTAACATGTCAAACCAAAAAGTGCAATAAATAAAAATAAAAACGGTGTTATTGTTTTGATTAATTTGAAAGAATACAAAAATAAAAATAGCTTAAATTAGCTAATTATGGAAGCTACCTCTGTTTCCTTTAAAAAGGAATGTCTACAACCAGGAATGTCAAAGACAGTTTGGCTCTAAGTGGACTAGATCAGTCAAAAAAATGTCAACCTAATTTTTTAGTTTACTGTAGTTTTTCAGTATTATGGTTCATCATTCAGCCTTAGTAACCTATTTTTTTCCCAAGCATAACATTTATTCACAAAAAATGGCAAAAAAAACGATTTTCATGTTTGGCATTGACTGCGTTAATTACCGGTAGTTTAATTCTAACAATTGTGTGAAAGCAGTTTTACACCTGAACCAACTCACCAAGCTATACCAACACAAGGGGGAAAAATAATATGATTTTCGCCCTAATTGTCGAAATGGTAGGAAATGAATAAAATGAAGATACAAAATAAAAGTTTTAGCAGTGCATGGGCAATAAGATACACTACATCAGATCAATTCTACTCCTACAAAAGCTGAGCGCATATCCTTCACTCCCATCTAGCATCCATGTGGGGCATTGGGTTTGAATTAAAAAAATATATATTATAACTTTTGCTTTTTTGACGTACTTAAAAATACCTGGCCCCGCCAAAAAAAACTAAAAAGCAAAAGGAAAAAATAGAATGTCCATACATACCTTTGAAGCGCGATTGAAAAAATTAATAGACTAAACAAGATTAACAATATATATATAATACAATTTTATATATATATATATATATATATATATATATATATATATATATATATATATATATATATATATATATATATATATATATATATATTATTTTGGAACTACCATATTTTCCAGACTAAAAGGCACACTTAAACCCCCCAAAATGACAGAAATTTGCAGTTTCCCCCTAAAATCTTGTGGCCTTGTAGGCCAGAAAAGGGGGTAAATTTAATTGGAAATGCATAATTTCACCGAAATGCTACCTAATATGGTTACCATTTCCGAAATAATCGATTTTAGCCGTGAAACAATATTCCATAACGATAGTTTCTGTTCTTTAAAATAAATTTCCATTACATTCCGACATTCCGTTTTTCAATCTCGCCTTAGCCATCCATTAGTTTTGATTTCATGTGCCTTAAAGTCCGCTGCGCCTTATATATGAACAAATATTTCACAGACTATTTTCGAAGGTGCGCCTTATAATATAGTCCAGATAATGCTAATGTCTATCTGTTAGAGGTTGAGTGATATGCTTTGGTCACGATTCGATTGTAATTTCTATTACGATTGTCGATAATTTTGGATCCTAAGAGTATTGTGTTTCGATATAATTGACAATTACTATTTAATTTACTTTACTAAAAAACAAGCACCAAGCAAAAACAGGGACCTAATATTATTTTGATTTCAATCTGAAAATCTTAAAACTTACTATAAAAATAATACAAAACTACTACTACAGTAATACTATAATACAAAAATACCACCACCCAAAAAAAAAATACAATTACAGTAATAATACAAAAATACCGCTAAAGAAATACTACTGAAATACTAAGCAATACTACTACGGAAATACTTTAAAAGTACTTCCTCAGAAATAAAACAAAAATACCACTATGGAAATACTACAAAAATACTACTGAAATACTAATTACTACTACTATGGAAATACTTCAAAAGTACCTCGACAGAAATACAACCAAAAATACGACTACCATAATACTATAATTCAAAAATACTGCTACAGAAATATTACAACAGAAATACTACTAATACTACTAAGTACAGCTACAGTAATATTGATAGAAAACAACAAAAACACAACTGTGAAAATTCTATAAAAATACTACAGAAATACTACCACAATTCTACTATAGAAATACTTACATACAGGATGTGACATCTCTATTATTCCAAAAATACAAAAGAAATACTGCAAAGACACTACTATGGAAATAATATAAAAATACTACTGAAAAACTCAAATTCAACTGATTAGGAAATACTTCAAAAATATTTCCATAGAAATACAACCAAAAATACCACTACCATTATAATATAGTATAAAAAAAACTACAGCAGAAATATTACAAAATACAGCTACAGTTATATCCTTAAAATACAAAATAAATACTGCAAAAACAATACAGTAAAAATACCATTAAAAATACTACAGAAATACTACCACAATACTACTATAGAAATACTTGACATCTCTCTTATTCTAAAAATACAAAATAAATACTACAAAAACACTACTATGGAAATAATATAAAGATACTACTGAAATACTACAATTCTACTGCTATGGAAATACTTCAAAAATACTTTGATAGAAATACAACCAAAACACCACTACCATAATAATGTAGTATAAAAAAACAACAACAGAAATATTATGAAATACAGCTACAGTAATATTCCAAAAATACAAAAGAAATACTGCAAAAATGCTCCTGTGGAAATTGTATTAAAAATACTAGGGAAACACTACCACAATACTACTATAGAAATACTTACATACAGGGTGTGACATCTCTCTTATTCTAAAAATACAAAATAAATACTACAAAAACACTACTATGGAAATAATATAAAAATACTACTGAAATACTACAATTCTACTGCTATGGAAATACTTCAAAAACACTTTGATAGAAATACAACCAAAATACCACTACCATAATAATATAGTATAAAAAAACAACAACAGAAATATTATGAAATACAGCTACAGTAATATTCCAAAAATACAAAAGAAATACTGCAAAAACGCTCCTGTGGAAATTGTTTAAAAAATACTAGAGAAACACCACCACAATACTACTATAGAAATACTTATGCACAGGATATCACAGCCCTAAAATAGATTCTGTTGAGAAACGTCGGTTTTAAAAATCGCTAAAAATAAAATTGTAGACACGCATCGATTTTTTTGTCCCACCCCCAGTATCTATCCCATAATACCTGATGATTTTTTGGGAAAGTATTTGATCAAGTCCTCCAATCCTGGAAGGCCCCTCATTCTGAAACTGGCCCCATTGTTAATTTTCTCCTTTTGCAGAGGAGCCATTGATGGAACTTTGCCTCACGCTGCAGTGAGGCGTCTTCAATCAATGAGAGCGCCGCCTTTGACAATCCCTTCATGTGTCTTGTTTGCCGCCGGAGCATGAAGACGGGGCTTGCCAAGGGCCCGCCGATCGGGCCCTCGGTAGTGGCCATGATGACGATGATGCCGATGATGCAACGGCATTGGAACTGCTCACATGGTTTCTGGTTTGCCCGCCCTCTTCCTACCCTTCCCACCTACAAAGACTCTCTTCGGTGACGGGTATTCTTGGGTGGATAATACGGATCACGTTGTTATTGCTTAAGAATACGCGTAGTCGAGGAGAGTCCGCTCTTCGACCCCCCACCCCAGCTTCACCCCACCCGCTCCAAAGCCGATCCAACCTCACCCCGACATCCCACCTGTAGAAGGGGAAGACCATTGGTTTGGGTGGCTCTTCTTTCAACTCCAAATCATTGCAATTTTTACGTTTTTTTTGTTTCGCTTTCCCTGACTCCATACATCGGTTTTTGTGTTGATGGGCAACATCTCGTCTGTTTAGGTTTCTGTGTTTGTCTGCTGAGCTGCTGTTTAGTGGTTCTGGGTCAGTTCCGACGTTAGCTTAGCCCAAAACTGGGAGAGCTTATCTACAGCTAGCTTACAAGCGAACAAGCGTGAGACTGGATAAAACCTTAGTTTTTTTTTTGAATGAATGAAAACTTTATTCGAACATCAAAATAAAAACATAACAAAAACAATAAATCAACAACAAAATAACGTTCACATTGTCACGGACAAGGGCAGGAAACAGAATTTAGAACCCACTCGCATAACATACTCACAATTTATTAGGGAGAGGAGGAATGCGCGCACACTCGTTCCGGTGAACGATGGTCGCAGAAGTAGATTGAAATCCAAACAAAAGAGTGGTAGAAATCAAACAAATCAGGCCAAAAATAAAACAGGATCAAACGCAGGCAATTTCACAGACTAGGCATTTCACAGAGTTTAACAGGAGTCTTTCAGAAGTTTCACAGACGCTCAGACAACTAACGGTTCAAAGGACCGCAGTTAAGTACTCCCAAGGAGCAATCAGTCAATGAGTCTCAGTCGGTGTCCATGGGCGGGGCCAAAGTAATTTAAAGCTGTGATTGAGTTATAATGTGCCATTTAAGCTAAATGTTGGGTGTTAGTTGTTCTTCTCCTATGTTTATTTTTTGGAGCTACATGATCTCTATTTTATTTAAACATGGAAATAAAACATTTGGATGGACAAGTCACAGGTAGTCTTTAACTTTCAATCTCCTAGCAATTTTAAGCTAATTTTTGGCTCTCTGTTTATCTCTTTCATGTCGAGTTTTTGAGCGAAATGTTCTCTATTTCATTCAGTGGCCTGCCTTGGAATCTACACTTGGGCCTTCACTCCTGTCTTAATTAGTGATGTGTTGTTCGTGAACAGACAAGACGTGGCCCCCACCCAGCCAAAATCTCTTTTAACACTTAAAGCCTGTCTTTTGTAACGAAATGTAGGTTAAACACGGCTGTATAGACAGAGACAATGAACAATGACAGGTGGATGATTATACAAAAATGTCAATGAAGAAGAATCTCTGCCCGACCTCAACATACCGACCTATCCTAAAATTCGGATCTGATCAGGGCAGGCTTGGACTCCGGCTTAAGAGCCTACTTCTTGGCTGAAAGTGGAGGACAAAAAACCTCTCCCAGCTTGCAAAAAGCTATTAAATCAAGAGTGTGTTCCCTTGTTTAACGGCTTTTGGCGTTTGATGGTTTACCATCTTCTAGCCAGTCATAGTTTTTGAAACCCGTGACCTTACTAAAATTCCTCTAGGGGCCTTTCGACGCCAACTCGGAATCTGATTGGCTAAACCAACAGCTTTCTCAAAGACTGAGATTATATGTCTCACGGCCTTGAGTATTTTTTGTGAAGGCCCCCAAGTAAATTTCTGAGCCTAGCAACAACCAATGGCTGAAATGTGATTGGCTTGATGCTTAAATCTGAAAGTACACATCTTAAAGCTGCTCGACCAGGGATAAGTAATGAAGGAAAGCTGACAATTTGGAATTGTTTAATAAGTATTGATGATATAATTAACATCACATGATGTTTTTTAGACCAATAGAGAAGGCCTTGCAGGCCCTCACCGCATATCTCTGATTTTATATAAGTATAAAACTGTTTTAAATGGAAATAAAACACAAGGATAGAATTGTTACAAGTTCTGATTGAGTTTTAACCGACAACCTTTCAAGCTTGTTTTTGTATCTCATTTTTTTCTCTTGCGCATCAAGTTTTTTAAGCTGTATGACCTTTAGTTTGTTAAAACATCGAAGATTAAACTGTAAGGAAATAAAACATTAGGATTGAATAGTTACAAGAAGTAATTGAGTTATTATCTGATTTTAAGTAAAATTTTGGATCTCATTTTTTTTCTTTCATGTCAATTTTTTGAGTTATATGATCTCTATTTCCTTAAAACTTTTATAATTGACCTGCTTTGCTAAATATGTAAAATTAAGCCGTTTTAAATGGAAATAAAACACTAAGGTGGAATAGACATAAGCTATTATTAAGTGGTTATCTGCTAGAGGTTTAGAGTTGTTGTAGAACCTCAATTAAAAAATGTAATGGAAAATAGTTAAACAATAAACTTGCCGTTATTTTTCCCTATAAGGCACCATTTGAAAATTGCCATATACAATATACTCATATTGCCAGATACAAATAAAAGGCAAATGAATGGTAGAAATTGTAACACTATTTTTTTCAATGCTCAAATCCGCATTTACCATACCACCAATTTTCCTTAAACTTTACTCCTTTTTATGGGACAATCAATAAAATATGCCATAGCTGTTTAACCTTGGCAAGGCCGAACTAAGCTTCAGACTAGTCTGGACTATTTTTATGCAAATTTACATTCAAACGCCATTTATCTCTCTAAGCTTTATGACACTCGCATTATAGTTTGTTTCTGCTGAGCTATGCAAAGGAACGCTCCAGACAAAATCTAGCGTGACTGTTCGACAACTCAATTCATGGGTGTGCAAACTACCGCCCGCGGGCCAGTTGTTGCCCATAAGGCTTTTTGATCCGTTCCGCAAAACGAAAATGGTCAAAATATCATGAAAATATTGCTAACAGTAAAGGAAGTACCAATAATAAAAAACATTTTTTTTTGTGCCAACATTGTCTCTGTTGTCCCTTTGTGTATTAACAACAAAAACACTGCAAAAATACTACATACAGTATTATTAAAAACTGACTATCAGAATATTTTGCTTTCATCCTCAAAAGAAAAAAAATATTATTGAAATGCTAAAAAAATACTACTACAGTAATACAATATAATACAGAAATTCTACGCGAAAGGTTCCCCTGTTTGAAACCGGGCGGAAACATTTGTTGGCCTGGAGCCTGGACAGGGATGGGCGCCACCGGGCTGTATTTGCCCAAGACACACCACAGGGAGTGGTGCCCCTTCGATCTTGGTGGTTAAGGGATATATATATATATATATATATATATATATATATATATATATATATATATATATATATATATATATATATATATATATATATATTATGGCTTTTTGGGTCAAAAAGCTTCCCAACCCCTGGGCTCTCGAACCTGCGGATCTCGTCTTGGCTCTTGGGATCACTAGTAGACCAGCATTTTCAGAGCGAAGGCTCCGAACCGGAACATAGGGGGAAATTAAATCTAAAAGATATGAGGGAGCAAGTCCATGCATGATTTTGTATACTACCAACAGAACCTTAAAATCACATATTAAGCTAACAGTGAGCCAATGCAGGTTAGCTGAAATCAGGGTAATGTGATCAAACTTTCTCGTCTAAGTTAAAAGCCTCGCTTCAGCATTTTGTATCAGCTCTTGATTTTGGACTTCGGGAGACCATAGAGTAGTGCATTACAGTAATCGAGACGGGAGGTAACAAACGCATGGATTACAATCTCTGCATAGGACTGAGACAGCATAGGACGAATTTTACCAATGTTGCTAAGATGGAACAAAGCTGTTCTAGTAATATTCTTAACGTGTGTTTGAAAGGACAGATCAGGGTCAAATATGACACCTACATTTTTAAATGAGTCACTCTGGGTGATCTTACATTTGTCAATGTTCTGAGCAGTTTTTGAGAACAAGTCACGGCATTTAGATGGACCGATAACTATTATTTCGGTCTTTTCAGAGTTAGGGCACAAGAAGTTGAGTGACATTCATTCTTTTATCTCAGTGAGGCAGGCCTCCAAATTTCCACAGTTTAGTGTGGGAGATTCCTCCATTGGAACATATAGTTGAGTGTCATCTGCTTGAGTGTCATTATACTTGCGAATAATATCACTTAATGGAAGCATGTAAATGCTGAAAAGAAGGGGGCCAAGTACTGAACCCTGCGGAACACCACAGTTAACACTAAAGGGCCGAGATGTCATTTCACCATATTTAACACAGTGCGTCCTATCGGAGATATACGAGATGCAAATGCTTTGTGTTTACTGATCGATTACTGATCGAGGGAAGACATTTTACGCCAAGAGAGCATTTTTCGGGACAACACCCGCCATCCCATACAGTCGGCCGCCCTTGATTTTATAGAGACGGCTTGGCCAGCTAAGCTTCAATTTAGCATGTACAATCCCTCCCCTTTTTATGCAAATTTGCGTTCAAACTCCATTCATCCCGCGAGCTTTATGACACTCTCGTTATGGTTTGTTTCTGCTGTGGCACGCAAAGAAACGCGGCCGCCGCAAACAAAATCTAGCGTGACTGTCGGACAGCTCAATTTATGCGTGTCGGGGCCCGGCCTTATACAATTACTTTTTGCTCAAATGGTGCAGAACCGGCAGCGGGACTGTCTGCGACTCGCAGCATGAGCATTTGCCCCCCCATGTCTGATAGCATATTCCGAATCTTAAGAGCCGTGTGAAATCCATTTCGAGACATAATAGGATCAGCGCCAGTCCCACGTTCCTGTCCTCATACGTGTCACGTCGCGTGATGACACGCTCGAGATTTCCTCATCACGCCGGGCCGGTGGAAATGATTTTTACACGCCTCTTTTGTCGAAAAATGTCAATCTGATTCGCTTTTCCGAAGCAATTTAATCAAAACGGAGTTATGCGGAAAACTAGACTAGTCGACAAAAAGTGTTCATTTAAAAAAAAAAATCAGAATCTAAGAATAAATAAATATAAATGTAGAAATAACGGATCTAAAAGAACATTGGATTTCTCAAAATATAACATTTTCAAATATTTAGAAGTTAACAAGCACACCATAATTGGTTTTCTGTTTCATTAAAAATAATACCATTTTAAAGAATATGACAATTTCTGATGGATTTTATGGGTAAGAAATGGTCAAAAAGCTGTAATATGTATAAATATATATATATATATATATATATATATATATATATATATATATATATATATATATATATATATATATATATATATATATATATATATATATATATATAGCCTAGTCTACAAAACATGTTAATTTTCTTTAAACCTGATCTTGAAAAATATATTAAAAAATGTATAATTAAAAAATTAAATTAAATTAATTCAAACATGACTTTCTAAACCAGGGGTGTCAAACAGGCAGCCCGTGGGTCGGATCAGGCCTGCTAAGGGATTGAATCCGGCGCGCGAGACAACGCTGAGGGAAGCGCAAGAGAAAATTGAGCTGAAGGTTGAAATATGTCCACTTGTAGTTGCCAAAGCTAGGTGCCTCTCACAAACGCTGTACTTGTATCTCTCTCTCTCTCTCTCTCTCTCTATCTCTCTCTCTCTCCCTTTTACTCTCATCATCTCTCTCTCTTTCACTCTCTCTTTTTCTCTTTCTCTCTCTCTGTCTTTTCACCTTTTTTACCCTCTCTTTTTTCCTTTTCTCTTTCATTTCGCTCTTTATCTCTCTCTCTCTCTCTCTCTATCTCACTTTACTCTTCTCTCTCTCTTTCTTCCCTTCTCTCTTTCTCTCTTTGTATTTCTCAGCAGATTTCTGTATCTCTCTTTTTTCCCCCTCTCTCACTATATCTCTTTTTATCTTGTTTGTTTCCCACATTCTCTCTCTCTCTGTTTTTTCTCTCTCTTTTTCTTTCTCTTTTATTTCTCTAATCTACTAGTCCGGTCCCTGAGAGAATTTGTTTGTTTTATCGTGTGGCCCTCAAGTTCAGATGAGGATGACACCCCTGTTCTAACCTATTACGAATTAACAAAACACACTATAATCTTTTTATCTTTCATTTTTTCAGATAAACAAATAGCTTCCTATTATGTTAGAATAAGACATATTTTTATGGATACAATGGTGGGAAATGGATAATGTAGCCATTATGTGTACAAACACTACTTTCATGATGCTAACATGCATAACTAGCTCTAGTGTTTTCTAGCTGGTTATCATGCAACTAGTCAAGAAAAAAAACTAAGCTCGCAGTTATCTCCTTTGCTCATGACTCAGTGTTAGCTATCCGTGTGTTGTTTTAAATGCTAAATGTGTAAGAAGCGTCACAAAAAAGCAGAATAACAATTAGCTTGATAGCATTGGCATGATGTTATTTTGCTGAGTCACTCCGCTCACTTTGTTGTTGTTTTTTTCCCCTTGCAGATGGCATACAAGATTTAAGTAACATGGTTCCTTTATTAGAGGATATACAAATACTTTTTTATGTGATATACAAAATAAATGTTAAATTGTGATGGGTTTTCATCCTCATATTTGAAATATAGAACTCACTCACCTCGATGGAAACTGCTCTTAAGTATTTTTGTGGTTGCCCATTAAGGCTTTTATGAAGGAGTGTCGGTGCTAATAAATACTTGAGCCCTTGAATGCCTCATCAGTCAGTTTGTTTGGCAAAGTCTCAATTAAACGTCTAGCTTTATTTGTTTACTGGATGTAATTCAGAATTAATTGCCAGAGTTGATCAATTTTCTGTTGTTTGCTCTCATCGATTATATGATGTACATCTGCTGTGTATATTAAAGGGGTAGCGTGTACTATTTAGCATTGCATAGTAGCAAAAACATAAAATAAAATCATGGAACAAAAAACAATTCTTAGTGAAATAATGTGCAAAAAATATGCATTTTTTTACTATTCATCAGTCAAGAGATGTATATTTATTTTTAATGCTTCATGGTTTGTATTCTTCATTGTTTTCGGTTGAATGACACAATACAGGAACATATAGTGATTGGATGATACACACTATCCCTTTAAGGTTGTGCCTGCTTTTTATATTACTGTGCCAGAAGAAATGAAATTTGACTATTTATGAAAAACAATAAAAGCATTTTGATGAAAAAAAAACATTTGTCTTCTGAATTATTATTTCTTTACTCATAATCATATGTGTCACAATTGTAGTGAGTTTCACTGAATTTATTTAACTTATTATTATAATCTATCTTAATAATACAATAATAACCATTTGCGGGCCTAATTTGAGTTTTTTTCCATTAGTAAATTATTTTTAGATGCTTTATTAAACAAAACACATATTTCACAGAAATGTTGCGATAACAGTATAACTAAACTGTACAAACAAATCAAAATAACATTAAATAAAGTGCCTTTGCAAATAAGTTTCATAAAAATACTAAAATGTTTAAAACATATATTGGTTTTAATGACCATCTGGCTATAGGAAATATTTGTGAATTCTATTAGTGTATTTAAAAACACAATTATTTTTCTCCTTCAAAGAAATACATTTTAATTGTTATTGGAGCTTATGGAAAATGCATCTGTAATCTGTTAACAGAATTATTCAGTTCTGCAAAAAGTAATCTATTAGATGGTTTACACAGACAAAAATGTTTTTTTTTTGTTGCAAAATGTTGTAAATTATTAAATATTTATCCAGAATTTGAATATATGTCTTCATTTGTGTGAGTGTGTGAAACACAATCAAAACCAAATTTATTAAACAAATACACTTTTTTGATCATCAATATTTCCATTTAGATGAAATAAAATTAATGATATTGTTTATGTTTAACAGTTCTGTTTATTTTTTTAAGGATTTCTATCGGTTAAATTAAAAGTTTACTAATTAAAAAAAGGTCATCTGGAAGATTAGTTCATGATTTTGATAATTTGTTAATTCAAAGGAAATTGTAATACATTTTATTTCCATTGTCATTTAAAAAATAAAAACGTTTCAGTTGACTCCTTTTATCAGTGGCAAAAATAAAAATCCAAATTAATAAAATTAAAACACAAATTATTTTTCTGATTAAAAACACAGATAATAATGTTTGTATGAATGTTGTTGAATGTAACAAGTCAGAATTATAATAATAGGTTTAATTAAAAGCGTATTTTGAAAAATGTTCGAAAATGTTTATTTCATTACTTAAATTTTCAGAATAATTTGTCTTATCACAATTTTCACTTGTGATTTTTAATTTAAAAAAAAGTTCATTTAAGTGTTTATTCCAAAGGCAATATCATAGAAATAACATTGTAAAGATTCTCTACAATATTTGTCTTTCATCACACATATTCTTATGTTTTATCCAATTACAGTTTAATGCAACAAAAACACTTAGCAATGTCTGAAAAATATATATATTTATTTAATGGTATAAATAAAGGATACCAAAAATGAAGTAACGAAAAAAATATAAATAATTTCTAACAGCGACATTTAAGAATATTTTGCTTTACATATACCAGTTTTATATGTATGTTTATATTGTTTTCTTACCATGTTAATACTATATTGTTCCATTGTCATTACCATGTTGTGATTATTAGAGGCTAAATTAGGCTTAGTCAACCACATAACACCATGCCAGTTCGGTTTATTAAGAAATCAAATTCTCTTGAAAATCACAATGACCCATGATATATTCTCAGAACCAGTCCGTGGACAACTGAGGTGGTGTAGGAGGCTACCTGAACGCTACCAACAGCAAAGAGATAAGAAAGATAAAGAAATAGCTTTGAAAAGAAAATCACAAATGGTGACGGATTTTATGGGGAATAAACGGTTATTGTACAGTGTCTAAAATATATATACGAATTATTTTGAGTACAGACCTTGGATAACCTTGGTTTAAGATATATTGGACATTATGAAAAATTTTATGGGAAAAACGAAACAAATATTTTTTCTACATAGGCCTGAGTCCCCCCAAAATGGTCAGTTGGTCATAAACAGCCCCCAAGCTATAGTTTGAATCTCAATGTTTTAGCAAATATCCACTGCATCAATTGCATGTTTTACGACCATATTTTTCTAAAAAATCTAAAATTTTACAAGCTTTTTCTGATTGGAAGACAATTTAGCAGAGAGTTTTCATGACCTTTAATAATGATTTGGATGAGTGTTCAAATTTAGAATCTTGGGTGACGTAATATTTAACAATTAGTATAACTTGTCTTCCAGGCCAAGACAGGATTATGAATAATCAACCGTATTTTAGCATTTTAAAATTTCCCAATTATTATTTTTTTTTTGGGTTGCATTGTATCTTTACGTGTGAACTACAAAATGCGACCGGAAAATATTTAAAATAGTTGCAAAATCAAATTTAGCTTTTAGAAACAGGGACCTAATAAAGCATTTGCTTTCATTCTTAAAAGAAAACAATAGTACAGAAATACTACTAAAGTACTACTACAGAAATACTACAAAAATCTGTTTACAGAAATACTACAACAATACGACTTATATTGAAAACTAATTCAACTACAAAAAAATACCACAGACATACTACAAAATTACTATTACGGGGATATCCCAAAAATACTACTACAGAAATACGTCTAAAATCCGAGTACAGATATAGTACAAAAATACTACTAAAATACAACTACAGTATTACCACAAAAATACAATAGAAATACTACAAATATACTACTACGGAAATACTCAAATACGGAAATACCACAAAAATACTACTGTGGAAATATCCCTAAATTCCTACATCAGAAATACTTCAAAAATCCAAGTACAGACATACAACAAAAATACTACTAAAATAAAACAACAGTAATACCACGGAAATGCTACAGAAATACGACAGATATATTACTAAAATGCAACTACAGTAATATCACGATCATTTTACAGATATACTACAGACCGAATACTACGAAAATACTCAAAAAAATCAGACTACAAAAATACTACAAAAATACTATTTTTATATAACTACAGTAATACCCCAAATACTACAAAAATTCTACAAAGTACGACTAAGGAAATACTACAAAAATACGACAGTGAAACCACAATAATACTACAGAAATACTACAAAACTACTACTACAAAAAGACTCCAAAAATCCTACAGAAATACTACACAAATATGACTACAAAAATCTGACTACAAAAACACTACAATAATACCACTAGAATAATACTACAGCAAAACCATGAAAATACGATGGAAATACCCCAAAAATCCTTTATGGAAATTCTCCAAAAATCCGACTATTGAAATACAAAGAAAATACTATTAACATACAACGACAGAAATACCCCAAATACTACAGAAATACTACAAAATACTACAAAAATACAACTACAGTAATGCCATGATAATGCAAAAGAAATACTATAAAACTCCTACTTTGGACACAATCCATAAATCTGACTACAGAGATACTACAAAAATCCGACCCAAAAAAATACCACTAAAGTAGTTGTATACAGAGATACCACGAAAATACTGCAGAAAAACTACAAAAAAACAACTCAAATACGAATACAGTAATACTACAAAGGAAATATGTTCTTAAAACTGGGTTAAAACATCTTATTTTGCTTTAATTATGAGTAGTTCAAAACCAACTTGATGAAACTAATCTATTTGAAAACTAATATAAAAAGAAATATAGAGTAGATGTCCCAACCAGCACACAGGGTAGAACAATCACGTAATGTTTTCTCACAATTTTATTGAAAGAAAGAGGAAGGGCAGCGCCCGCAATCCGATGACACGGGAAGCAAGTCGCTCTCGCACTTGGCTTGTGATCCGAATACAGAAGTGGACCTTCCATAGCAAGCGATGGCGGTGTCAGGGACGGAAAAACAGGTCGGTAGCTGGGACTGGAAGAGCAAAAACTTGGTCGGTGTTGGAAACAAGTCGTAGGTCAGGACGGGAGTGTAGTCGGGATGAAAAATGGGTCGTAAGCCGGGACGGGAGAGCAGACGCGGTCGGGATCAAAACAGGTCGTAGCCGAAGACAAACGGGAGCAAAAACGGGACAGGCGGGAGTCAGGGTCGAAAAAGGCTTGCCTTGTATCAACAGAGGTTCGCAGACGGACTGACAACAGGGGATTGACAGGACTGGGTTTAACTAGGGACAGGGCGCCAATCAGAACCCGCAGCGGTTGTGATTCACATCGGTAATCATGACAGTAGATGTCTGCATGTATATTTATTCAGAAATGGAAAAAAAAAACGACCAGATTTCTTTGTAAATATTTGCCAAACCCTGATTTAGATGGTCAAGAACCATTTACTTTATTCTGAACCGTGTTATTTCTGAGAAACAAAGAGAGGGAGAAAAAAGTACCTTTGATATCACAAGCATGAATTTCAATAAACAAGTTTCTTCCTAATTACAGAGCGTCGCAGCGGGAAAAACTCTAATTCAGGCTCAGCGGGTAACGGGTCCGAGATGATTTTTATGGCTAACAATTTCTTCCGACGCAGACAATTATGGAAATAACAACCGAAAGGAAAAAAATTCATTTGCTAAAAAGACCCCACGGGGAAATTAATTAATACGAAAAAAAAAACACATTTCGAAATGTGTGCGGAGGCTTTTATGGCTACATCTGCATTACAAATAATATCTCCAAACAAAACGACGATTCTCCTTCGATTAAAGAAGGGAAAGAAATTGTGATCTTGTCATTTCTAAGCTGGAATTGTGAAAAGACTCATTTTTCACAATAAAAGTGCTCTGGGTAATCTGACCATGGGCTCATGCTAATTGACGTTAAGTGCTTTAAGTGCCGGTAATGTGAGTTTCAAACTCTAGACTACTCGACTAGAAAGGCACTCAGTCGACCTCCGCCAAGGCCCTGACCAAAGTGTATATATATATATATGTATATATATATATATATATATATATATATATATATATATATATATATATATATATATATATATATATATATATATATATATATATATTGTAGGGTAGCCTTTGTTTGCTATTACAGAGGTCAAACGCAGGGTTGGGTAGGGTTACTTTAACTTGATTACTTTCAATTACTTTTGGATTACTCCAATACCAAATATGCTAATAAAAGACAAAATAAACTAAATATGTGTAAAATTACTAAATTTTGTGCAGGCTTGGGGAGTAACGGAATACACGGAACGGCAAAAATGATGTTGGCAAGCTGTTTAGATTTATTTTCATTTTGTTTCTGTCGCATTTTATGTTAGTTTTGCCGGAGATCAAAGAGATCAAAGCCAGGAGAGAAAGCTTACCACGTGTTGTGAGTCATAATTTTAATTCATGTTTGGTTTCTTTTGTCTTTTATTAGCATATTTGGTATTGGAGTAATCCAAAAGTAATTGAAAGTAATCCAGTTAAAGTAACCCTACCCAACCCTGGTCAAACGTTTCCTGTCATCTTTCACCAGGTTTGCAAACACTGCAGGAGGGATCTTGGCCCAATCCTCCACAATGATCTGCTCTAGATCAGTGAGGTTTCTGGGCTGTCACTAAGAAACACAGTTTGAACTCCCTCCGAAGATTTTCGATTGGGTTAAAGTCTGGGTACTGGCTGGGCGATGCTAGAACCTTAATATACTTCTCACGGAGCCACTCCTTGGTTTTCCTGGCTGTGTGCTTTGGGTCATTGTCGTGTTGGAAGACCCAGCCACAACCCATCTTCAATGCTCTGACTGAGGGAAGGAGGTTGTTCCCCAAAATCTCTCAGTACACGGCCCCAGTCATCCTCTTTTTAATGCAGTGCACTAGTCCTATCCTACGTGCAGTAATCACCCCCAAAGCATCCCCATGCTCCACATTCGGGATGGTGTTTTTCAGATTGTACTCCTTATTCTTCTTCCTCCAAACACGCTTTGTGGAATTATTTGGTCTCATCTGACTACAAAACGTTCTCCTATGACTCCTCTGTATCACCCAACTAGTCAAATGCAAACTTAAGACGGGCCTTGACATGTGCTGGTTTAGGCAGGGGAACCTTTCGCCCCATGCATGATTTCAAATCATGACGTCTCAGTGTATTACCTACAGTAACCTTGGTCCCAGCTCTTTTCAGGTCATTGACCAACTCCTGTTGTGTAGATCCGGGCTGATTCCTCACCTCATCTTGCATGGCGCTCCACTCCCATTGAGATTGACCATCATGTTTAGCTTCTTCCTTTTTCTAATTATTGCCCCAACAGTGGACCTTTTTTCACTAAGCTGCTTGGCAATTGCTCCGTCACCCTTTCCAGCCTTATGGAGGTGTGATGTCTCTGGTGCCTTTGGGCAGCGCTTTAGTCTTCGCCATGTTACAAGTTAAAGTCTTACTGACTGTTTAGGGTGGACAAGACCTCAAACAGGTGCATCTGATTTAGGGTGATTCGTGGAGTGCAGGTGGACTTCTAATGGCGGACTAACAGGTCTTTCAGGGTCGGAATTCTAGATGACACACAGGTTTTCAATTACATTTTTGCAACTGTATCGCACAAATTAATTGTTAAAAAAAATCATGCATTGTGATTTGTGAATTTTTCTTTTTAGCTTATCTCTCCCACATTAGACATGCACCTATGATAAAAATTTCAGACCCCTCCTTGATTTCTAAGTGGGAGAAAAAGCAAAAAATCACAGTGTTCAACTACAGTGGAACCTCGGTTTTCGAACGCCTCTCAGTTCGAACAAATCGGTTCTCGACCAAAAATTTCGAGAAATTCTTGCTTTGCTTTTCGTTCAAAAAATCGGAGTTCGAACGCCCGTACGCTAGGGGCGATGCTGAGCGGCGTATGGGTGTAGATTGCCCCCAACCCTCGTGAAGAACTGTTGTCACGGCAACGCGCACTCCTTTTCTGTTTTCGTTTTTCAAAAGCGGTGAAGAGACTGTTTTAACCCCTAATTATGCCTCGGAAGAAGCTTGGTGCAAGCAGCAAAGTTGCTACAGGTGAAAAAAGAGGAGTAGTGCGTACAACTTTTGCATTTAAGAAAGAAATAATAGCAAAATATGAAGAAGGTGTGCGAGTTTCCCTTCTTTCAGGAATACAGCATGGCTTCTGCCGACCGGTAAGAAATCCTATTCATAATTCTTTTCTTTATCCTTTAACCGCTCACCACTTGTTGTGGAGACCCGGGTGCTAAATGATGTGTAAACGACCTGAATTTTAAATTTTTACCCGTTCTTGTTAGCGTAATCTTTCGTACGGAAGACAACGCTAACGGGAAAGTGAGATTAGCCTGGGTTAGCTTTACGTTAAATATTCAAGATAAACATTCAGGGTGTTGGAACGGATTAAAACAATTTTACATTACTTCTAATGGGAAAAAACAGCTTCGGTGATCGTACAACTCGGTTTTCGTACAAAGAAATGGAACAGATTATGGTCGAGAACCGAGGTTCCACTGTACTTATTTTCTTCACTGCTTATCTGGAAATGCTACATAAGGTAACAATTTTAATGGTGAAACAAGATTTTGGTGTGCTTACGTTCAATTAATTAAAAAAAAACACTTACTTTCTGAGTTTTTTTTTTTTTTTTTTTTCAAAAAAACGTTGCTCTTAGAATAATTTTTATGAAAACATATACTACATATATGAAAAATTGTTAATGAAAA
The DNA here is from genome assembly GCF_059441175.1 of Urocampus carinirostris. Lineage (NCBI taxonomy): Eukaryota > Metazoa > Chordata > Actinopteri > Syngnathiformes > Syngnathidae > Urocampus > Urocampus carinirostris. The sequence continues at coordinate 9,983,845 of NC_142366.1, read as the reverse complement.
TAATAAATATTATACACAGAAAGACAGACGCAGACACACACACACACACACACACACACACACACACACACACACACACACACACACTTATGCTCTGTATTTTTAGGACTATAAGGTGCACCTAAAGAACAAGAATTTACCAGGATTTCAAAAGTGTGCTTTATAATCCATTGACCCTATAGACTGGAAAATACTGACAATAAAATTGGAATTGCATCATTACAATAAAACGCTATAGCATGCAGCGACCATTTATGTTTAATATCCATGGAATATTTGTATTCAAAATACTAACTCTTAAAGTTGCTTAAATGTTTTGCGACCTATAGTACAATGTGCCTTATATATGAAAACTATATCACCAACAACTATTTATTTTAAAGGTAGTCCATAAATGATATGAAATTATGTTTTGTGCATTGCACATCTGATCCAGTATTTTTTTCTGTTAAAAATAGAAAATATTTGAGATAAGAACTGATAACACTCTAGTGTTTTTTATTTTTAATCTTCAGCTATATAATGCCCTAATACAGGCGTGTCAAACAGGTGGCCCGGGGGCCGGATCAGGCCTGCTACGGGATTGAATCCGGCCCGTGAGAAAACGCTGGAGGAAGCGCACGAGAAAAACGAGATGCAGGTTGAAATATGTCCACTTGATGTTGCCAAAGCCAGGTGCCTCTTACAAAGATGCTATAGTTGTATTTCTCTCTTTCCCTCTCTCTCTCTCTCTCTCTCTCTCTCTCTCTCTCTCTCTCTTCCTCTCTCCCTTTTTCTCTCACACTCTATGTCTCTCTCTTTCACTATCTCTGTCTCTCTTTTTCTCTTTCTTTGTTCCTCTCTTTTCCTGTGTCTTTTTACCTTCCCTTGCTCTCCCTTTTCTCTCTTTCTCTCTCTCTCTTCCTTCCCCCCTTCTCTCTTTATCTCCTCGTTTCTATCCTTCCCTATTTCCCTCTCTCTCTTTCAATTTCTCTTTGGATTTCTTTCTTTCCCTCTCTGTCTTTCCCCCTCTCTTTTTATCTCTTTTGTTTCTCATGCTCACTCTCTCTTTTTCTATCTCTCTCTCACTCTTTCTCCCTTTCGCTCTTTCCTTGTCCCTCACACTCTCTTTTTCTCTCCCTCCTTTTTTCTTATTTCTTTCTCTCTTTTTTTCTCTCTCCTCAATCTACTAGAAAATGTTTGTTCTATCGTGTGGCCCCCAAAGTAAAATACGTTTGACACCCCTACCCTGATTTATATGAATCCATGTTTTATGTCTGATCATAGTGAATGTGTTCCTCTTTGCTTAAAAATATAAACACATTTGAGATAAGAACTGATAAGACTCTAGTCTCTTTCCTTCCTGTTTAACTGTCAGTGATATCATGTCCTTTTGTCATTTTTGTACCCGTACTTGATCAGACTCGCTGGCTTTCAACGATTTTCCGGATTTTAATGTTTTTTTTGGGGGGGGTTACTACACCACCAATTTGGAACCTGTTCAAAGACAACAGCCTGTTATTATAATTCCAAAAGCACCAATTAATTGGACTGTCAAAATTTATGACTTTTTTTTCAAATTAAGTTTATCAAACGACAGATGCTTTTTCTTTCTTGTAATTTCCACTTTTCAAGCTGAAAGTAGAGTAGCTTTTCTACCATTGCTATTAGTTCTTACAGTAATTTTACCGTAAATGCGCTATTCCCATAGGAGAGTTGTGACTTTAAAGGTGGTGTATGTAACTTCAAAATATTATACTTGCTGACGCCACCTGTTGGCTGAAATCATCATTGCAATTCCCTTTAGTTGCGTGTGCAATTATGTGAAATTTTAGATGCGCTAGGATAAAATCTTCCTGGGGTTTGGGCTGGCATTTGGACTGTATTTGAAGCAGTCCTTTTCTTACTTTCACCATCTTCATCCTGGACTAAAAGAAAACAGCGACATGACAATATCAACAATCATTCAGATTTTCAGATTCAGATCTACTTTATTGTCATTCTAGTACACGTGTATACAGAACGAAATGTCAATACATCTGACCCGCACAGTTTCCTTGAATGTACAGATATAAATATAAATAAAATGTTGTATTGAGTTGGAGTATTGAGTACTAATAATATATACTAAATAATTATGGCTATGTGTAGTATTTTACAGTAGTGCAAAGAGTGCAAGAGGAGCAGCTAACCAGATGTGCAAAATGGGCAGTCAGGTAAACAAGTCAGGTAAACAGTAACAATAACACTGTGGTACAATAGTGCAGAGGAGAACAGATGTGCAAGGAGTGGCTAGCTATAAAGAACTGCCAGTAGTGCAAAAAGGTCAAACAGAACCAACACATGTACAGATTAGCAGCAGTTTAGATTTACTATGTGTTTGATTGACCATTTAACAGTCTAATGGCCAGGGGGACAAGACTATTGTGGAACCTGGTGGTTCTGCACCGCACACTGCAGTACCTCTTCCCAGAGGCTAGCAGAGTGAACAGTCCATGATGGGGGTGAGAGGGGTCCCTGATAATGTTCTTGACTTGGGATAGGCAGCGCTTCTGGACAATGTCCTGAATGGAGGGGAGAGAAGTCCCAATGATTTTCTCTGCTGTCCTCGTCACCCTCCTCATACTACCCCAGTCGGAAGTGCTGCAGCCTCCACACCACACAAAGATACAGCTGGTCAGGATACTCTCTATGGTGCCCCTGTAGAATGTGATGAGGAAGGGTGGGGGCAGGTGGGCTCTCCTCATCCTCCGCAGGAAGTACAGGCGCTGCTGTGCCCTCTTCACCAGTGATGCAGTGTTCACGGACCAGGTGAGTTTGTTTGTGATGTGCACCCCTAGGAACTTGATGCTGCTGACAACCTCCACAGCCTTGTTGTTGATGAGAAGTGGGGCATGGTTGGGCTGTTTTTTCCTGAAGTCGATAATGATCTCTTTAGTTTTGTCAACATTCAGGACCAGGCTGTTGTCCCTGCACCAGCCCACCAACTGCTCCACCTCCTCTCTGTAGGCCAGGTCGTTGTCGTCCCTGATAAGGCCCACCACTGTTGTGTCGTCCGCAAACTTCACGATGTGGTTTTTGGCTGACCTAGGGATGCAGTCGTGTGTCATCAAGCTGAACAGCAAGGGGCTCAGTACACAGCCTTGGGGGGAGCCCGTGAGGGTGATGACATCGGAGATGTTCTGACCAATCCGCACTGACTGGGGTCTGTCAGTGAGGAAGTCCAGCAGCCAGTTCCGCAGGGGGGTGTTGAAACCCAGGAGTCTCATTTTGTCTACCAGGTGTTGTGGGATGATGGTGTTGAATGCTGAACTGAAGTCCAGGAACAGCATCTGCACATGGGTGTTCTTCTCCTCTAGGTGTGTCAGGCTCAGGTGAAGCGCAGAGGAGATGGCATCCCCACTGGAGCGGTTTGTCCGGTAGGCAAACTGAAAGGGGTCGAGTGAGGAGGGGACACTGGAGGTGATGTGCTCTTTAACCAGTCTCTCAAAGCACTTCATTATGATGGGAGTCAGTGCAACGGGCCGGTAATCGTTCAATGATAAGATCTGGGGGTTCTTTGGCACTGGGATGATGGTGGCAATCTTGAAGCATGATGGTACCGTGGCTTGGTCTAGTGAGGTGTTGAAAATGTCTGTTAGTACACAAGCCAGCTGATCGGCGCACTCCCTAAGGACCCACCCTGGAATGTTGTCCGGGGCTGGAGCCTTCCGTGTGTTAACCCTTCTCAGGGTCTTCCTCACGTCAGTTGAGTCCAGGAGGAGTGCTCTTTCGTCCTGATGTGGAACCGCTTTCGCTGCACGGGTACCATTTTGTGCCTCGAACCTCCCAAAGAAGTTGTTGAGGTCATTCAGAAAGTCCATGCTAGTGTCCTGCAATGGGGCGGTGGTTGGCTCGTATCTGGTGATGCCTTTCCACATATCCCTGGTGTTGGTAAATCATCATTCGTTGCTGTAAATCCCACAAAGACAGGTAAGCTAACATTGCAGTGAAGCTATCAACTTTCATGTTGATTGCGTTTTTATTTTAAGGGAGAAAATATTAGACCCTATGAATATGTCTGTTATGGTTTGACCCAAATGCAGGGAGCAACAAACTACGGCACAGTGCTCAAATATGATGGTATTTAATAACAAAAGCATAAACAAAGTAACAAACAAATGAACAAATGAACAACTAACAAAACATTCTGAAGCAGAAAACAAAAACCAAATCTCACAAAAAAGGATGAAACTGGGAAAACAGTGCGGCGGTGATCTGGATGGTAAACATTGTTTTTTGTTTTCGAGTTCGGACGGTTTTGTTTATTGTTCATTGTCAATTTGATTGCTACACTGATGTTAATGTTTGTGTTATTAAATACCATGTATTTTAGCACACTGCCATAGTTCCTGCTCCCCTGCATTTGGGTTCTCACAAATCACAATCTAATGACTTGACCCCAACTATGTCGCTATTAAAACAATGTAACTGTGAGTAATATATTTAGTGGAGCTAAGAAGTGCTACATGCTAACATAAAATGCTAATCGCTGAAATGCTATCACTCATTAAGGACAGGTTGGGGTTTGTGGTAATGGTGTCATTTTTTAGCTCAGGAGGTAGAGCGCTCGTCTTGGGATCAAGGGATCCCAGTTCGAATCCCGGCTCGTCCGTGTTACATGTCGAAGTGTCCTTAGGTAAGACACCGAACCCCTAATACCCCCAATAAGCAGGTTAGCGTCTTACATGGCTGCGATACAAGGCCGCTATTGGGAAATGTGGAGCACATTGTAAAGTGCTTTGGGAAGTCTTCATTGACTTGAAAAGCGCTATATAAATGCAGATCATTTCAATTCATTTCATTTGACATATTTTGAAAAATAAGGATGGCACATGACCCTTATCCAATGACGAAGATGACAATTTTAATATGTTAAACTAACTATGGGCAAACTAAGTGCTTACACTATAAAGGACAGAGGAGAGATTTAATTTATACGCATTACTTTTTCCCAATCATTTCAAAGGCACTATTTTTACTGTAACGCGGGTGCCTGCCCCTCAGATCATAAAAGCTTAAAGACAGATTTATGACATTTATTCCCAAAAGCAAGAAATACAGATCTACTTAATACAATTGGGAGCAGAAAATGCTTGGTTACAGTTTGTAGTCTATCACCCCAAAAAACAAAACTGTTTTTCAAAGTTGTGTTAGCATTTCAACTTTCAATTCATGGTCTTGAAACAGATTTTTTGCCGCATTTATATTAATTTATTGGCAACCAGTTAAGGGTTTTAAGATTGTTAAATCTGCTTATGCTCCTATTAGACGAGAGTGGGAGAGAGAGGAAGGTATTGTCATCTATGGATAGTTGAAAGCTTCGAATAGAAGTTATTGGGGTTGAGAATTGGATTACCTGAAGGCCAAAGCTGCGTCTGAATTAGTTCAAAATTTTGAGTGTCATTTTAACACAAGTGTTTTCTGTATATGACGCATGAGGATTTGAGATTGGGAGAGTTGCTTCCATCCCCAAGCACATTGGAAGAAAAGACATTTGTACACATTGCAACCAATTGCGTATGATTTTTTGATTTACAGCCAAATAATAGAATCTCAAATTTGGGAGCCCGAGAACCCCATCTGTTTAGGTTCTCTGCAGTAATTGTTTGAGTTTTGTCCCAAATAAAAGGCATTATCCGTCCATCTAACTTCCTAAAGAGGGCTTGAGTAAGAGAAATCGTGAGAAACTGGAAAAGATAGAGTAATTTAGGGAGAATATTCATTGTGAGAGCAAGGCAAGGCAAGTTTATTTAGCACAGTTCATACACAAGGCAATTCAAAGTGCTTTACAGAAATGGCAAAGTCAAGTCAAGTCATTTTTATTTGTATAGCCCTTAATCACAAAGAGTCTCAAAGGGCTTCACAGGTTATTACACAGGCTATATTTTCAGACTATTATTACACCATCCCCTGATCTGGAGCAAAGAGACAGGTTAAAAACACACAATAACTGTTAAAACATAGAAGAAAATACATTGAAAACTTAAAATGTGGTTTTTAAAATGCATTAAAACCACAGATAAAACATAATAAAATCAATGAATTAAAATAAAATAAGTGAAGAGTGCAGATAGAACCCTTTCAGTTGTATGCACAGTTGAACAGAGCTGTAGTTAAATTATTTCTAGCAATCAGTGAAAGCTTTATTTTCGCCCAGCACTCCAGATCATCTTTAGTTCGGTTCATTAGAAGAACGTAATTTGCCTGAAATAGAGATCCAATTTATCTGTGACATTTATGCAGAGAAAATTAAAATGTTTATCTAATATTTCAAATGAAAAGTTTTCCAAGGCGATGTTTTTGCGGCATTACTAAGTAGCATAAGCGTATTCTTATTGAAATTCCATCTGTAGCCTGATGGTCAATCAAATTTTGCTAGTGCTGTTAGAATGACAGGCAGGGATATGGGAAGGTCTGGAACATACACAACATATCGTCTGCATATAACAACACTTTGTGTTAAAAATAATACCTAACTATTACCCTAATCCGAGTTTGTGAATGCAGTGAGATCGCGAGAGGCTCAGACACCAGAGCAAGCAGTCGCGGACTCAAAGGACACTTTTGACGTGCAGGGAAAAGTACCGTATTTTCCGCACTATGAGGCGCACCTAAAAGCCTTTATTTTTTTCAAAAGCTGACCATGCGCCTTATAATACAGTGCGCCTTATTTTTGGATCAATTTTAAAATTGCAAAGTTTTCCAACTAACTTGCAGCCGCCGACTAGATTTTCCCCCGAACGCGGTGTATGCTGGGATTTATTTACCAGCGTTTCATTGGCTAATCAATGTGTCAATCATCATTTGAATCGATCACTATTGGCTAAAGTTATTCGGAGGTCAAGGGGCGGATCCTTTTTATCATTTACAGGCTGGCATTGGCTTGGACGGCAAAACAAAGCCTGCAATTGGCCGAAAAAGATGTGTCAATCATCAGTTGAATCGATCACTATTGGCTAAAGTTATTCGGAGGTCAAGGGGCGGATCCTTTTTATCATTTACAGGCTGGCATTGGCTTAAACGGCAAAACAAAGCCTGCAATTGGCCGAAAAAGATGAATGCGTATAGCACGTGGCTGACGGCATACAAAAAGCATTTTTTTACTATTTTGTATTTGTAAATATTTTATTCTCCTGGATTTACTAAACTCACAGATATAAGAGGACCACGGCTGCACAATATTATGAACACAACGACTTCGGTGAGCTACTCCGGCTATATATATTATCCCTGTATCTTGTTTCAGACTGAACTTGATGTTTCTGTGATAAGCGGTGCAGATAATGGATGGAATGGGGTGTCTATTTTTAAATTAAACTCAATTTCAAGTGTTTATTGTCAGATGCACAGTAAAGTTGCGAGCGAAAAAGAAAATAGATACTAAGGAATGGTTGGCATTTCTTAAATCCTAAGACTTTAACCTTCCGAATGATGGAACGATGCATTTGAGTGACATCGTACGGACACCGCATCCGCACGTGTTCTCGACACGTCTTTGCATCTTTGCAAGCTTTCGGAATGTTAAGGGGGTAATAAATTGGACTGAACTATCTGACTGTTTTGTCGACGTTCCCATTGTAGCGCCTTATAATCCGGTGCGTCTTATGTATGTAAAAAATAGGACCAAGAACTATTTTTTCGGGGTGCGCCCTAAAACCCGGTGCGCCTTATAGTGCGGAAAATACGGTAATTAGAATAGGTAGCGTCAGTCCTAATTGAAGCTTGGGGGAGTATAGCAACTGAAACCATTATGTGAATATAGGGTTAAATCCAATTTTTTCAAAACATAAAAAAGATACTTCCACTCTACTCGATCGAAACTTTTTGCTACATCGAGTGAAATCGGCGCCTGAGAGGTTTCAGTTTCCAGTGGGTAGTACAAGATAATGATGAAATGTCATGAGTGAAAGAAAGAATGTCTACCTCTCATAAATACTGTCTGGTCAGGGGAGATAACTGAGGGAAGACTGGATTCAAGACGCATTGTCAGAACTTTTGCTAAGAAAATCACAATCTATGTTTTAATAAGCTAATCAGGCAATATGACGCTCATCTTTCTTAAAAATGAGGCAAATGGTGGCTTGTGCCAGCTATTGTAGAATAGTGCCCTTGATAAATGAATTGCTAAATTTTTAAACCATCGTGTTTTGCAGTTTTAGGGAAGAATCTTTTTTTTAAATAAAATAATGTTGAATAGCCATCAGGTCCTGGGCTACGTCCTGAATTGAGGGGCAGAAAGTTCTTCAACTGTAATGGGTCTTTCTGAATTGTCAGCTGTGCCCCAGTCAATTTGAGGAATAGAGAGTTCACTAAAACAGTCATGCAATTTCCGCATGTCAATCATACCTTCTGAAGAGCAGAGGGAATGATGGAAGTCTTTGAAAGCAGTGTTAATATTTACTGGAGCTAAAGAGGATACAGAAGCTGTACGAATTTCCTGTATGTGATTGGATGTTAAACCCTTACGAAGGTTATGTGCCAGCAGTTTAAGTAAATGCTCCGAGATCTGACATATAATTTGGCGATCTGACCGGCAAGGAGGAAGTCTAATTTTGATTGTGTTAATAATCGTTCCTTATTCATATTAAGGGGTTTGTGATGTGGCATAAATATTATCCAGGTGCCCCACACAACGTTGTAATGCATCTAAACATTCAAAAGAGTGATTAGCCCTGAATCCTAATTGCATAGATTAACAGTATGGATCCTGATTAGTCCTGTGGCAGGGTTCTACTTGCCTGTGATTTTAATCTCTGCTTTCTAAAGTTATAAATCTTGGAATCTTTTCCATTGTACTTCAAACATGGACTCAATCTTTTTGTTTGCATACCGGTCCAGGAACTTTGCTACGAAGGACGCGTGCCACCAGCCTTTGCTCATTTCCCCGCAGAATGTCTCCGGTTGCTGGTTTTGCACTTATTAAAAATAAATACGATTTCAAAATTGCCATCGTCTGCGTCGCCAGCTCTTTTCCTCATGCGAGAGCTGTTAAGTGTCTTAATGGATGACTTTCATTTTTACCTCAGACGTTTATTAAGTCCTCGCCTATGGAACACAATCTGGTCAGCGTATTCAATATCTTAATTTAACAATTTTGTATGCATTGCTCAATTGGTCGGTGAGCTAATCTTGTAAAACTGTCTTCTTGAAGTCAAATTTAATGTAGAATGATACGGGAATGAAAATGAGATCTTTTGTCATCAGTTTACAAATATACTATTGGATTTCTTTGATATCAATTATACTGTCAGATGGCAGCAATGATCGAGCGTGTCTCAATCTTGTATCAGGTAAAAAAAAAACACAGAAAACCCGTCAGTACCGAGGTCTTGTTCCTCAACTCCACTACAAAGCAAACAACGGAGTTTAGATTTTCATTATTAAGTAAGAACTGTTTTTATTGTAAATGATAACGACACAGCGAATATTGTTTATAACAAAATCAGATGTGGCATTAAAGGATTACCATTAAAAAGAGAAATAAGATTGAAAAAAAATGTTAGCATAAACAGGCAAAAATATTTACAGAGTAGACTGGCCTAAATTGTAAGTGCAACTACAGCAGACATTTAGCAGCAATATTTACCAAAACAAATTGGATATCAAATGTGAATACTTGTTTTTCAAAACAGAGGCAAGATAAATATGTTATTACAGTATTTTGTGCTTGTTTAGTGTGGTGATGGCCCTGAAGGAGATACCGTCACTGAGCAAAGACTACAACCTTCTTTTCAAGGGATCTATAGCATCTGCAGGGAGCACGGCAGCGCAGCTCTGAGGTCATGAGATCGAACTTTCCTGTGTGGAGTTTGCATGTTCTCACCATGCTTGCGTGGGTTTCCTGCGGGCACTCCGGTTTCCTCCCACATTCCAAAAACATGCATTTCCGGTTAATTGGCCGGTTCAAATTTTCCCTAAGTGTGAATGAGCGAGTGAGTTCTACCTGCAATTGGCTGGCAACCAGTTCAGGGTGTCCCCTGCCCACTGGCGGGAGATGGCTGGGATGGGCTCCAGCCCCCCCGCGACCCTAATGAGGATAAGCGGTGTAACTGATGAGATGATATATATATATATATATATATATATATATATATATATATATATATATATATATATATATATATATATATATATATATATATATATATATATATATATATATATATATATATATATATACGGATGCAAACGTGCGTGGACATCAAGGACAATGTAGTAGGGGAGGGCTATTATATATATATATATATATATATATATATATATATATATATATATATATATATATATATATATATATATATATATATATATATATATATATATATACACCCCGCGACCCTACTGAGGATAAGCGGTGCAGCTAATGAGATGAGATGATATATATATATATATATATATATATATATATATATATATATATATATATATATATATATATATATATATATATTATATATATATATTCTTTATTTTTTTCTCTCTTTTAAGACTCAATATTATTTAATCCTTATAGTGTAACACATTGTTTACTTGTGTACATTACTGCCCTCATCTGGGATTTTTTACAAATCACTTAGGACTTGTAATACAAAGTACGGGTATATTGTAAGTCTATGCTTCTAGCAAATGCATGTATTAGGTTGCCATTTCTCATGTAAACGATTTATTCCGATTGTTTCAATCACTGCCCAGGGAACAAAAGGCAGTTCTCTGATTGATTTGCGCGAAAACACACTTATAAGGGGATACCACGATTCCGCAAGGTTACGTATTTTACTTGTAAACTTATTGAGAAAACAGTATGTGATGCACCGAGGACACGGAAGGCGATCATAACAAAGGAATACTCTAAATTTGCATTTAAAAGCTCAAACCTGTGCTTCGATAAATCATGCCCTGTCGATTAATCTCTTTTAGAGATATGGATTTATTTCCTGATGTTGATTTTCTTCTTCATCGACCCAACCGATTCTAACTGGCAATGAAAAAAATATAATCTAGCAGACACTTTGACGATTACATCTTACCCGGGTTCATTCGTGGAGTGGCGACAATAGCGCAGTGACCTTTGCCAGCTGAGGACCGAGCACTTAAAAGTGGGGGATGCCGAGTAAAGACCTTGAATGACTCCTGGCTGCTGCTCTTGCTAATAGCTTTTCAAATCGCCTAATAACAGTGATCTTTAGTGCAATTAAATCACTCATTTCCCCCCTCACGGCCTTCAACCCCATCACAGTGCATGTCTTGTTTTTTGCATTCATCGCATGGACGGCTGAAAATAGAAAAAAAACGGAAAAGGCGGTGGAGACTGATTATGTTCAGTGAGAATGGAGGATATTTGTGGAGAGTTGATACAAGGAGTAATGGTTTTTCTGCCAGGGAACACTTTTTAAGTTTACAAAACGGCAATCTAAAGCACTTGTAGTAAATTTAAATACAGACGCTGCCCTACTCACGAACGAGATACGTTCTGATTGATCGTTCGTCAGTTGTATTTGTTCGTAAGTTGCTTCAGTGCTATGTATATATTTATATAATTATGTTACAGGTTAATATAAGTATGTTTAATGCTTGTATAAGTAACCTGGAGAGGTATTGTTTTTGTACTAAAACATTTAATAAAATAATATGCTCTAAAAAGATAAATACAGTTGAGTTTAACTTACTTTTGGAAGATGAGCTTCAAGAGTTAGGCGACTCCCTCCTCCGTGATAGAAAGTGGCCGAAAAAAAGCGATGCAACCAGTTTCTCAACCGCATCAAACTTCCATATTCCACTTTCATACCAAGTGAAACAGCTCGCCTCTCCTTTACACTTTACACCAACTATATTGAATGGATGCACGAGATATTAAACAAAAAGAATGTCAAAGTTCTTAGTACGCTGGAGATACAGTATAGTATGTTTAAACATAAAACAAAATCTTACAGCAATGACATCCCGAAAAATATGTTTGTATCTACCTTTATTCGTAACTCGAATGTTTGTAAGTAGGGGAGCGTCGGTAATGTATCTCAATATATTTTTCTCAATAAGAGCAATAATGTATCAAGCTGAAGGTGTTTGCGCTGTTTTTTATACCAGTGTTCCTCAATTTGTGGTACGGTACCCAAAAGTTGGTCGTGGACCTTTTTTCAGAGGGTCTCAGGCCTTTGCATTGGCAAAATATCCTGACAAGAAAATCAAAACTGAGGATCAATTACACTCCTTAACCATAGTATAAATCGATACTACTACGGATCAGTACCAAAATCGCCAGTATTGCCCACCTTTAGTAGAAGGTCTCCTAGTACAGTGGTTGAAAAACACCAGCTAAAAAAAAGGAAAAAAACATTGTATATATTATTGGGACGGGCGACGTCGGAGTAACTCAAAATGGCATAAATCATAACACTGACTCATAACGCCTTTGATGTTTTGCAAACTTAATCTTGCCATGTTTCAATCTCATTCAGCCGCCGGCCCACACAAATCATCGAAGGGGGGCGGCCGGTAGCATGTAAAAGCAATATCAGGCCAATTCCTTGCGAAAGATATTCACTTTATCCGATCTTATGAATACATATTTGATAAAAAACGGCTATACAGCCAAATAAAGATCAATTACCGTAGTGTTACGATATAAAGGTTTGTAAACTATGCAACGCTTTGCTAATGTTCGATGATTTTATCAAGTGTGCAATGTGAGGAAAAAAAGTACATTTAGAATCCACAGACCCGTGAGTTATAAAAATGTGATGACATCCAGGAAACACGGTAAATGTCATTAGCGAGGAAACGAACATCCTTGCAAACGTAAGCACATTTATGTTGGGAGGTGGCGCAGACGGTTTTATTTACATGTCAGATTTTCCTCACAAACAGCACATGTTTTCATTTTTGCTCTTTAAGTGAGATTATAATGACATTTTAAACTAGATAAAAACCTAATAAGGAAAACATAGGACATGGTTCGGCTACCTCAAATGTTGAAAGAGCCATATTGGACCAAAAAAAAAAACAAATATGTCTGGAGCTAAACGGAAGAAGTGCTGTTTTTATCTATATTAGCTAAATTAGCCCACTATCAAAATGACTAATTTTATTGCCGTGAAACCAGTGGAAAATAATGCACAGTGTGACTACTCTATTTAAGGATATCTCATCAAGTTTAACATCATTACAATATTAATGAATTGCTGTATGTTCAATTTGTTTGATAAAATCAAATAAATGCAATCGAGATATCCAAATTTTGACGTCAATTTCATTTTAAGGATGAAATAAAACAAACAAAACCTTAATTGGGCGACAGAAATAGTGCAATCAAACGTAGCATGCATTTATAAAAATCAAACAGTGGCCTTTGAAGTTAAAGTAAATAAAATCCCATCACTGCAGTTTAAGTTTTATTTCTGTGAAATGTCAAACAAGTGAGAACATGGGTTAAACCCAGCAACAGCCTCTTCTCTCTCTTTTGATACTAAAAGCAACCATGGTATGGCCAAAGCCAAAAAACACAAATCATATCCCCAAGTGTCATTTAAAATATATACTGACAAAAATCACTAATCACTAAATAAAAATGGCTACTTTTTTACTTAAAAAGAGCTTTTGACAGCATTGTGTTTTTACCCGTTTAATGAGAGTTCTGTGTTGAAAGGAACACATTGCTAAATTGTGTCTCTGCTGCTTGAAATGGGGTGGAGCTTGCGCTCCGCTGGGCTCAAACAGGAGAGACGAAAGAGAGGATAAAAACGAAGGAGAAGATTTCCCACTCGTCTCATCGTAACACCAGGAGTTGAAATATAATTTTTATTCTACACATTGTGACAGCATTGGAAATTGTTGGTTTATGTCATGTTTGTCCTCCTTCAATATCATATTGAAAGAAAAATAGATTTCCCTCCATTTTATTCAACCTGTAAATATTTTGGGAAAAGTACCAGGGAGCCACTGTAGCGCTTAAGAGTTGCATGCGGCTCTTGTTACCGACCCCGGCTCTAGAACACTGGTTCTCTACTGGTCTGACTTGAGGACCCACTGTTCAACCCTAATGGCAAGCTGCGTCCCAAATTAAGAAAACAGTTCCACTTCTCAAAAGTATCCAATGAAAGGAATGTGCACTTTATATCAGATATAGTAAAACACATTCCTTTTTTTGAAAAAAAATAAAATAAATAAATAAATAAAAATAAATAAAATAAAAATAAAAAGTTTACCTGCAAAACAACTTTAAGAACTTTGTATACACGAACATAAGCCTACGTCACAAAAAAGTGATCCCCTTAAATTGCTTTAAAAAGCCGCATACTAAAACAAATTCGTAATATTATTAAAGTGTGTTGCTAATCACTAATTATGTAGTTAATAAAGATGATTTTATTTGTAAAATGCTAAAAAATAGACCATTTTTAATCTATTTATTGTACCTTCCAGCAGCGCTTTAATGGCAGACAATTATACACAATTTTCGTATCTTTCAATCATTTCCTTCTTCAATGATCGTTGTTGTCACTGTGCTCTCCTTCCCCTTAGAACCTATTAAGGGCAGAAAAAGGAAACAAAACCAACAAAATCACAATAAAATGAGACGTTTTCCCTCTTAAATGCACTGATTGCCTAAACGATGTAGAAGGGGTTCAAGCAGAGCAATATCGTTATCTACTGTTAAGGAGTGTAATTGACCTGCTACTTTTTCCTCTTCCTGGTATTATTTTGCTGAGGACAAACTTGTGACCCACTAAAAACAGTCCCTTATGCACAAGTTGAGAAACACTGCTCTAGAACTGGGGTGGCTAAACTCTGGTTAAGGGGCCGGTCACACAGACATTTACGGCTGAATCACGGCCAGAAATTTCTGCCTTTGAGGCGGACGCTATTGGACGCATTGAGTTCGCCATTCAGACGAGATACAGCGGTGCTCAACACGAGGTCGGAAATTCGCGCGCGGGTGGCAGCGCGAAAGAGTTTTGCGCTGCTCAGTTCTTCAGGGCGCGGGCACACAGCCTTTCACGAGCGTATTGAGGCTGAACCACGACTCGAAATTTCTGGCCGTGAAACAGATGCTGTTGGGCGCTGTTGGACGTTTTGACACCGCCATATAGACGAGATAGAGCAGTGCTTTACTCGCGGTCGGAAATTTTCACGGGGTTGGCCGCGTTCAAAACTTTTGAGCTGCTCAAAAGTTTGAGCACGTGTTAAACCGCGTGCCGCACACGTGGTCAACACGAAGTAATGACGCGGAAATGACGCGGAACGACGTGCTCTGGCCGCGGCCAGGGCGTGGTTACACATGGGTAGGAAAATTTCAGCGGGTAATCGTGGGTGGAGCATGGTAATAGCATGTTCTGCGCCTGTATCGCGGTGTTATTACGTAAAATTAGCGTGTTACTCGTGTGACAGTCAAACGCCTTTCTCCGCGTATATACAGCGCGATTTGCCGAGGACACGTCATTTGTGCTCGTGACGTCAAGGGGGTGAACATGGATCCCCGTCAGCGTAGTTTCTCTTCTTTTCGAATAAATCTTTCGGTGCATTCGCAGCAAGGCTTTAATTCTGGGACCTTAGCTTGGCCTTTTGGTTGAGAGTAGGAGTCCCGGCTCCTAAGCTTTGTAGCGTATTATGAACTGATCGATAATGGATAATGAATAAAGAAGATAGAACGATCACCCTTAAGACCCCCCAACCCCCCCACCCACCCCCCGTCAGCGTAGTGATCTCGTCTTAATACATTTTTATTCATAGGCATTTCTTTTCAAGATAATAAAATAAAAATGATGCCATAGCTTGAAATCTTGATCTTCACGGGATTGTGTCTTGAGCGGTTATGATTGCTTACAGCCCGGTGCCGAGATTTGCTTCCCCTTGCTAATGCAACCCCCTTTACCTCGTTTTATCTCACTTTTGGGGAATGTAATGGCGAACATATAACTAAAACCACATCGTCTTGCATTTGTTGGAAATGTAATACAACTTAATCCACTCCGTCTTTGTTTTTGTTGTGAACGTAATCGAACAGTAATGCACACCGTATATAAAATCCCCCCCGCCCCCTCGTGTGAACGCGCATTCTGCTGCGCTTCCAACGAAAGCGATCGTACTCTATATAAAACGCTTATTAAAACTACAAAGCGAGCTAATTATAACAATTGGGAGATCCTAGTCTATATAACGCGTTTATATAAACAATAAAGTGCGATCGTATTCTACAAAATGCGTCTGTTGACGTGGATGAAAAAGTCACGCGAGGGGGTGGGGCTTTGTGGGTGTTGCGTAGGAGTCGGATTTTGGCACAACACCGGCTCGGGAGCTTTTAGACCCGTGGTCCACACGAGAAAATGACGCAGAAATGACGCGATGAGGAAGCGGAACAGTCGCCTGCGTCTGTTTTGCGGGCATACCACCGATGAACAGCGGGTTAGCCAATTTTGCGCATTTTCCATCCCGGGCAACCACGGGCAAAAAACAAACGCAAAATTTTAGCCGTGATTCAGCCGCAAACGGCTGTGTGACCGGCCCCTAAGGATCATTGCAATATGTGAGGAAAAAAAATATTGTAGGCCCAGCTCTATTTTTCAGACATTTGAAAGAAATATTTTTTGCATTTTTTGCATATTCTATTCATGGGAAAAAAAATATGACCCAAAAAATGTAAATACGTCTTTCTAGAACAGCATCGACAACATGCATTCATGAATAAACAAATAAGTGTTAGTACATGTTACTATTCTTTTTCTGTCTATAAATAAATAGTATAATCAAATGTGCTTGAAATGCTCGAAATTAAAACCATTTTTTAAAGTATCACATTGGATATTATACATTCAAAAACTAAAAATACAAAATGGCTTGTTCAAATGTTCGTTTTAATATTTTCGCCCAATAACTTGATAAATAAAATAGATACTTTAAAAAAAATGTTGTATTTTCTGTATTGCCGTAACTGCATTTCTGTACCTTTTGTTTTGAGTAAAATAACAGCGGGATTGGATTTCCTCAATGTTTTCTGATTGATTAATGGTAATCAGAAAATATACCTGCTGCGGGTGCGTTAAAAGTGGCGACACCCAGTGGACAGACTTACAATTGTAGGTCGTTGCGGCGTATTTTTCTCTTACAATTCTCTGAGCATTGTCTCGCGAGCCACTTAGAATAATGTGGCCATGAGTTTCACACATCTGTTTTATATATTAAAATTGTTTCATTCTGTTGCAAATCTCGTCTTTTTTTGATAATAAATCACTAAAGCACAAGCCAATTAAAGCTTTTACTACAGCCCGAGACGAATTTCTTAGCTTGGTTTTCTTCTTCTTCATGGAATACTCGTCACATCTCCAATCAACTTTGTTCTCTCTTCCTGCGCCTGAGTAAAAACGAAACCTCGGGTCTTCAGATCTCTCTTCTGCAGTGATCAAGAGCCGCCTTGGTAAACGGGGGCCCTCCACCGAGTGCTGCGGCGCACTTAAATGGAACACCCGGCTGCAGTGAAAGGCTAATCATGTCATCCGGGCTAACCGCTTCGGTAAAGACACACAAGATCAAGAAGTTTCGTTTAGGTTATTTATGGCACACTGTAGGAAGTCCATCCATTTGCTTATCCTCACTAGGGTCGCGGGGACTGTAGGGAGTAAGGTGGGTAAATACAAAGGAAGATATGAATAATAAAAATGAAAAATGTGGTTCTGATTTGACATTAAAGGATGACAGACTTTTCATCCTCTAAGACAGGGGTGGCAAACATGCGGCTCTCGAGCTGCATGCGGCTCTTGGCCAATAAGAATGCGGCTGTTTGCCTCATCATATATTCTATATACTGTGGCTCTTTGCCATGTTTCATGTTTAGTTTTTTTCCCCTCTTAAAACACACTTGAATCCATCAGAGTTAATAACAAATAATAAATAATATTTTGAAATTAATTTGGCAGATTTGTTGTTTTTATGCTGCTCCGGACACATAACTGACTGCCAATCATCTGCGTAGGTTACATCATTTGAGATGAGAGTGGAATAAGGAAGCTTTATGCGGTTGAGAAAATGGTCGGATCGCTTTTTTTCTGCCGCTTTCTACCACCAAGGAGGAAGTAGTAACTCTTGAAGCCCATCTTCCAAAAGTCAAACTTCACTTTTTTTATATTTTTAGAACATATTATCTAATAAAATGTTTATTTTTCAGTGCAAAACAATACAAGTTACTTATACAAGCCTTATACATACTTATACCATACAGCCTCTGCTACTGAGTAGGAAACTGACAGAGATGGGCGTTAGCTCACACCTTGTAGAATGGATTACGTACTACCTGACAGGCAGACCCCAGTATGTGAAACAGGGGGGCTGTACATCTGACACTGTGATTAGCAGCACAGGATCTCCGCAGGGGACCGTGCTCTCTCCGTTCCTATTCACTCTGTATACATCGGTCTTTCAGTACAACTTTGAGTCCTGCCACGAGCAAAAGTTTGCTGATGACACTGCGATCGTGGGATGTATCAGAAGTGGGCAGGAGGAGGAGTACAGGAAACTGATTTAGGACTTTGTCCAATGGACCAACGCAAACCACCTGCACCTGAACAGCACAAAGACCAGGGAGATGGTGGTGGACTTCAGAAGAACTAAAACTCACCCGGTTCCTGTAACCATCAAAGGAGAAGGTGTAGAATTTGTCCACACCTACAAATACCTGTGTGTGCAGCTGGACAACAAACTGGACTGGACTGCCAACACAGAAGCTCTGTGTAGGAAAGGGCAAAGCCGACTTTACTTCCTCAGAAGGCTGGCCTCCTTCAACATCTGCAAAAAGCTCCTGAAAATATTCTATGAGACAGTTGTGGCAAGCGCCCTCTTCTATGCGGCAGCGTGTTGGGGAGGCAGCGTCAAGAAGAAGGATGCCTCTCGTCTCAATAAACTGGCGAGGAAAGTTGTGGGCACAGACCTCGACAGCCTGACAACAGTAGCTGAGAGACGCGTACTGAAAAAGCTGCGGTCAATCATAGACAATTCATCACATCCACTACACAGCATTATATGCAGACAGAAGAGCATCTTCAGCGACAGACTGCTGTCACTGTCTTGTACCACGGACAGACTGAAGAGATCTTTTCTTCCTCATGCCATGAGGCTCTTTAACTCCACCTGGCGGAGTAAAGCCCACATTAAACCACACCCCCTACATTGCATATTACCATACTTTTATTGCAGTGTGTATTTTATGTAGCACTATTTAAATACTCTATACAACACGCTACAGTGGGTATTAGCATGTCACATTGGGTATTTGTATATTGTATTCCTTTTGCCTTATTATTGTATTGTTCTCAGCGAAGGGATGCTGCTGGAATTTCCCTGCGGGGATGAATAAAGTATCTATCTATCTATCTATCTATCTATCTATCTATCTATCTATCTATCTATCTATCTATCTATCTATCTATCTATCTATCTATCTATCTATCTATCTATCTATCTATCTATCTATCTATCTATCTATCTATCTATCTATCTATCTATCTATCTATCTATCTATCTATCTATCTATCTATCATAAACCTTAAACATGCATTCTATAGATATATAGCACTGAAGCAACTTACGAACAAATTCAACTTACGGATGATTGTCCGGAACGTATCACTAAATAAAAAAAAAGAGATATAAAGGACAGAAATAATAATACAAAGGTTATAGCTGATAACCTCTTCCAAGCATTACTACATATGCAGCGATATGTTTTAATACTGCGAAAATCCCTCCCTTGGGCTCCAAATTAGCCTAAAACATAGAAATAATACAATTCTAACTCACTCTCTCGGGCTCCTAAAAAAGAGTTTGACACAAAATGAGAAACAAATGTAACTCGCTCTGTTAAGTTTTAGGCGTAATAGACCCATGTAGGGGAAACAGTAATTAGAGACTGAGGTGCTCAAAAAGAGGATGGTATTTATTAACAAAATGAGGTACAAAGTAACAAACAAAACGTCCTAGCAAAGCTTGACATAGTTCAAACCAGAAACAAAGACAGAAACTGGGAATGGAAATAGCAAGGAACGTTGTAAAAAACACAAGTGGGCACTAATCTTTTATCAAAATCTCTAGATGACAAACCCGATAAAAAAACACATCTGGCAAGGCAATGAAATGAAAAGCACTTGATGAAATGTGCTGTCCAAAATATCCTAAAAAGCAGGGGTTGGGAACCTATGGCTCTAAAAAATGTAAGAAAGTTTGCATCTTGAGGGTTTTGTGCGGTCCTCTCCTTGGTCTGCAAGCTCATTATATATTGATGTGTTCTCTCCTAATTTGGAATGTCAACTAAACCATTATCTTATCATTTGGTCTTGCTTAGAATGCCAAGGTTGTTTGTTATTTTGACTGCTACTGTGCACTATTGTTCGTTTATTTAACTATTATGCACCCTGTTCTTTGATTTTCCACACCCTTTAGAGCTAATCTGTTTTGGGCATCTTGAGGGATTTTGTGCGGCCCACTCTTTGTTTTTAAAACTCATAATTTATTAATGTCTTCTCTCCTAATTTGGAGTGTCTATAAACCATCATCTTATCATTTGGTCCTTTGAGCCGGTTTTCAGTTGCCTATTCACAGGGGTATTTTGGATTTTTAATTATTTCTTATCTTGGCGACGAACAAAAAAAATAACACCAGTTTAAGTTCAAGGGCACTTTTAAAACAAAATGGCTTCCATTCAAATTAGAGCTGCTGATTTGTATGTTGCCCACACACATTATAATAGCCGGGATTTGTATGTGTGACAGCGTTTTAATTGCTGGAGTTAACAAGGTGAGCTCTCTCCACCACCTTTACGCAGAACAAATCATAGGAGGGGTGTTTGAATTTGATCCTCTCGGTACAACGTCCTCCCTCCCGTCCACGTGGGCAACGTGACAGGGAAAATCGATGCAGTAACAACGGCGCGCTACAAACTCCAAAGCGTTTAACGCTTAAATGATGTCCCGAAGCTCAGCAAATGACTTGATCAGGGTGAGGCGACCTCGTTCCGGGAGGAATAATGATGACAGAAAATAGAAAGATGGATCAATAAGACCGTTGTTTAAAATAATAGTGACGGGATCGGCTTTTTGAAATACCCTGGATTTATGTCAGCTTTAATCAAGTGGATTGGAGCTGCTAATTCTAAGTTCCTCTATTTCGTCAGTGTTTCTCAACTGGCAGGTCGAGACCCAAAAGTGGGTTGCAAACCGGTTTCTAGTGGGTCGTGGGCCTTTGCCTTGGTGAAATAATGATAAGAAGAAAACACGAAGGGTCAATCAAAATTCTTAACAGGAGATGGCAATAATACCCTTCTTGCTATCTTCTACCCGTTCAGTTAATCGGTGTGTTGGATAGGGAGCCGATCTCGTTTAACTGAGATTTTTTGGGTTTCATTTCCTTTTTCTGCCCATAATAATGGGTCCCAAGAATATTAGTAATAAGCGGGAGGAAAAGTGCAAAGCAGTGACAACATCGATTGCGAAAATTATGTACCATTGAAGCGCCACTGGAAGGTACAGAAAACGATATATTTTTAGCATTTACTAATATATTAATCCTTATTAACTAGATGTATATATATATTAATGTTTAGGTACATAATTGATTATTCTATTAGTGTGTTTCTTATATGCGATGAAGCCTTATATGTGAGTATACTTGTAGCCGTTTTGCTTTTCCTGCTCATTTTGTCTTAAAAAAAAAAAAGAAAATGTATTCTACTATCTCTAGTTTAAACTGCGCAATCCTAGCTTTGGATAAATTCAAGAAGTGGAAGTATTTTTCTTGATTTGGGTCACAGCTCATCATTAGAGTGGAATATTCGGTCCTAAAGTAAGACTAGTTAAAAACCATTGGCTAAGGATGCATTAGCCATTTACTAGTGGTATTTATCCCCCACCATTAGACAATATCACTTTGTCATCTCCACCTTAGAACGGATTAATGTCCTATCATGGGAGTCTCTATATAAGGCCCTGCTTGATTTTTTTCTTCCTGTTAAGTCAATCAGTGTGTTTGAGAGGGACCACATCTCATTTTATTGTAAATTTGTAGGTTTTATTTCCTTGTCCGAGCCGTTAGATGTGGGGAGGGATGAATATAGTATCCATGTTACCTGCGGTGTTCCGAAGGGTTCAGTGCTTGTCCCCCTTCTTTTCAGTATTTACATGCTTCCATTAGGTGATATTATTCGCAAGTACAATATCAGCTTCCACTGCTACGCAGACGACACTCAACTATATCTTCCGTTGGAGGAATCTCACACACTAAACTGTGGAAATTTGGAGGCCTGCCTCATTGAGATAAAAGAGTGGATGTCACTCAATTTCTTGCATCTTAACTCTGAAAAGAAGTGTTCTGCTGGTTCGAGAGCGTTCTCCATCCGGGCACCGGTGCTGTGGAATGCTCTTCCCCCTGAGATCCGATCTGCAACCTCAGTGGAAATGTTTAAATCTAAACTTAAAACTCACTTCTACTCCATAGCATATGAATAACCTACTCTTCTCGTCGGCTGAAAAAATAGTCTGTGTAATATAGTGTAATAATCTGTGAAGCCCTTTGAGACTCTTCGTGATTTAGGGCTATACAAATAAAAATGACTTGACTTGACTTGACTTGACTTATGATAGGTCCCAAGAAAGTCAGTGATAACGGGTAGGAATTTGGAAACAGTAACAACAAAGATTGAGTCGAAGAAGGAAACGATTGCGAATGATAAAAATGGTGTACGTGTCAATTTAAGCGCTGCTGTAAGATTCAGTAAATGGTTTGAAAGTGTTATATTTGTAGCTTTTTATCAGTAAATTGACTTTATTTACCACATAATTAAGTAATCATCAATGTATTAAATAGACATATCTCATTTTTTTTTCGTTTTTTTTCCGCCTGAATAGAATGTGCAATTTTTTTTTTTTTTTTAAATGCCAAATAATAGCAAAGGGCCTACATATATTGGCGAGGTATCAGAGTCAAGACGGTATCATTAGATCCAAAACAAATAGAATCAATGTTTGATTTCCTTTGGGCCTTTTGCAATTTTTTTCGATAAATCTAACTTTACCCACCCCAATTCTATAGCAGTGTTACTCAACTGGTGGGTCGGGAGTCATAATGGGTCAGGAACGAATTTCAGTGGGTCACTGGCTTTTTGTTGGCAAAATAATGCCAAGAAGAAGAAAAAAATTGTTGGGTCAACTACACTCCATAAAAGTAGATGGCGATAATGCCCTGCTTGATCTCCTCTTCCTCATTCCGTCAAGTGGTGCGTTTGAGAGGGACTACATCTCATTTTACTGTGATTGTTTTGGGTTTTATTTTTTTTCAATAATGATGGGTCCGAGAAAAATTAGGGATTTTTCGGTTATTTTGTTTTTTGAAAAAAAAAAGAAAAAAAAGTGAATATATTCTAACGCTGCTTTAAACTACATTATCCTCTCATTCGAGAGGTGTTTTTTTTCCTTGATTTGGGTTGTAGCTTGTCATTAGGGTGGAATGATTGGTCCTGAAGTCAGACCGCTCAAGAACCAGTGATTTAGGTCACTTTTATTTTTCTTCTTGTGGCGCATTCCGGTGAATTGACGCCGTGTGTCTGTTTGACTTAAATTGCTTTGACCTAGAATGATTTTTAGACAAAAAAAGTTGCCTTCGTGTCTGCATTATTTCCTGTTGACATTTGATAAGTGCAATAGCCGCTAGCCATGGGAGACGGATTTGCAGCCAATAATGTGTTTGTATCTGCCAAGGGGATTTTATGTTACCTGAACTGAGATTTTCCTATGTACCAGGAAAGAAAAGCGGTGTTGTGCTCCGTTTAATGGTGCAGTAATTGTAATAATCAATTCATCTGATAATTTCTTTGTTTCGAATAATGTATAGTAGACCCCCGTGTCACGGTTGCCCATTGCCCTCACTTGGGCCCGCCGTTTGGCGCCAGCTGCTGCTCATTGCCTGATTGGCTTCCCTCCTATTTAAACAAATTGCTCTCATTCACTCCTTGTCAGTCCGTCAACAAACCTCTGCACCTGCAAGACTTGTATTTTGTCTTTGTTCAGTATACTGCTTGTGTATCCAGTATCTGGTATCGATCCCGTCTGTCTCATCCTGTCCTGTATCTTGCTCCAGTCTCCAGTATCTGGTATTGATCACGTCTGTTGCGTCCTGTTCGGTATCTTGCTCGCGTATCCAGTATCCGGTATCAATCCCGTCTGTCTTCCCCTGTCCGGTATCCTGCCCATGTAACCAGTATCCGCTATCTATCCCCTCTAATAAATTATCTAACTATCTAAATTTGAATTTCCCTGCGGGGGTGAATAAAGTATCTATCTATCTATCTATCTATCTATCTATCTATCTATCTATCTATCTATCTATCTATCTATCTATCTATCTATCTATCTATCTATCTATCTATCTATCTATCTATCTATCTATCTATCTATCTATCTATCTATCTATCTATCTATCTATCTATCTATCTATCTATCTATCTATCTATCTATCTATCTATCTATCTATCTATCTATCTATCTATCTATCTATCTATCTATCAACTGTAATTTGCCAGGTATGATAAGATTATCGCAGACTCTAAGGCAGACTCATCAGCACACCACGGAGAAACATTGAAACATCAAGTGAATACAAGATATAAATACCTCATTCAAATATGCAGATAAACATAAAGTGCATTTATAACAACTTTAACAAATAACTAGATTTCTAAAGTAATGATGTGATTATTAAATAATAAATAGCAAGGCAACTAATGCAATAGTGACAACATATTCAGTGACACATTTAATAATCTAATAAAGTGATCATTTACACATCTCTCACGAGATTAAATTGATGTTTCCACTCAAAGAAGTAAGGTAAAAGACCAAACATTTTGGACTAGAAAATAATTCGCAACGGAAGTTACATATTTACAACAAGATCAAGAGGGAAGTGATAAATGAAAGAATTTCAATATACGCAGTGATATGTTTCAATTTGACAACATTTCCTAGGGCTTTGAACTGTTCTTGGAAGACACTTTGCCTTGATCAGTCCACGATGTCCATGTTGGTTTAAACGTTTCTCTGAACTTATCCTTCCCGGTCATCACACCGGGTCAATGTGTTCTGCCACAGCTTAGCTCTGATAAAGTACGTTATTCCAGGTGTCACCGATAATGAGTGGTGTCAGGCTGTGATTTACTTTTGGATGTGAGTGGGAAAAAAGTGAAGGATTCTTTGAACAAGAGAAGAAAGCCAACCCTGGAGAGGTGACCGATTGACGGTGGAGAGGAACAGCGGGGTGACATGTGACGAACGGCAAAAAGCGAAAAAGACGATTTATCGTATTGCCCTACTGTAGATTGCTATCAGAGAGGTAACCACACCTTGAAGGGAAGATATTTTCTGTAATCAGGGATCAGAAGTAATGGAATACATTCAAGGGTGTTGGGTAATTAGGATACCCCAAAAATGTATTTGGATTCTGTTACATTTACGGAAAAAAGACGTCCATCCATCCATCAATCCATTATCTGCACCGCTTATCCTCTGTAGGGTCACGGGGGTGCTGGAGTCCATACTAGCTATCTTCGGGCAGTGGGCAGGGGACACCCTGAACTGGTTGCCAGCCAGTTGCAGGGCACACAGGGACAGACAACTCACTCGCTCATTCACACCTAGTGACAATTTGGATCGGCCAATTAACTTGACATGCATGTTTTTGGAATGTGGGAGGAAACCGGAGTGCCCGGAGAAAACCCACAAAAGCACAGGGAGAACATGCAAACTCCTCACAGGAGGGTTCGATCTCATGACCTCAGAATTGTGAAAAGAATAAAAGGACATGGTTGACGCGAGCCATCGCAGTCTTAGAAAACGGGAACGGGGGAATAAATTTGATCGCAATAATGATATTATTGATCCATAAACCCCGTTAAAACAATGAATTTAGAGGACCGGGGAGTTTTTCCTTTGTTTCTTTCTTTTTTTCTGGCTTTTTTTCTGAATGTTTCCTTCTTTTTCTCTTCCTTTTGTTTCTTTTTTTCTCAGCTTTTCACTACTTTTTCATTTTAGTATTTTTTTCTGTTTTGCTCTCCCCCCCTTCCTTTAAGTCATTATGTGCACATTTTTACATATTATTTAGTCGTGTAGGGATTAAAGAAGCAAAAACAACCTAAAGAGCCATTCGGACCTGAAAGAGCTGGTTCTTTTTAGTGAGCCGAGGTGAAGAAGCCGGTTCTCGAAAAATTCTACTGGCTTTACTCAACTTCATTCGACTTTGACCTTCATTGGCTCAGGAGGTAGAGCGCTCGTCTTGGGATCAAGAGATCGCAGTTCGAATCCCGGCTCCTCCGTGTTACATGTCGAAGTGTCCTTGGGTAAGACACTGAACCCCTAATACCCCCAATATGCAGGTTAGCGCCTTACATGGCTGCACGGCCGCTATTGGGAAATGTGAAGCACAGTGTAAAGCGCTTTGGGAGGTCTTGACTTGAAAAGCGCTATATAAATGCAGATCATTTCATTTCATTTCATTTTCATTTCATTTTTCTTGTGCGCTGAGAATGTCGGGGCAGTGCGCAATTGCGCACACGCGCAGCTTAGAGGGAACATTTTTTGGGAGACAAAAAACAAAAAACGTATTTCTACATTTCGACACTCGAGGAGAATGATTCCAAAAATGTATTTATACATTATGGCACTGAATGAGTTAATAAACTGTACTGCGTTGTTATAATTTGATCGCTTTAGGACTACAAGCAACTTCCTCACCGTGGTTTCCTCACATTCTCTTTCAAAGTTACATTGTTCATTTATCTCAAACAAAATTTTGTAATTCTATTTACTGTATGTTTATTTTGTTTTTCTTACCAGATTTGGTTGTAGAGTAATTTAAAAGTAATCGAAAGCAATCAAGTGAAATTACTTCAATATTATGGTATTCGGATTACGTTACGATAACATTTTTGAACAGGTAACTACCGTAAATTATGGACTATAGAGCGCACCTGATTATAAGCCGCACCCACCGCATTTTAAAAGGAAAACCGATTTTGTTCATACACAAGCCGCACCTGTATATAAGCCGCATGCGCCCACATTAAAAAATGTAACACTACCACAAAATTAACCCAAACCCGACTTCAAGTCCCGCGATTGAAACTAAATGTCCTTCATTGAGGTCCACGGTCCAGAAATCACAGCCGGCAAAATGAACGGAAAATGATACCGTACTTCCAGACCTGCAGAGTCCGGGTCCCCTTGAAAGTAATCCAAGGAAAAAAGTGTACCGTATTTTCCGCACTTTAAGGCGCACCGTGTTATAAGGAGCACCTTCAATGAATGATATATTTTTAAACTTTTTCCATACATAAGGCGCACCCCATTAGAGGGCACTATAAGTGCATGCTGGTTTAAGATCAGGTAATTGTGCAATTTTGTAATTGTAATCCTGTGCAGTCCTTCGAGACATTTTTGTGATTAAGGGCGTCATAAATAAATGTGACTCAACTTGACTTGGCTACAGTAGAGGATGTAGTTACGTTATGCAACCATTAGATGGTGCCGCGCTAAAGGGAATGTCAACAAAACAGTCAGATAGGTCAGTCAAACTTTATTAATAGATAACAAACAAGCTTTCCACAACTCCATTCACTCCCAAAATGAATAAACAGCCGTTTTATTATTTTCTCTGAGGTAAAGCGTTTTCGTGACACATCTTTAACATCTTTGAACAACAGCAAGGCATAACATTTTACTTTTCCTCCATTTAGTCAACACACAAAAATATAGTGACACTCGTAATGTGCGAAAACAACAAGTGCAAAACAATAACAATAAAGCAATAACATAATAACTGTAAAATGTAAAACATAAACACACACCAAGTAGGACTACCTCTGAATTATTTAATGTTAAGTTCCCGTGCCAGCGCTGTTGCCTTCATTCGAATAGTTATTGTACTGACACTTCTACTTGCTGCTCTTTGTTCAACAACCCACTGTTCAAGTGTGTCCGCTAACTGTGGACATCTCGCTTTATTGCCACGGAAACTTTGTTTAGGCTTCCTTACTTGGCCATCGATTCATTAATGTTGAACTCTCTCGCTGCTGCTCTATTCCCTTGTTCTACTGCGTGACTGATCGCCTTGAGTTTAAACTCTGCGTTGTAAGCGTGGCTCTTAATAGGAGCCATTTTAGGGTCATTATACAAACGCACAAATAAAAGAGAATCGTTGTTTAATATTTCCCAGTATGCACAGCGCACTTCTTCTTCTACGCAAAAAATGGAGTCGGTGGCTGCTTACCGTAAGTTGCGAGACCTTGTAATTCAATATTGATCCATATATAAGGCGCACCGGATGATAAGGCGCATAGTCAGCTTTTAAAAAAAAAAATCAGATTTTATGTGCGCCTTATAGTGCGGAAAATACGGCATATTTCCAAAGGTAAGGGTGGGAAAAATATATCAGATGAACACATTTACTCACGCAACTCGTTTTTCTTTAACCAACTTTTTATCCCCCTCTTCACCTTTTTTTTGTCTGTCCCTCACCTTTAGCGGTCCCCACTAAACCCGTCACCCCGCGTTTGTTCCGCCCCTCCTTTTTAATTCACCCGTGCAAAACATATCAGAATAAGTGTCTAAAATAAATACAAATAAATACATTACAAAAATATACAGTTGCAAATACATATCATACATGGGTTACACATATTTACAAAAAAAGACGGTACACCGAGAGAGTTTTCAAAGCTTTAATAATAATAATATAACTTTCATCCCAAACGGTGCCTGTGACAGGGCAGTTAATGGTAGCAACACTCAAGCGTCGCTGGCGGCTCTTAGAAAAATTACATAAATTGGCCGCATCACTGAATAAGCCGCACGGTTGAAAGTTAGGGAAAAAAGTAGCGTCTTATAGTCCGGAATTTACGGTAGTTTATTTTATCGGATTACATCCAACCCTCCCTACCCTGCAAGTGACAAAAAGCAAAAAGCAAAAAAGACAATTTACCCTATTGCTCTAAAATAGGTTGCTATCAGAGAGGTTGCAACACTTTCAAGGGAAGATATTTTGTATAATGACAGCTGCTTGTTTTTGTACACTCTCCATAATGGCGGCTTTTGATCATCTGCCCATTTGTGTTTTTGATTGTCGTGCCGAGTGTTCCTCTGTGTGTTTGTGTGTCCTTTAACAATTTAGAGGTAATCATGCTACTGCTCGCTCCCAAGATTCTTGTGATCTTTACATAGTCGCCCGGTGACAACTAATTAAATCAAAATGTCATATGCGCCCAGTGTAACGCGGGGTGGTTGCAAGCGTGTACTTTTGATTGTAGGAAGACACCGACGGCCACGCCTCGGCATCATGCCGCTGGTAGGAAATCAAAACGTTTTGTTACCAGGGAAACTACTGTAATGTGAAGGTATCTTCTAGTATTAGCCATCAGATATGTGTTTCCTTCAGCTGCCACATCCTCAAGAGCAGTGGTTCTCAACTGGTCTGACTCGAGGACCCACAATTCTACTGTAATGACAAGCTGTGACACAATTCTAGAACCAAAATAATGTATCGAATCAAAGGATTGTGCAGTTTAAGGCAGAGCTAGTATAATGTAAAGACAATATTATATATTCACATTACTTCAAAAGCCTACATATGTATAAACAACCTTTTAGACATATATATATTCAAACTATATATAAAGTGTGCACCTGAAGACCCAGACTTGTTTAAATATGGCATTAATAAGAATGATAAACTGGTTAAAAGCTAAGAAAAATACATTTTGTTTTCATGTATTTTACCTCAAGGCAGCGCTTTAATGGCAGGCACTGGTACACCATTTTTGTATTTCGCAATCGATCGTTGGTTTCCACTTTCCTTTCCCCTCATCTCAAACTTTCTTGGGACCCATTTTTATGGATAGGAAGGGGAAATAAAACCAAGGAATTTACAGTAAATGTGATCCTTCTCAAACATGCCGCTTGATTAAACAGGAAGAAAAGATTGAAAAAGGCATTATCGCCATCTATTGTTAAGGAGATTAATTGACCCTCCATTTTTTTCTTCTTCTTAACTTTATTTTGCCATTGTATCCATTACCCATGAAACAGTTGAACTGGAGCTACAACTTGTGGGAAACTGCTACATGTGGGACATTTGTATATTAATCAGCGCAAAGACCTGGCCCAATCCAAGGATACCCGATGCTAGTGTTAGGCTAGTCAGCCAATATTGGCTGAACTACCAATAGAATGTATTTTTGTCTTTTAAGAATCTCGTGTTCTTTGTGGGAAATTCTCTAATTGTCCATACGATACGGTTTTTAGTGGGTTTTTTTTTCACTATGGGTTCCAAGATTTGCAGTAACACTAAAGGATAAAGCAAAACAATAACTATAAAAACGAAACTCAGGATTATCAAGAAATACAAAGAGGGCCAAGGAATATGACTGCAACTAATAGATGATTGGGATTATTATGAAAAATAAGGGGTCAAAGAAGGAAAGTCCTCAAAGAGCAAGGCAATCTTCTCAAATGGAAGTTTTCAAATCACTTTCCTTTCAATTCGCCTTGGCCGTCTTGTCTCCTTGTCTGCATCCACCCGCCTTTCCACTCAACCAGCTCAAATCTCCTCACACCAAAGTATGTTACACATAAGTACTACATTCTGTAGGTAGTACTGCTGTTTTATCAGGGATGCCAGGGGTTTGGAATGCCTTAGCTACACATTACCACAGGTTTCTATCACCCTGCTCAATCTCAATTTCACTTTGCAATCACAACCTCAGAAAGGATTCATGTCATCCTGGGGGGTCTTACTGTATAGTCCATATCTGACTCTATCTTCAGGACCTAAGTGACTGATATTCCCCGGAACTGATTTTCTTGATGATTTGCACAGAGCAGCCAAGGTTAAGGCTTGTGAGCGCAATATTTTTCCAGAGTAGCTTAGAAAGAATTCCTTGGTTGATTAAACCTGAACCTGAGGCAGACAGTGACTGATCGTATTTAAACCATTTTTGGGCGTTCGGGCACTGAAAAAAGGGTCAGTGTGCCTGAAGGTTTCGATGGAGCATAGCTGGGTACAAAAGATTCGCTTGCAGGGGCTCATTCAGTAGAGTCGTGTCTCGAACACCAAACTGTGACACTATTGAGCATTTGTCAAATCAGTCAAGGGAATAAAGGCCAACCCAGCCTGAGGACAGAAAACAGGAGGTGGATATTGTGCTCCATAGGTGGAATATTTTAAATCCGTTACTCCCCAAACATACAGGACCTATGCACCTGGAGCCTGAGACGAAAGGTGTTTAACCTAAGGGCAACTTCTCTCGAGACAAACACGGCAATGTTGTTCATGCAGTACACTGCCTCTGGACCTCTGCATTAGAAAGACCAAATACCGCCTACGCTATTGCAAAACACAACATCGGAAGAACTCTCTCCGGGTTTCAGAGGCAGCAGCTTTTTTGCTTTTCAAAAAACCGAGGCAATCCGTTGACGGTGTCAAAATCAGAGAAGGATCTGAATGTCATTTCAAAAATCCCTTTGTGAATACAGACCGAGGTTTGCTACCATTAACTGTTGTCAACCGACTGTATATTCTAATGCAGGCGTGTCCAAAATTTTCAGAATTCGAAACAAAAAAGCTGAAAATGTGTGAGGGCCGACTATTCATTTGAACAGCCTTTAATGAATTCTTCCTCCGTGAAAGGTTTGCAGTGGTTGGCAATCAGCGTCACGACCTTGTAGCTCACCTTTGTAGCATTTTCATTTGACTAGCATGGTCTCGCGAATAAGCGCTGCAGTGCTGTTAAAACAGCTTCCACCTTTTAGCAGCGTTCATTTCCAGTTAGCTTTAATAGGAAGCATGTTTTGTCTGGCAGTCCCTTTTGATATTATAATCTTTGAAAAATGTCCACAGCCTCTTGGTAAATTAGACAGATGCAGTTGTTTTGGAATTTGGTGAAAAAAAACCTCCTATTTGCACTTGTCCCGGAAGTGGAAGCCCTCACAGTCAACTTTCCTTTTTTATTTTATCTACAATTGCCCTGTCAGAAATGGAGTGGGCTAAAATCATCACAGAAAGAAAAAGACATGGTCTAAGAGCTGCTGCCATCATCTGATCAAGTGATGAATTGTTTTAATATACAACTTAATTTAAAACTGCTGTCAACATAACTGCCGGGCAACATATTCATTTTCTGACGGATGACGCAGCCCAGTAAAAATTTGATCACAGTTCATAACTGGAAACGGGCCCCACTTGATGTCCTAGGGACTGACTAAAGTCAAGTCATATATATTTGTACAGCCCGTAATCACAAAAAGTCTCAATGGGCTGCACAGACCACCATTACAACAATCCCTGGTCTAAAATAATAATAATAATAATAATAATATAACTGCATGAGGGCAAGGAAGGACTACAAAAAAACTCAGCATGATTAAGATTAAGAAACATGGTGTCAAGTAAGTTATTTGTTGTATGTTTCTTTCATTTCGTGCTGCCGCTGAGTTCATCATTTATTATGTTTTAACTGTCAGACACCTGCAAAGAAGGCATATGAGGTTGCCAGGGCTGTTCAAAAAATTTTCTTATTATTATTGTGCACAGTTACTTATTATTTCGGCTCACTGTTCATTATTTTGACTAACACACTATGGTTCGTTGTTATTATTATTATGAGCTATTCACATCATCGTGACTGTTGACCAATCTTGTTGTCATTCTTTAATTTCCACACTCCTTGGGACTGATCTGCATTTTGCAACCTTGAAGATATCATAAAAATAATATGTTCAATGTAGGGCTCAGGGTGGAGGTTTGAATTCCTTCTCTGAAGGCTTCCTGAAGAAATCCAGTGATGTCTTCTCTCCTGATTTTGAATGTCTATTTAAGTTTCAACTTGACATATGAACTGAACTGAAGAGACTTTTAAAAAGATAAATGAGAAACAATAGTTTTTAGTTACACTTACAGCAAATGCCTTACAGAGACAATCACAATGATCTGTTGATTAAATTACCTTTATTTAATTCAGAATCAAATTCAGTTGTTACCTCATCAGCCAGCAGGTAGGGATCATGGTTTCCCACCCAAATTTATTCCACATAGCCTCATATTGTCCCCAGCATAAATCATGAAGGAAGCAACACTCTAAATATATTTGCATTTTAGCTTTATATTATTGATTTTTCAGTTCATTGATATGGCTAAAGATTGATCAGGTCAGAAGGAAAATAGAGACACACAAATGAATAATGCCCATGTTTGATACTATCAAACTACATTTATTTATATGACAAGGAAGGATTGAATAGCACAAAAGAATAAAATGACATGGTTGAAACAACCCTCGCAGTCTTAGAAAACGGGAACGGGGGAGGAAATTTGATCGCAATAACAAAATTATTGATCCATAAACCCGGTTAAAACAACGGATTTAGAAGACCGGGGATTGCCAGAAAGGAATTATTATTTGCCCTTGCACCCAAAACAGTTAGTTGTGAAATATGTTTTTTTTTTTTCTTTACCTCGGGAACCAAAATGTATCTTGTTGAAAGAGTTTATTGAGAAGTATGGCGTACCGGAAGATGCCGACCTTCTGCTTTCAGGTCTGGGCCGCATGGAGTCTCGGCCTTCTGAAGAAGCAAAGCGTTCCGATAGAGCGACGCAAACCACCTGCACCTAAACACCACCAAGACCAGAGAGATGGTGGTGGACTTCAGGAGAACCAGAACTCACCCGGTTCCTGTAACCATCAAGGGAGAATGTGTAGAATTCGTCCAGACCTACAAATACCTGGGTGTGCAGCTGGACAACTAACTGGACTGGACTGCCAACACAGAAGCTCTATGTAGGAAAGGGCAAAGCCGACTTTACTTCCTCAGAAGGCTGGCCTCCTTCAACATCTGCAAAAAGCTCCTGAAAATATTCTATGAGACAGTAGTGGCAAGCGCACTCTTCTATGCGGCAGCGTGTTGGGGAGGCAGCGTCAAGAAGAAGGATGCCTCTCGTCTCAATAAACTGGCTAGGAAAGCGAGCTCTGTTGTGGGCAAAGAGCTGGACAGCCTAACAACAGTAGCTGAGAGACGAGCACTGAAAAAGCTGAGGTCAATCATGGACAATCCATCGCATCCACTACACAGCATTATCTCCAGACAGAAGAGCAGTTTCAGCGACAGACTACTGTCACTGTCTTGTACTACGGACAGACTGAAGAGATCTTTTCTTCCTCATGCCATGAGGCTCTTTAACTCCACCCGGCAGAGTAAAGGCCCACATTAAACCACTCCACCTACATTGGATATTACCGAATCTTACTGCAATATGTATTCTGTGTAGCACTATTCAGTTACTCTATATAACACGCTACGGTGGGCATTTGCACGTCACACTGGGTATTTGTATATTGTATTCTTTTGGCTTTTTTATTGTACTGTTCTCAGCTCAGGGATGCTGCTGGAAATGTGAATTTCCCTTAGGGGATGAATAAAGTATCTATCTATCTATCTATCTATCTATCTATCTATCTATCTATCTATCTATCTATCTATCTATCTATCTATCTATCTATCTATCTATCTATCTATCTATCTATCTATCTATCTATCTATCTATCTATCTATCTATCTATCTATCTATCTATCTATCTATCTATCTATCTATCTATCTATCTATCTATCTATCTATCTATCTATCTATCTATCGATCGATCGATCTATCTATCTATCTATCTATCTATCTATCTATCTATCTATCTATCTATCTATCTATCTATCTATCTATCTATCTATCTATCTATCTATCTATCTATCTATCTATCTATCTATCTATCTATCTATCTATCTATCTATCTATCTATCTATCTATCTATCTATCTATCTATCTATCTATCTATCTATCTATCTATCTATCTATCTATTTTAAACATTGGTAACAAAATAGAACATCGTAAGCATAACTTATATCTAATATAAGTGATGGGTGAATACAATTCTAAATTTGTATGTGAAAGCAAAATTAAAGTTCATTCATCTTTGCTGAGATGTGATTCGGGCTGGAACAGTGGAGTTAGTGGGTGGATGCAGTGGAGGGAAGGCACTGCGGATTAAAATAAGAACTGATTTTAAAACTTCCGTTAGAAGACTTCGAAGCTTTATTTGCCTACTTATTCTTAACAATTTTCCTAAAAGATGATTGGTTTCGGCCGTTTTTCTCAGCAAGGAAAATGGTACATGTGGCTTCTTTCTTGACAATTGCTCGCCTCGCCTCTACGGTTAGCATGTTTTTTGCTTCTAACATGAGCATCACCCTAAGCCTTGGGACTCATAGCAAAAAAAATATCGTATCAAAAATACAGTATTGTATCGCAGACTCACAAGGTCTTGACGATGCTCAAGAGGTATTGACCTGAACGACAGGATAGAAATACGTTGTGGGAGTATGGCCAATAGCACGTCTGCTTGAAGCCGTGACGCAAACCAATTACAGAACAGCATCTTATATGATGTCGACCAATAGGGGAAGGGCGTCTCAGACACAAATGAGACACGTCACATGCATGTAAATCACAAAACTTTGTAAATAAGGATGAATAGGGGAAATTCAGTTTGTTCTCTATTAGCATGAAAAAAACAACAACCCAGTAACTAGTAGTCTACCTTTTCCCAAGACAGCCTTTAGCAGCCCTGCCAATCTCCTTATTAATGTGGTCTTATTATCAAGCGCTATCAAGGTGTTGGCACGTTCTTCCTCCAACCTGAATGTGAAAGGTCAGTCCATTGATCAAGCGTGTAATTAGAGCCGGGAAGAAGGAGGTGCCCGAATCATCATCTCCAAATCCGTGCTGGTGCACTTTCTTACTGATCGATCAGTTTGCTGAAAAGAAATGGGCGCGGGAGTGGGATGCAGCAAAGAAGCGACTGAAATGCATGTTTTGCTGGTATCAGCAATAGAGTGACACCATCTTTTAATGTAGCAAAATGTCAACACACATGATGCCTTAGAAACAGAGATTTTGCATCAGAGTGTGAGTTTGTACTCACACAATATAAGAGTAAATGTTTTTAGGAGTGTGTAGCAGCGACACATATGCAGTGTTAAACACATGACTTTAAAAAGTGATTCATTATAGTTAGTACTTCTTCCAAAAGTTTATAGTAAAAGTAACTACTCACCAGGGAAAGTAACTATTCCTGTTACTTTAAAAAAAGTTGTATGTCAAAGAATTTTCTGAGCAGTATTCGAGTCAGTTGAATAGAGAAGAACGGACATACCTTGTGTCAAGACCAGAACAGAAACAGGACCCAATTGCATTACGTTACTCACATGTTTTATTAAGGGAAAGAGGAAGGGGTGCGCCTACAATCCGGCGTTCGCTAGGCGCAGGAAGCATGTCGCTCTCGTACTTAGTCTGTGATCCGAACACGGAAGTGAATCTTCCGTAGCGAGCGATGGCGGTGTCAAGGACGGAAAAACGGGTCAGAAACGGGTCGTAAGCCGGGACGGGAGAGCAGACGTGGTCGCGATCAAAACGCGTCAAAACTGGGGGACAGACGGGAGCAAAACACAGTTGGGAGTTAGGGTCGAAAAAGGCTTGCCTAGTGTTAACTGAGGTTTGCAGACGGACTGACAAAAGGGGAAAGATAGAAGTGGGTTTAAATAGGGACAGGGAGCCAATCAGAGTCCGAGGCAGTTGGCGCCAAAGGAGCGGGCACAGGTGATTCCCATTGGTAATCATGACACCTTGGTATACATATTGCACCTCACCAACAACAGATTTATCCTACACTTACAGTAAACGATATAAAAAAAACAATTAGCATTTACATAACATGCACAAAAACATGCAAAAAAGTACACAAACACACAAAAAAAATACTTAAACAGGCAGAAATCTGTACGGAAGCATGCACTAAAACCAAATATTCACACACAAAAATGTATATTAAAAAAAACACAAAAACGTACATACAAATGCAAAAAAACGGAAGTAAACATGCACAGAAATGTACCTAAACACCCAAAATGTATGTAAACGCATAGAACATATGTGAATGCATACAAAAACGTATGTAAACTGGCACAAAAACATATGTAAATGCACGCACGAAAATGTTCGCAAGAACAGGCAAAAAATTACAAAGACATGCACAAAAATGTGCATAAAAACCTATGTAAACACGCACAAAAAAGTACGTAAATAGATGCACGAAAACATACGTTAAAACAGTCAAAAATGTTTGTAAAAATGCACAAAAGCATATGTAAAAACACATGTTAACACATTAAACATACGTAAATACACCCCCCAAAAATGTATGTAAATGCACACACTAAAACGTATATAAAAACACACAAAAACGTACGTAAAAACGCACAAAAACATACGTCGATGCACGCACGAAAATGTACGCAAGAACAGACAAAAAAGTACATAGACATGCAAAATTGTGCATAAAAACGTATGTAAACACACACAAAAACGTACATAATGTGCATGCACACAAGCTTTTATTTTACAGGAAATGAGGGCAGTCATGCACGTTAAGAAGAAATCTGGCATGGAATGACAGGAAGCCAGAGGCCGACGAGATCGATACCAATCGCCCAAGCAGATATCAACAGACGGGGTCGATGCCGGACAGGAAGGGATAGGCAGGATTGATATCGAAACAGGATATCGAAATTAAACAGGACAAACTGGACAACTGGACAACGGGAACAAAACTGGAAATCGATATCAAACAGGACAAAATAAACAGGAACAATACCGGACAGGAAATACCAACAGGAAACAAGACCGAGTCAAAACCCATGTTTTGCGAGGCAGAGGTTCGTTGACGGACTGACAAAGGAAGAGTGAGAGCACTGAGCTTAAATAGATGAAAAGCCAATCTGTCAACGAGCCGCAGCTGGCGCCACACGACATAACAATTCTACTTTTTGGTGTCAGTAATGCGATGCAATGCAATTACTGTTTTAAAGAAGTAACTAGTAACTGTCACTAATTACTTTTTTCAGTAATCAAGTGTAATGAAGATGCCATGAAGTTGTCTCAACTCAAACCATCCGAGCCCTGATGCACATCACTGTGACAATCATCCTCAAGTGCGATAATCACAGGCTTTGGATGAGTCAAGCAGCAGAGGAGAGGACAATGACCTTCTAAAACAAGGGAGTTCATTATTGACTTTCAGGAGAGCCACTGTCTCCATCCTTTCATTATCCAAAGGATTGAAGTGGAGAGAGCGGACATCCACAAGTTAGTATGCCTTCAAGTTTCACCCAATTGGAGTTGGTCCATACAAAAGAACCTGGAGGTCTTCACTTCATCAGGCTGCTCAGGGAGAGACATCTGAGCTGTAGGCAATCTCGATGGCCCATTGGGGATTACTGGAGGGGATCCTCACTTCTGGAATCACTGTCAGGCATGAAGGCACCACACAAGCAGGGACTAAGTCCCCCCAGAGGTTTGCTAGTAGTGCAGTGAGAATAAACAGAGCAGAAATTCTTTCCATGGTCCATTTGCAAACAGTACTATAGTTTGTGCCACGCTCAGGGCGAGTGGATCGATCTAAATATCGATTCTGAGTGAGTACTTGGATCGGATACTATTGTCTTAGGATCTATTATTTCAGGGGTGGCTCTTGGCCAATAAAAATGCGGCTCTTTGCCTCATCATATTTTCTATATACTGTGTTTTTTTGCCTCGTTTCATGTTTACCTTTTCCCCCTCTTAAAACACACCTGAATCCATCAGAGTTAATAACAAATAATAGATAATATTTTGAAATTAATTTGGCAGATTTGTTGTTTTTATGCTGCTCAAGACAGAAAACTGACTGCCAATCATCTGCGTAGGTCACGTCTAATGCCAGTGTAGTGCCTAAATCCGACTCCCCTGCAAAATCCCCCCCCCCTCTCATGTGTATAAAGAAGTTAAGAAAAAAAGAAAGTATAAAAGGAGAAAATGAAAAAAGACTGGTTTGTGGTTATCCCTTGAATCAGTATATTACCAACAATAATTTTATGCATTATTCTACTTAATTATTTTTGCATGTATTTTTCCTTCTACAGTGAACGTCCAAGCTACTTCATTTTTCAACTTTTTTTATAATAAACCTCATTCATGTCGAGCAACTCAGTATCTCACAACCAAATGTTAATTAACAATATATATGATATAAGGAAACACATGTACAATATAACAAGTTAAACTACATAAATAAATACGTTTGGAAAAAAAATATGGTGTAGGATTATTTTGTATTTTGTAAGGGAAAATACGACAGTTTGTAAGGTCATGGAGCCCTAGCGGTATGACATTGATATGTTACGACCAGAACAGAATCAGGACCCAATTGCGTAACGTTACCCACAACTTTTATTGAAAGAAAGAGGAAGGGCTGCGCCCACGATCCGGTGCTCGCTGGACGCAGGAGGCAAGTCGCTCTCGCAATCGGATTGTGATCCGAAAACAGAAGTGTATCTCTCGTAGCGAGCGATGGCGGTGTCAGGTGCGGAAAAACAGGTCGATAGCCGGGACAGGAGAGAAAAAACTTGGTCGGGGTCAGAAACCGGTCGTAAGCCGGGACGGGTGAGCAGACGTGGTCGGGATCAAAAACGGGTTGTAAGCCAGGACCGGGAAAGAAGACGTGGACAGGATCAGAAACAGGTCGTAGCTGGAGACAAACAGGGAGATCAGGAATGGGCAGGTGGAACAACGGGTGTAAAAACGGGACAGGCGGGAGTCAGGGTCAAAAAGGCTTGCCTCAGAACAACAGAGGTTCACAGACGGACTGACAAACGGAGAGTGACAGGACCGAGCTTAAAAAGGGAAAGGGAGCCAATCACAAAACCCGCAGTGGCTGGCGCCAAATGAGCGGACACAGGTGATCCAAATAATCATGACATGATATGCAATATATATATATTCGTTACATTGCAGCTTTTATGGGTTTGACGCTTAACTTTTGATCCATAACAGCTGTAATATCTTTTTATTTATTTGTATACTAGTAAAGTTTGCACTGTGGTTATTTAAAGAGACAGTTTGTATTTTTTAACGGCATAGTGTGGTAAAAACAAAAACAAGGTATTTATAAAAAATTGCTTTAGATAAGCATATATCAATTATTATACAAACAGGTCATTTTAAAAATGCCATTATTGTCCGCCATCTTGCTGCTGCGAAAAGATTTATTGGGTGTCTGTAGTTTGTATTCGTATTTTTTTGCTCCAGTATATCACTCACCCACTACACCAATACTTTATCCCACTACTGTCAGGGCGCAGATACAGAACGTGTCATGGTGCCCAATTGGCCCCGCCCGTGTGAGTTACCATTGAATTGTGCCCAATTGGCACCGCCCGTGTGTGTTACTATTGCCATGGTGCCCAATTGGCCCCGCCCGTGGGGCGCCACGTGCAGCTCATTGAGAGATTTAAGAGGCTTTCTGTCTATATAAAGCTCAGCGCTCTCGTGTTTCGGTTGTCAGCCCATCAAACGAACTTTTCCCCCTCAAGACGTGAGTTCTAACTCGGTCCAGTTTACCTGTTTCCTGTCCGGTATTGTTCCCGTTCATTTTTCTAACGTTTAATTTCGGGTTCCAGTTTTGTTTCCGTCTGTTTTTGTCCTGTTTGTTAGTTTCTCCAGTTTTTGTTCCCGTCTAGTTTCTCCTGTCTAATTTTGTCATCCTGATTCATTATCGATCTCGTCGGTCTCTGGCTTCCGTCTTTCCACGCCAGACCGGCTGCCTAACGAGCATGACTCCCCATTTCCCGTAAAATAAAGGTTTGTGTGATTACGTCACGCGATTGGGTCCTGATCCTGTCCTGGTTCCTGACAGAACGATAAGATTCAGTAGGGCCCACCTCGGGAAAAGCCTGATCCCCTCTGCCATCGCCCTTCTAAACAACAGGCCCTGCTGAACCCATCCAATCAGTCTGCTCTTATTGTCCTATTGCCATATACTGTATGTTTGTAATTTTGACGTAATTGTTATGTATATCTTGTTGTTTACCCCTGGTACAGGGAGTGAAAGTGAATTTCCCTAAGCAAGTGCATTTTCACAGCTTAATTTAGTTGGCATCACGCTGTCTGCTGCCAACATTTTGAAAATATCAAGCACACTGGTCTTTGCTCGTCTCCCTTCAAAGACGCAATGAAGTGTTACAGGAGGACACTGTTCGTTGTCTATTTACCCCGTCTCTCTTTGCCTGACAATGCATCCATGTTGAATGTTATTTTCACGGGTCACTTGAGGGCCTGCTATACTATAAATGAAACACTCGGCCAGTGAAAATACCACTGCCCACTTGTGTAGTGGAGGTGCAATTTCACTTTATTCTGGTAAATTTCAAAAAATAAAAAAGATCTTCGAAGTCAAACGCACCCACACCTCGTTGGCGGAGCCTTGCGCCCCACTATTTGAGAACCACTGCCCTAAGGAGACCACAAAATCAAATTTAAATCTTTATTTAGTATTTATTTTACGTTGCACTGTACTATACTGCAACATCTAGTGTCACAAGCCAGAAACGGAGACAGGACCCAATAGCGTTCGTTTAACTCAGTTTTATTGAAAAAGAGAGCAGTTCTTGCTTCCACGATCTGATGATTGTCAGACACCGGTAGCTGCAGGCAGGAACACGGAAGTGGAACTTTCGTGTCGAGCGGTGATAGTCGTGGGTGGCAGGAGAGCTGGTCGGTAGCCGGGACAGGAGAGCAGGGGCGCTAATCGAGTCCACAAAAAAGGTCGGTATTAAGTATCAGGCAGGAAACAGGGCAAAACAGGTCGATGGCCGGGATGGAAGAGCAGGGCAGAAACGGGTCCAGAAACAGGTCGACAACACGTAACCGGCAGGAGAAAACAAAGCAGGAGGTTGTCAGGAGGTATGGAGCTTGCCTAGCTGCGAGCAAAGGTTTGCAAACTGTCTGACAGCTTCTTCTTGGAAGCCGGGGGTTTAAAAAGAGTCCATGAACCAATCAGCCCTCAGGGCTGTTGGCGCCAACAGGGCATTCGCGGGTGCCCCGAATCAGCAATCATGACATCTAGTGGTCAAAAAATAAGGACTGTCCCTTTAATAAGAAAACCAAAACAATTTTAGTGCCTAGAATATTTGTGCTATTTATATTATCATAAATTATCTCGAGGGGGAGGGCTTCAAATATTCATTGATCATGACATTTCTGTCACAAGCC
Organism: Urocampus carinirostris; assembly: GCF_059441175.1. Lineage (NCBI taxonomy): Eukaryota > Metazoa > Chordata > Actinopteri > Syngnathiformes > Syngnathidae > Urocampus > Urocampus carinirostris. The sequence continues at coordinate 9,941,622 of NC_142366.1, read as the reverse complement.
AGGAACGGAGACCGGACCCAATAGCATTCGTTTTGCTCAGTTTTTATTGAGAAAGAGAGCAGTGCTTGCTTCCACGATCCGATGATTGTCGGTCACGAGTAGCTGACGGCAGGAACGCAGAAGTGGCACTTCTGTGTCGAGCGCGGGTAGTCGTAGACAGCGAGAAAACAGGTCGATGGTCGGGACGAAGGAGCAAAGGCAGTAACGAGTCCAGAAAAGAGGTCGGCAACAGGTATCAGGCAGAAAAGAGGGCAAAACAGGTCGATGGCCAGGACGGAGGAGCAAAGGCAGTAACGAGTCCAGAAAAGAGGTCGGTAACAAGTATCAGGCAGAAACAAGGGCAAAACAGGTTGATGGCCGAGATAGAGGAGCAAAAAGCTGTAACGAGTCCAGAAAAAAGTTCGGCAACAGGTATCAGGCAGGAAACAGGGCAGGACAATGTCGGATAGTACAAAGCTTGCCTAACTGAGAGCATAGGTTCGCAGACGGTCTGACGGCTTCCTGTTGGAAGACGGGAGTTTAAAAGGAGTCAGGCAGCCAATCAGTGACCAGGGCAGTGGGCGCCAAAGGAACGGGCACAGGTGCCTCGCATTAATAATCATGACAATTTCAGATTAAAAAAAGGATCCGGTTGGTATCAATCGATACTACTTTGTATTCCCTCTGATCGGATCGATACCCACGTTCTCCGTGTCGTCTCCCCTCCATTTTATACTCCAAGAGTTTGGTATCCGGTTGAATTGGAAACAATGCAGGGGTAACATACATCACTTAAGTTCATCCTGTTATCTGTTTTTGGCTGCCGCTGATCCCTCACTCCTCCGCGACTGCCAGGAGAAGAGGTTAATTGCCCCGATGCTGCTCTTTGGGTGATTATGGCCGGGCCAAATCACTCGTTTCTGGGGAAGAATTAATTCGGCAGAAAGGACGGCGTCAACTGGCCTCGCTGTAATCAATACAACAGAAGCTCACTTGAAGGCCAGATACTAATGAGACTGTTGTAATGGCAAAGGTGAATATGCTTCCTCGTGTTTGGAGTCAAGTCGCCCTATGGCATCAACACATCGGACGGAGTGAAGGACGACGCTTTAATTTAATAGTGCTTGAAACGGGAATGCCGAAAAGTGTCATATTCATATAGATCGGGGGTTTCAAACTCATGGTGGGAGGCCTTGATATGTAAAAAGGAAAGGAAAGAAGGATAAATTGAAAAAAGAAAAGAAAAAAGAAAGAAAAAAGGGGGAAACTAAGAGAAAGAAAGAATAATAAAGTAAAAATTGAAGAAAAAAGATGGAGACGGTAAAAAAAAGAAGAGAGAAAAGGAAGAGAAAAAAAACAGGCAGATTTAAAAGGGAAAAACCAAAGAATGAGGGATAAAATAAATTGAAAAAAGAGGCGGGGAAGGAAAAATTAAAGTTAACAGCAAAGGAGAAAAGGAAAGAAAAAAAGGATGGGACCGAAAGAAAAAAGGCAAAGAAAAAGTTGAATGAGAAAGAATACATGAAAAAACAAAAAAAGGAAAGAAGAAAAAAGAAAAAGATGAAACCAATAAGGAAGAAAAGAAAAGAAAGTAGAAAAGAAAAAAAAGAAAAACAAAAGCATTAAAAATAAAATAGCACAGTTCTAAAACAGTTCTGATAAAAAAAAGAAGAAAATAAAAAAGAAAGAAAAGGGAACAAAAAGGGAAAGAAAGAAGAAACATAAAAATGGACGGACAAAAGAAAAGGAAAAATTAAGGAAAAATAAAGAAAACGAAAAATGGGAATGATAAAGAAAAAATGAATAGCAGGACAAAAGCTGAAAAGAAAATGAGAAAAAAGGAAAAGATAGAGGAAAAATAAGTGAAGAAAAGATAGAAGGATTCAAATCCAGCTCCCGGCCTTACTGTGCGGAGTTTGTATGTTCTCCCCGTGCTTGCGTGGGTTTCCTCCGGGCACTCCGGTTTCCTCCCACATCCAAATACATGCATTTCAGGTGAATTGGCCGGTCCAATTTGTCCCTAGGTGTGACTGAGCAAGTGAGTTGTCTATCCCGTGTGCCCTGCGATTGGCTGGCAACCAGTTCAGGGTGTCCCCTGCCCACTGCCCGATGATTGCTCCAGCACCCCGCGACCCTACTGAGGATAAGCGGTGCAGCTAATGAGATGAGACGAGATAGAAGAAATAACAAAAAAGAAGAGAAAGGGGAAAAACTTCAACGAACAAAAAGTGAAAATGGAAAAAAGAAAGAAGAAAGAAAAAGAAAGAGGAGAGGAAATAAAATAAATAATAGAAAATAAGGAAAAGTGGAAACAGAAAAAAAGATAAAAAAGAAACAAAAAAGAAAATTAAAAGGGGTAAAGGGGAAATTTAAAAAAAAAATAAGAAAAAGAGAAAAAAAAAGTTTCAGACCCATACTTTTACTTCCAACAAGTGTGCTAGTTTTGGGTAATGTTGGCGATGGTGTTGATAAACAACATCCTTTTCTAAGTACAAAAAAGGTGAAAGTAATTCGAAAATCTTTTCACCTTACTACCTGGGGGTCCCTTGAAGCCTGGGCCGCGTTTCTGCAGTATAAATTTATGAAAACACTCTTCTACACCAGACTTTTGACTGTCTGCCAGCAGTGCGCTCACCCAAAGAGAAGCTCAATACATAAACGAGTTCGATACGAGTGATGCTGCACGTGCAAACTAATGGCCCAGCTGTCCTCCGAGCTCTACTCGATAATGATTTATTTCGCAAGAAGAATAGATTCGTCATTGCCCTTCTGGATGATTTGGTTTCCCCCGACTCACTCATTTGACAAATTAAAGCATTAAATCGAGATTTGGATTTTATTTTTTGTTTCGTGATAACTTCGTTAGAAAGACTGGCGGGCAACACGCAGATTTACAAAGAAATTCACTTAAATCGTATTTATCATTTGATTGGCAGGACAAGCAACCTTAAAGGTACAATGTGTAATATTTGACCAACAGATGTCACTGTACTGCCCAAAAGCACAAGAAAGAACACATACTATGGAGACTCAAAGTGACCTAAATGCCCCGTTTCCTTATTTTTTTGCCAATCTGTTTAGATAGATAGATAGATAGATAGATAGATAGATACTTTGTTCATCCCCGAAGGGAAATTCACATTTCCAGCAGCATCCCTGAGCTGAGAACAATCGAGAACAATCGAAAATAACACGGGAGCTGCTGGAGTGGCTGCCATTCGTGACGGCGCCGGAAGAAAAGATTCAATTTGAATCATGTACAAACAAACAAACAATTGAATCATGTACAAACAAACAAACAAACAAAATATTAATGTTTCAATAAGTGGAGTGTTAATAAAATGGGGGGAAAATAATTTCTGATACTGATATAACCAGGTAAAACTAATTTTAAGTTACCTGTCCAAATGAATGTTGTGCACACGGGATAGACAACTCACTTGCTCAGTCACACCTAGGGACAAATTGGACCGGCCAATTCACCTTTCCCACTCTCTCTCCTCTCACCTTTCCCACTCTCTCTCCTGCAGTTGACTTGCTGCTGCTCGCTCCTGAAACTAATACTTACCTCAGAATCGCCCGCCTCGAATGCAAGAAAGAAAAAAAGGAGAACACAAAAATAAAGTAAGAAAGGAAAAAATAAAAAATAAAGAAACAAAAAGAACAGGGAAAAGGGAAAAAGAGAAAGGAGAAATAAAAATTAAAGATAAATAAAAGGGAAAAACAGAAAAAGGGAAAGAAAAAGAAGAAGAAACAAAATATCAAAAAAATATAGAAAAAAATGATGACCGAAGAAAAAAATAAGAAAAGAGAAAAACAAAAAAAAGAGAACAGGAAAAAAGAGAAGAAAAAAGTAAAAAAAGAGCTAAAAAAAATGACAAATGGAAACAAAATTAAAAAAAGAAAAGTAAAAACAAAGCAAAATGAAAGGAAACAGAAAACAAGATGAGAAAAAAAGGAAAAAAGATAGTAAGGACAAAGAGAAAGAAGAAAGAAGAAAGAAGAAATGAGAAAAGAAAGAAATTGAAAGAAAAACAAGAACAAACAGTTTAAAAATGAAAGGAAAAAGAAATGATGGATGAAAAACAGTATTAAGGCTATGAAAATAAACATGCCTTGACTTAACTTTCCTATCACTAATTCTAGTCTTTGGAACTAAATCAGAATCCTTTGTCTCACTATCGCCCTCTACCATGAGGCAAGAGAATTATGTGCCTCGCTGTACATCTGCAGAGACCCTTTGGTTCTATTGTTTTTTTTTTTCCTTTTTCCTAAGTTTTTTTTCTTCCTTTTCTGCTTTATTTTTCTTTTTGCTCTATTTTCCCTTTTTTTCTTCTTTTGTTTCCTTCTTCCCTAGCCTTTTGCCTATCTTATTCTTGCCATTTTCCTTATGTTATTCTTAACTTTTTTTCTTGTTTTTTCCTCTGATTAATCCTTTTTTTCCTTTTCCCAGCTTTTAATTTTATTCCTGCCTATTCTCCTGTTCTCTCTCTCTCTCTGCTTTATATTTTTCTTTTTTTTTCTTTTTTCTTCTCTCTTTTTGCCTTTGCCCCTTTTTTCTTTTGTTTCTTTTTTCCTAGAATGTTTACTTCTTTGTTTCTTGTCCTTTCCCTTTCTCGTTTCTCATTTATTATTTTTATTTCTTTTGTTCATTTTTGTATTTTTTTGCTTCATTAAAAAAAGGTATTATGGTTTTATGCGAAGCCACAGTGAAAAAGAAACTCACATATCCTGAACAGGATGGCCAAAACATGCCCGTGTAAAATTCAACTGCACTAATAATTAATGAAAACAGTAAAATAAATATTTTGTGATTATGTACAAAGCCATAGTGAAAAATAAACTCAAGGGTCATGAACATAGGTTGCCAAACCATGCCTGTGTAAAAATCAACCGCACTAATTAATTAATCAATACAAACTGAAAAGCAATTTTCATTATTGCAAAAAAAAACACAAAAAAAAAACGTGAGTGTGGTTTTAAACAAAGTCGTAGAAAAGAAACTCACGGGTCCTGAACATAGGTTGCCAAACCATGCCTGTGTAAAAGTCAATCACACTAATTAATTAATCAATACAAACTGAAAAGCAATTTTCATTATTACGAAAAAACAAAACAAAACGTGAGTTTGGATTGATACAAAGCCGAAAAGAGAAACTCACGGGTCCTGAACATAGGTTGCCAAACCATGCCTTTGTAAAAATCAACTGCACTAATTTATTAATCAATACAAACCGAAAGCAGTATTCATTATTGCAAAAAGAAAAACAAAAAACAAAAAAAACGTTAGTGTGGTTTCATCCAAAGTCGTAGAAAAGAAACTCACGGGTCCTGAACATAGGTTGCCAAACCATGCCCGCGTAAAAATGACCACACTAACTAAGTCATCACTACAAAATGAAAAAATCTATATTCATTAATGCGAAAAAAACAAACAAAACAAAAAAAAAACCGTTAGCGTGGTTTCATACAAAGTCATAGAAAAGAAACTCACGGGTCTTGAATATAGGTTGCTAAACCATGCCTTTGTAAAAATTAACCGCACTAATTAATTGATCAATATACACCGAAAAGCAATATTCATTATTTCAAAAAACAAAACTAAACAAAAATTGTTAGTGTGGTTTCATACAAAGCCGTAAAAAACTCACGGGTCCTGATCATAGGTAGCCAAACAATGCCTGCCAGAATTAGAAGATTGCTTATCATTTCATTCCCTGGTAAGAATAAGCCCCGATCGCAGTTTGTTCCAACTTAAAATATGGCAATTTTAATGAGGATGAGGCCGAACACTCAAGATGAATTGACATCCCCGATTCTGCAAAAGAAGAACAACATGACTAGAAATATTTCACTGCCTGACAGCAGTCACTTCTTAATTTCAAGGCCACTCTGCAAAACTACATTTATTCATGCAATTTTTCCATAGACTGTGCGGCGAACCTTGTTTAACTTGGTGCCCCTCGTCTCTTGTTTTGACTCTATTCACCCCGTTGCCATAGCGGGGAGGTCAGGGACCACACTGAATCTCCGACTCAAGACTGAGTAAATACAAAAAGGTAATGGGTATTTTTTATGGGGGGTTCATGATATAACATTACCGACTTGCTTTTCTGACCGTTACGTTTTTGGGGTGATGGACCAATGTGGGGGAAGCAGGAACTGAAGGTAGGTCTCATATCAAAAGAAGGTACAAAGTGAAAAACAAACAAGGGTTCACAAAAACAAAATGTCACAGACCAGGAACGGAGACCTGACCCAATTGCGTTTGTTTTACTCAGTTTTATTGAGAAGGAGAAAAGGACTTGCATCCACGATCCGATGATCATCGGTCACGGGTAGCAGATAGCTGGAACACGGAAGTGGCACTTCCGTGTCGAGCGAAGGTAGTTGTTGACAGCGAGAAAAAAAACAGGTCTATGGTCGGTGCGGAGGAGCAAAAACATAAACCGGTCCAGAAAAGAGATCGGCAACGGGAATCAGACAGAAAACAGGGCAGGGTAGAGTTAGAGAGTCACAAAAACTTGCCTAGCGGGGAGCAAAGGTTCGCATACGATTTGACGAGGGTTTTCAGGAAGGCGGGGGTTTAAAAAGAGGCATGGAGCCAATCAGCGCCCAGGGCTGTTGGCGCCAAGGAACGGGCACAGGTGCCTCGCTTCATTAATAATGACACAAAATGTCTAAACCAAACCAAACCCGACAAAGTCCAAACAAGAAACAAAGACCAAAACTGGAAACGGACTATGCAAGGAACAAAGTAGCAAACTAACAAGTGGACACTTAACCACTAACAAAATCTCCAAATAAGAAATCCGACACAAAAAAAGACTTGGCGTGGCAGTTGAATGAAAATGACCTGACCACCAAAGGACATCAAAACTGTTTGCGACAACTTCTACTTGTCCCAGTGGTGAGGAGGAGGTCTCCTTTTTGCATACCCGTCAACCTGTACGTTTTTGCCGTACAAAGTACGTTCATTATTCATTTTAAGACGTGTACGACGTACAAGAAAATCTGTACGGAAATACGCAAATTTGTCAATTATGGGTACCATCCAGTATACACCGACTATCACAAAACGGCAAATCAATCAAGTCAAACGAGTTTGCCGCGGTAGCCTCTTTCTCGGTATTGTTTTTTTTTTTGTTGCAAACGAAGCGAGCGGTTTGATGCTACTGTGCGCATGCATCTGCCGCCTCGGATTTAATGCAGTAGTTGTGTTGTAAAAGGAAGTCAGTCTCTTTTTAGAGAACCGGCTTTTTTGGCTCAACTCACTAAAGAGAGCCAGCTCTCAAACGACTCACTTGCTCTGATGCATTATATTACGAATTATTATGATGTATAAAGAAGTTAAGAAAAAAAGGAAGTATAAAATGAGAAAGTGAAAAAAGACAGGTTTCTGGTTATCCCTTTAATGAGTATATTACCAACAATAATTTATTGCAGAAAATGAATTCATAATTTGATTAAGAAAATGTATTATTCTACTTAACTATATTTTCAAATATTTTTTCCTTCTACAGTGAACTTCCAAGCTACTTCATTTCTCAATTTTTTTTATAATAAACCTCAATCATGTCGAGCAACTCAGTATCTCACAACCAAATGTTAATTAACAATATATATGATATAACGAAACACATGTACAATATAACATGTTAAACTACAAAAATAAACACGTTTGAAAAAAAAATATGGGGTAAGATTATTTTGTAGTTTGGGAGGGAAAATACAACATTTTGTAAGGGCATGGAGCCCTGGAGGTTGACAGGTATGTTTTCGGTACGCAAACCACATGTGAAATACAAAAATATCAAGAAGATTTATTTAAAAACCCGCTGAAAATTAGCAAAATCAGACAGGTTCAAGACTCCAGAAAGAGCACTTTGTATTTCATGCAACATCAAGGGTTCTTAGATATTTTCCTTATGGATTCTAACGGGAACACTCCATTGGTGCATGATTGTTTACATGGAGATACGGACAACGTTAATGCACTTTTTGGTCGATAGAACGGCAAAAAAGAGCAGCCAGGCACGGCTAAAATGCACTTATTCGGCCTCCTTTGCAGCAGTATGCGATTGAAACATTTTAGGCAGAAATAACGGCAAAATTAGAGTCACTGTTCCGACAACAGTGCCCTCTACTGGTCTCTGTAATATGCAAACTAAGATATTGGATTGTGACCACACAAGTGCAGTTGCCAATCTGGAAGACAGAATGGCAAATAAGAGCAGCCGTGCCTGATGCACTTGGTCCATCCCCGTTGCGGCAATATGCGACCAAGGATAAAAGATGGCGGAGTGTTTTTCCACCAGCGATGCACTGAAGCTGCAAAGTACGATCAACAAGTAGCAAGGGATAACAGAAAACATCATTTTAAAGCCGACTAAAAACAATGCATTGCGGCCACACGGCTGTTGATTGTTTTACTTGTAAAGAACGGATAAAAGGGCCCCCACGTATGACACAAATTTGGTACTTTGGCCCCCCGCTCTCAGCAATAGTGGTTATAATGGATCACAAAAAAACATTTCAGTTAATTTAAGGCGGGGCATAATGGCACCCCTCAGAAGCCGAACCGATAAAGAAAGAAACTGAACACTGTGCGAAAAAAATTTGCTTTGCCGACCCAAGCTCACAGCAATATGTGATCTCGGATAATGGATGGTGGTATACACTTTAAACCGTGATCAACTAGAAGTATGAAGCACCGAGTAGCAAGGCATTACATAAAATAACATACAATTCAGGATAATCTACTAAAAATACCCTACCCTTACCTATGGTCACGAACTGTGGGCCATGACCAAAAGAACAATACCGCAGATACAAGCGGCTGAAATGAGCTTCCTTCACGGGCAAGGTGCCGGACAGACCCAAACGCGGGACACAAAGGCATGTAATACAAAGGATGTGATCAAACCCCATCTGGGGGGGGCGTTTATTTAACAGCAACAAAAGAAAAAAAATACTGGAGAGAAAAGGGGTTATGGAACAGGAACTGCTGAGGAGATCTTAAGAGGGAGTCTTTTGAGAAAGATTAGAGAGAGTGTCTTGGGGGTTGAAGGATTTTATACATTTGACTAAAGGATTTTGAATACAAGTTACATTTATTGAGTTTAATGCTATGGTCATTTACTGACTGTGCCTTTATTCAATGAGCAGTGAAAGTTCAGGGTAGGCATAAGTGGTGGAAGAGGTTGTTTACAGAAACGGGACGTACTACTGATAAGATAATCAGCACACCCAGACGCTGTTGACGCAGAAAGGCCCGGTGTTGTTTTGAAGAAGCCAGACATCAAGACGCGCGTCTATGAGATTGGCACGCCCATGGGAGGAGCCGGCACACCCTTATGCGGGGAGAAGATGGCCAATAAGAAAAAGTTAAAGGACTTCAGAAGAAGGCTTCCCACAGACGCCAACGTCGCTAAGTCGTCTGTTTTAGATGGAATACACTTAGTTGAATTGTTAGGGAAAATAAATCTGCCCCTGTGTGAAAATGTCGGCTTTCCTGTTCCTTTTTCTCTCAAGAAAAGAGCGCGCATAAATTGTTGGGTGAATGTGGTTTGTGTTTGGTTAATGGAGTCAGATAACTAATTCGAACAATTTGGTAAACGGTCCATTTTGATAATTAATTACCAACAGGGTGAAGAAAAATCTTGAAGAGGATGTATGGGACTACCAACTTAGGACAAAAGGGGAACCGGCGAAGGAGGTTGGTGTGGCAGGTCTTGATGTAGGTGAGAATGGAACGAGGAAGGAATTGAATAAGGAGGTTTGTCTGAGACGAAGCTTGACGTTTTTACGAGTAAAAGTCTTTACGAATCAAAAAAGTTCAGGAAAATGAGGTGGGACCCTATGGTATTTATAATAGAGGTGGGTGATTTTCTAATTTGCAAAAACCTATTCCGTCTATCTATCTATCTATCTATCTATCTATCTATCTATCTATCTATCTATCTATCTATCTATCTATCTATCTATCTATCTATCTATCTATCTATCTATCTATCTATCTATCTATCTATCTATCTATCTATCTATCTATCTATCTATCTATCTATCTATCTATCTATCTATCTATCTATCTATCTATCTATCTATCTATCTATCTATCTATCTATCTATCTATCTATCTACCTTGGTCATATCCCTCAAGAGGGGTGACCGACAGCAAGATAAACACATACAATAACAAAGAAAATAAAAGAGAAAAAATAGCAAAAAACACACATCATAATTTTTGGACCATTGGCCATCCTAAACGCGCAAACACCCATACAAGTTTGGCACCTTGGCACCTAAGTTGGTCATGCTTTCGTCCCTCCAGATGAAACAGGACACAAGAAAGCGGCCGGGCCATGTCACTCGGGTCAGGGAGACACAACATACTATTTTGTTTAACAACAGGGGCCGACAGCTTTCACTGGTTTACCCCTGCCGCATCATACAGGTGCCCTGCCTATCCCTTAGAACGTGCCCAAACATCCCACTATCCTTTAACAACACCTGTTCCTGTGGTGAGGGGGCCTCTCCTCGTGAGAGGTAAGAGAATTCTCCAGCCGTGGTCCGCTGCGTGTCTTAAGAGGCGACTAAAGTGGAGGGAGCGAGGGGTGTGGGGATCCTCTCCCTTCTATCCCTACTCCCTAAGAGACAGCAAGTCAAAGAAAGGAGGGCGGGAGATCCAAAGGTCTCGCAAACCATAGTTATAGGGTCACTAAATGTGAGAGGATGTGGAAAAAAAGCGACTGAGCGGAAGAAAGAGGAGATCGGAAGGATGATGACTAAAAGGAAGGTTGCAAAAACTTGGAAGGAGAAAAATGTGAGGTGGACTGGAGAATGGCATCTTTTGGGGAAAAGAGGGACTACGGGCACCAAACCATGACAGCCTGGGCTCCTTCTTTTAGATAGGGTGAAAAACTTGGTCATCTGGGAGGGACTCAGTGTAAAACTGTAATCCACCATTTTGAGAGGATCCAGCTGAGGTGGCTCAAGCATCTGATAAGGAAGCCTTCTGGACACCTCCCTCGGAGGCTGTTTTGGGCTTGTCCCACTGGCAGGAGACCCCTGGAGATACTACGTCTTTAGACTGGCCTGGGAACGCCGCTGTCGGATGAGCTGGATAAAATGGCTGTGTATAGGGAGTTCAAGGCCTCCCTGCTGAGGCTGCTGCACCCATGACCCAACCTCCAATAAGCGGAAAACAACGGACGGATGGGTATTGAAAACGAGCAAAATTGCAAAGAAGCACTTTTGGTTCCATGCTAGCATTAAACCATCGCTCGCACATTATTACGGAAACACTCCACTGACGCATGATTGATTACATGGAGATGTAGACAATGATAATGCGGCTGGCTGACCTTTAATTTTTCTCTTTTTAAGTCAATATTAATACTACGTCTATTTCCAGCAGATGAAAGCGGAATGACTGCACACGGAGGACGTGAGCGAGGCGACTCGCCCTTTTGTGTTTCGTCTTTGTGCCGTTTGATGATTGTCAGCGAGCGCCAAGTGCTAATTTGCTAGCGTGTCCTTGACAGATGCCGCTTTGTTCCTCATATCAACAAAGCCAAAATCTCTCCGAGCGAGCGAGGCCTCGGCGGCTCGTCAGAATACGGAAGCCATTCCTCGCCGGGTTCCGTCGCAACGTCCCCCGCTGGAAATGAGAGTTATAAATCAGCGCACGTGGCGGGCACCGACGTGCCTGCTGTGTCACATCAGCTTAAATTTTTTACGACGCGGAAGGGGAGCAGCAGGCTCGTTGACACTTTCCAGCCTGGGAGACACTGTTTGTCAACCACTTATATCCATTTTTAATGAGCTCTCGGCAATGATAGAGTGTAATTTCACCTCCAGGACCCAGTGATACTATTTACCGTTAACGAGAAACAGAAAAGCCACCGACAAATGTTCCTGCGAATGCTTACGTGAAGAATTCGGAGCTGGATGGAACAATTACTTGATTGGTGGACTGATTTGTTCTCGAACTTCTCTCTTTACCCTTTGTACTTTTGCTCTCATGAGATCAAGTTTGATACAGAAGCTTATGCTTATATTACCTACCCCTTCATCTTCCACACCAAATATACCAATGATATAACAACAATGGTAATGATATTAATATTAACAGTTATAAGAAAAGCGACAATAACACAAAGTTAACTAGACACCCTATTCCCAATCTCCCGCACCACTCATACCTCACCCTCCTCATCTCTGTTTCTAGCCAGGAATGTTCCTTTGTATCTAAACCTGAACAAGTAAATAGTTGGACACGGTTTTGATCTTGTCTTACAAAGATTGACTCCACACACAGACACACACATACTTTTCCTGGTGGTTCTCACCTTTGGGATTATGAATTCACTACAGCCCCTTAAGTTATAATTTCCCTCTTTCTGAATGAATAATTCATGGGTGTTTTCTGGAACTATGATTTTGTTGCAGTTGTGCAGTTGTGGATTCCAGTAGATACGATTTTTTTGTCGAAAAATATCTGGACATTGCTGTAAGTTATATTTTGTATTGTTTGCACCTTTTTCCAAGTACAGGACAATACTGTAGTGCTTCTTTCCGCCGCTACTGACGTGTGGTGGAGCTCTGAGATCTCACCCAGCATCCACCCTGAAGAAGAAATCCGGCATCTACTTCCTAGTTCGTGTGTAAACATACAGTGCTATGTGTACTGTATCTTTAGCGCACTAAAAACTTTGATATTTTTTGTGTATCCATTCAATATGGTTTGTGTAAAGCGTAAAGAAGAGGCGAGCCATTTTCGGAGCAGGACGTATATCGGCCCCGCCCCAAAACATACACAAAGGAGCAGAGAGAGTCGAAATGAGAGGGGACACGTTGTTCATTTCATCCAAACATTCAGTCGTGTTCCAAAGTTGTCCGGGCGACCGTGGCATTTATACTGTGTTTGGTCAGCGATGATGTGTTGTTTTTCTCTAGTCGGGCGCTTGATTCGAGTCGCCCTGACCCAGACAAATTCTTATCAGTTAAGCAAATAGTTAGAGTCCAAATTCTTATCAGTTAAGTAAATAGTTGGAGACGTCCTGACCCGGCCAAAGTCCTGTCAGTCACAAACCTTCCAAATGTTTTTACTTTCCACAATACTATTTGTTTTGAAATGAAAGTGGAATAAGAAAACTTGATGTGGTTGAGAAAATGGTCGGAACGCTTTTTATCTGCCACTTTTTACCATGAGGAGGACCTCTTGAAGCGCATTATCCAAAAGTAAGTTAAACTCAACTTAAGTTATCTTTATAGAACATAATAGTTTATGAAATGTTTATTTTTTCGTACAAAACCATACAGGTTACTTATACAAGCTTTAGACATGCATTTATAAACCTTAAACGAACAAAATATAGCACTGAATTAATATACAAACAAATTCAACTTACGAATGATCCTCCGTAGGTCAGGCAGCGTTTGTATGGACAAAGTTAGATAAAGATGGACCAATATTACGAATACCTCTCTGGATTCTTTCTCAAACACCGCTTTGAACCTTGACGAATGTAATATCACCCAGAGTGGCTCAAACGAAAATTTAGATGTCGCATTTGACCCTAATTAGTCGTTTCAGTTACACGTTGATAATATTAGTAGAACAGCGTAGTTCCATCTTCGCAACATTGCAAAAATTCGCCCTATGCTGTCCCAGTCTGATGCTGAGATTATAATTCATGCGTTTGTTACCTCCCGTCTTGACTACCGTAACATACTACTCTCTTGTCTAGCATCAAAAGTTCGCAGCTGGTACAAAATGCTGCAGCGAGGCTTTTAACGAGGACAATAAAGTTTGATCACATAACTCAGATTTTAGCTGACCTGCACTGGCTAAAGGCCAGTTTAAGAAGTGATTTTTCTGTCTGTATTATACAAAATGTGCATGGACTTCCCCCCTCAAATGTTTCTGAATGATTCCGCCCCTATGTGCCTGCTTGGAGCTTTCCCTTGGAAAACGTGGTCTACTAGTGATCCCAAGAGACATGAAGAAATCTGCAGGTTCGAGAGTTCTCCATCTGGGCCCGCTGTTGTGGAATGCTCTGCCCTCTGAAATTCGATCTGCAACCTTAATGGAAATGTTTATATAGACTAAGAAAACACAATGATATTCAACTAATACTCTTGAGCCATTTAAAGCCATCATAGCAACATTTACAACTGATGTACGGTACTATCTTGAACCTGTTGCATCGGTCAACATTTTTGGAACAGGAAGCTATCAACTGGATATCTGTTATGACCTATATTTCATGTTAATGATGTCTGTGTATTGTCTGTCAATTCCCTTGCAACATTTATTACTGCCTGGTCATCCTGGAGGCGGGATAACCTCCTTCTCAATCTTTCCTCACTTTCCTCAATGCCCAGCTTTTTGAGTTTTTCCTTGCCCGCATTCCAGTATCAGATGAGGGGAATTAATGTCTGTGCAGCCCTATGACTCTTTCCGTGATTAAGGGCTATCGATCCTTTGCACACCGGTGTCCTAATGACTTGACTACGCTATGACAGACGGTAGTAAATCGTAGTAAACTCTGGACGAGGCCAGTAAACTGTAAACAACAACAACAACAAGGCAACATTATTCAACAGCATTGGCAATGACTAGTCAAATGAATATTGTGCAGCTGTCAAAAGACAACTTCTGTACAGTCTATATGGACCAATGGAAGGGCAATGAAAAGAAAGAAAGAAAATAAAAGTGGTTACAGTTTTTTGAAAAGTGGATGGAATGAAATGGACGAACAATATTTTTTTGTTCACTCTTCGTTTTATTGACAGGAAAAAGTTTGATGAAAACCAATTTCAATAATGACAAATATTTGAAAGTGCGGCAGCCCTACTCGGCAGTTACCTGGACAAGCTGCAATTTTTCTCTCGTGTCAGTCTACCATGGGTACCATTTTTCACGATTTACTTTTTTTCGTCTTCCTTTCGGATCTCATCATTGGTGTTATTTCCCGTGCGATAGACTTTTTTTTTGTGCGTTTCCTGCTTCAGGGTTTTGCGGAGTGTTATGAGCACCTTGTCATGGAGTCTCACGTACTTTCCTCGGGGATGTGTCGTTTTACACCCTGACATTGTGTGCCATGGTCTCAAAAATACAACGATTGTTCTATGGTTTATATATATTTATTACTCCTAGCTTTTTAGAGTTGTCTAGTGAGGTAAAAATAGTTATTGTCCTTTCAAAAAATAGATAATTTTAGCATTATTTTATCAGAACAGCAAATTATATAATTTGATTTTTTTAATGAATCTATTTTTTATTTCATAAGTAATATTAATATCAATATTAATATCATTTACATACCTGTCAACCTGTACATTTTGCCATACAAAGTACGTTTTTTATGCATTTTAAGAAAAGTACGACGTACAAGTAAATCTGTAAAAACGCAAATTTGTCAATCGCATGCGTCTGCTGCCTGGGGATTTCCCATCATGCATCATTCAGAAAAAAAAAGATATAGTGTACAATTATTTTGTATTTTGTACGGGAAAATATGACACTTTGTACGCGCATGGAAAAATGGAAATATGAACAAAATTTGTGCTTTTTACTTCGGGATTATGTTTGGTGAAAAACATCTGCTGGATCTTTATATTCTTTTCTAACTCTTCAACGTTCTGTATCTTCTTTGTGTTCAAGATTTTCAGCTTACACTGATGTTTTGTCTCGCAGTGCTGTTTTACATTTTATTCCTTAATTACGGCTACATTAGCACATAGGTTTACCGTCAATGTCAGTAAATATATATTCAGCCTCCCATCTGTTTTATGAGGCTCAGTTTTCAGAGTAAGTATTCTCTTGGCCATTGTGAGGGTGTACCATCCGTATAATCCACAGCAACAGAAAGGACACCCTGCTTTTCTCCGTTTAGCCTTCCGTTGCTTCGGGATAGATAAAAGCTCGTACCCGCTTCCTGACACTAAAGGCTCACTGTCAATGCACCTCTCTGTTTGCTTTTTCAACTGGCCGATGTGTTGATTGTCAGTAGATAGTTTAAGAAGTGGCTGCGCTCGTCAGGCTAGCTCAATTGACTTCCCAGAAGTTTTGCTAAAGCGCTGCATGACGGGACCTGGCATTTGAGAGTTATCTCCCGGCCATTATAGACGATGTATACGAGATTATTTCACAGGCCAAATGCAAATGGTCTGCATTTATATAGGCAATGAAGACCTCCCAAAGCGCTTTACAATGTGCTTCACACCCATTCACACGCACTCACAACAACCATGCAAGGCAAATACCTGCTTAGGGATTCAGTGTCTTTCCCAAGGACACTTAGACACATAACACAGAGGAGCCGGGAATCGAACTTACAGCCTCTTGATCCCAAGACGAGCGCTTTACCTCCTGAGCTACTGCCGCCTCAGGCCAGATTTAATTATACGCCAGGCCGGATGTGGCCCACGGGCCATGACGTTGACACAAATCGATAAAATAAACTCTGTTGGTGGGTTGGATCCCTTAACCACTAGGGTCTTAGGGGCAACATTTCCTGGGGTGCGTCTTGGGCAAGTACAGCTTGGTAGCGCCCACCCCTCTCTAGTCAAACATGTTTTCACCCGGTCTCGAACCGGGGACCGTTCGCGTGTTAGGCGAACGTGCTAACATACAACTTCTTGATTCCGCCTTCAAAAAGCCAGGTATCTGAGCGCTCGTGTTCATCCCAAATGATTACAGTCTTCAGGTCGGGAAAACAGTACATGACTAATTAGCGTAATTGCCATTTAAATGGTGTGATTGAATCAGCAGTTAAAAAAGTGCTTCAGCTGTTTGGAAAGTTTCGCCGTCAATAAGATGGCTGTGATGGGGTTGAAGCCGGACCCCGGCAAGAAATTCGATAAACAGGGAAAAAAAAAACACGTTTATTTAGACTTTGACGACTAATGCTGCCCAAATTGTGAGATTTCCCCGTTCTCATCAACTGGCCTCGTAATTGTACAGCCCGTTTATTTCTTTAAGTTACTAGGTGCAGCAGATTGTCCCTTTCATATGTAGGATTTGATGTATGAATAAAAAAAAAAACGACAAATATATGCCATATAAAGAAATTACGACATTAATACATCATGTAATACCTTAGTATATGACAAAAACGTAATTTATTCATGAATTCATGGATGTCATTTATTTGGTCGATTATTCATTTCGGTATTTTGTCACAAAAGTTAATAAAATGAGGGGTCGGGTCAAATTGGCTGAGCTTTTCACCTATTGGTTGATGGATAAGCGTTTGAATACATCGATTTATTTAATAAAAACCCAAGTGTTGTTTAATATATATACAGTACTGACAAAAATCAGATATCACTTAACCCCTTAATATATTGAAAAGCTTAAACTCTTGGGATTAAAGATATTATGACCATTTCAGAATATACTAATAAGAAAAAAATCACAATCAGTCTAAAAACAAGATGCCCAAAAACAATAAATCCGGTATAACCACTCGTTAAACGACTCCCCATAAACATGGTCTTGTTACATTTCACGAAAGTTCATAGCAAACCGTGTACAATTTGTACTCTAAAACACACAATAACAGATAAACAAATACACCAAAAAGCATTCCTGATTAGTTTGACGATCATTGTTATAATCCATCTGTTTGCCTCCACAACACCCCTTTAAGAATAAACAGCAGTGTTCATTTTACCTCTGAAAAGTGATGGGTCCCGGGGACTCGCATGCTCAAAAATCTATGGGTCCCAACAGAGATCTATGGGTCCCCAAAATTTTGTGTTGTAATTGTAAATCGGCGACAAATACATAATATAAATCTATATATCTATATATATTTATTTAAGATTTATTAAGAATTTTCAGTTCACAACAATATTGTATAGTATACAAAATAATATTGCTGAAATAATTATAATAATCTATATTTTCATTCAGTTTTAATCATCACAGTTAATTGGTAATACAAAGCAGTTATCACTTCAGATTTTTCAGTTCATATATTCTTCGTGGTTTGCTGTCCCGCCACAGTTGTAGTGCCTTCTCAAGGTCCAATCCATTATCATCCTCCTCAGAGCGTAACCAGGAATAAAATTAAGTCCATTTTGGCAGAAAAGTCCTTATCTTGCTCAGGAGTATTATTTTGTTTATTTTCTTTCGTCGAGTCGTTCGCTTCAACATACGTGTTTTCATAGCCTATCGTGTTTGCCTAGCGATCTTCCGAAGAATTTCTCTTTTTTTTCGTACCGGAATTATTGCCGTTGTTATGACTTTCTGTTTCGACTTAACACTGACACTGAAGAAATGACCAATTTTGTGTTGATTACAGACGAAAATTCGGACTGCGAGACCAAAACAACAATGGCGGATCTGCCTGACGAAAAGTTTGGAGTGCGGTAAATATTTGTTACAAATAAAAGTAATCCGGTAATAATGACAATTTTGTGTTAAAAAAGTTACGTCTCGGGGACGCACGTTGATTCGACACTATGCGTCCCCAGCAAAAATGATGCGTCTAGCATGCAGGCAAACGAGAAAACTGAAACAGACTCGTCAGATGACTTTCGGTCTAGTCGTTTTTCTCTGACATTTTGATTGACACCACCGTTGGCCAATTGCAACCATTTTTTCAGGGTCTTTAGCCTTGTGACAGACTATGAGGGCCTGTATTGAAAAAATATGGTCAGGACCAATTCAGTTTCAAAAATCTTTAGTCAATAGTGACCGATTCTAACGTGGATTGACACAATGGTGAGCCAATGAAATTTTACAATCTGTATTAAAATCATACCCGAAAATAAATATGCGCAAATATAACACGGGATCCATTTACAACTCGTTCACAATGTCTAAAAATATTGGTCAATTTGAAATGCACACATGCAAAGCTCTTAGGGTTGAGAAGTGGTCATCTCATAATGGCTGTATTTGGTAACGCCTAGACCTACCATGAGAAAAATGTGTAAAATACCATGTTTCATTTTTCAGAACTTGTTCAAATTTGACGTGAGACCAGGTACGGCTTCATCCTATTGTCCGAGCTTTTGTCCAGCTAAAATGCCCAATGTTGGTAGCACTTGCAGTGATTATTTCATTTGGAGAAAAAAAACAGAAACCAAAACCATCCATATTCTCTAAACTGTTCAAGAACAGCATTCCATTTACTTTGGGTACGACTTGGATTGAGAGTTTAGGAGTTAATAAAAACAGCCACGTTGCTACTAAATAAGGGGCCTCCTGTGTTGAAATTAGGAGTGCAGCGTAAAATTATACCTGTCAACTTGTACGTTTTTGCCGTACAGAGTACGTTTATTATGCATTTCAAGACAGGTACAACGTTCGAGAAAATATGTACGTAAAAACGCAAATTTGTCAATTATGGGTACCACCGACTATGACGAAACGGAAAATCAATCAAGTCAAACGAGTTTGCCGCGGTGGCCTTTATCTCGGTATGGTTTTTTATCTTGCAAACTAAGCAAGCGGTTTGATGCTACTGTGCACATGCGTCTGCAGCTTCGGATTTCATGTAGTAGTTATGTAGTGAAAGGAAGTCCGTCTCTTTTTAGAGAACCGGCTTTTTCGGCTCAACTCATTAATAAGAGCCAGCTCTCAAACGGCTCACTTGCTTTGATGCATTATATTACGAATTATTATGTTGTATAAAGAAGTTAAGTATAAAATGAGAAAATGAAAGAAGGCAGGTTTGTGGTTATCCCTTTAATCAGTATATTACCAACAATAATTGAATGCAGAAAATGAATTCATAATTTGAATAAGAAAATGTATTATTCTACTTAATCATATTTGCGTGTATTTCTTCTTCCATCTACAGTGAACGTCCAAACTACTCCATTTTTGAACTTTTTTTCATAATAAACCTCATTCATGTCGAGCAACTCAGTATCTCACCAAAAAATGTTAATTAACAATATATATGATATAACGAAACACATGTACAATATGACATGTTAAACTACATAAATAAACATGTTTGAAAAAAAAATATGGTGTAAGATTATTTTGTATTTTGTAAGGGAAAATACTACAGTTTGTAAGGGCATGGAGCCCTGGAGGTTGACAGGTATGTAAAATTGTGACGCTGCCGCTTTAAAAGGGGCGGAGCTTGCTTTCCACTGGTCTCAAACAGGAAAGACGAAAGAGAGGATACAAACGAAGGAGCTGATTTCCCACTCATCTCATAGAAACACCAGGAGTTGAAATGTAATATGTATGCTACAATTGTTTACAGTATTGGAAAGTGTGAGTTTGTTAGTTTGTCATTTGTGTCCTCCTACAGAAACCCGATTGAATGAAAATTATATTTCGCTTTACCATTTATTTCCAATTCCTAACCATTTTTGGAAAAGTGCCAGGGAACCGCGGGATGCCGACCCCTGGTCTATCCGATGAATCGGCAAATCAATCAACAGATGATTCGGAACTCAATAATTATTTGTTGCAGCCCTAATAACTAGAAAGATAAAAAAATAATAAATAACGGACCAAAGCGTGTGCATCCAGAAAGGAAAAAACAGACATTTGAATATCATCAGGCTCATAGTTTTTGTTGGTGTTGTCTGCTGCGGTTTGCATTAGGCCTGACGAGCTTTTTTTCTTCAATCCAATTAATTGGCACTTCAGAACACCCCCCCCAAACCTCTCTACTAAGCCTCCTGCTTTTTATCCGGCAAACATATCCATATGACAGCTGCTGCAGTCTCCGAGGATGCAGAGCAAGAACGTGCATGCTTCGGCACCGTGTTGTGACGGTTCGCGCACGCATAGTTTGGATCTTCATTGTTTTTGTTTTTTCGGGATTCTGTTTTTTTCCAGGAATTTGGATTAGAAGAATAATCTAATTTAGATGAGTTTATGATGGGTCTGATAGCCTATAGACCGCCGGTGTCAAACATGCAGCCCACGAGCAAGATCAGGCCTGCCAAGGGATTAACTTTGGCCCGTGAGACAACGCTGAGAGGAATGCAAAAGATGTAGATTTAGATATGTCCACTTGATGTCGCCCAAGGAAGGCCGAGCCACTCACAAAGCAACTGGAAATGTATCTCTCTCTCTCTCTTTCCTCACTTATTTTCTTTCCCCTTTCTCTCTCTCTCTCTCTCTCTCTCTCTCTGTACTCATTTTTTCTTCCCTCTCTCTCTACTCATTGTTTTCTTCTCTCTTGCTCTCTCTTTCCTCTCTATTTCTCTCTTTCTCTGTCCACTCTCTCTCTCTCTCTCTCTCTCTCTCTTGCTCTCTCTCTCTTTCTCATTTTTTCTTCCCTCTCTCAATCTTTCTTTCTCTCTTTCCTCACTAGTCCTCCCTTTCTCTCTCACTCTTTCTGTGTTGTTTCTCCCTCTCTCTACTTTCTTTTCTCCCCTCTTTCTCTTTTCCTTTTCTGTCTCTCCTTTCTTTTTCTCTGTCGGTCTTGCTGTCATTTTTTCCTTTCTCTTTATTTCAAATTTTATTTTTCTATCTCTCTCCCTTTCATTCCCCCTCCCCTCTCGCTCCCTCTCTCATTTTCTTCCCCCTCTTTTTTCTCTCTATCAGCCCCCTTCTCTCCCTCTCCCTTTGACTCTCTCCATTTCTTGCTTTCTCCTTTTTTCATTGTATTTATCTTTCTTTCTGTCTTTATTATTTTCTTGTTCTCCTTCTATCTTCCTTTCTCCTGAGATACTTTTTTTTCTACCATGTTACCCCTAAACTAAAATGTGTTTGACACCCCTGCTATGGATTGACATATGCTTTATGGGTCCCTAGACTAGTAGGAGCATACGCAACAGAATACTGATTTTATTAGGCAAAAATACCATATATGAACATTCATTCAAACGTGCATTTTTAAAAATACACGTGGGTTGAGAAATTTGCTTTTATTTTAAAAAATCATTTTGTAAGAGCTGAACCAATTGTAAGCGATCTTGCTACTACTCCTACCCAAAAAACAAAAACCTGGAGAAGGCGTGCGAAAAATATTGCTGCCCCTACATGTTTTTATATGGGGCAGCACAGCGGCAGAGTGGTTTGCATGTCCGCGGCACAGTTCTGAGGTCATGAGATCGAAGCCTGCTGCGTGAAGTTTGCATGTTCTCCATATGCTTGCGTGGGTTTCTTCCGGGTACTCTGGTTTCCCGCCACATTACAAAAACATGCATGTCTGTCACAAGCTGGAAACGGAGACAGGACCCAATGGCATTCATTTTACTCAGTTTTATTGAGGAAGAGAGCAGTGCTTGCTTCCACGATCCGATGATCGTCGGTCACGGGTAGCTGATGGCAGGAACGCGGAAGTGGCACTTCTGTGTCAAGCGAGGGTAGTCGTAAACAGCAGAAAAACAGGTCGATGGCAGTAACGAGTCCAGAAAAGAGGTCGGCAACAGGTATCATGCAGGAAACAGGGCAAAACAGGTCGATGGCCGGGACAAAGGAGCAAAACAGAAACAGGTTCAGAAACAGGTCGGCAACAGGTATCAGGCAGGAGAAAACAGTACAGATAGTACAAAGCTTGCCTAGCTGAGAGCATAGGTTCGCAGACGGTCTGACAGCTTCCTCTTGGAAGACTAGTGTTTAAAAAGAGTCAGGGAACCAATCAGCGACCAGGGCTGTTGGCACCAACAGGGCAGTCGCAGTTGCCCTGAATCCGCAATCATGACAATGTCAGGTTAATTGGCCGGTTCAAATTGTTCCTCGGTGTGGATGAGTCAGTGAGTTGTCTGTCTCTGTGTGCCTTGCGAAAGGGTGTGCCTTGCGCACTGTCCGAAGATAGCTGGGATGGGCTCCAGCACCCCTGCGACCCTTCTAAGGATAAACGGTGCAGATAATGTTATATTATTATAATATATTCATAGTTTAGTCCAAAAATTATATACACATGCAAGATGAAAAATAATATATTTCTCTTTGGCTGTGCAGAATACATGATTCAAACCGGATTTCTTGTTTTAAGGGTTTTAGAGAAATTTTGAAAATGGCTTTAGAAAGTCCTTAAAAAGTGCTTGAATTTGGCCTTTTAAAAGTTGTACGAGCCCTGCTTCTCGACAAGTAGCTTAAAAAAAACAACGATTTAAACGCAGTTAGCGCTTGCACGTCTTTGTGTGTATTAGTCCTTAAGTTTCCCCCCTGTTTACACAGATTGCCTCATTCCACAACGGTGTTAATGCTTCACACAATGTTAAGCAGCATGCATCTGTCTGTCTTCTGTAGTTTGTGAAGGTTACTTACACCTACGCCTCGGCTGACTCAATATGCCTTATAAACAAAAGTCAATTAGCAGAAAGTAATGTTTACAGGGCTTAACTGCCAGTTCTGATGCGGAGGGGGAGGAATGGGAGTGTCGACAAGCAAACAGCTGCCTTTAATCACCTTGGTTTGGAGACCGCTTGGAAGAAGGTTATAATTGGCATTGCTGTGACAGCTAAATGCGACACTGCAGATGGTAGCGAGTGGCAAAGGTTGCCCATGGGCACTGGTGTCGTTTTGAAATTGTTTCGTGGCGCAAACAGAAATGGAGAAAGTGTGTCGTATTCAGAAGCCTCCCCACCAATGTTCCCTCTAAGCTGCGTGTGTGCGCCATTGCGCACTGCCCAGAGCTTTTCTGCGCACCAGAAAATCTAGCCAGCTCACAAAAATCAGGGCTAGAAATTGCTAATTAAGAAGCGAATTAAGTCAAAGTTACAGTGCATGAAGGTAAAAATACAAGGGTTCCCCTGACGTTGTGTTCTAAATGCGGTATTTGGAAGCCAAGGTCGGAGTAGAACAAAGTTGAGTAAAGTCAGTATTTCGAGAACCGGCTTCTTCGGCTCGGCTCACTAAAAAGAACTCTTTCGGGTCCCAAACGGCTCTTCAGGTTTTTTATGCTTCTTTAATCCCTACACGACCAAATTGTATCTAAAATTATGCACAAAATGACTTAAAGGAAGGGGGGAGCAATAGAACCAAAATGAAAAAGTAGTGAAGCGCTGGGAAAAAAGGAAACAAAAGGAGAGAAAAAGAGGAAAAAAAGAGCAGGAAAAATTCAGAAAAAGGAATACTTTGCAACAGTCTGCATAATTGTGGGAAGGATCACTTTACCTTCTCTGTCTAATTGAAACAGTAAACTTGGTCTTTCATAATCCCTTGAACAGAAAATAAGAAAAAAAATCAAGATTATCGAGCCCAAAATTAGATAGAGGAAAACTGAAATTGTTTTAGATTTAAAACATTGTCATGATTACTGATGTGAAGCAACTGAGTCCTTTGGCGCCAACTGCCTCGGATGCTGATTGGCTGCTTGTCTCCTTTTAAACCCCCATCTTCCTGTCACCCATTGTCAGTCCGTCTGCGAACCTCAGCTATGCTAGGCAAGCCTTCTGACCCTGACTCTCTCTGTTCGGATTCCTGTTTAATCCCGGCTCCGACCCCTTTTCTGAACTTGACTACTTTTTTGCTCCCCCGTCCTGGCCACCGATCTGTTTTTCCCCGCTCTCGTCACCGCCATCGCTCACCACGTAAATACCACTACCGCATCTGAGTGACCAACGATCTACAGATCGTGTATACTACCCTTTCCCTTCTTCCTAATAAAACTAAGAGAAACACACGCAAGTGGCTCCTATCTTCGTTCTGGTCCTGACAAAAATACAGTTGGAGATTAAGTCAAATTAAAGTTAAGGGATTCAGAAAGAAAATAATACTATCAAAATCACTGGCGGTGAAGGGTGGTAGGGTTCCATGATCAAATGGGTACTTTGTAATCAATCATGAGTCATCAAGTCCAAGCATCCAGAGAAGATGACTGGAGCTCACAAGTCTACCTTGAAAATAACTGCTTAGTTTCATGGAGTATTGAAAAACCTGACCTAATTGTAAAGTGTAACACACGACTTAAAGAGTTTGTCAGACTTTTTCTCTCTATCTTTGAATCTCTCGAGGAGATATGATGATTTGTTAGCGATGTCCTCATCACCCGCATCTGACTTTAATCAGGAACCCAGTGTTTAAGTATCCTGAGGCGTGTTCAGGAGAGTGATCAGACATGTAGTCTCTTGATAATCGCTTGCCGCGCACTGCTGAACGTTTTGTAATCGCTCACTGTGATTGCCTTACTGATCCAAAATGGCCGACGACAGTACAATGGATTTCGTTCTACAGCTTGCTTTGAGCGAGTTGGCTGATATGAGCGACAGTTCGCATATTGACACAGTTAAGGTTATCCTAAACGCAGTGGAAGGGTCATACCTGTCTTGCATTGTTCACAAACATTACCAGGCAATGTAAGACGATATATTACATCGCCAACAGCACTCGTCAGGGTGAGATCCTCCATCTTCTGCACTGTCGACGCCATGTTGGAAATCAAAGTAAGCGGTCTTTCTCCCGTGATTACTCGGGCACGCGAGCGCTCAATAATCACTGGCCGTTCAGAAGCTAGCGATAGCTCGCGATAGCAATCACTCACTCTCCTGAACACGCCTCAGATCTCTGTGTTTACTCCTTAAAGTCGTTATTATAGCTTTACCCTAGAGGGCCCTGTCCAATCTTGTTGAATACAATGTTTCACAATCTTGACATCAATGACATTAAAGACAATTCAATTCAATTACAATCAAATACCTGGAATCAAAACGTTTCTATCAAAGTCCCAATTTTTTTGGGACAGAATTTAGTGTTCGGAGCTTCAACATTCTGTTCATCATCACCCACGTCTGACTTTCATCAGAATATGTTGTGGGTATAACCTTTGCAAGAACTACACCTCATCTCCAGCCTTTATGTTGATAAAGTACCTGCTTGCTACCTGGAATTAAACAAAAACATGAAAAAAATGGTTAAAAATGTTTTGAGAATAGTTGATTATGAAGAAAGAAAGAAAAAAGAAAAAAAGAAAAAAAGAAAGAAAAAGGAATTGAAAAAAGCAAAAAGAAAGAAGGAAAAAAAAAGATAGAAAAAAAGAAAGGAGAAAAAAACAGAAAGAAAGAAAGAAAGAAAGAAAGAAGGAAAAGGGAGAGAGAACATGTGAAAAAGAGAGAAAGGGAGAAAAAAAATAAAAAGCAAGAAAAAGAGACAAAGGAAATAAACGAGAGACATGGAAAGAAAAGCAGAAACGTGAGAGACAGACAGACAGACTGAGACAGAAAGACTGAGAGATATAAAGAGAGAAAGAGAGACAGAAACAGAGACATAAAAACAGGAAGAAAGAAAGAGAAAAGAAAAGAGAGAGAGAGAGAGAGAGAGAGAAAAACAAAGAGAAAAAGATCTACAGACTAAAGAGCTAAGGAGAGAGAGGGAGAAGGAGAGAGAGAGAGAGAGAGAGAGAGAGAGAGAGAGGAAGAGAGAAAGGAAAGAGAAGAAATAAAGAGGCGATACAGACAGTAAGATACAAAGACAAACAAAACGAGAGAAAGAGAGAAACAAAAAAGAAAGAAAGAAAGAAATACAACTCCAGCCTCTGTGTGTGACGCCTGGCTTTGGTGGCACCAAGTGTACATATTTAAAATTGCAGCTCATCTTACCTTTGCCCTTTTCTCAGCGTCGTCTCGTGGCCGGAATCAATCATAGGCGGGCCTGATCCATCCCGTGGGCCTTGTGTTTGACAACGCGGCTCCACCTAAACAGTGCCCATTATTTAATAACAAACGTGTGCTGTTCACCATTACCCACGCAGATACATGCGAAGAAGCTCCCGGCTCACCGATTTTATCAAAGGCGCTTTGGTTCAGGTACAGCATCGCCGACAAAAAAGCTTTCTTTGTTCCTTTTTGAACGGCGATCGGCTTTTTACTCCGGTCGGAGTCACGTGATTCGGCGTTTGAGCAAAATGAAAACGCGCAAGCGATTATTGACACTGGGGCTCCGGCGTGCGTGACCTTATGCCGGTCTGGGGAATACAGCCCGGGGCCCTTCATTTAAATTGCATTCGGAAGCGCTTGACCAGCGGGCCCCTGCGGAATACGCCTTACTCTATAAAATATTTTCTTTGGAGATCAATGCGTGAATAGAAAGCAGATAGCAACTCTACCATGAATGTATGGATGCATTTTTTTGCTTTCTGGTCCTTTAATGAAGTTCAGCTACACTCCACGAAATTGGAAACTAGAGATGGACAATGTCGGAACGATATTTATTGGAAAAATAACAGGTGGAAAAATGATATTGCGGAAAAATAAAACATGGTTGAAAATTGGTCACTTAAAATTCCAAGAGATGTATATGTATATATACAGTATATTAAAAAAGTGCCTCAACAAGAAAAAATCATAAAAACCTTAAAAATTACGGCCCAGGGGAAAATGACGACTTCCCTGTCCTCAGAGAAGAGGTAAAGGAGGCAATTAACTCACTGAAGAACGGAAAGTCTCCAGGAATGGACAACAGCCCATTAGAATTCATACAAAATGGTGGTGAGCAAACTATGGACATTTGGAGAAGGATTTGTAGAAACAGCTGGAAAACAGGACAGTGATTATTTTACCAAAGAAAGGAAACTTTTAACTATGCTCCAACTACGGAACCATCAGTCTCATCAGCCATGCAAGTGTATGCTAAAGGTCCTACTGAAAAGACTGAAACCACAGGCTGAATACATCCTGGCCAAAGAACCGGGTGGTTTCAGGAAGGGACAGAGCACCACAGAACAAAGTTTCAATCTGTGCATCCAATGTGAGAAGTTTAAACAACACAGGCGAAACCTTGTTTTTGTAAATTTTAAGAAGGCGTTTGACAAAGCATGGCTAGCCGATTTATGGGCCACCATGTGGATGTACAATGTGGGCCAGAAACCAGTTCAGACCATTGAACAACTGTATGCCAATGCCCACAGTGCGGTACTTACAATGGTACCATTGGAGCCTGGTTTAGAACCACAGTTGGTGTGAGACAAGGCTGCATTCTCTCTCCAACTTTATTTAACATCTTCCTTGAGAGGATCAAGTCTGAAGCTCCTGGGGTGGCAGTAGCTCAGGAGGTAGCGCGCTCGTCTTGGGATCAAGAGATCGCAGTTCAAATCCCGGCTCCTCCGTGTTACATGCCGAAGTCCCCTTGGGTAAGACACTGAACCCCTAATTCCTCCAATAAGCAGGTTTGCGCCTTGCATCGGAAATGTGAAGCACATTGTAAAGCGCTTTGGGAAGTCTTCATTAACTTGAAAAGCGCTATAGAAATGCAGATCATTTCATTTCATAGAGAAACATGAAGGTACAGCCACTGTTGTGGGATACAACATAATTCCCTTTTGCCGTTGATATTGCCAGATTGGCAGGAGATGAACAGGAGCTCGGAGATCTGGTCAATCGCCTGGGCAATGAATCAAACCAGTATGGGATGGAAATCAGCACAGATAAAACAAAACTAATGACCAACAATCCCAAAGTATCTACGCAAACTTCACCATCAACCACAGAGACCTAGAATCTGTCACCAAAGTTAAATATCTCAAAGCTAACACATCAAAAGAGGGGCCAGAACCAGAAATCATGACCAGGATAGCTCAAACCATAGCCACATTTGCCAGACTTAACTTCATCCGGAGGGACAAGAACATAGCAGTGAAATCAAAGATCAGACTCATGCAAGCGCTGGTTACTTCCAACTATCTCTACGCTTGCGAGACATGGACTCTCACAGCAAAACTGGAGAAGAAAATCCAGGGCCTGAAGATGCGATGCTATAGGAAACTTCAAGGCTTTAGCTACTTAGCCCATGTGACAAACGAAACGGTGTGCGACACCATCAGAGGGCACATTGGACCCTACTAAACCTAAGTGGTATGGTCACATCACAATATCATCAGGAATGACCAAGATAATTTTCCTGGGCACAGTCCAAGGGGGCAGGAGGAGAGGAAGACCAAAAAAGAACTTGGCTGATAACATTAAGGAATGGACTTGTGCCAACTTTGCCACGACCCAAAAACAGACGAGGGACAGTCAAGGAAGGCTTTCCAGAGTTATATATATATATATATATATATATATATATATATATATATATATATATATATATATATATATATATATATATATATATATATATATATATATATATATATATATATATATATATATATATATATATATATATATATATATATATGGATAAATAAACAGATTAATACGTAAAAGCATTTGATTTCATAGATATGCAACTATGCAGAAATAGCCAAACATTATAATTAGCTTTTTATTACATCTATGCTTTAATGAAACCCCAGCTTGTGCTAACTTTGACCTGTAAAAACCTGCAGATGTTGTCAGTTAATTAACAGAATTGCTAATTAATCCCTCCATGGAGTTAAAAGAAATGTGTGTGTATTTGTGTGTTTGGCTGCTGTGTGCATTTTCATTTACAGTAGTTGTCTTGTATTCTATTTTCAGGTTGTTTGATTATGCGTTGCACTACATTTCTTTTCGATGAATCCAGTCCAGGTATCATGTAATACAAATATTTCTTACAACTGAAGTTTAGAGAATATTTATGAAAAAGTATATATTTGTATATCCTTGCAAATGATATATTTTATTAGTATCAAGTATTAGACTCCCAATAAGGTCAATCACGGTTCAACGTCTATAGCCATCGATGGTACTGAACATGTTAAAGACCCAGACTTACGTAAACAATAGTACTAATATACCAACATGGAATGTTACTTAAATACTAAGGTATAAAATAAATTGACCATTACTGTAAAATAGAAATGTCGCTGCTTACATTTTGGCATGATTTTACAATGTACAGACGCTCCCCTACTAACGACCATTCAAATTACGAAAAACAGTAGATACGATCATTATTTTTGGCATATCGAAAAATATCGGGACATTGCTGTAAGTTAGATTTTGTATTGTATGCACCGTTTTCCGAGTGCAGGACAGAACTGTAGTGCTTTTTTTCCGCTGCTACCAGCGTGTGGCGCTGAGAGAGGCCACTCAGCATCCACCCCGAAGAAGAAATCCGTCTTCGTCTTCCTAGTTCATGAGTAAACATACCTTACTGTATCTCATGTGTGCTAAGAACCTTAACATTTTTATTTTTTAATACTGGTTTAAAGTGTAAAGAAGAGGCGAGCCGTTTCATTTGAAATAAAAGTGGAATAAGAAAGCTCGATGCGGTTGAGAAAATGATTGGATAGCTTTTTTTGCGCCACTTTCTATCACTGAGGAGGAACTCACCGAACTTTTGAAGCTCATCTTCCAAAAGTAAGTTACACTTAACTTTTTTTTCTTTATAGAGCATATCATTTAATGTAATGGTCTTTTTTCGTACAAAACAACACAGGTTACGTATACAAGCCTTAAACACACTTATATAAAATCTTAAACATACAAAATATAGAACTAAAGCAACTTACGAACAAATTCAACATACGAACGATCGTCCGGAATCTCGCAGGGCAGCCTCTGTATCTATTGATAACGTCCTCATTTATTTAGTTGTGAACGAGGTATGTAAACAAGCACATTCCTGAATGCCAGAACAGAGGTGAAAGATCATGTCAAGCAAAGTCCATCTCTTGTCCCTTGTACCAAAATACCTTTCCCCAGGCAAAGGTTGAGCGGCTTGAGCAAGAAAAAAAAACACTCGGAGGAAGGATAAAACGTTTTTCTTCACCCTTTGAACGTTTAAAGAAAATAAACAGAAATGAGGGGCAGCACGGCGGCGCAGTGGTTAGCGCTTGTGCGGCACAGTTCATGTCATGGGAACCTGTTGTGGGTTCAAATCCAGCTCCAGACATCCTGTGCGGAGTTTGTATGTTCTCCCCGTGCTTGCGTGGGTTTCCTCCGGGCACTCCGGTTTCCTCGCACGTTCCAAAAACATGCATTTCAGGTGAATTGGCCGGTCCAAATTGTCCCTAGGTGTGAATGAGCGAATGAGTTGTCTGTCCCTGTGTGCCCTGCGATTGGCTGGCAACCAGTTCAGGGTGTCCCCTGCCCACTGCCCGGAGATGGCTGGGATGGGCTCCAGCCCCCCCGCGACCCTAATGAGGATAAGCAGTACGGCTGATGAGATGAAACAGAAATGAATATAGTTTTGTCTTGATTTTAATGAACACAGAGTATTTTTTGACAAAACATGAAGTACAGAAAACCGTAGTGATCGAGTTATCCCGGAATTACTCTAATTTCAATAGATTAGTAAGAATTTAGTAAGTGTTATCATAGCTGTGGTTGCCTTTCTTGTTATGCTGGTATCTCCTATTAGCATTTGTATGGGCGCCTCAGTAGAGTTTTTAGCATTAGCATGAGACTAACAACATTGTTAAAACAAAAGATGTTTAATATCTAAATATCCAGATCAGTGAAGGTATTGATTCTTGCTGCGAGTTTTAGCTGCACTGTTAGCTCAACTAAAATATAATGAAAGATCCAAAGGACAGGCCTTGATGTGCAACTATTTTTTTACCCTTGGAGAGAGTGCATGAGGAGAGAATTGTAGAGTAAATTATTATAATGGTTCAATCATATGAAATTGGAAAAAAAATAAAGATTTCGTGTTCTGAAATTTGTAGATAATCCGCTTATTGGTTTAGGATCCAAGAAGATTCTTGGAATGCTAGCGATAAGTGTCAGGAAACCATACATTCTTTTGATATTTATTTTCATTTATTCCTTTATGAGGCAGCATTGGTGAGATAGGTTCCTCTTATGTATTTAAGAGGTCTGTCTGCTATTGGTTTGCATCACACAGTAAAGATGCAGACATGCTAATGGCCAAAGTCCCTCCCATAATCCCTTTCCCTCAATTCAGTTCAAAATATTGTGTATTACGTGAAGACCTTTCCAGTTAGCCTATTAGAATACTGTATTTCTAGTACTTTTTTTGCGATGGATCTTAAGCCTTGCAGTGATGCTAAAGGGAGAAGCAATAAGATGATAAACATGGAAACAAAGCTCACCATTGTAAACGAATATGAAAAAGGCACACGTTGTCACAATCCCTAAGTTTATGACAATAGTAGTGCTTACTATGTACAATTTTGGGGTACTGGTGGTTTTGAACGCATTAACTAATTACCATAGTTTTCTATCCCGCCGCTATACACTATTTCACATCACCCCACCTCAGAACGGAATAATCACATATCCCCGGGGGCTACAGCAAAAGTGAAAAGTTGATGGAAAAGGAGGATTGAGTACAAATGCTCTGAGTGAAAAAACGAAGCATTCAAACCTCGGGTTTAAGCTAACAATTACTGCAAAACAAAACTGTCAATGATCAGCTAATCAGTCCCAACCTTGTTATTTAAGGGTCAACAAAATTTCACTACATCTTCTGAACATGTCACTCAAAAGCCACATTTCCAGAAGAAGCCGACAAGGCAAGCAGTAGCAAATAATTAGGAGCACGGGACACAATTTAGTTCGCCTTATTTGCCGCTAATCAGCCTTTATTAGAGAAAAGTCAATTTTGAGCGTCACTACCCCAGTACCCGTGTTAGGTTTACGCTGCCAAAAGCGCCCTATTTTCTCCGTAAGATGAATAATTAAAGCTCAGCGGCGAATGTTTACCAAGTCAGTGGTTAATTAAGAACGCGACTGAAGCCAAGGTGTCGTTTCATTTTTGCTAAATCACGAGGTCGATTCCACTTTGCCGTTGGAGGTTTGTCTAGGAAGACGATAACTTTCCTTCTTGAGTTATCTACCATGAAATACGGACTACAGAATACAGTAGTGTTTGTTTTTTCTCCTTGCCAAGTGCAGGGAAAACGAGCCCACAATAACCAGAAGTCGAACTAACAGCTCACTGCTGAGTGAGAAATGTGACCCTTATTACAATGAGAAGAGCGGCTGGTTTGAGGCAACCGGGGACCATGGACCTTAAAGTCACCTGGATGGATATGTGGCAGGTTGAACCACACCGTTACCTGTTCCTCGTACGGGCGGCATACGATAATCTACCAAGCCCAGCAAACTTTCACGTGGGGCCAAGCAGGTACTTCAAATTGCCAACTGTGTTCTGAAAAAGGAACTCTGGAACATATTCTGAGCTCCTGCTGTCACGAAGCGGGCCGGAGAGCAGGAAGTCGGAACTCACAAACGGGCCAAAAACAAAACAAAGAAGGCTCAAAGGCAGGCAAAATTACAAACTAGGCATTACTCAGATCAAACGGGCATGAACAGGGCTCCAACGAGGCTTAAACAATGATTTGGCAAAGGGCAGTCCCAAAGGGAGCGTTTAAGTACTCCAAGAGCAATCAGTCCAATGCGTCTCAGCCGGTGTCAAGGGGCGGGGCTAGCTGGGCGCCATGATAACCGTGCAGGACATGACACCTGCCCAAAGTCGCTCGGCCAGGGGAGATACACCTGGTGACACAACCAGGGTCTGAAGCCTATTGCAGAAGCCATCAGCTGAGACATTTGCAGCTCTAGCAGAAGGCAAACCAACTGGGCAATTGCATTTGTCATCAAAGGAGCTCAGCAAAGAACAATGTGCAAGAAGTCGCCAGTACAGATCTCTGCGATGGCCCAGGATTGGTAACTCTCTGTAGACCTGGAAAAAAACTGTGGTTCTCCCAGGTCATTGTCAGCACCACCCTGAGGCCGGCCATCCTACTGGTCTCAGAGCACCAAGAATATGGTGTTAATGGAGTTGATGGTGCCATGGAAGGACCGCTTAAAGGAGTCCTATGAAAGGAAGATGACCAAGTGCCATCTCCTGATCAATGACTGTCTGCAGCAAGGCTGGAAGGAAAGATGTATGCCAATCGAATTTGGCAGCAGAGGATTTGTGAGGCACTCACTCCACAAATCATTAAGTGGTCTGGGTATTACAATAACAGCAAGGAGCAAGGCCATCAAGAACACCACCGAAGCAGATAAAAAAGCCTCAAGATGGCCATGAATCCAGAAAGAAGAACCATAGGGACAGGCAAATTCTAAGCAGGTAACAGGCAAACCTTCAAAGTCTGATGGTCAAATTTTTGCACTCTTTGTTGTACTCAGCACAGATGTAACATAAAAGTGATAAGACATCTGAGTTCAACCTTGATAAAGATGTTTCCATTTGTCTGTGTTCAACAATATTATCTTGTATATACTTGGTCTGCATTAACCTTGATAAAATACACTCAGTATCATTACATTGCCAGTGACAGGCTTTTGACTTTGTTTGGATTCACACAAAGAATTTTGTGTGAGTAAATTCAGTATTATTGTATGTTATATAACTAATTAGCATGACCGTTAAAGTCAATATTTCTAAGAGTGTTTATTCATTAATGTAACCTTGAATAAGTCTTGTTTTGTATAAGTCTTGTCTTAAAACGGTGACGGATTGACAATTCTTGTAAGTCTTTGTCCAGGCTAAACAACAATTTCAGTCCATAACAGACCATTGAAGAGGATCCGAGAGTCGTTCTATGTTGTAAAACCAATCATTTTTTTCTCATGTCATATTGTCAAGTCAACTCATGTCAAGTGTTTTCGCTTAAAGTGACTTTGTAAGTTTGTGGGAAAGCTTTCGTTTGCAGCTCTAAACATCATCTGGGCTGTTTGAAGTTTAATTAAATCTTGTATCTTTAGTGGTTTTGACTCTATAGATGGCTTTAAAAAATGTTCTCATTCCTTTTTTGTATCTTAAATAGTGGATCTAGGGTTGATGGATAAGTATTGCCCCACATGTCAGTGCAGTGTGTTAGATGAGGTAGAATAAGAGAGCAATAGATGATGTATAGTGTTTCTTGGTTAAGGATTTACTTTAGCGTGCTAGAGTATGGAGATGTATTCTGTTTAGCTAAGGTTTAAAATTGAGTTTTTCTTCAAGTAACATTCCAAACACTGTGATTAGGAATTTTTCAATTTTAGTTATGTCAATGTGGATATTAAATTCATGATCATTTGTTTTTCCTCCAAACTTAGTCTTATTTATATTCAAGGTTGGTTTAAGATCACTATGTAGTGCAGACCGGGGACTATAAGGACTGCCACCTTGGGGAAGTCAGTCAACACCAATTATAACATCTTAAATATTCTAAGATTATGGATGTTTAAATAAAAAGTGTAATTTAAAATATGCATCGGTTTTTCTTCAGTTCTGAGAATGTGACGTTTATCAAAGAGGCAATTCATATTCCTCAGGGCTTTCTGCTGTTAATGAGCACCGGCGATATAATGCCTGTGACATCTTACATTTGCCTGAGCAGCAGCACTGGTCCATTGTCAGACTGGTGACATGAAAGGACTGCGATTTTCAAATCAGCTTTTCCTTCTTTTCAGGTTCTTTTCTTTGGAGTTCTAATAGAAGTGGCACAGAAGGCAGTCCTCAAGGATCCTTTCACAAAAACTGATATTAACAAATGCTTAAGGAACTGTTTATGCGCTCATATGGCTCTGATAAAGAGCGCTGGAGACTGATGAAAATGTCATCCATCCTATCCAGGCGACTCTAGATTAGTTGGTATCCAACCACCGGTATGCGGCCTGGCAAGGAGTCCACTAAAGGCCTCTTTGTCTGATGATGAGCAAATGAGAAACGGTTTATCAACTCCAAAGGTATGTCTATAAAACCACGATGGACAGTACAAGGGCTGACCACCACTGACCTGGATTACCGAACTTCTTGGGTTAGGAAGATCCACTCGTTTTACATTTGTTCACTTATATCATTTTATTCAAAATGCAAAAAACAATCTAAAAAGGTGTTGATAGTCTAATGGCACATTCTTTTTCAACAGGCTATTTTTCATTTGTTCATCTCCAAGTCCTTGGCATACTTGAATTTTTAAACCCAGGATATTGCCATTCTGACCAAGTACCTCAGATTCAGACTGATAAGATTACCCAGCACAGTTTGTAGACCATTACTTACAAACCCCGACCCCCCTCGCCCCTACAGTATGTATACCATTAAATGTCTTATTAAAGACCTGAACCAGATCTGCATGTTCATCTCCAAAATCTCAGTTTGCTTGAATTCCTAAACCTTGTAGATCTTGTCCTGGAATTGTACAGTCTTATAACAAAATGTCACAGTTTCAGACTCATGAGGTTGTAGACCATTCCTTGCCGACTCCAAGACCTCAGCATACTTAAAGTCCCAAACCTGGGAGATCTCCGCCTTAAATTCTGTACCAAGTACCAAGTGCCAAGGCTTCAGACTTATCTGGGACCCAATTTGATTATGGACTTTTTCTTTCAGATCTTAGGTACACCATCAAATGTATTTTTGAAGACCTTTAATGACACATTGACAAGCCAAATAGAAAAAAGATAACACTGTATTTACCCTGGAAATAAACAGAGTTCATGCTTTTGTTTTGCATCATAGAAAGACTATGCTATGTCCTTCCGACAAAAACAATATGTTATAACCAAATCATTTTTCCTGAAAGAGTGTGTCCTCTATGCAGAAACATCCTCACATATGAATTTGTGTGGCAGCAATTTTTACGGTTATAAAAAAGCTTGAAGCCGTGCGACCATTAAGCTCTACGGTCACGATTTCCAGATGATGTCCGGTTATCTCCATGGATACGTATCATTAGTGGAAGTCGTTAGGTTCCTGTTAGCTAAGGTCCCTCGGTGGAGATAACAAGATCCAGCCTGACATGAGAAGCCGATTGGGCCAATATACGGCTGTACATCTGAAAGCTTGCATAAAACTATAGAAAAACAACACACGCCGTTTACAGATATCCAAATGACAACCCACACCCAAAACTAAGACATGTTTGTGTAGCTGCTATTATCATCAGTGAATGTCCAGATTGTAAGACCGGTCTTGTCCAAAGACTATTTTAATTAAAAGATACTGTAATAGTTTGTTTATTGTGGCTAAGTGTGACAAGAACCTCCCCCCACCTCCCCTGATACGCGAAAATATAGAAAGTAGGCTCCCCCTTTTTTAAACGCACTATACCGGCCTTTGCTTGCAGCCATAGCCAATTGAGGATAACGGATTGCGGAAGCATGGAGCTGTTTAATATTGGCAGAGTAATGGAAAAAAGGCCACCATGCATGACAAAAATTTGGTCTCTCAGCCCCTGCACTTTGAAAAAAAGACTGTGAAAAATGGATTGCGGGCAAAAGAGTGCTGTTTATTTCAGGCAGGCCACAGGCACAAGGCACGTTTAAGCTGCCCAAACCGAAAAAAAACAAGTTTTCTACCAGACCTGGGGATAATGGATCATGGACAAAAACATTTCATTTTAAATAAGAGTGCTTTTGAAGTATGGAATTTGGAATAATAGATCACAGAAACACAGATACCGTTAATTTTTGCAGATTAATGGGAAAAAAGCCACCATACATGACAGAAAGTTGCTTTCTCTGCCCACACTTGTCGACTGGGAATAATGAATGCGGACAAAACCATGCAGTACCTTTGAGGCGGGCCACAATGGCATGTTTCAGCTGACTGAACTCCCCAAAAATGCGCTCTGCCACCCTCTGCTCTCAGAGATAGCCGACTGGGTGTAATGGATTACGGCCACAACCTTGCATTTCATTTTGGCAGAGTGGCACACCTCACGAATAAAAATGCCTTCCCACAGCCACTGATTGCGGCAATATACAATCGGGGTTAATGGATTAAAGTCGCATGAGTGCAGTTCACTTTTTGGTGGACAGAAAGGCGAAAAAGAGACACAAGGCCCAAAAAATGTATTCTGCTGGCCCCCACTCACAGCAATATGCAATCGGAGGTCATGGAATGCGGTCACTCAAGTGCAGTTCACTTTTGGGTGGACACAATGGCAAAAAAACAGTCAAGAGGCCAGAAAAAGATGCACTTTGCCGTCCCCCACTCTCAGGATTATGTGATAGGGGGTAATCGATCACTGAACATTTTGTAACCCGTCATGCACTGAGAACACATAGTGTGAAATAGCTAGGGATTACAGTATACAAGCAAACTAAGCAATGGGTAAGTTTCTCCTGGTCGGTTTAGAGCAGGGGTGTCAAACTCTTTTTAACTCGGGGGCCACACGATAGAACAAACAGTCTGTCAGGGGCCGGACATGTAGATTAAAGAAAAAGAAAAAGAGAGATAAAGAAATAAGAGAAAGAGGGAGAGAAAAGGAGAGAGGGCGGGACAAAGAAAGAAAAAGAGAGAGAGGGAGAGAGCGTGAGAAACAAAAGATCAAAAGTTGTGAGAGAGGGGTAAAAGAAAGGGAGAGGAAGAAAGAAATCCAAAGAGAAATAGGAAGACAGAAGTAGAGAAAAGAGAAAAGAAAGCAAGAAGGGTATGAAGAGAGAAAGAGAAAAGAAAAAAAAAGTTAGAGCAAAATAGGTTAAACGACAGAGAGAGAAAGAGACGAAGAGCAACAAAGGAAGAGAAAAACAGAGACACAGAGAGTGAAAGAGACAGAAACAGAGTGCGAGAAAAGGGGTGGAAAGGAAAAAGAGAGAGAGAGAGAGAGAGAGAGAGAGAGAGAGAGAGAGAGAGAGAGAGAGAGAGAGAGAGAGGGACAGACAGAGAGACAGAGAAAGACACAGAGAGAGAGATACAGAGAGAGAGAGAGAGAGAGAGAAAGAGAGAGAGAGATAGAGAGAGAGGGAGAAAAAAAATACAAGTACCGTGTCTTTGTGAGAGGCACCTGGCTTTGGCACCATCAAGTTGACATATTTCAACCTGCAGCTTGTTTTTCTCTTGCACTTCTCTGAGTGTTGTCTCGCTGGCCGGATTCAATCCCCTAGCAGGCCTTATCTGGCCCACGGGCCGACTGTTTGACACCTGTGGTTTAGAGCATGAAATCTTTTGTCTGGAGATATTTTTTCATCTCCTACATGAAAAACTATGCCCTCCTTTCCAGACTTTTGCTCATAACCAACATTTCGATATTCCTAATTTTGTTTGCTCAATGAAATTGTGTACAACAAGTGTGACGTTAAGCAGATATAATTGTTAAATAGACGCGGACGTGCCACGTTACCTACGTTAGCACGTGACGCACGGACTGGTAAGTTTACCGGGAGCGAAGAGCAGCGTTATCAATTTATAGCGAGTGGGATGAAAGATGAACTGAAATATTATTTTTGACAGCGAGCTCTGCTGCTGCAGTGTGGAAAAGGGAATGAGGCTGATTTTACATTATTGAGAGCAATTTGTTCAGTGACCACTAACTCAAATACCCCTACATCCCTCCCAGCCTTATGCCTTTAAAAATTGTACTCACTTTCAGAGAAAAGACACAGATAATAGAAAAGTAGAGGGGAATTTTACTCCTTGGATTTTTTATTCTGTCGTTTGTAAAAGTTTGGAGACCACTGATCATTTTCAAGTCCAACTTTGTCACTGTTTCTTAAACATCGTATTTGCTGATTCTGACTGTGTAACGTTGGCTCTTTTTGGTTGTGTATTTCTCAGACTTCCATGCTATGAAATTAACCTGTTTTTTATTCCTGAATATAAAAACAATCATGACACACAGACACACATAGTCACCATTATTTGTAAATACGTGTTTCAGTAATTTAATTTTAATGTGAAATCGCATTCATGTGTGACTTCATTTCCTGTTTATGTGTGACGTCAATAAACCACGCCTACTGACAGGATGTTTTCAGTTTTAGCCTGGGCCTGCAAGCATGGCCTAACAGGAAAAAGCTGGACCGAGGCCCTGGCCGGTCCTGGCCAGGTTTTAGCTCAAACTGTAGCCGGCGATGTAGATTTAAAACCTAAATAAGTGTTTTTATCTGAAATATTCTGCCAACAGAGAGTCTATATCTTGAATATCTCTCACAGAATACAATCAATGTGACCTTCAAGATGGATGAATGACAAGACCCTTGTAAAAAAACGAGTTAGAAAGAAATTAAAGTATAAGTCTACATTATTATTTTTTAGAATTTGATAAGAAAGACATTGTAGTAAATATTTGATCAGATAACTATAAAACTGAATTAAATAAATTAGTTTCATTAGCGAACAATGATTTGTTATTCCGCGTTTCAATAATGTTTGTTAAAAAAAGACACCACGGTCATCACAGCGAATGCCGATAGCACATCTTTCGTCATTTCTCTTCGTTTTTTTGTTTGTTTTTTTTGTAAGGTTTATTGTTCTGTATTCTTTATCAATTATCCATTATCCGTTATCGGTCAAATAATAATACGCTACAAAGCCTAGGGGCCGAGACACTTGCTCTCAGCCAAGAGGCTGAGTCAAGGTCCTAGCCGCAGAGCCAAGCAGCGATCAGTGCGAATACACCGTTCCCGGAGGTACTGCAATACCGGGCCGATGCGTGGAATTGCAAAAATCAAACTTACAGCATTGCTGTATTTGGGGAATTAAGGCGAAAGGTTTATTCGAAATGAAGAGAAACAAGAGTTTCTCTTTGTGGGTAAAACAAGCACGCCAGCATAGTCGACAGACAAAAATCATAGCTGAACATTGTTTGGATCTTTCCTTTTCAAACAAAACCTTTATTTTGACTCCGCCCGGTGACGTTGTGATTCATAAAGTTGGTTTGTTTTTCTTTGTAGTTAAAAGGTTGCTTTGATGGGACTAAGAAAACATCACAGTAACGGACAGTAATATCTTAATCACATTTGAGATCTCCTTCTAATATTTGATGTGTAGAGTATTAAACGTTTGGTCAGAATTCCGTTTTGCAATGTCAGAAAATGATCAAAAAATGTCAAAACGTGAAGTGAATTCTGTGTCTTAAGCAGGGTTGGGTAGGGTTACTTTAACTTGAATACTTTCAATTACTTTTGGATTACTCCAATAAAAAATATGCTAATAAAAGACAAAATAAACTAAATATGAATAAAATGATGACTCACAACACGTGGCAAGCTTTCTCTCCTGGCTTTGATCTTTTTGATCTCCGGCAAAACTAACATAAAATGCGACAGAAACAAAATGAAAATAAATTCAAACAGCTTGCCAACATCATTTTTGCCGTTCCATGTATTCTGTTACTCCCCAAGCCTGCACAAAATTTAGTAATTTTATTCATATTTAGTTTCTTTTGTCTTTTATTAGCATATTTGGTATTGGAGTAATCCAAAAGTAATTGAAAGTAATCAAGTTAAAGTAACCCTACCCAACCCTGGTCTTAAATTGAACACATAGGTTATCTGACTGATACTGCTGGAGTGTGAGTTTGGGGACGGGGGGTATGGCTACACGTTCGCATCAAAGGTTGCCGTGACAACTGCACCACAGGGGGTCCGCCGCCCCAGGAGACGGGAACCAAGAACTGGTACATGTCTCAACTTGCAAGGGCAGTCTGGTTTTGGCCAGACACAAGGCAAGAGGGAGGCCCTGGCCGGTCCTTGCCAGGTTTTAGCTCAACCAGCAGCCAGCGAGCCTTGTCAGGTCGGCAGCCAAGCTTGATCCAGCTAGTGGCCAAACCAGAGGGACAAATCCAGCGACCTCATAGAAGCCTTAAGCCACCAGCAGTCAACCTCTCCTTCAACACTCTGCATCCTGTGGTCATCGTCCCAACCGGCTCTCAAGCCAACCAGGATTCCTCATCGCTCTACATAAAGACAGGGCCTTCATCTTTATCGACGCAGAACTTCGCAGAACATCTAGTTGTTGCTAGGTATTGGTATTGGTGTGACGTAAATAGGAGAAATCTATCAAAATAAAATAACGTAATAATCCAGCCAATGTTGTTGTCCACCCACATGGTGCCAGTTTAAGTTCTCAATTTCTAGTTTTATTTTGTTTTATTTGTTTTATTCATGTTGTGTGTTCTATTCAAGCTTCTTCAGTAGATTAGTAAAAGACACGTCCATAAATCCATTCCATATTGAATGGTCGAAAATATAATTCACCTAGAGTGTGTGTAGCCATCCTTGAGAATAACTAAAGAAGGTTTTTCATCCGTTTTCCTGACATAATGATCTAAAAATGTAAGTGGTGCTCCAGAAAGGCAAGACGAGTTTTGAAAAGAATAAACACGACTCTTCAATTCAATTGGTCGATAAATTGTTTGTTGGGATCATTTATTCATCACCCATTTTGCAGATGTCTCTGTACATTTACTTGACTATTTTCGGTGTGAATCTACAACTTATTGTAACATGCTCAGGCTATTAGTTTCGCAGGATAACTGTATTTGTATTATTTATTCAAAATTATCTATTTGTATCTAATATAATTCATTTTGTGCATCTTATTCTTCTTCTTAACTCATTCAATGCCAGACGTTTCTCTCAAATTGGATGAGCTGGTGCCAGCCAATTTTTGCCATTCTGACCCAGTTTCTTGAAAATATTCGTTTCCAAGAAAGGCAGCATTTTAACCCGAACTTTCACTTTTTGCATTTGTGATACCTCGAATATTTAGACAATGTTTTCCATAAACGCAAGGGTTCTTTGCTTGCAAGAGAACATTTTATTGCAAGAAAACTGAACTTTTACTTTGAAAGAACCTTTCAGCGCCTGATGTCTCCGGCGACGTCCATCCATTCATCTATAATCTGCTCAGCTTGTCCTCAGTGGGGCGCAGGGGTGCTGGAGCCCATCCCAGCTTTCTTTGGGCAGTGGGCAGGGGACACCCTGACCTGGTTGCTGGGCACATGAAGAGATATCACCATTCATTCACTCATTCACACCTAGGGACAATTTGGACCAGCCAATTAACCTGGCATGCGTGTTCTGCGGGAGGAAAGCAAAGATCCCGGAGGAGACCCACACAAGCACGGTGAAAACATGCAAACTCTGCACAGGGAGGCTGGCAGCTGGATTTGATCCTATGACCTCAGAACTGTGCCAGGGATGCGCTAACCACTCAGATGCTTTCCGGTGATATGGTCACACGATTTCGGTCACCATGGTGATCATGTCATCCCTCTCTGCCCCAACAATGACAAAGGACTTAAACATTCTTAGACAAGAAAAAAACTCTGTTGAAGAGTTAACTGTCCCTAGTCATGCATATCCACACTGCTTTACTATGCCTACTCGCTATACACCCTTCAATTGCTGGTTACAGGAAGCCACACTAGGAATCGGGGGCTTCCTCGGTGTGTGGACAAAGATCTAATCGAAGCTGCTCCTGCAATCAAATGGTAA
This sequence comes from Urocampus carinirostris, assembly GCF_059441175.1. Taxonomy (NCBI): domain Eukaryota; kingdom Metazoa; phylum Chordata; class Actinopteri; order Syngnathiformes; family Syngnathidae; genus Urocampus; species Urocampus carinirostris. The sequence goes on along the minus strand of NC_142366.1, from coordinate 9,898,707 downwards.
TACATAATGCTGAAATCATTCCCAGAGGTCTAATACTTACTGATGAGCTGCGCTAAACCCTTTATAATTAAGAAAAAAGAAACATTTTGACACTTGGGGACAATACTTTAAAAAAGTATTCTTGGGTTATGGCATTGAATGAGTTAAAGACGGTTTCCCTTGCATTTTTCCCAGAATTATTTTTTTTTGTCGTCGTCCTGGTGTTGATACAACAAAAAACGCACTTTCCCTTCATGTTACATTTAAACCGTTAAGGCAAGTTGTACTAAAGATTCAGGCACTCTTTAGCAAACACTCAATATATGTATGGTCAGCGGTAGCTTCTTCTGAACATATCTGCCACATCTTTGCAGAATTGGTAAGTGCATTATGGGGACTCACGACCCGAGCCAGTCGGGTGCCCTCAGAGCGGTATAAGTGAGGTCACCTCAAATAGCTCGGCTGCTCTGTATTCTGCTGTCACTCTGCAAATGGGCCATTTTTAGAAAAAACGTATGATTTTGATAGATCCAGGGTCAAAGCCGTAAAGGTACTGCATCGCTTGTGGACCAATATTTCTCAGGAGAAAGACAATCGGCAGACGATGACCTGCTTGACTCTGTCGGCATTTTTCTTTTGGTGGTCGGGGGAATTTTTGGGAGTATAACTGCGTTACTGTTCCTTCCACCAGAGAGCCCCAAATAACCTTAGAACTGGCTATAGGTGTGCCCAATTTCCAGTAACTTCAAAGGAAAAAAATCCAGCACAGATCAAAAGAACGTTTTTATGTTGACTTTCAATATAATAAAGGTGCTTATCTTTTGCACTGTTTCTGTTTGTGATCTACGGTCTGTTTGTTTGAATGGGCTGCTATAAACTGACATGAATTCTGCTATGCTAAATCAACAATGCAAGCGCAGTTTCAATATGTCACACTTTTTTACAAACAAGGATAATGCTCTATAGTTGTTGGGTGATAATGGAGTTCAATACCGAAGACGAAAAAATGAAAGAAACCACTGCATGTATAAAAAGCAGAAAAACGAGCCACATTTGGACTCATTTTAATGATATTGATTGCTCTGAAGCAGAGTGCAATCAATCTAAGAGACAGCTGATCTTTTGCCATTTTTGCATGTTTTTCAGATGATCTTTGTCTAAATAGATTAAAATAGTTATTGTGATTAGTTAGTTTTTTTCGCATTTTTCATTTATTCTTAATATTTTAATGTATATTTTATTGTTTTGCATTTTCAGGAATTTTGAGTTTTTACCCGCTTATTAAACTGTTTAGTGTGTGAAAATCTAAAATTGTTTATATTATACTGGTATATTTGTTTTGTAGATCTGTGAATATTTTAATATGTATTTCATGTGTCTTGCAGGGTTCCCCGTCAAAACACATGAAATTATTAATACATAAATAAGTTGGTGCATAGTGATTCATTGTTATTGATAATATATCACCCAAAAACCAAAACAAGAACCAGAGGATTAATTTTGGAGCCAAAAAAGCCTGACCCTCTCAGTGAGCCGAGCCAAAATGGCGGAAGTGGTAACTGAATTACTATGTTACTTAAAAAAAAAAAGTTGTATGTCAAATAATTCAAAATTTTCTTAGCAGTGTTTGGGATGAATAGAGAACAAAAAGTAAACGTGTTTTAGCACCTTGTTAAATTGATTGCAGCTCACCAGCAAATGATGTATCCTACGCTTAAAGTGCAACAAAAATAAACAGTAAACAATATCAAAATAACAATAAGCATTTTCCTAAACAAGCACAAAAACACACCTAAGAGGCAAAAGCGTAAGTAAAACTGTACGTTTTTATGTACAAAAACGTGCGTAAAAACGTACATAAAAGAACACAGAAAATTAGGTGAAAACTGATTTAAAAACACACAAAAACGTACATAAAACCGCGTACGAAATGCATGTGAACACTCACAAAAACATACGTAAACACGCACAAAATCACGCGTAAAAACACACGTAAGTTAAAATGTTCGTAAAAGCATATGAAAACATACGGAAAGACATACACAAAAGCGCACAGAAAAATAGGTAAAACCAGTGGAAAAACGCACAAAAACGTAGATAAAACTGCGTACGAAAGGTATGTGAACACGCACCAAATATGCACGCAAACATGCACAAAAAACGTACTTTAAAACGCCAAATAAAAATTAAAAACATAAGTGAAAGAACACGAAAATTTACGCAAAGTAGCACGTAAAAACGCATGAAAACATAAAAACTGTCAAGAACCGGAACAGGAGGAGGACCCAGATGCGTGACGTTTCTCACACAAGCTTCATTTTACGGGAAATGGGGCAGTCATGCACCTTAACCCAAACGCCAGTGATTCGGCGATGGTTGGGCAGAAGACGTAAGGCAGCAGTCTGGCGTGAAACGACAGGAAGCCACAGGCCGACGAGATCGACACCAATTGCACAAGCAGATATCGGACGGATGAGGTCGATACCGGACAGGACGGGAAAGACAGGATTGTTATCAGGCACTGGAGACTGGAGTCCGATAACAAGCAGGACGAGATAGACGGGAACGATACCAGACACTGGAGATCGATATTAAACAGGACAAACAAGACGGGAGCGCTTTATCAGGCACTGGAGACTGGAGTCCAATAACAAGCAGGACGAGATAGACGGGAACGTTACCAGACACTGGAGAACGATATCAAACAGAACAAAATAGTTGGGAATGATACTGGATATCGATATTAAATAGGACAAAATAGACGGGAATGATACCGGACAGAAAACACAAGCAGGAAACCGGACAGAGTCAAAACACATGTCTTGTGGGTGCAGAGGTTCGTTGATGGACTGACAAAGGGCGAGTGAGAGCCCTGAGCTTAAATAGGAGGGCGAACCAATCAGGTAACCAGCAGCAGCTGGCGCCAGATGAGCGGGCACAGATGAGAGTAATGAGTAATCATGACATAAACATAAAAACGTACGTAAAACCACGTACGTAAAACCACGTACGTAAAACTGCGTACGTTAAACCACGTACGTAAAACCACGTACGTAAAACCACGTACGTAAAACCACGTACATAAAAGTACGTACGTAAAAGCACAGACAAAAATGTTTGAAAAAAACAAAACGCACATAAACACACAAAACGCACGTAAATACACAAAACTTGCTTAAATGCACTCACAAAAACTTATGTAAAAACACACAACAATTTGCGTAACTGCTTTTGACCCCCAGTAAAAATAACAATGCTGTAACTGCATAAAACACAATGAAATAAATGACACCGTTACTGAAAACACATCTCCGTTACTTAACTTATGAATAACGGATTTATTTTGAATACTGTTAATCAATGATCATGACCTTTCCAAGCAAAAAGTATCGGCATCGGCTATGAATTTACTCTGCATTTACTTGGATACGATCGATACAGAAATCCCCAGTATCGCTCACCACAGACAGAAACAGAAACACCGGAATAGAAATCACAACAGAACTCATCTTTGTCTTTCGATCAATCCAGACAACAAAAAGCTTCTTCTATTCTTTCTATGTGACGGACGCAATCGCAAAGGCCAACTTCATCACCGTCGGCTTTTGGTGTCCGACAATAATTTCTCTCCGGGAAAAAGAAAAAAGATAAGGTTGCCCCGACTTCACAATTAACTACTTACCGGGATCAGACTCGGCGAAAAACTGATATGAACGTGACCTTTCTTTCACTGAAAAGCTTGCGTCTGCCTCACGGGAACATTTAAACAGCATATTGCGGGATGGCTGGTAAAAGAAAAAATATGGATGCTGCAGCTCATGGGCGTACACCATGCATCTCCAAAACTGATAGCTTTTTTAAAACTCCATTGTCCTTAATAAAGAACAAAAGACACTTAAGTATGATAAAAATCGCTTGATAAAAAAAGGAAAAGAAAACAATAATATGAACACAGCAGCGTCAGAAATACTGTACTGCCTTGAAGTGGTTCAGTCCATTTGATTTCTAGCACCACTTTTCCACTCTCTCCTCTTTCGCTCTGCTAGTGTCACTTGCGGCATAGCGGCAGAGTCCGTGGAGGCTCCAGCGAATTAATACTATACAGTAATTATGTTGAACAACCCAATGCCATGACTTTGGCGATACAGCTGAATCCATAAAAGTGTAGAATGGAATCACAAAGTGTTGAAAAGATTGCATTACTGTCTAATAAGTTTCATGCTCCTGTGTCTATTGGAAATAACTGAGTAAAAACTTTCAGTGTTATATATTACCATTCGATTGCGGGAGTGGCTTCAATTAGATCTTTGTCCGCACACAGAGGAACCCCCCGATTCCTAGTGTTGCTTCCTGCAACCACTATATGAAGTGTGTATGGCGAGTAGGCGTAGTGAAGCAGTGTGGTAGGAGAAGTGAAGATATGCATGTCTAGCGAAGGATTTTATATTTTATACGATAAAATACAAGTTACATTTATCGAGTGCAAGGACGATTTTCACTGAGTGAGCTTCAATGTTTTGGCTGGGGATTTTTGATAACAGGACTCCCACTATTGGCAGGAGGAGTTTAGAGACAACAAGAGGGAGGACACAGACATTTTGACATCAGCCCAAATTTGAGACATTTTGGCAAAATCTCATGTACTGTCTGAGTCTGTGGAAGGGAATCACCCAGGAAGTTTTGACAGGGCAGAAGATCTCTCATTATGATGACGTCTGCCTCACGCATTTCCAACGGATTGTCAAGAGCCGGCAAAAGCAGACGTCATTGGATCAGTTTTTCAAGAAACGTGAGACAAAACACATTGCTAAACAAAGAGGTCGGTTAAAAGGTAAATGTAGGTAAATGTTGATTTAAAATTAAAACTCTAAGGGTTCAAATCTTTACTATAGAGCTTAATAGTCTGGTCACTTCCTGTAGATCATGGGTCTCCAACCTGGTGCTCGCTGCCACCCGGATGCCCCCTGAGGAAAGTTGAGGTACCTGCGTACCAGTGCTGGGTCATTGTGATTTTTTAGTAAAAATTATATCCCTCTGTCCTTTCTTTTTTTATGTTTCTTTCTTTCTTTTTGTCCCTTTACTTTCGTTCTTTCTTGCTTTATTTATATCTCCCCTACTCTATCTCCCTTTACTTTCTCTTTTTTCACTCGTTCTTTCTGTTTCTTTTTCTTTTTCCTCTCTATCTACTGTCTTTTTTGTACTTGCAATAATTGAACGGGTAATGACATAGTAACAACATAATAAGTAGTACAAGTTATTACTTTAAAAATGCATATCAAAGTGGGTGCCCTTTGCACCAACAGGTAGCAAAAAGTAGCTAGAGGCCTGAAAACGCTTGGAGACCCCTGCTGTAAATGAGGGGGCCCTAGTGTGCCCTGCTTTTGTGTGTACTTTAGGAAAAAATGAAAGATCTCGTAAACGAATGGTGGGTTTTTCAGGGATTTTTCTTGTTACTTTGTGGTTGGAAACAGCTAAGGGAAAATGTATTTGTGGCAGTACGGTCCTCTACACACTGATCCTACATCGCTTTGAGTGAAATAAAAAGTAAAATAACTGGCCAGTCAGTCTGGCTGCTCAGCACCCCCAAAGCTGTGAAGCTAAAATCTGCTGCAGCTCTTGAGTTGTATTCATTCTGCTCTGTGTTTATGAGAACAGATATTAAGAAGGAAAGCTATCAAAACATTTACATCACAATATCACAGAATGCGTTGCTCCTGAGAACACCAAATAAGCAGAATAGCCGTTAATTCAGTTGAGTCTCCCCGTCTGCGTGACGTTTTTATTGGTGCAATATCGCTCGCATTACACCAGATTTGTCCTGATCTTGTGAAATTATAAATATTGATTTTTGGGAAAAGGGGAGCCAGTATTAAGCTCATAAAGGGAATTTGTGGCGATTTCCCCCCCTCTCCAATCGTAATAGAGCCTGATGTAAAACGCATTTAGCTGTCATGTGGAAAGTGACGATGAATGTGACAATATTGAATTATTTGCCCGGCTTATGAAAAAAAAAAGTGGCGATCTCATCTGCTTTAGGCAATGTTTTTCAAGTAGTGTTGCTGGAGCAAGAAGTTACCCAATTGAATTTTAATTTTATTTTATTCATTTTATCGCAAAAAAAGCACACCTTGTTCCAGTATATCTGCTTTATCAACCGAGTAAATACCATTCATCTATATCAGTAGGTGACAGCAGATTACTAATTTTTGTTTTTGCATGCTAATTATCTGCTATAGATTAGCACAGTATATTTAATAACTTATTATATTTGATGTTGCCGTTAAGGATTGAAATGCAAACAATATCAGGAAATCAGGAAAATGAACATTTATAAAAAAAAAAAGGTTCCCCCTGAAAGCAATTTTTTTAAGTATAGCAAAACTTGAAAATTAGCTCAGATCATATTAGAATTTAAAATTACTGCAACATTTATAACTTAAACAAAAAATCTCCCTCATTTCCTGAGCCACGGCGACCACAAATGATAGGAATGACGTAAAGGCAATATAATAATTTAAGCTTTAAAATAAATGCAACGTTACAAGACAGTATGCGTGGAGATTTTTTAAATGGAAAAAGTGTGCCCAGGTTGAAAAACGTTTGAGGAACACCAGAAAAATAAGACTTATACATAGCAAAAACATCCGATATGTCATGTACAAAACTATAATTTTATTTCATTATGATATAATAGATAAATTCCATAAAATGTTAAAATTGTATTTAGAAGTTTTCATTATTATTCATAATTGTTTTTTAATTGTATGAATTAATTCATGTAAATTATTTATCTGTATGTATACAATTTGGCTCATTTTGAGCTAACCCCAGTTAAAAAAAATAACTAAAAATGTGAGTCCGCCATCTGCCATAACAAATCACAAATCTGATTTTTTTCGCTCATTCTATTTGCAGGTATGAAATTGAAAATATTAACTGACTCTTTTTACCTAAAATTGGCAAATGTTACTGCCAATATTGTGTTGTTTTTTTTTACAATAAAAATACAAATAAAAACACACGTACGCACAAAAAAATAATACTTTGATGTACTTCTTGTTTAGTCTACTCCTCTACGGTCTCATCTTAGAATACGGCATGGCTTCAAGTGACCCATTGTCAATTTATTTTTTGTGTTATCACAGAACTGTGCAGTCTTTTGTTTTTACTTTTCTTTCCAATACATATAAAGCCGACATCACTAATAAGCAAAATTAATTAATCACCACAGGCTGGTAGAACCACAGAAAAGTATCACAACCATAAATTGGATATAATTGCCGTTAATGTAATTGTTATCAATGTTGTGAATCATTGTATGCAGCGAGATTAGACATGGCACTCCAGTGTTATCATATAATCTCATCTCATCTCATCTCATCTCATTAGCCGTACCGCTTATCCTCAGTAGGGTCGCGGGGGGCTGGAGCCCATCCCAGCAACCATCGGGCAGTGGGCAGGGGACACCCTGAACTGGTTGCCAGCCAATCGCAGGGCACACAGGGACAGACAACTCATTCGCTCATTCACACCTAGGGACAATTTGGACCGGCCAATTCACCTGAAATGCATGTTTTTGGAATGTGGGAGGAAACTGGAGTGCCCGGAGGAAACCCACGCAAGCACGGGGAGAACATACAAACTCCGCACAGAAAGTCTGGAGCTGGATTTGAACCCACGACAGGTTCCGATGACATGAACTGTGCCGCACAAGCGCTAACCACTGCGCCGCCGTGCTGCCCGTTATCATATAATATATACTTTAAATAAAACCAATAAAAGACTGTCAGGATAAATAGGGACAAATATTTACAACATAATTCTTAGACACTGGCCTAAGATACAATAATAGTGCCATTAAAAAGAATAGTACATCGTAACACTTGTGCAATGAAAAAACGTGCATTAACATTTAGCAGCCACAAAACTCACCAAATAAGTCACAAGGAACTTATTTTCACCGTCTAATGCAGGAACAAAAAACAAAACAAAAAAAAAAAAACAATATGTATCTTTTCCCAGTTTTGCGCACTCGTTTAGGGTGGTGATAGCCCTATACCCTCTAAACAAAATTTGCTGCTTATAATGTGACAGTTTTAACACCGAGCTATCATGATAAACTCCTGTGTACACACATAACTTAAAAATCTAAAATATACAAAATTCAGATTCAGATTCAGATCTACTTTATTGTCATTCTAGTACACGTGTATACAGAACGAAATGTCGATACATCTGACCCGCACAGTTTCCTTGAATGTACAGATATAAATAAAAGTTGTATTGTATTATGGCTACGTATGGTATTTTACCCTAGTGCCGATAGTGCAAGAGGAGTAGCTAACCAGATGTGCAAAATGGGCAGTCAGGTTAACAAGTCAGGTAAACAGAAACATTAACACTGTAACAATAACGCTGTAATTACAATAGTGCAGAGAGCAAATGTGCAAGGAGTGGCAAGCTATAAGGAACTGCCAGTAGTGCAAAAAGTCAGATTAGCAGCCGTTTAGATTTAGGTTACATCTATATATTAGATGTTAACAATCATGGCCAGGGGGGACTAGAATACTGCGGAACCTGGTGGTCCTGCACCGCACACTGCAGTACCTCTTCCCAGAGGCTAGCAGAGTGAACAGTCCATGATGGGGGTGAGAGGGGTCCCCGATAATGTTCTTAGCATGGGATGGGCAGCGCTTCTGGCCAATGTCCTGAATGGAGGGAAGTGTAGTCCCGATTATTTTAATAAATAGTCCAGCTACCTTAAAAACTCTCTGCGTATTTGAAGTAACTAGCGATCTTTGATGGCAACATGAATGTGAAAAATATTAGTGTTTTCAAGCAACAATGATTTGAGTTCAATGAACATTCAGGCATTCCGCTAAAGGCAAAAGGCTTGCTCGGTCACGCGAGTGAAAGACTGCACGTTAAAATGCTGGAAAGGGAATGGAGATTAACAGGGAAACATAACACTACGTAGCCTCGCTAACAGCATCACCAGCGGACCGTAGCTGAATGCTGCACCCGTTTGCTAAGACTAAGCTATCACTTGATAAACACCTCAGTCATCAGTGTAAGTGTCAAATCCTTCTCCCCCAAAATCACCTTATTCCCCTCCGTTGACAATCGAGGGTGACTGATTTAATACAACACGGTCGATTTGCCAACGTAGGTCAAAATCTCCTAATTACAAGCGATGTGCAACAAGAAACGTTAACTTGCCAGGATACATTTATATTTGTCTGACTGCTCGCTAAGATTTTTTTTCAGAAATGGAGGCACTTGTGCGTGACATTCCTCTTGTGAGCACTCGGCAGTCAAATCAGAAATGAATCATTCAGCCAATGGTTCTACATTTTTAGTCAACGCTCACGTCTTGAGATTCATCCGGCGTTGAAAGAACTACCTCAAGGGAGACATTACGCATAACTAGATTTTCTTAAGAGATCAAATTCCATTCTAATTAGTGTCTGAGATTGATCACATTGGATAGGCACAGCCCTAAACCGAAGACCATTGTAGTGGTCAGGAGGGATTGAGGTAAAGGTAAATAGGTCAGACACTGAAGACGAGAGTCTCAAGGTGCTTTTGAGATTAGCTCTGAGTGCCATTGACTCTAAAGAGCAATCACAGAGCGACTGAGAGTTGTTTTCCATCGACTGTTATGTCTTGAGCTTCTTCCGCCATGTAAAGAACGACATCAAGGCAGACATTAAGCATAACTAAATCATTTTAGAGATCAAATTCCATTCTAATCATTGTCAAGATTGATCATATTGGATAGGCACATCCCCAAACCAAAGACTGTTGTAGTGGTCAAGACAGATCGAGGTAAAGGTAACTAGCTCAGGGATCAAAGACCAGAGTCTCAGTCCCGAGTTGCTTGGGAGATTAGGTCTGAATGCCATTGGCGGTGCACAGCCGTCACAGGGCGCCGGTTATGTTCTATCAAGTACCTATGATGATTGGAATAAGTGGAGCCGTCTGGTCCGAGACTCTTCTTGCTTACATTCAGCCACTAGAAGACTGTGTCATGATTACTGATTCGGGGCACCTGCGGCTGCCCCGGTGGCGCCAATAGCCTTGGTCGCCGATTGGCTACTTGCCACTATTTAAACCCCCCGGCTCCCTGTTACCGGCGTCCAATCGTTGCGAACCTTCAGCTCCCGCTAAGGCAAGCCTCCCAACCCAGACTCCCTCCGGTTTTTGGCTGTCGTTTGTTTCCCGGCTCCGATCTGTTTCTGTTTGACCACGTCTCTGCTCCTCCGCCCCGACAACCCGACCTGTTTTCCTGTCAACGAACTTCTGCCCGACAAGACGTGGGTTCGGTCCTGTTTCCCTGCGATATCTGCAGTCCAGTATTGTTCCCGTTTATTTTTGTACTGTTTAATTTCGGGTTTCAGTTTTGTTTTCCGTCTATTCTTGTCCTGTTGGTTAGTTTCTCCAGTTTTGGTTCCCGATTAGTTTTTCCTGTTTATTTTCATTACCCCTGATTCGTTATCTCGTCGGTCTCTGGCGTCCTGTCCTTCCACGCCAGACCGGCTTCCTAACGTGCATGACTCCCCATTTCCCATAAAATAAAAAGCTTGTGAGAGAATGTTACGCGATTGGGTCCTCTATCTGTTCTGGTTCTGACAAACTGTAATTCTTCCCTTTCTGAGAGGATCAACTTGAGCTAAAATGCAAAGAGATCAGTAGCTTAAAAAGGTTGTTACCAAGACGCAAAATACACCGAAATGAAGGTAATCCCAACCTTTTTTAAAGGTAATTGTTTATATGTACAGCCCTTATCACAACAAGTCTCAAAAGGGATGTACAGACTTTCTTCAAACCTAAATCTACCAGTTCATTCACCAATTTGTGCCCCATTAGTAGTGTCTCGAGGGTTGAGTAAACCTGGAAGCATCAGAAAACCGGTGGCTGCCACACACGTGTAAAAAAAGTCATGAACTTTTCGAGTTAAGGTTCTAAAATCGGACAGACTTGCACATTTGTGACATTAATCTCAGTAGTGTTAGGAATTAAATATTAAATTGTACCGTTTACCAAATTGTTCGAATTAGTAGTTATCTGACTCCATTAACCAAACATAATCTACATTCGCCCAACAATATGCGCTCGTTTCTTGATGGAAAAGATGAACAAGAAAAGCCGACATTTTCACACGGGGGCAGATTTAATTTAATTAACAATTGAACTAAGTGAACTCCATTAGTCGAATTACAGTAGTGTCGTCGGAGTCTCTGGCGAGCCTTCTCTGAAGTCCTATAGCCTTCTCCTCTCGGCCCACGTCTTTCCGCAAGATGGTGTGCCGGCTCCTCCCATGGGCCTTCCAATGAAGCCCAACGTTAGACCCAACACCTCGCCACGATATCTGGAAAACTCAAAACAGCGGAGAGCGTTTCTCATAACAATGCCTGCCGTCCTCCGTCATCAGGGCCTTTCTGTTTCGTCTGATGTGCTGACTACCTTATCAGCCTCACATCCCGTTCCCGCCATTCCTGTAAAGAATATTTTTTACCAGGGTGCCCCGAACTTTCACTGCTCATTGAACTTAAGCCTACTCGGTGAAAATCTTCATTGCACTCAATAAATGTAACTTGTATTCAATCGTATTAAATCCTTTACAGTCAAATGTATAAAATCCTTCAGTAGGTAAAAGAACATTTTTACAAAACGATGAGTTGACATCTGTCAATGAGGAATCCTCCAAATTGTGTGGAAATAATTCAATTGTAAATTCCTGGACTTGAAGAGCGTTGTGACGTCATCACACCACAGAAATAATAATTACATCGAAAACAGCCAAGGATTTTCTGTGTTGTGTCGAGGACTCTTTAAGGCTATTCTGTATCCTGCGGTACACGATTACAGTATATTCATATGTCAGAAGAATTTTCTATTTTTCTAAGGTTTCATTTCTTTTTCTCTCTCTATCTCTACCTCCTGTTTTCTCTCACTCTCTCTCTCCTTCACTCCTGTCTCTCTTTTTCCCTTTCTTTGTTCCTCTTTGTATCTTTCTCTCTGTGTCTTTTTACCTTTTTTGCTCCCATTTCCTTTTTTCCCTTTCTCCCTCTCTCATCTCTCTTTCTCCCCTTTTCTCTTGCTGTCCACCTTTCTCCCACCTTCTCTCTTTGGATTTTTTTCTTTCTCTCTATTTCTTCCCCCTCTCTCACTATTTCTCTTTTTATTTCTTGTTTCTCACATTTTCTCTCTCTCTCTCTCTCTCTCTCTCTCTCTCTCTCTCTCTCTCTCTCTCTCTCTCTCTCTCTCTCTCTCTCTCTCTCTCTCTCTCTCTCTCTTTCCCTTTCTCTCTTTCCCACACTCTCTTTTCTCTCCCCCTCTTTCTCTTAGTTCTTTCTGTCTTTTTTTCTTTCTCCTCAATCTACTAGTCCGGCCCCCGAGAGAATGTTTGTTCTATCTTGTGGCTCCGAGTTGAACTGAGTTTGACACCCCTGGTATACGCCGTATATGGGACACCTAAAAATATGTATGGTCACAAGTTTCGATGGAAAAACAGCAAATTTGATGTGGTGTAGCTCGCAAATTTGACCACAAGAGTGATCTTGTCGCCCGTGCATAGTGATGATGTCAAGTCAGAGTACGATGGGTACGACTGTAATGGAAAATGATACTCGGAAAAGTACTTAGTACCCGAGACGAGTTGGAACCAAGAAGTGGAAAAGGGGCTGAAGTGCTTGAAAATGGGCTGATACTGGCAAATCCACTGTTTTGCACTCTAAGGGGTTAAAAACAAACAGTTGACTCGCTGACTGATATGATATGGGAGCGAAAGGAGAGCACAGTCTATGATCATTCCCGGGTTGCATGCCCCGAGGGATGGTGAGATGGTGAACCCGTGGATAGAAAGCAGCTCATCTCCACCATGCCGCGCGATGCCTCAGGGGCGACAACCATAAGCTCGGTTTTATTGCCAGTTGAGTACACGGGAGATGTGTTCTATGTCATCTATGTTTTTATATCATACAGGCGGCGGTCGTGGCAAGATTATTGGAAGAAATAGGGGAGGGGATTGTGTGCTAATGTACAATAGTGTGGTTTGGATATAAGTGCTATACCGGTGTAATCCGTTGACCTTTTGACTGTTTTTAGATAGCGGATTTTAACTCATACACTCAAAATCATTTTCAGAACAAAAGTAGAAGTGTGCAAGCCATTTTGGAGATATTTGTGATGTAAAAATGGGTACAGTAACAATCAGAGTAGCCAACTGTCAATGTCACGAACCAGGAACGGAGACAGGACCCAGTAGCGTTCGTTTTCTCAGTTTTTATTAATAAAGAGGAGGAGCAGGGCTTGCTTCCACAATCCGATGGCTGACGGACAAGAGGAGCGGGCGATGCGGGAGTGGGATTCCGTGTTTAGCGAGGAGGATTGAAGATAGGCGGGAATTACAAATCGCTGGCCGGGACTGGAGAGCAAAGGCGGTGTCAAGTTCGGAAACAAGGTCGGTAACAGGAGGCAGGCAGGTAACGGGGCAAAACAGATCGTGTAGCAGGCAGGCAGAACGGGGCAAAGTCAGGTCCGGAAACAGGTTGGCAACAAGATCAGGCGGAGAAAAGCAGGGCAGGAACAGAGTTGGACGTAAGCGCTTACTGAGCTGGTGGCAACAGTTCGCATAACAATCTGACGGCTTCCTCTTGGAAGCAGGGGGTTTAAAAAGAGTGCATCAGCCAATCAGCTCTCAGGGCTGTTGGCGCCAATTGGGTGCTCTGAATCGGTAATCATGACAGTCAAAAACAAGAAACAAAACTGCAATGGCCGTCACAATGAGCCAACAATCTCTGTTGTCTATAGAAAGAGCTGGAATAATGGGGTACAGGTGTAGAAACCGATTAAGCGCAGGTGGGCGCTCTCTTGCCACTCCCCCTTGTTTGAAGTCCTCTAGGCAGAAAGGTGTGCCACATCCCAAGACCCGCAAAATGAATGCATGCTATTGTTAACTTAGATATCATTTCAGAGACTTTTGGGAAACTGGTTGGTTGGTTGTTTGGTTGGATACCTTAACCACTAGGCTCGTAGGGGCACCATTTCCAGTGGTGTGTCTTGGGCAATTACAGGCTGGTGGCGCCCATCCCTCTCCAGGCCAAAATATGTTTCCACCCGGTCTTAAACTACAAAGCCAAAATTGAATGAAAAAAGATAAAGATTCATAAGGACATAAATTACACAAAGTAGGTACTACAGTTTAAATAAGTCTCAGATTTGTTATTAATATCAGCCAACCTGGGGCCACTTTGTTACTCTAGGGTGATGGTGGGTAGGTCGTATGGGCACCATTTCTTGTGCTGTGTCTTGGGTAAGTACAGCCTGGTGGCACCATCCCTCTCCAGGCCAACAAATGTTTCCAGTTGGTACCAGACGAGGACCTGGACAAAATCCTCTGATAATAATAATAATAATAATTTCCTTTGTATTGTCATTCTTTGTTAGAACGAAATGTCGATACACCTGACCCGTTGTAGCGAGCCGATGCAGCCGCAGCCAACAGAGGGCGCCGCCATTTTACCAATGTTATAAGTCTTAGGTATGACTCGGCCGAGACGCGAACCAGCGACCTCCCAGTCTCAAAGCGGGCGCCCTACCATCTATTATACTGCAGATGGATTCTCTTGTCTGCACTCTAAAAACAGTTCGGTACAAACATAACCAAAGTTTAGAGTTGACCCGATGCACACAAACATTGTGTAATCTTTTAGATTTTGTAAGCCAGAATTAAATTATTCATCCATTATCTGCACCGCTTATCCTCAGTAGGGTCGCGGGGGTGCTGGAGGCCATCCCAGCTATCTTTGGGAAGTGGGCAGGGGACACAGAAACAGACAACCGACTCTCTCATTCACACCTAGGGACAATTTAGACTGGCCAATTAACCTGACATGCATGCTTTTGGAATGTAGGAGGAAACTGGAGTGCCCGGAGGAAACCCACGCAAGCACGGGGAGAACATGCAAACTCTGCACAGTAAGGTTCTCTCTCATGACCTCAAAACTGTGCCGCGCATGCGCTAACCACTGTGCTGCCGTGCTGCCCTAAACAATTCAATTAACACCCTGGAATTTTGTTTATTTTTTATTAAACCGTCTGGGTCATTTTATTTTCAACAATAACAACGATTGTTTTGTTTCGTGTGAGACTACTAATAAAAATGGGTCAAATTGTATTGGGTTGTTCGTATTTTTAAACATCATTTTAAGCAATCAACCAGAAACTAAAAAAAAAGATTTGGGGTTTATGAATGAGGGCCAAATTTGGGCCGTCATGTTACTCCAGGGCCTGGGCAAAATGCTTTGCTTAATACTTGAAACTATTCGACAAGAAACTGAAAAACAAAAAAAATGCATCAATATTGGTCGAACTGGGGCAGCTTTGTTACTCCAGCAACTGGCCAAAAAGCTCTGATCAAAGTAAAGTACTGATAGACTCTGTACCCCTAAAATCTCACAGGCAAATATCTAAATATCATTCAGTGACTTAAATAAGAAACTGATAACAAAAACAAAAACAAAATATTCTGATAACAGTACTGATAAGTTCTATACCCTAAAAATCTGCAGACATCCTTTATTGACTTTGGTATAAGTTCAAATGTACTTTAGCAGTACGCTTAACTCCTTCGTCACATCAAAACTCTAAAGATGGCAAGATGTTGGTCCACAGGTTTGTTTATTTGGAAAAGGTATAAAACTGAGAACAGGGAAAGGAGCGTTCATAAAAAATATTATTATTTTTTGATATATTTTAGCCTGGCAGTCAATCAATCATACAGAAATTAAGTTACTCCTTAAAACATGTTAGTGCACTTTTACTCAAATATGAATCGCCTATTTACTATTTGTTTGCTCATCAAGAAAACCATTGGTTTTATTTTATTATGTAGTACTATTTTGTCTTGAAAATCTATAAATTATCCATTAAGCTACAAGTTTGACAAACAGCTGTTCTACACATACAAAATGCATAAAAACGCCAATCCCACAAAGCATCAAGATTGACCAGATGAACATAAAAAGGGATTCCATATGGATGATGCTTTGTAGGGGCGTCACGGCAGGTGAGTGGTTAGCGCGTCCACGGTGCAGTTCTGAGGTCATAGGATCGAATCCTCCTGTGCAGAGTTTGCATGTTCTCCCCGTGCTTTTGTGGGTTTCCTCTGGGCACTCCCGTTTCCTCCTACACGCCAAAAGCATGCATGTCAGGTTAATTTGCCGGTCCAAATATTCACTAGGTGTGAATGAGCGATGCGTTATCTGTCTCTGTGTGCCCTGTGACTGGCTAGCAACCAGTTCAGGGTGTCCCCTACCAACTGCCCGAAGATAGCTGGGATGGGCTCCAGCACACCCGTGACCCTAGTGAGGAGTGCAATGGTTGGTTGGTTTGTTGGTTGGTTGATGCTTCGTATGGCAAAAGATGTGTGCAGATGTCTGAATTGAAATAGGCTGTTGGATTATTTTGAGTGTTTTATCATCATGAGCTCCGACTTCCTGGTTTGCATCAGCCTTTACATAACTTTCCGATTGACTTAAAAGGCCGATTCTATTAAACATACAATACACTCACAGAACATTCACAATAACAACACACAGCCATTTACACATGACTTAAAGCCAGGGTGTCAAACTCATTTTAGCTGGGGGCCACATGCTATAAAAAAAAAAAAAAAACTCACGGGGGCTGGACTGGTAGGTTTAAGAGAAATAGGGTAATAAAGAGAGAGAGAGCGAGAGAGAGAGGGAGAAAAATAGAGAGCAGGAAAGGGAGAGATACAAAAAGAGAAAGAACAACGGAGCTAAAGTAAGAAAGAGAAGGTCAGACAGAAAAAGGGAGAAAGTGAGAGAAATAGAGAGAGCACAATAGAGAGAGAGGGGGGGAGTAAGAGACAGAAAAAGAAATTGAAATAAATAAAAAGAGGAATTAAGTGAGAAAGAGAAATGAAGATCAGAAGAATGCGAACAAAGAAAAAGACAAAGAGAGAAAGGGAGAGGAAAAGAGTGATCATGAGAAAGAGAGAGATAAAGAAAGGGAGTGAGAGTGACAGAAAAAAAGTGAGAGAAAAGGAAAGAGTGAAAGAGCAAAATGAGAGAGAGAGAGAGAGGGAGGGAGGGAAAGGGCAAGAAAGAAAAAAAGATAAATAAAAAAGGAGTGAGAGACAGTGTGAGAAAGAAAGAGAAAAAAGAGAAAAACAAAGAGTTTGAGAGAGAGAGAAGGAAAGAAAAAGAGAATAAACAAAGAGAACAAGGGAGACAAATTAATATAGAAAGAGAGAGAGAGAGAGAGAGCGAAAGAGAGCGAGAGAGAGAGAAAGAGAGAGAGAAATACTACTACAGTTGCTTTGCAAGTGGTGCCCTACTGGGCTGACATCAAGTGGACATGTTTAACACTGCAGCTCATTTTTCTCTCGCGCTTCCCCCAGTGTCGTCTTGCGGGCCTGATTAAAAACCCTGGTGGGCCTAATTCGGCCCGCGGGCCCCCTGCTTGACGCCTACCACTTAAAGCCTTCAACCAGAAACCTAAGAAAATATGTAGTTTAGGGTGTGGCCCAATAAGAAGTATGGATTAGGCACGAGAGAACTCCTGGCACTTAGTGTCAACCGCAAATCGAACAGCAACCTCAACAGGGAACAGAAATACGTGACGCTGCGGTAGAAAGCGCAGACAGCTAATCAGTTAGCCCGAAGCCCCTAATAAAGAGGGCGCCCTGCAGCTGCTTTGCTTCTTATGTTCTTTTACCCTGTAGTTGATCAAATTTGTTGTGCTGTTTATTGCCTTTTGAGCACCCCCCACAATGAGCTACTAACAATGAGCCTCCGTGACCTCTGACGCTCGTTCGTCTACCGGATCGTTCGCTTCGGCTAACAATGATTGCGACCCAAGAAGGTAACCAAAAATAAACAGAAATTTTACTTTCAATATTGTTGGTTTTTACTTTGTTCAACGGCAACTCGTTCGGACTAAATCAACAAACATTTGCAGCTCAGCTAACAAGCAATTCTTTCATTAAAAGGACAGCGTGTCATGGTTGCCATTGGCTTCCCTGCTATTTAAACCCAGTCCTGTCACTCTTCTTTGGTCAGTCCGTCTGCGAATCTCCGTGTATACTAGGCAGGCCTTTTCGACCCTGACTCCCCGTCTGTCCCGTTTATGCTTCCGTTTGTCTCCGGCAACAACCTGTTTGGATCCTGACCACGTCTGCTCTCCCTTCCCGCCTTAAGACCCCTTTTTGTTCCCGACTACGTCTACTCTACCGTACTGACTTACGACTCGTTTCCGACAATGACCGCGTCTTGCTCTCCCAGTCCCGGCTACCGACCAATTTTCCACCCCTGACACCATTGCTTGCTACGGAAGATCCACTTCTGTGTTCGGATCACAATCGGTACAAAAGCGACTTGCTTCCCGCGCCCAGCAAACACCGTATCCTGGGCGCAGCCCTTCCACTCTCTTTCTATAAAACTTTTGGTTAATGTCACGCAAGTGGGTCCTGTTTCCGTTCTGGTCCTGACACAGTGGTAATAAAAAGCTAAAAACGATATTGAATAAAATAATAAGCAAAAATAGATGATCATTCATGTAAACATACTTGGTGGTCAAGAAATTAGCATTTATATGACGTGAGGGAGCTGACATAATTGGCTGCCATCTTGTGGCCAAGGCTACCCTCAAAACTTGTTTTTACTATTTTCTTAATGTTGCATATCTTTTTAATATTTTTTTTCTCACCAAAATAATTAAAACGTTTTTGAAGGTCGTCAAAAAAGTTGTTCCACTGTAACATGATTTTTGCTCATTTTAAGTATTTGTATTGTCGGAACCAGAACTGGAGGAGGACCCAGATGCGTAACGTTTTCGCACAAGCTTTATTTTACGGGAATGGGACAGTCACTCGCATAAACACTAACGCCAGTGATTCGGCGATCGCTGGCCGTAAGAAGTAAGACAGAAGTACGGCGTGGAAAAACAGGAAGCCAGAGGCCGACGAGATCGATACCAGATACACGAGCAGATACTGGACAGACGGGGTCGATACCAGCAGGTCAGGACTGACAGGAATCATACCAGATACTGGAGACTGGAGTCACATAGACAGGAAGGCGGGATCGATACCGGATACGGGAGACTGGCGCAGGATATCAGACAGGACGCGTCAGGCGGGATCGATACCGGGTACTGGAGACTGGCGCGGGGTATCGGACAGGATGAGACAGATGGGATCGATACCAGACACTGGAGCCAGGAGTCAGATATCAAACATGATAGATACCCGATACTGTAGACAGATATCAGACAGGACGTGACAGACAGGATCGATACCATACACATGGGGCGGCAGTAGCTCAGCAGGGAGAGCGCTCGTTCGAATTCCGGCTCGTCCGTGTTACATGTCGAAGTGTCCTTGGGTAAGACACTGAACCCCTAATACCCCCAATAAGCAGGTTAGCGTCTTACACGGCTGAAATACAAGGCCGCTATTGGGAAATGTGGAGCACATTGTAAAGCGCTTTGGGAAGGCATTGACTTGAAAAGCGCTATATAAATGCAGATCATTTCATTTCATTTCATTACACTGGAGACTGGAGTCAGATATCAAACATGACCGATACCCGATACTGGAGACGAGTCAGATATCAGACAAGACGTGACAGATGGGATCGATACCATACACTGGTGACTTGGAGTCAAATATCAAACAGGACAAGATAAACGGGATTGATACCGGACAGGATTTACAAGCAGGATACCGGACAGAGTCAAAACACAGGTCTTGCGGGTGCAGAGGTTCGTTGACGGACTGACAATTGGTGAGTGAGAGCACTGAGCTTAAATAGTAGGGAAGCCATTCAGGCAACGAACCGCAACTGGCGCCAAACGGGCGGGGCCAAGTGAGGGCAATAGGCAACCGTGACTGTTATTTTTCTCTTACATTTTTTATTTGACATATTTATCTTTATTTTCTTTCTTGCCTTTGTTTTTCATTTTTTGTAAATGTTCTCCTATTTTTTCGTATTTATCTTTCATTCTTCCACTTTTCTCTTTACTTATTTTCTTTTAATTTTCTAAAAGTTTTTTTTTTCACATTTTTCTCTTTTTTTCCCCCTTTTCTTTTACTTCTTTCTCCCTTTTTAAGATATTTTTAACTCTTTTCACCCTTTTTTCATTTTTGTTTTTTCTTTTATTATTTCTTTTCTCTTTACCCTCTTTTTTGCTTCTTTTGCTTTACTTTTGTCTTTACCTTTGTCTTTACTTTTTTTTCTTTCATTGCAAAAGGCTAGGCCTAGAAGTAAGAGTAAAATAATGTGTTTTGGTCACCTTGAGTCTCCGTAGTCTGTGCACTTCCTTGTACTTTTTGGCACTTATTTGCAGTCACACAACGAAATAAAGAGACATCAAGCAGTCAAATGATAGACACTGCAACTTTAAATAAACTCTTTTATATGATCGTTGTTTTATGAATGACTGATTTTTTTTCTACCACCAGGAGGCACTAAATAATACACACTGTCCCTTTAAAAAGAAATAAAGAATTTTTGATCCGTTGCATTTTTTAGCATCTAACAAAACTCAAGTTATTACGTAGCTGACGTTAGAGCTTGAACTCAAGGCTGCAGACTCCGGAGGGTGCATTTCAACCTGCTCTATAATTTTTCTTTCTCGCAGCAGTGATACTTATCACAGCTGGCTGCTGTATATTAAAAAAAAAGAAAAAAAGATTTGGAACTTTCTGGAGCCGCGAGCAAGCTTCAAAATCGATACTGAGAGTCGTCGTCTGTGGCAGTCAATAATAAGTTTGCCGCGATTGACGTATTGGCTTTGCTCATCATTCTTCCGTGTTCATTGAAAATGAAAATGAGCGATTTTGTAACAATTTTGTTAACATTTTTCTGTTTGAATGTCCTTCTTTAGAGTTTTAATTAAAATTCTGTAACACATTTTTGCTATGTCGGGTGTCTTTGTTACTTGTGTACTTTTAATTTGAATACATTCTTTTTTTTAGTTCATGAAGTATTACTGCTATTTAACTGTTGTGTGCAGAATTATTCAGCCCCTTTACTTTCAGTGCAGCAAACTCTGTCCAGAAGTTCAATGAGGATCTCTGAATGATTCAATGTTGATCTAAATGACTAAGGATGATAAATGGAATCCACCTGTCTGTAATAAAGTCTCTGTATAAATACACCTGAATTGTGACAGTCTCAGAGGTCTGTTTGAAGCGCAAAGACCATCATGAAGAAAGAGGAACACACCAGGCAGGTCCAGGATACTGTTGTGGAGAAGTTTAAAGCTGGATTTGGATACAAAACGATTTCACCAAGCTTTAAACGTCCCAAGCAGCACCGTGCAAGCAATAATATTGAAATGGAAGGAGTATCAGACCATTGCAAATCTACCCATATCCCCAATAAACTGTGAGTAACTTTATGCAAGTGGTTTCTGTTTCCGGTCCTGGTCCTGACAGTAATAGTCAAACTGCACAATAATAGTCAAAATAACAAACTGGTATCCTTGCAGGTGTCCAATATTAAACCCAGAAATGTTTTTGTCAAATAGACATCAATCAGGCAGCACGGCATCACAGTGGTTAGCACATGTGCGGTACAGTTCATATCTTGGGAACCTCCTGCGCGGGTTCAAATCCAGCTCCAGACTTCCTGTGCGGAGTTTGTATGTTCTCCCCGTGCTTGCACTCCGGTTTTCTCCCACATTCCAAAGACATGTATTTCAGGTGAATTGGCCGGCCCAAATTGTCCCTAGGTGTGAATGAGCGAGTGAGTTGTCTGTCCCCGTGTGCCCTGCGATTGGCTGGCAACCAGTTCAGGGTGTCCTTTGCCTACTGCCCGATGATTTCTGGGATGGGCTCCAGCACCCCCGCGACCCTACTGAGGATAAGCGGTGTAGCTAATGAGATGAGATGAGACATCAATCATTCCAATGTTTCTGTTTTTATTTCACAGTTAATTCTCAGATGTTAGCTGGTAGGTTAGCTATATTTGTTCGGTGATAAATTCAAGCTAAATTGATGGGTATTTTTCTTAAATAGAAATTTAACGTATTTTTACCTCCATAAAGAGTTGTAGGTGATTCAATATCCATCGGTCACACTCTAAAAAATTGCAATAGATTTTCTACATCTCTCATGTTATAGCAGTCTTCCATTCGCTGTGTATCCATTGGGGTCGTTTCATTGTACTCGCCTGGTTTGAAGTGGCAGTGTCAATAATTGATAGACGCTGCAGATTTTCAAAATAACTTTGCCATGGTTCACCTTAGGAACAGCCCTACCACGCATCTGGTGCATTCTTAATAATATTCATGGGTTGTTCTGTGACAGCCATGTCAGGATAGGTCATGTGCGTGGTGTCCATGCGCCATAATGAAGATGATACAAGTCTGGTCGATGTTGTTTTTTCTCCCGGGTTTAGGGTTAGGATCTAAGCCGATGTTCTTTGGATTGTGTGATTGAGAAGGTGGGACTTGGAATTAAGCCTCCTAATTACTATTAGCTTGATTAGACGCCTTTTTTCAATCCACTGGGACGATGTGAAGGTGTTCCAAAATCTCTGTTATTGTTACCTACTGACATCTAATCTCTTCCTGGTTGGATGTGTCTCAGACCTCTCAACCTTAGCAAATTGCTCCCCTTATTATGATTGCAATCCCCTTATAGAGCGATAATTAATCTTACAAACATAACACTGCACCTATTTACTTACAGAAAGACTGACTATGTAGAACAATGGTTCCAAAACATTTGCAGGCTGGTGCCTGCTTGGCTCCCCAGTGTATCCCTAGCGCCAACCCCCACGTATTAACTTGCATAAATAATCGATAATGCAGTTTTGGGGTTGGACACTATTATACATTTTTAGCTGGTCACAGCATTGGATATTTCTTTGTGCCTTTTATGTGGCAATGACCCAATCCGATGCTGGAGATTTGTCCATGCTGTTCTTAATGGGATTCCCAAAGTTTAAAACGTGAGAAAATAGTGTATGTTTTTTGCTTAATATCAATAAATATGGCATTGGTATATTTTAATTATTTTCTGAGATAATGCATTTTGAAGAGAGTGTCTCGTATTTAACTTCCTTAGCTCTGACGTCATGTGAAGCACACCAGCACGCTAGCAAGCCAATAATCCTATTGCTTTACATAATTACTAGTTAAAAAGGTTTTGAGTGTTTTGAGCCAAGTTTTGGTAGTTTTTGTGGAAAATGCCTAGGTGTTGTGTCGCAGATGGGTGCATCAGTTGTACAACAAATGTCAAACAGCCAAAATGGGGCAAACTGGCAAAAATAACACTCACAGAGCTAACAGGAGGTGAAACAGCCACGACAGGTCAGGCTAGCCAGCTGCCACAAAGAACAAACCAGGACTGATTGGCAGAAAAAAACGTGAGGCTGGGTGACCGAAAACATGATGAGCCAGTATAAGTGTGAGCCGCAGCAGCAACAAGCACTAACCCAGCTAGGATAAAAAAACAATGAGCGCGGCAGGCAAGTCAGCAAGCAGACTGCTTACGGGGCTAACGTAGACCAAACAAAACTGGAAACTTTTAGGTGCCCGCAAGCTTATGGGCAGCCATCTGGACAATATCATATTAATTTCAAGAGAAGCGGCAAAAAATACAAAAGGAAAAGCCACAATCAAATACCTAAAATGAGGCAAAGTCAAAAAGGGGAAACGCGCTCTACACGACGGCAGGTAAACTCACTATTTGATGATCAACTTGAACAAAACAGTCAAAAGTCCCTTAGCGACATAGTAAGCAAAGTTTTAATTACTCCAAGCTAAAATATCCGCTATGCATTCGTTTTTCAACAGGACGCGCCATTTGTTTTGGTTCTCATTGTCTTCTGGTGACGTCACAGCTCCAGGAGGTATGAAATCAAACTGTATACTTTGAAAATTGAGTTTAAGATCCATGGTGCGTGGAATATATTGCAACATATTTGCACGATTGTGAGGAGGAACACTACACGTTCGGTACTTAATTGAATAAAAAAAACATTATATAATCCCTTTAAATGGATGTGTTTTAATAAGTGCTGGGTGCGCATAACCAGGTAATTAGTCCCCCGACGCCCTCTGGCATGCTGGGAGCTCAGGTAGTCATGTGTGGGGAGATTGGGCACAACTGCCAGACGCGAAATTCACAAAAATGGCAATCCTTCTTGCTGATTTTTTTTTTGAATTATCACTCGACGTTGTTCTTTGTTCTCTGTGTCACACGCCAGAGGATGGATTCAATCACTTTGGTTGGACATTAATACCCACGGGTCTGCAGCGGGTCGGCATGAATTTTATTGAATTGATCTTAAATCTAACCTGTACCCAGTTCCGCAACCCTTAGTCGACAACTTTTGGGGGAACTTGTGTAATTAAGAAAGTTTTGGACACTTGCATTGTAGAAACGAGATTGGTGTTACTAATGTCAAAATCTTTATACAAGCTTTAGGGAATGAAAGGGTTTATAATGAGTGCTTTCTTGCGGACAACTTTTTCCTGAACAACAACTATAGATTTCTAATAACACGAAATTGGGTTTCCCCCTCAACAATGACTATAGGTTACATTTTGCAGTTCATCTTTACCTCATCCACATTCTATGAACATCCTTAAAAATTGGCTTTTCTTTTTTACATATAGTGAGTGGAACGTTTTTGGCCATGCAAAGTGGCGGCAGATGCAATTCAATCAAAAAGGACCAGACTAGAAGAGCCGGCAAAGTCTGGTTGATTAGAATATATCAGTGCATTGAAGTCTTGAATGTCTGACTCTTCCATTTGCATTTTGATGCATCTGCCTGAGGGGAGCCACTCAGGGCTGATATTGTGGACCACAAAACATATGCATGCACTCGCCAGCGCACAACTACCAAACTGCAAAATGTGAAACATGCACAGACGTCTGGTAACGATGAAAAAAACACTTGTAGCGGCTTTTCTTGAGGATTAATACAAACAGGTTGACCGTAGTACCATTTTCGTATACAGTTAACAGGGTTCGTATACCTGTCTAATGGCCAAATACAAGCACTTTTTAAGGACTTTAAGAGCAATTGTCCCATTTTTCCAATACCAAAATGTCGAAAAAAATTGTTAAAAGGTCATATTGTCGGATATAACGAAATGGTGAATATGCTTAATTGCTGTTAAGATTGGGGCGGCAGTAGCTCAGGAGGTAGAGCGCTCGTCTTGGGATCAAGGGATTCCAGTTCGAATCCCGGCTCGTCCGTGTTACATGTCGAAGTGTCCTTGGGTAAGACACTGAACCCCTAATACCCCCAATAAGCAGGTTAGCGCCTTACATGGCTGCAAGTCCGCTATTGGGAAATGTGGAACACATTGTAAAGCGCTTTGGGAAGTCATTGACTTGAAAAGCACTATATAAATGCAGATCATTTCATTTCATTTAATTGTCGAGAAAAATTGTTCAAACCTCACATTGTTTATTTGCTGTCAATAGTGTCAATAAAATTGTTCAAACCAAAGAAACAAAACAAAAAAACCATTAAAGATAGGAATCCGGTGTAAATCTTGTATTTTGTAGAGCCTCAAATATATCTGTGTTTATCAAGACATATGAATCCTAGATCTTGAGAAAATCACAAGTAAATATGTACAATACGTGCGTAAATATTTTTTTAAACAAATCTCTAGGTGACAGCCATATCTAGCTAATATTTCAGTTGCAGGACGTTCTTCATATTCCAATTAAACACTGAGAAATGCCACCTTTATTTCTTTTTATAGTACATAATTGATCTATAATCCTTGCACTAATACACATTTCATAGTGCCCTGTTTAGGTAGAGCATGCACGTGTCATCTTAGGAGCAACCCGTAGATGGCAATGACGTTTTATAGGACAATACTATACAAAAGAATGCCAGCTGCTGTTAATCGAGAGGGAAATGCAATGGCAAAACGAAGCCACCGGATAGCATTGTCAGCGTCATTTTTAAGCAGACTTGTGAAAATTGCAACAATTTCAAGCAATTACAAGGACTTCACCCAAAATGCAAGCCTTTTCAATGACTTCAAGTACTCATACAAACACTGCCTAGTGGCTAAGAGCAAAGCACTCCTGGTTAACGGTTATCTTGAGCGCCAGGGTTGTCGGGCACCACTTCCTGGTTATGTTTCTTGGGTAAGTACAGCCCGGTGGCACCCATCCCTCTCCAGGTACCTGCCATAAATTAACTATTGTTTAAATCGCATTGCTCGCATTGTTTAAATCTCTCGCTCACATTTGCTGCAACTATAAAAATGACTGCCTCGTGCAATTTTGAACCTTAATATGTATTTTACAATCTGGAAGAAATGTTGACGTCTTCGTCTTAGTTTTCCATAGTTTATCTTTCATTGAATGCACCAGAGGGCCCAAAGTGGGACATTAGACTACTATTTTTCCACATATTTTAAAGTCTATGTGATGCATTCGAGGCATTCATTCTCAAATCTTGATTATTTGGACACTTTCATCCCTTTTGTATGGCCAGTATCAATCCTTTAAAACAGAACAATACATTTCAGCCTCTCAAGCACGCGTTCGAACCCTGAGTTAATATCACAATTCTGTCCTTTCTGCATTTATTTTCAAACCTACTCTGTCATGCAAGAGGTGGAATTATGAATGCGATGAAAACATGACAGCGGTGTCAACGTTTCAATAGGGTTTAAATAATTCCTGAATCCACTGCGAGAAGTGCAAATGAGTCCCATTTGTATTCTTGTCTGGTAATCTCCTTTTCTTTTAATTTATTCAACTTGAATCACAAGAAGACAGCATGAAGGGATTGTTTGACAACATACCGCATGAATAAATACAAACAAAGCAAAACACAGAGACAGAAAAATGAAAAGCCCGCCCAGGGTACGAACATGTTTTGCCTTTCAACAGGGAGCGTTCGACTTTAATTGCCCGCTGCCCGAAAATACTTCAGCAATACACGGACACCTGTTTCAACAGATTTGTATTGCATTTAAAAACACATTTTTTGCATATTTGTTTAAATTGTGCATACATTTACATTACATGTACCATATTTTCCGGACTATAAGTCGCACCAACCCAAAAAATGCATAACTAAGAAGGAAAAAAGACGAGTCGCATCTGGTGGGGGGAATAGGTTTAATAAAAAACAATACCAAAATCATACATGTCATTTAGAAAGGAAAATTTAAATTTAAAATATGAATAAAATAGAGAACATGGTTAGTACCTGTATATCTTAGACACGCTCGAAAACAGTATGTCATTAACAACGTAACATATTAAGAGCTATTTTGATAACTCTTGCATAAAGTACATGCTTACTATCAGCTTCACTCCCCCCCCAAAAAAAAAACAATCAATGTCAAAACCAGAACATGAGGAGGACCCAGATCCGTAGCGTTTACTCATAAATTTATTGAGATATAGAGGAAAACAAATGCCAGCGATCTGGTGCTCGCTGGACGAGGGAACTAAGCCGCTCACGGGATCAAAACGTGATCGGAATGCGTAAGTGGATCTCCCAGAGCGGGAGATCGTAGTGTGGTCAAATGGACAAAATGTGTCGATAGCTGGAGCGGGAAATCAGAGCGTGGTCGGTGGTCAAAAAAGGGTCGTTAGCCGGAGGGGGAGATCAGAGCGTGGTCGGTGGTCAAAAACAGGTCGTAGCTGGAGCCAAACAGGGAATCAGGAACAGACGACTGGTATAAGGGTGAAAACGGGACAGACAGGAGCCAGAGTTAAAGTGCTTGCCTTGCGTATGGAGAGGTTCGCTGATGGACTGACAGGGAAAACATGGCATACTGGGTATAAACATGAAGGAATTTAATCAGGCCCCAAGCAACACCTGGCACCAAATGAGCGGGCACAGGTGAGGGCAATGAGTAATCATGACAATCAAATCTTCATCCTTTTCACCAGTAAACAACTCCTCCATCTCTGGATGATAACTCTCTTCCTTTTTTTGGTTCGGAAAATGCTCACAACAGGGCAAGGTTGAAATGATCAACACAGGCCTAGAGCGCCCTCTTGCAGTTCTGTGTGAAAATAACGTGAAATTATAGAGTGCAGGTAATATACATTTAAAACTTAATGAAAATAATGTGTTAATACTTTCACAAATAAGACTTATAGAAGTATAAGTTGCAACTGAGGCCAAACTATGAAAAAACTGCATTTTATAGTCCGGAAAATACGGTACCATTTTTTATTTTTATTTTACCATGGACTGGCGTTCAAAGAGAAAAGTAGCAACTGCCTAGCAACCAGAAGCTAATCACAATTGACCTAATTCTCTCTCAGCAAATCAGTTATCGCAAGTGCTGAGCGACATTTATGGCGTTTAATGTGTGGTCAATTTATCGGAATTAAGGGTCACTACAATCATATTTTATGGGGGTTTTTACTCCCATTTATACTTATACTTCCCTCTAATTCTACAAAAACATTTTTAAACATGCTCATATGAGTATTTAATCCACCACTGTCCATGTATATGTATTGTATGTATATACCGCAGCCATATTCCCCTAGTTTGAGGTGACTAGTGTCAATAACAATTTCACATTCTTGACTTCTTCTGGGAGATTGGTACAGAGGAGGGGATTCCCAGCCCCCTCCCTCAACTCAACCCGTGCGATGTATCGCAACACCTGCCGTTGGGTTCCATCAGGTGACCAAACCCCCCCAATTCCAACCCCTAAAGCCGAGCGCCAAAAAGGGAGACAACGGGTACCAATGTAGTAAGTCTTACCACCAAGGCTACGGAGCTGCTTACCACAGTCCATAAATAGTCAAAATATGTTCCTTGTTCCTCATTTAGCTTTGTCAGTTTGGAACAATAATTTGGTATATCACTACAAAAAAAAAATAATAATCCAAAATCCATTTGAAACGGACTTTATCGTGTTGTCATAGGAGCCACAACATAATCAAACATCAGATTTTGCAGGCTATTTATAAGAAGGTAAAGATAGACTTTGGTTGATGATTTTGAATC
Organism: Urocampus carinirostris; assembly: GCF_059441175.1. Taxonomy (NCBI): domain Eukaryota; kingdom Metazoa; phylum Chordata; class Actinopteri; order Syngnathiformes; family Syngnathidae; genus Urocampus; species Urocampus carinirostris. Next base: position 9,869,717 of record NC_142366.1, on the reverse strand, counting down.
TTCAAAAGGGGAATATTGCGGAGAAACAGAAACTGATGTCGAAATCATAATGTAAGCGATTTTAATGGCCTTTTATTGAGTTGTGTTTGCAGAACAAAATTTAATCATAGTTCTGATTTTCATACTAATTACAACAAGTATAGACATTCTGATTAAATATGTTGAATCAAGGCTGTTGTGTCATAGAACCATCTTGAGGAACTTGCATAACTATAAATGTTTCGGACAATCTTATCGTCCAAGTTTGGTGTTGTTGACAAAGGCAACTTTTCAGAGTTGTCAGTCCTGGTGTCCTGTAACTTTTTGTCATGAGTCTCAGACACTGGTACCATCCAAATTTAGCGTTATTGACAAAATTGGTGTTCCTTATATTGAAGTCAATATTTAAGCAATGTTTGAGGCTTTTCACCGCATTGTCTTAGAAGCTTACGATGTAATTGAAGGGCATGTTTTCATGCTATTTAGAATGTAAATACTAATGTGTTTTACGTATTTTTTTTTTTTTTTTAAATCACAAAAAAACCTATTCTAATTACTACATATCTAAAATCCCAATTCGGTTTTGGGATGACTGCTTCTGTTCAAACACAACTAAAAACTATTTGCTGCAACGATCAAAGGATCTAGGGCTAGTACGTCCTTGCCATGTGCACGGAAAGCAACATAGTTGTACCGCTAATTGTCATTTGCTGCATCAAATTGGCCGTTGCTACGGCAACCCGTCTAATCCAGGGCTGTGCAAAAGTACAGTTTTTATGAGCTTTTACCCAAAAATATTGCATCAAAATATTTGGTGCAAAGACGTGGACATTTGGATGATTATGTGGAAATGGCGCAAATGCTACACCGGTATTAGTGCTGTTGAAGTCATTATGGGATAAATGGAACTGTCCACCTCCCAGAAACATAACGACACCGCCCGCCTGTTTGCCGTTAATCAAGAGCGTGTCCACTAATTAGCTAACAGATGGACAAAAACAGAAACAAAACAACCATACCGAGACGCACGACTCATTACAGAACTGCTAAAAAACAAGTCAGATAGCCAAAGACAAGTAATGAACTGTGATTCTGTTGAATATGTTCACAACCCAAGGCTAAACTCACAGCCATATCGAATTGTCAACTGATGGAATACAATACGAAGAACTGCAAACCTGGATGTAAAAGTATCAGGCCTTTTGTACTATAAGACATTACCTCCAGTGGTGACCTCATCAGACTCTGTAAATCCTGACTAATGTTTTATTAGGGCCCTGCTTTTCTGTATAGCATCATCTGGCCCAAATGGACCGTGCAGGCTCACAGCCCTCTCACATCAGTGCATTCAAATATGATTTTACAGATTTTGAGGCTTGACTGGCCCTCCAGTTCCAATGTTTCCTCATTTTCCAGGAACCAGATCAAGATTCGTGACGTTATTGGATTACTTTGGTGCAGAGTTTGATTTGAGTCGAAGTCAGTTCATAAATATTGACACAATCAACTCAATTTGAAGAAATACTTTGCTTGGTCTTGGAAAGACTTAACAATAGAGATGTGGGGTTCTTCATTTATTTTTAGATCAAGGATGTTTGGCCTTGTTCACTGCTTTTGCTGTTTGAGCTGGTCATCTAGTGATGTTGAGGTAAGTCTTTTTAATGAAGACTTCCAAGCCTACATGAAGCATAAGGGACAGTAGTGAGATCATATCTTGGTCTTTTTCTGATCGTACTTTGGACTTCTGGACAGTTCTATCAATGCCTAAGAGGGAAACGGTCCTTGACATTCTCCAAGCTGTTATGTTCCTAGTTTTCTTTAGATTTTGTGTTTCGTGAAGTTTTGAGTTCATATGTGTTTTGTGTTTGTCTTTTTTGGCAAGTTGTGTCCCTCACCTGGGTTTTGTTCCTCCACTACCAGGTGTTTATCAGGATCTGGCTCACCGTTTTACCCCAGTGGGCATCCCTTGGGCGGAGTGGCTGGAGAGCACCTAACAGCGCCCAATTTGTCTCTACACCTGCACTTCATTATTATTCCAGCTCTTTTTGTTGACTGTCCCTGTTAGAAAAGGTTGTTGGCTCTTTGTTTTTTTCTGTTTTGGATACTTATTTTGTTACTTTGTACCTGTTTTTCGTTATTAAGCATAATGCGTTTTTAACACAACTGCCTTGTTTGCTGCTTCGCATCATTTGGGTCCATCCCAAATAGGGTTTGGCCTATCAGTTCCCCTTGACCTTGTGTGTCGAGGTGTTTCATTTGTCTCGTTAGCCTGTGTGTATTTAGGTTCCAGTTTTATGTCAGGGTTTGTTAGGTCATTGTCATGTCAAGTTTTGTCTGTTTCCATGTCCTGTCGCTACCTGCTGTATCCACGTATCCTTTTGTTGGCACTGGGTTTGTTTCTTTGCTACTCTGATTGTTTCAGTTTAGGATTCTGGTAAGATTTGTTCGTTACTTTGTACAACACGTAGTTAATTAAAGCAATCCCCTGCCTCCCTTTTTCTGCTTCCCCACATTTGTGCCCGATCTCAAGAACCCTATATATATAATTTTCATCAAGAGAATGTTGGAAAACAATAAGTACAACTCCTCACTTCTTCCAAATACACTAGACACCCAGGTGATGATGTCCCAACTTTTTGATATTGTCTTGTGGTAAGAAAGAAAAGTATGTTTTTTGGCCCCTACTGTACTACATCAACAACAAAATTACTTCATCACTCGAAAAACTTACAAAATTCAATATTGATGGTGTTTTTGTTGTTTTTTTTGTTTGTGTTTTTTTGTATAACTGTTATGTGCCTGATATGTCTGTTCCCTATTGGTCAATGTCATGTTGGATGGTGGTCTTATTGGTTTGTGTCACGGAATCTCGGTCCCACAATCTTTTTTGTCCTTCGTTCAGAACAAAATCTTGTGTGCTTTGTAAGGACTTGAGTTGTGTGTTAGCGCTAAACAATACTGTATTTAGTTTGTCTTATCATGAGCTATGAGACCCAAGCCTCACAGTGATGTTAAGGGGAGAAAAACATAACCATGGCTAAGAAACTTACGATTATCAAGAAATGCAAGGAACACACAAGCATCGTTACCGTCGATGAAAAATTTGTCTATAACCAATCAAATATTGAAACGGTTTTTAAGAACAAGGAGGCGACTAAAGCACCAACGTCTTTAGAGAGCATGACAATCCAGCGTAAATTTTAAAACAGATTTTTTAATCCATCGTCTCTCCCTCCACCCTCTGCATCCACCCATTACATTACTGTGCCAGCCCAGGTTACATAACACCAAAGGTAAATGAAATAGTAAATGCCAAATGAAACTTCTAAAAAAATATATACTACTGCACAAAACTGTGAAAAATATATAATATATATACACATATCCCTTGCGAATTATATGTCTTTTTTTAATTGCTGCTGCTAAATGTTTTTGCACTTATTTGCTTTGCACTGTTACAATGCACTATTCTTCATTGCATTATTATAACTTCGGCCAGTTTTTTCAAGCACTATGTTGTAGTTTTTTTTAATTATTTTTTTTGCCTATAGTCTTTTCTATGTTTCTCTTCAAAGTTTTTAAAGTACCCTGGAGGGCCATGTCTAATCTCATTGCATACTGTCACAAACCAGAAACAGACACAGGACCCAATAGCGCTCGTTTTTCTCAGTTTTTGTTAAAAAAGAGGGAGAGCATGGCTTGCTTCCACGATCCGATGGTTGACGGACAAGGGGAGCAGGAGATGCGGAAGTGGCACTTCCGTGTCTAGCGTAGAGGGTCGAAGACAGGCAGGAATTACAAGTCGTTAGACGGGACTGGAGAGCAAGGGCGGTGTCAAGTTCGGAAATAAAGTCGGCAACAGGAAGCAGGCAGGTAGCGGGGCAAAACAGATAGGATAACAGGCAGGTAGAACGGGGCAGAGTCAGGTCCGGAAACAGGTTGGCAACGAAGATCAGGCAGAGTAAAAACAGGGAAGGAACAGAGTCTGACGTAAGAGCTTGCCGAGCTGGGAGCAACGGTTCGCATAACGATCTGACAGGGATCTCTTGGAAGTCGGGGGTTTAAAAGGTTGAAAGGAGTTCACCAGCCAATCAGCTCTCCGGGCTGTTAGCGCCAATTAACCAGTCGCAGGTGCTCTGAATTGGCAATCATGACACATACAATGTTAATATCATTGATAATAGAGACAATTTTAATTTTGAATAGGTTCTTTTTTTTTTTACACGTTTATTCATACACAAAATTCATACTATAAGTAGTACTTAGTATGTACTATTTTGGAACTAATGTTTAATGTTTGTGTACCATTTTATTTAAGGTACCAGGGTTTTGGAAATGCATGAGCTAATTACTATAGGTTCCCCGCTGTCCGACAATCTTACATTGTGATCCCCACCTGAGAAAGGATTGAAGTTGTATTCTGGGGGTGTACTGTACTGGTAAGGGATAGTATGTGGAACTGAACCATTCGTAACCGTACCTTTCCCCGAACTTCCCCATCCTTTGGTACAAAATCCCAGGAAGGTCTGCTAAATTTTTCAAATTGCGTTGCCCTGCAGAAGCTACAGAACATTTTTACGACGTTTACATAATTATCATCTCGCATTCGAGTCCTCAGGGTCCTGTTGCTCTCATGAAAATCGGCAATACTCCATCTGGATTCCATCCTTTGACTAATCGTAAAGAGGCAGTTACTGTTAGGATTCATCATAGTTCGCCCTTGTCTTATGTGTTTTTCTAATTCATTTTGTATCGCTCTGATAGTTGTTGCTACTCGAGAGGAACGCAATGGATTTTTGTAGGAAATGTGTTCATCTAAGCGTCTGTCAAGATAGAGCTACAGAAGAAACAATTTCAAAACGGGCAATTCTAAAAACATGTTTCCTTTTAGTGTCTGTGAATCCATCCACAAACGGAAGCCAAATGTAAATGCATAACCGGGGAAAGGCATGAGTAGAGAGGAAAAGAGGGAGAATGTAAACTCTTTCAACCATACAAATTAGAGGTTTTTATCGGATCAAAGTCACTCCGGTTTACACAGCGGCACGCATGAACGCTGAGCCTCCCCATTGTGCTCATGTCGGAACTCACAGCAGTAATATGTTAATGCCAAATGAGTCGAGGGATGGGAGGATGAACTAAAGGAAAGAATTAAGCCGGCCTAGGAGGGAGGACCATTAGAAGAGTGATAAATAGGAATTATTGCCTTCTCGGCTATGCTGTGAGAATTTTTTTTTGTGTAAGGTACTTTGAAAATACATTGTTTGAAGGGATGATGTGGGTAGGTTGTAGAGAAAAACATATTTTGTGTCAGGAGCGATAGAACTGGAGGACGGATCTAGAAGAAATTAGAGTTTGCACATCTTTTTAAGGACTTTCAAAGCCAATATTCCAGTTTCTATTTAGAATAACATATCCAGTGTGAAACATGTATTTGCTATGATAACTGATGTGACTCAGCTGTGCCCGCTCATTTGGCGCCAACTGCCGCGGGTTCTGATTGGCTCCCTGTCACTATTTGAACCCGGTTCTGTCAATCCCCTTTTTCAGTCCGTCAGCGAACCTCAGTGAACACTAGGCAAGCCTTTTTCGACCCTGACTCCCACCTGTCCCGTTTTTTTTTTGCTCCCATCTGTCTCCGGCTTTGACCCGTTTTGATCCTTGACCACGTCTACTCTCTCGTTCTGGCTTCCGACTCGCTTCCGACCCGACCACGTTTTTGCTCTCCTATCCCGCCTATCGACCCACTTTTTCGTCGCTGACGCCGCCATCGCTCGCTACGGAAGAACCACTTCTGCGTTCGTAGCACAATCCGAGTACGAGAGAGACTTGCTTCCCAGCGACACCGGATCATAGGTGCAGCCCTTTCTCTTTCCTCCAATAAAAACTTGCGAGAAACGTAACGCAAGTGGGTCCTGTTTCCATTCCGGTCCTGACAGTATTTTGCAGATTCACAAATATATCCGAGATTTACATATGCAATTTTTAATCCTGTGTTTGCTTTTTAAGACATAGGATTTTTAAATCTTGAGTAAATTGCAAATATATTTGTTTTTGAGACAAACACATGACTTAAATGTCATGGCATTTTCAGTTGCAGGAAGTTATTTGCATTACAATTTACCACTAGGAAACACCACATTCATTTTTTTGCATGGTGCATCATAAATATCCTTAATTGATACATAATCTTTGCACTCATACACATTTCATAGTGCCCTGTTTAGGTGTAGCTTGGATCTGTCGTCTTGGGCACGACCCTTATGGAGTGATAATGCATCATAGGACTAAAGCATACAAACTGATTACTAATGTATTGACTTTTACACTTATATTTATTTACACATTAATGAGTCTAAACTTTAGTAGACACTCAAAATAAAAATTAAGACAGCAATTGATTTCTGCAAGGAGGACAGGGAAAGTAGCCTTCTGATAAGAAATTCCAACTCGTTCTAGATGCCTTCCCCTTCACCCTATCTTTCTATTTCTTATCCTAGGTTACAAAACTAGATTTGGCCTAAGGGTCGTGGATATAAAAAAACAACATGATTGGCTGACCGCGACAATGATATTCTAGTCAAATCAACAGTGTGCAATAATAGTCAAAATAAAGAACTGGCGTACTGTAAATTCTCCTTTGCAGGTGTCCAGCATTAAAAGCAGAATAAACTTATTACATACTAATGTCTTTATAATTTAGCTTGTTGCACTGAGGGGCGGAACCGTGCAATTTACTTGTTCCAATTTCCTACAGAACAAAAACTGTAAGATTTATATATATATATATATATATATATATATATATATATATATAATCTATCTCACACACACACACCTTGGTACTTGACCATCATTTGTTTGGAATTGATGTTTGAACACTGAATTATGAAGTAATGGTTTTATTTTTCATATGCTAATGCATATTACGAAATATGAAATGGTGTACTTAACAATAATCATTTAAACCTGTAGGTAGTAAAGATTAAACATAGAATATGAAAATATAAAATAGTTCAACCATTCACTGTACCTTTGAGTTGTGGTTAGATAGCAAACACCCAAACAACATTCTTGTATTTTGCAATAATTCCCTTCTCCAACTCGAACATTGTGTTCACTGTTTTCCTCTTTCCCTTCCCCTTATCACTTCCTTGGGACCCATCAATATTGTCAAAAAAAAGGGCAATAGGACACACAAAATCAAATAAATTCTCAAAATCTGTCAGACTGACAATCTCTCTAGAAATTATGATAACCGATCAGGCAAGTGTAGCCAAGATGGCCGCTCATCCCGTTCAGCTGTGTTCAGTTTAGGTGCATTTGAGGGCCTCCAGGTTTGTTGGATTACTGATTATTCATTCAATTCAGAAGCAAAAATTACACATTTTTGTTTGAATACCAATTTGTTCAAATAAAACGTGGTTTGAGTACTGATGTATCACTGTATATCAGGTGGCCTGCAAGACAATGATGAGAAGCACAAGAGAAAAATGAGCCACTATGACCTGAAGTTTTGAATATGTCCCCTGGGTGTTGCCATAGCCGGGTGCCACTCGTACAACATCCACCGTAGCTGTATTTGCTGACTATCTAGTAATCACCCAGAAAACATTAAGGAAACCCATCCTGGGGTCATTTTACAAGAGTCACAGACACATTGTTACGCTCATATGCAAAATTCAAAATTAAATGAAGAGCATCCAGGAATCTTTGCAGTAGTTTAAAGAAGCTTTATGTTAGGGGCTGGTGTGCCTCCTTCCACCAGGGGGCGCTGGTGGGTCATTTTCTTCCATTGCCATGCCAGGTGTGTTTACTTTTGTTGTTTGGGAATTTTGTTAGTTTGTTACCTTATTCCTTGCATTTTCCATTTGCGGTTTTGGTTTTTGTTTCAGGTTTGACTGTCTGGTTTTGTTTTGTTTGGACATTTCAATGTCTTGGGAACCCTTGTTTGTTTGTCACTTTGTACCTTCTTTTTGGTATTAGATACCATCCTGTTTTTAAGAATCCCTGTCTCCTGCACCTACTTCTCCCACGTGGGTCAATAGTTCTCCAAAAACACTAACACTTAAGCTCTTTTCTACAATACACATGAAATCTAATAGAGAAGTTCCCATATTTAGGTTTTTAAATCATTAAAGCAATCATTTTGATTAGTGTTTGTCTGCTATTATTGTCACTTTCCAATCTGCAGGAGTTTCTCAGAGTTAAATAAACTGCAGTGAAAATTAATTAATTTTACTCTTTTTTTTAACACATGAACAGTTGATAAACACCGGGAGAGATTAAAACTTGGAAAATGAACTAAAATATTAAGGAAAAAAATTCAAAAACCATGTTATTAGCAAATCTTACACCCCGGAATATGATTGAATTGTGATTCTCCGAAAAGACGCCCAGCCCCCCACCTCAGGCACGCTTTTTATGTCATTCATTTATTAGGCTGGTGTTCTGCCAAACCGTCCTACCCAGTAGTGACGTCCTACCTTGGGCTGACCCGACAGCAGCAATTCTGTTTTTGTTATAATTAAGTAAAACCAGTAAGACCAACACTCAGAGTTATTGCAAACAGAACTTTTACTGATGATATAAAACAAATGTTGGCATGCATACATTCACTGCATGATTACCGTGGTTAGCAGCAGTGTTTGGAGGAACGCCGTTATAAATAACTCCGTTACATAACAGTGTTATTGTTTTCAGAAACGCGGTGATCTAACTATTTATCCCCGCCGTTACAACGCTGTTACCGTTACCAACGGTCAAAAGCCGTGTGTGGCTTTGCTTACAGAAAGCCAACGGCAACGTGTCCCCTGTGGCACACCTTATGTCGTTTAAGGTGAGGTTTTCAACTCTCCTCCAAGTTGTTTACGTCAGGTCTTTTCGGATCATGTCACCATTCAAAATAGCGACTACCATTTAGTAAGATAGCGATTACGAATATAATATTTACTATTGTACCGAAAGAAAAGGCATATGAGGGCTGAGTCACGCTGTTGACATTGGTGCGTCAACTGACTTGTATCGTTTGCGAACGAAGTTTCTCTAGGAGCCGGCTCTTGAAAGTGAACGAAGGGAGCCGGCTCCCCCCCATCAACAGCTAGTTCCCCCCGAGACGACTTTTTTTTATCTTGTGATTGCTCAATGTTTATTTTTTGGAGATTTAATGTTGTTGACCATAAATTTGTTGAGCCTATAAAGGTTTTGTATTTTTATTTGTAGATTAATAAATATTTGAATTATATTCCCAGTGTTTTTTAACTGTTAATGTATTTATATAAAAATATAAAGACAACTTTTTTCTTTATCTCTTTTTTCACTTGTCAATGTATTTTTTGTTTTTAGTTGTGTATTTTATTTTTTTATTTTTCCATCTTTTGAAGTAATTCCGTGCATGATGTCACACATTAATTGTTAATGTAAGGGTTAAAGCAACAAAAACAACCCGAAAGAGCCAGCATTTTTTAATGAGCCGAAACAAAAAAGCCGGTGCATATAAAAATATTTGGAGCTCCCATCCCTCCGATCAAACTCCGATTAAAGAGGTCACCACGGTGTTTCGTAATTGCTCCGAAAATGTGAAAATCTTTGACTGTCACAAGCCAGAAACGTAGACAGGACCCAGTAGCGTTCGTTTACTCAGTTTTATTGATGAAGAGAGAGAGCAATGCTTGCTTCCACGATCTGATGATCGACGGACACGGGTAGCAGGTGGCAGGAAGCGAAGTGGCACTTCCGTGTCGAGCGAGGATAATCGTAGGCAGCATGGATACTGGTCGCTAGCCGGGACGGGAGAGCAAGGGTGATATCGAGTCCAGAAAAGAGGTTGGCAACAGGTATCAGGCAGGAAACAGGGCAAAACAGGTCGATGGTCGGGATGGAAGAGCAGGGCAGAAACGGGTCCAGAGACAGATCGGCAACAGGTATCAGGCAGGAGAAAACAGCGCAGGAAACTGTGGGAAGGTATGGAGCTTGCCTAGCTGGGAGCATAGGTTCGCAAATGGTCTGACAGCTTCCTCTTGGAAGCCGGGGGTTTAAAAAGAGTCTTTGAACCAATCAGCGCTCAGGGCTGTTGGCGCCAATTGGGCGGTCACAGGTGCCCTGAATCAGCAATCATGACATTGACATACATCAACTTCTTTTTAAAGTAACGGAAAGAGAGACTTTCCCTGGTAATGAGTTAATTTTACTATAAAGCATATCCGTTACAAACTCAGTTACTTTATGGAAGAAGTAGTGAGTAACTATAACTCATTGATTTTTAAAGTAACGTGCCGCACACTGGTCAACATACGCCATGCTACAGTATTTCTGAAGAGTCAAATAAGATTCAATAAAAACTAAACACTTTTAAAGACCAAATCGCTATCAACGTTATACATTGGTAGGATGTCTATACAGGTAGGACGGAAATTCAGAACACCGGCCCCCGTGAGACTGTTTTTCCTAACATGTGGCCCTCTAGCTAAAATGAGTTTGACACCCCTGTTGTCTTGGATTTGCAAACAAAAATTGTGTTGCATAGGTCTGTTAAAGTATAACACCTCGTCCCCACCTCACCCCCAAAAAACGACAACACTCACTGGTCTTTTATGCATGTGGCGGGAAGTGTGAACGTCAATATGTGAGCACTAGAGAGTGTATCAGTTGGCGGAGATCTTTTGGTTCTATTCTTGGCGGGTCAGTATGTCATGCAGCCCAGATCGGCGCTGACAGCTCACCTGCGGTGCAAAGGCCACTACCGGCCCCCGGGCATGCGGGGGGTAGACAGGGGGGAGGCGATGACACCGAACCAGCGTGATTTGCCCGTACCCGTTTACGGCGGGGGATGACAACGGAAAACGCGTTACTTACCTTGAGGAGAGCAGTGGCAAACAATTTGAGAAGGGAAACCCTTTACGTGCCGAAAAAAGGATTTTCACATCAAAGTACAATTAGTTCTGCTGCTAACTGTGATCGTGCATACAGAGACCACTTGCTACATTGCGCTTTGGTTATCGTAGGTTCATTACTTGACGGATTTTGAATTGTTTTTACTGTCATCTACGCATCGTGCATTAAGTTCTGCAGCACACAGCACACAGCAAATGCTATCACTTTGAGTGTTGGGTGGGCGCAACTGTGATAGTCTAGTTTAGGGGTGTCAAACTCATTTTAACTCGGGGGCCACACGATGAAACAAACATTCTGTCGGAGGCCGGACTAGTAGATTAAAGAGAAAGAAAAAGAGAGATAAAGAAATAAGAGAAAGAGGGGGGAAAAGGAGAGAGGACAGGTCAAAGAAAGACAGAGAAGAAGAGAGCGTGAGAAACAAAAGATAAAAAGTCGTGAGAGAGGGGGAAAAGAAAGGGAGAGGAAGAAATACATCCAAAGAGAAATAGAAAGGCAGAAGGAGAGAAAAGAGAAAACAAAGCGTGAAGGGTATGAAGAGAGAAAGAGAAAAGAGAGAAAAGGAAAAAAGGAAGTTAGAGCAAAAGGGGTTAAAAGACACAGAGACAGAAAGAGACAAAGAGCAACAAAGGAAAGGAAAAAGGGAGACACAGACACAGAGAGTGAAAGAGACAGAGACAGAGTGGGAGAAAAGGGGTGGGAAAGAAAGAGATAGAGAGAGAGAGAGAGAGAGAGAGAGAGAGAGAGAGAGAGAGAGAGAGAGAGAGAGAGAGAGAGAGAGAGAGAGAGAGAGAGAGAGAGAGAGAGAGAGAGAGAGAGAGAGAGAGAGAGAGATGAATAAATACAAGTACAGTGTCTTTGTGAGAGGCACCTGGCTTTGGCAACATCAATTTGACATATTTCAACCTGCAGCTTGTTTTTCTCTTGCGCATCTCTGAGTGTCGTCTCGCGGGCCGGATTCAATCACTTAGCGGGCCGAGGTGGGTCACCGCACAAGTCAATGTGTCCAACCTTTTCCCCAAAAAACAAACTGCAGAGTATAGCTACAGCTGAGCTCGTATTTTGGCGGCTCATTACATTAAAAATATATTAGTCGAGTCAAGTCAAGACATGTTTATTTGTATTGCCCTTAATCACTCAAAGGGCTGCACAGATCAAATACTATTTCAAACTATTATTACAGACTATTATGACACCATCCCCTCATCTAAAACCTACATGAGGGCAAATAATACACATATTATCAACATAAAATATAGATTATTCGTACACTATAGAGTAGAAGTGTGTTTTAAGCTTTCCACTGAGGTTGCAAATCGAATTTCAGGGGAAAGAGCATTCCACAGCACCGTGGCCCGGATGGAGAACGCTCTCGAACCTGCGGACCTCTTCTTGGCTCTTGGTATCACTAGTAGTGGGAAATTATATCTGAAATATTTGAGGGAGCAAGTCCACGCATTATTTTGTATACTACCAACAGAACCTTAAAATAACATCTTAAGCTAACAGGGAGCCAATGCATGTTAGCTAAAATCGGAGTAATGTGATCAAATTTTCTTGTCTTAGTTAAAATCCTCGCTGCAGCATTTTGTACCAGATGAAGGCTCTTGATTTTGAACTTCGGGAGACCGGAGAGTAGTGCATTACAGTAATCGAGACAGGAAGTAACAAACGCGTGAATTTTAATCTCCGCACCCGACTGTGATAGCATAGGACGAATTTTAGCAATGTTGCGAAGATGGAAGAAAGCTTTTATAGTAATATTCTTCAAGTGTGTTTGAAAGGACAGATCAGGGTCAAATATAACACCTAAGATTTTAACTGAGTCACTCTGGGTGATATTGCATTTGTCAATGTTTAGAACAGAGTATATTAATAAACTAAATGAATTCTGATGAGTCAGATGAGCGCAAATAAATGGTGATTACCAGCAGGTGATCTGTGGATTGTTATCGGGTTTCGAAAGCAACTGAGGCAGCATCGCTTGAGAAGACAAGAGTGAGGCTGCAGGTCCGGCCTACTGGTAAGGCCTCTTAAGCCATCCCCTGCAGAGCCTGTATCTCGCCAACGCCAGATCCATTACCAATGAAAGCTGCAACTCCTAGGAAACAGCTACATCTGGGACTCTTTTATTTCAATAATTACGGACACCTGGCTAGAGCCGAGGATGCTGCATAATAGGGAACAGCTAGCCAGCCACTCTGTAAATCGCTTTTTTACTCTAAAAGGAGAAGCCCTCTAATTGTGTTTTGATTTTGTATAATGAAAATAAAACCATTCATTCACCCGCAATTATGTGTTGTGTGTTATTATTTGTAGATCTATAGTTTTTACTTACCAATGCTAATGTTATTTTTTATAGATATTCATAGGTCGGGAAATGTGTATTTCTTTTACCTAGTTGTAGTTGACATTTTTGTCTGGCATCTTGCTACTACGCGGTGATTATTTGGCACTGATTTACGTGTCATTTAGTGGTCAAATATTACACACTGTACCCTCAAGACTTTTTCTCCAGACAAATAGAAAAACATCAGTGAGCAAGCGATGGAGTCGGCCTCGGTGTCTCGACAAAAAGTCAGCCTGATGAAACAACCTATCGAGGTTACAACTATGACAAGAACATTGAAGAGAAACAGGAAGATCCTCCAAGATCTCAAATTCCATCAAACCAATCCTTATAAGCCCTCTCCTGCAGCGTGACAAAGGAGAAACGTCCATTAACACTTTAATTCCACCGGCGTATTATGAAATCTAATGTGAAGGGGATTAGCGCTTAAGGAAATACAAGTTATTGATTCTCTCCTGCGGCTTTTGGCAAGAGGGCTTCTGATTTTTTTTATTAATATTCAAATGCATTCGAATTTGCGTGTGGAAGAGGAGAATTATAGGATTTAATCATACGTAAGTACTTCGGAACAGGCAAATGCTTAGTATGCTAAAACTTAGCAAAGTCCGCTCATGGTGGAGAGTTTTTTTCTCCTGTAGTATTGTTTTGCAGTTAGCTACTAATAAAGTTGGTATTTAACAACTTCAATTTATTCACTGTACTCAAAGACTTTCAAGTATTTGTAAAACAAGTACAATTTGTCTGATATAAGGATATAAGTTCCTAGAACAAGATGCTAAAATATAGCAAAGTCCGCTGACGCTAAATGAGTGTTTTCTTCTAGTGTTGTCCTGTACTTAGCTTATATAAAAGGGACGATTTGTATTACTTGAATTTGTTTTTACTTCGTATTAATATGATATAGAGTAGAATGATAGGATTTAATCGCACATACATTCTTAGGAACATACATTTGGTAAACTAAAATATAGCAACGCCCGCTAATGCTAAAGGTCTGTTTTCCTGTAGTGTTGTTCTGTACTTAGCTACTATAGAAGAGATCAACTTTAATTTGTATTTACTCCGTATATTTACACGAGTTAGAGTAGAAGTATAGGATTTAATTGCAGATACATTCTTGAGAACAGGAATACACTTGGTATGCTAAAATATAGCAAAGTCTGCAGAAGCTAAATATTTGTTTTCCTGTATTAAGCTCCTGTACTTAGTTACTATAAAAGAGATGATTTATCAACTTTAATGTGTTTTTCCTCCATAAGAATAAGAGTTAGTTGAATTATAAGATTAAATCGCATATACATTCTTAGGAACAGGCATACACTTAGTATGATAAAATATAGCAAACTTATGTTAAAGGTTTTTTTTCCTGTAGTTAAATACTATAAAATGATTTATCAACATTATTTTTTTTCTCTAAGTAAATACAAGTTAAAGAGTAGAATTATTCAATCGCGCATAAATTCTTCCAATTATGTGGTATGCTAAAATATACCAAACTTCGCTAATGCTAATAAGTTTTCCCCCTCTGTAGTGTTGTCTTGTAGTTAGCTACTATAAAGGTAAAGATTAAACCATATTTTTTTTTACTCTATTCAAATACATTCAAATTCATGTTCTGAAGAGTAGAATAATTGGATTTAAATGTAAGCATGTTTATGGGAACTTAGCAAACTTTGCTAATATTAAAGAAGTTGTTTCGTGAAGTATTGTCCTGTAGTTAGCTACAATAAAAGATTTATCAACTTCAATTTGTTTTTACTATATTCAAATTTGTTCAATTGTATCTGTTAAAGAATGGAATTAGAGGATTTAAATGTACTGCAGTATGCAAAAACGTAGCAAACTCCGCTAATGCTCAAGAATGGATTTCCACTGTCATTTTAGGATTTAATCGCATGTCTGTTCTCAAAAACATTTAAAAACTAATACAACAAATCCTGCAAATATTCAAGAGTTGTACTCTTCAGTGCTGTCCCGCTACTTAAAAATGTATTTATTTAGGATTTATCAAGAATTAGAAGAGTTAATCACACTTACGTTCTTGAGAACAGGCGAACGCTTCGCATGCTAAAACTATGCTAATACTAATGAGCTTTTCCCTGAAATTAGGAGTTATAAAAGTAAGGATTTAACATTTATTTTACATTGTACAAATTTAAGTGTCAAATAATCTATCAATCTATCTATCTATCTATCTATCTATCTATCTATCTATCTATCTATCTATCTATCTATCTATCTATCTATCTATCTATCTATCTATCTATCTATCTATCTATCTATCTATCTATCTATCTATCTATCTATCTATCTATCTATCTATCTATCTATCTATCTATCTATCTATCTATCTATCTATCTATCTATCTATCTCTGTCTGTCTGTCTGTCTGTCTGTCTGTCTACTCTAATCATATCCCTCCGACAGCAAGACAAACACATACAAAAACAAAGAAAATTAAAAAAGGGAAAAATGAGCAAAAAACAAACACGAAAATGTTTGGACCATGGCCAACCCAAATGCCCAGACACCCAAACAAGTAAGGCACTTCGGCACCCAAGTTGGTTATGCTTTCGTCCCTCCAGATGAAACGTGACACAAGAAAGCGGCCAAGTCACTCGGGTCAGGGAGACACAAACACGCTCTTCTGTTCAACAGCAGGGCCCAACAACTTTCACTGGTTTACCCCTGCCGCATCATACCGTTGCCCTTCCCATCCCTTAGAACAGAATTACATAATCTATTCTTTTGTAAATTCCTAGGAATAGTGTAGCGAAAGTTGTGTGGTCAATAGGTTATTTGAACAAATAATCGTCTGACCAATTCAATTCAAGAGCTAAGTTCATTTTTTCAAACTCGTTTTGTCTTTTCTTGAGCACCACAGTCGTTTTTAGATAATCATATCAGGCAAATGGATGAAACACCTTTTTAAAGTAATCTGAAGGGTTGGCTACACACTACTTTTTCATTTTTACCGTTTTTGATAGTTCAACATTAAAGACACAAACACTTTGATTTATGGAATCTTTTTTTACTAATTATCTACAGAGGAAACGAGACTAGAACATAAAAAATACAGATGAGAAAATAAAACAAAGAAAATAAAACTGACTGGCCTCCTGGAGACCCGTTGTCAAGGCAACCTGAAACGTTTTTTTTTGCAAATGTGAGTTAACGCCCCACCATCCCACGTTCAAACCCAGTGCCACAGACGATTTAATCACGTTGAATACATAAATTAGAGCTACCATGGGATTAAATGCATATGTTTGAAATTGTTTCACCATTTATTGGACATTAAGGAATGCTAAATGACCCATTGAATATCCTACAGCAGGCAACACTTGGTATGCCAAAATATAGCAATATATTTATTTCTCATCTAATGCTAACACGTTTTTTCCCCTGTAGTTAGCGACTATAAAAGTGAAGAAATATCTACTTTAAATATGCTAATACTTATATGGTAACGCAACAAAATTGCAAACGTAGTAGAAAATATGCTAAGATAAATCGCTAAAAGCCGCTACACTAACACAACAAGTCATAAATCTTTGTTTTAAAGATTTTGTTTTGATTTTTTTTTTGTACAAGCAGCGTTGCAGTTTGTCTGACAGGCAAGGACGTGTGCTACGTTGTTTTATTCATGAATGCAGACAAACAAGTGGGTGATTAGCTTCCCTAGCGATAGCGCTTCTCCTGATTTACAGTCGCCAGTGAAACAAACACAACAGAAACATAGCAAGCCGCAAACAAGATTGCTGGTCTATGTTCGTACATGTATCGCGTGAATAAAATATAAACCGTGCGTTTTACTACTAATAAACTCTGATACTTGATTTGTGTGAGGGAAATGACTTTCATCCGGCATTTTCAATCTATACCATTATCGTTAGCTCAGTCCAAACAGTCCTGTTGATTTTAATTTTTATATTTTGGTTGAACGCGCTAAAATGGAAGTGATACAATATTATTGCTGATTGAATGCTTACAGCTAAAACTTGCTTTTTATCTCTTTAGTCAATAAGGAACCGACATTTTGTTAGCTTGTGGCTATACTTTACCTATCCGCAATTTTTATATGTAACATTTTTAAAAAATTTGGTTTTAATCAACATTTACTCTACGTTATGTGCTAATGAGAACTGAAATTATGAAATCTAAATAATTAAATGAATACATGTCAGGACCAGAACAGAAACAGGACCCGCTTGCGTGACGTTTTCCACAAGTTTTACTAAAAGAGAGAGGAAGGGCTGCGCCCACGATCTGGTGTTCGCTGGGCGCGGGAAGCACGTGGCTCTCGTACTCGGATTATGATCCGAACACGGAAGTGGATCTTCCGTAGCGAGCGATGGCGGTGTCAGGGGGGGCGGAAAACTGGCCGGTAGCCAGGACAGGGAGAGCAAGACGTGATCAGAGTCGGAAACGAGTTGTAAGCCGGGACGGGAGAGCAGACGTGGTCAGGATCCAAACAGGTAGCTGGAGACAAACGGGAGCAAAAACGGGACGGGTGAGAGTCAGGATCAAAAAAAGCTAGCCTAGTATACACGGAGATTCACAGACAGACTGACAACAGGGGATTGAGAGGACAGGGTTCAAATAGTGACAGGGAGCCAATCAGAACCCGCGGCGGTTGGTGCCAAATGAGCGGGCACAGCTGAGTATATACACACATAGATATAGATATAGATATAGATATAGATATATATATATATATATATATATATATATATATATATATATATATATATATATATATATATATATATATATATATATATATATATATATATATATATATATGTATGTATGTATGTATGTATGTATGTATGTATGTATGTATGTATGTAAAAATGATGTCCAAACCATAAAAACCAATGAAAAGAGCCATATATTGCTTGCGAGCCATATGTTCATGACCTCCGTGCTAAGTGGAGGTAGAATGTAAATAAAACGCTTTGTCAAGCGTTTGCTACTGCACCCCTAGTGTAGTGGAGGTGCAATTGCACTTGATATAAAACACCCCTAACATTATTTGAAAACTACTACTTTAATGGCATTAGGTACCTTTTTTTTATGTTGACTTCTATGTTTTACTCATTTTGGTATTCAGTTTTTATATCTCCATCGACCTGCCACCCATCCGAAATACTTCCTTAACTCTGTTTCTATTTTGTCAAGTTTATGGTCCCCATTAAGAGGCAATTACAGGACGACGGAGGCGCTCTACATCCCGGCGTGGGGGAGGTATCAAAACAGGGAGAGCCTTCATTATCACACATCAGACAAGTTTTAGGGAAAATAGTTTTGCAGGACATTGAGGCGTGACAGCTCTCTCTTAATGAGAACCTTTCTTAGCCTTAATTACTCTGCGGACTCTCTCGTGTGGTCTCCTCTCTCAGAGGATTTCACTCCAGTTTCATCACTCCGCCCCCTACGGGTTTTGTGGTTTATGATGATGGAGCTCTGTGGGTAATATACATTTTAATGCTCAGTAATGGGACGGAATGGGGGGTTAAGGTGGAGAAAGAGGGGGGGAAAAACAAGAAAATCTGTGGGTGGATTAGAAAGGACCTCCTCTCTTAATGTCTCAGCTTTAAATTAATGAGGAGGCTGAGCCCACCGTGATAAATTTAGCTTTTCATGTTTAATTACGCTGTGATTGAGGTGCTTCGCTGAGGATAAATCACACAATTATTATGCTTCTCAGTCCTTGCCTCCGTTGTTTTCTCCGTTTTTCTTCTCCAGGCCCTACTTTTTCCATAATGGCGCCTGTCTGCAACGTAGAATTTAATGGAAACCGAAAAGAAACAAACAACACGCATGAATATTTTACATTCTGATGGGTAATTATGGGAATTCCGGCTCTTTTTCTGGCTCGATTCACTAAAAAGAGCCGTCTCTTTCTGCTCCCAAACGGCTCTCTTGATTGCATTTGTTGATTTGATCGATAGGGTAACAATTATTGTGTAATATTATGCACAAAATGACTTAAAAAGGGGGGTAATTAAGCTAAAAGGAGAAAAAGAGGAAATAATAAACAAAATTAGAAAATGTAAAATAAAAAAGGAAAACAGGAGAAAAAAGAAGAAAAAAGTAAGAAAAAAGTTTTTAAAAAGAAGAAAAAAGGAAAATGGGGAAATAATGAAAAAAGCAAGAAGAGACTAGTAAACAAGGATGGAAAAAAGGCAAAAAAAATTAATTAAATACTTACAGAAGGAAATAATAACACAGATACAAGGATAAAGAAGTAAACCATTATAAAATAGAAGCAAAAGAATATTAAAATAAATAAAAGAAAAAAGGGAAAACAAAATATTAAAAAAAGAACAAAAAGCTTGGGAAAACAAAAACAAAGGAACCAACAAAAAAGAGAAGAGAAGATGAAAAACACAGGAATAAATAAGAAAAAAAAATGAGGAAAAAGAAACAATATAAGAAAAATAAAAGAAATAATAGGAGAAAAAAGCAAAGAAAACAAAAAAGCCAGGATAAAACAAACCAACAATTGAAAAAAAAAGTAATAAAGGGAAAAAGAGAGTAGATGAAAGAAAAAAGCGAGTAAGAAAAATAAGAACAATGGAAAAAACAGGTTTTGGAGGTCCCTTTAATCAGTATATTCTATCTATCTATCTATTTGTTCAGGACAAACACATACAAAAATAAGGAAAATTTAAAAAAAGGGTGAAAAACCAGTGAAATCAGTATGTTACCAATACAAATGTATCATTATATACAAAATTAAAAACCCATTTCAACTTATACACTAAGCAACTTCAAATTTACCAACAAAGAATCCCTGAGTAAACAACAAAATATAAATTAAAAAGCAATAAGTAAACTATGAAATTCAGGAAGAAACTTTAGATTTTTGGAAAATAAAATCTATTGTAAATGCCATTATCCCTGAAAAACACAGAAAACCAAAATTACAATTTAAAACATCGACCAAGAAAAGAGAAAATACAAAAACAATTTTAACCCCTTATAAACCCAAAGTCAACAAAACGGAATCCATGGGGAAAGAAATGTATCAATCTATTGACCAATCACAATAGAAATAAAAGCATCTTAACAGTGGGGAGCCGGCTCCCGTCTTGTACTTCCAAGAGCTGGCTCGCGAAGCCGTTTCGTTCGCGAACAACACATCTCTACTGAGGGAGAGCAGGAGAGGAATAAAGAAAAGGAGAGGAATAAAAAAAACTGAAGTCAGTGAGGTAAGAACATGCGGCATTAATTCACTTGGCCAAGAGCAATTTAGTGTCGCAGCGGTGGAACAAATGTGCAAGGAAAAGCGTCGCCGGGCAAAGCAATTCCGAGCGCTACGCTTTCCTGCTACCTCAAATACCCTCAAACGTTTCACGTACAATAAAAAAATGAATCTGGGTAAGTACAAGACTAAAACTGGTCAAATAAGGGTCATTCTTACTATCCGGCGCCATTTCAGCATTGTAACCTCCACTCCAAAAATGGAAAATATTCAATGTTTTGAACATTTCTTCAGAAAGAGGGACTTTCAAAATCTTAGGGACAGTGGCGGTTCTACACTAAATAACTCCCTGGGCGAGACCTCCACCAAGGTAAAGAGAAGCTGTTGCAATTTGGAAAATTCCTCGATTTCTTGGGCAATTGTAAATCTGATCCCAGTGGCGAACTACCCAGACCTGCGAATCAAACAAGGATCGGATTCATCAATGAGGTTCACATCCAGGTTGCGGGGGGAATTGGATTATTCCATTGTCTTGACTGTGGAGCACTAAACTTTGAGATATCATCGTATGCTTATCACTCAACCATGGATTTGGGGTACCATAAATTAGAGAGCATCTACGTGTTTTTTTTTCCCGTTTTGATGAACCCTTTCGTAATTCATTTGAATTGTATTTGTGTAATAATACTCTGTAGTCTTTAAAACCTTGTCAAGACCAAAACGGAGACAGATCCCACTTGCTTTACATTTTTTTCAGTTTTATTGGGAAAAAGGAAAGGGTTGCCCCCACGATCCGGTGACTCCTGAGCGCGGGAAGCAGGTCGCCCTGAACGCGGAAGTGGCGAGCGATGGCGGTGTCGGGAACAGAAAAATGGGTCAGTAGCTGGGACAGGAGAGCAAAAACGTGGTCGAGGTCGGAAACGAGTCGTAAGCCAGGAGAGGAGAGGAGAGTAAACGTGGTCAGGATCAAAAACGGGTCGAAGCCAGGGAACAGGCAGGAGCAAAAAAAACAGGTGGGAGTCAGGCTTGCCTAGTGCAAACTGTGGTTTGCAGACAGACTGATAAAAGGGGACGGACAGGAGTGGGTTTAAATAGGGACATGGGCAGTTGGCGCCATAGGAGCGGGCACAGGTGATGCATATCATGACAAACCTTTTGAGACTTATAGTGATTAATAGCTGTACAGACCAACATGACTTGACTTAAATGAAATATATAAATACACTGTGTACATAAAAATAGCTGATATTTCTTTTTTTTTAAATGCTTGAATTCTGAATACAAATACACTTTATACATAATGATGACAAATATTTATTAAAAATGTCGAGAAAACAATAATATGAAATAATGAATATCCTTATATAACAAATCACAAATTCACGCACATTTGAAAACGCAATTACCAATTACTTCACACATGACATAGGCTAAATGTGCTCCCTGTTACAATGCACAGTAGTAACAGGGGGGACTGTACTAAGGGGGGGTATGTTATGCTTAAGTTAGCCATTACTCCTATAGTGGGAAATGGTCTGCATGTACAGTGCATCCGGAAAGTATTCACAGCGCTTCACTTTTTCCACATTTTGTTATGTTACAGCCTCATTCCAATTTGTATTAATTGAATCTCTTATCTCAAAATTCTACACAAAATAATCCATTATGACAATGTGAAAAAGTTTTTTTTTTTACTTGTTTTGAATTTATTAAAAATAGAAAACAAAGAAATCACATTTACATAAGTATTCACAGCCTTTGCCATGAAGTTCAAAATTGAGCTCAGGTGCATCTTTTTTCCACTGATCATCCTTGAGATCTTTCTACAGCTTAATTGGAGTCCACCTGCAGTAAATTCAGTTGATTGGACATGATTTGGAAAGGCACACACCTGTCTATATAAGGTCCCACAGTTGAGTGTGCATGTCAGAGCACAAACACCAAGCATGAAGTCAAAAGAACTGTCTGTAGACCTGGATTGTCTTGAGGCACAAATCTGGGGAAGGATACAGAAAAAATGTCTGCTGCTTTGAAGGTCCCAATGAGCACAGTGGCCTCCATTATTTGTAAATGGAAGACATTTGGAACCACCAGGACTCTTCCTAGAGCTGTCCGGCCTTCTAAACTGAGCGATCGGGGAAGAAGGGCCTTAGTCAGGGAGGTGACCAAGAACCCGATGGTCACTCTGTCAGAGCTCCAGTGTTCCTCTGTGGAGAGAGGAGAGCCTTCCAGAAGGACAACCATCTCTGCAGCAATCCACCAATCAGGCCTGTATGGTAGAGTGGCCAGACGAAAGCCACTCCTTAGTAAAAGGAACATGAAAGCCCGTCTGGAATTTGCCAAAAAGCACCTGAATGACTCTCAGACCATGAGAAACAAAATTCCCTGGTCTGATGAGACAAAGATTGAACTCTTTGGTGTGAATGCCAGGCGCCATGTTTGGAGGAAACCAGGCACCGCTCATCAGCAGGCCAATACCATCCCTACAGTGAAGCATGGTGGCGGCAGCATCATGCTGTGGGGATGTTTGTCAGCAGCAGGAACTGACAAACTAGTCAGGATAGAAGGAAAAATTAATGCAGCAATATATAGAGATATCATGGATGAAAACCTGCTCCAGAGCGCTCTTGACCTCAGGCTGGGGCGAAGGTTCATTTTTCAGCAGGACAACGACCCAAAGCACACAGCCAAGATCTCAAAAGATTGGCTTCAGAACCACTCCGTGAATGTCCTGGAGTGGCCCAGCCAGAGTCCAGACTTGAATCCGTCGAACATCTCTGGAGAGATCTGAAAATGGCTGTGCACAAACGTCTCCCATCCAACCTGATTGAGCTTGAGACTTATTGCAAAAATGAATGGGCAAAACTGCCTAAAGATAGGTGTGCTAAACTTGTGGGATCATATTCAAAACGACTTGAGGCTGTATTTGCTGCCAAAGGTGGATCAACAAAGTATTAAGCGAAGGCTGTTAATACTTATGTAAATGTGATTTCTTAGTTTTCTATTTTTAATAAATTCAGAATAAGTAAAAAAAAAAACGTTTTCACATTGTCATAATGGAGTATTTTGTGTAGAATTTTGAGATAAGAGAGAGATAAGAGATTCAATTAATACAATTTGGAATGAGGCTGTAACACAACAAAATGTGGAAAAAGTGAAGCGCTGTGAATACTTTCCGGTTGCACTGTATATAGCGCTTTTCATGTCACTGAAGACCTCTCAAAGCGCTTTACAATGTGCACCACTCTTACCCATTCACACACACACTCACACAGCGATAGCCTGCTAGCAATATTATAGTGATAGATAAAATGGGAAGACAGTGTTTCGAAACCAAGACAATGGTATCGATCTGAACTGAAGTACTCACTCTGTATTGATATCGAGACCGGCCCAAGCCTTCATGGGGCCCTAAGCAAAATGAGATTTGGGGCCCCCTATTACTAATGTGCTGAAAAATAAGCTACTATACGATGATTACTGTGGAATAGTTTAACATGTTTATCTTATTATCGAAAAAAAATGAATATTTATTTTTAGTTCCCGCTATAAATGAGCATAAAAGTGTGGTTATGCTATGCTTGTCCTTGTCAGTAAAGCAAAATAAAACATTGAAAAAAAGGTTGAGTAAAGAGTAGCGCTTACTCTTCTTCTCCTTGAATGTTTTCCCTTTCAAAAAATGTTAACATCAGAGAGTTTTGTGATTAAAATGATATCGAGCTCGATCAGAGTAACAGGGGTGACGGTTAGCATTGGGACGCAGCATTTTTTTAGAGATTTTAAACTGGAAAAAGGCACTAATAACTGAAATTGACATTAGGTGATGAAAATTATCATTCAGGCAATACGGTAATGATGAAAAACCATGAATTTATTGGGTATTTCTCACTTGTATTTGTAAATCTAACATGACTGGGCATTTGAGTGTAGTTGTGCACTATTTAATAATAATTCATCCAGCATAGATACCAGTGTGTCCTTTGGTAAAGGGCAGTTAAGGATACAAGATAATTTCCAAAGAAGTAAAAGCCCAATTTTACACAAAATTTGTAAAACACCATGTTATATCACTGGGACTCAAAAGGCTCTGAATAGCAGAAATTACCCATCAAGAGTGCGGTCGATTAATGGGTGGATAAAGGGAAGAGTACAAATACTAAAGCCTTGAAAGTGTGGCATGGACTTTGGACATTTTGCATAAAACATAAAAAGTATAAGATTAGTAATGTAGTGTCCCATTTGAAGCTGTTGGATACATTCAATCAAAGGAAAAAAAGACAAAAAGCTAACTTTCTTGGACAGAAGTGTCAAAGAGGCCGTGTGAGGGACAAATCGTTCCTGGTTCAGAGACAAGGCTGAAAGAAGCGCAAGAGAAAAATGAGATGCACATTTAAATGTGTCCACTTAATGTTGTCAAAGCCAGGCCAAGCCATAGACAAATACACTAGTGCCGCATTTCTTTCTCTTTTTCTGTTTTTCAGTCTTTGTTTCTCACTCTCTTTTTCTTGCTCTCGTTTTTCTCTTTCCCCTTTCTCTCTCCTCTTCCTCTCTATTCCTCCCTCCATTTCGTTCTGTCTTTCCCTCTTTAGCTTTCTCTAGCCGTCCCTCCCTTTATTTACTGTATTTCTATAGCGCTCTCTCTCCCTTTGTCCCTGTTTTCTCACTCTTTCTTTCTTTCTTCTTCATTTTCCTTTCTCTCTTTTATCTACTAGCCTGGCCCCCGTGAGAGTATTTTTCAATCTTGTGGTCCCCGGACTAAAATTAGTTTGACACCTCTGCGCCAGGACAAAGAAATTTTGTCCAGATTGTAAAAAAAATATGCAAAACTCTGTGCACACTTAACAACATTCTGTATAGCGTTGGACATTTGCCATTGATGCCATTTGCTGCAAAATGCTAACTGTCACCGGTCTTTGGATCATGTCAAACAGCGATTACAAAGACGAGCACTTATTTACTATTGCGCCGAAGGAAAAGACAAATGATGGCTGTGTAAAATGTGGTGTAAGCCCTATATTTCTACACGACAACAGTTAAGCTCTTTCGATATCCCAGAATGTGGAGAATAGGCCAAATTGCAAAAGAGACGTGAGAAGTCGTCTTCTTCTGTTATTGACGTCGGTGGTTGCCATGGTATCGGACCAAATTGCATTCACTTGTCATCGTTCTTTGAGGATTAAAGGAAACCCCAGTGACTGGACAAAGACTTTGATGATATTGAAGGGAACCTGGTCTGCCATTCGTTTGCATCACGGCTTCATGAAGATGCTGATATTCTATTGGCCAAACTCCCTCAATTTCTCTCTCTTTGTTCAGTTCCAAATCGCATGCAACAAACTTTCCTTGGTTTAGTTTGGGTCCCAAGACTTGGAGTGATGGTAAAGGGAGAAGTAATAAGATGATACCCATGTATACAAAGCTTGATCAAATAAAATAATACAAAAAAAGCACACACCTCTTTACCCTTGCTAAGAAATATGGCCACAACTGACTTACAATTGAGACATCTATCCAGAATAACGAGGCGATTAAAGCAACAATGTCCACTAAGGGATCGACAATCCTTACAAGTGCACCTTTTAAAATCTGTGTTTACTTGTATTCGCTTTCTTCTGCCCCTTGGCATCCACCTACTACTTTTCTGTACCAGCTTAAGTTATGTGACATAATTTCCTTTTTTCATTTATTTCAGTATTTATTTCATTACATACTGTAGATCAGGGGTGTCAAAATCAATTGAGCTGGGGGCCACATGCTTAAAAGAAAAATCTCACGGGTGCCGAACTAGTAGGTTAAAGAAAAAGAAAGGGAGAAATGCAAAGAGAAAAGGAGAGGGGAAAGAAGAAAGAAATATAAAGAGAGAGAGAGAACATGGGAGACAGCGTAAGAGACAGTAAAGGTGAGAGAGACAGAAACATGGAGAAAAAGTGAGAGAAATAAAGAGAGAGAACATGATAGACAGAAAGTGAGAAAAAAGGAGAGAAACACATAGAGAGAAAAAAGAGTAAAATTTGACCGAAAAAGAAAATTAAAGAAAGAAAGAAAGTGATAAAGAGAGAGAAAGATCAAAAGAACAAGAAAGGAGAAAAATATAGAGTAAGAAAAAGAGAGAACAAGAGTGAGCATTAGAAGAGAGTGAGGAAGAGTGAGACAAAGTGAGAAAAAAAAATGAAAGAGAAAAAGAGAGAGAGAAATAGAAAAATATGAGAAAAAGCAGGAAAGAGAGGGTGAGAAGGAGAGAGAAAAAAAGAGAAAGTTAGAGAGAGAGAAAGAGAAAAACAAAGAGAAAGACAGAGAAAGAAAACAATTAAGAAAAAAACATGAAAGAGAGAGAGAGATAGAAGATAATGAGGGAAAGAGAGAGTGTGAGAAGGTAAGAGAAAAAAGAGAAAAATGAGTAAAATGAGAGAAAGAGAAAGAGAGAGAGGGAGAAAAATACTACGATAGCAGTGTTCTTGTTTCCATGCGTCCCTGCGTCCTAGACGCATCATTTTTGCTGGGGACGCACAGTGTCGAATCAACGTGCGTCCCCGGGACGCAATTTTTTCGACACAAAATTGTCATTATTACCTGATTACTTTTATTTGTAACAAAGATTTACCGCACTCCAAACTTTTCATCAGGCAGATCAGCCATTGTTGTTTTGGTCTCGCGGTTCGAGTTTTCGTCTGCACGCCGATCTCGGCAAACGAGATCTCGGCAAACGAGATCTCCTTGCGTCGAGATCACGTCATTGTTGTGGTGGTTGTCGTCGATTTAAGGTGAAAATCAACACAAAATTGGTCATTTCTTCAGTGTCAGTATTAAGTCGAAACATAATGCCGAAAGTGATAACAACGGCAATAATTCCGGCACGAAAAAACGGTGGAGTAATTCTTCGGGAGATCGCTAGGAAAACACGAGAGGCTAGGAAAACACGTATGTTGAAGCGAACGACTCGACGAAAGAAAATAAATAAAATAATACTCCTGAGCAAGATAAGGACTTTTCTGCCAAAATGGACTTAATTTTATTCCTTGTTACGCTCTGAAGAGGATGATAATGGATTGGACCTTGAGAAGGCACTACAACTGTGGCGGGACAGCAAACCAAGAAGAATATATGAACTGAAAAATCTGAAGTGATAACTGCTTTGTATTACCAATTAACTGTGATGATTAAAACTGAATGAATATATAAACTAATATTACAGCAATATGTTTTTTGTATAATTTACAATATTGTGAAATGAAAAATCTGAAGTGATAACTGCTTTGTATTACCAATAACTTGGGTTGATTAAAACTGAAGGATTATATAGACTCATATTATATATTTGTCGCCGATTTACAATACAATACAATAAGACACTAAATTTTGGGGACCCATAGATCTCTGTTGGGACCCATAGATTTTTGAGCATGTGAGTCCCCGGGACCCATCACTTTTCAGAGGTAAAATGAACACTGGTACAGATGCTTTGCTATTTAAACTACAGCTCATTTTTCTCTTGCGCTTCGCTCAGTGTTGTGTAGCGGGCCGGATTAAAACCCTCGGCGGGCCTGATTGGGCCCGAGGGCCGCCTGTTTGACACATGTGCTGTAGATGTATATGACGTATAAGTAGTGATTAGTTAATTCTTTATTTTACTTTTTTTTATCTGGAGTACCGAGGGTTCAGAAGGCATTAACCAATTAACCTAGGTCCCTATCCCCGCCATACAGTAATTTTTCTTTGCGATCCCCACCTCAGAACGGATCCAGTCAGTCCACTTTTCTTTTACCAAGTTACTCACAGCAATATCTGCAATGTCCTTTTTCACACATACAGCATCTTCTCACACCAACAGCCGTTTCGTGTTTCTAAATTCCGCCAAGACACTGTGTGGGTGACTAGGTGAGAGACCGGCAGGGGTTCCGAGGAAAACTCGGAACCCCGCGTCTCGTGTTCTGTGTGTGTGGGCCGAGCTTAAACGATTGAAAAATGTAAAAAGCTGCGATCTGCAAAGCATGAGACAAAAAAAAATATCCATGGCGAGTGTGTAAAATCCACACAGGAAGGCCCCTGACGGAGATCTGAACCTGAGACCTTCAGACCACAAGACCTGCTATCCAGTAGGACACGGCGGCCGGTTATTAAAACGGATGACCGAAATGTACTAAAAGGGATCATTCCTCATCCAGTTGCAGTCTGTCTGTTTTGATCACAGGCTAGCAGATTGTTAATGATTCATGTGCGCCCCAGCGCAGTTAAATAAATGTCCCCGGTAATCTATCACGGCCCTGACAATGACCAAGACGGGGCCGCGTGCATTTTATCAGCCTGGTAATTGTTCATGTTGACACACATTGTCTTTAAGAGGATGAGATGGTGAGAGGCAAGCCGCCTTATTAATGGTTTGTAATAAAGACGGGCATTCATCAGGCATTATATGCTTCTGTCAGGAAAGTCTGGCTTCACGCACACAAGCAGGCATTCTGACACTCTATGGTCACGGTTGTTGGCAAATCTTTATCTCCAAATAGAGACGAGAGCTGGAGAGGAATGCAAATCAGAATGGAGGGAGTTTCCCAACTGATCTTTTTTATATGTCATTTGTATTGTGAGTTTAGGGTCTCTCTATTAAAGGATTTTTTTTATTTTATTGTATTGACTACAATGGATTTAATATAACACAAATTAAATTTGGTTGAATGCAGTGGGGATTTTTCACAGGGATTCGGGCTTGGGGTCAGTGTGGCCTGGGCAAGAATTATGTTTACATAAAAACGAGAACGAGGACAAGGGGTGACGTGGGAAAAGGAGATGAGGTTTCTGATAAGCTTTCTTGTTGTGAGCCCTCTAGATGTGGCGGCGTCTTCCGGCAAGGAGGAGGTGACGTGGGCACCTGACCCAATCCACCCCATGGGCCTTCGTGACGCACCGGTCAGGTGGGGATTTCCTGGCCCGCCCAGGGGGAGCAGTCAGCCCGCCCCAACGTGAGTGGACAGACAGGAGCGGAGAACGAGAGATGAGAGGCTCGACAAGGCTAATTAGACAAATTCGATAATATTTGGGCAAAATTTGACGGAATTCACTTAATAGATAATTTAAGAAAATAAATCTGCCCTGTGCGGAAAAGCCTGTCTCTTGTCAATATGTTTCCCTAATTTAAGAAAACGAGCATGCATTTGTTGGGAGAATAAAGTTTGTGTTTGGTTAGTGGAGTCAGATAACTAATCCGAGCAATTTGGTAAACACTAAATTTATAATATAGTTCAATTCCTAACACTATTAGGCATAGAATTGAATGAATGAATGAACGAATAAAAACTGTATTCGAACATTAAAACAAAAACAGAACAAAAAAAAAATAACTCAACAAAATATTACATAATATGTTAGTCAGAGGGCAGCACGGCGGCGCAGTGGTTAGCGCTTGTGCGGCACAGTTCATGTCATGGGAACCTCCTGCGTGGGTTCAAATCCAGCTCCAGACTTCCTGTGCGGAGTTTGTATGTTCTCCCCGGGCACTCCGGTTTCCTCCCACATTCCAAAAACATGCATTTCAGGTGAATTGGCCGGTCCAAGTTGTCCCTGGGTGTGAATAAGCGAGTGAGTTGTCTGTCCCTGCGCCCTGCGATTGGCTGGCAACCAGTTCAGGGTGTCCCCTGCCCACTGCCCGGAGATGGCTGGGATGGGCTCCAGCCCTCCCTCCCGCGACCCTAATGAGGATAAGCGGTACGGCTGATGAGATGAGATGAGATGAGATGTTAGTCAGAAGCAAATGCTTATATTCCCTACCCCTTCATCTTCCCTATTAAACACACCAATTATATAACAACAATTGTAATACTATTAAGAATTGGCTTTATTGTCATTGATTACGACGTAGTGTACAGTGTTTACCAAAAGCTTAAATGTGGCCTTTTGTCGCAATGTCCTCCAGACTAGGCAGGTAACAGTCCATTATTGTCTAGGCTCATTTTAATATTTTCACATCTGCTGCTGTGCACCAAGATGCCATATGCTAGTATGTTCTCCACTTTGCACAAGCAGCTTCTGTTCGTGGTTGTTTTTCTTGAGCATTTTCAGGAAACGGAGACACAGCTACTACAGCTTTGGTGTTGGCTGGCCGGGACTCCAGACATTATTTAGCAAGCTTGTAGAAAGACATACTCATGGTCACAGACTTGGACTTGACTTGGACTAATGGTAAGACACTTCAAACCTAAATATTCGGACCAGTGAGTTGATGAGTTTGGATTTTCACCTATAACATCAAGCCTTTGGGGTGACATCAAGTTGTGGGTCAATAATTTAAAACTTGGTACATGTGGATTTCACTTGGAATCGTGGGCTAAGAACTTATTTGACCTGAATGAATGTTCAGGGACTTACTTCACATGTTGAATTCAGACGTGTGTAGCAATGATTTCGGGTCCAGGAATAAAAATACAATCACTTTTTGGATTCAGCTATAGGGGCTACTCCTGAAGTGACAGGTAAACACATTTCTGATTAAAAAAAAAGAATACCTGTGTCTAAAGGAACACTCTGATCCCATGGTCCACCCTGGCAGGGTTTTAACCTGGACTTCCTACTTCTGTTGGAACCTAAAGTCTGGTTACTTACTTGGATGTGCTGGTCAATGTTTTAAGACTCAAATTCAACTTGAAACCTAAATGCTTGGACTGGACTTGGATGAGTAAGTAAGTCAACGATTT
Organism: Urocampus carinirostris; assembly: GCF_059441175.1. Classification (NCBI taxonomy): domain Eukaryota; kingdom Metazoa; phylum Chordata; class Actinopteri; order Syngnathiformes; family Syngnathidae; genus Urocampus; species Urocampus carinirostris. Next base: position 9,838,600 of record NC_142366.1, on the reverse strand, counting down.
GAGAGTTTTCTCTGAACCGACAGATGTGTGCTTACCTTAAACCTGTAGACCTTGACTTAGGTTTGAGTTGAGACTTAACTTCGAACGAAAATACTTGGTTTGAGGTAAGTACTACATTTTCATACCCATAAGGCACACTGTGTGAAAGGGCGCGATCTCTGTCGTTGGTTCCATTTCAGAATTTAAAACACTGAAAGCGCACCCGCCCGACAAGGTGCCCTCTGCTTGCATGAAATGTTTCCCCTCACGCATGGTGGTTGGTTGGTTAGTTGGATCTCTTAACCACTAGGGTCATAGGGGCATCATTTCCTGTAGTAGGTCTTGGGCAAGTACAGCCTGTTGGTGTCCATCCTACTCCAGGCCAACATATGTTTCCACCCAGTCTTGAAACGGGGACCTTCATCAGACAAGTGTGCTAACCACTGCACTACGAAAACTCAATGCTCCATACTTTACTGTTCTATTACATTCCCCCAAAATTAGATACAAAGACATTTTTGTGACGTATGTGCAGCTAGGGAGGACATTTTCATGCTGGTGGAGTGGTAGGGTCATATTTTGGCACAACACAGACAAGCATACAAGTGTGTGTATTTAATAATACAGCTGCAGTAAAACTGAGTTTGGTTGTGGTTTATTTAAGTGTTAATTACAAATTAAACACAGGGATAAAAAAATGTCAGAGTTTGTAATCAGCTTCCACCAACTTGCGAACCTCCGATTCATTAATCTTTGTCTTTGTCTTGTCTCTTTAATTCTCTCACCTGCCCGGTTTCCATGTTTTTTCATGTGGCGTAGACATCAACACTCCACGACAGACAAAAACACAGAAAACATTCAATGGAGGAAAAGTGAGCATTTGAATTGGATTCCTATTTGGGGGGACAACCCTCTTCAGCTTCTGCTAGCACAATACACTAGAGTGTTAGCATCCATGAGCACTTCCGCTAACAATGGATTGCGTGTGATGTCATGCGTCATATGATGGCAATCAAACAAGAGACACTTAAGTCACAGGAGATGCATGGGATTTGCATTTAGTAGGTGATGTGAACCATTTAACAAAAAGATTGGATTTCACCCAAAAATGTTTTAATTCTTGACTCGCACAAGGCTCGAACCAGTGACCGCCCATTGACGGGAGCAGGCACAAATCCTTAAGGACACTGTACTGGTCTCCATTTGCCGCTCTGCATGAGAGACAGGGCGCACCTTACAATTTGAAGAAAATCTGAGACTTAAGTGCGCCTTATCGGTGTGGAAATACAGTACTTAAGACCCTAAGAGGACTTGACTTGAACTTATAGGTCAATGACTTGATCTATGGACACGAACCTGACTCACTCTTGGAACCCAAAGACTGCGTTGTTCAATGTTTTATAAATCGGGAAGTTCTTCGCATGCACTTCCTGCGTTTTCTCTGTACACCATGTTTAGTGATCTTTCATGAGAAAAATTGAGACCCCTGGGATTTGAAATCACCTGTTTTGGGGAAAACATGTAGTACATGCGGCCCTCGAGGACCAGGTAAGCCTATACCTGGACTAAGCCGTCAACGACTTGGTCTCCGAACCTTAAGACTCTGTGTGTTTTTATTACATTCTCTAAATCGAAACCCTCACCTTTTAATGTTCCGAAGATGGTTAATGTTCCGAAAATGCAAGCGTGTAGACCGATGAGGTCTACTGGACTTGCAAAGCGGGACCGCATGCCAATGAAGTGCACTTTTTCAGTGATGGCTTAGTGGTCAACCACGTTGTCCGGCAGGCAGGCAAAAAATGAGGCTGAAACCTGGACACGAACCACATTTTAAAAGGCCAGAGAAGGTGGTTAATATCACACCATTGGGGCATGATTCGGGGTAACGCTGATCCTTTCCCAGAGTCTTCGGGTGTGAACTGGTTTCTAGATTAGCCGGGGAGGTGAAGAACCAAGTTTAAGTTCATTCTGTCTGTGGTTAACAAAAACGCACAAACAAAAGGGTGAAAGGAAAAAATGTCGTACTTACAAAACAAAGGCGTACTTAGTCTGATAATCCAATCGGGAACAAAGAGAAGAAGAGTCCTTGTGTCATAATTGCTGATTCAGGGCACCTGTGACTTCCCAATTGACGCCAACAGCCCTGAGCGCTGATTGGTTCAGAGACTCCTTTTAAACCCCCAGCTTCTAAGAGGAAGCCGTCAGACCGTTTGCGAACCTATGTTCCCAGCTAGGCAAGCTCATACCTTCCGACATTTTCCTGCCCTGTTTTCTCCTGCCTGATACCTGTTGCCGACCTCTTTTCTGAACTCGATACCGCCCATGCTCTCCCGTCCCGGCTAGTGACCAGTATCACCGCTGCCTACCATTATCTTCGCTCGACACGGAAGTGCCACTTTTGCGTTCCAGCCACCTGCTACCCGTCTCCGTCGATCATCGGATCGTGGAAGCAAGCACTGCTCTCTCTATCAATAAAACTGAGTAAACGAACGCTTCTGGGTCATGTCTCCATTTCTGGCTTGTAACACTTTAAAAAAAAGAGAAGCCAGACCTAAAACCAATGGACAATCGATGTAGTTTTGCCGTGCCGTAGCAAAATAATAAAGTACTAATTCAAATGCAAAAAAATCTCCACTCAAGCATCAACTTCATTTATATTTCTCAGAAGGCCAACGATTCAATATCCCAAATACATATATTGTGTTTCGACTGTTCTCATGTACAAATTACCGACAGACTGCACGAGTACGAGTATCCTAATCACAGCTGTGGCTAGCTGGGCTCCGGAGTGCAGCAACCCTATTGTTGGATTAAATGTCAAGTTTGACTGTTTCTGCATCATTAGATATAAGGAGTAGTTCTGATTTACTGATAAATACCGAAAGGTCAAGCGTGACCCTTTTCTTGCTGTCTCTCTCGAGCTGTGTTTCACGTCACACTGTGAGGACAAAATGGCAACAGCCGAGGGGCCAAAGAAGTGCGCAGTGGGTACCTGTTAGCCTGACGTTGTCTACAAGTTCTTAAGCTTTCATGTCGACGTTTTGGGTCGAAACACATTGACTTTTTAGGCTTCAGTGGCACAAAGTTATTGTGCTCTCATGTAGACTTGATTTTGTTACTCAAAGTTTCACATATGATGAGTTATAACCACAATTGCGCATTAAACTGACTAAACTTAAGTACTATTTAATGCTAATATCAAAATCTTGACAAAACTGGAGTGATTTTGATCCGCGATCTACATGGTCAATTTATATATGTAAAAATTTCAAAACTCAGCCTATCATTGCTAAAAAAAGGATCAGTTTTTATGGCAATGGGGCAGTTACTATTTTGTCCGAAAAACTTGTCGATACTTTTTCCTAAATTACTGTTACAAACATACATGTGCACAGTTAATGTTACGTTGACATCAATATAACTCTAGGCTCTTTATAATTACGTATTTTTGTGAAACACTTAAGCCTGGGAAAACATTGTCTTTGTAAGTTTTGATTGTTATGATGTTAGTTTAAGCAAGTTTTGTTTGTTAAATCCGTGCAAAGCTACACAGCTAATGCTAAGCTAACACTATGTTAACGCTAGGCTAACACTAAGCTGCTCATAATTTCACTTTTTGTGATCCAAGCACTTAGCACTGGGAAGACATTCATCCTTGTAAGTATGATGAACGTTTCTGTCGTGCTAGTTTGTGTTTGTTGTGTATGTTTAATGTATGCAAATTTGCGTTGTTAAGGCTATGCTAACACTGCGTTAACGTTACGTGAACACTAAGCTCCTCATAATTGCACTTTTTGTGATCCCAACACTGTAGCTTGGGAAGACATTCGTCCTTGTGAGGATGGAGCGTGTTTTGTGGTATTAGTTTGTGTTAGTTCTGTATGTTTAATGTATGCAAAGGTGTGTGGCTAATGCTAAGCCCACACTAGGTTGATGATAAGCTGTTCATCATTACACTTTTTGTGAGCCAGACACATTTGGGAATATATTCTCCTTTGTAAGTATGGAGAAAGTTTGTGTGGTGTTAGTTTAATAGGTTTCATATATGCAAAGGTGTGTGGCTAGCACTAAGCTAAGATTACATTAATGCTAAGTTAACACTAAGCTGCTCTAAAATATATCTTTTGTGATCCAAACACTTAAGCTTTGGAAGACATCCGTCTTTGTTAGTGTTGATATTATTTGTGTAGTGTTAATTTTTGTTAGTTTTGTAGGTTTAAGGCATTCAGCTAATGCTAGGCTAACACTAAATTGAAGCTAAGTTAACACTAAGCTGCCCATAATTAATTTTTTTGTGATAAAAAAACTTGGGAATACATTTGTCTTTGTGAGTAGTACATTTGTCTGGTCTCAGTTCGTGTTAATTCTATGTGTTTAATGTACGATTGATGTCTGATGATATTTTTTTCTACTTTGTAAAGCCCCAATGTGGAATATTTGACAACTAACTAGCGCTGTTGTCTAATGCGGATGAAAACCATTGCTTCAGAAAGCAGCAAGATGACAGACAAACATGGCGGCAGATTTCGGGACGTAGGTTTTATTTTGTAAAAATCAAAAGGGGTATGATAGTGTAGCTGTATAGAGATAGAGGTGGATTTTTGGCTAATATTCAAGACAATGTTTTTTTTTTACTGAAGGAAAGTTTTTTTTATCATTAGGACGCACTAAACATTACAGACTGCCTCTTTAATAAAAACACACAAACACGCGTTTGATATGTCATCACTTAATAAACGACACAAGTCGGGTAAAGGGGCACAAGGTTGGCATGAAGATCAGGGGTGCAAAGAAATGCGCAAATGGCTAATTAGAATGACATTTAACACGGCCAATTGTTTTCTGGCAGGGTTGCAGTGGCGCCGGCGTTTGCTGCGGCGCTGTTTTGGCAGCTCATCATTAAATTTCAACGTGGAATCGGTTGCTGCAGCAGCAAGACCCACGCTCATCAACTGCTCCATAAGCGCCGGGAGTGGGCGGCTTGGCTTCACAAATGAGGTGAAGCCGATACACCATCCAACAGACAACACCGGGCCATGTATACATTTAGAGTGTGACGGGTGATATAAATACACACACGGACCCTTCCTTCTTTGCCTGAGCAGACATAATGCCAACATTTAACCAAGATAACAACAGGGCCTTTAAAGGTACTTCTTGTACTTGAGTTGGCTATCACCCTGGAACAGTTGAGCCAGCTCTACATGTTGAGTTAGCTGCATCTCAACGGGTAAAGCTACAGTGTGTAATATTTGACAATTACAAGTGTATGGTGTTGTCCAACTAAAAACGAGTACTAAAAAGGACGAGGAAGAATACGAAATGCAGAGACTCGAAGTGACCAACACGCAACATTATTTTCTCTCATTTTCTTTCCAATAATTTTCGCAAGGAAAGAAGGGGAAAAAGAGACATCAATATTGAAAAAACACTAAAAGAAAAAAGTAAAATAAGAGATAAGAAAAGAGAAAAGGAGTTAAAAATAAAAATGTAAAATAATGAAAGGAAAAAAGAAAAAGCCAAAATAAAGAGGAAAACAAAAATAATTCAAAGAGAAAAAGGGAAGGAAACAGATAAACAATAAAAGAAAGAAAGATAATTAAAAAAATAGAATGAAAAAGAGAAGAGAAAAAAAGACAAAAAAAATACTTAAAATGACAAAAAACCTCACAGTGGAACAATTATTTTTCACAACATTCTACATTTTCTATTTTTCTTTTCGTGTGAAAAAAAAGAAGTGGTAAAAATAATTTGTAAAAAAAAAAAAGAAAACGCAGTTATAAATACACACACGGACCCTTCCTCCTTTGCCTGAGCTGACATACTGACGACATTTAACCAAGATCACAAAAGGGCCTTTAAAAGGTACATAGTTGAATATTTGACGATTAGATGTGTATGATGTTGCGCAAACGATTGCTCAAATCACAAGGAATAACACAAACTCCGGGGACTTAAAGTGACCAAATAACAACGTTATTTTCCCTCACTTTTTGCCAAGCTGTTCGCAAAGAAAGAAAAATGAAGAAGAAAAAGGGAAGAAAAAAAAGAAAAAACGAGAGATAAATATAGAAAAAAAAGAAAAAAGTAAAAAAAAGAAAGAATAAAAAGGAAAAGAGGAAAAAGGAAAAATATAAGAAATGATGAGTAAAAGATGAAAAAAGCAAGAATAAGCGAAATCAGAAAAGAAAAAATACTTAAAAAGTTAGGAAAAAAGAAATAACTGAAGAAAATAAATTAATGTTTTTTTTAAATAATTCAAATATTCTAAGAAATGAAAATAACATTTATATTTTTTACTCCACAGAGAAATTTGAACACATTCAAACTTTTTTATACTAGGCAACTTGAATCTAGAATCCCTCCTGCATGACATCAAAATGTATATACAAATATTAAACTCGCACAAACACGGGGAGAACATGCAAACTCCACACAGGAAGGTTTAATCCCATGACCTCAGAACTATGCCGCACACGCGCTAACCACTGCGCTGCCTTGCTGCCTCGAAGAATTCAATTAACACCCTGGAAATTGGTTTATTTTAAATTAAACCGTCTGGGTCCTTTTATTTTCAACAATAATAACAACGATGGTTTCCTTTCGTGTGAGACAACTAATAAAAATGGGTCAAATTTTATTGTAAAAGATTTGGGGATCATGAATTTTTCTTTTCTTTTTTCTTTTGTTTCTTTTTTTGCCTTTTTTGCTCTGTTTTACCCCTCTTTTTGAGTCATTTTGTGCATAATGATACAGACGAATTAGGAATGTATGGATGCAACAACAGAAAAACCTGAAGAGCCGTTTAGGAGGCCAAAAGAGCCACCTCTTTTTAGTAAAGCGAGCCGACCGAGCCGCTTCTCAGAGAGAATGCTAAAAATTTGCATGGCAACATGTAGTTATGTAGCCCAACGGTGCAAGCGATAAATAAAGTAAACCACACTTGTCTCTTCTATTTTCATGTCTTAGTGATAAAAAAATACAATAGTACATATTTTTTTAAAAAGCGGAGAAAAAAATAAAAAAGCAAACTGATATTTACATACCTGTCAACCTCCACGGCTCCATGGCCTTACAAAATGTTGTATTTTCCCTTACAAAATACAAAATAATCTTACACCATATTTTTTTTCAAACGTGTTTATTTATTTAGTTTAACATGTTATATTGTACATGTGTTTCGTTATATCATATACCAGTATATTGTTAATTAACATTTTGTTGTGAGATGCTGAGTTGCTCAACATGAATGAGGTTTATTTTAAAAAAAAGTTCAAAAATTAAGTAGCTTGGACGTTCACTGTAGAAGGAAAAAATATATGCAAATATAATTAAGTAGAATAATATATTTTCTTATTCCAATTATTAATTCATTTTCTGCATTAAATTATTGTTGGTAATATACTGATTAAAGGGATAACCTGTCTTTTTTCATTTTCTCCTTTTATACTTCCTTTTTTTAACTTCTTTATACAACATAATAATTCGTAATATAATGCATCAAAGCAAGTGAGCCGTTTGAGAGCCAGCTCTCTTTAATGAGTTGAGCCGAAAAAGACGGTTTTCTAAAAAGAGACGGACTTCCTTTCACTACATAACTACCACATTAAATCCGAGGCGGCAGATGCATGCGCACAGTAGCATCAAACCGCTCGCCTCGTTTGCAACGGAAAAAAACGATACCGAGAAAGAGGCTACCGCGGCGAACTTTTTTGACTGATTTGCCTTTTCGTGATAGTCGGTATATACCGGAGGGTACCCATAATTGACAAATTTTCGTCTTTCCGTACGGAGTTTCTTGTACATCGTACACGTCTTAAAATGTATAATAAATGTACTTTGTACGCTTTTCCTGCGCGCTAAGGTCTGGCCAGTACGCGCAGTTTAGAGAGAACATTGCTAGTGTACCCTTCACTTTGCAAATTTTCACGCTACACACTTGAGTTAATGACGCACAGAAAGAAGCAAGGTGGAAATGGAGGAATTAATAGGACCCCTCTTTCCACGCAGGGTTAAGATGATGATGGAGAGTGATCAAATATTTCCGGGCGCATGAGAACGGGGATTAACGGGGCTTCGCGTTAATGCGGGTGTTCGTGTTTATTCGAGATTTTAGACTCTGGGATAGAAGGAGAGAAAACTCATTAGGGGATCTGGTGCCTGGCGGCGATGCCGCACGATCATGAGAAAATGTGGTAAAAATAAAGTTTTCGATGGGAAGAAGACATTACAATTTGCAGCACACCCTGATGCAAAATGAAACTACAGCACAAGAGACCAGAATACGTTTTTTTTTTTATAGTATTTTGAAAGAGAATAAGGAAAAATGAAGTAGCGAAATTGATAGAATAGCAAAATTCCAAGTACAGTTTGCATTTTCTTCCTTAAACATGGATACATATGTCCTATTCTACTAAACATACATGTTTCTAATTAACTATACATTTATTTTACTTCTTAGTTTTTATTTTAATATTTTACTAGGAATAATACTAGAAAATATTTTTTTTAAATCTATACACTTTTAGGTATTATTTCATGCTAAGAAAGTAAATATTTGAACACTCGCTCTTTTGCCATTTCTCTCACTTAGAAATCATGGAGGGGTCTGACATTTTCATCGTAGGTGCATGTCCACTATAAGAGAGATAAACTAAAAAGAAAAATCCAGAAATCACAATCCATAATTTTTTCAACAATTTATTTGTGTGATACAGCAAACCCTAAGCCTAACGCTAAACCCTAAACCTAATATTATTATTCTTCTTTTATTATCTTTATCTTTTTTTGTTTTACTAGGATTAATTCTTCTACATCACTTTTTCTTTCCATTTTTATTTTCATGTTACCAATTTTTTAATTGATTGTATTTATCTTTTATTTTTAATATTTTTTTATTTATTTCACTAGAAATGGTTCTTTAAAATTAACTTTTAGGGTTAATTTAAACTATTACTATTTGTCTTTTGATATTTAATTATTCCCTAATAACTTTGTTTTTTTAAATTAACTATATGTTTGTTGTATTTGAATAAGTCTCTTTTTATTTACTCTTTTGTGTAAAGAAACTGTACATACAATATAAAACATACACATAAATCATAGAGTGACGATGGAACACTGATACCTTGTAGGGTTACATATATTGTAATGCTGCCTCTTTTTAAGCCAGTGTTAAAAAAAAAGAAAACGTTTGGTTGGAACTTGCGGAAAAAAACTAAAAGTCAGGGAATTCTATTCACACTTTATAAGCATCACAACCAAAAGCAATTATTTTTGAATTAGCATAACATAAAAGTGATGCCATTCTTTGGCTCCTCTTCGATTGAAAAACATGGACATCTATAATTACAAGGTAAGAGCATTTAAGAGGTTTTTTTCAGTTTCCAAGCATTTTTTTGTATCTTTTTTGGCTGCCCTTCACAGGTGCCATTAAATAAAAGAAAGTGTTCGTTCTTTGGTCGCAATCAAATAAAAAATAAAAAATCAAGGAACCACAGGCTTTTACTCACTCTTTGTCACTCTAAAAATCACCATCGTGTTTATTTTTAATAAAAATTAGGGGTGCAAAATATACACACGTACAGGTTGTACACAAATAGATATGGTAATTAAGTTTAAGGATTGTTTTCCTTTGTAACATGTTCGTCCCAACACTTGGCGTACCACAAGGCTCTTTATTAGAACTCTTCTTCTTTCAACTTTCTATAAAATATTATTGTAATTATTTGCCGATTCCTACGTAGCAAGCCCTGTTAGTTGAAATCCTAATCAATTCCCCTGGAAAAGTAGCAAATCGAGTTTGTTCCAGGGTAATACGATCAGCCTCTGGGTAGGGGGGAGGACGAGCGAGCCATCAAGTCCTCTTTAATTTCATTTGGCTAGGCAGATGGGAAGGCCGGCACGGCGGGATTCGTTACTGCGGGGGGGCTGGCCGCCACCAGGCATGACTAGATGAGCCAAATACCAAAGCTGTCAAAGCTCTGATGCCGATTCAGGGGTGTGGAGACTTTAGATATTTATACATTCACACTTATTTTTTAAAATGATAAAAAAATAAGTTCCTTCTGAAATGACATCCAAATGTTTCTCGTTTTTTGTTCTGCAGCACTGTATTGTTTGTTAATGCTACATTCATTGCAACCTGGTCATCCTTTTAATTTTTTTAATTTTTATTTTGCATTAAACTTTAATTCATTATTTCTTCTTTTTTATTTTTTGTTAATACAATATCCATTGCAGCCTAGTAATCCTAAAAAGGATGACCTCATGTGCAGCCCCTTCTGAAAGTGTCTTCATTTTCCTCACACTGAGATTTTTGAGTTTTTCCTTGCCCTCATGTAGGTTTTAGATCAGGGGATGGTGTAATAATAGTCTGTGGTTTGCAATAATCTGTAGTCTGTGCACCCCTTTGAGATTCCTTGTGATTAAGGGCTATACAAATAAACATGACTTGACTTAACTCCAAGTGAGAAAAACCTCATTCATTAAATACATTATAAATGGGAATTGTATGCATACATTTTACACCCCTGTCGTATAAATGTAATTGTTATTAAATACTTGTCGGCTGAGAAATGTTCATTTATTTTACATAACATGAACCTTACCAAATGGTGAGCCCTAAACTCTGGAGTTTATACTTTATAAATGATAGCACCTAAAAACCTAAAAAAAGGCTGGGCAAAAAAATGAGAAGAGAAAAAGTACAGCTAGGTCACTTAAAGTAGTTGATATTCTTCCTTGCTCTCTGTAGCACTTTTTTTTACAGTCCAGGACATTTTCTTTTTTAGATAGATAGATAGATAGATAGATAGATAGATAGATAGATAGATAGATAGATAGATAGATAGATAGATAGATAGATAGATAGATAGATAGATAGATAGATAGATAGATAGATAGATAGATAGATAGATAGATAGATAGATAGATAGATAGATAGATAGATAGATAGATAGATAGATAGATAGATAGATAGATAGATAGATAGATAGATAGATAGATCGATGGATATAAGATAAATATAGATATTTCTTAGGGGTGGCCAGGTCCACTCGACATCAATTGACGCTGAACTAGCAGCAGTTCAGCTGAGGTTTCACTGGATTTTATTCCTCCTGTGCCTTGTGGCCCTTCCACCTCCCACATCCCCTTCCTCTTACGGCTCTGTATTCCGCAAGCTCCTTCTTCCCTGCACTTTCTGTATGTGTATGTGCTCGCCGCACGGCAGAAAGCGGGCCTAGTGGCGCGGAGCCGGCCAATGGACTGTGAGGCGATTGCAGTCAATGCTGCGGAGTCAATGACCCCTGAGCTGGAGGATGGGGGGATGCACACACACAGTCTGCAGGAGAAAACTCCACAAGTAGTAGAAGCTCTGCTGGAGGCTGCTTTCGTCGCACTCCACCGGCTCGCCACACCCGGCGATATTTAGCAGAGGAAATATGAAAATCGGATGAAATGAAGCAATGTCGTAAAAATATATTTCAATAGCAATGGTCGTGCATTGTGAGGGTTTGAGGAACAAGGAGTATGTTCTATTTCCTTGCACAGTCATGCTCTAGTGGTGGTGAGCTTCTCCCTCGGAGGGGAAGGGGGGATTTGTTTGCCTCATGTGTTACAAATTTAATGTTCCTGCCGCGCGGATAACAAAATACTCGGCAGAAGCTGTCTGAGAGACTCTGCGGAATCTAAAAAAAAAGGAGGCGATTGCATGGAGGAGGAAGAGAGGATGCTGTGTTGTGGGTGATGTTTAGGCTAGGTATAAACTCCAGAGCTTAGGGCTCAATTCTGTTTTTTGGGTGAAATCTGATGTTATTGCAAGGTTGTTCTGTCAGAACCAGAACAGATACAGGACCCAATCGCGTGACGTTCTCACACAAGCTCTTTATTTTATGGGAAATGGGGAGTCATGCACGTTAGGAAGCCGGTCTGGCGTGGAAGGACAGGATGCCAGAGGCCGACGAGATCGATAACGAATCAGGGTAGCAAAAATAAACAGGAGAAACTAAACGGGAAACTGGAGAAACTAACCAACAGGACAAGAATAGAGGGAAAACACAACTGGAACCTGAAATTAGACAGTACAAAAATAAACGGGAACAATACCAGACTGCAGATATCACAGGAAAACAGGACAAAACCCACGTCTTGTCGGGCAGAAGTTCGCTGACGGGCTGACACTGAGGAAAGAGAAAGCTGAGCTTTATATAAACAGAATGTCAATCTCCAAACGGGCCGCAGCTGCGACACACGGGCAGGGCCAATTGGGCACCATGGCAACCGTGACACACACGGGCGTGGCCAAGTGGGGGCCATGACAACCATGACCAGGGTTGGGTAGGGTTACTTTAACTGGATTACCTTCAATTACTTTTGGATTACTCCAATACCAAATATGCTATATAAATAAACTAAATATGAATAAAATGATGACTCACAACACGTGGTAAGCTTTCTTTCCTGGCTTTGATCTCTTTGATCTCCGGCAAAACTAACAAAATGTGACAGAAACAAAATCCAAACAGCTTGCTAACATCATTTTTGCCGTTCCATGTATTCCGTTATTCCCCAAGCCTGCACAAAATTTAGTAATTTTATTCATATTTAGTTTCTTTTGTCTTTTATTAGCATATTTGGTATTGGAGTAATCCAAAAGTAATTGAAAGTAATCCAGTTAAAGTAACCCTACCCAACCCTGACCATGACACACACGGGCGCGGCCATGTGGGCACCATGGCAACCATGACATGTTCACATATATAAGTAAATGCGACTTGGATGTACGGAGACGTGACCTCACATGCAATGAGCTCAGTGTTTGCGGAAGTACTCATGGAGGCAAACGGCGTATCTAGCAATATAAAAGTTGTTATTCTACAGGGGGATGAACAGAGTTGTCCCCTAAATATTAATGAAATCTAAAACCTAATGTCCATTGCATGCTCTCCGTGTTTCAATCCGCCATGAATTTTTTGATTTCTCCCTTTCCACCAGCCTCGTTGAACGCAGAACAGAGACGTCTGCCGCCTATGGATGACGTGCAGGTAGCATGAATGCGTTTCAGTATATTTTTTGCCCAATTGCCCACCCTTGGGAGCATGCCTATAGTGAATGCTGGTTATTGTTTTTTTTTTATGAAAATCTACGACACCTGATAGTAACTTGTTTGGCATGTAACAATAAAAAAAATACTAAAACTTGAGATAATCTGGTTAGTCACATTTACACTGCTATTTTTTTGAACAGCACTGCACACCGGATGTACGACCAAATATGCAAGTGGCCCGGGTCTGGTGACGCTTTTGTGCAAAAAAAAATCAAATTTTCCTGCAGTGTGAACCGAGCCTTAATTAACGGCTTTCGATTCAATTTTGATTTTTATTGACAAGATTTGAATCAGTATTATATAAAAACACAGTACTGTAATGCCCCGTTTATGGTAGTCATTGTGGAAAATAACACCCTGTGATATGCAAAAATTTGTAAAGACCCCCTCTGTTTTTAACATATGCTCGTATCATTAGTAGTCAAAGGAAAATTGATTCATTACCATCACAGTGCAGATGATTTTAGACAGGCTACAATGGCACGTTTCCACGCCAAGAACTAAAAAAAATGCTTCTGGCAATAGTCGACCCTAAATAATGGATTGCGGCCACATGGGATCTGTTCATTTTAGTCAGAAAGAACGAAAAAAGGAAAAATGCATGACACAAATTAGATCTCTTAGGCCAGACTCTCGGCAATATTCGACTTGGGATAATGGATCATGGCCAAAATACCACAATTGATTTTAGGTGGGGCCCAATGACACGCTTCAGCGGCCCGAAACGGAAAATAAGGATTCCGTCTGCCCTGCTCGCAGCAATACTCAATTGCAAAAAGGAAAAACAAAAATGCAGCCACGCAGGACTCATAGTTGGTCTTTTGAACCTCGCTATCAGCAATGCTCATCTGTGGAAAACGGATTGCGGCCCAAACAGTGCCGTTCATTTTGAACAGGCCACAATGGCATGCTTTAGCGGCCTGGACCAGGAAAAAAAGTGGCTCAGTTGGTCCATGCTCTCAGCAATAATCAAACGCGGATAACAGATTGCAGCCAAAACTGAATTCCTTTTAGATGGCGAAAACAACAAAAGTGCCTTTTGCCTTTTGACAATTGCAGGAAAAAAGGATCGGGATAATGGATCGGGACCGTCCAAGTGAATTATATTTTAGTCAAAAACACAGTAACAGCCACAAAGAACTACCAGGCTGACAAAATTGTGTTCTGCCACCCCATATGGCAGCGATACACGATTTGGGGTAATGGATCACAAAACATGTTTCAACCCAGATGTCAACGCAAGACATTTTTTACGGTATCAGTGAGAGATTAGTAAGTACCTACACCTGATATCTTTATCTGTAATAATAATAATAATAATAATAATTTCCTTGTATTGTCATTCTGTGTAACAGTGTACACAGAACGAAATGTCGATTGCATCTGACCCGATGCAGCCGCAGCCAAGAGAGGGCGCCGCCGACCACTTTTTAAGTCTTAGGAATGACTCGGCCGGGGCGCGAACCCGAACCTCCCAGTCTCTAATGGTGCTTTAAGTTCTTGGTCCTCACGATGGTATCAGTGGATTTCTTAAAAATTAAATACAAAATTGAAGTAAAAAAAACGTTTTTTTTCCAGGGAAAATTTGAATTTTCTGTACTAAAGGTCAGTTTGTGTATCAATGACACTGCAAGATTTGGGTATCATATTAGTCCCAAAACTTTTTGTATTAAAGATCCCTAGTATCGGTACTTGAGACAGGAATTCACGCCCATATTTTTTCCTCTTGAGTTGATGTGATGCATTCAGGAACTAAAAATTAGATTAGTAATGTATTGTCTAACAATTAATTTATTTTGGGGAGAGGAGGAAATATTGAGTACTAGCAAAATTGGTACTCGTATCTGTATCTGTCTGAAAATAAGGTGGCATTGAACATTCACGGTTTCCCATTGCCCTTACTTGGGCCCGCCCGTTTGGCGCCAGCTGCTGCTCATTTCCTGATTGGCTTCCCTCCTATTTAAACTCAGTGTTCTCATTCACTCCCGGTCGGTCTGTCAACGAACCTCGGTACTTGTAAGACTTGTGTTTTGACTGTGTCCGGTATCCTGCTTGTGTATCCAGTATCCGGTATCGATCTCGTCTGTCTCGTCCTGTCCGGTATCTTGCTCCAGGATCCAGTATAGATCCCGCCTGTCTTGTCCTGTCCGGTATCTTGCTCCAGTCTCCAGCATCCGGTATCGATCCTGCCTGTCTCGTCCTGTCCGGTATCTTGCTCCAGTATCCGGAAACGATCCCGTCTGTCTCGTCCTGTTCGGTATCTTGCTTCAGTCTCCAGTAGCCGATGTCGATCCCGTTTGTCCCGTCCTGTCCAGTATCTTGCTGCTGTATCCAGTATCCCGTATTCATATCGATCCCGTTTGTCCCGTCCTGTCCAGTATCTTGCTGCTGTATCCAGTATCCCGTATTCGTATCGATCCCATCTGTCCCGTCCTGTTCGGTATCTTACTTGTTTATCCAGTATTGATCCCGTCTGTCCCGCCCTGTCCTGTATCTGCCCGTGTATCCTCTATCTGGTATCTGCCCAGCGATCGCCGAATCGCTGGTGTTTGTGTTGTTTCGCGGATGACTGCCCCGTTCCCGTTAAATAAAGCTAGTGTGAAAATTTTACGCGTTTGGGTCCACCGTCTGTTCGGGTTCTGGCATGAACGTCCCTAATGGAAAAAAAAGGAAAAAAAAACATTTTTGTAAGGAAGGGACAAATTAAAGAAAATAAAACATAGGCCTATAGAATAATGTATAAAATTCAAAGAAATTTAAGTGTACTTTTATAAAGTGTCAATTATAGAAAAGAGAATATATTTAACATTAATAATTATATTCAAAATCAATACTTAATAAACACTCGGCACAAACACAAGATAAATATAAGTAATGAAAAAAAGTAGAGAAGTGTAATAAACAAATGAAAAATATTGCAGATTCCAACTGTTCTTTACCCCCCCGTATCATTTTATGCAAATATTTTTAAAGTTCAAGATACTGCTCACAAGTCAAAACTATTATCATATGGACAGGTTCAAACAAAAGGGAATATTTAATTATTTTTTTAACATCAGGAAGAAAAAAACGATCACTTCTTGGAACATCCTCACTGACATTTTCTTTTCTTACAGAAGGCAAATTGGATTTTTTTCACTTGACATTATTTTGATCATTGACTAATTAGAGTGTAGCTGCCATCTTTTAATAGGAATGACCTTTCTTATATTTTAAGGAACGACGTGACAGTCTGTTGCACTTTTTCTCTTTTTTTTTCTTTTTGGTACCATGACACTCGTCAAAACTCGGAATTTGGTAATGAAACATTAAAATAATCGTTTTTGCTTTTCTTATCGTCCCGTTTCTACCTGGGCGGCCACTTAATGGATAAGATTAATCGACTTTAATACCTTTATTTCCTTTTTTAATAATTGTGTTTTAAATAGTAAACTAAAAAATGTGGAGGGGAAAGAGCGCTTCATGACTCGGCACACATGATGTGAAGCTAACTGCGCTATTTATCACTTTTTAAAAGTATGGAGTTTATCACAAAGCATCCCAATGCTGTATAAAAGATATTTTTTGGTGGCCGTATTCTAGTAGTTACTTTAATTAGTAATACATGACTCAACACAAATGACGTCAAGCCCATGGCGCTACACCCGTAAGGTAAGTCCTATATCTAAACTTAAATGCAAATCCCGATTTACATGCATGTGTGTGTTTGTATGTGGCTAATAGGATCCAGAACAGTTGAACCGATTTTCGTTAAAATGTACATGGTTGTACTTTAGGCTTCTGTGAGTGGTTTTAGCTAGGTTTGGTGTCAGGGTACCCCTCGATAAATATCAACAACATTTATAAACATCTGCTTTCGTTTACAACTGTGGAGCTGCATGTTGAATGCCCTGTTTCAAACAGAATAACACAAATCATCCAGAGCCTATATACAAAAATGAATCTTTAATTACTTCATACTTTGTGGTTATTGTAATTTATTAGTTGATTCAAATAACGTTATATGACTCGACATAAATTTTGTCAAGCAAATGGCGCTAAACCTTAAGGTAAGGCCAAGATTTACCATATTTGAAATTTTCACCTCATATTTTCATTTTATCGCAAATCAGTAGTTAATTCAAATTGCGCTACCAGACACAACACAAATTATTACAAGCAAATGGCGCTAAACCTGAAGGAAGTCCTATATTTACCATATTTGAAATTTAAAGGAGTGTAAAGCAAATAAACTCAACCCAGGATAAAAGATATCTGTTTCACTTCATATTATCAGTTTATCGAAATTCAGTTGTTACTCCAAATTGTGCTGCTGGAATCAAATCAAATGAAGTCAAGCTAATGACACTAACCCTTTTTAAGTAAGTCATATATTTAGCATATTCCAAATTTACTGGAGTGTAGCACAAACCATCACAATCCCCGCAAAAAATATATAAATGTTTCACTTAATATTTTGTTTTATTTTGTAATTTAGTAGTTACATTAAAAAGTGCTAATGGACTTAGCCCAACAAGCTAACCAGCTAAGTCCTAAAATAAGACCTAAATCTATTATGTTCCAAATACACTGGAGTGTTAAAAAAAACAACACAACCGAGTATCAAAAATATACATGTTTTATGTCAAATTTTGTGGTTATTTGAATTGAGAAGTTACATTTAATAGCATTGAGTATGTGAATTTGAACTATGTTTGTCTAGCAAAGTTAGTGGACTTTTTTAGAACATTAAATGTTTTGTTGTTGTATGAAATTTTATTTCATATTACATTATATATAGGTGGCACAGTTCTCAGTTTATGGGATCACATCTAGCTACCAGCCTTCCTTTGCAGAGTTTGCATGTTCTACCTGTGCTTGCTTGGGGTTCCTCCAGACACTCAGGTTCCCCCCCACATTCCAAAACCATGTATGTTCAGGCGACTGGCTGGCGACCAGTACAGGGTGTCCCCTGCCCACTGCCCGAAGATAGCTGGGATTGGCTCCAGCACCCCCGTAACCCTACTGAGGACAAGCGGTGCAGATGATGGATGGATGGATAAAATTTGTGTCTATATCTATTTCTATCTTTGTATATATTACAGTGGTGGGAAGCTACAAATGCTACACCTATTGAAAGCTTCAATGATAACCTAATTAAATTGCACTATTGGTTTGCAATACAGCCACATTTTCTCACTAACAATCCATTATCCTTTCTTTCCTCAAGAAGATTTCAAATGTTTTTAAACAGATTATTTGTGTGGTTCAGTTCCATCAAGAAGTTCTTTTCTATCCCCATAGAAACTAATGCTTAAATTTGGGCCTGTCCTATCTTATATCTGGTGTATATTTTGATTCGATTTAGGGCTGAAAAATACGTTTGACAGAAGCAATGGACACAGGATTTTTTTTTTACGTTTTCATTGTGTTCCCCCTGTACCGCCCCCTAGCTAATCATAGTTTGTGAGAATGCTGAGATATTTGACTAGCAGGTGTGTCACAAGCCAGGAACGGAGACAGGACCCAATAGCGTTCGTTTTACTCAGTTTTTATTGAAATAAAGAGCAATGCTTGCATCCACCAGCCGATGATCGTCGGTCACGGGTAGCTGATGGCAGGAACGCGGAAGTGGCACTTCTGAGGGTCGTCGTAGACAGCGAGAAAACAGGTCGATGGTCGGGAGCAAAGGCAGTAACGAGTCCAGAAAAGAGGTCGGCAACAGGTATCAGGCAGGAAACAGGGCAAAATAGGTCAATGGCCGGGACGGAGGAGCAAAAAATAAAAGAAAGAACACAGGTGGGCACTTAAAAGCTTCCGTTTTAGCCTTGTCCCTCTGGGCACATTTATGTATAATATTATCGTATTGTTCAGCTGCTTTTTTGAATTTTTTTTGTTGTTCCGTTTTGCTGATCAGCAGTTGATGCGGTCTTGTTTGTGCTATGCCGAACATTCATTTGTTCAAATAGGATTGACTCATCGCTTAAAAATGAGAGCACACATCTGGAAGCAGTGCAAGCAGGGGGAAGCAAACACACAATTTGGAAATATTTAATAAGTACACACACACACACACACACACACACACACACACACACACACACACACACACACACACACATATATATATATATATATATATATATATATATATATATATATATATATATATATATATATATATATATATATATATATATATATATATATATATATATATATATATATACACACTTATACCGACATATAATTATATGTGTGTATATGTGTGTGTGTGTATCTACATTGCTGGGCATTCTACTTGGGAGAGATAGTTGGGGACGTTCTTTGTTCTTTTGAAAAAGCGCCAGGGAGTCACTAGTGCTTGCCAAAGAGCCACAAGGACATATGCACCCCCAGAGCCGCTTGTACATGAGAGCAGATGTTTGTGGATTTTGTTAGTATTGGTTTTGGGTGCCTTGACACCAATCCCAGCTAAAAACTCTCCCAGAAGCCTAAAACACAACTGTGTAACTTTTCCAAAATATCAGTTCAGATGTTTTGGAGCCTATAAGTCACACACATACACATTCACACACACAAATGGGAGTGAATTATGTGTGTGTTTTTGTTATATACATATGTTTAAAAATGACATACGTTTCTTATCAAACGTTGACCGCAATCAAACGAATCGTCGCTATGGTTTGTGCACCAGTAACAGTTCCCGAAGCCCGCAGTGTCGGCGTATTATATTTAGAACGACTGCTGACAATAATGAGCATGTAAATGTTTGGTTTTCTTCCAACACGGCAGAGGGAGTCGTCCATACGCACAAATATGCACTAATACACACAAATACACACAAATGCGCACACACGTTTGTGTTGAAGTCACCCCAATTAGCCAACAAACCCAGACGGTCTCTCTCGGGAACATGCTCCCAGCAGGAGGCTCCGATTAAATGAATCAGACTGCGCGGCAACAGTTGCGTCCCTTTAAAAAACGGCCATTTCTCATTTTCAAAGCCCCTTTTGATTTCCAACCCACTGATATGTATTCAAAGGCCTTTTTTCCCCCGCACCTTAGTGACTAAATAATTCTAATCTTAGGCCAGGACGCTCAGAACTTCTCGTTTGGACACGGGCATGGCGTGTCGAGATCTCACCGCAGCCGCTCGGCTTTAATGAGTTTTCCCTCGCCGAGTGAAGAATGACGAGCTCTCTGTTTGAGGGGGCTTGTCTTTTGACACAGGGAAGAAATAACATTTGGATGGGATTCGAGAGGCAACGTTGCGTCCAATCTTCGAGAAGAACGTGTACCGTTGTTTTTTTTTTTTATTTCAGAGGATAGTGAAAACCTCGCTTCTCTTTCTACTTTTATACCAATAAAAGTATCTTCTTTTTTTCCCGTTTCAATTTTCAGACTACGGCGCGATCTGTCAAGGACCCCCTCCGGGTGGCGTAGAAGCACAGTGTGGAAACACGGATTTGTGCAGAGATTCAGGCAGCGTTTGGTACATGTGGAGTCAAAAATCTTGTCAACAGTTTCAACATCACCAGAGGCAGCAGTTGTGGTCCAAGAGGTAAGCAAAGGGTCAGTGATCTGGTTAAAACACTTCCGCGAAGGTGATGGTCTAAATGTTCGGTAGGCGGTACCCGTGGTCAGAAAGGAGGCAAGGGTCCTGTACACTGGAAACTAACAAGACTGTGAGAAGAAGGCTTGGAACGTGACGTAAGAGGCAAGAAACTAGTGCAGAGCGAAGGAAACAGAGGGTTTAAATAGTGAAGAAAAAGAGGTGAGATTGAAAAGTAATCAGGACAGGTGAGACCAGTTGTGTGTTGGAAATTAGAGCCAGGAAGTGAGTGACCGAATGAGGTAAGGCCAAGTCAGGAGGAGGGAGGAAATCAAACCAGAGTGCAGGACTGTGACATGATCCTATAATTGTACAGGGTTGGGTAGGGTTACTTTAACTTGATTACTTTCAATTACTTTTGGATTACTCCGTACCAAATATGCTATTAAAAGACAAAAGAAACTAAATATGAACAAAATTATGACTCACAACACGTGGTAAGCTTTCTCTATCTATCTATCTATCTATCTATCTATCTATCTATCTATCTATCTATCTATCTATCTATCTATCTATCTATCTATCTTCCTGCACATGCACAATCAATTCCTCTTAAACTGAAATCAAAATATGGATTTCTGTTTAATTGTCTCAATGTTAATGTACAGATTTACTGAATATTTACTGAGCTATAACCTAAAATATTAACCGCACGGTGGGGCCAAATCTCAGACAACCGGAAATTGAAAATCAAGCCTCGTCAGGCGTAGTGTAACCTTTTAGACAACAGACTTTTCTTGCGCTAATCTCAAACTCTAATATTCCCTTTGCTGCTTAATTAGTACACTGTATCCTTCGTTTAATTCTCCACAAAAGCCCGCAGAGAATATAAGACCCCTCTGGGCTATAACAGAAGCACCCAAGCATGCGGCAAAATAAACTTATTAACCAGTGCCAATTAGGCCCACATTTTTCCTGTTGGAAATTATTTCCGAGGAGACCTTCTTAGACCTGCGCTATATGAACATTGAAACATCGCGATCAGTGCCATTGAAAAATATAGACTTAAAAGATACACTTACTCATTAAATGCCATTGACGACTATAAACAGCCTATTCAAGGTTCACGGAGCCTTTCTTTAACAAAGGGGTGTCCAAACTTTTCAGAAAGCGGGACATATTTGGTAAGCTAAAAATGTGTGAGGGCCGACCATCCACCATGGCATTCTCTGAACAGTCTTTCATAAATTCAACCTCCGTGAAAGGTTTGCAGTGCTTGGCGATCGGCGTCGCGACCTCGTAGCTCGCCGTCGTAGCGATTCCATTTGACTTGCAGTTAAAACAGCTTCCAGTTGCTTCACCTTTTCACAACGTCCGTTGCAAGTTAGCTTGTTTCGTCTGGCAGTCCCTCTTGATGTTTTATTCTTTGAAACCAGCCACATTGTCTCGGAAAATTAGACAGAGACAGTTGTTTCGGATTTCGGTAAAAAAAATTGAATTTTCACTTGTCCTGAAAGCGGCGGCCCTCCGGAGCAAATATTACTAGCGGGCCATATACCATTTTTTGATGACAATGGCCGCAGGCCAGTAAAAATTTGATACAGGCCTTAACTGGCCCCTGAGCCAGAATTTGGACATGCCTGCCTTAACCGCTAAGGTCGTAGGGGACCACTTCCTGTAGTGTGTCTTGGGCAAGTGCAGCCTGGCGCCACCCTACCCTCTCCAGGCTTTCTGACAAAAGTTCCTTTGCCAGTTGATCTTGGATAATAGATCGCAACATCACTAGTGCAGTTTATTTAAAGCGGAAATAAAGACAAAAAAAAGAGATACATGAAGAAAGTTTGCTCTGCCGGTCCCTGCATGCAGAAAGTCGACCATGGAAAATGGATCCAGGCTTCACGGGTGCAATTCATTTTAGTTGGGAGAAAAACTGAAAAAAGTGCCGCCACACACGGCAGAAATTTGCTCTCTCGGCCCCTGTTCTCAGCATTAGTCCTGGGAATAATGGCAAAAATGATCCAGTTCATTTCCAGCAGGCCACAATGGTACGCTTTATCTGCCTAAACCGTAAAACAATAGGCTCTGCCGGTTTCTTTGAGTTCGAGGTTTGATCATAGCCACAACGGTACATTTATTTTAGGTGTACCAGAACAGAAAACTTACTAATAAAAGTGCCTTTGCTGGTCGCTGGCCACAGCACTATGCGATCGGGGATAATGGATTGCTGGAGCACGAGTGCAGTTCACTTTTTGGTGGACAGAATGGCAAAAAAGCCACCAGACCAGACAAGAATGTGCCCTGCTAGTCACCTCTCGACGGAATATGACAAAAATTTACTCTGCCGGTTCTTCCATGTGGCAATAGTTGACCGTAGATAATGGATCCCGACCGCACGGGTGAAGTTCATTTTAGGTGGGAAAAAAACACACACAAAACTTGCCAGACATTCAATAAATTTGCTCTCTCGGGCCCTGCTCTCAGCATTAGTCACCTGGGGATAGTGGATCGCGGCAAAAATAACGCATTTCATTTCAAGCAAGCCACAATGGCACGCTTCAGCTGCAAAAACCATGAAACAATGGGCTCTTCTGGCCTCTTTGAGTTCGAGTTCTGTTTGCACCCACAACAGTGCATTTCATTTTAGGCGTACCAGAAAAAAAAACGTACAGACAAAGATGACCGCCATCCACAGAAATATGCAATCAGGGATAAGCTATTGCGACAGCACAAGTACAGTTCATTTTTTGGTGGACAGAATGGCAAAAAAAGCAACCAGGCTCGACAAAAATGCACTTTGCTGGTTTTTGCTTGACGGAATATGCAATTGGGGATAATGGATTGCGGCCGCATGAGTGCATTTCACCTTTTGGTGGACAGAATAGCAACAAAAGCCAACAGACCCCACTCTCAGCAATAGTAGACTGGGGATATATCGTGGCCAAAACAGTACAGTTCTTTTTAGGTGGGCCACAACAGGACGATTCAGCGACCGAAACCAAAAAACAACGTTTTATGTTGACAACTATTACCAAAGAAATAACACAACGATTTTAGACCTGTTTGTGTTATGCAAATTTTCTCGGTGCTTCCTTTAACACACCACACCCGCTTTGATGAAGAAAAATATTAAAATGTGATAATATCAGCAATGTCTGTACTGCATCTGTTTTTTTCACCCCCTTTTTTCAGCCCTTTACATCAAGGTACCTATCCTGCCTGGAAGAAACAGGAAATTAATCTTGTTTTATTTTCCTGCGCGGTAGAAATAGCCGAGAGATAAGATTAGCTCGGAGAAGCGGTCCGTCGCAGGTTACCTCCGAAGCGTCTCCGTGGCGGATCCTTCCTGCCAATAATCACGCCATTAAAATGAAACATTTTGCACGAACCGTGTGCTCTACATAATCGTCAATTAGCCACCGGCGTGGAGACGGCACCTCTGCTAACCTCGGAGAGTCTGATGCCGCCTCATTATTCCCAGTGTGACTCACTCATGATCAGAGCCCGTCTCAGGGCTGTAATGGGCTACGAAACAAGCGCTACGTCTGCGCCAGGACCTCGCCGTGCGCGTAAATCAGGGGTCTCAAACTCCAGTTGGGGGCTGATGAAGGTAGGATCCGAGTGACGTTTTCTACAAAGACGGCGCTGGTAAAAATATTCCGCTGTTCATAAAGTGACAGTGTTTAATATTTAACCATTAGGTGTCGATGTAATGTGTAGTGCAATCAAAAATGAGTCCAAGGAAAACAAATAAACTACAGAGAGTGAAAATGGGCAAAAAGGAGCCTTTTTCTTTTGATTTTTAGCCGACCTTTCTCTAAAACAGACAAAAAGAATGTCACGAACCAGGACAGGAAACACGAATAAGAACCCAATCGCGTAACGTTACTCACAGTTTATTGGGGAGAGGAGGAAATAGCGTACACTCGATCCAGAGATCGATGGTCGCGGAAGTAGATTCAAATCAGCCCCCGTTGTGCTCTTGGCACTCGTATTCGGTGGCACAGCGAAATGCAGTGACATCTAGCGGTAAAATAATACACACAATTCCTTTTAGTTTGAGGTAGGGGCCTCAAACTTTCATCCTGGTGGCCGCAAGTTCGAGACCACTGTCGTAAATGAACAGCGTGGACAGGTTTCAATTTGATTTTTCCACATAGTAGGTTGAAAAAAAACAGACATCTCAAACATAAACTACAAAAAATGTAAGCTTTAATGAGACAGTGTGTAATATTAAGTGCCTCTTGTGGTTCAAAAAATCCAAGTCATCTGAAAAAAAAAGGCAATGGCATAGCGAAGCAACCACAGAGCAGTGTCAGCGTCATTTTTAAGCAGACTTGTTGTGAAACATGGCAACAATTTCATGCATTTTACAAACACTTTACCTTAAATTCACGCACTTTTCAATCCTTGAAAACACAACATTACAATTTGATGATTTCGAAAATGTCTGTGGTATTATTACTGTATACATTTTTTTGCCATATTTTTTCTCTTCAGTATTATTTTTAAGCGCTAAATTTGATATTAAGTTTTTAGGTTGTTTTTGTAAATTTTTGGGAGTTTTAAATACAAGATTTAGTTGTAAATATGTAATATTTCTTTGTAGTATCTTTGTAGTAGACACACAGAGGGGAAATGAGGTCATAGCTGGTACAAAAAAAACATTTTTTATTAGTATTACTTTATTCACAATTATATATGTATTCTCATTATATTTTAACCATTTTTTGTTCAGCTGGCCTCATGTAAAAGTCTTGTGGGCTGCATGTTGCCCATCAGGCCATGGTTTATCATCATAATTGTATGAGTTTTTCAGTTTATTTATCCTTTTTATTATTTTGATAATCACTTCAATATTTTGTTCAAGATAATCATTTAGTTTTTAGTGTTAATGTATCTTATGATTATCCATATACTCCAATGTAGTTTTTTTTTTTCTTACTTATTTACTTCTTGTTTTATCCACTTGACATATCTATTTATCATCTAGTTGTTAAACAGTCTCTACATTGTTCTGATTTACTGTTGGGAGTGAGGCCTTGAATCTTATCAAACCATCAGCGGGATTGAAAAAGAACTGGTGTGGGATTTTTGGAATGTAACACTGATTCGTGTTTCTGTTATGATCCTGCACTCAGAATTCTGTTTTCCTTTCTCCCTTTCTCTCACTCGCCCTTACTTGATTTGGTTTCTATTTGGGTTTTATTTTCCTCCTCACAGCTGTTGTCACTTGTCTTGATTTCCCTGCGTTTTTTTACACTTATCATGACTTGTCCTCTTCCCTTTATTAGTACTGCGTCCCCTATGGTTCCTAGCTAGTTCGTTGGCTTTCTCATCATGTTCCTAGCAACCCGTCACAATACTCTTGTATAATTAGTGTATTAAACCACTGCCTGACCTCCCGGTTTACGAATACCACCTGATTAACTTTTAGACTGTTGACTACGCTGCTTGGACTCCCTGGATTGTCAAACCTTAGCCTGTCTATTTGATCTTAGAGTATAACTGGAATGATGCTTAACCATCCCTACTTGTTATTAATCAATTTCGTCGCACTTAAACACATTTCTGATTGAATCAATGCTATAGCACAATACGGAGAACGAAAGTTACTACTTTACGATCTAATCCGCCTTCATCGCCTTCCAAACATATGCTACAAGGCTCCAAAACACAGCGGGGTTCAAGGACTGGCTGTAAGGCGAGACATAATGTGATATTTAACACGAAATGCGAGATAAGAAGCGAGCGAGACACGATAAGAAACGGGCGAAGGTGAGGAAAAAATAAAAAAGACGACATTCATGCCTATTGAAAAAGCCTGGAGGAAGCCTGCTGCACCTCAGCCTCGCTATAATTGATAGCAAAAGGAAAGAACAAATATGAGAAACACCCATGGGGGCTGCATTCAGAGAGGAAGGCAATAACATGTGAATGTTAGCTCTTCTCACTCCTCTACCTAAAGGCTAAGCTATCGGTGTAATTGAATGAAATAAAATCCGAGGAGAGGGGGAAGAAAAAAAATGAAATGGGAGAAGAACTAATACTGGTGAGGATCTTAATAGTCTCTTTTATAGCATTATTTTAGACACCTCATTTTCACAAATAAAACTCGACCATAAATTATTCAAGATGGTTGCATGAAGGAGAGTCATTTGCATATAGATACAAGTCAGTTTAATATTGTAAATTACCTTTTTATTCAGCAATCTGGAAGATTTGCTTTTAATATCTCTATAAATGTCACGGTGTTTGTGTAAAGGGGGGGGCGTGCCGGTGCCGATATGGTAAAATGTACCAGTTGTTACCGCCTTGGCTTTAATTAAAAGATTATGTACTTTTCTGAAGACTTCTCGAGTCTATTTATAGAGGCTAATTATTCAAATTGTTGCATATAAAAAACCTTTGACTTACCTTTGGTTTTTGATTTAAGGTTTCATTTTGCGTGGGTTTTGTAAAAACTGAGTCTTTTAATACATACTAGAAATTCACACAAAGCTTTGAATTAACCTAAAAATCCACAAGGCGAGGTTGGCCCTCGTTTTGGAGTTAAAACAGCCGTACCACATATTTCAAGACAATATTTAGTAAAACTGCCAAACCCGCTCTCTAGACAAAAGCTAATTTTTCAACGCAATTTATTTTTAGTTGATTTCATAGAATTTTTGAAATAATAATAATTTTAGTTGATATCATTGAGGCTCATCACGACCTTTATCTCATCTCATCTCTCATCTCATTAGCTGCACTGCTTATCCTCAGTAGGGTCGCGGGGGTGCTGGAGCCCATCCCAGCAATCATCGGGCAGTGGGGACACCCTGAACTGGTTGCCAACCACGACCTTTATTTGTTTCCATAAATAATGGTTTCAAAAAGAGGTGCAACCAGAGTTCATTTGTTAAATGTCACAAAAAACGGCAAACAAAAGGTTTATGGATGTTTTTCCCTTCAATGCAGTGGGCGCATGTGAGAAAAAGGGGTCTGTGTGTGCATAGCTCCGAACACCCCTGCTGGGTAATTACAGTTTGTTATGTGGGTTTTCATCATAAAAGCATCATAAAGTATGTTTTAAAATAATTGAGTGCTGTTTTAAGAGTGGTAGACGACAATAAAGACACTAACTTTTAAGTTGAAGCTAATTTCGACGGTGGAAGATGACAACTGAGGCTAGCTTTTGATGCAGAAGAACAAAGTTCTAATAAAATCCTAACTCTTGAGATGATGCTGGCATGCATTTAAAAGATGACGATGGCATTTAGTGCAAAAGATAAAGTTTGTTTTTAATGTTGAAGACAATGCTAGTTTTTTGAGCAGTGTTAGAGTGAAGATGCTTACTTTTGAGACGACGCTAGCTTGGTGTGTAGAAGTCTTGAGCGTAGAACAACATTGTAACTCTTGAGATGACACTTCAAGTGTAGAAGATAACTATTGCTGCATTTAGTGCAAAGATGAAGTTTGTTTTCAGTGTAGAAGAAAACAACGCTATTTTTAAATGTGGAACACAACAAAAGTTATTGGGTAAGAAGAAGACAACCCTGGATTTTTAGGTGGAAGACAACTGATGCTAACTTTTGAAACAGAGCTACTTACGGTGTAGAAGAAAACACTGTTGAATAATGTGAGAGACAATGACGCTAATTTTTAGAGTAGAAGATACAACTCCAGTTTTGAAAGTACTGGAAAAATATTGCAGAATAACACATAATTGCAAAACTTTTCATTTTTCACACACTCAAATTCTTATTTAATTATTATTTGTCCGTATTGTCTATGTCATGTGAAAAAAATATATATTTTTTTTCTCAATTATTTCACTTTTTGGGCCTGAACAGAATATTAAACACATTTTTTCACAACAGCTACGATACGCTCACTAAATAAAGCCTAATGTACAGTAATTTTAGTACGCTTAGTTCAACAAGATGTTGTATTTAGCCATTAACAGTTTGCACAAACATCTTGATGGATATTGTCCCTGTCATGTGAAAAATAAATCCTTTATGGAATTTTAACATTTAAACTCTCCTTTTGTGTTAGCATTCAAGTAACACGCCCTACGTTAGAGGGTCTTAAATCAGCTGTAAAATACACTAAAAACAATAATACGACATCCACTTTTTTGTCATCTCTTGGTTACATTGTTAGGCTTCTTTATCCATGATTTTTTTTTCTGTAATTATACAAATAATGAATAGGTAGTTTTGCTACCTGACTATTACCTGGGAGTATTACAACACATCTGCTATTTTTTAAATCATGATATCTATAATGTGGGGTTGGTTTTGACTCATAGATAGTTACTTCAAGGACAAGGGTAAAAAAAAATTCAGCAAGAGAACTTGAATACAAATATCAAATGAAAAGCACAAGAGGTGGAAACAGAAAATATACACTTGCAAGGCCGAACAAACAACTAAGAAGGACCAAGATCGATTCATCCTTCCATAATAAATAACAAAATTAGAGCAAAGGTGTCTGTATGGAATTACATGTTAAGAAACATAAACAAAAAAAAGTTACTTTTAGTGTCTTTTTTTGCAGAGATATGACTGTCCAATCCATCTACAATTTCAGTTTTGGCTGTAGTTAGGGTTATATAATCTTGTATTGACAGCTGGGTCAAAACTGACCCTAACGTGAAAAATGTATCCATTTCAATTTGAACATTTTATAATTTAGTGAGGGCAGCACGGCGGCGCAGTGGTTAGCGCTTGTGCGGCACAGTTCATGTCATGGGAACCTGTCGTGGGTTCAAATCCAGCTCCAGACTTTCTGTGCGGAGTTTGTATGTTCTCCCCGTGCTTGCGTGGGTTTCCTCCGGGCACTCCGGTTTCCTCCCACATTCCAAAGACATGCATTTCAGGTGAATTGGCCGGTCCAAATTGTCCCTAGGTGTGAATGAGCGAATGAGTTGTCTGTCCCTGTGTGCCCTGCGATTGGCTGGCAACCAGTTCAGGGTGTCCCCTGCCCACTGCCCGATGATTGCTGGGATGGGCTCCAGCCCCCCGCGACCCTACTGAGGATAAGCGGTACGGCTAATGAGATGAGATAATTTAGTGAACTCGTGTTTATTTGATTTTGTTAAAATAGACATTCCTGACAATGTCAAGAATCTTTGATGAAATATACCAAATTATGTGGTTTTTGTATGTGTTTAAAATCCAAAACGTGTCAGTGGCAACACAAGAGGAGGGTTAAACATTATCGTGAAGGTAAGAAGGTAAAACTACATGGAGATATGTATCTTTTTCACCCGGACTCAAGGTGGTTAAATAAAATCCTCACAAAATAATTACGATAAATACCGGTGGTGCATAACAAACGCTGACTACTGTACGAGCTCGTAGCATATAGGGCTAGTAGCCACATTTTGCCATAATTTCACAGTATGTGATATTGATTTGTGCTAACAAAAGTCCAGGGGTTAGCATCAAGTGGCTCTTGGGTGGCTCATAGTGCTTTTTTTTTTTAAATGTTTGATAATAGAAAATTATATAGTTTCTATAGGACAAAAGTGACACAACATTCATCCATACGCAAATCGGAGACACGCCAAACTTCTCCTATTTTTGGTGAACATGAGAATGAAATGAAATGATCCGCATTTATATAGAGCTTTTCAAGTCAATGACTTCCCAAAGCGCTTTACAATGTGCTCCACATTTCCCAATAGCGGCCTTGCAGCCATGTAAGGCGCTAACCTGCCTATTGGGGTATAAGGGGTTCAGTGTCTTACCCAAGGACACTTCGACATGTAACACGGACGAGCCGGGATTCGAACTGGGATCCCTTGATCCCAAGACGAGCACTCTACCTCCTGAGCTACTGCCGCCCCAAGAATACCGTTTACAAAACATCCAACATTACTGTTAGACCTTAATGTAACATACTACATATTATACTGATGTTAATAATAAGCAAATGTGTGATAACTATCTGATAATTATTCTAACAAAAGTTTTTTTTTTTTTTGCGGCTCCAAAGATTTGTTTCTTTTTTTCTTTTCTTTTGGTGGCTCTTTGTTTAAGCTTCCAAAGAAAGGAAACCTCCAAATATGCTTCAAATACAGAACCAAAAGTCTCATTAGGCATGGAAGTAATGTTAGGCTAAAGGTCCTACTGAACAGACCACAGGCTGAAAACATCCTAGCTAAAGAACAATCAGGTTTCAGGGAGGGGAAGAGCATCACAGAACAGATTTTTAATCCATGCATCCTATACACAAAGTTTCTACAACACCGGAGAAAACTCTATCACATCTCCGTGGATTTCAAGTTTGGTAGAGTATTGGACAACTCTATGGCAACGCCAACGGTGCGGTAATAGGCAAGGCAAGGCAAGGCAAGTTTATTTGTATAGCACAATTCATACACAAGGCAATTCAAAGTGATTTACAGAAATGACAGACAGGTTAAAAACACACATCAGGATGACTATTCCAGAGTTTTGCTGCATGGAACTGAAACCCAGCTTCACCCTGTTTAGTCCTGGCTCTCAGCACCAGAAGAAGGCCTGTCCCGGAGGTTCTCAGGGTCCGAGATGGTTCATATGGGACCAACATGTCATAGATGTACTTTGGTGCTAGACCATGAAGAGACTTATACACCAGCAGAGCTGTTTTAAAGTCTATTCTCTGAGCGACAGGAAGCCAGTGCAGAGACTTGAGGACAGGACTAATATGGTCGTACTTCCTGGTTCTAGTCAGTACCCGAACAGCAGCGTTCTGGATGTTCTTACAGCTCGTTTAGAAAGTCCAGTCAGAAGGCCGTTACAGTAGTCTAACCTGCTAGAGATAAATGCATGGATGAGTTTCTCTAAGTCTGGTTTGGACAGTAAACTTTTGATTCTGGCAATGTTTTTGATAGCCGATGGTACCTTTGAAATGGTGTTTTAAACCAGAGTACATGTGAGACAAGGCTGGATATTTTCTCCAATTGTATTCTACATCTTCCCGATTATCACGACCGAAGCTATGGACAAACATGAAGGTAAAGTCAGCATTGAGGAACACAATGTCACTAATCCCTATTTTGCCGTTGATATTGCTGTATTGGCAGGATAAAAACAAGAACTGAAATGTGTGCAATCGCCTGGACAAAGCATCAACCCGTGATGGGGTGGAAAGTGTCAGAAAAAAAAGTAATTGCCAACAAACCCCAAGGTATCACCACATAGCCCACATCAACCACCAAGAGGTTGAATCTGTCACCAAATTTAAAATATCTAGTAGCTGTCATTTCAAAAGAGGGGTCAGAACTAGAAATCATGGCCGGGATAGCTAAAACCACAGCCGCACTTGTCAGACTTAAAACTTTCTGGAGACTTATGCAAGCGCTGGTTACTCTCATCTTGATTTTTGCTTGTGATACATAGACTCTTACAGTAAATCTTGGAGGAAAAACAGGCCATGGAGATGTGACGCTTCAGGAAACTTCTAAGGATTAGTTACATAGCTCTTGTGAACAATTAAACGGTGCACAACACCATCAGGCAAATTGGACCCTACGAAGAGCGGTTGTCAACTGTGCACAGATGGGAACTTCATCGGTATGGTCACGTCACAAGATCATCAGGACTGCCCACGATAATTCTTTAGTCCAAGTAGGCAGGAGGAGAAGAAGACCGAAAAATAAATGGGCCTATAATGGACTGGTGCCATCTTTGCCACGACCCCAAAATAGGCCAGGAACCATTAACAGTGGAGAGAGCTGTCTAGAGATGTGTCATTAGTGGTGCCCACGTCGTTAAAGGACTCGTGATGTAATTTTGCAAAATTTGGATTTTCCAACCCCTGGACTAGATGGACGATTCCTTTGGTTATTGAAAGTATCGTTGAGTCTGTCAACTCTGTATGAACTTCTATGGAAATATCTGCAAGTTGTGTAACAACTCTGGAGGTGATTGTTAAATTCATAGTGGCCAAGAGGGCTATATATATATATATATATATATATATATATATATATATATATATATATATATATATATATATATATATATATATATATATATATATATACTGTGTATATATATATATATGCATAATATATATATATTCGCCTTCTCTCAGTTAACATCACTTTTTTTCCCGGCCAGAATATCAAAGACCACAGTTGCCCATGTCTCTTTCTTTTTTACAACCATTTTAAGATAATTTATTCCACAATATCAGCAGATAGAAGTATGAACTGATCTAGCTGAGACAAGCTAACTAGTTAGCATAAATCACTTTTTAAAATGAAATACGATATCCATTCCTGAAAAACATGACTTATAGTCGACCACTAAATTAAAACAGGATGAGGTTGACGACATACGATAAAACCTGCTCTAAAATTGTGACCATATCTATAAATAGTTGATAAAATGAACACGATTCAGAATAAAATGACAAAAACGAATCCCGTTTCATTTTCCAGGGAATTGCAATCATAAACGATCGAGAGTAACCGCTGTCAACGGCTTTGTGATTTTTCCTCCTCATCTGGAATTCTAAAGGCTTTGCGTTGAGATGCGTCCCTATCATATGCCGCCGTAGAAGGTTGGGGCGGGGGTGAAAAACCCGTGAAAAATAATGTACCCGGCAAGATAATGGTTGTACACCTCAGTGATCAATGAAAGTCATAAAAAGCAAAGTGACATACAGCGCTCATAAATTTCCCCAACTCCTCAGTGAAGTAAGACACATAAAAACGGGCGACTGTGGATTTTTTTATGGCCTTTGCCGAATCCCTTTCTTCACCTTGGGGCTCCCCAAAAAAGGCGAAGAAAATCAAGATTGTAAAGCTGTACAAAGCGCGAGAAAAACGGAAGAAGATGAAAAAAATTACAGCCCTTAATATTTCTTCGTGTCCAGCAGCGAAGATTAAAGGGATTCTAAAGGATCCATTTTTCTTTCAATTAGGCACAAAATGTGTAGTGTTCCTCCCCACAATCATGCAAATATGTTCCGGAATTTTCCACTCGAGGAAAATAATTTTCAAAGTGGACAGTTTGATCTCATATCCCCTAGACCTGCGACGTCACCAGGAATCAAAACAAAATGGCACGTCCCATTGAAAAACAAACCACGATTGTAGTAATCGGTGAATGCATATCCCACATTTCGGCGCGGATTAATCGGATATTGCTCGACCGTGTTGCTAGGGGACTTTTGACTGTTTTGTCCGAGTTGGTCATTAAAGGGTAAGTTTACCTGCCGTCATGTAGAGCGTGCGTTCATTTTTTGACTTCGCCTCATATTAGGTATGGGATGGTGACTTCTTCTTGTGTTTTTCACCACTTGTCTTGCAATTATATAATATTGTCCAGATAGTTCCCCGTGAGCGTGCGGGCACCCGAAGACTTCCAGGTTTGTTTGGTCCAGGTTAGCCCCACTAGCAGTCAGCTAGCTGTGCTCATTTTTTTTCTCCCGGCTGGGTTTGTGTTAGCAGCTGCTGTGGCTTGCTGTTATCCTGGATCTTGTTTTCAGTCAGCAAGCCTCCCGTTCTATCCACCGCTCGCTCCCGGTTCGTCCTTTATGGCAACCGGCTAGCCTGATCTGTCCTGGCTGGTTCACCCCCTGGTAGCTCTGGGTGTGATATATTTGCCAGTTTGCCCCATTTTGGCTTCTCGCCATTTGTTGTACCATTGCTGTAACCATCAGCGAAACTAGGCATTGTCCACAAAAAACACCAAAGCTTGGCCTGAAACACTCAAAACCTTTTCGACTTGTTGACATGTAATTCAATACGGTGACTGGCTTTTTAGGTATTGGTGTTCTTCACATGACGTCATAGCTGAATATCGAGCAGAAATTGATTCACTTTCCACCTGGTGTCATGAGAGTAATCTGTTATTGAATGTAGGTAAAACTAAGGAGATGAAAATAGATTTCCGTACTAAGCCTGTGCCATTGTCAATTAATGGTAGTGAGGTGGAACTGGTACATTCATTCAAGTTTCTGGGTACTTACTTGTCAGCTGACCTCACATGGACTGTCAATGCTACTGATATTCTAAAGTAAGCCAGACAAAGGCTCTACTCCCTTCGTCAACTCAGATCATTCGGAGTCCGTCAATCCATTCTAGTCAATTTTTATCGTGCTATCATTGAATCCGTTTTAACTAGGTCAATCACAGTTTGGTTTGGTCGCGTCAATCAGAAAGAAGTGTCAAAGATGGAATCAGCAGGGAGGACGGCAGGGGAAATAAAAGGTACTGGCCTCCCGTCCCTGCAAAGTATCCACATCGATCGAACTAGAAAACGGACACTAAAAATTATAGACGATCCCAGTCACCCTGCTCGGAGGTACTTTGATTACCTGCCGTCAGGTCGCCGTCTTCGTTCCATTGCGAGCAAGACTTCACGTCTTAAAGAGAGTTTTTACCCTTCCGCTATCCGTATGTTCAACGGGAATTGATTTAGGTTATTATGTATAGTATTATTATGCCAACGGCGTTCCTCCGACCTATTCTACTCTACTCTTGTTTTTTACATATTCTTTCTTTTTAAACTATTCTATATAATTACCTTGTATTATACACTACAATATATTTTTTACTCTATTCTTTTTATTCTTTTAAATTTATGATTTTATCATTATTGAGTGTTCGCGTGTCAAATGATTTCTTGTATATATCATGTTTATGGTTTATACTAACTGAATAAATAAGTACAATACAATACAATAGCGGAGGAAGTCAAAGACTGTCTTCAAAATGCAATCAAAAACTTGTTCAAGAAACATGTACGATTTTCTCACGTTTTGTTTGTGTTTGCCTTAAAGGCGAATGCCTCATGTTTGAATTGACAGTTCCATAAGGTATAAATTGATTTTAAATTTAACTAAAATGTGAGAAAAATGTACGGTATGGTTCCCCCATTTGCGATGAGTGCTATAAGAAATTACTAAAGGTTATTTCATTTTTATACTGTATGTTCACAAATATTAACACCCCTTGGGATAGGGTGTCTCTGCCCTAAGATGTTTTCATTTTATATCTAAAAATGGGTCAAAAATCGGAACAACTCTATTGTTTTGTCAATTTGACCCATTTTTTAGGTCATTTTACACAAAATAGCCCAATTGTTTGGGTTGTTCTAAAGTAAATGACCCATACTGTTTTGTACAAATAGAAGGAAATTGAGATGTGTCATTTCAAACCAAATTTTGGCGAGTTTGTTTATACTATAACAATGAAAGCATTACACAATTTGTGTGTGTTTTGTTGTCCGCAAAACAACATTGGGTGAAAGCAAGCTAATTATTGGGATGGTCCATTTTGAACCCAAATTTGGGTTTATTTGAGAGTATGGTGTGGAGTAAGGTTTTTTTATCAGCTCCTTTTTACGGCATTTTCAACACTATACAACATTGACAATACATAATTTACTTTGTGGTGTTCCTGCAACCCAGGGTTACATATCTAAGATCGACGGCTTACAAAATTCTACCTGATTTACTTCCCACAAAGCCTTTTTCTTCATTCAGTTCAGAATCTTGTTGCTTTGTTTAGACTTTGTGGGTTGGCGATACAATATTGTATGTTTTTGTACTGTAATCCTTTGCCGTGGGTCCCAAGGGGAGATGCTAAAGGGAGAACTAAAACATGATGACTATGGAAACAAAGATTGCGATCATCAAGAAAGAGTGCAGATGAATGGTTACCCTCTTTTAAAGTGGGGTCCGTAATTTGAGGTGTCATTAAAACTTTTACAATTGCATATTTTCTTTTTAAGTATGTGCTAACAATCCCAAACTGAATTCAAAGAGGCTATATCTTTTTTTTCCAACCACACCTATTTTGTTTAGTTTTGCTTTTATTATCAGTGTTCCAGCCACGAAGCGCATTATGATAGAGGGAAGGTGGCAAGGGGAATGGGGAGGAGAAGAATGATATGCGCGGTCATGGTTTTCTTTTATTCCAGGGTGAAAATGGTGAAAGTAAGAGAAGGACTGTTACAACAACAGTCCAAATGCTGACCCAAAACCCCCAAAATTTGAAAGAAGGAGGAGTTATTTGAGCGCATATAAGAATTTCACATACTTACTCACGCAACAAAAGGAGCTGGAATGATTATTTCAACTAGAAGACGGAGTCAGCAAGTGGAACATTTTGAAGTTACAGACGCGACCTTTAAGATGCCTAAACATAACCAATTGACATATTACTAAAAATAAGGAGGCGATTAAAGAAAACAAATCTTCCAAGGGCATGAAAATCCTCGCAAATGGAAAGTCGCCGTCTCTTCTTTCTTGGTATCCACCCGCTACCCCAATCAACCAACTCAAATCCTGTCAAGCAGTAAAATTTGTTTTACCTTTACATGTATTTATTTATAAGGATCTTCAATCATATGCACATGAATAGTAATTACTATATAGTATTTTGCCAATTTAATATTGGGGTACCGGAGGTTTAGAAGACATTAGTTAATGACAATAAGTTTCCAACCCCTGCTATAGTTTAACTTTGCATTCCTTACCCTAGAACGGATTGATGACGTATCACGAGGGTCTACTGGACCAGTTTCACTATGATATAATTCATTGCAAAAAAATATTTGTCTCTTATATTAGTGTAACATGTAAAGTGAGGTGAAAAAAAAGGTTATAAAGAATGTATTTCCTTTTTTATGTACGATTGTGTAGAAACAATAATTTCTGAAAAATGCCTTTCCCTTGTTTAAACCAGACTTGGGTTTATTTTAGCACCTGCCATACTTGACGTGATTGAGTTGTCTGAGACTTTTGGTTCCTGGAAGACGAGTTCAATACGGTGACCGGCTCCAAACTCCTGGAATCTCTCTATAATTGAGCGTCTGGGTGCTGTGCTCCACATATAAGTAAGATCTATGATCCATGCAATTTCAAGAACTTAAAGGATCGGCTTCTTAAGTCGGCTAGCTCTCAAAGAGGCACTCATTTGGAGGATAAAAGCTTATCTAGACAATACGAATGCTGTGAGGGTTTGTCTGATCAGGGTATGTAAGTATAGAAATCCGATGGATAATATGAATACCAAGTATTTTGTTTTCTAAAGTTATGGTGTGTTAGATTATTAAAATAGTTCACTGAGTATGTTGTCACCATAACATGAGTTATCCAGCTATATTAAATATATGGTTTAATCATCACAGCATTAGTTCAGTAACAACATTACTCATTTAATTCTTATAAATGTAATAATGTTCATCCACTTATCTAAATGAAGTATTTACCTGCTGTATCCTTTCATACCAGTACTTTCTCAGCAATGGTCTTGCGCCATTATCTTACAACCTTTAAAATACAGCTGCGACCGGTTTTTACAAAGGGCCCTTGAATAAGATGTAAATGGTCTGCATTTATATAGCGCATTTCAAGTCACTGACGACCTCCCAAAGCGCTTTACAATGTGCTTGACACCTACCCATTCACATACACTCACAAACCGATAGCAACGTCAGC
The DNA here is from genome assembly GCF_059441175.1 of Urocampus carinirostris. Classification (NCBI taxonomy): domain Eukaryota; kingdom Metazoa; phylum Chordata; class Actinopteri; order Syngnathiformes; family Syngnathidae; genus Urocampus; species Urocampus carinirostris. The sequence continues at coordinate 9,800,549 of NC_142366.1, read as the reverse complement.
CATGCAAGGCAACTACCTGCTTATCGGGGGCATTAAGGATTCAGTGTCTTGCCCTCTTGATCTCGAGACGAGCGCTTTATCTCCTGAGCTACTGCCGCCCTGTGAGTTCTCTTCTTTGCCTGTTGATGTTTTATGTTCCATTTTGCAAATCTACACCTCTTTCCTATAAAAACCGTGGTCAACAAATGTTGATGCCCTTTTTGACTGTTAGACCTCTCTCCTGATCACAGTACTCTGTTTTATCTTTATTTTGAAACTTTGTAATAAATTACGTCAACTGCATTGCTGCTCTCTAGCTCTACGTTTCAAAGTTCAAATACTCGGTCCGGTCCTAGGAAAGAACACGCGGCAGGACATCGGAATGTCCATTCGCCTTCATGTTCTAAACTGATACTAACATTGTTAGCAATTATGATTTTGATTTGGTCGCACGTCATACGATTTTTGTTAGTTAAAAAAATTGTGACTCAAAAGAGTAAATTTTGTTGCCAATGCGGGTGAATTGGTCACATGTGATTCAAGCATACAGCTGCACTAAGCAGCAACAGCATGACGACATTTTTTTGTTTCCCGTTAACTAAACTGACTTTTACACAGCTTGCGACTACTTTTTATGGTCGGTCGCACACCCCAAAATTTGGGCGCACCCTCATTTTGAATGCAATACTGTATTTCAACAGGCATACAGTTGTATTGTAAAATTGATGAACTCAAAATGAATTTAGTCACAAATGTGTGTTAATTGGTTGCATATCTTGACTCTACAACAAAGTAAATGTGCTCGCAATTGCGAGTAAATTGGTTGCTGAGTAGACGATTTAATCACACAGTAACATGGAATGGCTTGAGTTTATATGCCATCACCTACTCGTACTATGTTTTAAACATGGGTGTAAACCGTTTTTTTACACTGCTTGTGACAAAAACATTTTGTTGGGCGCATATCCCAGGATTTGGTCGCACCAGCATTTTCAATTCAATAAGGTATTTCAAAAGATACACAGTTGTTTTCTAAATTAAAAACAATCTTGACTCTAAAACAACATAAATATGCTCGCATTTGCGAGTAAATTAGTCGCAAAATAGATGATTTAAGCATACAGCTAAATGGAATGGCTAGAGTTTTATTGAGGTTAACTAGTTGTGTTTTAAACATGGCGGTAACAGATTACTCGTTCGTTGGGGTTGTCCATCGATTCGATCATGACCATCTTCTTTTATTTGTGAGTCTGCTGATGTTTGAACAGTCCGATCCTGGATTGTGGTCTGAGACTTAGGTAAAAGAGGATACCTGCGCAATGATGGTTTTTAAAGTGGCGTAAGGGGTGCGCTTTCCCCAACGCCACTATCTTGATTGTAAAGAAGATGGTTCCAGTGGCAAGGGAGACCCTAGATGACCGGCATCTTTCTACAACTGCAGGCGGCTAACGGGATCCAGGTCTGTAGGAAACCGCCTCAAAGCGTGCCGCCACCAGCTTTTGGGATCTCTCTTAGTCTGGACTCTACCTTTCGACCTGTTCGGCTCGGGTAACCCTACCAGGAGTACGAGACTCCCGCCGACATAGCTCTAGGGGTCATGGAGACGTGCAAAGTGCCCCACCACGATAAGGTGGTGATCCGTTGGGACACAACAGGTTACTACACTGCTAGCGACTACATTTTTTTGTTGGATGCACATCCCAGGATTTGGTCGCACCCACATTTTCAATTCAATATGGTATTTCAAAAAATATATAGAGTTTTTTTCTAAGTTAAAAATGATGACTCTAAAACAAAGTAAATGTGCTCACAATCGCGAGTAAATTGGTCGCAGAATCGAAACCTCAAACTAACGGCTACATGGAACTGTCACAGCGGGACTTTGTTGTTTTATTTGCCTTCAACCTGTCGTGCTTTTCAACCGACACAGTAAAACAATGCGATAAATTCCATTTCTAATATATTCTTTCTCAGGTCCCTTGGTTATCCTGATGAAAATTAATGGGCTGGAAAGGCAAACGTGTCCTACAACATGCGGTAAAACGAATGCTATTTGGGCGCGTTTTTCCCGATATTTATAACAATAAAAGAAGAACAAGCGCTGTAAGCGATCCTATTTTTCTATCGTTTGAGTTAACACAGCCTAAGTAAGACGTATCACGACAGGGTAAAAACTTTATGACTTCAATGAAAAAGGATGCTTCCGTTTGTGCTTACATGTAGGCACAGAAGAAAAAAATACTATGAAAAATAAGCTTGAGTGGGGAAAAGTGAGGAATCGCTTTAGTTTAACAAACCGATTTAGTGTAATTGTCTCAGAAATTAGACGTCGCCAGATATCTGGAGATAGAGTGACAGGTTACTAAATACGAATTAAAAACTCAAATTAACAAAATAATGGAGGATTTAGGGGTGGGCCTACTACGGCCCGTGGGCCACATGCAGCCTGGCAGGTTTTTCATCTGGCCTGCCAAAGGCAAATGTTTAAATTATAATGACGATGTAAATAAAGTATTATTAATAGTTTTTGGTGCCAGCTTTGTTCCTTTGTGTGACTACAACAAAATACTACTAGAGAAATACTACGAAAATACTACAAATCGCTACGAAACTAAATATCATATTTTCTGCTTAAATACGGGGAATATATTATTTATATTATTTATTCTACAGTAAATACTACAACATACTAAGGAAATGCTACTAAAATACTATCACAGAAATATTGCACCGGAAATAATACAAAAATAAAACTAAAGTAATATAAAAAAAATACTAAAGAAATTATACAAAAATACGACTATGGAAATACTTCAAAAATACTATTACAGAAATACTTAAAAAATACTTTTACAGAAAAATACTACTAGATTAATACTTTAATACAAAAATACTACTAAAGTAATATTATAACAGAAATACAACAAAAATCCACAACAAAAACATTACAACGGAAATACTACAAGAATACTACTACAAAAATACTACAGATATTCTACACAAATTGTACTATAGAAATACTCCAAAAATATTAAAATGGAAAACCTACAACACTACTGTATGAATACTACAAAATAAAACTACAGTGATACTTCAAAAATACTATAGAAATACTAAAAAAAAATCGTACCCCAAAAATACTCCCCCCAAAAAATACAACGACTTTAATACTACAAAACGAAATACCAAATTTGTGCTTAAAACAGTAAACACTGAATTTGTCTCCTGGATTAGCCAGTCCGTTTAGTTTAAGTCAGGTTCAATAAAACCTAGACCCAAGATTACGGCATCCCTACCTTACGAGGTTTTCACGTTAGGAAACAAAATACTGTAAGATGGGTTTTATTTTGCTTCTTTTTATGGCATTTTCCGCACCCTATAACACTAAATACAAATTATTTGAAATGGCCAAGAATGTACCAAATTCAAACTTTTCAGCGCTACAACATCCCCACCTTACCTGCCCCCTTATCGCTTTCAGATTGAATTTCCCCCTATGTTACTGCTCGGAGGCTTCACTCAAAAATGCTGGTCTAGCAGTGATCCCTAGAGCCAAGAAGAAATCTACAGGTTCGAGACCATTCTCCATTGGGGCCCCGGTGCGGCGGAACGTTCTGCCCTCTGAGATTCGATCTGCAACCTCAGTGGAACTGATTTTGAGTTTTTCCTTGCCCTCGTGTAGGTTTTAGATCAGGGGATGGTGAAATAGTCTGTAATCTACAATTCTCTGTAGTCTTTGCGACCTCTTGTGATCAAGGAATATACAAATAAATAAAACTTGACTTGATACTGTCAAATCATTTTTGGCCTCCTTTACAGCATTTTCCCCACCATATAACATACAAGATGGATAAAATTGAAAGTTTTTCGTGTTCCCAGGTTATGACAAGTTACGTCTCAAAGATGCCTGTCTGCTATTGGTCGTCGTCTTTTAAGATGATTGTCTGTTATTGGTTTGCATCACAACTTCATAACGAAACTAAGATGATATTACTTAAACTCTTTTACACAATGCCTTTGTCTATCTTCGTTTAGTTCAGAATCTTTTATATACTTGCTGTTATTCTAAGGGGAGAAGCCAGAACTTGATATTCATGGAAATGAAGGTTGTGATTATCAAGAAATCAGAAAAAGGCCCTGGGATTATTACCCTCGCTAAGGAAAATGGCTGTAACCAGTCAAAGATTAAGACAATTGATAAGAATAAGGAGGCAATTATAGCAACAAAGTCTTCTAAGGGCATGAAAACCCTCTCAAGTTATCTTCCCCTGTCTGCATCAACCCAGTAACTCCACTGTACCAGCTCAAATCTCGTCAAAAGAGAGATACATAAAATTGAATTTCTCCTTCACATGTATATTTACTTATAATGTTATTTAATCATATACACATCAATCACATATAAGTAGTATGTTAGCATCTGGTACACCACCTTCCCCCTAGGGTACCAAACGGGTTTGGGATTGGGTACGGGTTTTTTACATTTACCACACAAATTGTCACGGTTGCCCATTGCCCTCACTTGGGCCCACCCATTTGGTGCCAACTGCTGCTCGTTGCCTGGTTGGTTTCCCTCCTATTTAAACTCTCTCATTCACTCCTTGTCAGTCCATCAACAAACCTTTGCACTTGCAAGACTTGTATATTGACTCTGTCCAGTATCCTGCTCCTGTATCCAGTTTCCGGTATTGATCCCGCCTGTCTCATCCTTTCCGGTATCTTGCTCCAGTCTCCAGTATCTGGTATTGACCCCGTCTGTCTCGTCCTGTCCGGTATCTTGCTCCAGTCTCCAGTATCTGGTATCAGTCCCGTCTGTCTCATCTTGTCCAGTATCTTGCTCCAATCTCCAGTATCCAGTATCGATTTCATCTGTCCTGCCTTGTCCGGTATCTTGCTTGAGTATCCAGTATTAGGTATCGATTCTGTCTGTCCTGCCCTGTCCGGTATCTTGCTCCAGTTGCATCCAGTATATACTAAAGAAATGATATCGTGCTCCAGTATCCGGTATCGATCCCGTCTGTCTCGTCCTGTCCGGTATCTTGCTCGTGTATTCGGTATCAGATATCAATCTCGTCGGTTCTGTCCTGTCCGGTATCGGCTCGCGTATCCTGTATCTGGTATCGATCCCGTCTGTCCTGTCCAATTTCCATCTTGTCTGCCTCTGGCTTCCTGTTTTTCCGCGCCTGAATTCTCTCTCTCACTTCTTCTGCCCAGTGATCGCCGAATCATTGGCATTTGTGTTCACACACATGACTGCCTCACTCCCGTAAAATAAAGTTTGTGTGAAAACGTTACACGTGTGGGTCCTCCGTCTGTTCGGGTTCTGACACAAATACACTTAATTATCATGACCTTACATCAGATCTCATTTCAGGCTAAGCTATTGTCAGGTTTCATTGTTTGTGACCCCTTATTTGTTTGTTATTTTGCTCCTGGTTTCGACATCAAATACTGCATTTGTAAACATATTTTATGGCCAAATTCAAGCACTTTATAAGGACTTTCAGAGCCAATTTTTCAATTTCTCTAGTATCATTAAAAAAAAGAATACCGGTGTCAAATGCGCATTTTGCAAAACCACAAATATATCTGTGATTTACATATTCAATCTTTAATCGTGATTTTAAGATCCTGAGTAAACTCCAGTTTCACACATTCACAGTGAGGTAAAAACTCATACTACCCTGTTTAGGTGTAGCATGCACTTTTCCTCTCGGGTGTGAGCCGTAGGGAGCGATAACGCTTCGAAAATGCCATACAAACTAATGCCAGCTGCTGTCACTCACGAGTCGAGAAGATATGCAATGCCATAGCGAAGCCACCAGAGAGCAGTGTTGATGTCATTTTTGTTGAGAACCAGGTCATCAATTTCAAGCAATTACAAGCCTTTCACACAAAATTCAAGTACTTTTTAATCCTTGAAAACACAACATTAAAATTTAAGTACTTTCTAGGATTTTAAGCACCTGTACAAACCCTGTAAATACCTCCCTTAGTTTGAGCACCCATGTCTCAGTACCTAGGTCCATGCCTGTAAAAACTTAACATAGTACTTACAATGTACTATTTTGTCTTTTCAACGTTTTTATTTTGCGTATTATTTTATTTTATATAGGATATATATTATATTAATATTTACTGGGGGTTTGTGTCCCATTAGCTCACTACACTAGGTTTCTATTACCCTCAATTCATAACCGCCACCTCAGAACGTAACGTATTCCGGGTTCCCCGTACTCTACTCAAGGTTTTCTTTCCAAAAAGAAATTATTCCGTCCGCATTGCCACCTGAACCGTGACGTTAGCGTTCATAACCATTTCCCGCCCGGCAACAACTCGATGCATTAATCAAGATTCCTCAGACGTCTTAAATGACCCGGAACCGGCGATCGATACAGTCAATTGCAACTCAAATTACACACAATGTCTGACCGCATTCAATCGTGTTAACATTTAGCAAACGAAAGATCAGTACCGCTTTGAAAAAAACAAAAAATAAAAACGTTTTGGTAAACCATTCACAAAAATAGGCTTCGCTTAGTACTGTGCCTTGCAAAAATATTGACATAGGGCTATATTTCAGGCTTTAAGCTTATACCCATCCATTAATCCATTATAGGCACCGCTTATCCTCAGTAGGTGCTAGAGCCCAACCCACCTATCTTCAAGCAGTGGGCAGGGGACACCCTGAACTGCTTGCCAGCCAGTCACAGAGCACACTGAGACAGACAACACACTTAAGGTTTTTGAGTTTTTCCTTGCCCTCATGTTGGTTTCAGATCAGGGGATGGTGTAATAATAGTCTCAAAAAATAGTCTGTGCAATAACCTGTGCAGCCCTTTGAGACTATACAAATAAAAATGACTTGACTTGACACCTAGGGACATTTTGAACTGGCCCACTCGAGCATGGGGAGAACATGCAAACTCCACACGAGGAGGTTGTGGTAACTGGACTTGAACCCTGGACCTCTGCACCGTAGGACTGCGTGCTAACCACCCACCCTCCAGCAGGCCCGCTTCAAGCTTATAGATTAAAAAAATATTATTTTTTTTTCTAGGAATAAACAACATGTGAGGTAGAATTGTGGAAGGAAACCGTTTTTAATCAACATTTTATGCTATGCTGTGTCAAACCTACTGTTTCTTTTTAAAGTACTTGAAATGTTGTGGAACAGCAGTTGAATGATTTAATGTCTGAGAATAATCTTTTTGACTTTCTGCATTCAAAATCTAGGGTTAGTCACTCTCCAGACACAGTCCTGGTTAAGCTAACCAACGATCTTCTACTGGCAATGGATTGGTCCCTCAGAAACCGTCCTCTCATGGTTCAGATTCTGTCCCTCAGATAGGACGCATTGTGTTAGATAAGGTGATAAGACCTCTGAGCCCCTTAGTGTTAGCTGTGGTGTTCCGCAGGGCTCAGCACTTGGTCCCCTATTTTTCAGCATTTTTATGCTTCCGGTGATTAGTTTCCATTACCATGCAGATGACACTCAACTCTATCTTCCGATGGAGGAATCTGCCCCACTAAATTGTGAAAATGTGGAGGCCTACAAAAATGGTTGTCACTTACTGAAAAGACTGACATTTTAATAATTGGTTCATCTAAATGCCATGACTTGTTCTCAAACACTGCTTTGAACATTGACAAATGTAATATCACCCAGAGTGACTGAGTCAAAAATCTCAGTGTCCTTCTAGTTGTAAATGTTGAATATTACTAGAACACTTTTTTCAATCCTCGCAACGTTGCAAAATTTTGCTGAGATCATAAATCCTCCTGTCCGATTACTGTTCTGCCCACTCTCCGGTCTCCCGAAGTCTAGCATCAAGAGCCGGCAGATGGTACAAAATGCTGCAGCAAGGCTTTTACCTAAGACAAGAAGGTTTGATCACATTACCCCGATTTTAGCTAACCTGCATTGGCTCTTTGTTAGCTTAAACAGTTTTTTCAAGGTTCTGTTGGTATTAAACAAAATCATGCATGGACTTGCTCCCTCGTAGGCCGCAGGTTCCAGAGCGTTCTCCATTCAGGCCCCGATGTTGTGGAAGGCTTTGCCCCCTGAGATTCGATCTGCAACCTGAGTGGAACTGTTTAAATCTAAGCTTACAAAACACTTCTATTCTATAGCACAGGGGTAGGGAACCTATGGCTCGGGAGCCATATATGGCTCTTTTCATGAGTACATATGGCTCCAAAATAAAATGTAACTATTGCACATCTCTCTGTGGCGTTCCAAAGTCAAGTGATTTCATCACGATTTTGGTCCATATAAAGCCGAAGCAACTTAATGCAGACGTTTGATAAGAAACCATTTAAACTGATAAAAAAAAAACTTTGTTTGGGTGAACACTACAGGTGGGTGGATCCCTGCACACAGCGCAAGGCACTTCCTTCTCTCTCTCTCTTGCTCAGTGCAGTCTACACCGAAAGTGAATATGACGATATGCTTATCGTTTGCAGTAATTTGTGACATTTTTACAAAAGAACTTTGCATGCACATTGTTTTGAAACCGTTATTAAGGACAAATTTCATGGAAAAATTGCCTCAACACTCTTAACTTAAGGTGGCAGACAAATTGTAAATGGCATATTTACATTGATTTGGGATACAAGATTTGGCATTATCATTTCATACATTAGATTAAATCATCAAATGACACACAGTGAAATAAAATGTGCTGAAGAATTAGCTTTTGTTTAGAGAGCGTGTTTGGCAGTTTTTTTCAATTTTGTCTATGATGTGGCTCTCTCAATTTCTTTTTGAAACATTTTTGGTCTTATGGCTCTTTGGGTCAAAAAGGTTCCTGACCCCTGCTATAGCATATGAATAACTTATATTTTATGTTGACAATATATGTGTATTATTTGCGATTGCAACATCCGTTGCAGCCTGGTGCAGTCATGTGTGGTGCCTTCTCAAGGTTTCTTGATATTTTCATGTTGAGGTTTTGAGTTTTTCCTTGCCCTCATGTAGGTTTTAGATCTGGGGATGAAGTAGTCTGTAGTTCCAATAGTCTGTGGTCTGTGGAGCCCTTTGAGCCTCCTTATGAGTAAGGGTGTCACAAAAAAACGTGTATTGGACAATAAACTTCTTGGACAGATATGATTTCGTTTTGGATTTTACGGGAAATATAGTCATAAAGTTATCATATCAAAGGAAGGTTTAGCTTTTTGTGTACGTTCCATTCCATAGGAAAAAAAAATAACCATAAGAGTACGTCTGTGGACATTCAGTCGAATCGGGTACCTGGATTACTTTTGAGATTCCGCCTTGATCCGACAACATCATGTATCAAAGCAGAAGGCCATCGCCGATCGATATTTGGTCTGGCTAATGCATCACAGAGGGAGGGAGTCTGTGATCTTCTTTTTCATTTTGGTGCGGTGAGTCAACAAGTTTACCATGCTTTTCATGCGTCCAGCCACTTTACAGATTTAGAACACGCTCTAATCTTTGCCATTGTGCTCGTAGCTCACTGTCAAACTCATTTCAACTCAGGGGCTACGCGGAAGGGAAAGAAAACTTTAACGTGGGGGGGTCTAGTACATTAAAGAGAAAGAAAGAAGGGGGAAAAAGAGAGAAACAAAAAGATGAGAGAGAGGTAGAGGGAAAGAAAAATACAGTGGAGAAAGAGGATAAAGATAAGGAAAAGAAAAAGAAAGAGGGAAAGAAAGAATGAAAGTAAGAGAAAGGGAATAGAAGAAAGAGAGACACGTGTCTGTTTTCAAAGAGAGGGTGATAGAGAGAAAACCAGAAAGAGAGAGACAGAGATAGAACAGAAGAGAGGAAGCAATAAGAGAGGGGAAAAAGAGACGGATAGAAAGAGAAAAGAGACAAAAAGAGAGAAAGAAAAACAAGAGAGACAGAGAGGAAAAACGGATAGAAAAGTAAGAGAGAGAGAGAGAGCAAGAGAAAGAGAGAGAGAGAGAGAGAGAGAGAGAGAGAGAGAGAGAGAGAGAAAGGGAAATATAAAAAAGAGAAAAGGGAGAAACAATGGGAGATATAGAAAGAGAAAGGGAAAGAGAGAGAGGGGGGAAAGAGAAAAGAGATACTTAAACAAAAAGAAATAAAGAAAAAATAAAAAGGGAGACAAAAACAGATAGAGAAAGACAGATTAAATTAGAAAAAGAGAGAAAACAGAGAAACAGGGAAGAAAAAATAAAGAGAGATAAAAAGAGAGAGTGAGAGAGAGGGCAAAGAGAGTGGGAAGAGCGATGAGAGACAGAGAGAAAGAGAGAGGGGGAAAGAAAGAAGGAGAGAGAAAAAGAAAAAAAGACAGAGAGAAAGAAAAAAGAGTGAAATAGAGAAGAAAAGGCAGATAGAATAGGAAAAAATAAAGAAAGAGACAATGAGAGAAGAAAAAGACAGACAGAAAATAAAAGAAAAAAGAGGGAAAGAAATCCAGCTCCAGTTGCTTTGCAAGTGATGCTTGGCTTTGGCGACATCAATTGGACATATGTAATACTGCGGCTCGTTTTTCACTTGCACTTCTCTCAGCGCCGCCTCGTGAGCCGATTCCATCAGTCAGTGGACCTGACCTGGCCGGCGGGCCGCATGCTTGACACCCATGCTTTATCGTGACATAGATATATTTTTTTGTTGCCGTAATCTTCAGAACTACGTTATTTGAATGGCCTCGGTTTAATTTTTAGCACGTTCACGGAAGAAACTTCGAGATCCCCGGAAACATGAGGTTCAGGTGGACTACATTTTCTGTTGAATATTGTCTAAAAGGACAGTGTGTCATATATAGTGCCTCCTAGTGGTCCGATAAAACTTTCACTCATTGATTTGAATACTAGGCAAAAATACACGAGTGATCATCCAATGTTGATGTATATAAAAAGTCATTGGTGGAGATATTTGTATTTCTTTTACATAGTAGAATCCCTACCTAGAAGTCGCTGCCATGTTTGTCCGGCACCTTGCTGCTCCACAGTGATCATTTAGCACTGGTTTTCGTTCCTACAACAGTGCCATCTAGTGGTCAAATAACTGGGGCTTCTATATTGTTCCAATCTCAAATCACATCCTAAATCTTTTTAATTTTTCTTCTTTTTAATGTATATTAACTTTATATGGTAATCACCATCTTAAAATCAGATTCGAGAATAACTGAAACAATTACTTAACAAATACATTAATTTGCTCATTTTAACTAATTTAATTATTCTAATATATTTTAAAATTTTAATGTTTTTTTTTAATCTGATCAGAGGAGAAAATAAGGAAAAAAATAAATACATTAAAAAAATATGTTCACGATATTTCACCGTATATTTCTAATCCCTAATTTTCTTTAGAATGATTAACAATGATCTGCGAATAGGTAACCTTATTATAATAGATAAGAAATAGGGTAAAAAAAGAGAAAAATACCATTAAAATGAGCTATTTATAAATTTAAAAAATACAAAGACAAATAAGCATAATTTGAAAATTGTTTCTGTTTATTTTGCTCGACAAAATCCTTAAAAATGAAGCAAAATATATATTTTAAAAAATACTAAATATGAGCGAAACATTAGAATAAGTCTTAGTTTTCCCCCAAAAGTATGTTCTTAAAATTACAAAAAAAGGCTTATTATAAGAATAATTTCTTTAAAAGAAAAAAAGGAAAATGTAGAATAAGTTAGATGTGTTTGTAATCTTCGAAATGCGCTAATTATCTTAAAATATTATCCACCCCCTAACCCCCCAAAAATAAGTAAATTAATTAATGAAATGCTCATTTCAGAATATATTTTTTTCTCGAAAAAGAAATGTTTAAAAACGTTTTTAAAAATATAGTTTGTTGTGTATAATCTTAAATACCTTGGCAATTTATTTCATTTTTTTCCCTTTTTTTTAACCAGAAAATTGAAGTAAAATTATAAAAAACCCTTAAGATAAGTTAACTAAAATGATATATATTATTATAACTAGACTGACAGTGAAAAATCTTAACCTTTCCTCCCCAAGCCGAGAGCAATTTAGAGTTCCGAAAGGCATTCATGTTGAGGCAAATTGATTAAGCCACGCCTATTCCAGCGTAACGCCTGGGGGCCTGAGGGGGCAGGGGGGTGATGGGAATACTGCAAATGTGATTTTATGCATCAGGGTGGAAAAGTGGCTCATTAGGTTTCTTGTCGTTTCGCAATAAGTCGAAATTTAACAATGCATAAAAGAAAATCTTACAGGTTGTTGGAGCATAAGACCGATAGCTGCAAACTGACCGGAGCCTAAAGAGAAGATGCTTGTTGCTATGGCAACACCACCACACACACACAGGCACACAGGCACACACACCAAAGCACGGTTAATTACGTTGTAAATGTTCATACCGTAACATTAAAGGGACAGTGTGTAGAAGACTACATGTCAATGTATTGTTTGGTGGAAGCAAAAACAAAGATGACAAACTACAGAGACCTAAAGTGATCAAACTGCACTATTTTTTTTTGCTTAGTCTTTTACAAAGCAAAATGAAAAGAAAGAACGAAAATAAAAAGAATAACACCATAACAAACAATACATGAAAAAGGGGGAAAAGGGAAAAGAAAAATAATGGAAAAAAAGGAACTAGGGGAAAAAGAAAGAAAAGAAGGAAGAAACATAAGAAAAGTATAAGACGGAGAAAAAAAATCAGAAAAAGGAAGAAAATAATGACAAACAATAAAGAACAGTTTCTCGTAGCAGCAAGATGGCTGACAACTCCCTCTACTTGAGGCTAATGATATGTAAAATAATGCTCATTTCTTGACATACGAGAATAAAAAATAAAACACACTCTTAAATGAAAGAAAGATTAAGTGATAGAGGAAGGATGAAGGAGAGAAACAGAGGGAATGAAAGAAAAAAAGAAAGAGGAAGATAAAAGAGCAATATAGATACAAACACAGAGAAAGTAAGAAAGAGAGAGTGAAAAATAAAAAAGAGAGAATAAAAGACACAAAAAGAGAGTGAAAGAGAGAAAAAGAGAGTGAAAGAGAGAAAAAGAGAGTGAAAGAGAGCGAGCAGAAGAGAGAGAAATAAATAATAATAATAATAATTTCCTTTGTATTGTCATTCTTTGTAACAATGTACACAGAACGAAATGTCAATACACCTGACCCGTTGTAGCGAGTCGATGCAGCCGCAGCCAACAGAGGGCGCCGCCATTATACCAATTAGGTATGTCTCGGCCGAGGCGCGAACCAGCGACCTCCCAGTCTCAAAGCGGGCACACTACCATCTAGGCTACTGAGCTGGTACATATACACATATAAAAATGAAAGGTAGAAACAGAGAGAAAAATAAAGAAAAGGATATAGAATTGAAAAGAGAGACAAAGATGAAGAGGGAAAGAAAGAGAAAGTGAAAGAGCGTAAGAGAAGAAAGAAGAGGGTGGAAGAGAAATAGAGATACAGAAATAAAAAAATCAAGATACAGAGAAAGAGAAATGAAGTGAACGATATAGAATTAAAAAGAGAGACAAAGAAAAATAGGTATTGAAAGAAAGAAAACAACAAAGAGAGACGGATAAAAAGAGAAAATGGGAGAAAAAGAAAAATACAAAAAGAGAGAGTAGATGAGGAAAAAATGGACAAAACAGAAAGAGAAAAAAGAAAGTGAGAGGGAGATAAAAATGATGAAAGGGAAAGACAAGTCAAGTCACGTTTATCTGTATAGCCCTTAATCAGAAGGAGTCTCAAAGGGCTGCACAGACTTCTATTACACCATCCCCTGAAAGAGGGTTAGAGCAAAGAGAAAGAGAGAGAGGGAGAGAGAGAGTGTGAGTGAAAGAGAGAGAGAGAGAGAAGGAGAAGGAGAAAGGGAGATAGAAATCCAGCTACAGTTGCTCTTTGAGTGGCGTCTGGCTTTGGAGAAATCCAGCGGCCATATTTAAAACTGCAGGTCTTTGTTTGACCAGAAGCGGCTCATTTATTTTCCTATGCTTCTCTCCGCGTTGAATTAAAACACTTGACGAGCCGTATCGGGCCCCTGGGCCGTGTGCTTAGGACCCTTGGCCTTGAGGGTCATGAGGAAGCGGGAGTTTATCCCTCCGTGACCTCAACTGGGAGAAGAAATCAAAGATGGAGTCATTGCCAGCCAATCATAGGGCACGGAAATTACATGGGAATGGACATTTTTGTAAAACTCATTCAATGCAGAGCCATTTTTTTCAACTTCAAATTAGAGTAATCCCTTCAGATTATGCGTTTAATCCATTCTAAAACCACCCAAATTATATATGCCATAAATTGTAGACTACATACAGGGTTCGTGAACCTTTTTCATATCCAATTTCAAGTACTTTCTAAGGACTTTCAAAGTTCCAATTTTTCCAGTACCATTCAGAGCATAAATAATGCTTATTGTACTGTTGATAATAATCACGGATGAATCGTCTTTTATGCAGCCCATCAACACTAAAAATATATCGAAGGAAGCCTCATTCAGCTCATTCATGATGCATGTGCATGTACGTGCATTTCTTTGAGGAGCTTGATTAAACTTTTTTTCCATCATATTTAATGTTCAAGCAGACACATTTAATTTTTCTTCCTCTTAATTTACAGAGTCAGACTGTCGAGAAACAAAGCAAGGATTTCAAGCATTTACAAACACTTCTACAAAAAAATTCAACCACTTTTTAAAATGTGAAAACGCAACAAAGGATTTTCAGACTGTCATGAAACATAGCAACAATTCCAAGCATTTACAAACACTCCTACAAAAAAAACAAGCTCTTTTCAAAATTTGAAAATGCAACCAATGATTTTCAGACTGTTGAGAAACATAGCAACAATTTCAAGCATTTACAAACACTTCAACAAAAATGTAAGCACTTTTCAAAATTTAAAAACACAACAAAAGATTTTAAGACTGTCGAGAAAATAGCGACAATTCCAAGCATTTACAAGCACTTCTACAAAAAATCAAGCACTTTTCAAAATTTGAAAACACAACGAAGGATTCTCAGACTTTCAAGAAACATAGCAACAATTTCAAGCATTTGCAAACATTTCTACAAAAAAATCAAGCACTTTTCAAAATTTAAAATGACAACGAAGGATTCTCAGATTGTCGAGAAACATAGCAACAATATCAAGCTTTTACAAACACATCAACAAAAATTCAAGCACTTTTTAAAATTTGAAAACACAACGAAGGATTTTCAGACTGTCGAGAAATATAGCAGAATTTCAATCATTTACTAGCAGTTATCCAAAAATTCAAGCTCTTCTCAAAATTAAAAAAAAGGCAACCAATGATTTTCAGACTGTTGAGAAACATAGCAACAATTCCAAGCATTTGCAAACACTTCTACAAAAAGAGGAAACCAGCTATTGCTACTGCTACAGTCCATATATGGTAGCTGGAACATTTGTATCCATCCATTTGAAGTGTAAGTCTATAATTCTTGAAAGCCATGTAAATGGCGGCGCCCTCTGTTGGCTGCGGCTGCATCGGCTCGCTACAACGGGTCAGGTGTATCGACATTTCGTTCTATGTACATTGTTACAAAGAATGACAATACAAAGGAAATTATTATTATTATTAAAATTATTATTATTACATGTAAACCGGGGTTGTCCAGATCAATTTACAGGGGCGCCGCCGAAGCTAGGGTCTCAGTTAGGTTAGGCCAAAATCGTTTTTTCCACAAAAAAATATATTGGATAAAAACATTCCTCTCTTTTCAAATAAAATTTTAGTCCAGGTCAGGTTCATTAGAAAATATTAAGAGAAACCTCCAAAACCAGGCAGGTCATGCTGTAGCATAACAAAATATTTTTTGTGTGTTGCAAAGCATTGTGGCATTTGTAGTACAGAGACAAATGGTACGCAAACTTTGGCTTTTTTGCTAAAAAAAATCCTCGGTTGATTTCTCTGGGACATTTTCACTTTGTTTTCTGCCCCCCCAGCGGACCACAGTTGTATCAATCCATTTTTATAGTTAGTCTTTGTGTAGGGGGTTATTGGTTTGTCACCAATCAAGAGAAACGACTCTTTCAGATTGCTCCAATCAGCACACAGGAAGCAGAAGACGTTTCGACAATCTGAGAGCAACGACGCACTTAAAGTCAAGTTGAAATCCCCCAAAACGGAAAGAAAAGAAAAAAATCTATGATGCACCAAAGACACAATAGTCAAAATGCAATACCCTCTTTGATTTTAAACCTTACACTAAATGTTCATTTCATGTTAGCATAACATGATGTATAAAATACAATGCTGAAGAAAATTGTACAGTAGTATCTCTACTTACAGATTTAATTCCATCTGGGTGTACCTTTGTAACCTGAAACATTTGTAAGTAGAGACGGCTTTTGAATGTAAATGCGCTAATTCGTTCCAAGCCCGCAAAAGGCTTTTTTTTTAGTAAATCATAAAAAAATAAAAACATGAAACAAGTACATATTAAAAGTAGATTACCGTACACTGAAAATAAAACGAGAGGCAGATTATGTAAAAAAACAAAGAATAAAAAATATATAATTTTACCTTTTTAAGGGTCTCTTTGTATAATGGTCCTCAGTAGTGCTTTCTCACCTGGCGTTTCTTGAAAAACTGATCCAATGACGTCTGCTTCAGCCTGCTTTTGACAATCCATGGGAAATGTGTGAAGCAGACATCGGCATAATAAGCAATCCTCTGAGCTGTCAACACTTTTTCTGGGTGATTCTTTTCCACAAATTCTGAGACTTCATGAAATTTTGCCCAAATGTCTTTTACTTGGGTTAATGGAATGGTGGCTGCATTCGCTCCCTATCGTCCGTGAACTTCTGCACGGCGGTGTGTGCTTTCATACCCTTCTATTATCTCTTGCTTTGTTTTGACGGCCAGAAAAAGTCTCTTCCTCTTCTTTTTTTCCTTGTACACTTTTCTGCATGTTTTTAATTATTATTGTGAATGATACAATACATCAGACCGCTTACAGAGTGGAAAGTGGACACACGGAACTAGCCAAAATTTCAAGTTTCCAGGTAGAACTCTGGGAGCAGCAAATAGGAGCGCATACTGTAACATATTTTTGCCTTTGTATCCTGAGATGCCTTTGTAACTAGAGACAGTATTTTCCCTTTCAGATACTTTGTAACCTGAAACTTTTGTATGTAGACATTTGAGTAGTGGTAGCACTGTCACGACCGGAACAGGCAGTGGACCCAAATGTGTAACGTTTCACACATTGCTTTATAAAGGGATCAGGGAAGTCAGGGCGAGAAGAAAAGACAGTGATCTCGTGCTCGATGGACAGGTGGAACAAGAAGCCCCCGCGGCCGGTGACAGGTGGCGAGGTGGACAGGCGTGGCTGGAGAGCAGAGCGTGATCGTGGATCCGAGCAAGTAGGGTCGCCGGGACAGGAGAGCAAAGCGTGGTCAGGGATCGGAACAAGTCGGGTAGCCGGGACAGGTGAACGGAGTGAGACCGTGGATCGTAACAAGTTCGGTAGCCGGGACAGGAAAACGGAGAGTGATCGTGGAATGGAACAAGTCGGGTAGCCGCGAGGGGAGAACAAACCATGAACATGGATCGTAACAAGTCGGGTAGCCGGGACGGGAGAACTGATTGGAAGCAAGTCGAGTAACCGGAGATGATCTGGAAGCCAGGGACGGCGGATCGATACAGAACACAGGGGACGGAATCAGGCAGAATACAGGAACAGGTCGGAATCAAAACGGGAGCCAGAGTCAAAAGTGCGTGGCTTGCATGTGCTGAGGTTCGCTGACGGAGTGACCAAGAGTGACCAAGAATGAAGTGCTCAAATAGGGAGAGGGCTAATTAGTGAACGCGTGGCAGCTCGGGAAGAAAGAGTGAGTGCAGGTGAGGGCAATAAGCGGAAAAGAGACTAAATTTTGACAACCACTGTATTTCAGAAACCTTTTATTACACATGCTACAGAATGATGCAGAATACAGGGGACTCAAATCAGCAGTCGCATTTTTGGAAAACGTTTTTCTATTAGAAAACATTACGCAGTTTGTGACCCATTGACGGTCCTAAAGCCCGCCGGCGGGCCCTCCAGATTGTTGATAAACAGTCATGTCTTCACAATTTCACTGAAATACGTCATGCCACATAGTTTTGGAAATCTTAAATTCTTGGGATTTCCAAACATACTCATCACGAAACATCACTATCAGTCTAAAACAAGATACCCGAAAACAAAAAGCCGATATAACTCAGCCAAGTCTTGTAACATTCTACTCGTGAAACGATTATTCGCTAAAATGGTCTGGTTATATTTACGAGAGTCCAGGAAATCCAACCGTGCAAAATACTGTATTTGTTCCAAAACACACGATAATGCCGACAGATTTGAGAAAAATAAAATAAAAAAATCCGCCTAAAAGCATTCTTGCATGGTTTAAGGATCCTTGTTGTCATCAGTTTGTTTCGCTCCAAGATTTTCTTTAAAAAAAAACGGACTTGTCAGATGATTTCCAATATGGCCGTTTAGCCTCTGACCTTTGGATTGACACCACTCTTAGCCAATTGCTCGATTTTTTTTCACGGTCCTTAGCCTGTGACAACCGATGAGGGCTTGCATTGATAAAACGCCCCATAGACAGTAGTAACCGAATCAAATACTGATTGACACATTGGTTAGCCAACGGCATTCTGAAAAGGACGATACGGCAGATGACATTGTGTATTCAAATTAAACCCCAAAAAAACCATGCGTAACGCCACCTGTGATTCATTTTTACACAAAATTATTACACAGTTCGATTGACTTATGGAAAGAGAAGTCAAACATTTACAACGCTTTCAAAATTTCTAAGTAATTGGCCAAAGTACAATACACAGTTGCAAAGGTTTTAGTGCTATAAAATGGTTGTCTCCAAATGGCCACTTTTGGAAACGCGTTGACCTACCCATTAAAATACAATATTTATCACAGGACCAGAAGGCACAGAAACTTTGGTCCAATTGACTAAAAAAGTCTCAAGTCACTAATTATTTGAAATGATAAGGTTATGGTTATAGACAAAATAAGAGCTTCATACTGTAAGTCAGGGGTCATCAAACAGGTAGCAGAACACCTGAGTAGCCTGGGACCAGTTCTGAAATTAGCTCAAGAGATGGGTCGTTGTGAATTTCTAGGAAATGTGATTTCTAACATGAAAAATCATTGACTTTTTAATACGTGATTACTTCCAAAAATGTTTTTAGAAAAAAGCCTTTAAAGTAGTGGTATCAAAGGGGCGGCCCGCGGGCCAGATCAGGCCCGTTAAGGGTTTGAATCTGGCCCGGGAGACAACCTTGAGGGAAGCGCAAGAGAAAAACGAGCTGCAGGTTGAAATATGTACATTTGATGTTGCCAAAGCCATGCCTCTCACAAACGCTGTACTTGTATTTCTCTCTCTCTCACTCTCTTCCTCCCTTTTTCTCTCACTCACTATCTATCTTTTTTACTCTCTCTCTTATTGTCATTCTTTGTTCCTCTTTGTCTCTTTCGCTGTGTCTTTTTACCTCTTTTGCTTCTTTTTTCCTTTCTCTCTCTTCTCTCGTTCTCTCTCTTGCTCTCCCCTTCTTTTTCTCCCCTTTTCTCTTTCTGTCTATTTTTCTTTGGAATTCTTTCTTTCTCTCTTGCCCCCTCTCACTATTTATATTTTTATCTTATTTGTTTCTCACGCTCTCTCTCCCTTTTTTCTCTCTTTCTCCCTTTCTCTCTTACTTTTTCAGCCTCTCTCTTTTTCTCTCCCCTCATTCTCTTATGTCTTTCGCTCTCTTTTTCTTTCTCTCTAATCTACTAGTCCGGCCCTTGAGAGAATGTTCTATCGTGTGGCCCCCGAGTTAAAATGAGTTTGACACCCCTGCTTTAAAGGGTGTATGTTAACAACTCGATGTTTTAGTGGTTGACTGCACCTATTTTTCCATACTGCTAACATAATATATAACAACCTGGTAATAACATAATAATAACAGTAATAATATAATCTGTTACTTTAGAAATGCATGTCATACGAGTAGCCCTTCACGCTAATCTGTAACATAAAAGTAGCTTAGCCTAAAAACGGGTGACCCAAATTTTCCACTACAAGGGTTGTATATCGATACTTGTTCTTGGTGATAAATGATACCATCATCAGCTGCCTTCTAGTGACAGTTAAATAAGAAGACAACGTTCGATTAAACCAGGGGTGTCAAACTCATTTTAACTCGGGGGCCACACGATAAAACAAACATTCTGTAGGGGGCCGGACTAGTAGATTAAAGAGAAAAAGAGAGATAAAGAAATAAGGAAAAGAGGGAGGGAAAAGAAAAGAGGGTGGGACAAAGAAAAAATGAGAGAGAGAGCACGAGAAACAAAAGATAAAAAGTTGCGGGACAGGGGAAAAAGAAAGGGAGAGGAAGAAAAAAATCCAAAGAGAAATAGAAAGACAGAAGGAGAGAAAAGAGAAAAGAAAGCGCGAAGGGTATGAAGAGAGAAAGAGAAAAGAGAGAAAAGGAAAAAAGGAAGTTAGAGCAAAAGAGGTTAAAAGACACAGAGAGAGAAAGAGACAAATAGCAACAAAGAGAAAAAGAGAGACACAGAGTGAAAGAGACAGAGTGGGTGGAAAAGAAAGATAAACGTTGCTGATATCAAATAAGGCACATGTTTTTTCATCAAAACATCAAACTTTCATTCGGGATGACAATCACTGTCAATATTTTCAAGGTGAAGTAGACCCCCGGGATACAGCACCCCACCTAACGAGATTTTCACTGTATGGTGTAGACTGAAACGTTTTCGGGCCCCTCTTTATGGCATTCTCCTTACACACAATTGAATTGTCACAATATATTAAACCCATGTTGTAACAATGACAATAAAGGTATATTCTATTCTATTCTATTCTATTCTAAATCAACAACAAATTCAATGTATAAAATTCAAAGTTACGACTCTAAGATACCTGTTTATTATTGGTTTGTGTCACAGCTTCATGGTGATGCTGATTTGGAATCGGCTGAACTACCTCCCATAACGCCTTTCTTAGTGTGCTTCACAAACACTTACAAGTTACTGCGATTGAATCTGCTGTATGCTGTCTGCTGAGCTATGGGGTTCCCAAAACTTCCATTCGTGCTAAAAAAAGTACTAATGTTCCCTCGCTAAGGCCATACACAATCATAGATCAGGACAATAATTAAGAATGAGGAAGTGATTAAAGCAGCAATGACAATGACAATTCTCGCTAGTAGAAGTTTTAATACCAGTCTTAATTTGAATCCCCGGTCTCCTCCTCTCTGGGCATCCACCCACCAACTCCACTTTACCAAGTCAATCCACGTCACACTAAAGGTAAATTAATTTACTGTTTTCTTTACATGCATGTTTACATATGTGATACTATGATGGGAGAAGCAAAGACATTATGACAATGTAAAGAATGCTGGCGATGATCAAGAAATAGGAAAAAGGCACACGAATGACTACTGTCGCCAATAAGTATGGGCAAAACAAATCGATGATTGGGTCAATTATTAAAACTAATGACACAGTTACAGAAAAACAACCCCTCCAAAGTGAAGGTTTTAATTCTAATTTTAATCTGCAGTCTCATATTCCCATGCATCCACCCATTAACTCCACTGTACCAGCTCAAGTGGCTTCACGCCAAAGATAATGTCATTTTGTCCATCAATTTTATATTTATTTAGTATGTAATTTAACTATATGCACGCATAGCACACATAAGGAGTACTTGATATAGATTTTTTTTTATTATTTTAATGTTTTGACCAAGGGTAACTGGGGTTGGAAACACAATAACTCAGTGGTGTCAAACATGCTGGATCAGGCGTGCCGACAAATTAAATCCGGCAAGTGAGACAACACCAAGAGAAAAGAAACTGGCTGTACTTGTTTCTTTCTCTCTCATTCTTTCTCTACTTCTATTCTTGCTCTCTATTTTTCTCTCTTTTTTCATACCTCTTTT
Organism: Urocampus carinirostris; assembly: GCF_059441175.1. Lineage (NCBI taxonomy): Eukaryota > Metazoa > Chordata > Actinopteri > Syngnathiformes > Syngnathidae > Urocampus > Urocampus carinirostris. The sequence continues at coordinate 9,778,667 of NC_142366.1, read as the reverse complement.
TTCTCTTTTGCTTTTTTTCACCAATCTTTTTCCCTCCCTTTTTCACCTCTCTTTTTGTCCGTGTGTCTTATGATTTTCTCTTTTTCTCTCTCTCACCCTTTATTTTTTTTATCTATCTCTCTTTCTTTTCTCACTCTCTCTTTACTTTCTCCCTCTCCTTTTCATCCCTTTTTTCTCATTTATCTTTAGCTCTATTACTCCATTCTCTTTTATTCCTTTTTTCCTCTTTTTTGTCCTCAACTCTCTCTCCCACTCTGTGGCTTTCTCTCTCTCTCTCTCTCTTTCTTACTTTCTCTTTATTTGTCTGATTCCTTCTCTCTTTTTGTCTCTGATTCTTTCACACTCTATTTTTCTCATCCTTTTTTTCTCTCGTTTCTCTTTTTCTTTCCTTGCTGTCTCTTTTTTTCTCCTTCTATTTCATCCATCTTTTTCTTTATTTTTTTCTATTTATCTCTCTTTCCCCAGTCTTTTTCTCTTTTTTCTTTCTTTCTCTTTGTCTCTCTTTCTTTTTGTTTGCTCTCTTAATATTTATTTATTTGTCATTTTGTCCTTTCTTTTTCTCTCAATTATTCTCTCGTTCTCTTTGCACGCTCTCTTTATTTTCTCCTTCTTTTTCTGTCTCTTTTCCATTTATCTCTTTCTCCACTCTCTTTTTCTCTCCATTTATCTTTTTTCTCTTTTCTTTTTTCTCCTTGTCTCTCTCTCTCTCGCTCTCTTACTATTTTCTCTCTCACTCTTTTTCTCTTTCCCTTTGTCTTGCTTTCACACTTTTGTTCTATCTTTCTTCCATGCTTTCTTTCTATCTTTCTTTCTCTTGCTTTCCCCCTCTCTCTCTCTCTCTCTCTCTCTCTCTGTCTCTCTCTCTCTTTTTTTTTCTTTAATCTGGCCCCTATGAGTTTTTTTCCCGAGCTAAAATGTGTATAACACCCCTGCACTAATTACAAAAGGTTTCTATCCGCCACTATACGTCCATTTCACTTGGTGATCCCCACCTCACAAGGGTTGAATGTGGTATCCCAGGGGTCTACCCTATTGAGAACAGCTGGCCAGGGCAGGTCGACCACAACATTGCTAAGGTTTACGTTTAAATGGTGGACTTTGAGAAGGAAACTCTCAAGTGTTGGTTGCAGCCCATGTTATAGTTGTGCAGGTCGATCAAAGCCTGCGTGGACTCTTCCACTGTCGACATTTGGATCAAGGCCATTTTGCGATCCCTGAAACAGAAAATGTCACCGATAAGCGTCCTTCTCGGTGGAGTGTCGCCAAAATGGACGTACTGAAAAAACTTGAAGGCTTTCACGGTGCCTCCGGAGTTGGAGAAGAGCGGGCGCAGGTCCTCCTCAGTGACGTCTTGCCTGGAAGAAAAAAAAAGAAGACAAATTAAATTTTAGCATTTGTGTGCTGTCAGGGAGTGCAAGGCCTTCTCTGCTGGCCCAAAAATATCTCAGACCTGTGTGTTGCCTATGAATACTTAATTGATTAAATAAATTAAATAATTCCAAATCTTCTGTCAGCTTCCTTTCGTTGCTTTTACCCTGGTGTGCTTTCATATTCAAGCATTTAACCAATTACCTTTCAGCCATTGCTTGTTGCCAGGGTCAGAAATCTACCTCAAGGCCTTCACAATCAGCACTGAAGGCCCCGTGCAGTGTTCATACACCATTTTCATGTCCAAAAACAAGCCCATTTTCTATGACTTTTAAAGCCAATTTCCCATTTTTTTCCAGTACCATTAAAAAAAGAAAATCTAGTGTGAATCATGTATTTTGCATGTACTTGATTTTGAAAATTGAATGTCCAATATCAAAACATGATTTTTTTTAACGTAAATTGTTAACATTTTTTGTTTTTGAGACAAATCTCTCCCTGTATAGGTGTTGGATAAAGATGACAGTAGCGTGTAGCTTAAATTTTCAGTTACAGGAAGGACTTCCCATGACAATGCACCACTGGAAAGCGCTACCTTCATTTAAATGTCCATAGTTGATACGTAATCCTTGCACTAATACACGTTTTAAAGTGCCTAATTTAAGTGTAGCAAACCGCCCTGGGGACACTTCATAGGCCACGGCTTTACAAACTAATGCCAGCTTTCATTATTCACAAGGGGTAGAAAAATGCAATGACAACGCTAAGAAATCAAAGAGCAGTATCAGCTTCATTTTTAAGACTTGGCAACAATTTTAAGCCTTTACATGCACTCCACCCAAAATTAAATCTTTTTTCAATCCTTGAAAACACACAAAAATTCAAGCATTTCCAAGGATTTAAGGCATCTTAACGATCCCTGTCGATTCCTAAATTTGAGATCTTTTTATGAGGTAATTATTGATGGGGGGTTTTTTTAGATTTGTGGCAACTGTAGATGCAGTAGAGGTAAGATTTTGGACCCAAGCCCAGCCCGAAGTTGGGGTCGGGTCTAAAATGTCAATCATTACTTTCAGGTTTGGGACAGGCTTAAATTCACGCAGGCCTGGATCAAGCTGGCCTGATATATTGGATTGATCCAGCCGTCGCTGGACTGAAGGCGTAGGTGTGCAATGCACAGCCTGCATACGAGATTGCATAAAAAATATGATGAAAGCGAGAAATTCCACTTACGGGATGTTGGAGAGGTGGAGGGTGGCGGACGGTGGGAAAATGTTTTGGAAGTTTTTGGATCCGGGTTTCTTGAAACGATGGAGCGGGGAGTTGGTGAAGTCCTTGGTCAGGCCTTGGTCGTCCAAGCCGTCTCGAGGTAGCGCCACCGTCTGGTGCTTGGACAGCGTTGCGCGGATAATTTTGCCGTACATCTTTTGGCCGTTCAAGTGGCTCATGGCTTCAGAGAAGTACAGGAAAACAAATCCGGTGACAGATTCTTAAGGGGATGATCCGTATGACCTCAGACGAATACTAGCATTCGATACCTGAACGATTCCTATTTAGTTTCTTTTTTTACCAGGTCAAACTATAAAATATATGTGAAAAACATTGAATACGCGCAAACGTGAATAATATCATTACCTTTAAAGACAATCCCAACATAAAATTTAAAACATATTTATTTAATGTCCTTCAAAGTTGTACTCATCATCAGATACAAAGACTTATTTTCCCTCATCGTGCGTTTTGCATTCACGAAAACTTTCTGTTTTCTTCCATTCGCTAACATCTCTCTCTGGTACCATGAATGAAAAGAATGTGATACTGTGAATGTAAATAATGTAAATCAAATGCCTTTTTGTATGTCATCATTATCAGTGTTGGTCTAGTGGTTGGAATTCAGTGCTCTTTCTGCCGCAACCCTGAGTTGTCAGCTATTTTTTAGTTTTTTGGATCAATCATTGCACAGATACGGTAATATACTGCCGTAAAACCTCACATATATGTTCACTTTAGAGTAATTTTTTTAGGTAAAAAAATAAAATTTCGAATTCTACACAAAAAAATGAGGTACATAATTTCTTAAACTAAACTTATTTTTCCTTAAAAAGCATTTTCCATATACAATAGACCCCCTGGATACAGCGTCCCCACCTAGAGGCGTTTTCAGATGTTTTTCGGCTTTTCCCCCACAACATCACCGGCAAATCATTTTGAGTGGCCAAAAATAAAATTTGATATGCTGTTGGCTGAACTCCTTCCCACAATAACTTTCTCTTCATCAAGTCAGAATCAAGTGGACTTCATGAAGACTTTGTGACTTAATGCAAGACAATCCTGAATTTTTAGTCTGTTTCCATTAGCTACAGGTTTGCAATGTTGCTAAAGAAAGAAGCAAAAACATGATAACCTTGGAAACAAAACTTGCAATTACCTAGAAATAGGAAGAAAGCACATGCTTAGTTTACCCCACTAAATACAAATAACCTTAAAAAAGGCAGGGTATTGGTGTTTGCTCAAGCTTAATAATTAACTACACATGCTTATATTAGGGATGTTCCATACCACTGTTTTAGAGTGATACCCAACTCTTGACACCTCATGATGATTCAAAAAAGACTGTACTCAAAAAAAAAAATAATAAAAAAAAAATAATAATAATAATAATAGTAATAATAATAATTATATATATATATATATATATATATATATATATTAGATATATTATATATATATATATATATATATATATATATATATATATATATATATATATATATATATAGATATATATATTAGACATATATACATATATATTCTTTTCACTTCAATTTCCTAGGAATGACAATTATTTTTGGAGTAATTATCAGTTACTAATTATAAGGCTTAGCTCTTATCATAACATTAGTTTGTCAATCTGGATCAAAAACAGGAGGACCCACAATTTTCAATTTGCCAGCTCCGTTGAAATTTCCATTGAGTTTCGGATGTTTTGTTTTAAGTTAATTCATCAAGTCATGTTGGTTTTGTTCATATTTTTATTGATTTATTGTTAAAAGAATATATGCTTCAAATACCGGTTATCGGCTCCCTCTTGATACGAATAATCAGTATCATATTTGCCCTCATAAAAACATATAAAAAATGTAGTTAACTTGTTTATAGAAGCATATTCAGGTGGAGAGTTATATATTAGCTCTTATCATAACATTAGTTTGTCAATCTGGATCTAAAACAGGAGCGCCCACACTTTTCAATTCGCCAGCATTGTTGAAATTTCCAATGTGTTTTGGATGTTTGGTTTTAAGTTAATTTAAGTAATGTTGGTTTTGTTGATATTTTTATTGATTGTTAGAAAGATATCTGCTTCAAATACCGGTTATTAGCCCCCTCTTGATTCTAATAATCAGTATCATATTGGCTTTCATAAAAACATAAAAAAATGTAGTTAACTTGTTTATAGAAGCATATTCAGGGGGAGACTCATAAATGAGCTCTTATCATAACATTAGTTCTTCATCCTGGCTCTAAAACAGGACTACCCACACTTCAATTCACCAGCTCTGCTGAAAATTTCCATTGTGTTTTGGATGTTTTGTTTTAAGTTCATTTAAGTTAGTTTTGTTGATATTTTTATTGATTTATTGTTAAAAAAAAATATCAGCTTCAAATAACGGTTAGCTGCCTTCTCTTGATACTAATAATCAGTATCGTATTGGCCTTCATAAAAACATAGAAAAAATGTAGTTAACTTGTTTATAGAAGCATATTCAGGTGGAGTTATATATTAGCTCTTATCATAACATTAGTTTGTCAATCTGGATCTAAAACAGGAGCGCCCAAATTTCCAATGTGTTTTGGATGTTTGGTTTTAAGTTAATTTATCTCAGTTTTGTCCATATTTTTATTGATTTATTGTTAAAAAAAATATCAGCTTCAAATATGGGTTATCGGCTCCATCTTGATAATAACAACCTGTATCGGCCCTGAAAAACCCATATTGGTTGATCCCAAAATGTCACCACTAATTTCAGTGAAAAACTGACAAATAATTAGTATAAGTATAAGCTGTTTTACAACTAATAACATTTGTTTTCCCTATCAATGGCAGTGAAAAAAAAGCCCAATTTTTGATTATCTACTCACCCAACTGCGCCTGGTTGGCGTCGGCCATTTGAATGAGAGCGCTGTCTTTCTTATTATAAAGAATTTTCACCCTCTGGACATCGCCATAGACTCCTAAGCGAGAACCGGGACGCGGAATTAAAACAGTTAAGACACTCAAACCCAAAAACAAATACGTTTCTTAGATGAGAATCAAAGAAGAGAGGATAGAAAAGCTCACAGATGGAATTTTAAGAAGATTTGAGAGAGGAGAGACTAGCTCTTTAACAGGTCAGTGGGTTAACGTTCCCAAGAAATATATCCATGCAAGAACCAGTATTGCTTATTCATGCATTGTTGTAGAGCAGTGTTTCCCAACCTTTTTGGAGCCAGGGCACGCGTTTTACCATTTAAAAATTAAAATAAAATAAAATAAAACACACCGTATATTTACAAATGAATTCCTGGCACTGGCTTAATGTTAATTTGGGTAATATAATTCAGTAGTTTTTAGATTTTCAAGACAAACAACAAAAATGATCATGAAATGAACAAAAAGCACAACCCCAAAAATATTTGACTGGGCGCTACCGTTTTAAATTAAATTCTGGCACCAATTTCCTTTTTTCAGGCCAAGGGTCTCCAAGCTTTTTGAAACTGAGAGCTACTTTTTGCTACTTGGGCACCTGCTGTGATTTGACTTTCTAAAACAACAATTTATCTTGTACTACCTATTATGTTGTTACCATGCCATTACTCGGTTTATTATTGGAAGTACAAAAAGAGAGAAAGAGAAATGAAGAAAGATATAAAGAAAAAGAGAAAGCAAGAAAGAAAGAGCAAGAAAAACAGACAGAAAGAAAGAAAGAGAAGAGAGAGAAAAAGAAAGAAATTAAGAGAGAGTGGGAAAGAAACAAACAAACAAAAGAAAGAGAGAGAAAGAGACAAAGAAAGAAAGAAACAAACAAACAAACAAAGAGAGAAAGTAATAAAGAGACAAATAAAAAGAAAAATAAGGAAGAAAAGGAAGAAAGAAAGAAATAAAAGCGAGACAGAAAGAAAATGAGAGAGAATGAGAAATAGAGAGAGAGAGAGGAAAAGGAAGATAGATAGATAGATAGATAGATAGATAGATAGATAGATAGATAGATAGATAGATGGATGGAGGGAGAGAGATAGAGGGAAACAGAAAGAAAGACAAAAGAAGAATGTTGAGAGGCTGATATAAAAGAGAGACAGAAAGAAACAAGTGAGACACAGAGAAAGAAATGAAAGAAAGAAAAAAGAAAGAAAGAAAAATAAAGAAAGAATGAAAGGAAAAAAAAAGAAAGAAAAAGAGACAGACAGAGAAAGACAGAAATGGAATAGACAAAAAAGAGGAAAAATAGAAAAAAATGACATGAAAAGAAAAGAAAAAGAGAGAGAGGAAGTGAAAAAGGATAGAAGAGAAGAAAAAGCATAAGAGAAGAAAAAAGCGAGTCAAAGAGAATGAGAAAACAAAAGAGAAGTAGGAAGCGGGGTAAATTGATTCAGCTGACCTCTAAAAAGACATTTTACTATAAAATCACAATGACCCAGCACCGATGAGCTATTTTTAGAACGGGTCTGCGGGCAACTCTGTGTTTTCAGGGGGCACGCAGGCACCATGTCAGAGACCCCAAATTGTGTTCCCTAAACTGACAGTTTAATGCTTTTAAAATCAGTTACAGGTATTCATTCGAGTGAAAATTGTTGCTGTTATTTGGGATTTTAAGAGTTAAAGTTATTTGTATCCTTTTTTCTAGAAAAACAAAAAATATATATAGATAATAGAGATAATATTTAATATGAAACAGTAGGCTGTAGTACCTGTACTTACTAACGTCTCTCCATACAAAAGTTTCAGGTTTCAAAGTCAAAATACTGCCATTTGCCCCTACCAGATTTCTACCTGGCATGCTCTTCGTGTCCCCAGTTAGAGTTAAAAGGTAAGTAAATACTTTTAATATTTCCTTTATTCTTTATGTCTTTTTTAATTTTGATGTGCCTCTCGTTTCATGTTTATTGTGCAGTAATCTGATTTTAACGTTTATATATATATATATATATATATATATATATATATATATATACTGCCACCTACTGATATGGATAAGTGTTACAGTTACTCAACTACAAAGACGTTTTTTTCCAAATATAAAATTAGGCACTAGTGTGTCCCGGTACACTGGTTGAAAAACACTGGTTTGGAGTGAAAAAAATCATAAACATTAACCCAAAACACTGCTCAATTATAGAGAGGTTACATGAGCGCATATACTAAATAGACAGTAGACCCCCGGGGGTACGGCCATCCCGCCTTATTTTATCAAATTCACGGTGTGGAATAAGATGCCTTTCCAGCATTTCCCCCCACGATACAACGTCAACTACAAAATATTCGAATTTTGTGGTGTTCGTGTATCTGCAGTTACATCTCTGAGATCCCTGTCCGCTATTGGTCCATGTCAAATACGATACTGGTCTCCTATTGGTTTGTGTCATGGCATCATGAAAATATGCTATTGGCTGAACTCCCTCCTTTCTGTCTGCGCCTTTAGTTGTAGTTCTAGTTTTAGACTTGGCAAGATAGCGTGATAACTAATAGCTAATACTGTTGTTTTAGTACAATATTTGTTAACTATTCGCTATCAATACATCATCGATGCAGATATGTGGTACTTGTCCTAAAAATTCTGTATAAAAAATTATCTTTTTGACATTTTCCAAAATTTGAGGGTAGCTAGTATTGGTATCCCCTAGTGTTGAGTGCCGATACCAGCAAATGAGCTGACAGCACCGTCGATACAGATAACTTTTACTGGTACTCACTCAAATCCTGCAGGAAAAACGATATTATTTAAAATCTTAACTGATTCTAAAACTTGAGGTCAGCTAGTATTGGTATCCCCTAGCGTTGAGTGCCAATACCTACAAATAATGTGATATCAGTGTCGATACAGATTACTGGTATTGGTGATTGCTCAATGTAATAAAACTGTACACAACTCCAGTATTAGCTATTGAGCATTTAATTGGGTGAGTGACAAATATACAGTATTTATTAGCTATGCGTCTGAAGCTTTCCAGTGCTGCTCAAGTGAGAAGCAAAAACAAGATGACTATAGAAACAAAACTTGCGCTTACTATGCAATACGAAGAAGCTACATGCATTACTAAACTTGCTAAGGATAATGGCAGTGACCAATCTACGATCGTAACATTATTACTAATAATGAAGCAATTAAATCGACAGAGTCTTCAAAGCACTTGACAATCTTTCCAAGTTTCAATTTTAACTTATTTTTCCCCTCTCTGCATCCGCCTGCTACAACACCATACCACTTTAAGTCATGTCACACCAAAGGTGTATAAAATTGACATGTGCATGTATATTTCTGGTGAAATTTAATCAAATATTATGTGTAGTAGTGTTTATTATATACTAGTTTATTCCTAATGTTTAAAACACATTTTCCTTTACATTAACATTTATTAATAATATGATTTAATCATATGCCTGTATATTACACATAGGTAGAACATATTTTATACTATTTAGATTTGTAAAATGTTTTTTGTGGAGTGGACATTTAGAACACATTAACAAATTAGAGTTTTCATTTAAATCCCCTGGCTCCTCCCCCTCTGCATCCACCCGCTACTCCACTCGACCAGCTCACACCAAACCTAAAATAAACCATATTTCCTTTACTCATATAGTTATACATGTTATTTATTTAGATACATGCATGTTGCACATACATAGTACTAATTTTAATGTTCTTATTTGAGGCTACCGGGGTTTCGAAAACCAAAAGCTAATTTCAATCACTTTTCATCTGAATCAAGGCTCCTCCCACTCTGCATCCACCTGCTACTCCACTCCAACAGCTCCAGTCACGTCACACCAAAAGTAAACAAAACGTATTTTTACCTTTGTTATTTATTCATATACATGTAAATTGCACAGTAGTGGAATAATTATTTAAATGTTTTTATTAGGGGTATTAGGCCTAAGGGTTTTTTCCCCCCAATATACACCCCACCTCAGAACAGATTAATGTCGCATCCCGTGGGTCTACTGCACTTTTGATATATTATACAAGAAAATAGAAAATAAGAGAAGAGAGAGAAGAGAAAGAGCCATCGATAACATACCGAAGAGGGTAAACAGACTTTGGGGCGTAACCATCTTTAGAGGGAGAGAAGAGCAACAAGCAGCGTGAGACAGGTAGAGAAGTAGAAGAGTCGGAGCGGAGGTAGAGATGGACAGATCGATCCACAACCGAAGTAGATACAAGGAATGGTAGTTTTTGTTCTCCCCCCAGAGAGTAATGAAGGAGGTGATCATTGAGGAGGAGAACAAAAAAGACGTGAGGAGGGTTTTGTGCGGAACCCCCCCGACCATCACCAACACAAAGAGAAGGGAAGTGGATCAAAATTAGGGTGGGGGGAAGGACAAAGAAAATGTAGAGAGGTCAGTACAGCGGAATGCATATCAGCCATCATGTTTTTCTTTTTTTTAAGCAATAAAGGCAACAAAATGTATTTGGCCCTGGAATAGCGGAAGGGTCAGGAATACATTCGCGTGAGAGATGAGAGTGGGAGGGGAAAAAAAAGCATCATGCGGCAATCTGAAAATTGCACACTGAAGTCGAACATTTAGTTTTGCTGGCATGCGATTTGAATTCCGAGAGTTGACGTGAAGGCCACCGGGGATAAATTGTGGTATTCACGAGCGCGATTAGAAAATTCGAAAGCGGCAGTATTGTAGTACCTTTACATGCAGGAAAATCCGATTGAAAATGGAATATTGGCGGTATCGGGATTAAATGTGCACAATAATCCGATTAAGGTTTTCGTCCGGATGAAAGGATTCCTGTTGTTGGGTTACTCTTCATTTTCAGACTAATATACTGATTAAAGGGATAACCACAAACCTGTCTTTTTTCATTTTCTCCTTTTATACTTCCTTTTTTCTTAACTTCTTTATACGACATTATAATTCGTAATATAATGCATCAAAGCAAGTGAGACGTTTGAGAGCCGTCTCTCTTTAATGAGTTGAGCCGAAAAAGCCGGTTCTCTAAAAAGAGACGGACTTCCTTTCACTACACAACTACCACAGAATGATGCATGATGGGAAATCCCCAGGCGGCAGACGCATGCACACAGTAGCATCAAACCGCTGGCTTCGTTTGCAACGAAAAAAACGATACCAAGTTAGAGGCTACCGCGGCAAACTTGTTTGAGTTGATTGATTTTCAGTTTCGTGATAGTCGGTGTATACCGGATGGTACACATAATTGACAAATTTGCGTTTTTCCGTACGGATTTTCTTGTACGTCGTACACGTCTTAAAATGCAGAAAAAACGTACTTTGTCCGACAAAAACGTACAGGTTGACAAGTATGTTTTATGCCCCAAAGGGTTATTGTTAGTACACTGTGGGACTTGTAGTAATGAGGCAAATAATACATACAAAATCTAGTTTACTTAAAAAAGCTTCATGCGTATTGGTTAATATTTTGGGGACATTTCCGATCTATATTCCGTGCTTAGAGGTAAGATCTAAAGCCTGAGCCCGATGTGCCTAAAATGTCCAACATCATGTTCAGGTTCGGACTGGTCTTCATTCTGTACAACTTTAAAAAAATATATATATCCATCCACCATTGTTCTTAGTCGACGAGCGCGTGGACACGGGCTGTGTTGCGCAAAAGAGGGAGGAAATCACATGGATCCACAAAAAGAAAAGAAACTAGGAACAATGATGGGTGGATAATTTTTTTTAAAGACGCGAGAGAAAAAGACCCCCTCCTCCTCACATTAACAAAAAAACGGTCCTCACATTAGGGAAAATTGGGGTTTGCTTGAGGCTCAGTCCCTCAAATCAAGTACATTTGCCAGCTTGGGCTGTTTCTGGCATCAATATTCACTGGGCCGGGTCGGATTTTTTTAGGCCTGATCTTACTTCTCATCTATACAAATTGGATGCCACATTTGTATCCATCCATATGTAGTGTAAGTCTACAGCTTTGGCAAGCAACTTACGAGGAAAACAAACGCAGTACTTTGTGGATTTGGTGAGTAACATGAAAGAAATCATCCTTTTTTAATGCAGGAAGTTAAATGTAAAAAATATATTTATTTGGGTACTGACGTTTGCTCTTGAGATCACATATATATATAAAAGTATTCGGTTGATTCTAGGCATGTAAATGATTCATTCGTATTGCTCCAGAAATCCAATTTACAGATTATCGCCTGCATGTAAACGTAGTCACTGATTAACGGAATTAGATGCACATCAGCCACGAAGACAGGCCCTGATTTCAAGTTAATTAAGGCGAAGACGGCCTTCAAGAAAGGGAAGTCATTTGATATGCTTAGGGGACATAATAATGTCTAATAGTGATCAGTAAATAAATGTGATGCTAGCAAATGCTAGCAAAATGAATTACAATGAACGATTTTATACACACAATTAATGCTCTAAAACTGTTTTAATAAAATAGGAAGAAACCAAATAGTTGAACAAGGAAATATAAAAACGTATTTAATAAAAAGTTACAAATCAAGTAAAAGATGTTTTAAAATGAGCAGAATTATTAAAGATTGGGACAGACATTTGTCGAATGGAAAATGTTCTGAAACGTTACCTCGTACATAAAAATAAATATTCAGATCATTACATCTATTATTTGTAAAGTACTTTCGTCTTGTTCAAGTAAATATATAATATACTAACTGAATTTATAGGATATATGAAATGCAAAGAATATACAGACGTTGCCCTACTTACGACCATTCGACTTACGAAAAAAAAAGATATTGCTGTAAGTTCGATTTTGTATTGTGTGCACCTCTTTCCGAGAACACCACATTACTTTAGTGCTTCTTTCCGCCGCTACCGTCTGGCGCTGTGAGAGGTCATCCAGCATCCACTCGAAGGTAAAAAGAATCCGCTTCCTCTTCCTAGTTCGTGTGTAAACATTCTATACTGTATCCCCAGCGCGACGAGAACTTTGACATTTTTATTGGTTAATATTTCGTGGATCCGTTCAATATAGTTGGTGTAAAGTGTAAAAATGAGTTTCTTTTGAAATTAAGTGGAATAAGAAAGATTGAAGCGGTTGAAAAAATGGTTGGATCGCTTTTTTTTTCTGCCACTCTACCACGGAGGAGGACCTCTTGAAGCACATCTTCCAGAAGTAAGTTAAACGTAACTTTATTTATCTTTATGGAGCATATTATTTTATGAAATGTTTATTTTTTAGTACAAAACTATACAAATTACTTATACAAGCCTTAAACATACTTGTTTAAACCTTAAACATACAAAACATAGCACTGAAGCAACTTATGAACAAATTCAACTTACGAACGATCGTCCAGATCTCTTCCGTAAGTCAGGCAGCGTATGTACAATCATTTATATAAGTGTTTGTTCGTCAATTCTGGGTTCAAATTCCGTTACATCCAGTGTTTTGAAATGTTAAACAGTTCGACTGATCAATGCACAAATATGGTTTTTATTCAGTTTTTGTGCAACCCTACCTCTTACTGTAGTTTTATTTCCATGCGTTTTATATATGAATAAATATGTCAAAAGACATATTTTTGAGGGTGGTGTGCCTTATAATCCGGTATGCATTTTAGTGCAGAAATATGAGACTGTATGCTTTATGAAATATAACTAGTATAACGAGCGCAAGTTGGCCGAACAAGGCGACAATTATAAAATTGTCACCACTGCACGGTCGAGTGATGTGTCAAGGTAACAGAATTAACGCTTATTTAATTCTGTATCAGCAGTTAGTTACTACAGCTGAAAGCAAGGTAAATTCACCGCTTTTTAAAACTTCTTGAATGCCTTTTGGAATGAAAATTTAAGACCAAGTAGAAAAAAACAACACAATTGAAACAAACAAACCAAAAATCTATTTACCTTGGTCATATCCCTCAAGAGGGGTGACCAACAGCAAGACAAACATACGAAAACAAATAAAATAAAGGGAAAAATAGAAAAAAAAAAAAAAAAAAACACACAAAACATTTTTGGACCATGGTCAACCCAAATGCCCAAACACCCAAACAAGTTAGGCACCTCGGCACCTAAGTTGGTCATGCCTTCGTCCCTCCGGATGAAACCAAAAATCACCACATGAATTAAAGGCGATTTTTAACAAATGTTTAATTCAATTTGTGTTTTAAAACACATTCCGTTTGAAAACTTACCCTCTAAAAAACAAAGTTTGAGACACGGAAAACCATAAAAAATAAGGATGTTTGCAGTACATTATGGATCCTCAAAACTGGCAGATAACTACTAATTCCATAGAACTCCTCTGCTACATTGACAAGCATTTTGATCATGAATCGCGAATAAAATGACTTTTTTACGCAATCTTTTAATTCAAACAAATATAAATCTTATATGTTCACATTTTTAAGACTTTTGAAAGTTGAAATTAAGACATTTAAACGTCAATTAAGGCCTTATTTTTAGAAAAATGAATTGAATGCTTTTCAGGATCCCAGGAAACCTGTACTAACCTCTTCATTGAGATTGCTGACCAACAGCACGCCACTGGTTCCAGTTTGTCCAGCTAGCACCACCCTGCCTGCAGCAGCAGCGGCAACTGCTGCTGCGCCGAGTGGATTGAGAGCTCCTGCCGGGAAGTCCGTTTTCGTTTTAAGACGATCATGACGGCATTGAAGAAATGTCCAAAACAAAGAGTCGTATTTACCTGGAATCTTACCGAGGAGGGAGTTGTCCTTGCTGAAGGCCGCGGCGACGGCAGGGTCCATGTTGGGCAGCCCCTCGCCAGCCGGCAGCTCGGGTCGCGTGTAATCGCGGCTTTTATCGTTGTTGTATTTGACGTTTAAGTTGACCAGCTTGGAGGAATCGATTCGCAGTGTGCAGCATGCATTGTAGATGTTCTGACCATCCAGGGCCTAACGGGGATGAGACAGAGTTACACACTCCTTGTGAGGAAAAGAAATAATATCAGCCTTGAACAGCGGTGGGCAATCTTGAGTCTGATACCTGAATGTATTGAAACCTAATTTTAGGTCTAGTTATTGATTACTGATTTTAGAGTGTAGTCCTCTAATAAATATCTGAGACTTAATCTTGCTGAAATAATGACATTAATTAGCAAATTTACCAGTTTGGCTTGCTGTGCATTGACAGGTTCGCTGAACTGCAAAAGAGCCTGGAACTGGTTATTCTTTGTAAATGTGATTATCTTCATGACTGTACCAAACTTGGAAAAAATCTGTAGGGGAAAACAAAAATAGAGTACATAAGGGGCATTTCTTTGCAACAGGTGCATACAACTAAGGCTTCATACAGTAAATCTCCCAAATAAGACTTAAATTAATCTGAGGTGGAGATTGCAAGGGAAAATAGTCGTACGGTGGCAACAGAAACCTGTGGTAATTACCTAATCCGTTCCAAATTCCTGATACCCCAAAGAAAACATTAAAATAAGTCAAATGTATATAAGTACAATTTGGGTATGCTTGAAAATTGAACATAAACATGTAAATGAACAAAGATTTTTTTTTACATCTGATCTGATGTGACTTAAGCTGGTATGGTGGAATTAGCGGGCGGATGCAGAGGGGCAAAGAGAAGGCGGATTCGAATTCAAACAGATTTTAAAACTTCCACTTGGGAAGATTGTCATGCCCTTAAAATATTTTTTTTCGCTTTAATTTACTCCTTATTCTTCGATCGTTCGTTGGTTACAGCCACACACCTCAACGATTGTGCCTTCTTTGTATATCTAGATAATGTCATGATGGTACCCAACTTGGAAAAATATGGATGGGGAAACAAAACAAAAAAACATTACTATGGGGGCATTGTTTGCAACGGCGCTAATAAAACAGGCTTCTTACAGTAAACCCCTGGGATATGAAAAATCAATTCAGATGTGGAGACTGCAAAGGGAAATTGTCTTATGGTGGGGGATAGAAACCTATGGTAATGTGTAGCCAATGCATTCAGAACATACAGTACACCAGATTTTAAAAACAAAATGAAAATGAAAAAATATTATACAGTAAGTATGCCTTATATGTAAAATTTGTGTATAAGATTAAACATCATACATAGTAAGGGGAAAATTAAAATGTATTTACCATTGGTGTGATTTTAGTTGGTAAGGTAGCGTTAGTGGGTGGATAAAGAGGGGGTAGGACATGGTGGATATAAGACACTTTTTATTCAATTCCCTCCATATTTTTGACAAGATGTTTATGCCTTTAGAAGACATTGTTGCTCAAACTATCTCCTTATTACTAATAAGTGTCCAAATAGTTGATTGGTTAGAGGAGTATATTCCTTAGCAAGGTGAATAATGCTTGTGAATTCTTTGTAGTTTGTGATGACCGCAAGCTTCTATTCCATTATGATCACATTCTTGCTTCTCCCTTTAGCAACACTGCGAGCCTTGGGGCCCATAACTAATTATTTCTATCTATCTATCTATCTACCCTGGTCATATCCCTCGAGAGGGGTGACCAACAGCAGGACAAACACATACACAAAAACAAAGAATGTAAAAAAAGGGAAAAAGTAGCAAAAAACACACACAAAATTTAAGCACCTCTGCACCCAAGTGTATTATTACTGATGTGACTCAGCTATGCTTGCTAATTTGGCGACAACTGCCGCGGGTTCTGATTGGCTCCCTGACACTATTTTAGCCCAGTCCTGTCTGTCCCCTTTTGTCAGTCTGTCTGCGAACCTCAGTCTATACTAGGCAAGCCTTTTTGACCCTGACTCCTGACCACGTCTGCTCTCCTGTCCCGGCTTACGACCTCTTTTTTCCCCCGACTACGTCTACTCTCCCGTCCTGGCTTATGACTTGTTTCCGACCCAGCCTTGCTCCTCCAGTCCCGGCTACCGACCAGTTTTTCCGTCCCTGACACCGCCATCGCTCGCTACGGAAGATCCACTTCCGTGTTCGGATCCCAATCCGAGTACGGGAGCGACTTGCTTCCCGCTTCCAGCGAACACTGGATCGTGGGCGCTGCCCTTCCTCTTTCCTTCAATAAAACCTGTGGTAAACGCTACTCAATCGGGTCCTGTTTCTGTTGTGGTCACTACACCAAGTTGGTCATGCTTTCGTCCCTCCAGATGAGACTGGACACAAGAAAGCAGCCATGAAATGAAATTATCTGCATTTATATAGCACTTTTCAAGTAAATGACTTCCCAAAGCGCTTTACATTGTGCTTCACATTCCCCAATAACGGCCGTGATCTGTGCAGCCATGTAAGGCTGCTAACCATGTCACTCGGGTCAGGGTGACACAACACACTCTTCTATTCAACAGCAGGGCCCGACAAATTTCACTGGTTTACCCCTGCCGCATCATACAGGTGCCCTGCCCATCACTTAGAACACATCTAAACATCCCAATATCCTTTACAACACCTCTCCACTCATTATAGGGTCACAAACTAATAAATACTGTATAAAAATACAGCAGTGTATCGCACTAACTTTACAAATCACACAAGATTCTAAACTGGACAAAGAGAGAGAAATTGATTATTGTGGGAGTTCAGTTAACATATCGGCATTTTCATGAAGCAGAACGCAAACCAATAGCAGAACAGTATCTTACATGATGTCGACCAATAGCAGACAAGCATGTAAGAGACATTTAATGTGAACCATACAGTATATATGTATGAATACTGCAAAATTAGATTTTTTTTTTGTGTTTGGCCAAGCAAAATATTGTAGTTGATGTTGTATAGTGGGTAAAATGCACTAAGGAGAAACTATTAAAAAAATATACATCGTATCATGGGGTATACTGTATTATTTCTCTACCTTGTAAAAATGACTAGGTACACCCTTTTTCACCTATTCACATTCCCTGTCACGAAGCGTGGTGGCGTGGAAGGTGACCGGACCAGAACGGAGGCAGGAGGCATGAAGGGAGAACTCAAATGCGTTGACGATCCATAAGTTTTATTTAATAAAATAAAAGTCGCCCAATACTCCGGGGCAAAACAGAACAATACAGAGTTCCTCCGGCACAAACTCAACAGGTCATGGCATAACAGACTAAAACATGACAAGGCATAACAGACTAAAACAGGACAAGCATAACAGACCGGGATTGTGTATAAGAGTAATGAACCAGCAACCGCAGAGCCCACAATGCAGCCTTAAATAGCAGACCCACAATTAGTGGAACTGCTTCAGCTGTTGCCCAGAGGGCGGGGCAGACTGGTCACCAAGGCGACCGTGACAGGGCCCCCCTCTTAAGGGACAGCTCCCGAGGTCCCAAACAGAAAAAATTACAACCTCACGCCCCGGAATGTTGACGCTCGCGATTGGGGCAACCCCGCTCCCTCCTCCGAACACGCAGGAACGGGGAGAGGCAGGCGCCATCTGCGTCGGGCGGATCGGAATCGGCGCTCGGCAGGGAGGGGGTCTGGTGGGCAAATTGGACAGGGGATAACAGACAGGCAGAACCGACGAGAACAGGACAGGCAAAATCAGAACAGGTAAACAGGACAGGCAAAATCAGAACAGGTAAACAGGACAGGCCTCTACAGAAGAGTCGCACTCAGGACAGGCCTCTACAGAAGAGTCGCACTCAGGACAGGCCGATGCAGAAGAGTCGCACTCAGGTCAGGCCGATGCAGAAGAGTCGCACTCAGGGGGTTCAGGTTCAGAAGAGTCAGACTCTGGGGGTTCAGGTTCAGAAGAGTCAGACTCTGGGGGTTCAGGTTCAGAAGAGTCAGACTCTGGGGGTTCAGGTTCAGAAGAGTCAGACTCTGGGGGTTCAGGTTCAGAAGAGTCAGACTCTGGGGGTTCAGGTTCAGAAGAGTCAGACTCTGGGGGTTCAGGTTCAGAAGAGTCAGACTCAGGGGGTTCGGGTTCAGAAGAGTCAGACTCTGGGGGTTCGGGTTCAGAAGAGTCAGACTCTGGGGGTTTGGGTTCAGAAGAGTCAGACTCTGGGGGTTCGGGTTCAGAAGAGTCGCACTCAGGGGGTTCAGGTTCAGAAGAGTCAGACTCTGGGGGTTCAGGTTCAGAAGAGTCAGACTCTGGGGGTTCGGGTTCAGAAGAGTCAGACTCAGGGGGTTCGGGTTCAGAAGAGTCAGACTCAGGGGGTTCGGGTTCAGAAGAGTCAGACTCAGGGGGTTTGGGTTCAGATTGGCGATTCAGACAGGACAGGCGGAATCAGAACAGGCAAGACATGAGAGGGTCAAAATCAAAACAGACAAGACATAAGAGAGTCAAAATCAGAACAGACAAGACATGAGAGAGTCAAAATCAGAACAGACAAGACATGAGAGAGTCAAAATCAGAACCGGCAAAACAGGAGGAGCGGAGTCGGACTGGCAGGCAGCGGAGTCGGAGTCGGCCCGACGGGCAGCGGAGTCGGAGTCGGCCCGACGGGCAGCAGAGTCGGGCTGGCACGCAGGGGAGACGGAATAGCAGGCAATCGGCACGGGAGTCGGGCAGGCAGGCATGAGAGTCGAACAGGCAGGCGTCAATTCTTCCCGGGACCCCATTCGAGGCACAGCAAGGGCCACGATGGGCGGGGCCGTGGTTCGAACGGGCAGGGAAGGCCAACTCAGTAGGCGCCTGCCGAACTGCGCTCTCCAGCTCTCCCCAAGTCGCGCTGGGATCGTTCGCTGAGTTCTATTTGTTGGCTGGTTCATTCTGTCACGAAGCGTGGTGGCGTGGAAGGTGACCGGACCAGAACGGAGGCAGGAGGCATGAAGGGAGAACTCAAATGCGTTGACGATCCATAAGTTTTATTTAATAAAATAAAAGTCGCCCAATACTCCGGGGCAAAACAGAACAATACAGAGTTCCTCCGGCACGAACTCAACAGGTCATGGCATAACAGACTAAAACATGACAAGGCATAACAGACTAAAACAGGACAAGCATAACAGACCGGGATTGTGTATAAGAGTAATGAACCAGCAACCGCAGAGCCCACAATGCAGCCTTAAATAGCAGACCCACAATTAGTGGAACTGCTTCAGCTGTTGCCCAGAGGGCGGGGCAGACTGGTCACCAAGGCGACCGTGACATTCCCAACAGCAGGAAAGCATTATTTTCTTATTTATTCTAAAACAGAACTTTTGTAAGAGATATATAAAATGTGATCAATTAGTTTTCGCACCTCTACTACGATTTTGCAAAAATAGCCGGAAAAAAAATATCTAGATTTTATCGCTCAGTCCGTATCCTGTGGGTCTACCCTTGAAAACAAATCATTCTTACCTGTTGCAGTACATCCAGAGTGACAGGGTAGAACATATTATCGATGATGATCCGCAGAACTGGACTAGAAGCGCTAGCAAGTATTTCCTGTACGTTGGAATTAGGTGACCCCCCAGATTGAACTGCAGAAACCGCCTGCAGCACTGCCTGAGTGCTCTATGGAGAAAAAAAAAAAAAAGTTGGACTCATTTGAAGAGGTCAAGCAATCAATGTCCTATGTAGCGTAACAAGAGCTTTTAATTAGTGATTAGACCAAATAATTATCCCGACACTACTCACTTGATTGCCGGCATCGGTTTTCAGCTCCTTGTGATTGGAGTATTGGATAAAGACGGGGACGTTGCGGATGTGTGGATTGACGCTGGTGTAATAGTTCACCATCGTGATGGCGGCGTCCTCGGTGCCCATCTCCAAAAACGCCTCCAATGAGAAAAACAGACATCATTTACTGTAAATTCCCGACTCCAGGGCGCTCTTTGTTAATAGCCGCAATAGGAGTAAGCTTAACAGAGATAAAATAAACTTATTCATGTCCACTTCTTACATTTTTTTAAAAAGAGCGGGGAAATGTCTAGTACAGAAAAGTAACACATTGTGCCGTGATTAAAACACTCGTTTGCGACTTTGTGCCCAGATGTCAATCTTAATTACAATCGCATAAACATCTATGCAGGAAGTGCAGGAAAAACATTCTCAGTACAATACTCAAGGTGCAGTACTGCCTGGAGCAGGGGTATCAAACTCATTTTAACTCGGGGGCCACACGATAGAACAAACATTCTGTCGGGGGCCGGACTTGTAGATTAAAAAGAAAGAAAAAGAGAGAGAAAGAAATAAGAGAAAGAGAGAGGGAAAAGGAGAGAGGGCGGGACAAAGAAAGAAAAAAAGGGAGAGAGCGTGAGAAACAAAATAGATAAAAAGAGAAGTCGTGAGAGAGGGGAATGAAAGGGGGAAGAAAGAAATACAAAGAGAAATACAAAGACAGAAGGAAGAAGGAGAGAAAAGTGAAAAGAAAAGCGCGAAGGGTATGAAGAGAGAAGCAGAAAAGAGAGAAAAGGAAAAAAGGAAGTTAGAGCAACAAGAAGGCGGTAGGCGGGCGGCAGTCCGAAGTCATAGTCAGAGGTTTGAACTGCGTTTTTTTCAAAGTTTTGTAGTGAGTGATATAGTTTTGGCCAACCACAATTGTTACTGTTCTAGTTTCAAAAGCACTGACCAATCAGAGGCAGGTTTCAATAATAGCACAAGCCAATAAACGCGATTCAAAGTTTGCAAACACCACACTATGCCACACCCACCGTGTGAGCTAATTGAGTGCCATGACAGACTCCGTAAACATAGTCCCAGAGTCAACAAACGAGAAGGAAACGAAGCTTGCACCGAAATAAGGGCGGTACATCACTTGTTTGGACCTATTTTGGTTTTGACAAAGCGGACGTGGAACTGAAGAAAACGCCCGTTCGCGTAGTCGCGAGGTCCAGAGGAAACACAAGTAATTTGTACCAGCACCTTAAAAAATGCTAGTACAATGGGGAGCTAAGGGGGCGCCAGTCTGCAATGTTTGGGAACCATTGGCCTAAATGAACGGTTTGCCGCTAAAGTGCGCATTTTGGCGACGTGCAGCGAACAAAAGTGAAACCGAACATAATGGCCCCGAAAACAAAATCAAATTATGCAGACTACAAGCTGCAAATAGAGAAATATTTGGTCAAAAAGCAGAAATAACGTCTGACTAGAGGGAGGTGGAAAAACGAAGCCACGCATATTTCAACCCAACACGGGAGGAGGCCAATTTCTTTGGGTTTAGTGATTTGTTAAACTGATAGTTTGGTAAGCATTTTCTCTATCCAAATAATTACTTGAGTAAAAGTACGTGCATGCTGAGGAGATCCTCAACACCAGAAAAAAAAACGCAAAAGAGAAGCCTGACCGGTTCGACATATGATTGACATATTGGGGCCGGGTTTGGGTCAGGTTCTGTCCCGGGCCCATGATCTTACCTCTAGTACTGACTAAAATTAAGAAGCCCGTACAATCACAGCAGCCTGTAGAAATGCTGAACCATGCGACTAATCTCCCATTCCTTGCACACATGACAAAATGATGGAGAGGAGACCGATATTGCTACTTCTACACTAAAAAGTCATCGTTATACATAAATGCTTGGAATCTTTCTAAGAAGTAGGGTCAGCTGATTGAATATATTAGTGTAGCAGCAGGTAATTAATGATAGGGCATATCTTTCCTATCGGGCTGCAAACCGTGTCGCATATTAGGCTGTTATCAGTCCGATAACTGTCATCCCGATAATTATCGTGTACCCCTACTTAGTGAGTAACTAGTGTTGGCATATATGATAGCTTATGTAGCCTTCACCAACGAATGGAGAAAACAAAGTCCATCAACAAAATACTATTAAAGCTCTATTACGTACGTATACATATTAAATTGCAACGTTATTGTCGCACAGGTGAAGGAGCGGAGAGACTTTTTAGAATGCACTATGCAAATCAGTGTTTCTAGAACCGTGAGTAAAACAGTGTGATAACAAGATAAACCCTTTTCATATTTCATCTGTACCAATGGTGATCAATTGGTTAAGTGTCTGCGCTCTTACTGCCACCAATCAGGTCCGATTCCAGTTGCAACCAGTTATACAATTTTTGTCAGCAACACTTGTTGACTGATCCATTTTTGCATCGTTATAAACCATAAGTGGATCAAAGCCACAAAAGTTAACCATAAATGCAGGGTATCTTACTGCAATCTCAATTTTATGCAGGCCTCTGCACCTTATGTATTAAAAATAAATGAGAAAAGACTATTTTTATGGTTTTACGATATAAACCGGTAGGCCTGGTATATTAATCTACAATATCATGGCTTGCAAAATATATTTGGCTCACTTGATTCTTCCCTTTAAGTGTCAGAATATTGGTGACTCTCCCAAAAGGCAGACCGAGAGCGATGATTTCTGTCTCCGAGGCTTCGCTGGGCAACTTCCTGATGTGAAGCACGCGAGATGGCGGCGTCTCCTCCACCCTCAGCTTTTTAATGTCGCTTCCACTGGAACTACCATCTATGTATAAAAAAATGCAAACAAAAATTATATGATAAGTTTATAGTTTAATAGACACTCTAAATAAGGAGATTAGTCATCAATTGATTTTGAACTTGCAAGGGGAACAGGGCCCAAACCTCAGATAAGAAATTCCAACTTGTTCTAAAAGCCCTCCCAGGGCCCTTTCTGTTTATCAAAGCTCCTTGGTTACAAAAGCAGATCCGCCAAAAAGGGTTTTGAAATGAACAAATAGCAACGGCAGTAGCTCAGGAGGTAAAGCGCTCGTCTTGGGATCAAGGGATCCCAGTTCGAATCCCGGCTCGTCCGTGTTACATGTCGAAGTGTCCTTGGGTAAGACACTGAACCCCTAATACCCCCAATAAGCAGGTTAGCGCCTTACATGGCTGCAAGGCGGCTATTGGGAAATGTGGAGCACATTGTAAAGCGCTTTGGGAAGTCATTGACTTGAAAAGCGCTATTAAAATGCAGATCATTTCATTTCATTTCATTTCAACATAATTGCCCGATAGTGACAATGATGTATTTAGTGCATAGTGGTCAAAACAACAAACAACTGTGAGGTATTTTAGTCAAAATAACGATCTGGCATCCTATGTGATAGCCTTTAATCCTATATAAAAAACTGAATAAATTTAATTAGGTGTGTAAAATGGGATAGGTAATAAATCTAATTAATTTTATTGAGCCATCATTTCTAAAAACTGACAACTTGAACATTTGGTAAATTATGAAATCGTTTTTGCCCGGAAGCTTCTGTAATAAAAACTTTGGTAAAACTGCCTATTTCTCAACATTCATTTTGACAGTTTTACATTTCATTTCATTTCAAAGGAGGTAAAGTCATTATATTTTGAATACTTAACCAGAAAACGATTGGTGAATTTTAAACAAGTGATAAATGGCTTTTTTGCAGGAGCTATGAGTGATTGAATGAAAACAAATTTAATGTCAGCTATTTTTGTCAGAACTTTTTGGATTGATTGTTTTTTGTAAGATCAAAAATCTCTTGTTTAAATCAATGTATGTTGGGTCAAATAATCAAAAAAATAATTAACCCCCCCAAAAAAAACTATTTTATTTTGGGGCTTTACTGCCTTGCACTGGTAAAGGCTTGACATATCGTATTTTTCATTAAAAAAAAATCCAGTTTGAGAACTCATAGAATGAAACATAGCATTCGTATTTTATCAAATGCATTACTTATTTAACAGAATAATCAAATTGAATAAATACATGCTTTCTTGTGGCTGTTTGGAATGTGAATACTCCAAAAAGGGTGTACCTGATCATTTGTACAAGGCAGTAAAAATATACTGTAGAATCCTGGGATATAACAGCCCCGCCATATGACTTTTTCACTTTATGGTGTGGAATAAGTTGTTTTTTCTGCCTCTTCTTACAGTATTTTGCCCACTATACGAGATCAAAAACTAATTATTTTGCTAGGCCAAAAGTGTTTTGGTGTTTGTGCGTACAGTGAGCTACTTCTCTTAGATGCCTGTCTGCTATTGGTTGATGTCATATAAAATGCATGTCTGCTATTGGTTTATGCCACGGCATCATGAAATTGCCGATATGCTATTGACTGAACATCATTGTGCTGTGTTTGTTTACTAAGGGTCCAAGGCTTGCACTGATGCTGAAGGAAGAAGCAAAAACATGATATCCATGGAAATGAAGCCTGTGATAATTAAAAAAATACAAAAAAGGCATAAAAATTGTCACCTTAGCTGAGGAGTATGGCTGTTACTGATCGACGATTGGGACAATTCTCAAGAACATGGAGCGAATTAAAAAAACAGTGTATTAAATCCACCATCTCCTACCCCCTCTGCATCCACCCACTAACGCTACCTTACCAACAAAATCACACCAAGGGTAAATACATTTTAATTTACCCCTTACCATGTATGTTGTTTAATGGTATACACAAATATTACATAGAAGTAATACTTACTATATAATATTTTGTTATTTTCATGATTTTTTTAATCTGGTGTACTGTAGGTTCTGAACGCATTGGCTACACATTACCATAGGTTTCTTTCCCCCACCATAAGACAATTTTCATGTGCAATCCCCACATCAAAATTGATTTGTCGTATCCCAGGGTTTTACTGTAAGAAACCTGTTTTATTAGCGCCGTTGCAAACAATGCCCCCATAGTATTGTTATTTTTTTTGTTTCCCATCCATTTTTTCCCAAGTTGGATACCATCATGAAATTATCTAGAAATACAAAGAAGGTACAGTCGTGGAGGTGTGTGGCTGTAACCAACGAAAGATCAGGACAATTATCAAGAATAAGGAGTATATTAAAGTAATAAATATTCTAAGGGCATGACAATCTTCGCAAGTAGAAGTTTTAAAATAAGTATTAATTTTAATCCACCCTCTCTTCCTCCCGACTGCATCCACCCACTAACTCCACTGTACCAGCTGAAGTCACGTCACACCAAAAGTAATTTCATTTTTTTAACACCTATAATAATTTTAAAAGTTATGTAATCATATAGATGTTTATTACACACAGGTAGTAAATACTACACACTATTTTGTTATGAATGTTTTTATCTAAGCTACCGGGGTTTTGGAAGGCATCAGCTAATTACCATGGGTTTCTATCACAAACTATACGCCATTTTTACTTGGCAATCGCCACCTCAGAACCGATTAATGTCGTATCCCGGGAGTCTACGGTACATAAGTCAAAATCTCACCATTTATACTGCTCATGCCACAATTGGGACTGGTGTACATACTCAGCTCCTCTGATCCTCTCTAAGGTGCAAGAAAAACAACAAATATAGTTAGTCTCTCTGGCACGGATTAAAGCAGATTTTAAACGTCGTTAAAAAAGAAACAACGCGGGATATAAAAATGCGTGGGTGGGTGGGGGACGAGAGTCAATAATCAAGTTTGGGTTGCAAACTTCTTCCTAGCTTAGAACGCCTACTCAATTCTATGAAATACAAAAGAAAAGATAGTGAGCTGTTTCCACAAAAATCATTGGATTGTTCTTTCAAACGCTGCAGTGACCCATCATTAAAAGAAAGTCTAACCGCAACCTTTAAAATTTTGATTCAATACATGAAATAACATCTTAACATTCTTTTTTGTAAAGAAGTAAAAGCTTGAGTGGAACTGGAGACATCCATGAGTCTACAAAGATGTCTTCAAGGACATGAACACACACATTGGATTCCAACTTCATGTCCTTCAGCATTGGAACATAAGAAAACAGAAATAGTTCTGCAAGTATCTTTGATTGGAGGGCATAAAGAAATACTATTACAAATATTTAGATTTATTTTTTAAATTGATGATTAAAATTTATCAAATATATAGCGAGAAAAAAAAGGCTGAACAACAAAAAACACCAAGGCTCATTCTTACAAAAAAGTTGCCACAAGGACAGCTGAAGTGCCCGCAGAACTGTTCTGGAAATAGCTCACTAGTGTGATTTTCTAATAAAATTATGTTTTCTTTTTAATTGGTTGACTAAGTCTATTTAACACTGTGATCATTAACCTGGCAATTACATAGTATCAACATAGTAAAAACACGATAAGTTGATATTTTTAGACATTCAGATACATAAATTTCAGTTCCAAAACATGCGGTGAGAGTCAAACCTTTATTTATTTTTTTTTTTTTTTTTTTTTTTTTTTTACTTAAGAACAACCCTGATTTAAAGGCTTAAGTATTTATTCAACCAATACAATCGCTGTAATAGATCAGGGGATGGTGTAGTAATAGTCTGTGCAGTCCTTTGAGACTTCCTGTGATTAAGGTCTATACAAATAAACATGACTTCACTTGAAACAAAATGTCTTACCTTTACTCCAACTGCAACATCGCCAACCCTGAAACATAAATCAATTTTGTTAAGGAAACAAAATATGCAGCGATACTAAAAGGAGAAGCAAAATCACAATAACAAATAGAAAAAAAAAAAAAAAAAACGAAACCAAGCTAAATACTTGGAGGCACACGCTTAAGTACCCTCGCAAGGGAATTTGGCCATAAACAATCGACAATTGGTACTAGTACTAAAAGGGGGCAATCCCCCCTCTGCACCTATCTGCTACTGCACTCAAACAGTTCAGGTAACGTGGAGGGCTGCAACAACTAATCAATAGAATAATTAAAATCGATTATTTTATTTTTTTCGTTTCACGTGATTTATGAGCAATCAGGTACGTTAAATCGATGCAAATACGAGAGCACACAATTCCGTAGGGACACTGAAAGTTGTAGAGACTGTTTTTTATATCAAAAAGTGATCTTACTTTTTTCCATTTTTTTTAACATTGCATCTTTACAAACAAAATTGGCATGAATGTTTGAACTTTGTAAATTAAAAAATAAGTCAATAAAATAAACAAATTAATAAGAAAAATAATAAGAATGACATGTTCAACTCTACACAAGGGGCAGATTCTTAAGCATATTATATATCAAGAGTCGGGAGCCTTTTTGCCCCAAAGAGCCATAAAAGCAAAAAAGAAAAAATGAGATACTATATTTGTTTATTTCACTGTGTGTCATTTGATTAGTTGATCAAATCTCCTATATAATAATGAGCAGCAGTGGCTCAGGAGGTAGAGCGCTCGTCTTGGGATCAAGTGATTGCAGTTCGAATCCCGGCTCCTCTGTGTTACATGTCGAAGTGTCCTTGAGTAAGACACTGAACCCTTAATACCCCCAATATGCAGGTTAGCGCCTTACATGGCTGCACGGTCGCTATTGGGAAATGTGAAGCACACTGTAAAGCGCTTTTGGAAGTCTTGACTTGAAAAGCGCTATATAAATGCAGATCATTTCATTTCATTTCATTTCCCCCACCCTCAGTAAATTACAGTGTTGAGGCTCATAGTGATCGTCATCTTTGTCCTGAATAATGGTTTCAAAACAACGCAAAGTTCTTTTGTGAAAATGTCACAAAATACTGCAAAGGATAGGTACATCGTCATATTTACCTTCGGCGGAGACTGCACTGAGCAAGAGAGCGAACGGAGTGCTGTGTGCAGAGATCTTACCAACCCAATCAAATTGCTCTGAGTGGTTTGCTGGCATTTTTATTTATTTATTGTTAGATCCGTAGGTTTTTATCATAAAGTATCTCAACAGTGAACATACATAGTTTGATTTAATTTAAAGGGTTTCTTAGCGACCTAGCGCCAAAACGGGGTACGTTGGTTTGACACCCTGACTGTAAACTGTAGTTGAGGATGTGCTTCATATATACTAGACCAGGGGTCAGCAACCTTTTTGGTGTGGAGTGCCACTTTCAAATTTCCTTGTAAATCAGTGTGCTACACCAAGATTAATGACTCGCACAACATTTTTTAATATCCAACAGAGCTGTAATTTTACACCAGTCCAAATATACAACATTGATATACATTTTAATTGTATAACCGACCAATTTATCTTCCAGTATTCTTGTTCATCAATCAACTAAAAATGGAATGTGAATAACAAGTGGAAAGGCATGTAGCCATCCATGACTTCAACTTTTTGCCACAAGAATCAACCAGAATCAGCCATTCTTCATTAACAATGAACTACAATCAAAAACAAGTGCTATGAACAGCTACTATATCATTCATCAATGATATCTTGTTGCAGAAAATATCAAAAATTGAAAGAACAGCAGCAAAGCAGAAGGCACGCGGCCACGCGCGCACACACACACATACACACGCTTCTTTAAAATATTCGCCACCAGTAAATGGTTTTCTGTGCTTTCCTATGCAGTGAGCAATGTGATTGCTTGCTTCAGTGGTGGTGTTTCTAGCAGTGACAAAGGTCTTCAGCGTCTGTGTTTGTTCGCTGTACCTGGACACTGCGCATTTTAATGTCTCCGCCATGTCAGACTCATCCTTGAATTCATGTTCATGTTTCGTCTCGTAATGACGTTCAACACTTGCTGTGCGAGGTACAGCGCTTTCGAAGCATAATGCACAAAACAGCACGGTAATTTTTTTGCACAAAGCCCCAGTCATCTGCCCACGCTGGCTGGAAAGAACGAGATGTTTTCGCTCAAAGCCGTCATGATCGTTGGCTGGGTTAAAACACGGATCTCTTCTCTGAGAGGCGCCGCGCAAACACACACTGACACACGAAGCAGAGGAGGAGGGGCACTAACGTCACTTAACTGAAAATGTCTAAATTTCAGGTAGAAATGCGGATTTTAAAAATATACATCATTATTAATTTGCCGTGCGCTCGCGTGCCACTGGTTAACCCCTCGCGTGACACTGCTGTGACGCGTGTCATAGGTTGCCGAACCCTGTACTAGACTGAATCAAAATTATTGACAATGTTGCTTCGGCATCATGTATACCAAAACCAAGTTGCACTCTAATTGTGAACACCACAGAGGAATGTGTAATAATCAAATGTTATCTACGAGCTATATGTACTCAAGAAAAAGGCCATATAGGGCTCACGAGCCATAGGTTCCTGACCCCTGTTATATATCATTTTCATATTGGAAATGTTTATCATATTAAAAAATGTAACCAAAAATACAAATGTGTTGACAAAAATTTAAAAAGTTGGTCTATATTTGTTGATAAATTTCTTGGTGAATAAAAACATTTTCTACACACAAAATTATTTTTAGTTTTCTATGATAAGAGCAAATATAATATGATCTTTGGATAAGGTGGTAGGAAAAGAGTATCTTACATATTTGCATGTGTATGACATGTATTTGCATGTTTATTGTCAAGTTCATTGACAAAAACCTGATTTGTTTTTATTGTTTTATACAACAGAATACACTATTATTTTGTGCACTATTTTTTTCCATCTCTAAATAAAGTTGAGGAAATTCAAAGTGTCTTGATAAAATCTGATTTGTTGATTAATCGAAAAAAATTATCAAGCGATTCATCGATTATGAAAATATTTGTTAATTGCAGCCCGAGTCACATCACAACAAAGGGTATATACTGTAAAATGTCACTTTTCCTTTACAGGCCTATTATCTTTAATGTTATTTAATCAAATACATGTGTATTACACATACGTAGTACTTATTTCATTATAATTGGTTTATATACCCCACTATATGATAGTTTAACTCTACAATCCCCACCTTAAAACAGATTTATGTATATACAGTTGTGGTCAAAAGTGTACGTAAACTTGTGAAGAACATAATGTCAAGGCTATCGTTAGTTTCCAGTTATTTCTACAACTCTGATTTGTTTCTGATAGAGTGATTGAAACGGATAGTTCTTTGAGGTTGGGTTCTTTTTATGGGTTAACAGAAAAAGTGATCAAATCTGCCCGGTCAAAATTACTCATACAGCAACACGAATTAGTAATTTTGGTGACTTAGAAAGTTGTGTCAGTGAAATGAGCTTCATAGCATGGCCTCTTAACTTCTTGTGGGTGATTATAAGTGACTATAGCAGGTAACTTCTCCAAGGCCATTTAAATAGGGATCATTGGATGCAACCACCCACAAACTCTACGATGGGAAAGTCATAGGAGCTCAGCATGGATCTGAAAAAGCGAATCATTAATTTGAACAAGTCAGGAAAGTCACTTAGAGCCATTTCAAAGCAGCTGCAAGTCCCAAGAGCAACAGTGCAAACAATTATTTGTGTTCCAATCACTCTATCAGAGACAAATCTGAGTTGAAGAAATAACTGGAAACTTAAGAGAGACATGACATTATGTTCTTCACAAGTGTATGTAAACTTTTGACCACAACTGTATGCCAAACTTTTTGACAATGAAAAGTTCCTTATTTTATCGTGCACTTTAATTTTTTGCGCAAAAAAACTAGCCATCTCCCAAATATCAAAACAAAAAAACATGTAGATGTTTAAAACCGGAAGTGGAACACTTTGACCAATATGGACATCTAATGCAATCGTTTGAGTAGTTTATTCACGTATAAAGACTTTGTCTCGCTTTAAAGTAAAGCAGCCGTAGACTGAAACAATAGTCTTGATTGCAGATTTTTTGTTGTTGTTGTTTAACATTAAAAAAGCGGTATATTAAAAGAAGAGGGGCGGCAGTAACTCAGGAGGTAGAGTGATCGTTTTAGGATTAAGGGATCCCAGTTCGAATCCCGGCTTGTCCGTGTTACATGCCGAAGTGTCCTTGGGTAAGACACTGAAACCTCAATACCCCCAATAAACAGATTAGCGCCTTACATGGCTGCACAGATTACGCTATTCAGGGAAATGTGAAGCACAATGTAAAGCGCTTTGGGAAGTCATTGACTTGAAAAGCGCTATTTAAATGCAGATCATTTCAAGAAACGGTAGCCTAACATGTAAAGTGGTAGTGTTGGAAA
Organism: Urocampus carinirostris; assembly: GCF_059441175.1. Lineage (NCBI taxonomy): Eukaryota > Metazoa > Chordata > Actinopteri > Syngnathiformes > Syngnathidae > Urocampus > Urocampus carinirostris. The sequence goes on along the minus strand of NC_142366.1, from coordinate 9,747,496 downwards.
GTATGATTCATGAATCATATTCCTGGGGTCTACTGTATATTATTGAACACGAGGTGGTGTAACCCTGGTTACAAAGATTTCCATCTGCTGCAGGGACGTCGAACTTTTGGCCTAGCGTGTGACATCATCCACTCTGCTGTTGCTAAACTACAACACAGCACCCCGAGGCCATCCTGTTAATCTGTTAATAAACAACAAAAGAATGCTGCTGGATGTGTGAATTTCCCTACGGGGATGAATAAAGTATCTATCTATCTTATTCTAACCTCGGGTCAAATGAAAATTCTGTTCATTTCCATGTATATTTCTTTTTCAATGTTGGCGTGATTAGCAACAATTCGGTTCACTTGACATGACTTTATTCAAAAGGTTATTTTTAAAACTGTCAATATCCATTCTGAAAGAACACTTAATCATGATTACTTCATGTATCGACATTGTTTCTTGTCAGGTTTCCACTTGACAAAGTTTCAAAGGGTAATATGATTTTCAAGCTAGACATAATTAAATTATTGAATCGTTAAGGAAAGTGAGTAGTTGAGTGCACTTGCATTGTTGTTGGTTATTATTTGACCGAACACAAAAACGTGACTAAAACAATATTTGCATTATATTATAAGCTTCCTCGTTGCGTTGAAATGATTGCATTCAACGGATACTTTGTTTATTCGAAACATAAAAAACAATAACAAAAGAAGCAGGTGCACGATCTGGCAGGCATCGCGTGGCTATGGAAACCAGATAACACTGTAATGACGAACTTAAACCCAAAAAAATACGCTTTCGCTCACTCGGTAGAACGAATCAAAATAAATATTACCCGTCCATGTCAGTTTAAAAGAAGCTTTGGAGTTCAGGTCCTGCAGTTCGGTCTAATTTACGTCAACGATGCACACACATACGCACAAGACCAAAATGGAGGCGGCGATAGTTCTCCCGAATATGTACGGAAATGAACGGAAACACACGAATGTTTGCGAGCGCTCCTCTTCGGAACTAAAGTCGAACTAAAAATAAACAATCTAAATTATTGTACGAAAACACAACAGCATTGTTTGGAATTTATTTTTAGGACACAATGTCTGATTTCAATTAGGACTCGTGTCAAGTATATGGGCGTGATTATACTTGCTTCGGCCAGGGATGGTTTCGCCCGTAGTTAAGATGCGTCAGCTAAGTCGCCATGTTGAATGTGTAAGTTTCCTTCTTCGACGAATGCACAACATAACTATCCCTTTAAATAATATACTTAGTACCTATATCATTCATTTATTCGTTTGTTCATTCATTCATTCATTCATTCATTCATTCATTCATTCATTCATTTATTCATTCACTCCCTTTCAGGTATTCTGTTATGATTTACATGTGTCACAAGGAATGTAACCTGCCTAACCTAAATAAATAAATGAATTAATAAAAATTGTCCCCCTGATATAAATTCACCTGATTGATAATGTTGTTGGTAGTATTGTTAAAATTGCACTTATCTACATGGCGGATTCATTTATTCATCCGTTCATCCATTAACTATTTTATTCATTTATACATTCATCCTTTCATTCATGAATTCATTCGTCGATTCATTCATTCGTTCCTTCATTTGTTCATTCATTTATTAGTTCATTCATTTATGCATTCATTCAATCATTCATTCGTTCTCTAGGGTCGAGGTGGTAACTATACTAATAAAACTTTATTATTTGAGATAGAGAGAAAAGGAAAAACCTGCAATACATTTTAACGTCTGTGTCTTGCTGAGTGCAGCGTGAAAAAGGTTTAATTTTCACTAACTGTTGGGCTTGCCTTTTAAAACAAGCTAGTCCAAACATTTAAATCAAAATGTTGAAACTGAGAGCTACATTTTGTTACGGATTAGCGCAAAGGGCTACCAGTGTGTAATAAGGTTCTTTTATAAAAGCATATCATGTTGTTAGTATATTACTAATAGGTTGTAATTAACAGAAGTTGGGTTAAAATAGGCATAATTTACCACTAAAACCTTGGATAAGGACATTGGGAGATTTACACATATACATTTGAAGCTCATTTTGAAAATAATTCTCGGTAAAATGTATCATATATTCAAGAACTTTGATCATGTCAGTGATTCCCCATGCCCGTTACCCATTAAATGTCCCAGAAAATTACAATCAACCATCACTAATAAGCTATTTTCAGAACCGTTCCACAAGTTACTCAGGACTACCTGGTGCCTGCGGGAACCGCGTTGGTGATCCGATATATGTAGTAAGTGCATTAATAAAAAAGTGTATGATTCAACAGGGAGAAAAAATTGAAGAAGCTGAAATAAAATTGCATCTCTGTGTTCTGCTAAGTGGGGCTAAAATCTTTGAATCAGATACTCCAAACATTGAAATGAGGGATTGCCAAACAATTTTGGAAACTGAGAGCTACTTTTTTGTTACAGATTAGCTCTAAGGGGCTACCAGTTTTCAAAATATTTCTAAAATCAGAACTTATCCGTCATGGTTGCCATGGCGCCCAATTGGCCCCGCTCGTGTGGCGCCAGCGGCGTCTCGTTGACAGATTGGCTTCCCCTTTATTTAAGCTCAGTGCTCTCACTCACCCTTTGTCAGTCCATCAACGAACCGCTGCACCTGCAAGACGTGGGTTTAGACTCTGTCCGATTTCCTGCCTGTGTTTCCTGTCCGGTATTATTCCCGTCTATTTTGTCCTGTTTAATATTGATCACCAGTTTTGTTCTTGTCTAATTTGTCCTGTTTAATTTCGATATCCAGTATTGATATCAATCATGTCTGTCCCATCCTGTCCGGTATCGACCCTATCTGTCCTGAATCTGCTCGGGCAATTGGTATCGATCTTGTCGGCCTCTGGCTTCCTGTTATTCAACGCCAGACCACTGCCTTACGTCTTCCGCCCAACGATTGCCGAAACACTGGCGTTTGGATTAACGCGCATGACTGCCCCATTTCCTGTGAAATGAAAACTTGTGTGTGAAACGTCACGCTTTTGGGTTCTCTTCCTGTTTCGGTTCCTGACATTATCATTTATTACAATGTTGGAACTATGTTTTTATCATGGTACCAGCTCGGTAGCCTAGGTGGTAGGGCGCCCGCTCTGAGACTGGGAGGTCGCTGGTTCAAGCCTCGGCCGAGTCATACCTAAGACTTACAACATTGGTACTCATTGCCTCCCTGCTTGACGCTCAGCATTAAGGGTTGGAATTGGGGGGTTTTGGTCACCTAATGACTAAAATGACTGCGCCCTGTTTGGCTGCGGCTGCATCGGCTTGCTACAGTTTAACTGTACGGGTCAGGTGTATCGACATTTCGTTCTGTGTGCATTGTTACAAAGAATGACAATAAAAGTATATTCATTAATTCATTCATTTTGTTTGTATTAGAGATAGGGTTGAAATAGGCTGAGTCAACCAGTAAAACATTACTCAAGTTAAAAAAATAACCTCCTAGAAAATCACAATGATCTATCCCTGGTGAGCTGTTCTCAAGACAGGAACACGCAGGTGTTCTTGGAAGGATACTCCTGATTTAAATTCACCCGATTGATAATATTGTTGATATTATTGTTAATATTGCACTACCTATTTGCATTTAAAATATTTATTTTGAAAGTCAAAGGTTAGAATCAGAATATTAATTGTCATCGACAAAAAGGCCAATAACATTTTATTTGGAGCATCTATTTATTTGAAATAAAAAACAAAATCCACTGAATAAATCTCCAGAATAAATATCCATAACACCGACAAACTAGCATTGAAAACTAACAATGAGAGTCAAGTAAGGTAATAAGGGAAATGAATTCCCAGAAGACCAGGAAAAAAAGATCACTTGTTTATTTGCTGGACTCAATTACCATTTGAAGTTGTCAAAAGTGTCTTAAACTTCACCGATTTGGCATGCAACACAAAGAAGGAAAAATGCTGTACATAATGTGTTGCTTTTAATATTAATCGTCAAGGGACTGGTAATTAGCTAGCGACCAGTTCAGGGTGTAGCCAATATCTCGCCCACTGACAGCTGGGCGAGGCTTCTTCATACTGGAAACTCCGGAGAGAAAAAAGCAATCGGATGGATGAACATTCTCTCTGTCATCTATGTCATTAGGTTAGAAATATGGCCTTGTTTTTTTCGGCGAGGAAATAAGGGACTTCTGTTTACCGGGGAATGAAGACTGCGAGAAAAAAAAACAAAAAAACGGACAGTTTACGCGTGACGATTAATCTTGACAGACAGACGTCATGCTCCCGGGCTCCTGACAACGTCACGCCCTGGGTGAAATTAACGCCCAACTGCTTATCTTAAAGGACCTGGGATTTAATTAAAAATGACATTTCCCTGAAGACTCTGGCTTCTGAGGCTGCTATGTTGAAATTAGCTGATGAGGGGCCCTCCGAGCTGGGGAAATAAGAAAACTGTCAAACACTCCGTCAAATGGCAAATCACTTGCGTTTATCAGTCCCGCTCACTGTTTCAGGAAATAACAGTGGTCTGAAAACGCTGTATGGAGCGATGGCATTCATAACAAGAAAGGGGGACAAAACAAGCCTATCGGATGCGATATGCAAATAAACGAAAGCGGAGAGGCGGACTACGCTTACCACAAACAAACAGATTTTTACAACTAATGAAAAAATTCTGATAGCTGTGATACGGTGAATTGATTAAAGGGAATCCTCGTTTTTTGGGGGGTTACAATCTAAATGGAACCTGTGATGGAGTGAATGCGTGAAATAGAAAAAGAGAACTGCAGGTTCGAGAGCGTTCTCTATTCGGGACCCGGTGTTGTGGAATGCTCTGCTCTTTTCTATGGCTAATGAATGACCTCAAATAATTCGTTTTAGCACAAAAGAATGGAAAAAAAACTCATGACACAAATTGGCTTTCTTGCCCCCTCTGCTCTCAGCATTATACAACTGGAGAAAACGGATTGCATCCCAAAAAGTGCAGTTCTTTTTGGGTGAGCCACAATTGCTAGTTTCGGAATCAAACAAAAGAAACGTTTTAGCAATTGTCAACCAGGGCTAATGAATCCCAGACACAACTGTGCATTTAATTTTATGCTGGTCAGAACAGCACTCCTATTCAGACAGAAAAAAGTTAATTATTGCGATCCAACCATTTTCTCAACCGCATGAATCTTTTTTATTCCACATTCATTTCAGAAGAAACGGCTCCCCTCTTCTTTACACTTTATACCAACCCTATTGAATGGATGCACAAGATATTAAACAATAAAAACGTCAAAGTTCTTAGCACGCTGGAGATTCAGTACAGTATGTTTACACACGAACTAGGAAGTAGAAGCCGGAGTTCTTCTTCGGGGCGGATCCTGGGTGAACTCTATCAGTGCCATGCTGCGGAAAGAAGCACGAAATAACTGTCCTCTCCTCAAAAAAATGTAACTTTTGGCAATGTCCGGTGATTTTTTGACATCCCGAAAAAATGTTGGTATCTACCATTTTCCGTAAGTCGAATGGTCATAAGTAGGGGAGCGTCTGTACGTAATAAGGGTTATGCTTCTGGTAACAAAAACATGATCACAGTTTCCTGGTTGAAACCACAAACTACTGACATAAAACAACGGAGAGACAAATTAAAGCAAATGTATATTATGGAAAAAGATTACTGCGAGACTTCAACTGAAATTAAATGAATTTGAGAAAAGATGGAAGCCTAATACAGAATTTCTACTTGATGTCTAAACACCTCACCTTTTAATAGTATTTCTTTTATTATCATTTGTTGTTGTTGTTTCTTTTGTGTGTTATGGGAATGCCAATTGTATATTTTTTGTTTGTGTTGTATGGTGGGAGACTCAACTCTGTTGAACTATGTGTGAGAAATAAAAAGTTATATAAAAAAAAAAAAGAATAGAACACCTCCTGACTAAAGTTTCTTCTGCTGGTCCCGGCTTGTTGCACAATGGGATTGCGGATAATGGATCACGGCCGCATGGGCGCAATTCACTTCTTTTAGACCTGAAAAAAAATGTGCTCTGCTGGCTCCCGCTCACAGCAATATGTGATTAAGAATAAAGGATCAAGGATTTTTTTTAAACCACAACAAACTGAGTTAGCAGAGTACGAAGCGCCATGTTTTAAGAGATTACAGTATACGGTACCTGTAAACATGTATTATTATTTTTACTCATACTTACTCTCCATTTTGATTGGCCTAACAGGGACTTTTAAGCCAATCAAAATACAGAACACAAAGCATGATGAAAATTCGTAAATCAATGAGATTGTGAATGGTAAAACGCCTTCTGGCAAGAATCTGGCAAGAATTTACTTTTTTTGTAAAAACAAAAAAAGTATTGATGGAGCCAAATCAAACTTAAGAACCGATGGCCTTTGCATCTTTTATCAGCGGGTTGAAATGACACGAAATTCACAACGTGTGACAAGACGCAGCACAACAAAACAATAAACTAATAAGCGGCATACGGGCAGAGGGGAGCTAAATACTCTCTGACTAATTAACAGAAAAGACACAGCAGGGAAAAGACAAGAAACGGGAGGGCAAGAAATGAACTAATGAGATCGGGTAAGACTACGGATTGACAATGTGAAGCTCAGGATGTAACAGGAAGCGGTAAAACTGATAAAAAATAAATAAATAAAAATAAACGTTTTTGGTATTGATTAGCGTGAAGGGATATCAGTTTATATCAGGTGTAAGCATTCAACTCTGCGACAGCCTTCGATGTGCATTGGTGGAAGGTTTACATAGACAATACCTGCCCCTTTGCTCCCCTCCACCTTTCCTTTACCCGCCTTCCCCCAGCTGCACTCCACAATGCTGAAACAGTTCATCTGAGTTCAAGAAAATGTATCATTGAAATATTGACTGTTAGAAGTGTCAAAAAATTATAAAACAGTCAGAACATGTGTATTGAATACTATGCTTGATTTCAATTATTTAAAGTGATCCAATTGTATTTTGGCTCGGCGGATGGGTGGTTAGCACGCAGCGGCCCGATGCGAAAGGGTTTGGAGTTCAAATCCAGCTACCGCTGCCTCCCTTTGCAGAGTTTGCATGTTCTCCCTGTGGTTGCGTTCCATCCATCCATCCATTTTTTGCACTGCTTATCCCATCCCAGCCATCTCCGGGCAGTGGGCAGGGGACACCCTGAACTGGTTGCCAGACAGTCGCAGTGAACACAGGGACAGACAATTCGCTCGCCCATTCACACCTAGGGACAATTTGGACCGGCCAATTAACCTGAAATGCATGTTTTTGGAATGTGGGAGGAAACTGGAGTGCCCAGGGGAAACCCACGCAAGCAAGGGGAGAACATGCAAACTTCGCACAGGAAGGTTGGTAGCTGGATTTGAACCCATGACCTCAGAACTGGGCCGCACATGCGCTAACCACCGCGCCGCCGTGCTGCCCTGGTTGCGTACCTACCAAATTAAAAAAGATGCAGGTTAATTTGTCAGTTGTATATAGGTGTGAATGAGCATGTGAATGGTTGTCTGTCTCTGTGTTTCCTGGGACTGTCTCACAGCCAGTTTAGGGTGTGCCTTGCTTACTACCTGATGATTGCTGGGATGGGTTCCTGCTCCCCCGTAACCATAGTAAGGATAATCGGCACAGAGAATGGATGGATGAATTGTATTGAGATTTTGCACCTGCATGCTTGTCAGGTTAATTGTCCGGTCCAAATTGCCCCTAGTAGGTATAAATGGACGAGTGAGTTGTCTGTCCCTGAGTGCCCTGCGACTGGCTGGCAACCAGTTCATGTGTCCTCTGCCCCCACTGCCCGATGATAGCCAGGATGAGCTCCAGCACTCCCGCCACCCTACTGAGGATAAGTGGTGCAGATAATGGAGATGGATAATTATCGACCCCACTCATGGAAGAGTGTAAGTCATGCATCCAAGGGTTAAGTACTCACAAAAAAACAAAAGTAGCACAGAAAATGCACTTCCCTTTTAAAACCGAACATGGCATGAAGATTGCAATACTGGTCTAAAAACTCGCAATTAGGTTTTTCCCCAAAATCGTGCGGCCCCAGTCTCTGTATTTTCAAGCGATTTACGTATGTAAATAAATAAATTACGAAAGCCTAAAATCTCTTCCGTACAGTAGCAGGTTGCAGCCTGGCAATGAGTTCCTGATCAACACGGAGGCATGCACCCACACGCCCGCCGCCGTTTATGTACTCAGAGCTCATTTATAAACATTAAAAGTGTTTCCATGCGCTTTCTTGCAGGTGCCTCCAAATGCCAATTGAGAAATCATCAGTGCAGCCACTAATTGAAGGTTGGAATTCTGCAGCTTGCAGCGCCTCGCATTAATAAAACGTGAAGGGTGAAAGGGAGCGCCGCCAAAAATAATTGCGCTGGCATCGGACAAGTAGTGGGAGGAGATGGGAGACTTTGAATGATTTCTTCTAATACCCGACATCATTTTTCAGTCCGTGTTTACAGAAATGGCTTCTATGTCAGTTCAGTTAACTACTTCACTACCAGCAAACCGGAGATTCTAAGCAAAATATCCGAGCATAATGTTTGTGTTCTGTTAAAGTGGAGGTGCGTAGTTTGAGGTGTCCTGAATACGTTTTAAATGAAATATTTTCTCTATAAAGTATGTGTTAACAATGCTCAACGGAGTTCAAAGAGCCCTTGTGATTTTTTTTCCACCCCGCCAATCTGCTTTTACCTATCTTACTTGCAGGAAAGATGTTCGGGCTGCGGAATGAATTAGGTAGGGGGATAAGGGAAAGTAGTGAAGGAGAGAAATATTTTACTAACAGCACAGTTTTTGTTAGTGTAGCACAGTGTTGGGAAACTATTTGGAGTAGGAGGCTGCATTGGGTTAAAAAATGTGGCAAAGGGGCCCTGGAGACCTATCCAATTTTTTTCATTTATGAATCAATACTATACTATACTACAAGACACTGCACTATCCTATACTATACTATACTATACTATATTAAAAGACACTGCACTATCCTATACTATACTATACTATACTATACTATACTATACTATACTATACTATACTATACTATACTATACTATACTATACTATACTATACTATACTCTTTGTTTTTAAAAGTATTTTATTTTTTCAGCTTTTTTTCTTCTGTTAGTATTTTAAAGGGAAAAAAGCATACTTGAATATGAAAGCAAGTTTGAATAACACGCTCAAATGAAGTGTTTTTTTTTTTGTTCACTATGGAAATTGGGGAAAATATTACTTCAAATTAAGAAACTATCTTCTCTTCTCTACTATACTATACTATACTATACTATACTATACTATACTATACTACACTATAAGACACTGCATTATACTATACTATACTATACTATACTATACTCTGTGTTTTTTAAAATATTGCATTTATTTATTATTTTATTTTTCTTATTTTATTATTTTACAGGTAAATATTCAATAATAAAAACATTATGTTAAAATAACACGCTTTCATGAAACGTTTTTTTCTTTTTTTTTCTTCATTTTATTATTTTGCCAGAAAATAATTATATGCAAATATAAAAAAAATAAGTTTAAACAACTTGATAAAATAGAGTGTGTTTTTTCCTTTAAACAATTAAGGAAATTTAGGAAAATGGTAAAAGTATTTTAAAAGTATCTGCAATACCAGACTTTAACCGGGATATTTTTTTTATATATTCTTTTCATTTTTCCATTATTTTCTTACTTTGTATTTTGCTAGAAAACATGTATATGCAAATAAAATCATGAGGTTTTAAAAAAACATGATAACACGGTGATTTTTCTTTTCTTTTGTTAAATTTTAAAATTGTAAAAATATTCTCTAAAACGCGAAAAATATCTTTACTAGACACTTCTCTGCATTTATCCATTTATTTCTTTATTTCTTTATTAATCTAAAGTATTTTTCCCGAAAACATTTTATAAAAAAGTCTAAAGTAAAACTAGCTACCAACAGAACAATATTTTCACCATCACTTGATCCAAGAAGAAATCATCAACACACAAACACAAAAAAAATATCTGAGTTGTTGTTTTCCGATCACGTATCCTAAAGACGCTGATAGAATCCAACCCTTCAATTGCAAAAGCATCGAAGCTTACAGAATTTAATTTAAATCTCCACCCGAGGGTAGTTTGTTCCTCAGCCAGATGTTTTCTTTTAGGGAGATGCTTCATCTGAATTTGCGGGAAGCGTACCTTAAATCCCACCCGGGGAAAAAACTGAAGCACCCTCGCGGCAAGCTACCCTCGATGCCGACTGATCTTCCACGTGAAACGCACTTAGCAAAGCAAACTTGGACGGGAAGCACTTACACACACCTGCAGCTTATTATGAAAGTCGGCACGCTCATTTGCTGCAGTGTTTGGGCTTGTGAAGCATTTCGCTACCACAAAAGTGAAGTACCTTGCGCCCGGATAATTGAAATTTGGTCATCGCAAATGAGTTTGAAGATGTGCTCGACTTTTTTCCAAGTGCTCAATTAAACTTACATCTTTGGAGTCGAGTGTTAATTTGATGACTAAATTTTATAATTATTTGAAGGTGGGGGGTGTTTAGTATTTTTATTAAAATTGGAATATTATCCCTCCAAACACAACATTTTGTTGGAAAAACAATCTCGTAAAATGAGACAAAGATCAAGTTAAACATTTTATTGATTTTGTTGTGTGAATTTCTGATTTAGATCTTCCATCTATCCACCAATTATCTGCACTGGTTATCCCCAGTAGGGCCGCCAGGGTGCCGGAGCCTTTCCCAGCTATCTTCAGGGGACACCCTGAAATGGTTGCCAGCCAGTCACAGACAACCATCCACTCGCTCATTCACATCTAAGGGGCCGGTCACACAGCCGTTTGCGGCTGAATCACGGCTAAAATTTTGCGTTTTTTTTTTGCCCGTGGTTGCCCGCGATGGAAAATGCACAAAATTGGCCAACCCGCTGTTCATCGGTGGTATGCCCGCAAAACAGACGCCGGCGACTGTTCCGCTTCCTCATTGCGTCATTTCTGCGTCATTTTCTCGTGTGGACCACGGGTATAAAAGCTCCCGAGCCGGTGTTGTGTGGTTGTAGTAGCGAGGGGATGCAAATCTCGGCAGGGATGCATTTCTCGCCATAACACCGGGCTGTAGAAATCATAACCGCTCAAGACACAGTCCCGTGAAGATCAAGATTTCAAGCTATGGCACTGAAGAAGCCAATATGTTATTATTGTAATAGTTTTTCATTTTGATTTTATTATCTTGTTATGAAATGAAAATAAATGTCAAGAAATAAAAATGGATTAAGACGAGGTCACTACGGTGACGGGGATCCATGTTCACCCCTTGACGTCTCGAGCACAACTGACGTGTGCTCGGCAAATCGCGCTGTATATACGCGGAGAAAGACGTTTGACCGTCACACGCGTAACACGCTAATTTCACGTAATAACACCGCGATACAGGCGCAGAACATGCTATTACCATGCTCCACCCACGATTACCCGCTGAAATTTCCCGTCCTACCCATGTGTAACCACGCCCTGGCCGCGGCCAGAGCACGTCGTTCTGCGTCATTTCCGCGTCATTACCTCGTGTGCCGCCCGCGGTTAACACGTGCTCAAAGTTTTGAGCAGCTCAAAACTTTTTCGCGCGGCCAACCGCGTGTGAATTTCCGACCGCGTGTTAAGCACTGCTGTATCTCGTCTGTATGGCGATCTTAAAGCGTCCAATAGCATCCGCCTCACAGGCAGAAATTTCTGGCCGTGATTCAGCCGCAAACGGCTGTGTGACCGGGCCCTAAGGACAATGAACCTGACATGCATGTTTTTTGGAATGTGGGAGGGAACCGGAGTGCCCGGAGGTAACCCACGCGAGCACGGGGAGAACATGCAAACTCTGCACATGACATGAGAACTGTGCCGCCCAAGCGCTAACCACTCCACTGCCGTGCCGCTGAATTAGATCTTTTTTTACCTTAATTCTAATTTATTATTCTCATTAGTAAATATTGTTTTTATTCTACTCTAAAAAAATAAACATATTTTAAAGATGATTTTTCATTTTTTCAGGAAAATTTACAGTAAAATTATAATTTATGATTAAGTTTTTTTTCCTCCATAAAATAAGAACAGTTGTTTATTTTTTTATTTTTCACAAGAAGAACATTTTTTGAAAATGAAAACAAATGTGAATAAAATCTACAAATCTAAAATTAGCAATAACTAAAACTAATCTTTCCTAGCCAGACTTTCTTGCTAATTTTAAATGTATTCTATTTATATTTTCAATTTACTTAATGATAAAGAAAGTTATTTGCTTTACATTGCAAAGAAAATACAGTGTTTTCAAAACCATTGTATGATTAGAAAGAATTTGAAAAATGTAAAAATGAAAGAATTTGAAAAATGTAAAAATAAATTTTATATATATATATATATATATATATATATATATGTATAAAATAAAAAAATGAAATTAAACCAAAATACAAATCAGAGCATGTAGTATGTAAAAATACCATTTAAATCAGTATTTCTCAACTGGTAGGTGACCCAAGTTAACGGATGATGAATTACGTTCAGGGTGGTCTTATCTCTTCTACCTGTTATGTCAATACGCCCATTAGAAAGGGATCACATCTCATTTTATTGTGATTTTGTTGGTTTTATTGCCTATTACGAACCCAACAAAGTTAGAAATAAGGGGGAGGAAAAGTGAAAAACAGTGACAACAGCAATTGTGAAATACAAAACTTTTATTGAAATGCTTCTGAAAAATACAATAAATGGTTTAATGGTTTATGTTATATTTTGAGCGTATTACCAGTATATTAATCTTAATTCACTACAAGATTTAGTAAATAGCGATGTTTTAGTACGTGCTTTTTTTTTTCAATATTTTGAATGAATTTTAGTACGTGGCTATTGTAAAGCAGTTTTAGAGGGTGGTTTATATTCAATGTAGGCTTATATGTGGGTGTGTACTATACTTGCAGGGGTTTCGGTTTTGCGGATAATAAGGTGATTATATTCTGCTACAGTGGAACCTCGGTTTTTGAACGCCTCTCAGTTCGAACAAATCGGAGACCGACCCAAAATTTTGAGAGATTCTTGCTTTGCTGTTCGGTCAAAAAATCGGAGTTCGAACGCCGGTAATGCGTGAGTGCGTACGCTAGGGTGCGATGCTGAGCGGCGTACGGGTGTAGATCTCTCTTTTCGTGACCAACTTTTATCGCGTGCGGACGTGCTTCGTTTTGCTTTCGCTTTTAATATAGGTGTACGGAGTGTTTTAGCCCCTAATTATGCCTTCGAAGAAAGTCAGTGGAAGCAGCAAAGTTGCTACAGGTGAACAAAGAAAAGTAGTGCGTACAACTATTGCATTTAAGAAAGAAATAATAGCAAAATATGAAGGAGGTGTGCGAGTGTCTGATCTTGCTAGGGAATACAGCATGGCTGATGTGATATGGCTAAGGGAGTGAGTGCTATAAGCAAGCAACGGCCACAAGTTTTGGAAGAGGTTGAAAAACTTTTGATGATTTTCATAAATGAAAAACAGTTAGTGGGAGATAGAAAGTGTTGCAGGGACCAGCACGAGTGCTCCTATTGAGGAGGAACCCGACCTCGTTGATGACATTGTGTCTGTGGGCAAGAGCTTGGGCTTGGAGATTGACAAAGATGATGTGGAGGAACTCCGGAACGAACATCAAGCCGAGCTCACCACAGAAGAACTCCTCCACCTTCAGAATGAGCAGAATAAAAAGTTGGAGGAAGAGATGTCCTCTGGGGAGGAGGAAGCAAGAAAGGATGCCCTAACGTCCGAGATTAAACAAATGTGTAACAAATGGGCCAGGTTACAAAATGTCGTCGAACTCCACCACCCCAATGAAGCTGCAGCCACCAGGGTCATAAATGACTTTAATGACACTGTCATGAGTCACTTTAGAAAAGTGCTAAAAAGAAGGCAGAAGCAAGTGTCATTAGATCAGTATTTTAAGAGAAAAGAACATCCTTCCAAACAATAATTTTCCTTCCTCCTCCACCCCCCTCCCCACCGTCCACCTGCACCCTCTGCTGACCACCGCAAAGGTAAGAAATCCCATTCATAATTCTTTTCTTAATCCTTTTTTTTATTTTTACACGTTCATGTTAGCGTAATCTTTCGTACGGAAGATTACGATAACGCAAACGTACGATTAGCCTGGGTTAGCTTTATGTTTACGTTAAATATTCAAGGTAAACATTCAGGGTGTTGGAACGGATTAAAACAATTAACATTATCTTTAATGGGTAAAATGATTTCGGTGATCGAACAAATCGGTTTTCGAACAGGGTTCTGGAACGGATTATGGTCGAGAACCGAGGTTCCACTGTATCTCTTTTTTGAATTGCACAATACTTTCATTGGTTACACTCGAGAAGTGAATTTTTTTTATTAAGTTGAGTCACAGTTGGTCATGAGGGTTAAACGGTGGGTCCTGTAGTCAGACCAGTTGAGAACCACTGATTTAAATGAACAAAACTTTTTCAAAACGAACAAATCCCGCCATCCTCTAGAACTCTTTAATCTTCTGTTCGGTTTCCAAGTAAATGAATAGGTGACGTTTTCACCTTTTACCGACTGAGCCCGAACGATAAAAAGAGTGTGAAGGGGAGCAGGCATTGAAGAAGCAATCACAAGAAGAGAAATGTCATATTTGCATATCTCAAATATACATCACAGGATACCCGGAAAGGGGCCCGCCAACACACTTTTGCATATTGAGAGAAATTTCCACGGCTTTTTACAGAGCACTGTTTGTGTGCAATTTTAAAAAAGGAAGATAAAGGTTATATTGTCCTGCAGGGAAATATAAGTCTCCTGTTTCTAACTACTACTCCAACTGAAGGAGTGGATCCAAGATGGTTTTCCCCCCACCCCTCGCAATAAAACCAAATTACACTGACACCAACGTTCCCTTTAAGATGTGCAGTGTGCGATTCTGGAGGACCACTCCTACCATATAAGGAACTAAATGTATAAATATATGAATACCTACAAATGTATGCCTTAGGAATAAACAAACAAATAAAAGAAATCATGTTGTAGTGTCATCAATATGACACAGAGCTTAACCACCAAAGAAAGACCATAAATGAAGGTTTAATTCCTTCACCCGATGGTGAAAACTGCAAAAGTACAATGCAATGCATTGAGATCATGTGCCGATAAGTTCCAAATCGGAAGTGGATCTTCCGGAACGGGAGTTTGTAGAGTAGTAAGACGGTAAAACAGGTCATTAGCTTGGACGGGAGATCAGAACGTGGTGGGGGTCAATAAACGGCTCGTTAGCCGGCATGGGAGATCAAAACGTGGTCGGGGTCAAAAAACGAGTCGTGGCAGGAGATAAACGGGGAGATCAGGAATGGACGATTGGAAAACGGGTGACAAAACGGGACCGACGGGAGTCAGAGTAAAAAATGCTTGCCTTGTGAAAACAGAGGTTTGCTGACGGACTGACAACAGGTAAGTGAAAGGGCTCAGCTTGAGTAGGACGGAGAACCAATCAGGTAACCAGCAGCAGCTGGCGCCAATTGAGCGGGCACAGGTGAGTGTAATGAGTAATCATGACACGCATAATACATCGATATATGACAGAACGGAAATGTATTTATTTACACAATCTGTTATTTATTTTGTTGAGTATTTTTTGGTGTATTTTGTTCCATAATTTGTCCCGAATTTTGCCCTGTATTGTTGTACTCCCAAAAAACAAAAAGGCTGGGTAAAAAAATAAAAAACAGAACTAAAACAGTCTGATTTGGTCACTTTGAGTCTCCATAGTTCGTATTTGTTCAATTTCTTTTCATAAATAATAGTTTCAAAAAATGTCACAAAATACTGCAAAGAAGGATACTGACGTATTTACCTTCAGTGCAGACGCCGCTGGGCGGAGAGAAGTAAGTTCGTGCGCACCCCTACCACTCACCTGATCAGAGGGCTCTGCGTACTTCGATTGTATTTTGGGATGTTTAAAGTTTGTTCTGTGGGTTTTCATCATACAGTGTCTCAACAGACAATATAGGTTGTTTAATAAGCTTCCATATAAAGGATTCCTTAGCAACGTACAGCCAAAAGGGGATCTGTTGGTGTGACACCTTGATTGTAAATTATAGTTGGGATGGTGCCTTTTAATACTAGACTGAACCACTGTAATCTGTCACGGTCGCCATGACACCCAATTGGTCCCAACCGAGTGGCGCCAGGTTCTGTCACGGTTGCCACGGCGCCCAATTGGCCCCGTCTATGGACACCGGCTGAAACGCGTTGACAGATTGCTCCTTGGGAGTACTTAAACGCGGTCCTTTGAGCCGTTAGTGGTCAGAGCGTCTGCAAAACTTCTGCAAGACTCCTGTTAAACTGTAGTTCTGTGAATTCGCCTGTGTTTGATCCTGTTTTAATTTTGGCCTGATCTGTTTGATTTTGACAACTCTTTTGTTTGGATTTCAAACCATTCTGCGATCCCCGGATCGAGTGTGCGTGTATTCCTCCTCTCCCTAATAAATTGTGAGTATGTTACGCTATTGGGTTCTCAATCCTGTTTCCTGCCTCGGTTTGTGACATAATCCTCGTGTTATGTTAGTTATGCACGCACCTATTTTATAATGCCTACCTTTTAACTCCTACCCATATGTACTCATAAAAAGGGCCATATGTGGCCCGTGAGCCATGTGTTCCCGACCCCCGCTGTAACACCTCATTTAGTAATGCACATCCATACATTTTTTATGCATATTTAATCTCATCTACCGTATGCACAGGTGTTATAAGGTGCACTTTCATATTTCTGGCCAATCTTGTTTTTTTTTTAGGTTTCCCTTGGCAATTGTTTGATTGCACACGTTTTCTAACAACAATGATTCCGAGAGCGTGGTGCCTTTGAGGACAGCACGAAAGTACAGTACTCGGATAGGTGGCCAGAAACATGAGCCTATTGAGCCTTTTGGCTGTAAAACTCGCCACCAGCGTAGCCAGGTTGGCTAAGCGCGTGTTAGCGCTCGCTGGCAGCAAACTTCCCATCAAAGCTGAAGCGTCCTTACGTAAGGAAAAGTCTCTGGCGTCGGCCATCTTTTGCTTCTTTTTGCCAATCTGCTCGGACAAGGCGACTCCAATATCTCAATTAAAGCTTTCTGAGGCGGACCTCTTTCCCAAACCGTGTCAATTCTCCCAGTGCCAAGCAGTCACACTCCTCTCCAAACAATAGGACCAATTTGTTTTGATTTGATTAGAATAGATTAGCCTTCACCAAAGCTGTTGTTCGTGATTAATGGGGCCGCGCTAGCTAATCAGCTAGCAGATAAAGAACCTTCGGCGCTCGAGTGTTTATTACTCATAGAGTTGTTCACGAATGAAACGTCCATATGAGCCAGCTCTTTAAATTGAATAATTCCGTGTCTTTGTTTTGTTTTCTTTTGCTCTTTCTTTTTTCTTTCTCTCTCTCTCTCTCTCTCTCTCTCTCTCTCTCTCTCTCTCTCTCTCTCTCTCTCTCTCTCTCTCTCTCTCTCTCTCTCTCTCTCTCTCTCTCTCTCTCTCTCTCTCTCTTTCTCTCTCTCTTTCACTCTCTTTTTTTCTCTCTTTTTCTTTGTCTCTTTTGCCGCCTCTCCATCTCCTTTTCTCCTTTTTTCTCTCTTAATTTTTCTCTCTTTGTCTTTTTTCTCCCTATAATTCTCTCCCTCATTTCTTTTTTCTCTTTTTCTCTTTCTTTGTCTTTTTCTATCTATTTCTCTCTCTCTCTCTCATTCTTTGTCTTTTTCTCTCCTTTATTCTCTCTTTTCCCCCCCTATTTGCTCTCTTTTTACTCTGTTTTTCACTTTCTCTCTCTCTTTGTCTCTTTGTCTCTAATTTTCGTTCTCACGCTCTCTCAGTCTCTCTCTCTTGATTTGTTTCTCTTTTTCTTTCTCTTCTTCATCCTTTTTCTCTCTCTTTTCCATCCTCTTTTTCTCTCTCTATCTCTTTCTCTCTCTTTCACTCTCTTTTTTATTTTCCTCCTTTTTTATCTCTTTTGCCTACTTTCTATATCCTCCTTTTTCTCCCAATTTTTCTCTTCCACTCTCATATTTTCTCTGTTTTTCTCATTCTATCTCTTTTTCTCTTTATTTCTCTCCCTCTCATTCTTTCATTCTCTCTGTTTTTCTCACTCTCATTTCCTCTTCATCTCTCTCTCTTTTGTCTGCCTCTTTTATACACTGTTTTTCACGTTCTCTCTTTCTTTGTATCTCTCTCTCTCTCTCTAAAATGAAGTAAAGATTCACAGTACATTGAAACAATAAAGGCTATCAAACTATTGTAGCATCATACATTAGAAAAATTAAATTAATCAGGTGTATAATGTTGCATTAAAATCTGATAATGCTTGTGCGGCCGAAAGAAACGGCTCTTCTCAGTGAGCTGAGCTGAAACAACAGGTTTTCTAAAAAGAGCCATCAATAATTACTAGGGTATACCTTATTGCACTATGCCCAGATGCTTTAACCATTTTGAGAAACTATCAATGATCGTGAATTTTTTGTCCACAAAGCTCGCCACTGATTATAAGCGGGATTATTCAGAGGCATGACTTGGATTGGACACGATTAATTTCCATTCTGAAGAGTGTATTCCGCCTTAGTCGTTTATATTCGGCCAACGGCGTGGAATAAATGACCAACACTTTGTAAAAATGGTCACTGATTTATCCTGAGCTAGCCCACCCTAAAAATCTGGTTGGAAATAAATTTAAAAGATGCCAAAATAGATTATTATGGTTATCTAGCTTGCTACCTTTCCCAAGAGGGGGGAGTGGCAATACTGTGCACACTTGCGTCCAATACACCCACAGGGCTCATCATCTCTGGTCTTTATAGACAGCTAGGCCATTGCCATTGTTATAGTCACAGCAGGTGCGTTTATTATTTGTACATTTTGTTGGTTTCTAACTTTATACCTGGGTTTTATTTTCAAACATCTATGTTGGAGCACGCCAGGCTTGTTTCCTGATTCCTTCCATATGGGTCCTTTATGTTCTCTGTTTCTTATTCCGCAACATTATCGACGTGCATGTGAAGATGTCATGATTGCTGATTCAGAGCTACTGCGACTGCTCAATTGGCGCCAACAGCCCGGACAGCTGATTGGCTGTTGAACTCCTTTTAAACCCCCAAATTCCAAGAGATCGCTGTCAGATCGTTATGCTAACCATTGGTCCTCGTTGCCAACCTGTTTCCGGACCTGACTCTGCCCCGTTCTGCCTGCTCGTTATCCGATCTGTTTTGCACCCCTACCTGCCTGCCCCTTGTTGCCGACCTCCTTTCCGAACTTGACACCGCCCTTGCTCTCCAGTCCTGGCTAACGACTTGTAATTCCTGCCTGTCTTCGACCCTCCGTGCTAGACACGGAAGTACCACTTCCGCATCTCCTGCTCCCCTTGTCCGTCAACCATCGGATTGTGGAAGCAAGCCCTGCTCTCTCTCTTTATTAATAAAAACTGAGAAAACGAGCGCTGTTGGGTCCTGTGTCTGTTTCTGGTTTGTGACAGAAGAAGTGGTGAGACTGCTTAACCTAATAGAATAAATTATGCAAATCAATTTTTCTGGCAACGTGAGTAAAAAATAGTGTGCTAATGAGATAAGGTCTAATGCCTTCTTCAATGTTATCTAGTTATTTAGTGTTAAAGTGTTGGCGCCTTCACCGCCATGACACAGGTTCAAATCCCAGTAGCACACACTGCGATATGGGTCAGCAACCATTATTGATTGATCACCCATAGCTCAAATATGGAGGTATATCGTAAACCCTCTTGTGTAATGCGTACCTGTATGCATTTCCAATAGTACCTATCATATTTAGCGGTATATAGACGCATCTTGTTTTAGTTTCCGGCCGATTTGAGGTTTTAATCTGTTAAGTTTAATTTCATGTAGGCACTCAAAATAAGGCAAGAAGACATCAATGGATTTTGAACTTGCAAGGAGGACCGAGAGAAGCTATCAGATAAGAAATTCCCATCAGTTTCTAAAGATCTCCTGTTTTAATTATATCTTCAATGTTACAGAAACAGATCAGCCCTAAAGGGTGTAGGATTCAAAGAACAGCAACTCGATTAGCCAATAGCATCAATAATCCAATGGTCAAAACAACGAGACCTATTTAGAAACTGACATACCATTAAATCTCCTTTGCACTCAATCTGTCAGGACCCGAACAAAAACAGGACCCAATTGCGTTCTCACAAGTTTTATTAAAGGAAAGAGGAAGGGCTGCGCTCACGATCCAGCGTTCGCCAGGCGCATTTGCTATCAGACCACAGAAGATCCACTTCCGTGGCGAGCGATGGCGGTGTCGGGAACGAGGTTGGGGTCGTAAGTGAGTGGTCGGGGACAAAAAGAGGTCGAAACCTGGGACGGGAGAGTAGACGTGTTCAGGATCAAAAACGGGTCGAAGCCGGGGAACAAATGGGAGCAAAAGACAGGTGGGAGTCAGGGCCGAAAAAGGCTAGTGTTAACTGAGGTTCACAGACGGACTGACAACCGGGGACAGATAGGAGTGGGTTTAAATAGGGACAGGGAGCCAATCACAGTCCGTGGCAGTTTGCGCCAAAGGAGCGGGCACAGGTGAAACACATCGGTAATCATGACACATTCAATAGTAAGGAACACATATGCCATGGTTTGGCACCTGTAGTCCCTCTCCTTCTCCAAGAGAAGGCCTTTTCCTACTTTCCAGTCCCCCTCACAATTCCTCTGCTAATATGATCATCTGGTGCTTCCAATCAGACAATTAGCCACCTCTACTATAAATACTCTGGGCTCCCACCTCACATTGCTGTAACATTTCGATTCCTGAAGACTTTCACTCACCTAGAGGGCCAGCTCCCAAGACTCTCTTCATCAGTTCCCTCTTCTTTCCAAGACCATCCACTCCAAGACCTGTCACTCCAACCTTCTTTTGAAATGTACTCCAAAATTTCCTTTCAAGATTTCAAGCTTCTCCTACCCGGCCATCTTCCTCAGGTCCCCTCTCGTCTTAAGATTTTCCACTCCATCTATCTTTTTAGAGGTACTCCCAAATCTTCCTCTCAAGATCTTCACCAACCTAAGAACCCCTTTCAGGTTTTCCTACTCTTCAGTTCCGCTCCCATACTCTCACATTGTTTGTTAAAGCTACATCCATTGCAGCCTAGTCATCCTGGCAGGAGGATTACTTTGTGTGCTGTCCCTTCTCAAGGTTTCATCATTTTCTTCTTGCTGAGGTTTTTGAGTTTTCCCTTGCCCTCATGTAGGTTTTAGATCAGGGGATGGTGTTATAATAGCCTGTTGTTTGCAACCCTATGCAGCCCTTTAAGACTCTTTGTGATTTAGGGCTTGTTGGAAATTGAATATCAAAATGTACCGTTTACCAAATTGTTCGAATTAGTTATCTGACTCCATTAACCAAACACAACCTAAATTCACCCAACAATTTATGCATGCTCGTTTCTTGACAGAAAAGATGAACAGGAAAGCCGACATTTCCACACGGGGGCAGATTTATTTTCCCTAACAATTTAACTAAGTGTACACCATCGAAAATGGCCGAAGAAGTGTCATTGGACTCCCTGGTGAGCCCTCTTCTGAAGTCTTAAGCTCTCTCTCATTGGCCATCCTCTCCTCGCTCAATGGCATGCCGGCTCCTCCCATGGGCGTGCCAAGGAATCCCAACGTGGACTTCACAATCTCAGAGACGAGCGTCCCAATGTCTGTGGTTCCTCAAAACAACGGCGAGCGTTTCTCAAAACAACGCCTGCCGTCCTCTGTCAGAGTCCTGTTATCAACAGAACTAGACAAAATATTTTGCATTTGGAACGGCCTCCTCTGAATCAATCTCCCAAAAAGAGTCAGAAATGACTCTAGCCACCTCCCACTAGGGGGATATGGCTGTGGTACATATATATATATATATATATATATATATATATATATATATATATATATATATATATATATATATATATATATATATATATATATATATATATATATATATATATATATATATATATATATATATATATATATATATATATATATATATATAATGGAACGGCCTGACCTGGCATTGAACTAAAACCTACTCAGTGAAAATCTTCATTGCATTATGAGTCAATCGTATAAAATCCTTTATAGTCAAATGTATTAAATCCTTTATAGTCAAATGTATAAAATCATTCAGGCTATACAAATAAACATGACTTGACTTGACTATTTTGATTTTTGAAAAAATGCCCTATTTGGGTTTGATCACCTCGCCGTTGTGTCCTGCACCAGGGTCTGTCCGACACCCGTGACGGTATCGTACGGTAATTTAAAATCTGCAAAGTCAACAGTGATGAATTGCAAACGATTTTTCAGCCAACATTATTTCTCACGCTGCACACACTGACCTTTTTATTGTCAGCCAAATACTGGCTCACAAAGTTGAATCAACAAACTCATTCACCGGAGTTGTCCTTTCAGACGAGGCTCTGTGCCCTTCTTTTTTACCGTTTTATAAAATGTCAGTACTCTATGTACGCTGTTTATCTAACCATCTCATTTCCGTCAGAGAGACGGCTGCAGTGAAAGGCTTCAGGTGACTAGCCTCACTGACTCTTTTTATTTTTTTTATTTTTTTTAAATCCGTTATGGAGAGCTTGGCCTTTCCGGAGGTTTGAACAATGTTCGGCGAGGGTTCTGTCATTTCTCACGTTGTGACTTTTAGGAGCTTATGATGGATGGTATGCCTTTCTGCATTAAACTGTGAATGGTATCACTCAAAGTGGCCGCTGTAATGCACAAATAACCGGCAGGCATTGCGCAATGAATGCATGGATGGGGCAGCGGGATATGCCAGACCTTTGCTTGAACTCTGGATAGAGCCTTCTGTTTCCCTTTCATCCCGCGTGATCAGTTGTAGAAAAATATATACCGAGTACATTAGCCAAGCTGCCCCTTATATCTTTATAATGGACAACACGTGGTATGCGCCTGTAGCCGCTTATACATATGGATAACTGTGGTTATTATGCTAATGAGATATTGTCCTTTATGCTAATGAGATATGGTTTTCACCACAAATGCTGGCGATACTGAACATTTTGGGATATATCCAATACCAGGTAAACGCAGGGTAGCATTGACCATTATCTATATCATACATATATTTTGTGATTGGAAATGTCAGGATCCTTCATGAGGCCCTAAGCAAAATTAGATTTGGGGCCCCCCGATTACTTGATAATTTTTATACCTACTAGGACTCATTCCATGCTCTAATCCAGGGGTGGGCAACTATGTGGAGTCGGGGGCCACATGTGACATGTTATACATCTTTTTATATAGATTAGTTTCATCAAACGGCCAAAATTAGAGCAAAATAGTATATTAGGTCCCTGTTTTAAGCACTTAATTTGTTATTTACTGTAAGTATTTTTTAATTTTTGGGGGGTATTTCTGGAGTCGGATGTTTATAGAAGTTCTGTAGTTTTTTGTAGTGTTACTGTAGTTTTATTTTTGTACTATTTTGTAGTATTTCTGAAGTAATTTGTATGTAGTATTTCAATGGTAGTCTTTTATTAGTATTTCTGTAGTACTTTTGTTGTATTTCAAAAGTACATTTTTTTGTTGAAAACTTGTAGTATTTTTATAGTATTTTTACATTATTACAGTAGTTTTTATAATTACATTATTTTTGTGACATTACTTTAGTATTATTTTGTCATTGTTTTTGCACTATATCTGTTGTATTTTGTAGTATTTCCAAAAAGAATGTTTGTCGTATATCTGTTGTATTATTGTGTTAGTATTTTTGTACTATCTCTGTTGTATTTTGTGGTAATTCGATATAAGAATGTTTGTTGTAAATCTGTAGTATTTCTGTAGTATTTTTGTAGTACAGCGTTACTGTAGTTTCATTTTTGTAGTACTTTTGTGATATTTTCATAGGATCATTTTTGTAGTATCGCTATTGGTGTGATTTGCAGTATTTCTGTTGTAAACCTCTTGTAGTAATATTTCTTTAGTAGTTTTATTCATATTTATCACCTTTACCCTTATACAATGGCACCACACATGCACTACACCAATCAACAGGAACTACACCACTCAAAAAGCATACATTCAATAAGCGCACCAACCAGTCAAACATAGCAGTGCCACCTTTCTTCAAGTATTCAGCAGTACAACCATCCAACCCGGGCACCTTCCCCCCTTTCATTTCTTTCACTGCCTCTTGCACCTCCCAAGTTTTCACAGGCTTCAAATTTAAATCATTCAATAAAGGCATTCTTCCCATACCACTGATCACCTTGAGTCCCACATCACACATCTCACAATTAGTGATAGTGGTTGCAAGCTAACTGCAATTCAAGCCATGCAGTACTTATTCGTATTTGCTTTCAATCAAAAAGTGTAGTGCATCAAATTCATTTCTAATAACAAACAAAATAATACAAATTTATGATATACACCTGCAAATCTATACTTTTTTATTGAAAAAAAACATCTTTGTTGTTTAATTGTCATGAGCTTTTGGAACAAGAAATCATTTCAAATCTGAAAATCCAATGATACGTCTCAAGATTAAAATTCCAATTGTCAAATAACTTGAAAAATAAACAAGAATACATACAGATCAATGAATGGTATACACAGCAAATGTATAAGACAGTCTTTTAAAAAGTGCAAAAAATATCCATTTTTGTTGTTTAAAGGAACAGAAAATAAGTGGAAATGACATGATTTCCAACCTTAGCAAGCAAAAAGTAACTACTATCACCCTTGCCCATATCAATGAGGATCATGTTGAGGATGCTCTCAATTAAACAGCTGCTTGCTGTGTTGTGCATAATGTGCATGATGTCTATTTCTCATCGTTGTTTGCTGTTTTCTATTGAGAAAAGAACATATCGTATGAGTATTATTATGGCAAAATTTACAACGACACAATAAACACTTTGACTTTGCCAGGAAAGTAAAACTTGATGCTTAATCTTAAACTTATTAACACCATTGTGTGCAAGCTGAGCTTTTTCATGAAGCAAAATAAAACACTGCTTAAGCCTGCTCCCTTTGGGCTGACATTTATGATAGTATTGTATTGTTCATCTGATTCTTTTGTGTTAGGTGCAAATAATTTAATGTTTCCTTTTGTTAATAAGTGGTTGGTACTGTTTTTTGTGCCCAAATTAACTTTATTCTTTCTTTTAACTGAAATAAAAAGTATCTTGCTCTCTCACACACACAGTCACTAACAAGCAAACGCTAGCACATTTGGCGAGCGACCAGGGACTAACGGTACGTTTCCTCACTTAATCACTCGGACTTTGTCAGAAAATTAAAACTTGATGCTTAATCTTACCACCAATGTGTAAACGTGGAGTCTTTTTTTTAATGAAGCACAACTAAACGCTGCTTAAGATGATTTTAACTGAATTAAAAAGTATCTCACACACACGCGTGCGCAGTCATTTATCAGCTAAAAAGCTAACACTAACATCAGCTACCAGAGACAGAGGTTACGTTTCCACTCTTAAAAACGCAAATAACAAACAAATTCAAACACATATTGTAGTGGCTTACCATGCTACTGAGCTCCCTTCATCCTCTTCGGTAACTTAATGTTTTGTTGTGAGTGCTTCCTCCCCATCATGGTGCTCCGGTGCCATATAACTATTGCAAAGCTTGAAAGTGACACACTTTTGTTTCGTGAAGTGTTAAGTGTTCCCACTCTTTTGTAGACTTCGATCTAACTGTTTTTCTCTGTGCCCGTTGAAATTGAATTTACCATACCCTTTGAAAATAGGGCCTTAGTTGGCACTCCAACTTACTCTGTTATGCTCGCCTACTGGCGCTGCATGTGACGCTATTGGCTCCGCGACGTGCTGAGTGATGCATAAATTGCGTGACCCAACGAATTGATGAATTCATTTGTCGCCAATGCTTTTAATCATCGATTTTGATCGATTTTATCGATTCATTGTTGCAGCCCTAGATTGTATATATGTGTATATATGTATACATAGATATATATATATATATATATATATATATATATATATATATATATATATATATATATATATATATATATATATATATATATATATATATATATATATATACGTCTCCATAGAAGAACTGACTGTGCATCACCAGACACGAATCTCACCACAGACATCTTTTTCTGCACATACCCAAAAAACTGAGCGATAGGTCTCATGTATACTGTAGCTGGAAAAACTCAAGGGCAGAAAACTAAGTGATGTATTACAGGGATTGCAGTGACTACATTTACATGCAGAGTCAATATTTCATAAGCACGGACTTAAATTCATATTTAAAATACACACTGCGGCATTTCTGCAGTGAGCATAGAAAATAATGTGAAACGAGCTATGGAGGAATCAAGTGAGAAACATCGCAGTAGAGAAAGTAAAGGAGGCTGTAGCTAAATGAGGTATTCTAAACACAGTGGCGCCACAGCTTTCCAAAGCCCTCGAAAAACATGTTTGCATTAAGGTACTATTTTTTAAAATTATCTTTTATATTGATATTTTTTACACCAGGGTCTTGAATTCCATTTTCTTGGGGGCCATAGCAGCTTGGGTGTGGGTAAGGCTGCGTCGCACAAAATCCTCTCTAAACATTATTAAGAGAAAGAAATCAGTGATAAAAAAAAAACAATACAGCACATAAATAAACTTAAACTATATTTGTGTAATTGATATTTTAAAGTGTGTATTAACGGTCTTTAACCTTTAATTATCTGAACACAAATGGTTCCAAACATAACTCCTTTTCAAAGTTTTTTGAAACTAAAACTCATGCTCTACTCTACGTGCAAGGTGCATCTACTTTCCTTTGAACTTCAGTTCAACAACAGTGAATATCCATATTAAACACTTACATTAAACGCACATATTTGGACAGGGGCCTCAACATAATGTCCAACGGGCCACAAATGGCCATCAAGCTGCATGTTTAAGATCTCTGATATATGTTGAGGACTAAATTTTGTGTTGGATACCTGCTTAATTGTAAAAAAGGACACATTTTACAAGGGCCAAAACGGATTATTGAGTTCACCATAATTTATTTTGTGAAAAATAGATTCACAACTCGACCAGCTTAGACCTCCAAACTGGAACAAATTATGTTCAAAAGCTGAACTTTATGGCCAAAAACACATAAAAAGCGGTAATCTAGGTGATTGATTCAACAAGAGCCTTACGGACAAGGAATAAATATTTTCCATTTTTAATTTTGCTTGCTTTTTCTGTGATACAATGATGGATCGGTACGAAATCCAAGTTATGAATGCCAATACGCAGAGGACTGTAGATTCTGTTCTGGAAGCAGAGTGAAGGATGTGCCATACAAAGCCCGAGAGAGTATTTACCCGAGGACATGGCAGGCTAAAACAATTTTCGTGCCAAAAGACAAATTCCATCAGAAAGGTGGAATAGTGCCAGCTGGGGAAGGTAAGAACATCAGTAGAAAAGATGAGAATCTGGAGTGACTTATTCGAGGAAAAAGACCATGATATTCTTTATCCAGTGTGTTTTCCACTTAGCGGGAAAAAGCAAGGCCATGGTGTTTTCATACCAAACAAGATCCTGGTCTCTGCTTACCTTCATAATGATCTAGTTAAGACAACTGATGAAAGATCTGGAGCTTAAGTTTTGGTTTCAAGTCAAGGCATATCTATTTGTATCGCCTTAATCACAAAAAGTCTCAAAGGGCAGTACAGATTACCACTGCAACATCCCCTGATCTGAAACCTACCGTATTTTCCGCACTATAAGGCGCACCAGGTTATAGGGCGCACCCCCAAAAAGTAGTTTTTGGTCCTATATTTTCCATACATAAGGCGCACCGGATTATAAGGCGCTACAATGCGAAAGTCGACAAAACAGTCAGATAGATCAGTCAAACTTATAACGCCCTTAACATTCCGAAAGCTTGCAAAGAAGCAAATACGTGTCTCAGACATGTCAAAAACAGTGTCTGTACGATGTCACCTATCGCTCAAATGCATCGTTCCAAATATAATTCGGAAGGTTAAAGTCTTGGGATTCAAGAAATGCCAAACATTTCTTAGTTTCCATTTTATTTTTTGCTGGCAACTGTGTGGACAGCAAAGTAAGAATTTTACAGTGCAGGGAAACGGGGTTCTTTACTGTGCATATGACAATAAACACTTTGCATTGAATTTAGTTTAAAAATAGACTCATCACAGAAACATCAAGATCGTTTTAAAACAAGATACCGGGAAAATATGAAGCCGCATAGCACACCTAAGTTCTCTTGCAGCCATCACGTTCAATAATGATACGTAACCATGGTCTTCTTACAACCGTGAGTGTAGTAAATCCAGGAGAGTAAAATATTCACGAATACAGAATAGTAAAAAATGTTTTCTCTATGCCGTAGTGCAACCCAACTTGTGATTCACATTCATCTTTTTCGGCCAATTGCAGGCTTTGTTTCGCCCCTTTAGCCTATGCGAGCCTGTAAATGATAAAAAGGATCCTCCCCCTTTACCTCTGAATAACTTTAGCCAATAGTGACTGATTCAAATGATGATTGACACATTGGTTAGGAAATGAAACGCCGGTATATAAATCCCAGCATACACCGCGGACTACTTCGCCTTCGGGGGAAAATCTAGTCGGCGGCTGCTTGCCTTAGTTGCTAGACTTTGCGACTTAATATTGATCCATATATAAGGCGCACTGTATTATAAGGCGCATGGTCAGCTTTTGAAAAAAATAAAGGCTTTTAGGTGCACCTTATAATGCGGAAAATACGGTACATTAGAGCAAGGAAA
Organism: Urocampus carinirostris; assembly: GCF_059441175.1. Lineage (NCBI taxonomy): Eukaryota > Metazoa > Chordata > Actinopteri > Syngnathiformes > Syngnathidae > Urocampus > Urocampus carinirostris. The sequence goes on along the minus strand of NC_142366.1, from coordinate 9,718,674 downwards.
AACTCCCAAAACCCAGGATGAGAAAAATGAAAAAACCTTGAGAAAAAGACGCATTTTTTCACCTGAAGTTCCAAAAAAACAAAACAAAAACAAAAAAATAGAAAAACAGCAGCAGCGTTTTGGTGGGAACACTAAACGTGTCATTCGGTCTTCTGAGTAGACCAGGGATGTCCAAAGTCCGGACCAGGGGCCACTTAAACCCTGTGACCAAATTTTTACTGGAACGCGGCCTCTGTCTTAAAATTAAAAATATGTGGCCCGTCAGTTATATTGACCGCAGTATAAAAGACATTTGCACCCAAAATAAAAAAATCTACATTTGATCAGATGATGTCAAAGGGCTCTTTCGCCACTTTGCCCTTAGCCTTCTGTGAAAATGCCCACCGCATTTGCGACATGTTGGCTGTGAATAAAAAAAGGAAAGTTGACTGGACAAGTGGAGATTGGAGTATTTTTTTTTATAGAAATCCGAAACAACTGAGTCCGTCTAATTTTCCAAGAGACTGTGGCTGTTTTAAAAAAATATAATATCAAGACACACTGCCAGACGACAAAAAGCTAACTCCAAAAAGCTAACTGGAAACAAACACTATGAAAAAGTGAAGCAACTGGAAGCTTTTTTAACGGCACAGCACTTTTTCACAAGATTGCGAGTCAAATGAAGATGGTACAAAGGCGAGCCACGAGGTTGCAACAATGATCACCAAGCACTCCAAACCTTTAATGAATGGATTTATTAAAGACTGTTAAAAGATTGCCAGGCTGTATAGTTGACCCTCACACAATTTCAACTTACTAAGTCTGGCCGGCTTTCTAAAAAGTTTGGACATCCCTGGAGTAGACTACAGCCATACAGAGTGATAATAATAATAATCCTGATAACAGATTGGTTATGGCCTTGCAATTTAGTGAGTGTGCTCTTTCTGTTTTTCTTAAAAATTGTAAGCTTTGTTTCCACGAATATAATTGTTTTGCTTTGCCCTTAAACATCACAGAAAGCTTTGGACACATTGTGAATAACCCAAGACACAAAATATACAGTTTACATAGAACCTTCATGAACGACACAAGATTCTGAACTAAAGTAAGAAAGAGACAGGCATTGTAGGATGTAGTTCAGAAAATAGCATCTGTGGTTTTATAAACAAAGTGCAGCCCAGCATTTTATGTTATGTTGACCAAACACCACTGCCGTGGAATAGTTGCTCCGCACCTTGTAAAAAGGGCCACCCTAGAAATACAGGTTGAAAAGAAATTTAAAAGATGCAAAAAACGTTTTCATGCAGGCACGACACCTTCCATGAGAGCGGAGGGGGTGAGTGGCTTAACTGCGCACACCTGCGACTAATCTCGCCACTCCTCATCATCACGCCTCTCAATATTTCTGGCCTTTTTATTGACTTCTAATACAGCTTAGGTTGTCAGATTATTGCCATTGTTTACAGTAGGTTTGTTTCTTGTTTGGACATGTTGTCGTTTTGTTACCTTGTACCTGGGTTTTGTTATTAAACATATTTTTTGAAGCATTCCAGCTTGTTTCTATTCTCTTGCACATGGAAATCGGAAAGATTAATTTATTTAAAATAGAATATTGAAAAAAAACTGATGGATTATGTAACCCTTACTACGACGTTTGCACAATTTTACATTTAACACGGTAACCACAACCCAATTTCATACGTCTATGTTAGAAAAAATTTTTTGAGGAAAACTGACATCCAAAAGAGGTCTGCCGCACCCAATAATTGGCAAAATTTAGACCACGCTGAATTTGGTCCACAAGGACAAGCTTAACAAAATCTATTTTTTAAGGTTTATTTATGGAATAAGTCATGTCAAAAATTAGCACAACCCAAGGAAATACAAAATGCAGATAGGAAATGTTGATTCCTTGTATTAAGGCACAGCAAACATATCTGGTCTTATGAGATAAAATAAATTACCCCCTGAACCTAATAACAACTTGGCCCACTTTGGGCAGCAACAAACAAAAATAAAAAGTTTATAATTTTGTAAAAAATGTTACAAATCTGCCATGTTGGAGGTTTTTTTTGGCATGAACTGCCTGTGTAAGGTCACACCAAAGCATCTCACTTGAATTTAATTTCAGACTTTGACTGAGCAACTCCAGAACCTTTGTTTTTTGTTTGTTTGTTTTTTTAGCCATTCAGACGTGGACTTGCTGGTGTTTTTCGGATCAATGTCCCGCTGCATGATCCAGGAACGCTTCAGTATGAGGGCACAAACTGAAGGCCGGACGTTGTCCTTCAAGATCTTCTGGTAAGCACAAGAATTCCTTCGGTCAACCACAGCAAATTGTCCTGGTCCTGAGGCACCAAAGCAGCCCCAGACCATCACACTGCCACCACAATACTTTATTATGGGTATCATGTTATTTTTGTCAAACCCCATGCCTGTCATGATTACCGATGAGAATCACCTGTGCCCGCTCATTTGGCACCAACCTCTGCTGTTTCTGATTGGCTCCCTATCCCTATTTAAACCCAGTCCTGTCAATCCCCTGTTGTCAGTCTGTCTGCGAACCTCTGTTTATACAAGGCAAGCCTTTTTCGACCCTGACTCCCACCTGTCCCGCTTTTGCTCCCGTTTGTATCCGACTACGACCTGTTGTGATCCCGACCACGTCTGCTCTCCCGTCCCGGCTTACGACCCTTTTTTTTATCCTATTACGTCAACTCTCCCGTCCTGGCTTTCGACTCGGTTCCGACCACGCTTGCTCTCCCAGTCGCGGCTACCGACCAGTATTTCCGTCCCTGACACCGACATCGCTCGCTACAGAAGATCCACTTCCGTGTTCGGATCACAATCCAAGTGCGAGAGCAACTCGCCTCCTGCGTCAGACGAACACCAGATCGTGGGCGCAGCCTTTCCTCTTTCTTTCAATAAAACTTGTGGTAAACGTTACGCAATTGGGTCCTGTTTCCGTTCTGGTCCTGACAATGCCATTTTTACGCCAGATGTTATGGGCTGCACACCTTCCAAAGAGTTTAATTTCCCAAAAGTCTACATCAAAGGTTCCCAAACTTTTGCAGACTGGCGCCCACTTGGCTCCCCAGTGAATTCAGAGCACCCCTATTAGACATTTTTAGTTTGAGTCACTGCATTGGTTATTTCTTTGTGCCTTTGTGAACCTTTTTCGTACGGCGTGAAGGTCGCAAATGCTGCTTTGAAGGAGGTTTGTATACCTCTCAGTGCACCGGAAGATGCACCACCTTTGTCTTTTACTTGTAATCCTTTTTGGCATGCCGTGTATTTTAATAGGTGATCATTTTTAAGGTACTGGTACAAATGACTTCCTCCGGACCTAGCGACTACGAGAAAGCAAATTCTGCAAGGGGCGTTTTTCTTCTGTTCCACGTCCGCTTCGTCAAAACCAAAATAGGTCCAAACAAGTGATGTACCGCCCTTTTTTGGTGCAAGCTTCATTTCCTTCTTGTTTGTTGACTCTGGGACTATTTTTACGGAGTCCGCCATGACACTCAATGAGCTCACACGGTGGGTGTGGCATAGTGTGGTGCTTGCAAACTTTGAATCGCGTTTGTTGGCTTGTGCTATTATTAAAACTTGGCTCTGATTGGTCGGCGCTAACAATAACAATTGTGGTTGACCTAAACTCCATCACTCAATACAAAACGTTGACAAAAAACGCACTGCTTTGCGGTTTCACAACCGCACGACGTCACATCGCGATGTCGATTTGATTTCGGTTAATCGTCCAGCCCTAACGTGTTGTGTACAAATTGTCAAACAAACGTTCAAACTTCTGACTTCGACTTCGGACCAGTTTTTCTTGTGACTTAATGAATGGAATCAACGTTTCAAAACTGCATTTTGTATTGTCCGTGTATAATATTTTAATTGGTTTGATGATCTGAAACTTTTGGGAGTGCTGAATATGCGAAAACAAGCAGATATCTAGAAGGGGGCGAGTAATTTTTCACGGCACTGTATGTAGATATTGCATTAAAAGCAGCCATTTGCAGCTAAAATGGTTGAATACTGTTTAACAATATATAGGGTCTGTTTCTGATTAGTTTTAGATTATCTTCCTTGAATTAACAGTGCTGTTTCTTTAAAAATGAGGATATTTCCAAGCGACCCCAAACTTTTCAACGGAAATGTAGTCTTTGTCAAAAAGGTTGAGTTGCTGGAAAAGTATAACATCCTGACTGCTCTCGAGGGTCCTTGGCAGGAGGGAAAGAGCCTCTGGCGGTTTCTTCAAAAGTGCCACAAAGAGCCTAAAAGACGCTTTGGCTTGAGTCAACTAGCCCTGGAATCAGGCAAGATAAGTCCCAATTGGATACCTGTAAAATGATTCATTATCTCTAAAGATCTGACACAGACTGATTGAGTGGCTTCTTTGGTTTATCTGAGTGAATATCTCGATGGATCAGATCGATTGGTTTTGTCTGGGTTCAGATCTCCATGGGCCACATTGAAACCACCACCACCTGTAACTCTGTTTTCTACATTTAAATGGAATGCCGCAGGAACTGGAGAGAATTCTTTACATGCTGTGAAAGTGGTTACCCCACAAGGTAAAAAACTCTTATCTGCTGTAGGCAACCACCTGGCGCCCAGTGGTGTTGGCAATTTCTCACTTTCTCTGCGAGTATTCGTGTACGTTTCCACACAGCCTTCTGAAAGATCAATGAGTGCAAATGAGATGGACAACAGCAATTTCCTTCTATCTTGCCTGAGCAACATGTATCAATCACCCAGTGGGAAGCACACAGTCCTAGTTTGTCACATTGCATCCACAGAGCAGCCAGCTACCCAATAATAACCCGCAGCAATAACAGCCACTTTCTACCTTTCAATGGAGACGGATGGGGCACTTGCATTGAATTTGTGTCTGCTATTTTCAAATTATTAAATGTCTTTGTGAAACAATCCAGCGGATTTAAGTGTATTGTCAGGGAGCTGGTTTGGGTTAAAACACTGTAGTCCCATTATCAGAAGAATAAAAATGCTTATCTATCAAAAGTCAACTCAAAAATGGGCACCATATTAAATCCATCCCTTAAAAGTTCACGGATCCCTTAACCACATGGGTCGTCAGGGCACCAAGGACGCAACTCTGGACCGTCTTCTCCACTGTTGACGGTCCCTGGCCTGTTTCCTGGTCGTGGTGAAGTTGGCACAGTTCTATTTCGGTCATCCTCTCCTCCTGCCCCCTTGGACTGTCCCCTGGAGAATGATTTTGGTCAGTACTGATGATACAAGAGGTTGGGAGGCTAGCCCCAAATTTTACTCAAGTAAAGGTACTGTTAATTCAAAATGATATAACTCAATTAGAAGTAAAAGTAGTCATCCAACTACTTACTTGAGTAAAATTAAAACAGTACTTGGTGAAGAAAAATTACCCAAGTACTGAATAACTGCAGAAACATCGTATTTAATGTTTTTTTTAAAAACAACCAATATGATAATCAAATTATCAAAGTCCATCCAGTCAACAAAATATAATATAAATAAATGTCTATCTAATATCCATCTATCTATCTATCTATCTATCTATCTATCTATCTATCTATCTATCTATCTATCTATCTATCTATCTATCTATCTTTCGCTCTCTCTCTGTCTCTCTCTCTTTCTCTATCTATCTATCTATCTATCTATCTATCTATCTATCTATCTATCTATCTATCTATCTATCTATCTATCTATCTATCTATCTATCTATCTATCTATCTATCTATCTATCTATCTGTCTATCTAAGCCATATCCCCGTAGTGGGAGGTGGCTAGTGTCAAGAACACAATCACATTCACCAAACATTCATTCCCCTTGGCTTTTCCCAACCTTACATCGAACCTTAGGCCCAATCTACAACAAGGGTTGAGTTGCTGTGCCATGAAAACCTCCATACACTGGTTTACCCCCTTTGCATCATATGAGTCGATATTCATTTTTAACTATTCTTCACCATTCACATCCATGCCACATCTATTTAGAGTAAATGGTCAGTAAAGATGCAGAAATGATCATATTGACATGCCTTGTTTTGAAATGCTCATAGATTGAGATAATAGTATTTAGTTGTCATAACATTAGGTTTACTTAGAGGGAGGGGACATTACTGTCCGCTGTCTTGCTTCCACGAGTACCCTGACTAAAGGAATGCAGAACAAAAGAAATTACGAAAAATGGTGCGGTTGTGTCTCTAGAGTCTCCCTAATTGTCATTCTTGCAATTTTTAGCACTCGTTTCTGGTTTAACGACGGAATACTACAACATCTAGTGGTCATATATTACATATGGTACCTTGAGGTTTGAGACCCATGATGTACAATGAAAAGCAAATGACAATTCCTCTGAAATAGTATTTCACGGGAGTTCCAAGCCTGAAACCACTTGCTCTCGGGTGGTCATTAAATCGGCAATGTAATAGGTTCCAAGTCTAATGACTTCATAATACTACATGTCTTCTTAAAAAGGCTTTGGAAAGCGTCATTATTTCTTTTGCCGCTGAGAAAAGATTGAAGACTACAAATAGCAGGCTGCACGCCCGACACTCCAGAGAGAGGTGTCGAGACATTGTACCGCTCCAATTACCGTTTGTGGCACCAAAAAGACCCGATACGGCGTTAACTTTCATCAACTATTGATGCAGGCCATTTGCAAGAGCTGCAGTGGGAGACTCATTCTCCGCAATGAGAACGGCGTCATATTGATGGCGGACACAATGGACGCGACTGTGCCGAACACTCAACTGAGGTACGCTTCAGTGCCAGGACTTGGCGCTTTGATTGAAGAGCTGTTTGCTTGACTTGCTAATGAAACCTTTTTATATTCAGATTTTCAGTAAGGAGCATTTTGTTTGGCAGAGAAGTACTTGTTAGGTTTTGGGAAGGCGGACCCAACCGCAGATACGTGACAAGCAGTGTTGGGCGTGCTACAATGTCTTAAAATGTGTAGTTGGTTACTGTTACTGGTTGCTTCATTTTAAAAGTAATTCAGTCACCAGTATATATATATATATATATATATATATATATATATATATATAATATATATACAGTGCATCCGGAAAGTATTCACAGAATCTGGGGAAGGATACAGAAAAATTTCTGCTGCTTTGAAGGTCCCAATGAGCACAGTGGCCTCCATTATTCGTAAATGGAAGACATTTGGAACCACCAGGACTCTTCCTAGAGCTGGCCGGCCTTCTAAACTGGGCGATCGGGGAAGAAGGGCCTTAGTTAGGGAGGTGACCAAGAACCCGATGGTCACTCTGTCAGAGCTCCAGCGTTCCTCTGTGGAGAGAGGAGAGCCTTCCAGAAGGACAACCATCTCTGCAGCAATCCACACATCAAGCCTGTATGGTAGAGTGGCCAGACGAAAGCCACTCCTTAGTAAAAGGAACATGGAAGCCCGCCTGAAATTTGCCAAAAAGCACCCGAATGACTCTCAGACCATGAAAAACAAAATGCTCTGGTCTGATGAGACAAAGATTGAACTCTTTGGTGTGAATGCCAGGCGCCATGTTTAGAGGAAACCAGGCACCGCTCATCACCAGGCCAATACCATCCCTACAGTGAAGCATGGTGGTGGCAGCACCATGCTGTGGGGATGTTTTTCAGCAGCAGGAACTGGCAGACTAGTCAGGAAAGAAGGAAAAATGAATGCAGCAATATATAGAGATATCCTGGATGAAAACCTGCTCCAGAGCGCTCTTGACCTCAGGCTGGGGCGAAGGTTCATTTTTCAGCAGGACAACGACCCAAAGCACACAGCCAAGATCTCAAAAGATTGGCTTCAGAACCACTCCGTGAATGTCCTGGAGTGGCCCAGCCAGAGTCCAGACTTGAATCCGATCGAACATCTCTGGAGAGATCTGAAAATGGCTGTGCACAAACGTGTCCCATCCAACCTGATTGAGCTTGAGACTCATTGCAAAGAAGAATGGGCAAAACTGCCTAAAGATAGGTGTGCTAAACTTGTGGGATCATATTCAAAAAGGCTGTATTTGCTGCCAAAGGTGGATCAACAAAGTGTTAAGCAAAGGCTGTGAATACTTATGTAAATGTGATTTCTTAGTTTTCCATTTTTAATAAATTCAAAAAGAGTAAAAAAAAAAAATGTTTTCACATTGTCATAATGGAGTATTTTATGTAAAATTTTGAGATAAGAGATTAAATTAATACAATTTGGAATGAGGCTGTAACGTAACAAAATGTGGAAAAAGTGAAGCGCTGTGAATACTTTCCGGATGCACTGTATATATACTGGTATATACCACAGCCATATCCCCCTAGTGGGAGGTGGCTAAGGTCATTTCTGACTCTTTTTGGGAGATTGATTCAAAGGAGGGGATTCCCAGCCCCCTCGCTCACCCCAATTGAGGTGTTGGGAGTCATTAGGTGACCAAAACCCCCAATTCTGCGACCTGCGAAGCTCTGAACCCGCAAACGTGGAACCACGAAGTAGCGACGCCCCCTCAAAAATGCTTAATTTTTTTATTTTTTTATTTTATTATTACTAATTTTTAGACCTGCGAAGCTCTGAACCCGCGAACGTGGAACCACGAAGTAGCGACGCACTGTCAAAAATGCTTAATTTTTTTTAATTTTAATTTTATTATTATTAATTTTTAGACCTGCGAAGCTCTGAACCCGCAAACGTGGAACCACGAAGTAGCGACGCCCGTTCAAAAATGCTTAATTTTAAATTTTTATTATTGTATTATTATTAATTTTTAGACCTGCGAAGCTCTGAACCCGCAAACGTGGAACCACGAAGTAGCGACGCCCCCTCAAAAATGCTTAATTTTTTATTTTTTTTATTTTATTATTACTAATTTTTAGACCTGCGAAGCTCTGAACCCGCGAACGTGGAACAACAAAGTAGCGACGCACTGTCAAAAATGCTTAATTTTTTTTAATTAAAATTTTATTATTATTAATTTTTAGACCTGCGAAGCTCTGAACCCGCAAACGTGTAACCACGAAGTAGCGACGCCCCTTCAAAAATGCTTCATTTTTAATTTTTATTATTTTATTATTATTTTTTTTTAGACCTGCGAAGCTCTGAACCCGTGAACATGGAACCACGAAGTAGCGACGCCCCTTCAAAAATGCTTAAAAAATAGAAAAAATAATGTTTTTAATTATTCTATTTTATTATTAGTTTTTTTTAGGCCCGCGAAGCTCTGAATCCGTGGACGTCGAAGCGCGAAGTAACGAGGTCCCACTGTATGGCAAAGTGTCCTTTTGAGTTTTTTTGTTTAAAAAAAAATAGCGCATCAGATCTGCAGGCCGAAGAAACTGCACACTAATTGAGTCTTAAAAGCCTCAAAATGAAGACAAATGTGGACACGTTATCAGCGACAACTGGGTCTTTGTTTCTTTTAAGGGTGTCATTTTACAATCCACCAGCTGCATTTTAAGGTTTTTTTTTCCAAAATCTCCTATAAAGCCTAAATTAAGCAGCAAGTTTGGCGGCGCATCTAATTGAAAAGGAAGAAAAGACAAATGAATGGGTGGAGCTTAGAGCAGATGTGTCGAAAATGAGGCCGGCGGACCAGATTCAAACCCTTGGTGATACGCCGAGAGAAACACAAGAGAGAAATGAAGTGTGGTTTGAAATATGTCCACTGGATGTCACCAAAGCCATGCGACAGTCACAAAGCAAGTGTAACTGTAGTTGTTTCTTTTCATTGCCCTATGTTTCTCTTTTCCTCTTTCCTTCTCACTCCGTCTCTTTGTCTCTCTGTCTCCTTTTCTCTTTTTCGTTTTTCTTTTATTCTTTCTCACTCTTTGTCTCTCTTTCTCCATTTCTCTCTCTCTCTCTCTCTCTCTCTCTCCCCTTTGGTGTCTCTTAATCTTCTGTTCTTTTCTTCTCGATATCTTTCATTCTCCTTATTTCCTAACTTTCGGTCTTGCTCTTTCTATCCTGTTTTCTCTTTACTTTTTTCTAATTCCCCCCTCTCTCTTCCTCTCCCTTTGTGTTTCTTTTTCTTCTGTCATATTCTCCTCTATTTATTTTATTCTCTATATTTTCCCCTCTGGGCAGCACGGCGGCGCGTGTGCGGCACAGTTCTAAGGTCTTGGGAACCTCCTTTGTGAGTTCAAATCCAGCTACCGGACTTACTGTGCGGAGTTTGTATGTTCTCCCCGTGCTTGCGTGGGTTTCCTCCGGGCACTCCAGTTTCCTCCCACATTCCAAAGACATGCATTTCAGGTGGATTGGCCGGTTCAAATTGTCCCTAGGTGTGAATGAACGAGCGAGTTGTCTGTCCCTGTGTGCATTGCGATTGGCTGGCAACCAGTTCAGGATGTCCCCTGCCCACTGCCCGATGATTGCTGAGATGGGCTCCAGCACCCCCGCGACCCTACTGAGGATAAGCGGTGCAGCTAATGAGATGAGATGAGATTTTCCCCACTTTCTGTCAGTCTCTTTCTATCCCATTTTCTATCTATTTTTCTCTTTGTCCCTCTCTCTCTCTCTCTCTCTCTCTCTCTCTCTCTCTCTCTCTCTCTCTCTTTATTTCTTTCTCACATTTTCAGTATTTGTCTCTCTTCCTTTCCCTCTCTTTCTATCTCTTTTCTCATTTCCTCTCTTTCTCTCTTTCCTTCTTACTCTCGCCTCCCTTTCTTCCTCTCTTTCCTTCTTAATCTAACTGCCTCCATCTCTTTGTCTTTGTCTCTCTTTTTCACTCTTTTTCCTGGATACTTTCTTTCTGATTCTGTAATGTACTCCAGCCCCCTATGAGAGATGTTTTTCTAGCATGTGGAGATAAAATGAGGTTGACAGCCCTGGCCTGGAGTATAAAAGTGTCCGAAAACAATGTGCAGTGCGACAGCAGGGATCTAGTCTCCTTAGAGATGAACCTTTACATGGGATGTTAAGCTCCTACTTCCCTGCATCGGTCCAGGAGGGGACGGTCGAATCACAAAGGGAAAAGCGCCACTCCAACCTTGATATCACTATCTTCGCCCCGCCTCATCTCTTTCCACCCACGCAATCTCCCTAAAGCTCCCCTGTAGAACAGAGGGAGCAATATTTTGTGACAGCATCTTTCAGACTATTAGGCATCCAGAAGCACCTCTGGGACTCATCTGTTGCAGACTCTCTTCCTCTTCCTAGCCGCTTCTCAATGTCTCTCTCCTGACATCGCAGCTGTTACCTCTTGGAAATGAGATTCGACTTGCCAATGAGAGCCATCGGGGGGAAAACGCTGCCATTTTATCAGATTTTTTTTTATTACATGGGTATCAATACTGAGCATAAAAATGCCAAAGAATACATGTTAAGATAAAATTCACATCATATGGAGGGGGATTTTATTACAAAAATACATAAACAGTTATCCACTGCTCCATCAATTTTTGGTTTCTTTTTCTTTTTGTTGTTGAAAAATGAGAAAAATCGCACAAAACTGTGAAAAAATATGTATGTAACCAGATATATATGGTTAGCAACAAAATAAATGCAATTAAAAAATAAGGATGAAACAGCAGCCTTTGATAAGTTAAAATAAATATAATCAAATTAATGCAGTTTAGGTTTGATTTCTGTGCAAAAGTATAACAAGTCAGAACATGGGTAAACCACAACAGCAGCAGCATTTTCTCTCTTTTGATACTAAAAGCAGCCATAACAACAAAACAAAAACAATATCTCCAAATGTCATTCACAATATATATTGACAAAAATCTGAATTCCATTCATACGTTTTTTTCCTGGCGTCATGTCGCAGGGCAGCAGCCTCAGCAGGGAAGCCCAGACCGTCCTGTCTCCAAAAAAATATAAAATTAGAGGCGATAATATCAGATCAAACCACTAGGCTGGCCGTACTTAAGCGGAGAAAATACTGCACAATATTGTCTTTAACATGAAACCAGACTTGATGTCAGTTCTTTTATGATTTTACAGACGCTGCCCTACTTACGAACGAGATTCCAGACGTACGTAAGTTGAATTTGTTCCTAAGTTGCCCCAGTGCTATATTTTGTATGTTTAAGCTTTTTATAAGTATGTTTGAGGCTTGTATGAGTAACCTGTATTGTTTTGAAAGATAAAAATAAAAGTTTAATAAAATAAAATGCTCTATAACGTTACAAAGCAGGCAAAATGATAAAGCATAGTACTGAAAAACAAAGCTACACATTAGGCGTTGATGTTCTGTGGTCTGTGCAGCCCTTTGAGACTCCTTGTGATTCAGGGCTATACAAATATACATGACTTGACTTGACTACAAAGATAAATAAAGGCAAATTTAACTTACTTTTGGAAGAGTTAGGCAACTTCCTCCTCCGTGGTAAAAAGTGGACGAAAAAAAAGCAATCCGACCATTTTCTCAACCGCATGAGGCTTTCTCATTCCACTTTCGTTTCAAAAGAAACGGCCTGCCTGTTCTTTACACTTTACACCAACCATATCAAATGGATGCACGAGATATTAAACAATAAAAGCTCTTAGCGTGCTAGAGATACAGTGCAGTGTGTTTACATACAAGGAAGTAGAAGCCGGAATTCGTCTTCGGGGTGGATGCTGGGTGACCTCTCACAGCACCACGCCGCAATAAAAAAGCACTAGAGTACTGTCCTCTACTCGAAAAAAGGCGCACACAATACAAATTCTAACTTACAGCAATGTCTGGATACTTTTCAACATCTCGAAAAAAAAAATCGTATCTACCGTTTTGCGTTGAATGGTCATAAGTAGGGGAGCATCTGTACTGTCCTTTTGTAGCGGAAAGGCCGCATTTGGTTTGTATTTATTCCAAAAATCATAACCTTGCTTTTCTTTCTTGACATACTCAGAAATTGAGGACAGGCCGGATTAAACCTGGATCCGGTCTGCAGGCCAGTATGTTCGACATTCCTGTTAAACTAAGCTCAGTCAATCAAATTCACTAGAAAATCTAAATGAAGTATTGTTAATTATATATAATGTCATACCAGTGAGAAATCAAATTCACTAGAACATCATAATGACCCATTATAAATTATATACCGTATTTTCCGCACTATAAGGTGCACCTAAAAGTCTTATTTTTTTTCAAAAGCTGACCATGCGCCTTATAATACAGTGCGCCTTATTTATGGATCAATATTAAATCACAAAGTCTTCCAACTAACTTGCAGCCACCGACTAGATTTTCCCCCGAACGCCAAGTAGTCCGCGGTGTATGCTGGGATTTATTTACCGGCGTTTCATTGGCTAACCAATGTGTCAATCATCATTTGAATCGATCACTATCGGCTAAAGTTATTCGGAGGTCAAGGGGCGGATCCTTTTTATCATTTACAGGCTGGCATAGGCTTAAGCTGTAAAACAAAGCCTGCATCTGGCCGAAAAAGATGTGTCAATCATCAGTTGAATCGATCACTATTGGCTAAAGTTATTCGGAGGTCAAGGGGGCGGATCCTTTTTATCATTTACAGGCTGGCATTGGCTGAAGCGGCAAAACAAAGCCTGCAATTGGCCGAAAAAGATGAATGCGCATAGCACATGGTTGACGGCATACAGAAAGCATTTTTTTACTATTCTGTATTTGTAAATATTTTATTCTCCTGGATTTACTAAGCTCACGGATATAAGAGGACCATGGCTGCACATTATTATTGAACACAACGACTTCAGTGAGCTACTTCGGCTATATATTTTCCCTGTATCTTGTTTCAGACTGAACTCGATGTTTCTGTGATAAGCGGTGCAGATAATGGATGGAATGGAGTGTCTATTTTTAAATTAAACTCAATTCCAAGTGTTTATTGTCATATGCACAGTAAAGTTGCAAGTGAAAATAGAAACTAAGGAATGGTTGGCATTTCTTGAATCCCAAGACTTTAACCTTCCGAATGATGGAACGATGCATTTGAGTGACATCGTACGGACACCGCATCCGCACGTGTTCTCGACACGTATTTCCGTCTTTGCAAGCTTTGGGAATGTTAATGGGGTAATAAGTTTGACTGAACTATCTGACTGTTTTGTCGACGTTCCCATTGTAGCGCCTTATAATCCGGTGCGTCTTATGTATGTCAAATATAGGACCAAAAACTATTTTTTCGGGGTGCGCCCTATAACCCGGTGCGCCTTATAGTGCGGAAAATACGGTGTATATATATTCAGATCCAGCCTGTGGGCTACTCGGTTGATTTTAGGGAGCTACCTGGGAAACCCCAGCTATAGATCACATACAAGTATATAAAGTTCATGATAACTACTAGAGAATAAGACCCAAAGCTTTGTGTAGTATGGAGTATTTTAAGGACACAGTATATCGCACTCAGATCTGAATGGGTTATTTTCCTGCACAACATTTGATTGTGTTCTTTAGTTGTAACCCCATGAGAAAAGTGAGCCCCACTGTTTGATGGAAATGGCAGCAGAGGAATACAGCTTGCTGGAATAATGTGATTTCTGTGTGAAATCCTATTACCTTGCACCTGGGGGACTGCAGATATACAAAGTGTTTGCTTTCTTGCTACAGGTTCAGGCTTTAGCTTGCGCGAGTATACTTTAACTTGAAATCATTTGGTGAAAGCGGGAAATTAGCCTGATTTGGTAGCCTTGGAAAGTTGACAATCAATTTATCAGGTTCCCTAACACCACAAAACAGATTGAATTTAAAAACGTGCAATGTTGGGTCATTTGGATTTGACTACGTGATTTTTTTACTCGATGAGGATAGTTAGACTATGATTTTGAGGAATGATTTTTGAAAAATGAAGTTACCTTGACAGCTGAATCACTAACACATAATACCCAATTTGTAAAGACTGGCACACCTTCCTCCCTGTAGAGGGCACCAACCTGGGGGGGATGGCTGGAGAGTGCCCACCTTTGAATAAAGACATCTCTTTACAGTGGAAAATTCAACTCTCTTTGTTTTCTCAGGTCATAATCCTCTCAGTATAAAAGTAATTGTCAGCCATTTTGACTGCGCACTCATGATGTCAGAACCAGAACAGATACAGGACCCAATCGCGTGAAGTTCTCACACAAGCTCTTTATTTTATGGGAATTGGGGAGTCATGCACGTTAAGAAGCCGGTCTGGCGTGGAAGGACAGGACGCCAGAGACCGACAAGATCGATAACGGATAAAGGTAACAAAAATAAACAGGAGAAACTAACCAACAGGTAAAGACTAGAAGAAAAACAAAACTGGAACCCGATATTAAACAGTTCAAAAATAAAGGGGAACGATACCGGACTGCAGATATCACAGGAAAACAGGACAGAACCCACGTCTTGTGGGGCAGAAGTTCGTTGATGGGCTGACACTGAAGCAAGAGAGTGCTGAGCTTTATATACACAGAAAGTCAATCTCAAAACGAGCCGCAGCTGCGCCACATGGGCGGGGTCAATTGGGCACCATGGCAACCGTGACACACACAGGCAGGGCCAATTGGGCACTACGGCAACCGTGACACACACGGGCGTGGCCAAGTGGGCGCCATGGCAACCATGACACACATGGGCGCGGCCAAGTGGGCGCCATGGCAACCATGACACATTAATTCTACAGTATATGTCCTGTAGCTCATTTGTGCCCGGGATATTCTGTAATACAAAACTTCAAAGAAACTGCTCGTCTCCACTCCAGAGGTTGCTTTGCCCGTCTCACAACAAAGAAGAAAAATACCTTTTCCTCCCCTACGCCTTACCTCAAAAGTCCTTCCATAAACTTCAGCTGGTCTGCTGCATGCATCGTCACCAAACCCTCCCTTGCCATCACATCACCCCTGTCCTTCAGCAACTCCACTGGCTCCCAATAAACCATAGAATCAACTACAAAATCCTGCTCTACACTTACATGGCCACTGGTATTT
Organism: Urocampus carinirostris; assembly: GCF_059441175.1. Lineage (NCBI taxonomy): Eukaryota > Metazoa > Chordata > Actinopteri > Syngnathiformes > Syngnathidae > Urocampus > Urocampus carinirostris. The sequence continues at coordinate 9,702,860 of NC_142366.1, read as the reverse complement.
TTGCCCCTGCCTACCTTTCCAACCTCCTTCACAATGCCACGCCATCCGCACCCTCAGATCACCTTCCTCCCTCCATCTCACTATACCCCCAGCCCGCCTCAGCTCCATGGGGAGCAAAGCTTTCAGCTGCTCTGCCCCCCAGCTCTGGAACTCATTGCCGCATGACCTCCGAAATTCTGCGACACCTTCAAATCCAGACTCAAAACTCACCTCTACAGACTTGCCTATTCTTGACCATATGTCCCACACCGCCCCGTTTAACTACAATGTGTTTTATTGGCTATTATTTACTTGCTTGTTTTGCTCCTGTTTTACTCTTCGTTTATTGTTCTGTCTCAATCTAACAGTAGGTAGCAACAATATGGCAAATCGTGTGCGGTCCCTTTTACAGGTTTCTTCGTTTTCCTCATGCTGAAGCTTTTGAGTTTGTCCTTGCCCTCATGTAGGTTTTAGTTCAGATGGTGTAATAATAGTCTGTAATTTTGTCTGTGCATCCCTTTGAGACTCCATGTGAATAGGGCTATACAAATAAACATGACTTGACTGACCTCCAATCAAGTTATCACACCTTCAGTAAAGGAACCATGTGACTGATTAACCATGTCTTTGGACTGTTCTTTCAGTATAAAAGTGAATTTGACTGTGCACTCCTGAAGCCTGCATTTTTTGTAGCCCATTTGTTGCCCAGAATATTCTGTAAACAAATACTCCGAGGAAGAAAAAAGCATTTCTTCTACAACTACTAGAACAACATGAACATAGTTTCAATTACCAATATGTCTCCAAATACCAGTTAGAGTAATGTATGGCAAATTCTGTGAAAAAGTAAATAATTGTTTACTGACCTCCCATCAAGTCATGATATCGCTCTCCCAGTTTAAAAGTAATTGTCAGCTGTTCTGACGACTGAATTGTACACGTCAGTGTCCTGTCGTTCATCTGTGTCCGGAATATTCTGGAATCATTAAACTTTTAAAAAACTGCTCATCTCACAACCCAGATAAAAACAAACACTAACAATATGTCTCCTGCTACCAGTAAATAAGAGTAAGCTATGGCACATCCTGTAAAAATGCTGTAAAAAGAATTGATTTTGTCGCTGATAACAAATCAAGTCATCACATGTTCGGAACTGTCAAACTAATTAACGGTCAAACTAGTTAACAATGCCTTTGATATCGCTCTCCTAGTATAAAAGTAATTGTCAGCCATTTTCACTCCTGAATTGTGCAGGTCAGTGTCCTGTAGCTCATCTGTGTCCGGAATATTCTGTAATCATAAAACTTTGAAGAAACTGTTCATAAAATAAAAACAAACACAGCGAGGAAGACCTAAGACAACATCAAAATCATTTTTCCTGCCACCAGTAAGTAAGACTACGCTATGGCACATCCTGTTAATAATGCTGTAAAAATAATTCATTGTGTCACTGACCTCCAATCAAGTCATCACACGTTCGGGAAAGGAACTGTCAAACTAATTAACGGTGCCCTCTCCTTATTTTCCCTCTCGACACGTCCCTCTCCTGTTCAGCTTTTTATGATTAAATTACAGACACATCTGACAGCCCGTCTCTTCTTTTCATGGTTTTGCAAAAAAAATGGAGTTAATTCATTCATGCATGTTGAACTTAAAAGCTTTGTTTTCGAAGGGCTCATTTTGAAAGGGGCAAAAAAAAGTCTAGCCGTTATGTGTTTTGTTGTTTTTCCATTGTTTCCGTTTAGATTACATTCGCGCTCAAATTCATCGTCGGGCAAAATAACTCGAAGCTCGCCGTAAATACAATCAAGTGCCATTCAGAGGCAATTCCTGGGGATGAATCATTGGCAATTACCATTTCCTAATTTGAATCTCGTCTACTGATCATGTCAGTGATTCTTTCTCTCAGCCGAGGTTTTAATTTCAAGCCCAAATGCTGCTTGTTATTCAATACACAGAGGTGGCTTGATAGCACGGAGCCAAAAAGCTCCTATGGGTTTCAACTCATTTTTGGATGTTTTATTCAACCAATTGTGCAAGATCCCCCAGTGGCAGCCAATAAACGTTTTTATTTTCTGTATGTAGTTGATATGAATTGTGTGCGAATGTAACTCATGCTTTTTTAATCAAAGTGTAATTTCATTCCCACTGTATTCTATTACCATTGCATTCTGGATGAATTTTATTCACCTATAGATTTGATGAAAATCTGCTCACTCAATTGGCATTATTGACTTTTGATTTGTTTGTAGGGCGGCACGGCAGATGAGTGGTTGGCGCATTGTTCTGAGGTCATGGGATCAATTCCCGCTACCAGCCTTTTAATCCGGCCTGTCCTCAATTTCTGAGTAGTTTGCATGTTCTCCCCGTGCATTTGTGGGTTTTCTCCGGGCACTCCTTTTTCCTCCCACATTCCCCCAAAAATACATTTCAGGTTAATTGGCCGAATCTAAAACTGTCCCTAGGTGTGAATGAGCGAGTTAGTTGTCTGTCCCTGTGTGCCCTGCGACTGGCTGGCAACCAGTTCAGGGTGTCCCCTACCCACTGCCCCAAGAAAGCTGGGATGGGCCCCAGCACCCCTGTGGCCCTGCTGAGGATAAGCGGTGCATATAGTGGATGGATAGATTTTGTTGTAAAAGATACAGTTTTGGAAAACATTGATTTGGCTTATTCTGCAATCAATTCCAAAATTGGAAAAGGATACTGTAATTGTAACCCCCCACCCTTTCGTGCTTCTTACTTGCATCGTGGATTGAAAAATTTCGGGATCCGTTATTCCTCGATCGCATATTGCTTCAAGCATGAACCTGCAGAACACATTTTTGTCGGGACTGACGTTTCACTTTTGCCAATGTGTCCACCAAAAAGTAAACTGCAGTGTTGCAGTCGCAATCCATTATCCCTGAACACGTATTGCCGCGAGCTGAGCTAAGTACATCTTTGTCTAGCCTGGGAGCTCTTTTTTGCTGTTATGTCCACCAAAAAGTGAACTGCGCTCTTGTGGGCGCAATCCATTATCCTCGATCACATATTGCTGGAAGCGCGGTTTTTAACTGGGCCTGACGGCTCTTTTTTTTGTCATTACTGTGTTTCCCCTTAAAATAATTGTCCTTGTGCGGTACATCCATTATCCAAAATCCCATATTGCTGCGTGCGCAGATCGATAAAAAGCATTTTTTTACTATTCTGTATTTGTAAATATTTTATTCTGCTGGATTTACTAAACTCACGGATATAAGAGGACCATGGCTGCACATTATTATTGAACACAACGACTTCGGTGAGCTACTTCGGCTATATATTTTCCCTGTATCTTGTTTCAGACTGAACTCGATTTTTCTGTTCTGGCCCATGATCCATAAATCCCTGGTCAACTATTGATAAAGGGGCAGGCAGAGCACATTTTGGGGGGAGTTCGGGTTGCTGATGCATGTCACCATGGCCTGTTTAAAATGAACGGCACTTTTTGGCCGCAATACAAGTATCCCTAGACGACTTACTACTGAAAGCGAGGGCTAAGAGAAAAAAAATTGTGTCATGCATTGCAGCTCTTTTTCCCCCCGTTCTTTCAGCCTAAAATGAACAGCTCCCGTGCAACCACGATCCATTATTCACATCACATATTACTGTGCAGAGAGCATGCAGTTCTCGACCGCCTTGAATGAAATGCAAGATTGTGGTGCGATGATTTGTCACTGGCGACCATTATTGAAAGCAGGGACTGGAAGAGCGTTTATTTCCCGGTTCAAGCGGCTTAGCATACTAATGTGTGCAACCTAAAATGTATTGCATTGTGTTGACCGCGATCCATTATCCCCAGTCAACAACTGCTGAGAGAGAAAATTTGGGTTGTGCGTGGCATCTCTTTTTTCCCACTCATTTGACCTAAAATAAACCACACTCGTGTTGGCCTGGATTCATTATCACCAGTCGACTATTGTGAGCAGGGGGCGACAGAGGGCATGCTAGAAATGGGCTGAGGGAAGACTTTGACAATTTTAGCTTATAGCTGGGAGGTTCTGGTTTACATTAACCCAATGAACGAATGATCACAGTAGATTTCAAGCCAAGGCAAGTCACATTTATTTGTATAATTAATCACAAGATGACTCAAAGGACTACAACTACACCATCCCCTGATCAATTTCCAGAAAAGAGCTGAAGATTTGTTACAATGATGTACTTTATATTGTGGGACAATAAATACATACATATAAACATTTAACACTTGGCAACAAAATACAATATAAAAGTGAAAATGTTTTATATATAAAAGTTTTCAAGAAGTTGTAGTCTTAAAATAAATAGCAAACCAATAAAACAATCGTTCTTTGTATTTTCCCAAAAATGTAAAAAGACTCAGAAGTTGGTGAGTGAATAACCTACATGCTAAGCTATCCTACTCACATGAATCAAGATTTTAGAAATGGTTCGATGTTGCGATTTTAGCCCAGCAAAAATGTGTTATATTATTTCTATCGTTGGAGAGAAGGAGAACTCACCTTGAATATCTTTTGTAAAGAGAGAGAAGACTGAGCAAGGTCACCAAGAAAGTAGTATGAACCAAGGTTGAAGGATTGAAAGAAGTCAGATAAAAACACATTTTGTAAAAAAGCAAACACAAAAAAACATGCGACTGGGAGTAGCTGGAAAATGGTGCTGAGCATATTTTTGACTGATCAATATGGTAGATTTGCGTAAAACGTGTTTCGAGTTTGTTTGAGTTCTTTTTCAGGTAAAATAAATGTGCGGTATACACAAAGGTAAAGTTTTACCTGCTCCACCTACTCACAGTATTCAGCTTGCTAGCTAGCTATTGCAGCTGCAATACAAATATGTATAACACTGCTTTTTAGGAAGTTGGGAAATCCCAGTTTGGACCCGAAAGCAAATGTAAAACAACAAAAACACAAAACATACAGTGCCTACTGAACGTATTGGCCACTCAAGAACTTCTTTTCATTTGACCACATTTATGGCTCAAAACCTAAAGCTAAAAAAACTCTAAGAATCAACATGTGGGACGCAATCGTCAAGTGGAACCAAATGATTTCATTATTTATTTCATATTTACAGCGGAAAAAACGAAAAGTAGGTATTGCAAAACTATTGGCCCCCCTCTTCTGTCAGCAAAGCTCATAGACTCCAGAAGTTCCATGATGACGTGTAGAAGATTCAATGTTGATGTCAGAACAGACAGATTCATAAAAAGAACACACCAGGCAGGTCCGGAATAAAGTTGTGGAAAAGTTAAAACAGGAATGGGATACAAGAAGATGTTGCAACATTTACACATTTCCCAGAGAACTGCGCAGGCAATAATATCAAAATAGAAAGTGGATAAAACCACTGCAAACCTATTTTCATTTTTTTATTAACTTTCAGCCCAAACAAGGAGAAAACTAGTCAGAGAAGCAACCAAAAGTCCTACGATCACATTCCATGACCTGCAGGCATACACAGCTGAGGTAGGAATCTGTGCATAAGACAACTATTAGTCGTACTCTGCATACATCTGGAATAGTGGTAAGAAGAGAGCCCTTTCTGAAAGAATACCATAAAAAGGCCTATTAGATGTTTGCAAGGAGCTGCATGAGAGACACAAATAACATGTAGAAAAAAGTGCTCTGGTCAGACGAGACCAAAATTGAACTTTTTGGGCTAAATTCAAAATGTTACATTTGGCGTAAAAGTATCACTCCACATCATCTTAAAAACAGCATCCCCACTACCAAACATGGTGGTGGCAGCATTATGCTCTGGGTTGCTTTTCTTTAGCAGGGACTGGGAAAGATAGTTAGAGTTAATGGGAATATGGGAAATATGTTGAGTCTGCAAGAGATCGGAGAAACAAAACAAAATCTCCAATAGAATGGTATAACACTAATAACATAAAGGTGTTAGAATGGCCAAGCCAAAGTTCAGACCTCATTCCGATAGAGCATTTGCAGAAAGATCTGAAAAATGCTATGCACAAACTATCACCATCAAACCTTAAATAACTTAAAGCTCTTTTTTAAAGAGAGCAGCACGTCAGCGCAGTGGTTAGCGCGTGTGCGGCACAGTTCTGAGGTCATGAGATAGAACCTTCCTGTCTGGAGTTTGCATGTTCTCTCTGTGCTTGCGTGGGTTTCCTCCGGGCACTCCGGTTTCCTCCCACATTCCAAAAACATGCATGTCAGGTTAATTGGCTGGTCCAAATTCTACCTAGGTATGAATGAGCACGTGAATAGTCTGTCTTTGTGTGCCCTGCGACTGTCTGGCAACTAAATCAGGGTGTCCCCTGCCCACTGCCCGAAGATGGCTGGGATGGCACTCCCGCGACCCTACTGAGGATAAGCGGTGCAGATAATGGTTGGATGTTTTATAAGGAAAAATGGGCAATTGTTTCTGATTCAATACGTACAAAATTTTAGACCCAAAAAGACTTGTGGTTGTGATAGCAGCAAAAGGAGGTTGTACAATTATGAAGCAGAACCCACTCGCGTAACCTTACTCACAGTTTATCGGGGAGAAGAGAAATACTTAGAGGTTTTTATCTAGACATTTGAATCCTGAAATATGGCAATATTTCAAAAAGTTCATAGGGCGGCAATACTTTTGCAAGTTACTGCGTGTACCCTCGTTGATTGGAGTCAGTCACCTTTGCCCCACGCAATAAAATGACTAGTGTCACAAACCCCACCGCTCGGGTTAAATTGCACGTTACGGATGAAATGAGGAGGTTGCTAAACTGTTGTGGTGTCCTGACAGAGTATTTGCTCGGTCCCCTGCAGGCTGCAAAGATTGATCCGTCCTGCTGCTCAATTTCAGCCTGCTAGCTTTCATATGACACTTCAGTTGTCAAATCGGCTTGAAGAATTGTTTGTTATCTCTCGGCCACATCTGCCTTAATCCCGACCTAATCTGATTTTTGTTGCGATGCTGCTAGTTCAGCATGAATACGGTGTAATTGACTTAATATTTCAAACCTGTGATTTACAGTACTGTATATGGAAAAACTGGGCGGGTAGTAGATGACATTCATCCGGCAAAATTCAACAAAAAAATCCTTTAATCAAAGTTTCAAGCAGCAGTGTTAGTGTTTGATATACCTCTGACCACCAGAAGGCCCCAACGGGGGTTTGAACTGGGCACACCACACACCTCTGTCTGATCATCGTGCACCCTTTTAAAAGAGCATCTTGATCAGCAAACTTTGTCGGGTCATTGTCATTTCATTCCACCACCACTCCAGGTTTGTTAGTTAGTGTTTCTGGTGTTTCCACGTTAGAGTCATTGTTTCTAGCTTGAATTTTGTTTGGTTTAGTTTTTGTTTCTTATTACTGGTTTGAACATTGTATTTGTTGCTTTGTTCCCACTTCTTTGTTTGCTACTATTATGTTAGTGTTAACAAATACCATCCCTCTTTCCGAGCATCCCCGCCACTAGTTCCTGCCCCAGCCCACATGGGTCCATCATCCAATACCAAAACGTAACAATTATACCCCGAAAGATACATTGTAGGATAAAAAAAGTATACAATTTGTCCATGTTGATGTTAAAATTTAGGCTAGTTTCCAAGCAATATCAATTAAATATTTTTGCCTATTTATCCTGATATTCTTTGTTATTTTCTTTCTTTTTAAAGTACACAATGAATATAATTCTAATCCGTATTTCTCTCCCGGCCCTTGTACTGATTAAAGCCAGTTTGAAAAATGTGTCGTGCATTAGAGATTTTCACTATAACTGTATATTGTATCATTTGCTTCAGATTATAGGCCTCCTTTTGACTCGTGGACCACCCTTCCAGCATAAAAGCCATTTTGACTTGTGAATTTACAGGAACAGTTCCACAGCCCATTGGTGCCCAGAATATTCTGTAACAAAAACCAGGCAGGGTGCTGTTTGACATCATATCAATACTTGTTTCAATTGGTTTAAACAAAGTGTCTTTGGGCAGTGGAAATTTCCAATACCGCTGTACTTTTCGTTTTCCTGTGTGTAGTGAAGGTTTCGTTTTGACTTTATGTCACGGTTGCCATGGCGCCCAATTGGCCCTGCCCATGTGGCACCAGCTGCAGCTCGTTAACAAATTGGCTTTCTGTCTATTTTAAGCTCAGTGCTCTCATGCTTCCTTTGTCAGCCCGTCACCGAACCTCTGCCCCGCAAGACGTGGGTTTCGACTCAGTCCTGTCCCTGTTGGTTTTCCTGTACGGTATTTTCCCCGTTTATTTTGTCCTGTTCAATATAGGTTTTCAGCTTAGTTTCCGTCTATTTTTGTCCTGTCTATTTTTTTCTCCAGTTTACATTCCCGTGTAGTTTGTCCTGTTCATTTTCAATATCCTGATTCATTGTCTATCCTGTTTGTCCCGTCCTGTCCAGTATCGACCCCATCAGTCCGATATCAACTCGGGAATAGGGAATTGGAATCGATCTCGTCAGTCTCTGGCTTCCTAACTTTCCACGCCAGACCGCTGCCTAACGTGCATGACTCCCCATTTCCCGTAAAATGAAAGGCTTGTCACGCGTTTGGGTCCTGAACCTGTTCTGGTTCCTGACACTTCACGCTTGTGAATTTACAGCAATTGTTCATTAGTTAAAACGTGCCTGGGATATTCTGTAATAAAAACCTTTAACGAAACTCCTCTTCTCCACTGGAAGTGCCACGTTTTATCTTGTTATAAACAATGTTCACTACGTACTAATGACGCTAAATACAATTCTAATTTAATCTGATCTTCATTGCATTATTCACTGCAACAGCCACACTGCCTCATCGGCCTTCGGTCACGGTGAAAATGGGAAAAAATTATATCGTTTGAGGTTGCGTTTTCTGTCCACGTCGATATCTCCGATGCATTAGTCGAGCCGCTAACGGCGCATGCTAAAGCTTGTGTATATTCTTCCAAGTCTCTGTAGAAAAAGCCAGCTCCCGCGAGCTGTTGATTTAGCGATGATCCACAAGCTCACTCTCACCATCTGCTCTGCCTTTGTAGAACAACAAATCTTTTTACGCTTTAATCTCCATTACACGCGAGAGCGTCACGCCGATAAAAGAAGCAAAAGGACTCCGCGAGCCATTTTTTACGCAACAGTTCTCTCCTCGATGAGGTTACCGATTGACAGTCACGGTCATAAGCGAACAGCTTTTGCAGAAGACCCATTGTCACGTGAGGTTGCCCTGCAACCGACAGATGCTGCAGGTAATAATTGTTCGTGGTAATGTTGCATTTTTCTTCTGTAATCGGATTATGTTTGTCATTCTCTCAGAAGAGGATCTTTAAATGATTTAGAGTAGAATAAAATCTGTATTGTACACATTCACGGTTCACAGATCTCTAAACCACCTGGGCACCAATTACTGTGGTGTGTTTTGGGCAAGTACAGCCTGGCGGCGCCCATCTGCTAGGGTCTGGTATGCCTCCTACCACCAGAAGGCCCCAACGAAGGTTTGAACTGGGCACAAGTGTGTCCAAACACCACACACATGTGCCCTATTATCCTGAACCCTTTACAAGGACGTTTTGACCATCTTCAGGTCATTTTCATTTAATTTTCACCTCCACGTCAGGTTTGTTGGTGTTTGTTTCCCGTTTCTTTGATACCCTGATCCTTGAACTTCCCATTTCCAGTTTCAGCTTTTGTTTTTGTTTTTTTAACATTGTGAGTTTTTTGTTTTTTTTCTCAATTTCTTGTTTGGACATTTTGTTAGTGTGTTGTGCCCACGAGTTTGTTTGATACCATGGTCCTGGTTTTGGTAATAAATACGATCATTGTTTTGGAGCACCCCTTCCTCAGTTTCTGCTTCCCCCACATGGCTTCATCCTTCTCAAAACTTAACAGAATGACCCGACCACCAAAGGACCCTTTTAATTGCCAATGTTTTCATCAGATGACAACTTGCAAGAAATAGGTATCGCTACACTGCTGTTGTGCAGTTTGATTAATCGAAAAAAACCCACCTTGTACTCAAACTAGGCAAATACTTACATTTGTGGTTAGTAAACAAAATACCAATATTTACCTTACCTAAGCCTAACCCTAATTCAATAAAAAAATCTTAAGGTATATTGATAATCTTCTATGTCATACATTTTACGATATATTAATGTAAATGCAAATATTACATTTCATTTGGTCTCTTAATCATAAAATACTTATTACATCATAGGCAAACAATTAAAATTAATTCATTTAATCCATTCTGTCATGATTACCGCCCCTATGGCGCCGACTGCCTCGGACTCTGATTGGCTCTCTGTCCCTATTCAAACCCACTCCTATCTGTCCCCTTTTGTCAATCTGTATGCGAACCTCAAGGAATACTAGGCAAGCCTTTTTTTTTTACCCTGACTCTCACCTGTCCCATTTTTGCTCCCGTCTGTTTCCGGCTAGGACCCATTTTTTCCTGACCACGTCTGCTCTCCCCTCCCGACTTACGACACGTTTTTGATCCCGACCACGTCCGCTCTCCCGTCCTGGCTTACGACCCGTTTCTCACCCCGACCGACGTTTTTGCTCTCCTGTTCCGGCTATCTACCTGTTTTTCCTTCCTTGACACAGCCATCGCTCGCTACAGAAGATCCACTTCCGTGTTCGGATCATAATCCGAGTACGAGAGCGACTTTCTTACTGCGCCTAGCAAACTCCGGATCGTGGGCGCAGCCCTTCCTCTTTCCTTTAATAAAACTTGTGAGAAAAGGTAACGCAATCGAGTCTGGTTTCCGTTCTGGTCCTGACACTTTCATTAATTCTTTGTATAACCTAAATTATAGCAGAATGCCTGTAAGGGAGTAGGACAAAAAAAACATATAAAATCCCACCCCTTTTCTCACTAAAACAAAACTAAAGAAAATAAAATTAAATTTCCTGCCACTTTTGTCGAACTGATATTCCCTGCAGGTGTGAAAAAAGTTGTTTCAGTCACAAGCGACATCAACAACATTTTGAGTTCTCCAATTTGCAACTGCTGCTAAGCAACATGGATGGAAGCATGTCCCAACAAATACAACTCACTAAATACTTTCCCAGTATCTATCAGCACTACTTCGGTGATCTACCGGTAGATCGTGATCTACATGAGCACCCTTGGTCATCCCGCTCTTCAGCCGGATGTTGGCATTGGCGGGCAGCAGCCTGTTGAAACAATACTAATAATAGGTCCCTAATCAATGGGGGGTTGGGGGAAAATTATTTTGTTTCAAAATTTAGAGTAGGCCTGTTTAACTCAAAATCACTTTGAATAATACGCATTGCATTACTTGTGGCTTTCATATTGTTCTTACATGTAAATAAATGAGTAATTTAATAAAATGCTTCCATTAGAAATACATGAATAAGTAACTATATAAAATGGTTCCATTAAAAGTACATAAATAATAAATAAATACATTGATAGCCAAATAAATAGATGTGAAATGAAGGCATACTCACCGAGCGTCTCTCTCTCTCTCTCTTTCTCTTTCTCTCTCTCTGCCTTTCTCTAATTTACTCTTGTTCTCTGCCTTTTTCTCTTTCTTTCGCTTGCATTTTCTTTCTCTTTCTCTTTCTCTGCCTCTTTCGCTTTCTTTCTTTCTCTCTGTCTTTCATTCTTTTTCGCTTTTTTGATGTCTTTTTCTTTTTTTTTCTCATTCTCTCTTTGTCTCTCAATCCCAAGAAAAACAAGAGAGTCTTGAAGGGAAGCGGCTCATGTCGCGTTTAGAGCCATTTTGTTCGCGAACGACTTGTTTTTCGATAAGCAGATTCGGTTTGACCTGAGATGTTGGAATTATTTCGAGAAGCATAAAATCTGAATATTCCACATTAGTATACCGTAAGTTTTTTGCACAGTGATGTAGGAGTAACAGTATGTGATTTTGCATGCTATTCTGCGGTAACATTTACATCAGGTGCCGATTCGCTCTCGGGAGTTTGCGTTCAAGGAAGCTCTACATCTGGCAACATTATTATTGACTTGATAAAACCTAGAGCTAGCTGTGTGTAGGCGTACGCAGCGTGTGCATAGTTAATGAATGTGTAGCGCGCCGACATTTCCCCAACGCCCGTGTGTTTATTTGCAAATGCATTAACATGTACATCCGCATTGTTAAAGTGGCATTTTTTGAATTCTTCAACGACTGCTTCCGATAGCGTTAACCTTTATATTTTTATCTACCAAGATTCGCCCGATGCTGCTGAAATCAGATGCTGGGATGATAATTCATTATTTTTTCTCAGCTTGATTACTGGAATGTATTGCTCTCTGGTCTCCCATCTAGTATCAAAAGTTTGCAGCTGATTCAAAATGCTGAAGCAAGACTTTTGACTAGGGCACAGGTGTCAAACAGGCGGCCCGCGGGTCGGATTCAATCCCTGAGCGGGCCTGATCTGGCACTCAGAGAAGCGCAAGAGAAAAACAAGCTGCAGGTTGAAATATGTCAACTTGATGTTTCCACAGAAAGGTGCCTCGAACAAAGACACTGTACTTGTATTTCTTTCTCCGTTTCTCCCCCTTTCTCTCCCTTTCTCTCTCTCTCTCTCTCTCTCTTGTGCTCTCCCTCTCTTGTGCTCTCTCTCTCTTGTGCTCTCTCTCTCTCTCTCTCTCACTCTCTCTCTCTCTCTCCCTCCCTCTTTTCCTCCCCTTTTCTCCCACTCTCTGTCTCTATCGCTTTCACTCTCTGTGTCTCGCTTTTTCTCGTCCTTTGTTGCTCTTTGTCTCTTTCTTTTGCTCTAACTTCCTTCTTTCCCTTTCTCTCTTTTCTCTTTCTCTCTTCCTACCCTTTGCGCTTTCTTTTCTCTTTTCTCTCCTGTTGTCTTTCTATTTCTCTTTGGGTTTCTTTCTTCCGCTCCCTTTCTTTCCCCTTCTCTCACAACTTTTCTTTTTATCTTTTCTCATGCTCCCTCCCTCTCTTTCTTTCTTTGTCCCGCCTTCTCTCCTTTTCGCTCCCCCTTTGATTATACCACTCCAATTATAGCTAACTTGCACTGGCTCCTTGTCCCTATAATATGTTGTTTTTAAGGTTTTGTTCCTAAGATACAAATGTTTGCATGGACTTGCTTCGTCTTATCTCTGATTTGATTTCCCCCTATGTTTTGCAGAGCCTCTGCTCAGAAATTGCTGGTCTGCTTGTCCAAGAGCCAAGAAGAAATCTGCAGGATTGAGAATTCTCCAGCCGAGCCCAGATGCTGTGGAATGCTCTGCGCCCTGAGATAAGATGTGCAACTTGTGGAAGTACTCTAGACTTAAGACACACTTGTTTTCTATTGCTTATGATTGATGTTGTCCGAACACTTTTTTTCCCCCTGTCCTTTCCGGCTGCCTGGCTGGTGACAAACCGGGATGAGTCAGTGGACTCGTATCTGGACCTAAGGCATGTCATTGACTGCATTGACCAGTTTTGATCCATGTTACCCAATGCTAAATCTTTCGCAGCCTGGTCATTCTGGAAAAGGGATTACCTGTTGTGTGGCCCCTACTCAAGGTTTGTTATTTTCCTCATGTGGAGGTTTTTGAGTTTTTCCTTGCCTGTGTGCCGGTTCCAAATCAGGTCTCTGCGATTGTGTCTCTGTAGCCTGTGCAGTCGTTTGAAACTTTTTGTGATTAAGGGCTATAAAGATAAAAGCAATTTGACTGGATTTATGTTATTGTCATTGAAGGATTTTATAAATTTGACTATAAAATATTTTATACAATTGACTCATAATAAAATGAGGATTTTCACTGAGTGGGCTTTAGTTCAATGTACAAGGTCAGACTGCTCTAAATGCATAATATTTTGTCTAGTTCTCTTCATAACAGCTGACACAGAATGTTCCAGACATCAAGACGCTCCTCTATGTGATTGTGAAGCCCATGTAGGGCTTCCTTGGCACGCCCATGGGAGGAGCCGGCACACCATTATGCGAGGAGAAGATTTCCAATAGGAGAAAGCTAAAGGACTTCAGAAAAAGGCTTCACACAGACTCCTATGTCACTAATTCGGCCGTTTTAGATGGAGTACACTTAGTTAAATTGTTGGGGAAAATAAATCTGCCCCCGTGTGGAAATGTCGGCTTTCCTGTTAATTTTTCCCTCAAGAAACGGGCGTGCATAAATTGTTGGGTGAATGTAAGTTGTGTTTGGTAAATGGAGTCAGATAACTAATTCGAACAATTTGTTTAATGGTACATTTTTATAATTCATTCCCAACATCATGCGTCATCTTTAATCGTAGGCATTGGGACAGATTTTGATGAGGTAATTCTGTTGTTGCTAGTACCCAAATTGTAACGGCTAATTTTATATTTCATCATTCCTCTGCATGCTTGTTTATATCTGGTCAGTCAAAATTAGAGCTGGAGATTAGCAGTGCCGTTAAGGTTTTTAATTACAAAACATTCTGAGCACGAAAGACCTAAAGGCCAATGGCTGTACAATTCACAAGCGCAGGGACAAAATGGCTTACAATTACTCTGATACTGGAATGGCAGTCCATCAACCGCTGCGGACCCTGTATCTTTCCAACCCCAGGTCCATTATCCATTAAACGATGACCCTGAAGCTACAATTTGTGGTACATTCGGAACATTTTTATTGTAATCATGTTGGAGCTTTAAGTCATTTTGAGGACACCTGATTTTAGCTTACAGCTAGCCAGCTGCTCTCTAAATTGCTTTCTTACACTAAATGGATGAAAGTCTCCAATTTCGTCTTACTTTTGTATCATGAGGTCGAACCTCCTGTGTGGAGTTTGCATTTTCTCCCCGGTCTTGCGTGGGTTTCCTCCGGGCACTCCGGTTTTTCTCCCGCATTCCCCAAAACATGCATTTTAGGTTAATTGGCCAGTCCAAATTGTCCCTAGTTGTGAATGAGCGAATAAATTGTTTGTACCTGTGTGCCCTGCGACTGGTCGGCAACCAGTTCAGGGTGTCCCCTGCCCACTGCCCAAAAATAACTGCGATGGGCGCCAGCAACCCCGCGACCCTACGGAGGATAAGCAGTGCAGACAGTGGTTAGAGTTGTGTGTTATTATTTGTAGATTTTAACTGTTATTTTGTCACGGTCCTATACTCTGAGTCGGTAATGATGTCTGCTCGAGGTAGGTTTAACGCTTTTATGAAGGTGGATTTTCACTTTTTGAGGGTGGTTTTGGTCCTCATTAACCGCAAAAACCGAGGAATCTCTGTATTTTATTGTATTGTTATCCTGGAATGCAAGGTTCAAGAAAGACAATTCAAATTATGCTTTTCAGACTTATTGCTTTCTGACAACCGGCATGACAAAATACAAAATCAAAACAAACAAAAAACTACAACTGTCCTCAACAATGAACACTTGTGTTTCGCTGTCTCCATTTGCGAAAAACTCAACGAAAACACAAACGGGAAAATATGTTAAAATCCTGCAAAAAATCGTGGAACATTTCCAAGTGTCTCTTTCGGAAACACACACAGTGGCGGGTAAGTTCTTGCAGCACATCACAGGGTCAGCAGCACACATTGGCATGGATTATCACACTGTCACACTCCGCCTCACGCTAACGGATAACAAGCTGCAGACAGATGTCCGCCGGGGGAGAAGGGTAAGGGGGAAGGCATCTGAAAAGAAGCATGGAGGAGTAGAAGGCAAAATAAAAAGAGAAAAAAAACAAGTAGACCGTTGTAAACATTCACCATACCTCACTGACATACAATGAGATTTGTGTCTGGTGAGGCACAGTCAAAGGAACGAACCTACCGACTCATGTTGAAATAAATACATAAAATCAATATTTAGGTCAAATATTAAGATTTGATTAAATCTATTTTTATTAGCAAAAAATGATTCGTTATTCCCTTTTTCAACAAAGTCTTGCGGGGAAAGACATCAAAGACATCATAGCGACTGCCAATATCCAGTCTTTGGTCATTGCTCACTGAGCCAGTCTTTGGTCATAGCACATAGCCAGTCTTTGGTCATTGCTCACTGAGGACAGAACATAGAATAGAATAGAATAGAATAGAAGAGAATAGAAGAGAATAGAAGAGAATAGAACAGAATAGAATAGAATATACCTTTATTGTGATTGTTACAAAATGGGTTGAACATATTCTTGCAGGGAAAGACATCAAAGCCATCATAGCGAGTGCCAATAGCCAGTCTTTGGTCATTGCTCACTGAGGACAGAACATAGAATAGAATAGAATAGAATAGAATAGAATAGAATAGAATAGAATAGAAAATATCTTTATTGTCATTGTTACAAAATGGGTTGAACATATTGTGACAACCAAATTGGATGTGGCACTCCAGATTCACATTTAACAGTGAGGATAAAAGAAAACAAAGAACATAAAGGAATAAAGAAGATAAGGTTATAATTTACACAATATAAAGGAACAAAGAAGATAAAGGTTATAATTTATAGGCAACATTGTGCAAAGTGAGCATAGGCATGAATACAATTTTACATCTGTATGAAGTAGTGTGTTTGCAAGAGTTTCAGTTTTTTGTGCGGTGTGTGTTAAGGGTGGTAATGGTTCTGGGGAAGAATCTCTGAGTCCTTTTGTTTTTGTTTGGTGTGACCTGTAGCGTCTGCCGGGGGGCAGCAGGTCAAAGAGGTTGTTAGAAAAGTCCTTGAGGATGTTTTCTGCTCTGCTGAGGTAGCGAGAGCAGGCAATGTCCTCCAGACTGGGTAGAGAGCAACCAACGATTTTCTGGGCTGTGTTGATGACCCCTCTGAAGTGTTTTCCTGTCTGCTCCCATGCACCCAGCATACCACACCGTAATGCAGTATGTTAGAATGCTCTCCACTGTGGCTTTGTAAAAGGACACCAGCAGCTGCTGTTTCAGGTGATTTTTCCTGAGCACTCTCAGGAAATTGAGTCGATTAGGGCTGTACAAATAAATGTGACTTGACTTGACTAGACGACAAGACAGAAACAATGTATATGATAGCAATTGTTAGCACAACATTGCTTGGAATTGAAAAACACATTTCTCCTTTTATTCGTTGACACTATCTGTGACGCCGTGATCCCTAAAAGATGATTTGTCCAGGTTTTCTTTCCCTCCCGAGAAAATCTTTCGATTTGTTGGACGATTGGGAATCTCGGTAATCCGAGCGGCCACCTATCACGTAAGATTCCGATTCGTCATTCGGAGTAAGAATTGGATTGTTCCTTTGAACTTGACTCCGGACTCATGAACATTAATAAACCAGCGTTACCCAATAGTAATGAAATCCTTTCAAATGCAAACCATTGGAAGTGCTGGTAGCTTAGCAGAAAGAGAGAGAGATAGAGAAATAGGGGGTGAGAGAAAGGGAGAGAAAAGGGAGTGAAAGGGACAGAGAGAGAGAGAGAGAGAAAGACAGAGAGAGAGAGAGAGAGAGAGAGAGAGGAGAGAAGGAGAGAGAAAGGAAGAGAGAAAGGGCAAGAAAGAGAGAGAAAGAGAAAGAAAGACAGAAAAATAGAGAGAGTGAGGGAGAGAGGGAGAGAGATAGTGAGAGAGTGAGAGAGAGTGAGAAAGAGTGAGAGAGAGTGAGAGAGAGATAGATAGAGAGAGAGAGAGAGGGATAGAGAGAGAGAGAGAGAGAGAGAGAGAGGGAGCAAAACAGAGAGAGAGAGAGAGAGGGAGCAAAACGGAGAGAGAGAGAGACAAAAAGGGAGAAAGTGATAGAGGGAGAGAGAGAAAGGGAGAGATAGGGAGATATAGGGAGAGAAAGAGAGAGAGAGAGAAAGAGAGAGAGAGAGGGGGAGATAAAAAGAGAGAAAAAGAGAGAAAGTGAGAAAGGGAGAGAGGGAGAGAAAGAAAGGGAGATAAATAGAAAAAAAGAGAGAGACAGAGAGCGAGAGAGAAAGAAATGAGAGAAAGGGAGAGAAAGAGAGAGAGAAAGGGAGAGAGAATGAGAGGAATCACGAAAGAGAGTGAAAGAGAGAGAGTGTGAGAGAAAGAGAGAGAAAGAGAGAGAGAGAGCACAAGAGAGAGAGAGCACAAGAGAGAGCACAAGAGAGGGAGAGAAAGGGAGAACAAGCTCAAAAGAGAGAGAAAGAGAGAGAGTGCAAGAGAAAGAGAGAGAATGAGAGAGAAAGAGAGAGAAAGAGAGAGAAAGAGAGAGAAAGAGAGAGAAAGGGAAAGAGAGTATGAGAGCAAGAGAAAGTGAGCAAAGAGCTTTTCAGGTCACTGAGAACCTCCCAGAGCGCTTTACAATGTGCTTTAAACGTATTTATCCACACACACACTCAGACACCGATAGTTTCGTCAGCCATGCAAGGCACATACCGGCTTATTGAAGGCATTAAGGGGTTAGAAAATGACAGGGGCGGAAAAGAGAAAAGATAATACAAAAGTTGTCAAATAAAGAAAGAAGAAAATAAAAGAAAAATGAGGGCTGAAGAATAAGAAATGAAGACACAACTGAAAAGAAAGTGAGGGCGAAATGATAAAACAAAGATGATAAATGAAAAAGGACATGAAAAACAAGAAAAGTAATAAGAAAAAATATAAATAATAGAAAAAAGGAGAAGCGATTTAAAAAATGCATAAAAGAAAGAAAAGAAAAATACAAAAAAACAGGCTTTTGTTTTTTCAAGGGCTACACATAGCAACAAGATGGCTGACAAATATATCAGCTCCCTGTAGGTGATCCTGATCTCATCTCATCAGCTGCACCGCTTATCCTCAGTAGGGTTGCGGGGGTGCTGGAGCCCATCCCAGCAATCATCGGGCAGTGGGCAGGGGAGACCCTGAACTGGTTGCCAGCCAATCGCAGGGCACACAGGGACAGACAACTCGCTCATTAACGCCTAGGGACAATTTGGACCGGCCAATCCACCTGAAATGCATGTCTTTGGAATGTGGGAGGAAACCGGAGTGCCCGGAGGAAACCCACGCAAGGACAGGGAGAACATACAAACTCCGCACAGTACGTCCGGTAGCTGGATTTGAACCCACACAGGAGGTTCCCAAGACCTTAGAACTGTGCCGCACACGCGCTAACCACTGCCCCGCCGTCCTGCCCCGATCCTGATCTCAAATAAAATGAATAAATACAAATGTCTCCACCAGCGAATATTCCAAGAAAAACACAATTATATAACAGTCTATACATTATCTTACGGTTCAAAACAATATTGTTTTCTTCTAAACAAAAGAAACGTTATTTTTACGATTCTGAGGCGCTACATAGTACACACTGTCCCTTTAACAACTGTCAGTCCATTCCAATTTGATGCATTTTTATGACTTCTAACAAGCTTTAGTCTCCATAGGAATGAGATGCCCTCCAAAGCAATTCACTTGCACACAATTGCTCACAATTGCACAGAGTACAAGATGTAGTTTCCGGCCCGCGTCACACTGTGAACAGAGCATAAAATGATACTTTATTGCACAACTTTATTTGCTCTAATGGCGATAACCTGTACGACTATACGAACACACGCAGGGAAATCTAAGCGGAATGGCGATGCTTATCGTCATGGAAACTGGCGAGTATAAGAAGAAGTAAGCTTCACGCGCGCGTGCGCATCGCCACGCGCACAACCCGAGTCCAAATTTCCATAGAGTCACACGCATGTGTAGCGTGCACGCGCACACGCTGAAGTAGGCGCCAGACAAATATGGTTTTGTGCAGGAAAGGCGCCAGCTTGTTACTGCGGACACAGCGCTCTCTGCTGCACGGTTGTGTAACTGCTGGAAGGCTGTTGGGAAAATGCTTTTTGGCACGTTGCACTATTTTAGGCTTCAAACTTAGAGATTTGAAAAACTCAAACCATTTTGTAATTATCAGCAACATGTGAGACACACTCGTGAGAAGAAAGCAAACACAATTAACATATTTTATTGTCCTAACAAAGAAAAAAGTCCCCCCCCCCCTTTTTTTAAGTTAATACTGCCTCCTTTTGCTGCAATCACAGCCACAAATCTTATTGGGTATGTCTATAAGTTTTGCACATCTTGAAACGGAAATATTTGCCCATTCGTCCTTACAAAACAGCTCTTTAAGGTTTGATGGTGATCATTTCTGCACAGCATTTTTTTCAGATCTTTCTACAAATATAAGATCGAGGTCTAAACTTTGGCACGCCCATTCTAATAATTTTTTTTTGTTAGTTTTAAAACAGTCCATTGTAGATTTTGCTTTATGATTAGGGTCGTTGTCCTGTTAGAAGTTGGACCTGCACCCCCCCATACTCTTGCAGACAACAGATTTTCTGCAAAAAACAATGAATTTGGCTCCACCCATCGATTCTACCGATCTTACCAGTCCCTACAGAAGAAACCCCAGAGCATGATGCTACCACCACCATGTTTGACAGTAGGGATAGATTGTGTTATCGTTATAAGTTACGTCAGGCCTTTTGAGGACAGCCATTAAACTGATGCGGCCCTCGGTGAAAATGAGTTTGACACCCCTGCGTTAAATAATACACATTGTCCCTTTAAGAAATTGATTAAACCTGAAGAGGTGACACCTATTGACTCAGAGACAGTTTCTAACCCAGAGCCATCACCACCCTTAACACACACCGCACAAAAAACTGAAACTCTTGCAAACACACTACCTCAAACAGATGTAAAATTTTATCCATGCCTGTGCTCACTTTGCACAATGTTGACTATTTTTGCACTAACGCATATTGCACTAATACGATCCCAAAACTGTATGTAACATCCTACATGCCCAGATTTCTTGTGTAAATATTATGTAAATTATAACCTTTATCTTCTTTGTTCCTTTATATTGTGTAAATTATAACCTTATCTTCTTTATTCCTTTATGTTCTTTGTTTTCTTTTACCCTCACAGTTAAATGTGATACTGGAGTGCCACGTCCAATTTCGTGTCACAATATGTTCAACCCATTTTGTAACAATGACAATAACGGTCTATTCTATTCTATTCTATTCTATTCTATTCTATTCTATGCGAATGATTACATTAACAATTGCCAATTGATTTGTCGTAATAGTCAATTTTTCTTTCGTGCATCTTCAAACACTGGTACAAAGTCAGTATGGTTAATTGCGGAAGACCAAAATAGGCTTTGACATTGGTTAGACAGATGTATAGAGTGAGGGAGGGGATGCAAGTGAAAGATCAGTCAGATTAATAGCAGTGCGAAGGTGGGATAGATAGCTTTTTGACCCGGTGGGCCGCCGAAGCCCCTTTATGCTTGGCTAGAGAAAATGAGACGACTCTCCCACATCTATCCATCAAAGCCATTTAGCGCTTCATTGTGGCCAGTAATTTGTCCTGTGAGCGTGCGCACTCTCAGGTGAACATTAGACAATTACACCCCCCTTTTCGTCTTAATGGGTGCTGACCCGCTTTATCGCGGTAGGTGTCAGGGTGCGAGGTGAAAGGTGATGACTCACTATCCAGGTGGAGCAGACGGACATTTCCTGCAATTTCGCTCAATCAGGGTAGTTAGTATTTGTGAACTGAGATGTCTGCCAATAATGCGTGAGTTGTTCACAGGCTTGGAAATTTGCAAATTTAAAGGAATTACCATATAGGTATATTTTCTTAATTCGTCGCAGAATGTGTAGTTTTCCTCCATGCAATTATGTAAATACTGAGATTCCTCGCTTTATGGCGTTCGGTTATCGTTGGTTTACTGCTTCACGGATTTTGAATTGAATTGTCTTTATTGTCATTGATATTGAAGGATTTTATACATTTGACTATAAGGGATTATGTACGATCAAATACAAATTACATTTAATGCAAAAGATATTCATTGGCTGGGCTGTGGGGCAGGTCATTGCAACCTAGTGGAGGATGATGTTTACAGAAAACAGCAGGAACTAGTACGAAGGGCCGATATGATAAGCAGCGCTTCCCGAGGCAAGAGGGGCCTTTGTGACGCAAGAACGCTCGGGGTCCAGACAACAAGGCGAGGAGGTGGAGCCCACGTGGGGATTCTCTGGCCCGCCCATGGGAGGAGCCGGCACACCAGGTGGCGGAGAGACGTGGGTCGAGAGAAAATCGAGAGGGAGAATCAAGAAAGGAGGGTTGACAGAGACTCGAGTGACACTAATTCGGCTAGTTCGATTGAGTTCACTTAGTTAAAATATTTAAGAGATTAAATCTGCCCCCGTGTGGAAATGACGGTCGCTTGTCCATCTTTTCCCATCAAGAAACGAGCACGCATTGGTAGGAGAATGCAGGTTGTGTTTGGTTACTGGAGTCAGATAACTAACTCGAATAATTTGGTTAACAGTACATTTTTGATATTTATTTCCTAACAATATGAAGGTATTGCGCATTGTGTTTTACAGCAGACAACACACAGCAAATGTTATCACTGGAGCAGGTTACCGGTGGCTTTCTGTGTTGCGTGGGCGTGACTGTCTGTGTGCGCGACTGTGATCGCCTGGTGTATGGTGTCAGTCGAACAGCCAAGGTGGGTGGGCGCTGAGCTAGTATTTTAGCGGCTCGTTACAAGAAATTCATCAATTAAATCAGCCTCTAAGGCAAGTCAAAAGAGTGCTTATAAATGGTGATCACCAGCAGGTGTTCCTTGAACTGTTATTGGGTCCTGGAAGCGACTGAGGCCGCGTCAAGAGAAAAGGCAATAGCGAGGCTGCAAATGCGGCCTATTACTACGGCTGGACCAATGGTTCTCAAATAATGGGGTGGCCCCTCTGAGGTTGGTTGAGGCTCAGTCAAAGGGAGGCGCGGGCCCGTTATTTTTAACCCAGAATAAAGTGCAATTGCACCTCCACTACACTTGGGTAGAAGCACTGTGTTAAGCTAACGACTATATTAAGCCGGCCCTGCTAAGCCCGTATCTCCCTAACGCCGGATCCATTACCCATTAAACTGATGACCTGGAACTACAACTTTGGGAAACCGCTACATTCGGGACAGTTGTATTTTAATCATCGCAGACTCTTGGCTCAACCGGCATTCCCCTATACTAGCGTGCAGCTAGCCAGCCGCTCTCAACTTTGCTTTCTAATACTGAAACTTTTGTACTTTTGTATAATGACAATAAAGACCATTTATGCAACTGCAACTCTGTGATCTGAGTTTTTATTTGCAGATCTATCGGTGTTATTTTGTCACAGTGGTATACTCTCAGTCAGTAAGGATGTCACATCTAGTTAAGTTTGACCCTTGGGGGCTTTTATGAAGTTATAACACTACTATGCAGATTTTCACATTTCGGAATGGGGTTTTGGTCTAGATTAACTTTGATAACAGAGGGATTACTGTATGTTGCAAAATATTCAACCTACCAGGTGACTCGAGAATTTTAGTCTCAAATTTGACCTATCTGCCTTGTTTGCTGTAGAGCTGTGACATCATTAAAGGACCATAAGTATTTCAAAATGGCGAATCCCATTAGCACAACATGTGAAGCCAGCTTTGAAGCATGTGATTCTAGTTAACAGAGATTGCATGCCTCTCATTTCTGCTTGGAGATAAAAGATTATGGCCCATGTGTGTCGATGTTGGTATAAATTTCTCAAGGTCGCTTCCCATTAGCGTCAGGGCTGCCGAGGGTTTTCCTGTTTTGTTTGCTCTTGGTCGGCGCTTGTTGGCTCCCCACCGTGTGCTGTCTGGCTGGCTAGCCTGGCGTTAGCGCCTGTTTTGCCCTGACCGTTAGCTTATCATCGGTGCGTCTTCACGTTTACCACCATAGCTGTTCTCTGTTAGCCTGACTGCTCATGGCATGTTTTTTTGATCGCCTAGCCTGGCGTTAGCACCAAGTTAGCCGTGTTCCCTGTTTGTTTTTGTTTTTTTTCTTTGAATATCTCAAAATAATATGTGCTATTATGTGCCATTATATGCTATAATAGAATTTTGGATGGGTTCTTTTTTGAAATGTTACCTTGTCAAAAATGTTAATATTGATGATAAGAATAAACAGATGACAGAAACAAAGGATGTAAGTTCAACAAAATAAAACACACAACATTTTATTTCAAGTCAGCACCATATATTTGAAGTTTTCTCTCTCAATTGATCATTATGAGCCGATTTCTCTTGTTTCCTTCTTGTCTCAGCTTTCAAGATGACAAGATGAATCGTAGCAACCCGCCAATTGTCTGGCACAGGATCGTCCTGTCCTTCTAAAGCTAATAATGCAATCAACCTAATCTATCCTTAATGCAATCAAATCTATTAAAATCTAATCCTATCCCATTCTCTTAATTGGATCTGATGGATTGTGTTACACTTTCGATCAGTTGCCATGGCGATGGTAGTTAAATTCTTGCAGGGTTTGTGGAGCTGACGGAGAAACGCTATTGTTTGTATTAATGGCTGTAACGGCAACATGTCCAAGAAGAGTTCTTTAATGAGCTTGACGATTCATTTGCTTAAATGAAGGACACATGTTAGTGTTATTGTCACAACCGGTCAAAAATCCTAGTCAAAACCTGTTCAACGCAAGCAATCGTTACCCAAAAGTTGGTGACTGGGAAGAAATTGCTGTGATTTCGCAATAATTATTCTGTTTTAGACAAAGTGAATTTTTCTGGGTGAGGTTTGGATGCATTGGGTTTCCACGAGACAAGCTCCTATAAAACATTTCACTCTTCTCAAATACCTTTTTTATATCTTTCTAAACAAAATATAATCTAAAATAAAAGTAAATATTGTAAAAATAAATTATTTTAAATAAAATCGACAAGACAGCAAATAAAGACTTAAGAAACTAAATATGTGAGGAATGATGCTATAACTTTCGAGATTCAAATCTGTGCTTTGTCTTTACCCATCGAAGAAGAAAGCTCTTTTCGTTCTCCCCTTGTTTGATTGATTATGGGTAGGTTACCATAATAAAGAGATGAGCAGTTTTATTTACAGAATATTCTGGGCAAAATGAGCTACTGATCATTACAGTAGAAATGCAAAGACTGAAATGGCTTACCATCATCCTTATACTATACTATGCTGCACTATACAATTATATACTTTGTTCCTTCCAAGTTTTTATTTACACAATTTTCCTTTGACATAGTCTGCTGACCTTTACTGTAGAAATTCACAATAGCAAAGACTAAGACGGTTTACCATCATTCTTATATTATACTACACGACGCGACACGACACTACACGACTCTACACTACACTACACTTTGTTCTTTCAAGGTTTTATTCACATAGTATTCTTTTGACCTACTGATCTACTGACTATTACTGCAGAAATTCTAAGATGCTTACTATCATTCTTATACTATACTATGCTATGCTATGCTATGCTATCCTATGCTATGCTATCCTATCCTATCCTATCCTATGCTATGCTATGCTATGCTATGCTATGCTATGCTATGCTATGCTATACCATACCATACCATACCATACCATACCATACCATACCATACTACACTATACTTGTCACGAATGAGAACCCAACTGCGTAACGTTACTCACAATTTATTGGGGAGAGGAATGCGCACACACTTGATCCGGGGATCGATGGTCGCGGAAGTGGATTGAAAACAAATAGATCAGGCCGAAAATAAAACAGGATCAAACACAGGCAAATTCACAGGACTTGGCATTTCACACAGGGTCTAGCAGGAGTTTCGCAGACGCTCTGACACCAGGCAACTCGCGAAACTGCGTTTAAGTAGTCCGGCAGCAATCTGTCAACGCGTTTCAGCTGGTGTCAATGGGCGGGGCCAATTGGGCGCCGTGGCAACCATGACAATACTATACTATACTATACTATACTATACTATACTATACTATACTATACTATACTATACCTTGTATAAGAATGATGGTAAACCACTCAGTCTTTGCACAAGTGAATGTATACAGCCATTGCCCTGGAGCTCATTTATGCCCAGAATGTTCTGTAATAAAACATTTGGCGGAATTATAATACACTTGGTATAAAAAATGATGGCAAAATACTTCAGTCTTAGCACTACAGCCATAGTTGTACAGCTTTTTGGTGCCAGTTACATTTTGTAATAAAAGGAACTGCTCATCCTTTTTTAGACTTTCTTTCGAAAAACCGTATACCTCCCTATCCAGATTCAAACAAAAAAACAGAAAAAGACGATCTATAACGCAATCATTGTTAAGCGTATGAACAATATATTTGTAAAAAGCAACATTTTCATTACAAAAAAAGTAAACAATGCTTGGTTTTCATAGTCTTCCTTAAAAATGTGTATTTAGTCGTTTGCTAGGGTATTCAACTTCGTAAGATTCTTAGTATTTGTATTGTCCTAAACTACCCCCAGGAGTACATGTAACCCTGTTTGAGAACCATTTCCCTAGAGGTCAATGGAGTCACCCAGTCATTTGTGGGCATGTACAGTGCCATGAAATAGTATTCGGCCTCTTCTTGCTTTCTGTGTTTTTGCTTATTTATCACTTACAAGGTTGCTGCCTCAGGAACTGGACAACTTGCGTTGGTTGATGGAATAATGAATCTTGGTGTTAACCAGAAGATCCTGAAGGAGAACGTCAGGCCATTAGTCCATGCCCTCAAACTCAAAATCTCTTGGACCATGCAGCAGTACGATTCGAAACACACCAGCAGGTCCACCTCTGAATAGCTAAAAAACAAGACGAAATGAAGTTTCTGGAGTCAACGTTTGGATTTAAATCAAATTGACATGCTTTGGTGTGACTTTAAACGGGTAGTTCATGTTGGAAAACCCTCCAATATGGCAGACTTGATACCATTTTGCAAAGAAGCGTGGGCTAAAACTCCTCCGCGGCATTATGAAAGACTCATTACCAATAATCGTGAATGTTTGACTTCTGTGATTGCTGCAAAAGGTGGCCCACATCGCTATTAGGTTCAGGGGGCAATTACTTTGTCACATAGGGCCAGATAGGCTTTGTGTCACGACTAGAATCAGGACCCAATTGCGTAACGTTTACCACCAGTTTGATTGAAAGAAAGGGGAAGGGGAAGGCGCGGGAAGCAAGTCAATTTCGCACTCGGATTGTGATCCGAACACGGACGTGGGTCTTTGGTAGCGAGCGATGGCGGTGTCAGGGACGGAAAAACAGGTTGGTAGGCGGGACAGGGAGAGCAAAAAGGTGTTTGGGGTCGGAAACGAGTCGTAAGCCAGGATGAGCAAGTAGACGTAGTTGTCATGATTACCTAAGTGGAACCACCTGGGGTAATTATCTGACGCGCTGGAATGCGCTTCCTGATTGAATTATGTTCCCTTTTTAAGCACGCTACGCCGAGACCTCTTCGTCTGAGGATTACTTTTGTACCCCGTTTGACTCTCCTGATTTACCTGTGCCTTCTTGACTTGTTTACCTGATTCTGCCTGCCTCCGATCCGACCTGCTTCCGTCCCACGCTACGATCTTCTCTCCAGTCCTGGTAAACTCGACCTGCTTCCGTCCCACGCTACGATTGGCTACGTGTTCCGAAGTTGTCTTCACGGCGTTGCTGCTGACGTTCGACGGTCATCGCGTCTCCCGCTAACCCTTTACACTTCCCCAAATAAAAGAATTGTACAAACGCTCTGGGGTCTCCTGCTCTGTTCTGGTCCTCCTGACAGAATCCTCAGACCAGAATGGACCCAGCGTTCGTACATCTGCCCCCTGACGACTATGAAAGCCAGAACCAGCAGCCCAATCCCCCTTTAGAATGTGCAGTTCGGCAAGTCATTTCCGACGTGGAGAAATTGGCTAAGCAAGTGAGTCTGTTACGGCTCGAGTGGGATCTGTTGGTCGGGACTGGTTCTATCTCTCCAAAGTAATGACCCATCAAGCCACTTCATCGGTGCCCAACACTGACAGGGCACCTTCGGCCTTATGACTGCGCAATGACTCCCATGCCTGCCTGTTCGACTCTCCGGCCTGCCTGTTCGACTCTCCGGCCTACCTGTTCGACTCTCCGGCCTGCCTGTTCGACTCTCCGGCCTGCCTGTTCGACTCTCCGGCCTGCCTGTTCGACTCCCCGGCCTGCCAGTCCGACTCCCCGGCCTGCCAGTCCGACTCCCCGGCCTGCCTGTTCTGATTCCGCCTGTCCTGTCTTGCCGGTTCTGATTCTGCCTGTCCTGTCTCGCCGGTTCTGATTCTGCCTGTCCTGTTTGCCGGTTCTGAGTCGACTCTCCTGTTTTTGCCGGTTCTGATTCTGCCTGTCCTGTTTTTGCCGGTTCTGATTCTGTCTGTCCTGTTTTTGCCGGTTCTGATTCTGCCTGTCCTGTTTTTGCCGGTTCTGATTCTGCCTGTCCTGTCTGATCCTGCCTGTCCTGTCTGATTCTGCCTGTCCTGTTTTTGCCGGTTCTGATTCTGCCTGTCCTGTGTGATTCTGCCTGTCCTGAGTTGACTCTCCTGATTTACCTGTGTTTCCCTGTGACGTGTCTTGGGTTTATTTTTTTCCTGGGGGACTTCTGGAGCCGTCCTTTGAGGGGGGGGTTCTGTCATGATTACCTAAGTGGAGCCACCTGGGGTAATCATCTGACGCGCTGGAATGCACTTCCTGATTGGTTTATGTTCCCTTTTTAAGCACGCTACGCCGAGACCTCTTCGTCTGAGGATTACCTTTGTACCCCGTTTGACTCTCCTGATTTACCTCTGCCTTCTTGACTTGTTTACCTGATTCTGCCTGCCTCCGATCCGACCTGCTTCCGTCCCACGCTACAATCTTCTCTCCAGTCCCGGTAAACTCGACCTGCTTCCGTCCCACGCTACGATTGGCTACGTGTTCCGAAGTTGTCTTCACGGTGTTGCTGCTGACGTTCGACGGTCATCGCGTCTCCCGCTAACCCTTTACACTTCCCCAAATAAAATAATTGTACAAACGCTCTGGGGTCTCCTGCTCTGTTCTGGTCCTCCTGACAGTAGTCGGTATCAAAAATGGGTTGTAAGCCGGGATGAGGGAACAGACGTGGTCGGGATCAAAACAGGTCGTAGCCGATGACAAACCGGAGCAAAAACGGCACAGGCGGGAGTCAGGGTCAAAAAAGGCTTGCCTTGTATCAACAGAGGTTCGCAGACGGACTGACAACAGGAGAGTGACAGGACTGGGTTTAAAAAGGGACAGGGAGCCAATCAGAGCCCGCCAAATGAGCGGGCACAGGTGATTCACATTGGTAATAATGACAATTAGATTTTTGTTCGTGCCGTGATAAATTGAGTCAACATTTCGAAAGTGCATTTTGTATTTCCTTGGGTTGTCTCTGTGTAATATTAAAATTGGTTTGATGATCTGAAACTTTGTGATAAATATGCAAAAACACAGAAATTAGGAAAAGAGACATATACTTTTTCACAGCACTCAAGAGAATTATACCTGTTTTTTTAGCAGGAAATGACTCTTTTGAACAAGAACCTTCCTGAAATGTGTCGGACGGCAAGGTGTTCTCTCGCTGACCGGTGTTAAATAGATGTAGATGAACTAAAACGGGGGCAGCGCGACCTGGTCTGTGATTTCGTTTAAATAGACGGAATTGAAACCACGTCACGCTTCTCAAATTAGTGGAAAATTGTCTTCCTTTTATTCTGTATATTGAAAGAGGATAACTTTTTCTTTCTGTGCATATTCGTTTAACATTCGTGTAAAACAGTGCTGGAGTTGAGAAGTTGCATTGAGGTTATTAATTTTAATAAAACAGAAAAAACACATAAAACAGAATATTCTAGGCTTTTGAATACAGAACAAGGCTGTGATGGTTTCATCAAAATGGCTGTCATGTCACAAACCAGGACAGGGAACAGGAATGAGAACCCAATCGCGTAACTTTACTCACAGTTTATTGGGGGGAGGAGGAATGAGCGCACACTCGATCCGGGTATCGATGGTCGCGGAAGTAGATTGAAATCAGAACGGGGGAATGGTCAAAATAAAACAGATCGGGACGAAAATAAAACAGGATCAAAACACAGGCAAAAACGGAGGTTCACAGGACTTGGCATATCACAACAGAGTACAGCATGAGTTTTGCAGACGCTCTGACACCAGGCGACTTACAAGACAGCGTTTAAGTAGTCCGGCCGCAATCTGTCAACGCGTTTCAGCTGGTGTCCGTGGGCAGGGCCAACTGGGCGCCATGGCAACCGTGACAGAACTTGGCGCCACACGGCGGGGACCAATTGGGCGCCATGGCAACCGCGACATGTCAATCATTTAAATACGAGTGGGTTATGACAAAAACGAAACATAGGCCAGTGTAAAATTCCCCAAATCCCAGTTTCACACCAGTCCTTTGCCCAGACTCAATCCTGCAATTGGCTACTCAAGACCTCCCTCCGGACATTAAATCAGAACACCACTTAGAACATTGTAGAGACTGTGTAACGACTAGATGAATGAATGCATAGGGACCTCAACAAGAAGTGAATAAGTAAATAAACTGTAACTAGACAGTAGATAACTAGTGTTAATTTAACACTCGTAGATGAGGACCATATGTTCACTGAGATAGCCTTAAAAATGTACTCTTAACACTATTACTGCATATCTTTAAATAAACTGTGTTCAATTAACACTTGAAGAGTAA
Organism: Urocampus carinirostris; assembly: GCF_059441175.1. Taxonomy (NCBI): domain Eukaryota; kingdom Metazoa; phylum Chordata; class Actinopteri; order Syngnathiformes; family Syngnathidae; genus Urocampus; species Urocampus carinirostris. Next base: position 9,672,507 of record NC_142366.1, on the reverse strand, counting down.
AGATTTAACACTACCTTAATGAACTCTTGGTCTTTATCTACGGGTGTTAAATCAATATTATATTACTATTAGTAGTAGTATTAGTAGTATCATTATTATTTGTATTATTATTATTATATCTATGTGTACATTCAAATATATCACTGATGTCAAAGTCAAATGTAATGCGATGATCTTGATTCACTATTGTGTTATACACCAAGAATCGCAAGTGTATTTTTATTTCTATTTTAAAGTGCATTACTTATTTTTGAAGTATTGTTGTTGGAAAACAATATTTATGCACTTTATTGCATTTATAGCAAATTATATTATAAATTATTTCAGTTCACCGAATGATAAAAATTGCTTTTACATACAAGTTCTTGACATTAAAAAGCGGTAGTGCACTTGTTTAAAACCGGAAGTGGCAAACCTTTAACAGAATTCGAATGCAATTGTCGGAGCGGTTTATTCACGCACAACTATTTAGTCTTGCTTCAGAATAAAGCAGCTGTATACTAAAATGCCAGTCTTGAGTCAAGCTTTTTTTGTTGTTATAAAATAGAATAGAATAGAATAGAATAGAATAGAGTAGATTAGAATAGATTAGAATAGATTTTTATCATCATTGTTACAAAATGGGTGGAACATATTGTGACAACAAAATTGGACGTGGCACTCCAGGTTCACATTTTACTGAGAGAATTAAAAAAAAAAAAAAAAAAAGATGAAGATAATTTACACAATGTTTACACAAGAAAGTGTGGGCATGTCGAGGCAGAAACAGATGTTTACATTGGGTGTTTACATACAGTTTTGGGATCCTATTAGTGGAATATGCGGTAGTGCAAAATAGGCAACATTTTGCATAGGCATGAATACAATTTTAAATCTCTATGAGGTAGTGTGTTTGCAAGAGTTATTTAATTCTTGAAAAGCGTTCGATTAAAAAAAAAATAGCAAAAGTCTTAGTGGTAGTGTTGGCATGTATGCTATTATTACTTATAAGAAATTTTAAGCCATTTTTGCTAAAATAGAAACTAAAAGCTACAGGCTTCTTTCGTTTAATTTGTATAAAAAATAAATTCATCTATTTGGCCTGTTGAAATTTGAAGATTACTGACAGAGCCATGGGAAAATATTGCTTTAGCTGATCCTATTGGAATTTATTTTTTCAGCTTTTCAGTGGGTTCAATTAGGTTCACTTGACAATACGCTTCATTTAAAAACGAAATCAACATTCAATAAGTCCGGCCCTCAGCCTCAACCCATTTTTTCCATAATTTTGCCCTCTGTTTGGCTTTGACACCTCCAAATCATATAGACAATCCTAATGTGCATTAATTACCGCTAAATGATGAAAAATTGACACACAATCTACACAGCCCAAAACATCATCGGCTGCTCCCCGCCCAGTCGAGAGGACATTGCAGGTTTGCGATACTCCAGCAGAGCCATTAACTTTATAAAAGCAAGTCTCATCTGCGGCTGCCACCTCTCTGACCTGCTGTTTTGGTAGGCGCTACATGTCCCTATAAACTAGGACAAACCGGATTAGCGCCATCACAACCCTAAACGAGCGCACAAAAATGTGAAAACATACCTGGCAAATTATTTTGGGGTTTTTCCTGCTGACAAATGACTCTGTGAAAATGAATGCTATTGCACAAATCTATGAAAATGTATATCTTGTTTTTGTTTTTCTTATGCAGCTAAGTTATTGCTCCTCTCTTCATTATACTACTGTTATGATGCACTATTCTTTTGCATTGCATTATTAGTGCTTTGGGATGTCTTCAGTGACTTGAAAAGCGCTATATAAATGCAGACCATTTTATGAATTATTATTATTATCACCTTTTTAAGCACTATTGCCTTTTTATCCTTGTAGTCTTTTATCTTTTTTTTCTCTCTTTTAGGTTTTTATTACGTGCTTACCCTGGAGTGCCATGTCTAATCTTGTAGCATTTTCTCTCTTTATCTTTTTTCCAGAATGATACAAAGCATCTATATCTATATATCTATATATCTATATATATATCTATATATCTATATATCTATCTATATATCTATATATCTATATATATATCTATATATATATATATATATATATATATATATATATATATATATATATATATATATATATATATATATATATATATATATATATATATATATATATATATATATATATATCATCACCATACATATACATATATGTATGGTGATGATGCAATGAAATTGATGTAAATGTAAAATTAACTAACAGTGGTAAATACAATTTACGATCCAAGTCATAAAGAACTTTACTAGTGCCTCACTGTGTCATGATTGCTGATTCAAGGCACCTGTGACTGCCCAATTGGCGCCAACAGCCCTGAGAGCTGATTGGTTCAGAGACTCCTTTCAAGAGGAAGCCGTCAGATCGTTGCGAACCGATGCTCCCAGCTAGGCAAGCTCATACCTTCAGACATTTTTCCTGCCCTGTTTTCTCCTACCTGATACCGCCGACCTGTTCCTGGACCCGTTTCTGCCCTGCTCTGCCATCCCGACATCCGACCCGTTTTGCCTCGCTTCCTGCCTGATACCTGTTGCTGACCTCGTTTCTGAACTCGATACCGCCCTTGCTCCCGTCCCGGCTAATGACCAGTATCCCTGCAGTCTATGATTATCCTCGCTCGACGTGGAAGTGCCACTTCCGCATTCCAGCCACCTGCTACCCGTGTCCGTCAATCATCGGATCGTGGAAGCAAGCACTGCTCTCCCTCTTTATCAATAAAACTGAGTCAACGAACGCTACTGGGTCCTGTCTCTGTTTCTGGTCCGTGGAGCAACGGCGAGATGCCATCTTGGTCAACAGCCTTACCGAACAGAAGGCACCGGAGAACACCCTTGATCAGGCTGACATCTGAGCTGCAAAAAAGCGATGGAAGTGGGGGCTGAGCACAGGCTCTCTCGGTCTTGTCGGGCCCTGGTATCTCACACTCGGTGCACGTCCAATCCCACTTTAAACCTTAGATTTTTGAGAAAAGGCACCTCCTCACTGCCCGAAGACAGCTGGGATGGGCTCCAGCACCCCCACGACCTCACTGGGGATAAGCGGTGCAGGTAATGGATGGATGGATGAGAAAAGGCCTATTTGTCTCAAGTTTTACACATTATACTGTTGTTAGAGAGTGAGAGCTTGGTGGCCTTGGGGGTAGGGCGCCCGCTCGGAGACTAGGAGGTTTGCTCGTTCAAGCCCAAGACTTACAACATTGTTACTCATTGCCTCCCTGCTTGGCGCTCGGCATTAGGGGTTAAAATTGGGGGGTTTGGTCACCTAATGACTCCCAACACATCAGTTGGGTTGAGCGAGGGGGCTGGGAACCCCCTCATCTGTATCAATCTCCCAGAAAGAGTCAGGGATGTGTTCTTGACTCTAGCCACCTCCCACTAGGGATATAGAGAGTGAGGAGGTCTCAGAAATGTCTCAGAAACTGTAGAATACTGTTTATATTGTGACTTAAAAATGTGATCATTGGATTGTTATAATGAGGTAAGATATGATCATTTCTTTATATAATTGATTGAAGAAGCGTCCAAAGTTATTTCGGGGACGGTTCTCTTGTAAGCTTTTGGTTTTAACCTGTCATCCTGTTTTCTTTTCGTGTGACTTGTTCATTCTGTTATGTTATGTTTGTTGCAACATGACTGAAAAGAAAAAATAAACGTGAAAATGCAAATAAAAGTATGTTGATGTTAATGACAATAAAGACAATTCAATTACAAAATATTGTGATGATTGAATAATAAATAAATAAACAAATAAAAATGCTAAATCTGGGAAACTCATACAATTATGACTATATATGCGGTAACACGTTTCAATATTACAAAAATATTCCTGCATTGCAGCCGTTTCAAGATTCCCTTTTTGAACTGAAAACATCCCCAAAAAAAATGGGCAACAGTCAACTTTTCAGGAAAAAAGGGTTTTTAACTCAGGCACTCATAAGATTCCGGTGCAAATGACTGCGATGATGATTCACAGTAAAGTAAAAGTACAAATTTTTCAACAGACGCTCCCTCGACGGCGTGCATGTAATGTAATATTGTTCTCTTAATGACCCGAAAGAGTCGGGTTAAGATGAAATGTACCTGGTTTCACCCCCACAACCGCGCATCTCTTTTCTTCCTGATTGTGAAACCACATCCCGGGCCTTGTAAATAATTCAAGTTTCAATATGATGTATTTAATTTTACTCAGTAAGGGATATGAAAATGTAATAACATTTGCATAATTGAGCATTAATTATACATTCAATGGTTTTTAATGAGTTAAGCAGACTTTTTGGAAGCAGAACATCTTGTCTTCATTGGAAGGTGAGGTCGTGCTCATAGATCAGCTAAAATTGGAGAATGGCTCCATATATATAGAAACTGTCATTGTAATGAAGGCTAAAGCATCCATGGGAATCATAGTCAGCATCTAGAGCTTACTGCTGATGAAATCATAGATTTTCATTAGCCTTAATATGTTTTTTTAAAGGGGACAGATTATGGGAAAGTGAATTTTTAATCGGTTGCGTGTAAATATTTCGATTACGTACTCTGGGCATGCGACAAATATTGATTTTATTTCAATTGACTTGAATGTCTCAACACGAATAATATAATAAAGGAAGAATTATTTGACCTCCTCGGCCCTCCTGGACTAGGCCAGTCCACTAGCACAACCTTGTAAATATTTGCCTTGTTCCTAAAATTTCAATATTTTTTTAACTTATCTTTCAGTTTTTATTAATTTACTTCATTTATCCCGGATCTCATGGTAAAACATGTTAACTTTATTTTTATTAATGACTCAAAAGACAATCTGTCGAGAACCAGAACAAGATCAGGACCCAAACGCATGACGTATCTCACACAAGTCTTTTATTTTACGGAAAATGGGGAGTCATGCACGTTAGGCAGCGGTTTGGCGTGGAAAGCCAGAAAGCCAGAGACCGGCGAGAACCATACCAATTGCCAGAGTAGATATCGGACAGATGGGGTCGATACCGGACAGGACGGGACAGACAGGATTGATGATGAAACAGCATATCGAAATCAAACAGGACAAACTAGATGGGAACGAAAGCTGGAGAGAATAATAAACAGGACAAAAATAGGCGGGGATGAAACTTGAAACCGATGTAAAACAGGAAAAAATAGACGGGAACAATACCGGACAGGAATTACCGACAGGAAAACAGGACCGAGTCAGAACCCACCTCTTGCGGGGCAGAGGTTCGTTGACGGACTGACAAAAGGAGAGTGAAAGGACTGGGTTTAAATAGCAGGGAAGCCAATCTGTCAAAGAGCCGCAGCTGGCGCCACACGGGCGAGGCTAATTGGGCGCCATGGCAACCCTGACACAATCCTAATTCCAATAATTCCGTATTCTTGCCCCAATATCTGATTATTTTAGAATATTGTTTTCTATCATTCTAAAACCTTATAGAAAATATATACTGAAAAAAGTCAAACAAACGTGGATGTTCATGGATGGAGAAACGTATACAATAGCATTATTATTGAATTTCCATACTCTTATTTCGTAAATATGTTGCTGCTAATGCCTTTGCTCTATTTTCCATTGCACTATTGTTCAAATGCATTTACAAATTTTTATAAAAACTTGCTTCGAATGTTATTTAGTGTCAAGAGATGTTGGACAGACCCAAATGCACAAGTAAAACAGGGATGTACAAACCCCAACAGGGGGAGTTTTTTCAATAAACAAAAAGGACTTAACTAATTATAAGCGAGAGTGGAACCAGGCCTGCTAAGGAGGGAAAACTTGAAAGACGGACTGGGGTTGGAGTGGATGATCTTGGATCGAGGAGGGTACTGAAAAAGGAAGTTTTGGGATAAGAAGCCTGTCGTCTTGGCGAGTGAATGCCTGGAGCGGGAATCAAAACGACTCAACAATGTAAGGTGTGAGCCTGGAGTGTTCATGGTGGAGGTTGGCTAATTTTCTGATTGGAAGCACCTGTGCAGAGAAATTACGAGGGGGACTAGAAAATGGGGTAATGCTGCCATCTTTTGGATAAGGAGAGGTACTGCAAACACCGAACCATGACACTTAGACACACTTTTGTCAGATTGTGGCCTTTGTCTATATCAAAATTCTGCCTGGAATATTCTGCAATTGAAATTTTCGAGAAAGAGTTTATCTCCTCGGACTTTGATTTCAACCAACATTCTCATCACATGAAATTCTAACAACACCACTGTCCTTAAACACTAAGTGATGTGAATATTTCTTTTCACTTCTCCTACTTTGGAAAAATGTTGCAGCAATTGTCAGTGCACTATTTGCATTGCATTTACAACCTAGGCCAGTATATATATGTAAATATTTGCTTATTTATCCTAACATTCTTCTCTTGATCTAATCTTTTTTTTAAACAATGCTCATTAAGTTGTTATCAATGACAACAAAGACAATGCTAATTCTTAATATTCTATATTCGTACCCCAATATCTGAAGTGTATTGTTTTACATTATTCTAATTGCAGACAGAAAAAAAAGTACAGTAGACTTACTAAAAGAAGACAAACGTAGATTTTCCTAGTCTACTTCCAAAGTCAGTAAAAAAGAATCATAGAGTTAGAAGATATGAATTTTATTCTTTTGTTGACACAATTTTAAAATGACAAAGAGAAAATCCCATTTGTTGCTACAATTGTTATATAGCTGCACATTTTATGTTGAAAGGGACAGTGCGTAATATTTAGTACCTCCTCGTGGTTAAAAAAAAAAACAGACTGTAAAAAAAAAACATCGATTTGAATACTAGGCAAAAATAAATGCTCAAACCTTGTGTTTCTCAGCGACAGCCCAGAAACTTGATTGATCTAGAGAAGATCTGTGTGGAGGAGTTGGCTAAGATCCCTCCTGCAGTGTGTGCAAACCTGGTGGAAAAATTACAGGAAATGTTTGACCTGTGTAATAGCAAATAAAGGCTACTGTACCAAATATTAACATTTCTTTGCTCAGGTGTTAACATAATTATTTGCAGCTAGATCACTCAAAAATGTTAAAAAAAAACATGCTTTGTGATTTCTGGATTTTTCTTTTTAGTTTATCTCTCTTGTAGTGGACATGCACTCACAATAAAAATTTCAGACCACTCCATGATTTATGAGTGGGAGAAATAGCAAAATAGCAGGGTGTTGAAATACTTACTGTATATATTGTTGGAGCATTCTTAAAGCCCTAGGAAGAGAAGCTAACCAAACATTTGTCAAAAGATACATAGCTGCATATAATAAGAAAAAGCAGGGTTCCAAGGCTAACTCTTTGCCACTGTGCCTACAGCACTGTTGGCGATGAGTTGCGCCTTGCGATGCCAGCCCCAACTAATAAGTGAGCTGGATATGCGTCTTTGTGTACAAACCAAATAAAAGGTTGAACATGCAGAAGAGAAAGCAAGGTCTTGAAGTATGTCGTTTTGTGCACTCCAGAAAAAAATGCACGCTACTCAACTTGGCCTCTCTAGGGGCTTGAATAGGTGGCTTGAAGGCACGTTAAACATATATGATTTTTTTTCGTCAAATATGCCATGTCTATAAATCACAGGTTCAAATGTCTACGCAAAGGAGAGGCTCTAAAAACAGGGGTGGGAAACCAGGGCCAAGCCTTCATGGGGCCCTATGCAAAGTTAGATTTGGGCCCTCCTATTACTTGAAAATTTGCATACAAACTAACTCCTTCCGTGTTCTACTTCAAAGATGAGCAACTATTTTGAGTCAGGGGCCGCAATTGGTTCAAAAATTTGACCAAGGGGGCAATCATGGAGACGGATCCGATTTTTTTTATTCATGAATTGATATACAGTACATATGCAGACATCTAGATTTCTCTGGGAAAGGATTGGTCTTATCAAATTAAATTTGAAACAGTCGCAATGAAAGCAAAAAATAGAGTAGAGCCCTGTTTTAAGCACTTCATTTGACATTTAGGTATTAGTGTAGTTTTTTAAATTAGTTTCTTAGTATTTCTGGAGTCTGTTTTTGTGTCACAGTTATGTAGCTTTTTTTGTAGTATTAGTGTCGTTTTTTGGTAGTATTTTTATAGTCGTATTTTCTCAGTATTATGGTAGCATTTTTGTTGTATTTCAATTGTAAAACTTTTGTTTTGTATCTGCAGTATTTTTGGTAGTACAGTGGTTTTATGATTTTAGTACTCTTGGAGTACTACTGTAATAATACTTTTTAGTATTTTTGTTGTATTGTTGTTCTAGTTTGCTGTATTTCCATATTCGATTTTTGTTGTTGTATATCCTTTGCATTTCTGTAGTATTTTTGTTATTTTAGTTTTATTAATGTAGTTTGTTTTTGTATTTTTGGCATATTTCCGTAACATAGTTTTTGTAGCATTGTTGTGGTTGTATTTTTGCAGTATTTCTGTTGCATAACTTTTCTAGTAGTGTTTTGTAATATAATATTATGTATCTGTATTTTTCTAGTATTTTTGTGGAGGTATTTATAAAGTATTTCCAAATTAGTTTTGTTCTAGTCCCTCTTCAGTATTCTTGTACTATTATTTTAGTAGTATTGTTGTACTTTTTTTAGTCTTTCTGTAGTCGTATATTTCTAATGTAGTATTATTGTAGCTGTATTTTTGTAGTATTTTTTTATTCATGAAGTGTTTACATTAGAGTATTTTTACAGTATTTCTTTGATATTTTTGTAGTACTTCAATAGTAGCATTTTCGCATTATTTATTTTAGAATATTTTAATAATACTGTAGCAGTTTTATAGCATTATTGTGGTTGTATTTTTGTTTTAATATTTCTGTATCAGTAGTTTTGTATAATAGTATTAATGAAGTAGTATTGTGGTAGTATGTCTATACTATTTTTTTTATTTTAGAATCAAAACAAAATAATATATTAGGTCCATGTTTTCAAACACTAAATTTGATATTTAGATTTGTAATTTTGTAGGTCTTTGTGGTATTTCTGTAGAAGTATTTCTGTTGTATACACACAAAGGGGACAAAGTTATCACCTATTTTTTTAGTAATATTTTATTTTCTGTCATATATTTTCTATCATATATGTTGTCATTATATTCTGACCATTTTCATTTGGCGGGCCGGATGAAAAAGCCTGATAGACCGCATGTGGCCCACGGGCAGTAGATTCCCCAGCCTTGATCTAAAAAATAAAAAAAAGAAATAAAAAATCCACAGGGGTTTGGCAACACCACCAAGGTGAAGCATAGGCCATGATAAGACGTATGAAGCAATATGTCCTCAAGCACAATAGTTAAATTATTCAGCAACACATTAGCTACATTTCCCTGGAACTGCATTGTAAAACACAGTTGGCAGCACAAGAATCACAATTATAACGATATAGTTGCCTCCTCTCCGTTTTTATTTCTCTTTGTTTTCCATCAGGATTTCCTCCTGGCAGATTTTATTCCGTGTTTTTCCTGAAAGACATGCAAAAGCTTTGGACGTGTGTGATTTATTTCAGTCACGCGAGCCCTATTCACGCTTTTTTTATACATCACGGAAATAACTCGAGGTGCATATATTTGATAAGTCACACATGGGTTTCACGTCTCGTGTGAGATAGTTGGGTGATTCATTGTAAGCACAGGTCTCCATATTATGTACTAGCGTTTCTAGTACTTGAATATGGCCATGGTTTTCAACTGGTCTGACCTGGGGACCCAAAATTCCAAGTCAAGTCTTGTTTATTTGTATAGCCCTAGATCACAAAAAGTCACAAAGGACTGTACAGACTACAGACTATTATTACCGTATTTTCCGCACTATAAGGCGCACCTAAAAACCTTCATTTTTTTCAAAAGCTGACCATGCGCCTTATAATACAGTGCACCTTATATATATGGATCAATATTAAGTCGCAAAGTCTTGCAACTAAGGCAAGCAGCCGCCGACTAGATTTTCCCCCGAAGGCGAAGTCGTCCGCGTTGTATGCTGGGATTTATATACAGGCGTTTCATTTCCTAACCAATGTGTCAATCATCATTTGAATCAGTCACTATTGGCTAAAGTTATTCGGAGGTAAAGGAGGCGGATCCTTTTCATCATTTACAGGCTCGCATAGGCTAAAGGGGCGAAACAAAGCCTCCAATTGGCCGAAAAAGATGAGTGTGAATCACACGTTGGGTTGCACTACGGCATAGAGAAATTTTTTTTTACTATTCTGTATTTGTAAATATTTTACTCTCCTTGATTTACGGTTGTAAGAAGACCATGGTTACGTATCATTATTGAACGTGATGGCTGCAAGAGAATTTAGGTGAGATATGCGGCTTTACATTTTCCCGGTATTTTGTTTTAGAACGATCTTGATGTTTCTGTGATGAGTCTATTTTTAAACTAAATTCAATTCAAATTGTTTATTGTCATATGCACAGTAAATAACCCTGTTTTCCTGCACAATAAAATTCTTACTTTGCTGTCCACACAGTTGCCAGCAAAAAATAAAACGGAAACTAAGAAATGTTTGGCATTTTCTTGAATCCCAATACTTTAACCTTCCGAATGATATTTGGAACGATGCATTTGAGTGATTGGTGACATCGTACAGACACCGTTTCCGTACATGTCTGAGACACGTATTTGCTTCTTTGCAAGCTTTTGGAATGTAAAGGGGGTAATAAGTCTGACTGAACTATCTGACTGTTTTGTCGACGTTCCCATTGTAGCGCCTTATAATCCGGTGCGCCTTATGTAAGGAAAATATAGGACCAAAAACAATTTTTGGGAGGTGCGCCCTATAGCCCGGTGCGCCTAATAGTGCGGAAAATACGGTACACCATCCTAAGGTCTGCATTTATATAGAGCTTTTCAAGTCAATGAAGACCTCCCAAAGCGCTTTTACTATGTGCTTCCCTTTTATACACTAACCAACCAATAACATTGTCAGCCATGCATGGCAACTACCTGCTATCCGGGGCATTAGGGATTCAGTGTCTTACACTTGGACATATAAATCGGAAGAGCCGGGAATCGAACCTGTAACCTCTTGATCCCAAGACGAGCGTTCTACCTCCTGAGCTAATGCCGCTAATGCAGCAGCCAAAACCTACTCAAAATCCTCAGCATGAGGAAATGAATAAACCTAGAGAAGTGGCCACACATGAGGTAATCCCCCTTGCAGGGTAACCAGGCTGCAATGAACGTTGCAAGGGCATCAACAAATAATACACAGAAAATATTAGTCATTGGTAGGCTAAAGGATGTAAGTAGGTTTTAAGCCTAGATTTAAAAAGTTCCATTGAGGCTGCAGGTCCATTCTCAGAGGCCAAAGCATCCCACAGCACCAGGGCCCGAATGGAGAACGCTTTCTTGAACCAGACGATTTCTTTTTGGTTCTTGGGATCACTAGTAGACCAGGATTTTCCAAGCAAAGGCTCCTAGCAGGAACATAGGGTGACATTAAATTCAGCTGAGTTGACCCACCCTAATGACAATCTGCGACATTTTTTTATCCTAGACTATTAAATTAAAGAGAAACATAAGAAAGAGAGAGAGGGAGAAAGAGAGAAAGAAGAAGAGAGACAAAGACAGAGACTGAGAGAGAGGGAGAAAAAGACAGAACAACAGAGAGAAAAAACTAAAGAAAAGGAGTAAGAAAGAGGAAGAGGAGGACAGGGATGGGGGAAAAAGAGAAAAGAGAAAGAAAGCGAGTCAGAGAAAGAGAGGGGGGAAAGGAATCGACAGTGAGAAATTGAGAAAGCGAGAATGAAAGAGAGGGATAAAGAAAGAGGGAGGAAAAAGGGAGAAAAGAGAAAACGAGATAGAGAGAGACAGTAAGCAAGAGCAAGAGAAAAAGTGTTAAAAGAGAGGGAGATCAGAGGAAAGAGAACCAGAGAGACAGAAAAAGAGAAAAAAAGAGGGTAAAAGAATCACAGGGGGAAATAAAGAGGGAAAGAAAGAGGGGAGAGAGAGAGAAAAGAGAACAACAGAGATAGAAAGACAGGGGGAAAGAAGACACAAAGAGACAGAGAGAGAAAGAAAAAGGACGAGAAAAAGAAAGAATAAGAGTGAGAGAGAGAAAGAGAGAGAGAGAGACGGGAAAGAGAGGGGGAAAGAAAGAGGGAAAAACAGAAAGAGCGAAAAAGCGAAAAAAATGAAGAGAGACAGAGAAAGAAAAACAGAATGACAGACAGAAAGTTCAAAAAGATAAAGAGAGAAAAACAGAGCCAGAAAGACTAAAGCAAACAAAGAGAAAAATAAAGTGAAAGTGAGTGAGAAAGAGAGAAAGACAGAGAAAGATAAAAGAAAGAGAGAGAAAGACAAAAGAAAGAGAGAGACAAAGAGAGAGAAAGAGATAAAGCAGGCGAGAGAAAGTGAAAGAAAAACAGATACAATTGCTTTGGGGTGTAGCGTGTGGTATTCTTGTGACATTAAGTTGACATATTTCAAACTGCAGCTCCTTTTCCTCTTGTGCTTCTCTCTTGTCGGGCCGCATGTTCGACACCCCTGGTTTTAAGCAACAAAAGAAATCTGAGGAGCTGAGCAGAAAAAGCCGCTTCACTGAAGAGCCCCATCACTGTTTTGAATAAACAGAATGAGAGAATGAAAATTTCTTACTCAAAGGACACAAAATGGCACTACCTGATTTACCATCAAAGCATTGGGGTTTTTTTCATTTCCTTTCAATTATTGAAATTAAACCATGATGTCTTTATATTGTTCCTTTCAAAAGAAAAATTGCCCTTTTTTTCCCTCATTTATTGGGGTCATCACCTCCCGCTATTGTGTGCTTACCTTCCTTCATATTAAGCATATATTGATGAGGTTGGTCGGGCTTTTCTCTGCCACAATCAAATCCCACGTATTATACCGAGCAAGTCAAAAGCAATTATAAGCACATAAATGCTTTCAAACCACTGTGATGATTATAACATTTTCTACTCTGGCTTGATTGCATTCACATATATGTTTTTCTCTATTGATTGTTCTTATTTTAATTGTAAATGTGCACTTTAAGCTACCTTTCTTCTCTTTATTGTCATTTTTTATGGTGTAATTTGACAGCACTTATCTGGATGATAAATGCGTGTCAACAGGGGAATCACACACAAATCTGATAAAAAGAAATATGCGCTAGCTTCCAGAGAAAAATGAGGAGGGAATGCCCCCTAATATGTTGGTCAATAAAAGGAACCCCTATGGAAATGTTGATAATATAATGATGATAATAATAATATTCATTTTTAACACATTTAGTGCCAGTGGCAGATTTAAATTTGAATACCAGTGTCTTTATTGTCATTGATGTGAAACATGGTATGCAACAAAATAAAACGTGGTACTCCAGGGTAAAATGTGTAATAAAGGCTTTAAAGGGAGTTAAAGATAAGAGACAATCCGGATAAATATGTACGACAATGTATTGCTGAGAAGACTGGCCCAAGTTATAATAATAATGCAATGAAGAATGTGCATTGTAACCAGAGTACAATGAAAATAAGAGCAATAACATTTACCAGAAGTAATTTTTAAAAATATAAACAACCAGGTCTATATATATATATATATCATCTCATCTCATCTCATCTCATCAGCTACACCGCTTATCCTGAGTAGGGTCGCGGGGGTGCTGGAGCCCATCCCAGCAATCATCGGGCAGTGGGCAGGGGACACCCTGAACTGGTTGCCAGCCAATCGCAGGGCACTATATATATATATATATATATATATATATATATATATATATATATATATATATATATATGGGCTACATCGGCTCGCTACAGTTTTTTACACTTCGGTCATAAAACCCAGTCTTCGACTCAGTTTTGACGACGCACATAGTTAACTCAAAACTGCAGATTAATATACGATCGCAGTTTTTTTGCTGGATATGCGATCATCCAGAAATCAAGCGCTCGGTGCTACGACCACTCGGGAGTGTTTACTTAGCATCGGACTGCTACGTCAACAAGACCCAGCGGCCTACAATCAGCAGCGAAGCAGAGTGGCAAGAGAGCGGTGTGACCGGAGGAGGAAGCGAGGTTGTCGGGCCGGGCTCACCGCTAGGCTAAAGGCTAAACCCTTCAAAACGCCTCTCCCATCCATTTTCCTCTCCAACGTTCGCTCTCTGGACAATAAACTGGACCATTTACAACTGGAACTAACATCGAACCGCGAGATGACGAGCTGCTGCGCTATATTTCTGACGAAGACATGGTTAAACTTATCTATCCCGGCTGACGCTCAAGGAAACTGTGCGGGTCAGATGTATCGACATTTCGTTCTGTATACACGTGTACACGAATGACAGTAAAGTATATCTGAATCTGAAAAAAAATCTGAATATATATATATATATATATATATATATATATATATATATATATATATATATATATATATATATAGAGAGAGAGAGAGAGAGAGAGAGAGAGAGAGACAGAGAGAGACAGAGACAGAGACAGAGACAGAGACAGAGAGAGAGAGAGAGAGAGAGAGAGAGACAGAGAGAGAGAGAGAGAGAGAGAGAGAGAGAGCGAGAGCGAGAGAGAGCGAGAGCGAGGGAGAGAGAGAGTAACACCTGTAGACTGGCCTAGGTTATAAGTGCATTGTTTCTTGTGTAAATATTGTGTAAATTATTACCTTGATCTTCTTTGTTCCTTTATATTGTGTAAATTATAACCTTATCTTCTTTGTTCCTTTATTTTCTTTGTTTTCTTTTATACTCACTGTTGAATGTGAAACTGGAGTCCAATTTCGTTGTCACGATATGTTCAACCCATTTTGTAACAATGACAATAAAGGTACATTTTACTCTATTCTATTCTATTCTATTCTATTCTTTTCAATTCTATTCTATTCATCATAAAATATTGCAACGGCATAGGAGGCAACTCTTTTTTTCATTTATTTTCAAGAAATAAAATATGAATACTTTTTTACATATGGTTTCTAAAGACAGTAGTCTTCCTCCATTGTCTTTCACATGTGAGTTAAATTTTGAGTGATGAAAATGTTGTTAGAATCAGTCTGGAGATGACGTTTTTCTCAATAGTTTTAATTGCAGAATATTCTGAACACAATTGTAAGAGAGAAAAGGTCTGACCATAGTGTGTTGAAGTATAATTCAAGCAAGCCTTTCATACTTCTATTGAGGTAAGTTGCACAGGACAGAATCAATTTGCTACAGTTTTGTGTTTTTCCATTGTTGCTTAAAATCCTGTTATTCAGAGCCCCAGCACCACCGTGGTCTTGCAGTCTGTTGAATTTCCCCTTTGAACATTCTGTTATAAGATCCTTTGCACAGTTGATAGTTGTGGAAATGCTGTCGGCATTGCATCCTGTCGCAGTTTGCACGACTAGTAGAACATCCTGTTTGTTGAGGTGCCTTGCAGTTTTCACAAAAATATCCGTAAACAAGTACTAACAGGCACAAAGAGTTTCTCTCCCAGGGATATCACCACCCTCTACAAGAGCATGCCTATGTAAAATGAGTACCGTATCATACCGTATGCAAACTAATTAAACCGAGACCACCAATTGAAACTATCATATGAGCTAAGGTTACATCAAATAAATATGTACTGTATCTAATTTTTCATAAAACATAAACTAACATTAACACTATTACATAATTGTTTTTATATGTTATATCTTGGGCCAGACTCCAGTTTAAGCACTACGTATATTTTTGCCTATTTATTCTGACAGCCTTTTGTCTTTTTCCCCCCCTGAAGGATTTTATACATTTGACTATAAAGGATTTTGTACGATCAAATACAAATTAGATTTAAATGCAAAAGATATGTACTGGTTGAGCTGTGGGGCAAGGTCAATGCAACCTAGTAAAGAATGATGTTTACTGGAACAGTGGGGAACTGGGACAAAGATGATCAGCACTTCTCGACGCAGACAGCCCTGGTGACGTAGAAACGCTCAGGGATGTTTTGACCATTTCAGACATCGAGGCGGGGGGGGTTTCCTGGCACGCCCGTAGGAGGAGCCGGCACACCAGCTTGTGGAAAAAACGTGGGCAGAGGAAGAAAGAAAGAAAGAAGATCGGGGGAAGATCGAGATATAAGGCTTGACAGAGACTCAAGCGACACTGATTCGGCTAATTCGATGGAGTTCACTTAGTTAAATTATTTAAGAAATTAAATCTGGCCCCGTGTGGAAATACCGGTCTCTTGTCCATATTTTCCCATCAAGAAACGAGCGTGCATTGTTGGGTGAATGCAGGTTGTGTTTGGTTAATGGAGTCAGATAACTAATTCTAACAATTTGGTAAACAGTACATTTTATTATTTAATTCCTAACACCCTTTAAGTCTTTATTACAAGTTTACCCTGGGGTTCCGTGTCTAATCTCTTTCTATACTGTGTTTTACCACATTAATATTATATTATATGCTATTTTATTCTTTCCTGTCTTATTCTCTTCTATTATTTACCTAATTAATTCATTCATTCATGAATGGTTAGCAAATGTCATTGTAATTATGCTTTTCCAATTTTATTAGCCGTATTTTCTGGACAATAAGGCACACTGGATTGTTATAAGGTGACATTTTTAATTCATTGCAAAATTTGACCTTTTGGGTGCGCCTTGTAGTCCAGAAAATACAGTACTTACTATGTTATTTCTCTGTTGTTCTGATGAACTTTTTTCTTTTTAATATTTGCCTTGTTATTCCTGATATACATTTCATCTTATCTTTTTATTTTGTTTTTATTACATGTTATCAGCGACAACAAGGACAATTCTATTCTACTCTTGTTTAAGTAGGTGATGGCCCTGAAGAAGAAATTGTCTCTGAGCCTTACAAAACCTTTTTTAAAAGGACCTGAAGCATTAATGTTGTTGGCTCTGCTGCTTCATCATGAGTCCCCCTGACTCGACAGAGAGCGGCTGATGATTATCTGGGTTGTGTTGATGACACTCTGTAAGTTAGTAGACAGCGAATGAGGTGTAGTAAAATAAATTGACTAAATACCGACTAATATCCTCTCAAATAATACGAATCTGTTCATTTATTCCTCGATGCACCCTTATACCTAATATCCAGCAAAACGTCCTTTTAACTCATGTTTCATTTCCAGTGTTTCCTGACGGCCAACGTAATTATGTACGTTGTAAGCGTAATGAAAGAGCACAGGCGAGTTACTCCTCACTGTGATTGAGCGTAAAGTACTTAAAGGCCACAGGCGAGCAGGTAAGACGTGACCTTTGGGAAGATTTACACATCCAATCAGTTGTTAATCAGAGTCATCAATCAGAGTGACTGTCCTTCTTCATCAGATTCATCCAAGTTTGTACACAGACAAGGCGCTTTTTATACGTGATATTCTAGTCGAAATTTTTCATTTCTAGTGATTCAAAACTCCCTAGGAACTTTCGGAACTGTAATTTTGTATTGATTATTTTATTGATTCTTATTTATTTGTAGTTTACGTGGAGTATAGTCATATACAGATCTTTCTCGGAATTCTTGAATATTGTGATAAAGTTCTTTATATTCTGTAGTGCGATTGAAAAAAAACAAAAATGTCATACACTAGATTAAATGCCAATCACCTAAAACATTGCATCTTCTTATTGTTTTGACATTGCTGATTATGGTGAAAACATAAATATCCCATTTTGCATTCAACATAAATATCCCATCGGGAGTGCCAGAGCACATTTTTGTTGGACATTGCGGCTCTTTTTGGTAGTTAATTGTGCCTCAAATGAACTGCTATTCTGCGGCCAGAATCTGTTATCCCCGATCCCATATTGCTGCAAGTAAGAACGAACAAAAGGCACTTCTCTTGTGAGGTGTGCCATTCTGGGCCACCTAACATTGAATGCACCGTTGTGACCGCGATCCATTACTTTGGATCGACTATTGCTGAGAACAGGGGCAGTCAGTGAGCTAATTTTTGGGTCGGAGCCACTGAAGAATGCAATTGTGACCCACATAAAATGAACTGCACTGTGTTGGGTACGATCTATTATCCCCAGTTGACTAGTAAAAAAAGTAAGGGCAGAGAGCAAATTTTCGTCATGAAAGAAGACTTTTTTTCATTCTTTCCTCTTTGTCATGATTACTCATTGCAGTCACCTGTGCCCGCTCGTTTGGCGCCAGCTGCTGCTAGGTGCCTGATTGAATCCCCTTCTATTTATACCCAGTACTCCAGTCAATCCTTGTCAGTCCGTCAGTGAACCTCTGCATACGCAAGGCATTTTGACCTTGGCTCCCGTCGGTCTCGTCTTCATCCGTATCTACTCGTCTATTCCTGATTTCCTGTTTGTCTCCGGCTATAGACCCATTTTGTACATTTGACCACGCTCTGATCTCCCGCTCCGGGTAATGACCCGTTTTTGACCACCGACCACGCTCTGATCTCCCATTTCGGCTAACGACCCGTTTTTGACCACCGACCACGCTCTGATCTCCCACTCTGGCTATCGACCCACTTTGCCCACTTGACCATGCCCCGGGATACCCACTTTCGCATTCCGATCACACTCCGATCTCGTGAGCTGCTTGCTTCCCCCATCCAGCGAGCACCTCAATATCACCCAAAAACTTTTGAGTGAAACGTTACGCATTTGAGTCTACCATTTGTCCTGGTTCTGACACTCTTACAATGATCAACACCCATGTGGCCGTCATGCATTATCCCTGGTGGACCTTTGCTGCATCCGCTGCCCACAAAGTGCAGGTTTAAAATGGGAGCCGGCTACTTTCCAGAATTTAGATGTCAAGGGGGGGCTCTGGCTCCCATTAACAGTAATTAACGAGGGATTACAGTATCAGAATTTAATGAACAAGTATGCTAGTAGGCTATAAGCCATAAATTACACAATTTTGTTCAGTCAATTGCGTTAAAGAAAATAGAGAACTTTATTGCAATCCCTTGCTGTATCGCAGTTTACTTTTCGTGGTTTCGCTACTTCGATACATTATGCACGGTGGTCCGCATTCTGATTGGCTTAACAATGTTAGTGGGGACTGGACCAGGTATTCGGATGAATAATAGAGCTGGAGAAAAGCAGTTCAGTAGAGGACATTTAATACAGAGAACAATATAAATAAAAGTAAAACAGAATGCACTCCGGACCAATTGATCAAGAGGCCAGAAATGGTCTCCCCCAAAAAGGCATCGACTAATGGTTGACCACAGTTTTTATAAGAGGTGTGAATTTGCAAAAATGGAACATGGAGCGATAACAGGCACGTCTGGAAACTTATTGCAAGGCAAAAAGAAGAAGTCCATTTACAAGAGATTTGCACACAACTGAATCTTTTAAGTTATATAATAAAACCCGTACTGAAAAAGTACACTGATATGAGAAAATACATTGAGAAAGAAAATACTTTATCAAAATATGTGGAATCATATGATGAGCATTTATAAAAACCAAATGAATAATGTGTTTATCAAAGTATTATGAATCGATAATAAAACGAATATAACTGGAAAAACTCATGCGATAGTGACATCATACTCAGTGACCTATTTCAATAATCCAACAGTCACCCGCCCCTTTTTTGCTTGTGTCTGCCTGTGCGTCACAAAAGTTGTGGTCTAAGGTGTACACATACGTAAAAACGCCTGATGAACCTACAGTACGTATGCGCAACTCTTTTTCAATTTTAAATTTCTCTAAAAGCCCCCATGTCATTAATTAATCAAGTAAAGGTTTCTACTTTGGGTTTTGACTATCGAAGGATAATTTCGGAACACAAAATAACGAGAGATTACTGTATTCCAATTCTACGAGATATTCCAGTATTGTTCGCACCGAACACCTTAACCTGGAAATTGTGGGTCATTGCTGCCAATGTCGGCGATGCCCCAAAGTGATGTCAATAGGAAATAATCATGAGCAGGTATGTATTGTCCCCAGCACACAGGTTATAACCCGCATATCCTATTACACTTTCATCCCTCATTTGCCACTTTGTTGAACCAAATCCATTCGCTGTGTTCTTAGTCTGGATGTCAAGAGAAGGTGAAACCTTTTCCAAATAGAAATGATAGATGCTGTGACCCAAACCCCCTTTTCTATTTGGCTAGAGGTGACCAGGAAGGCACCCCGGCCAAAAGCCTTTGATGGATTTGGCTGGCAAATAGAGTAGTGGGGGAGATAGAACGACTCTCACAATACATATCCTAATGGTGCAATGTACTCTTCATATTTTATTGAAGCCATCATTGGAGTTGAGTAAACATATTAGACTCAGTCTACATTATTAATTCCAATTTCTCTCAGTCTGATCACTGGAGGCCCGGAAAAACTGGAGGTCAAGTCAATGCTGCAATCTTTTCATTTATAGCAGTTTCAATGTGTGGCCAGAAAACCAAAGTAGGCCTTTGGTAGAAGGTTAAACTGTATTTTTTTAAATCCACACACAAAAAATGGGGGTCAAATAGGGTAGGATAGGGTTGGTTGGTTGGTATTTAACGTAATTTCTGCACCATAAGGCGGACCCAAAAACCCCAAACTTGCGAGAAATTTAAAGTGCACCCTGCAAGAAATTTAAAGTGCACCCGGTATTCCTGTCACAGACCAGAACGGACACAGGACTCAATTGCATGCGTTTCTTAGATTTTATTGAAAGAGAGTAAGGCTTGTTGGTTGCTTGATCCGAAGACTGTCGGGAAGTGGGAACGAGCAAGGCGGGAGTGACACTTCCGTGTCCGAAGAAGACAGGCGGGAATGGTAAGTCGTTTGACCAGGGCTGGAGATCAGAGGCGATGTAAAGTTCGTAATAGTGGTCGTTGGCAGGCAAAACAGGCGTAGTCAGGTTCGGAAACGGGTCGAAAAACGGAAATCAGGCAGGAAACAGGTTTTACCAGGGACGGGAATGCTCACTGAGTGAAACACAACAACTCGCAACGATCTGACAAAGTTTGAACTGAGGTCGGGGGCTTAAGAATAGTGCGGCCACCAATCATCTTGTCCGGGCTGTTGGCGCCAATCAAGCTGCCACAGGTGTTCCAAATAGGGCAATTATGACAATTCCAGTGATCCTAATAGAACATTAATACAAAAAACAAAATCAGTAATTAACAATTGCAACAAAATGCTATTACATGCAGTAATAATTTATGAATGAATCAATTCAATTTTGTTGTTAATCCAGATTACCTATTCCTAATATTCTGTGGCATAACTGTTTTGGGGGGAGTTTATAAGGAAGTTTTTTCGTCCATATTGGTCATTTATTGTGAAGAAGAAATTCCGTTTTATTCCTCTATGTTTTTGTTTAATTCTGGGTTTGATTTAAAAAAATAAAGGCTGAAAAATGATAAGCAGTTCCTTCGGAGTTTTCTGGGCATACAGACAATGGCTTCAGGAATTCACAAAGGCATAGACTAAGGCTTTCCAATATTAAACAAAAAGGGCTGTCCATAAGTGGACCGTAAATCTATGACGAGAATGAGCACTTCCTTCAAGGGATTTATTTTCAGGCATTTATGAGCTACAAACAATGAATGTAAGGTTTTACAAATGCAAAGATTAATATGTCTTACCATCATTTCTTAAAGGATGCTAACATAAGATAGAGCACTGTCCTACTGACAATAGCCCCACCACCATTATCTTGCTGAAGCCACTCATCATTTGCCTGAAGAAATCAATTGTATTTTGTTAACAGATACAAGAGCTAAAGTTTGCTTGATGTGATCTACTTTTGCACTGGCACTCTGGAATGTACTTGTTTACACACTTCATTAACAATTGTGACCCCTTGAGGTCCTCGAGATATCTTCCCCTGACTTAAATTGCTTAAATAATGAAGAAGTTTTAAATTGGGAAATTACAGGGTCCTTTTTGTACAAGAATGATGGTAAGCCACCTTACTCTTTGAATTTGTGAATTCCTACAACCATTGTTTTGTAGCTTATTTGTGCCCAGAATATTCTGTTATAAAAACTCTGGGGAAACAGCTCATTTGTCAGCTTTCATTTTGACCGACTTACGGTGTTACAATTTGGGTATAAACAAAAATGTGGAGGAATAAATGAGCTTTCATCTTCTTCTGAGTGAAATGCCCGCTGCTTATGAAATTGCCTGGACTGTGCGATAGTTAAGGTAATCCTCAACCCATCCCCCAGCGTTCTGTTCAGCCGTTCTCCGTTTCTCTCTCCTGCTCTCTGTTTCCTATATGCCAACTCTCTGTAGTGAGTCCCAAATGAATCACTAATAGGTAATTAAGTCCTTCTGCCACCAACCAGGGGCCATGTCTAACTGCAGTAGGTCTAGTGCCTTGCAGTGATGCCGGATTCGCTGTGTCCCTCATCGAGGGGGGTGCTGTTTGTTCCTTTCAACGGACATAACACCCCCAGCCCCCTCCTAAGCCCAGCAGTTGTACCGCTGTTACGACAAGATAACGGATGATAACACGGCTGATGCACCGGCCGACACCTGCTGGGAGTACCTGCTGCTTGATGGACGGATACCAGAGGCCCTGAAAGCAGCCGCATGTGCCTTTTTTTCAGCTTTTTCTTCGTACTGTTAAATTACGGGTGGTCTTAGAAACCATTCCCAAAATGCAACAATCCCTCAAACAACCCACAGACTTTTAAAAAGACAAAGTTCACAGATTAAGTCAACATGAGCTCTGCATCACATGCAAATTGTTGGATAAAATGTAAACATCACCTACGCCTTAAGACAGTACAAAAACCCATCCAATAAGTTAATGAACAGACTGGTGTTGAGGGCAGCCTTGGGATTGCCACATCCACTGAGAACAAGTCACACTTACTGCCGGCAATGTTAGCCAAGCTGCTACTCCAATTGTAAAGGGACCGTATGGTCTGCAATAGCAGCCGCCAGAACCCAAACTACTGGAGAGCCACCAGAGAACACGGTTGAATGCCTTTGCCAAGTCCAACAAACACATGTGAGCTGACTGGCCAAAAGTCCCATGAACACTAGAAAGTGTTGTACAATAATCACATATTAGCTACCTCAAGTCCTTCAAATTATTTACCTAGTAGTACACTGGGAAATGCACAGTACATACAGTAAAAACTGTTACTCTCTCGCACACTTCATTACCATGACTTGAAACTGTTGTAGTAGTCTCAGAGTAGTGCACTCTGAAAACTTATAGTACACACCTTAAAAATTGTTGCTACAAGAAAACACTTTGTTACCTTACCAGAAAAGTACTGTAGAATCGGGAGATGTTTTTACTTTAGTTTGTACCAAATATTTTCACAGTATTACAGTGTGAAACTTATAGTACAAACCGCAAAAAAATCTTATTCTATTGCACAATTTGGAACCTTGAAATAGCACAATAATAACTAGTTCTTCAGGTATTTCGGAATAGTTTGGGATTAGTTGACACTGTAAACTTTATTGTACATACCATAAAAAGTGTTACTCTCGTGAAAACTTTGATACCTTGACATTAATGTGTACAATCATGACTTGTTTCTTTCTTCAGGTACTTCAAAATAGTTTTACAGTTAGTACACTGTACTCAAAAAAATGTTATCACTGTTAAATTCTGGAATTTTATACAGTGTGTAACTGTAACTTCAATTTACAGTATAACGCTGTACAGTTGATTACTGGTTTTTTGTTTTATTGATATTCATGACGTTATTGCACTTCACGATTACTAAGCAATTTTTAATGGCTGGTTTAGGCTTTGGTAGCCAAGCCTTTGGTTTAAAAAATGATTGTTGTCCCTGTTAAACCTCCCACATCTAAATTAGTAATGCCCTGAAGATGCATTGCAAATATGACTACCTAGCAACTGAAGGCAATTGCAGTAGAGGCAGCAATATACTCGAGAGAGAAAGAGAAAGAGAAAGTTTCCAGGAATCAACCCCATCCCGTCGGAACTCATACAAAATGGTAGTGAAAAAACGATAGACATATTGAAAACGATTTGAAGAAATATCTGTGAAACAGGACATTAAGAATAGTTATGCTAAAGGTCCTAATGAACGGACTGAAACCACAGACTAAAAATATCCTAGCTGAAGAACAGGCAGGTTTCAGGAAGGAAGAAGCACCACAGAGTTTTAATCTGCGCATCCCATGTAATAAAATTCTACAAAATCTGAGAAACCTCAATTACCGTATTTTCCGCACCGGGTTATAGGGCGCACCCCCCAAAAATAGTTTTTGGTCCTACATTTTCCATACATAAGGCGCACCGGATCATAAGGCGCTACAATGGGAACATCGACAAAACAGTCAGATAGTTCAGTCAAACTTATTACCCCCTTAACATTCCGAAAGCTTGCAAAGAAGCAAATACGTGTCTCAGACATGAACGGAAACGGTGCCTGTACGATGTCACCAATCACTCAAATGCATCGTTTCAAATAGAACTCGGAAGGTTAAAGTCTTGGGATTCAAGAAATGCCAAAGATTTCTTAGTTTCCATTTTATTTCTTGCTGGCAACTGTGTGGACAGCAAAGTAAGAATTTTATTGTGCAGGGAAACGGGGTTCTTTACTGTGCATATGACAATAAACACTTTGAATTGAATTTAGTTTAAAAATAGAGCCATCACAGAAACATCAAGATCGTTCTAAAACAAGATACCCGGAAAATATAAAGCCGCATAGCTCACCTAAGTTCACTTGCAGCCTTCTTACAACCGTGAGTGTAGTAAATCCAGGAGAGTAAAATATTTACAAATACAGAATAGTAAAAAATGTTTTCTCTATGCCGTAGTGCCACCCAACGTGTGACTCACATTCATCTTTTTCGGCCAATTGCAGGCTTTGTTTCGCCCCTTTAGCCTATGCGAGCCTGTAAATGATAAAAAGGATCCGCCCCCTTTACCTCCGAATAACTTTAGCCAATAGTGACTGATTCAAATGATGAGTGACACATTGGTTAGGAAATGAAACGCCTGTATATAAATCCCAGCCTACACCGCGGACTACTTCGCCTTCGGGGGAAAATCTAGTCGGCGGCTGCTTGCCTTAGTTGCAAGAATTTGCGACTTAATATTGATCCGTATATAAGGCGCACTGTATTATAAGGTGCATGGTCAGCTTTTGAAAAAAAAAGGCTTTTAGGTGCGCCTTATAGTGCGGAAAATACAGTACGTCTTCCTGGATTTTAAGAAGTATGGCAAGCCGCCTTGAGGGCCTCCATGTGTACGCACACCTTGGGCCAGAAACTAGTTCAGACCATTGAACAGCTGTATGCCAACAGTGCGGTACTGATCTATTAAGAGTGCTTTCAAACCAGAGTCAGTACAAGACAAGACTGCATTCTCTCTCCAACTTTATTCAGCATTTTGCTGGAGAGGATCATGACCAAAGCCCTGGACCAAAAGGAAGGTACAGTCAGCTTTGGGGCACATAACATCACAAACCTATACAGTGCCATCTAGCGGTCGGATACTAAACTGTGTCCCTTTATTTATATTTATAACATAATGTGAAAATGCAACAAAAGAATATCCCAAAAAAATGTGAAGTTAAAAAAACCTTAACACTGAACAAATATAATCCTTTCATATATATAAGTCAAGACCGTTTATAAGCAATGTAGACTGGAACTACTGTGCAGGGTGTCCCAAAAGTCTTGAGCAAATTTGAAGTTCCCAGTTGTCCTTAACCATGAATGGCAGTGAGATAAAAGTTGGGCTATTTTAAAGCTAATGACATTAAGCCAACAATGAGGAAGTACATGGTGGGATGGCGTGGTAAATTCGTGACTTGACTTGATTAACGAATGGGTGCTTATGCCTAGTGAAGGATTTTATGTTATGTTTGACTATAAGGTATTTTGTACGATCAAATACAAGTTATATTGAATGCAAAAGATATTTACTGGATGAGCTGTGGGGCAGGTCATTGCAACCTTGTGAAGAATGATGTTTACAGAAACAACGGGAACTGGGAAAAGGGCTGATTTAATAAGCAGCGCTTCCCGGCGCAAGAGGGGTCTTCGTGACGCAGGGGTCCAGACATCGAGGCGACAAGGTGGAGCCCACATGGGGATTATCTGGCCCGCCCATGGGAGGAGCCGGCACGCGAGCTTGGGAGAAAGACGCGGGTCGAGAGAAGAACTTTTTGAAGATTGGAGAAAAAGGGAGAAGATCGAGGGAGAACGAGAGAGAGGCTGGACCAAGACTAATTCGATTAATTTGTCTAATTCGATGGAGTTCACTTAGTTAAATATTTTAAGAAATTAAATCTGCCCCCGTGTGGAAATGCCAGTCTCTTGTCCGTCTTTTCACAAAAAGAAACTAAGCATGCATTGTTAGGTGGTGTTTGGTTAATGGAGTCAGATAACTAATTCGAACAATTTGGTAAACCATACATTTTAATGTATTAATTCCTAACACTAGATAAAAGAATATGAGACGCCCTTCAACTTCAGAAGATACACATACTGTACAGTACTCGTTACTATGATTATATACGTGTATATATATATATATATATATATATATATATATATATATATATATGCACACAGACAAAAAGTTTGAGCTAGTGATTAGCTGAATGGAACTTTAATTTTGAAATAATTAAAACTTTAATCGGCCTCTAACTTTTGTTAACGGTTAGCTTGGACGTGCTAATTAGTAACACGTCGAGGAAGTTAGCGGATCCTTGCAAACAAAATAAAAATCCCCTTTAAGACTTTTGTTATTCTTTCTGTCTTCCTCCCTTGTCTCATTAGTTCCTCCTTCCTCCCCCGCTAACGGATAATTCCGCCCCAAAGTCAAAACACGCAAAGGTTATTTATTTCTTGTTGACGATTCATTACTCGCTGACGCACTTTGAAACGCTTTGCGTGGGTTTCATAAATTCTCTCTTTATTGCGCCGCCTACTTCCACGGGACTTTTCACCGATGTGACAAAAGTGGCCGTGCTCTGAAAAAGGGTTTTATCTCGAATCTTAGAAGAGAAACTTGGGGATTTTATTTACTTATTTGTAAACACGTGGATGAAATCATGTGCAATCAAAAGAGGAAAAAATCGGAATTAGCGCAGTCGGCATTAGGTTCCCAATCCAACCAATAGGGTGGAATCTTTTTTAGCTAATCTAGCTGTAGCTCCTTAGCCAATCAACTTTTAGCTTGCTAACTTTCAACAGATGAAGAAAAACTGTAATAACCGAATCTAATATGATTTTTTCAAAATTGTACTCAATAAGCATTTTCCATAATTTGCTATAATATAGTAGAACTTCAAGTGTGCTTCAAACAAGTATAATAGGTTTAAAATAAAATAAAAGTAAAGAGTGTAAAAGTAGAAGCTTACCTCCTTTTCCACAGCTGAACTACCAAAATCAAATGATATAACTTCCTGTAAATGGCTTTTATGGAATTGTAGTCTTTTTGGGGGGCAATTGAGGACTTTCAAACAGGGTGGATAAATACAACATAATGGGACATGTAGAATTATGAAATACAAAATAGCAAGTAAAAATGTAAACTCATAACATTTAACTATATAATTAAATTAGGTTTTATGTAGTTTGTCAAATTATTAAAAGAAAAAAAAAGATTGTATAATCTTATAGCCTACACCTCTTCAGAAAGTTGAGTACATTGAACTGTGGACACAGTAAAATTGTACATGAGTGTCACAAAAAAGTTTTTCAAAATCATGTTTGAAGTGCATCTTATTTCGGGTTAAATGATTGTGAAAACTTAATGTAAATAATTGAAGTAGTTTTTACTAACATTAACAGATTTTAGAGAAAATTTAGGGTAGGAGAAAGGTGGGGCCATTAAATGTTACATATATGATACAATGCACACTGGACTTAGGCACATGGAATAAAAAAACTAAGAAGTAAGGTTGCATAAAAAATCTCATCTCATCTCATCTCATTAGCTGCACTGCTTATCCTCAGTAGGGTCGCGGGGGTGCTGGAGCCCATCCCAGCCATCTCCGGGCAGTGGGCAGGGGACACCCTGAACTGGTTGCCAGCCAATCGCAGGGCACACAGGGACAGACAACTCGCTCGCTCATTCACACCTAGGGACAATTTGGACCGGCTAATCCACCTGTCTTTGGAATTTGGGAGGAAACCGGGGTGCCCGGAGGAAACCCACGCAAGCACGGGGAGAACATACAAACTCCGCACAGTAAGTCCGGTAGCTGGATTTGAACCCACACAGGAGGTTCCCAAGACCTTAGAACTGTGCCGCACACGCGCTAACCACTGCGCCGCCGTTCTGCGTGCATAAAAAATATACATTAGAATAAGAATACTTTACTTCACATAACTGTCACGACCGGTACAAGCAGGGGACCAAAATGCGTAACGTTTCACATAATGCTTTATTAAGGGATCAGGAAAGTCTGGGCGAGAGGAAAAATACAGCATTCTGGTGCTCGCTGGGCAGGAGTAGCGGGAAGCCATCGCGAACTAAGCTTGGTCGGATATCGGAACAAAACGGGCAGCCGGGGCGGGAGACGAAGCGCGGTCGGAGGTTGGAACAAGTCCGGCAGCCGGGACGGGGGACAGAGCGTGGTCGGAGATCGGAACAAGTCGGGTAGACTGGACGAACGGGAAGCCAGGGATTGGGGATCGGTACAGGAAACAGAATCAGGATACGGGGAGCCGAGACAGGAGAACGGAGCTCGGATCAGGGATCAATATACAGGAAAAGAGTCGGGATCAAACTGGGAGTCAAAAGTGCTTGCCTTGCATGCGCTGAGGTTTGCAGACGGGCTGACTAGGAGT
Organism: Urocampus carinirostris; assembly: GCF_059441175.1. Lineage (NCBI taxonomy): Eukaryota > Metazoa > Chordata > Actinopteri > Syngnathiformes > Syngnathidae > Urocampus > Urocampus carinirostris. The sequence goes on along the minus strand of NC_142366.1, from coordinate 9,643,834 downwards.
GAACAAGAATGACGTGTTTAAATAGAAGGAGGACTAAATATGGAGTGAGTGGCAGCTGGGACTGAAGAGAGAGCGCAGATGAGGGCAATTGGCAAATCATGACAATAAGATAAATGATCATTACATTGGGGAGCACCATTAAAATTATTCTTAGCAAAAACAAAATGATCAACCAAAAGAGGGCACCATATGACCACTGTATCTCTTTCTCAGAGGCGGAACAGTTACCACATTTAACAACAATTTAAACAAAAGTACGCAGTTTTGTACAAATCGTTACCATAAGCAAATAATCCCAATATGTTTCATACTCCTGGGCAATTATTTGTCAGGGCAACAGCAAAGGAGGATTTGCATTGAGTGCTCAAAAGTTAGCGTCTGAGCTTCCTTCCAACTTCTGCACTTGTCTTGTTTACTTTTAGCAACAAACAAGTTAAACCACCAAAGGGTTCTTGAAGACCTCTCTATATGTTTCTCAAGGGTAGAAGAGTTATGCAGTATGATTAAATTATAACTAAACATTTCAAATAGGATTATAATATATATAAGGCTCACATTCAAATTTCTGGCCAATTTGTGTACCTTATAGTCCAGAATATACGGTCATATTGTTAGGAAATACCTAGAGTGGAAATTGCCTTTAAACGCTAATAGTTATTCGTATTGTTCAAAGAATCTACAAAATAAAGCTCTTACTAAATCATGAAGACCTTCTTTGTTTATATGACGATTTTATATGATGATGTATTTGAGCTTAACGTACCTAGCATCAGCGAGACCCATCCAGTTTAATAACCCCGTGCTAGCAAGATACACAGCTTGTATTCCTTACCTTGAGCTAGCTTTATATTTGCTCAAATACAAAATACGATTGTGGCCGATCAAACAATAAAAAGACAAACCGTGTTCAAGAAGTAAGACTTAATTGTGCTAAGCTATCGGAGCTCCCCGAAGAGATTAGCGCGAGTATTGCAATAGCAGCAGTTTTATTAGCGCTGAACACAACTTCTTGATTAAAAGAAGAAGAAAAACCTGCAGTAAGCTTTTCGTGATGAAAGGATGTTTACGTGTTCTTCCCGTTGGGTTTCGGCAGTACACATTGACATTGGCAAGTTATATGCTTTACTTACTTGCTTTGATATTGACATTTTAGACCGGCTTGTAATGAGGTGAGTGGAGGATGCGAGACAATATTGACTTTTGTCTTTGGCTCGTCGCATGTATCAGAACATATGGTTATTTCGGAAATTTCCAGTTATTTCAACCAAATCTCTTATCATTGTCGGGATTTGTCCTCAAACACTGCTCTCAACATTGACAAATGTAACATAACCCATAGTGACTCGGGCAAAAATCTAAGTGCTGTATTTGATCCTAATCTGTCGTTTCAGTTACATGTGAAAATATTACTAAAATTCATCCAGCTTCTCAATATTGTGAAGACTTCGCCCGGTGCTATCACAATCAGATGCTGGGATCATATTACATGCATTTATTACTTCTCGGCCCAGTTACTGTAATATAAGCTCTCTGGTCTCTCGTTGTCTCGCATCAAAAGTTTGCAGCTGGTTCAGAATGCGGCAGCGAAACTTTGGACCTAGGACAAGAAAGTTTGACCATATCACTCCTATATTAGCTAACTTGCACTGGCTCCCAGTCCGCTTAAGATGTGACTTTAAGGATGGACTTGCCCCTCTTATCGGAAAAAGCTGGTCTACTTGTGACTCCAAGAGCCAAGAAGAAATTTGCATGCTCAAGAGCATTTTCCATCCAGGTCCCAGTGTTTTGGAATGGTCTGCCTCCAGAGATAAAATCTTCAACCTCAGTGGAGGTTTTTAAATCTAGACTTAAGACACACTTCTATTCTATAGCTTATGATCGATGCCCACTACATACTTTTCTTTTCCTGTCTATTCCGGCTGCCTGGCTTGTGGTGATGTAAGGGAGACAGACGTATCAAGATGAGTCAGCAGACCAGCGCTTGGACTTGAAGCATGTCAATGTCTGAATCAACCAGCCGGGCATAAATGGGAAGCTTCGCAATTGCTTTCAATTTTACAGGCTCGAGTTCTTGTTGCTGTCATGCACTTTCTGGACAACATTTTACATCTTATCCATGTTTTTTAATTGATGTTCTTTGTGCTTTTTGTATTATTACCCAATGCCAAATCTATTGCAGCCTGGTCATTATGGAAGGGGAACTACTACTTGTGGGGCCCCTTCCCAAGGTTTGTTTTTCTCATATCGAGGTTTTGAGTTTTTCCCTGCCCACATATTGGTTTAAGATCAGTGGATTGTGCGATTGTAACTTGTGCAGTCCTTTGAGACATTTTGGGATTAAGAGATTTACAAAAAAAAATATGACTTTTGCGGGACAATTGCGACCCATGGGGTGATAGTTGGAGGCCACACCCTTAATAAAGTCTAGAGACAGTCTGTATTATTAAACGCCTACTAGTGGGAAAATTATGATTCATTTTTAAAAAAATACTCATTTAAAAATAAATAAGATTAAATTACTACGAAATAAAAGGCCATGTTTTTAAATACTCATAGGTAGAGAAATTTGCATTTGTTTTACATGACATTAGCCTCACTTAGATGAAGCTGACATCATTGTTAGGCATCTTACTGCTACCGGTACCCAAAACCCTCACCTTTTTCTTGTTTTGACTAGCCTTTTTATTTTTTGTTCTCTTTTCTTTCATCTTTGTTTTCATCTTTTTCATTTTCTTTCTTTTTAAACTTTTTTTCCTTTTCCTTTTTTCCATCATTGTACTTTCTTTTTCCCTTTTTTTCATTTCATTTCCCCCTTCCTCTTTCCTTTTTTTTCTTTCTTTACAAAAGGCTGGGCCGAAAAAAAGAAAAATGTTGTGGTTTGGTCACTTTAGGTCCCTGTAGTTTGTCTTCTTTCTTTTCAGCACTCGTTTTTGGTTGCACGGCACAATCAAGCAACATCTAGTGGTCAAATAATATACACTCTCCCTTTGATGTCAGTGCAGCCCATGCAAATAATGGATTAATGTATTACTCATTGGTTTATTTTCACATTTGTTCTTGATCTGTTTTATTTATAGATTTTTTTGTGTGTAGCATATTTTTTTAAATATATTTTATAAGAGTGGATTTGTTTTTAAAAACAGAAGTTTTCTTGAAGAAAGCCCAATTCGGCCCGACCTCACCAAGACCCTAGCTCCGACGGCCCTCATGTCAATTGAGTTTGAGACCCCTGCTTTAAAACATCTTTTCCCAACCAGTGTGAGACCTTGTATAATGTGCCACAAGGAATTGTACAATGGTGACAAAATATATTCTATTGTTTTTGTGTGTAGTCTACAAAAAAAGCAGTCTACAAAAAGTCCAGTCAGAAAACTATTAAATAGAGTACGCACTAATGACCACGTGCTAAAGGCCACATGCTAATGGTCACTTGCTAATGGCTACATGTTAATGACCACATGATACAGCCACATGCTAACTGTTAAATGCTAATGGCTACGTGCCAGGGCCCAGCCCCAACTGTCACAAGTGCTGCAGGAATTGTCTCATTATGGCTTGTTTTCTTAAAGTATCTCAGAATGCTTTCCGTCCTTCCATTTCATAGCAAACATTTTACTAACAATAATTCCAATTTCAAAATGTTGTGTTTATAAACACATATGTCAATACTATATGAAGTTAATATCATTTTTGTATTGTTAATAATATAGAATATAATTATTATTTCTATTAAGATTATCATTCCCGGACCTAATTTTCCCCTCTTTTAGGTTCCCACGCTAAGGAATTAGGTACATAGACGGGTTCGAACCCAACAGGGTGGAATTGTTTTAGCTAATCTAGCTGTATTAAATATACATTAATAAATAAAATAAACATCTTACTGAGTGAAGTTTGGAGTAAAACAAAAGAAAATCATAATGAGTTTACTGTTATTATTTTAGATTTTTGGGGGGGTATTTCTAGCTGTTGTCAGCCTCAGCTGAGCACATTTTGAACTTAATCTACTTTTAGCCTTATTATCTGTATTATCATTGCTGGCTGAGAATACTACAACATTAGTAATTAGCTTGGCTTAAAATTCTCGTAGGTTGAGAATATAGCAATTATTTTCCATGATGTAAGGTAGTCCATTTTGGGGAAAACATTCTGCTTTCAAAGAGACATGAACTCCCCCCTGCTACCCCCTCCAGCTTCCTCTCTCTCCTCCAGCTGGACTCCACAGCGTTGAAATCGCTCATCTGAGTTTGCACACAAAAAACTCGACATCGAAATATTACCCGTTTGCAATGTCCAAAAAAAAATGTGAAGAAACAATGTCAGAATATGTGAATCGACTTCTATGCTTTTATCCAAATATTTAAAGTGATTGAATTATCTGGTAGCAACGGGGCGTGAGGTTTGATCTTATATCTATCGTCTGGAAAGAAAAGGTATTGTGGAGTTGCCTTGGTAACCCCCCAAGAGGTAAGAAATGTTTGTGCCTGACACCCCACCGCCCGAAAAGTTTTCATCCAGCCAGCGGCCAAAGCAGTCCTGTGAGCAAGGAGTAAGAAAAAATCTTGCTTAGCCAGGGACAAAAGTTCTGAATGCGAGAGCTGCCAGGCAAGTTCTGTTCAAGAAATCTGACGAGCACTTTTAATGTTGGGTTATTTATGGATCTTGGGTTTTATCGATATTTATTCGGAATATTTATTCTGTGAATTTTAATTTCTTGCTGAGCGGTTAGCGCGTCCACGGCTCAGTTCTGAGGTCATGGGTTCAAATCCAGCTATGAGCTTTCCTGTGCAGAGTTTGCATGTTCTCCCCGTGTTTGCGCTGGTATCCTCCGGGCACTCTGGTTCCCTCCCACATTCCAAAAACATGCATGTCAGGTTAATTGGCCAGTCCGAATTATCCCTAGGTGTGAATGAGCGAGTGAGTTGTTTGTCTCTGTGTGCCCTGCGACTGGCTGGTCACCAGTTCAGGGTGTCTCCTGGCCACTGCCCAAAGATAGCTGGAATGAGCTCCAGCACCCCCCGCGACCCTATTGAGGATAAGCGGTGCAGATAATAGACGGAAGAATTGATGCGCCAAAAGGAATTTGGCTACTCTTTTACAATGACAATACATCTTCGGATTCCGATTCTCAAGTGAGATTGTACCAGCAACCTCAAAGGTCTACCAGATTTAACGCATTTCATCCAGGTCTTCTGGTCCCGATTGGGCCTCCATACTTGAGGACTGCAGACTGGCCGGGACCTTCTGAACCGGACTCCACCATCACCACATCGACGCACTGAAACCAAAGTTCATCACAATGGTTTCAGTTATCGAATTAGGTTACAAATATGCCCAATTGCCTAAAGTTCTCCTTACAGTAGAAATAATGACAACCACTATTTTATCTATCCTAAAGATGTCAGCCAAGATCCCAACCTCTTTCGTTCAGTCTTTTTCTTATCCTTATTTCTGTTTTTTGTTCTACTCAAGTTTTCCTGTAGATGATTAGTAAATAAAAATAACTTAATCCATGAGTGTGTTTGACTTGTTTAAAGTATTTTGTACTTTCGAAAAAGGTGAAAAGTATTCACTTTCTATTGTTATGTAGCCAGTCTTCAGATTAAATAAAAGGTTTTTCATCAGTTTTCCTGAGCAAATTGTCTAAAGAAAATATGTGGAGCTCCTAAAAGGTGAAACAAGTTAAAAATAATTTGGTCACATTCAGTCTCCATACTTTGTATTCTTCTTTGTGCACTCAGTTTTGGTTGTGTTACACCATGCAGCGACATCCAGTGGTCAAATAATACACACTGTCCCTTTAAAGGGACTTTGCTTTCCAATCTTCATGAATATAAGCATGCTTAGTTATCGTACAATCATTTGTAATGGTTCAGTGCCTGCAGTCCCTTTCCTTTTCCAACAGATGGCAGCATTACCCCATTTTCCAGTCGCCCTCCCAGCTCCTTTGCCCTGGTGCTCCCTTTCAAACAATCATCCAACCTGTGCCATAAATACTCCGGGGTTCAGCTATACGTGGCTAATTTCTTTTTGATTCTTGCTCAAGACATTCACCCGCCAAGACTAAAAATTTCTCCTTCCAAGACTTTCTTCTTCATTTCCCTCTTCGTCCCAAGATCTGCCACGCCAACCATCTTTTTAAAGCTATCCTCATACCTCCTTTTCAAGATCTGCCACCACAAGACCCTCTTGCATATCACCCTCCCAAGTCACCCTCTCAAGTTTTTCCTCCTCAGCAGTCCTGGTTCCACTTGCTTATCATTAGTGAAGTCCTTTTTTAGAATAGAATAGAATAGAATAGAATAGAATAGAATAGAATAGAATAGAATAGAATAGAATAGAATAGAATAGAAAATATCTTTATTGTCATTGTTACAACTTGGGTTGAATATATTGTGACAACGAAATAGGACGTGTCACTACAGGTCCACGTTTTACAGTGAGGGTAAAGAAAACAAAGAAGACAAAGGAACAAAGAAGATGTTTGTACTGTCCTTGTTGCAGGCTTTGTTATCCTCCAGAGGGGGGTGTATGAGAGGGTGAAGGACAGACAGAGATGGCCGGATCCCAACTAGATGTTTGATCTTACTGTACACACGGTCCAGTGTTTTTTCCCCTGGTTGCTCAGTGCACTTATTGAATGAATTTGGGAAGTACAGTCCTTAAGCATGCCTGATTAAAGTCGCCGGCGACGATAAAAGGTCCATCGGGGTGTGCAAGCTGCTGTTTATTGATAGCAGTGGGCAGGAGATTTAGCGCTATGCTAACGTTAGCATCCGGCTGAACGTCAATAGCAACCACAATGACCACAGTTAGCTCTCTCGGTAGATAAAAGGGTCTACACGATACTGCTAGAAACTCTATAGCGAGTGATCAGTGTGTATCAATGATTCGGCTGTTGTTGCAGCGCATAATCCCCCACCCCTATTTTTACCGGAGTCTCCATCTCGGTCGTGCCGGTGAAGCGTGCGTCCTACTAGTTGGACTGCGGCGTCGGGGAAGCCAAGACTCTGTAATGACAAAAATACTGCAATTTCGGACGAAGCTGTTGGTGGCGATCCGCAGCTCAAATTCACTCATTTTGTGGACGATGGATATGGCGTTGGTTAGGAACATGCTTGGAAGCGCTGGTCTGTGTGGTCGCCTTCTTAGCATAGGCCCGACTAGCAGCTTTTTACTTTTGCTCCGTCGTTGTCGGCAGGCAGATCACCCAGGGAGATCCGCTGGTCTCTGTATATCCCTCGGGATGTTGTGGATGTTATTGTAGTTGTGAAAGGAGTCAAAGGGAAAATATTAGGGATAAAAGTACACTGAAAAACCAAAGACGAACTGGAGAGCCTGAAGCCGCTGCACTCGCGCGCGCCGCCATCTTGGATCATTTTGTTGATTGAATAAATGCCACTTATTAGTGTTTTATATCATTTCCGTTTTATGTGTCCTTGTGACCTGCATTTGGGTCTTTCCAACATTCTGTGACACCATCATGTGGTGTCGTGTATACACTCCCCTTCCTGCGGTGTCGCTGTATACTAATGCGCAGCCTTGTACTTGTGCTTGAGAACTACCGAGGAAGAAGTTGAGTAACCACTCTATGAATGTACCGTCCGTGCCTCTCTTGAATCCTACTACAACCCTACTACATACACAACATATTGGCGACGAGGATGACTTGTATCGGAATCTCACAACCCCCTGCTTTGCTTGAAACCCCGGGTGAGCCTATGATGTTGTACACCACGTGGATTCGGATGTTCGAAAATTACCTGCTAGCATTGACTGCTAACGACATACCGGACAAACGAAACCGCGCACTACTGCTGCACTGCTTAGGCACAGAAGGGCAGAGAATTTTTCTCTCCCTTCCCGACACTGGCACTTCTTACAAATCCGCCTGTGATGCGCTAATAACTTTCTTTGTACCGAAGATGAATGTCGTGGCTGAGCGTAGCAAGTTCCGTCAGCGTGCTCAGAGACCGGGCGAGACCACTGCTCAGTTCATTGCCGCATTGAGGGAATTAATTACTGTATTTTCCGCACTATAAGGCGCACCTAAAAGCCTTTATTTTTTTCAAAAGCTGACCATGCGCCTTATAATACAGTGAGCCTTATTTATGGATCAATATTAATTCGCAAAGTCTTGCAACTAACTTGCCACCGCCGACTAGATTTTCCCCCGAACGCCAAGTAGTCCGCGGTGTATGCTGGCTAGAAACCTAGGGTGATTAGCTAATACCTTCCAAACCCCCGAACCCAAGACAAAAATTCAAAATATATAAATAAAATATGGTAAGTACCATATACACATGTTATTTACCGGCGTTTCATTGGCTAACCAATGTGTCAATCATCATTTGAATCGATCACTATTGGCTAAAGTTATTCAGAGGTCAAGGGGCGGATCCTTTTTATCATTTACAGGCTAGCATTGGCTTAAACGGCAAAACAAAGCCTGCAATTGGCCGAAAAAGATGAATGTGTATAGCATGTGGCTGACGGCATAGAGAAAGCATTTTTTTCTATTCTGTATTTGTAAATATTTTATTCTCCTGGATTTACTACCCTCACGGATATAAGAGGACATTGGCTGCACATTATTATGAACACAACGACTTCGGTGAGCTACTCCAGGTTTTATATTGTCCCTGTATCTTGTTTCAGACTGAACTCGATGTTTCTGTGATAAGTGGTGCAGATAATGGATGGAATGGAGTGTCTATTTTTAAATTAAACTCAATTCCAAGTGTTTATTGTCATATATACAGTAAAGTTGCGAGCGAAAAAGAAAATAGAAACTAAGGAATGGATGGCATTTCTTGAATCCCAAGACTTTAACCTTCCGAATGATGGAACGATGCATTTGAGTGGAATCGTACGGACACCGCATCCGCACATGTTCTCGACACGTGTTTGCGTCTTTGCAAGCTTTGAGAATGTTAAAGGAGTAATAAGTTTGACTGAACTATCTGACTGTTTTGTCGACGTTCCCATTGTAGGGCCTTATAATTTGGTGTGTCTTATGTATGTCAAAAATAGGACCAAAAACTATTTTTTCGTGGTGCGCCTTATAACCCGGTGCGCCTTATAATGCGGAAAATACGGTACTAACTGTGACTTTGGCACGTTTGCTGATGATATGATTAGGGATCAATTCATTGAGAAGATGTCCTCTTCGAGGATCAGAGAACGCTTGCTGTTGGAAACGGACTTAAAACTTGACAAAGGGATCGCTATTGCTATACAAATCGAATCCGCTATGACAGAAGCGAATGCTATTGCTCCTGTGCACGTGTCCGACGTCCCTGTGAAGCTCGTGCAACAAAGAGATCAAAGGAATCAGAGCAGTACGCATACACAGCGCTCGAGAGATAAAAGGAATCAACACAAAACCTGCTACCGTTGTGGCTCCAACTCTCATCTAGCAAATGACCCCAAAAACCCTGCTAGAAATGCAAAATGCAACCAATGTGAAAAAATTGGACATTTTAGTAAAGTGGGCCGCAGCGAATTTCCTACTCGATCAGTGAGAGAAGTTACTGTCCCAGAACTTACTGTGTGTCATGTAGCCCCTACAGCTGCAGTCCCAAAGTGCCTTACGTGTACAGTTGCTCTCCATGCGAATGATGAACAGTCAATTACTACTGACCTGCTTGTGGACACTGGTTCAGCAGTCTCAATTCTGCCAGAGAGAATTTACAGACATTCATTCATGCACGTGTCTCTCTCAAAGCCTACTGTACGCCTGGTGACCTACATGAAGAAGCAAATTCCAGTGTTGGGCTGTCTTCAACTTACTGCTACATGCTGCAACCAGAGTGCACATACCACATACTGACTTCTACATAGTTCCTGACGGTACTCCACTACTGGGAATGGACCTGTTCACTGCACTTCGCCTCCACATACAAGATGGGCAGATTACAACACCTGCTGCATCGGAGATGAGTCACACCGTCAACACTACAAATGCTTTAGGCGTTGCTACAGGTTTTATACACAAAGTTAAAGTGCATGCAGACGTCCCTCCAGTCCAGCAAAAGCTACAGAGACTCCCATATGCCGTGCGTGACAAGGTGTCGGAGGAGCTGACGAAACTGGAAACGAATACAAAAGCAGATTGCTTGTCACGTTTGCCTCTCCCTATCACAGACGACCACGAGGAGATGGAGTTGGAGATGGTGGCTGCTGTGTCTCCTGATTTTGCTGCAGTCACTGCTGATGAGCTCTCCAGTGCGTGTGAGGAATGTCTGGTGCTACAGAAGGTGCGACACTACATGCAGAAGGGATGGCCTCGTACTGCAAAAGGCCTTGACCCCCTCATCGTGCCATACTTCCGACTGAGAGACTTGTACTAGTGGCCTGGAATGGATTCTCAAGTTGAGCTCGCCATCAAATCATGCACCACCTGCTTGCAGCATGACAAAACAGCAACCACACGTACTGCCCTGTTACAGCCTGTACCTACCCCAACTGCTGCCTGGAAAAAGGTTGCTGTGGACATTGTTGGTCCTATTCACTCTTCGCCTGCTGATTGCCGCTTCGCCATCACCCTCATTAACTATTACAGCCGATAGCCTGAGATTGCCTTCTGCTCAAATGTTACTTCTGCCTCTGTTATGACTTTTCTTTCCATTGTGTTTAGCAGAGAAGGTTATCCACAGGAAATTGTTACTGACAATGGCCCTCAGTTCGTGTCGACCGACTTTGAAGCATTCCTTATTGACAGGAACATCACACACCGTCGCAGCTCTGTGTACTACCCACAGGCCAACGGTGAAATTGAGCGTCTCAACAGAGTCTTCAAGGACTGTCTACAAACAGCCAACATCGAAGGTAAACCACTGAAAGCCTTCTTCACTGAGTTTTTACACACTTACAGAGCCACACCACATGCTGTGACTTCAGTATCCCCCGCTGAACTATTGCATGGTAGACCACTGAATACAAAGCTTCACATCACAGGTCTTCACTCCATGCGCCCCACTGCTGACAAAGGCAACATGCTACAAAACATACAAATCAAACAACGGAAGTCAAAACAATACACCGACAAACGTTGCAGTGCAAAATCACCCAGCTTCCAGATTAGCTCTGCGGTTCGCATCCGCAAACCTGGAATCATTGCCAAAGGACACTCAAAGTTCACCAAGCCACTGACAGTGGTAGCCCAAAAGGGTCCAGCCACTTATCTGCTGTCTGATGGAAAGGTGTGGAATGCTTTCCACCTTGCCCATTCTTCCACCTGGTGCTGCTGCTTCAGCGCCACAGCCTGCTGATGCTGATGCTTGCCTCCTGCCAAGCAACCAAGGTGCTGAGCCACCTGAACCACATCCCTCTCCGAGTGCACCAAGAATACGACATGCTGCATGGCTTCAAGATTACGTGACTTAAAAAAAAAGAAACAGAAAAGATGTGGTGATGTTCAAGGAAAAAAAAAGACAAGATGAATGTTCATTGTTTAAAAATTGTCATGTTTGTTTATGATGTGATCTTCATACAGTCTGCTTACGTTTACAAGGCTTACACACTTTTGCTTACCGATATTGACAGTATAGTTCCTTACAATATTGCTTACCTTTGATAAAAATTTACCTCTAATCTGGTAATGAATATTGAAATTTATGTTTTCTATAAGCTCATACTTACCGAAGAGTTATTGCGTATTTCAGATTAATGCTACGGTTTGTGTGCTATTCTAACAAAAAGGGAATATGTGGTGTCGTGTAATACACTCCCCTTCCTGCGGTGTCGCTGTATACTAATGTGCAGCCTTGTACTTGTGCTTGAGAACTACCGAGGAAGAAGTTAAGTAAACACTCTATGAATGTACCGTCCGTGCCTCTCTTGAATCCTACTACAACCCTACTACATACACAACACATCATGTTACATCTTTTGACCAATTCCTAGAAATATGTTCTTGCATCCTGAATATTCACAACACCCCACCATTGCAAATTATCTCCCTTTCACGATTATTTTTAGTGTCCAACCTTTAAATACATTTTGTCAAAGACATCACTCACAAAGGAAATATTTATTAAGCATCCCCAAAGTTTAAAGTCATTCATAACCAAAGCGTGCCCTTCAAACTGGTTATGACGTTTGTCCTTGTTTTCTGCTTTGCATTGCTCCGCCTCTCTCCTTGAACCTGACCATTTTGATTTTTCTTCTATCTTTGTGCAAAAGGTGCCGATAAAACACATTCTTCAATGCAATTCCGAATGGGGGACTTGCTTTTGAATAGAGGGACGCTTTCTTTTCAACTCCAAACGTGACTGAAATGGAATTATTCATCAAGGTTGATCTTTAATTTGGATGATACTGACAAAAAAAATGTTCTGTTCGTGCGTTTCTGACGACGTTTCAGCAAGCAGCTTCCATTTGTCAAAGGTGAAAAAAACACCTACCAAAAAAGCTTAATTGCAAATTGCTGGCACTGTGGATCCCTGGCAACCTTGAAACACTTGCAGTTTAATTTGTTTGATTTCTCTAAAATAGTTTTGATGCAGTAGTCTCTCATTTTCCCTGGGTTTCGTTCCAAGAAGGACCTAAATAGAATGTCATTTCTCCACTTACATGTATTTTATTTATAATGTTATTTAATCATATGCACATATATAAAAGTTTGAATCTGTCCTCCCATTGCATCCACCTGCTACTCTACTCTACCAGATCAAGTCATACCAAAGGTAAATGAAATTTATTTTTTCTTAATACGCATGTATATATGTATCATGTTATTTATACATGTGTATATGGTACTTACCATATATTATTTATATATTTTGATGTTTTGTCTGGGGGGTTTGGAAGGTATTAGCTAATCACTCTAGGTTTCTAGCCTGTGCTATATGGCAATTTAACTTGGTGATCCCCTCTTCAAAACAGATCAATTTTGTATCCCAGGGGTCTACTGTAAATGGCTATTTGTCATCTGAAGTGATAGTCTATGTTTGTTCAGTGAAGACATGTTTTACATAAGAGACATTTTACTAAATAGTACAATGTAACAAAATATTGTATTTATTTGTGTATAACACGCACCTATGGATAACAATCACCCCTATTTTTTGATTACAAGTTTGTATAACATTTTGTTTTACTTTTTCTCAGCTCAGACTAAGCATGATAAGTGACAAACGTTGTTGGATACTTGCGGCTACGGTTAAAACCATGTATTGACAACGTAAACTATGAACACAATACTAACAAAAAATTTAAAATGTATTTGTTTCATGTTCTTCAGAGTCTGATTCTGTCACAAGCCAGGGACGGAGACAGGACCCAATAGTGTTCGTTTTACTCAGTTTTTATTGAGAAAGAAAGCAGTGCGTGCTTCCACGAAACGGGTCGCCAACAGGTAACAGGCAGGAAAACACAGGGCAGGATAATGTCGGATAGTACAAAGCTTGCCTAGCTGAGAGCATAGGTTCGCAGACAGTCTAACAGCTTACTCTTGGAAGACAGGGGTTTAAAAAGAGTCAGGGAGCCAATCAGCGACCAGGGGTGTTGGCGCCAACGGGGCAGTCGCAGGTGCCCCGAATCAGCAATCATGACAGATTCACCATCTGAAACCACAAAGAGTTGTTTACCTCGTCATGTGTTTTTTGGTATATTGGGACGACTTTCTTTTTTTCCGTTCTCTAACATTTGTCCCTGGTACTGTTCATGAAAATGGTGTGATGAGTTCAAATGAAATGCCTTTTGAGATGTCATTTATATCACTGGTGGTCCGGTGGTCAGGATTCGGCGCTCTAACCGTGTTCGACTCTGGTTGCATTCAATGTTTTGCGATTGTTGTCACGGAAATCAATCGACTGATAATCACACAAATACAGTATTAAACTACAATAAAACCTTGTGTATAACGCGCACCCAAAATTGTTTTTGGATTTCTTTTACCGTATATACAATACGGCATATACAATGTGAATACATCAAACTAGTCCTTGAGCAAATACACAAAAGCTCCGTAGCACATGATCTAGCAATGGTTTTGATACTATCCGCACTCTGCGACAAACTAAGTGTCAAGGGACCTTCTGATCAAGACTCAAGCTCACATCAACACATACTTACAGACTAGATGCTAATCCAATTCTCATCCATCTGCTTAACTGGCTTTCAACAGGGTGAATGAATTTTGATTTGTAATCTCTCTCCGCTGAACGAATGTAAGCCATCTGACTCTTTTTTTTTTCACGTACACAAACACAAACTCACACATAAATGGTTTAATAATTTTTTTGCTTAGGGATGTATTGTAACTTTCTAGGACAGGGGTGTCAAATTCAAATGGAGGGAAGGCGAGGTACAAATCTTTACTACAAGCCGAGTGCCTTGATGCATCTAGCAACCCCTAAGCAATTTTGGGCGTGTAACAATTGTAGCTTAGCTTTGATATATTTAGTTTTAGAATGGAGTTGTAGAAATGGATTGTCTACTTTGAAGTTATTCAGATTAACCAACAGGGGACCCCAGATGTCCACCACAAAATTGAGTTTCCGTGTTTTCTTTTTATTTTCCTTTTATTTTTATTATTTTTTTAATAATCATCACGGAAAAATCACGATCAGTCTGAAACAAAATATCCGTAAACTATAACGCCATGATAGCTCACCTATAAAGTCTCCTGGGTCATAATAATAATAATAATAATAATAATTTCCTTGTATTGTCATTCTGTGTAACAATGTACACAGAACGAAATGTCGATTGCACCTGACCCGTTGTAGCGAGCCGATGCAGCCGCAGCCAACAGAGGGCGCCGCCGACCACTTTTTAAGTCTTAGGAATGACTCGGCCGGGGCGCGAACCACCGACCTCCCAGTCTCAAAGCGGGCGCCTTACCTATAATACGATTCCCCGCAAACATTGTGTGGTTACATTTACGAAACTCCAGTGAATTCAACCGTGTAAAACACACGATAATGCTGTTAAAAAAAATCCACCTAAAAGTATTCTTGCGTTGTTTGATGATCTTCATTGTATTCATTGTATCGGTTTTACTTAATTTTCCCTTTTAAAAACAGACTCGTCAGATGATATCCAATATGGCTGTCAGGCTGTGAGCTTTTGATTGACACCACTTTCAGCCAATTGCAAGAACTTTTTGGAAGTCCTTAGCCTGTGACAACCCATGAAGAAAAAAACGTCATGACCAATTCAGCTTCAAAAAGCTTTATTGCACGTCACATTGGGTATTTGTATATTGTCTTCTTTTTGCTTTGTTATTGTATTGTTCTCAGCGCAGGGATGTTGCTGGAAATGTGAATTTCCCTGCGGGGATGAATAAAGTATCTATCTATCTATCTATCTATCTATCTATCTAGCCAATAGTGACCGATTCAAAATATGGATCGACACATTAGTGAGCCAATGAATTCCCAATGTAAATATGTACAGATTTACGGTGTGTATTAAATAAGAGCGGAAGGTAAACGTGCGCAAAGCCATATATGATTCATATTTACACACCATTATTATGTGCAAATGTGCACAATTGGGATTCACTGTCATGATTGCTGATGTGACTCAGCTGTGCCCGCTCATTTGGTTCTGATTGGCTCCCTGTCAGTATTTGAACCCAGTCCTGTCTGTCACCTGTTGTCAGTAGTCTGTGAACCTCACTGAATACTAGGCAAGCCTTTTTTGACCCTGACCCCCACCTGTCCCGTTTTTGCTCCAGTCTGTCTCCAGCTACGACCCGTTTTGATCCTGACCACGTCTGCTCTCCCGTCCCGGCGAACGACCTCTTTCTGTCCCCGACTATGTCTTCTCTCCTGTCCTGGCTTACGACTCGCTCCAAACCATGACCACGCCTTGCTCTCCCTGTCCTGGCTACCGACCTGTTTTTTTCGTCCACGACACCGCCATCGTTGTTACGGAAGTTCAGCTTCCGCGTTCGGAACATCATCCGACTACAAGAGCGACTTGCTTCCCGCCTCCAGCGAACACCGGATCGTGGGATCAGCCTCTAATAAAACTAGTGAGAAACGTAACGCAAGTGGGTCCTGTTTCCGTTCTGGTCCTGACATTCACTTCTTAAAGGAGAAGTCAAACATTTACAACCCCTTTAAAATGTCTAAAAATTTGCCAAAGTAAAAAAGGGCTGTGAACTGGTCATTTACAAATGGCCAGGCCTTGTACTACAATTAAAAAAATGTGTAAAAAAAATATTGTTTAGGTTTTCTGATTGTATTCAAATTTGACAAGGTACTAGGTGAGGCTTTGAGCAGTTGTCTCACCTACTTTCCAGCTAAGATGCAGGCATTCATTGGAAAAATAAATCAGACGAGAATTAAAACCTTCTATTTCTGTATGTTAGATTACCCAATGTTAGTAGCACTTGCAGTGATTATTTCAGTTTTGTTACCTAAACCATACAGATTCTCGGCTCAAGAGCAGCATTGAATTTACTCTGGGTACGCCTTGGATTAGTATTGAATTTTACAGGAACGGTAAAGGGTAATAATCCCAAATGTGAAAGTTAATAAAAATATAAATATCTGAGATGGTCTTCCTACCTCCCATGTATAAAACACACACACACACACACACACACACAAAATTTACGAGTGCCATTTTTGGATGAGGTTAACATGATGCATTTTACCGTTACAGTATACCTCACCGTGATGCCGTATGCCAGCATGCTCTCCAATTTGTAAAAAAAAAAATATATAAAATAAAAAACACACAAAAGGTGAAACTCCTCTGCAGCAAGAAAAATGCTGTCTTTTCTTTTTAAGATCGTTTTTTTGGGGGTAGGGGTAAAAACACCATCAATACAAATATTTAATGGAAGGAAGAAAATCCATTTGCCTGCACCATCTGCAACGCCTGAATCCCGGTCCTCTCTCAGCACCCAAAAAAAACGAGAGGGTGGAGATTGGTTACCAATAAGCAGATGGAGCTCATACTTCACATGTTCCAGTTAATCTCTGGATCTTACTGCAACTTTTTGCTGGCCTCATCATGAGGCTACACCAGGAGCCATATGGCTGGGAAAGGCATGCAGGTGGTAACTTTGGCTTGCTCCATATGCATGCTTCTCACAAACACATTTAAAACACGCAATAACACTGAAGTGATTTTTTTCAACATCTGTAACAGTCCTCTAAACCAAAATTAAGCTGTGGGGAAATAAGCCAAACTTGAGTTCAATCAATGTCAGAAGACCTGTTTGTGTCACAATCTAATGGAGGATTCTTATGCAGGCAAGCAGGTAACAAGGCCAGTGTGCTCAAAAAATATGTTTAATAAAATAAAAACAGTTAAAGTAACAAACCAAAAACAAAAAAGAAATAAGAAACCAAAAACAAACCTGCTATGACCATTACACTGTCAATGACCCGACACAAAAGGAAATATAAAGGTTAGGAATGATTGAGTCATTTGGGTGGGATCAGATGCAGTTGTGCGCAGTTCTATCACTCCCCTCGGTTTGTGCACTATAAGGGACGACTCTGACTGTTTCTTTGGAGTTTTCACCCAAAAAATATTCTAATACCTATTAAAGTTACAAACGGAATGTAATCAAACAACATTTTTTTTTCTGGAAAAACAGAGGGAAACATCCATCCATCCATTATCTGCACCGCTTATCCTCAGTAGGGTCGCGGGGGTGCTGGAGACCATCCCAGCTATCTTCGGGCAGTGGGCAGGGGACACCCTCAACTTGTTGCCAGCTAATCGCCGGGCACATAAAGACAGACAATTCGCTCGCTCAATCACACCTAGGGACAATTTGGACTGGCCAATTAACCTGATATACATGTTTTTGGAATGTGGGAGGAAATCGGAGTGCCCGGAGGAAACCCACGCAAGCACGGGGAGAACATGCAAACTCAACACAGGAGGTTCGATTTTATGACCTCAGAACTCGAAATCAATGAATTGATCACTTAAATTATCCTTCGATGGCAGTCTATTTGGAATTGGCCTCCGAAACAAAATCCTATTTTTTTTCTCTTCCGAAAATATTCTTGAACTGAAATGATCGTAAGTACAGTAAACCAATGTTCATCGAGGGGGTTATGTTCTAAAAAGAACCTGTGATAGGATATTTGTTTTTTTACAATTATCTGTTGTACATTTAATCTAAACACTCATTTAGGGGACTAAAATGCCTGCAATATACGAACATCCACAAAGTGGCCCTTTCACTCATTTTTACCATGCGCTCTGCCGCCCCACTTTCAGCAATAGTCGACCGGGGATGAAGGATCGCAGCGACATGGGTGCTGATCATTTTAGGCGGAAACGACGTTAAAACAAATCTGCTCTCTCGGCCACCTCTCTTAGCAATAGTGGACTGGGGTTAATGGATCTAGTCAAAACAGTATAGTTTGAATTTAGACAGGCAACAATGGCATGTTTCAGTGACCCAAAATAGAAGAAAAATACGCTCTGCTGGGCCCTGCTCACAGCAAAATGTGATTGTGGATAATGGATTGTAGCCACACGAGTACAGTTTACTTTAGGTGTAAAGAACAGGGGAGAAATGGAGCCGCCACACACGACACAAATTTGCTTCCACGGCTCTTGTTCTAGCAGGAGTCGACCAGAGATAACAGATCGTAAGTTCATTAAACTCTACAGTCATGCATCCAGTAGATAGGAAAATAACAAACAGGGTTGGGTAGGGTTACTTTAACTGGATTACTTTCAATTTATTTTGGATTACTCCAATACCAAATATGCTAACAAAATACAAATAAACTAAATATGAATAAAATTACAACATTTTGTGCAGGCTTGGGGAGTAACGGAATACATGGAACGGCAAAAATGATGCAAGCTGTTTGGATTTATTTTCATTTTGTTTCTGTCGCATTTTATGTTAGTTTTGTCGGAGATCAAATCCAGGAGAGAAAGCTTACCATGTGTTGTGAGTCATAATTGTATTCACTTTTAGGTTATAATAAGGGTTTCCTGTATAAGTGTGTTTTGTTTTGGTTTTTTAACTGTGAAGGCTTGACTAAGGGCAACTCATCAAAAGATTCCCGTTGCTACTGTATTAAGTTAAATCTTTCTCTTTCTCCATTTACTGTAGGCCTTTTTTTCTCAACTATTTTGCAACTTTTAAAAAGTTAGGACTTGCAGAGTTTAATCCATTGAAATGAGAAATATTGATTTCTTTACTTCAAAAGAAACAATCTTTGCAGCAGCGCTGTCCCAAGGTCTGAATTGACTGTATTACACTGCACCGCTTACAGTTTTTGTTGGCAGTAAAATAATGGCTTCAGCTACGGCGGTAATTGTACACAAGGAAGAAAAGATTTGACAGTGCATGTCTGTGTTTAGTGAGCAAAACAGCAAACCAGAGGGAGATAATTGAACAGTTTGACTATGAATCAGTTGCAGTGATTCGCAATGGTTTTACAGTCTTGTCTTTTTGTTTCGTTTGTGTTTGTACTGCTTCTCCAAGAATAGATTATATTTCGGTTTAAAATCAGTGTTATAGAGCTAACTTTCTAATACCTGGCAGCATGTTGTACTCAAGACTCAAGCCTTAACATAGCCCCCCCCTCAAAGCTATGTACTTAGCCCCCTTCCTGTACCGGTCCAAATTGTCCCTCGGTGTGAATGAGTGAGTTAGTTGTCCATCTCTGTGTGCCCTGCGACTGGCTGGCAACCAGTTCAGGGTGTCCCCGGTCCCCTGCCCGAAGATAGCTGGGATGGGCTCCAGCACTCCAGCGGCCCTACTGAGGAGGTCTGTCAAAGCTTTTCCAAAAGTGGCCATTTGGAGACAAACAGTTTACAGTAACAAAACTTCTGCAATGTTGTATTTTATTTTGGCCAATCAACAGTCATTCCAGAAGTCAATCACTGATTTTGCACTCTTGCATGTGATAAATGGATCCCGAGTTGCGATTACACCCATTTGTTTTCACCTCTGATTTGAACACACATTATAAATATGCATACATTTTTGGGGGGAATTTGTCAATCATCATAAGAATCGGTCACTATTGGGTAATGATAATTTGAGCCAAAGTCATGCATGTCGTTTTTCTCAGTACAGGCATTTATAGGCTATAAGGACCGTGAAAAGAAACTTGTGATTGGCCCAATTGGTGTCAATCAAAAGGTCAGATGCTTACAGCCATACTGGAAATCATCTGACGAGTCCATTTATTTTCAAATGGGAATTACGGAGTAAAAATAACTGATTACAACAAAGATCCCCAAGCGACGCAGGTATGCTTTTCGGCAGATTTTGTTAATCTGTCGGCAGTATCGTGTGTTTTGGAGTAGATATTTTACTCGGATTCACTAGAATGCCATAAATGAAACAAGACTATGTTTATGGAGAACCGTGTCATTAGCTGACTATTGGAGCATGTTATTGCTATATAGCCATACCGGCTTTATAGTTTTCGGGTGCCTGTTTCAAACTGAACGTGATGTTTCTGTCCCATTATATGTGGCATGAGGTATTTCAGTGACTGGTGACATCGTGAAGACAGGTCTTTTCTTCTCAACAGTCGGAACCTTAAAGGGTTAAAAAAAAATAACCGTAAGACTGAAATCCAAGTTTGTGGATTGAATTTAGGAAAACTGGTCAGTTAACCAACAGATTAAAGAAAACCACGGGGTTGATTAAACAAACACCTTGTGGCTAACTCTGAATTGTTTCGCAAAGAGAATAGATTGCCCACCCCTGAAGTTTACATTAGACTTCCATTTTCGAGGAGCGACTAAGTCGTATTCGTTATGATGTCTTCGGGGATACAGCTCTCTTGAAGCCATCTAATGCTCAATAGGGACATTTACGCAGGCAACAGATCATTACATGAGCATTTATACATAATCACCCACTTAAAAAGACCCCATAGGACACAACTGCAGCGTATGGGCCTTTTACACACCCCACTTGTGTTTTTTATGCTCGTGTAAAGTGCAATGGGTGTGTTTGTGCTGGGGTTTTCAATGGAATAGTCCATCTGACACGAGCCTTGTGGTTAGAGATAATGGTCAAAATGATAGGCTAATCGTTACAGTTTTCAACAAAAAAGTCTTTATACATTTCATAACATTTTGATTTTACTTATCAACCTTTTAATCAAAAAATGCAACATTTTGGATAACCAATTCAGCAGTAGGGGTTTTTTGGTAACATTTGAATCCAAGTAAATACATGATAATATTGATCGATACAGATCGGATACAGAAGCTTTTTGCTTGTAAATGTCATGATGATTGAATAATTGAACCCTTGTCCCTTGAGTTAGCTTATAATTATGATAAACACAGATTTTAAGCACTTCAAATATTTTAAACAATATGTATACAAGTAATTCTTTTACATCAGTTTCAAAACAAAAGCCAGGAGAGTCAAACCATAAAACCAGCAATGTGAGGAAAAAAAAACTCTGTATTACAATGCCATTTAGAGAACTAAAATACCGATTGCGCAATATTTTGGAGAAAAAAAAAGTCAGTAATGCAAATAATTGTAAAGTGTTGCTCTGGCTCCTTTGTCATATTGACAAACAGGCTTTTGTTCAGAAACAGTAACATAATTATAATTGGATTTTAGCTCGTTGCTTTAGGCAGGGTGAGCTTTTTTCATATGTTTTTGTAAACTTTTGGTGTTGCCACAGTAGCAGACCACTTCACCATACAAATTGCACCTGTCCTTTTCTATAGTTGAAAAAACACCTGTACTGCGCTGAGCTTCATATTTACCTATGTCATTTTTAGCTTCTGGTAGAGGGTGGCAGATATATTGTGCCATTCTTTCTGCCTTGCAGTCAGGCTGCAGCAGAAGGCCAGGTACGTAGAGGTGCGAGTGGCCAAGTTCCCTGGGAGAGAGAGAGAGAGAGAGAGAGAGAGAGAGAGGTAGAGAGAGAGCGGTAGAGAGAGAGAGGTAGAGAGAGAGAGAGAGAGAGAGAGAGAGAGAGAGAGAGAGAGAGAGAGAGAGAGAGAGAGAGAGAGAAGAGAGAGGGCCGCACTATCTACATAGCGAAGCCACGCTTTGAGGAAATTGCTGGAGGAGTGGCGTATCGATCCCAGGAAACGAGCATCGATCCGATCCAAGTACAGTGGAACCTCGGTTCTCGACCATAATCCGTTCCAGAACCCTGTTCGAAAACCGATTTGTTCGATCACCGAAATCATTTTTCCCATTAAAAATAATGTAAATCGTTTTAATCCGTTCCAACACCCTGAATGTTTACCTTGAATGTTTAACGTAAAAATAAAGCTAACCCAAGCTAATCGTACGTTCGCGTTATCGTAATCTTCCGTACGAAAGATTACGCTAACATGAACGTGTAAAAATAAAAAAATCAGGTCGTTTACAAGTCATTTAGCACCCGGGTCTCCACAACAAGTGGTGAGCGGTTCATTGGAAAGGGGAATCCGTTCCAACACCCTAAATGTTGGGCTCCGTTCCAACACCCTGAATATTTACCTTGAATGTTTAATGTAAACATAAAGCTAACCCAGGCTAATCGTACGTTCGCGTTACCGTAATCTTCCATACAAAAGATTACGCTAACATGAACGTGTAAAAATAAAAAAAGGATAAAGAAAAGAAGTATGAATAGGATTTCCTACCTTTGTGGTGGTCAGCAGAAGGCGCAGGTGGACCGTGGGGAGAGGGATGGAGCAAAACGAAGCACGTCCGCACGCGATAACAGTTGGTCACGAAAAGAGTGATCTACACCCATACGCCGCTCAGCATTGCACCCTAGCGTACGCACTCACGCATTACCGGCGTTCGAACTCCGATTTTTTGACCGAACACCGAAGCAAGAATTTCTTGAAATTTTTGGTCGGATTCCGATTTGTTCGAACTGAGAGGCGTTCGAAAACCGAGGTTCCACTGTACTTGCTTGGTATTGATAATATATATTGATACTTGGATCTATCCGCCTACCCTTACTCTGTAGTGATATGGGTCACAAAAGATCTCCGAATGCGGCGGTTGACTCGACCTTCGTTTTATTTTCCGATTTGAAGAACCTTCAAAAGTATACATACATTTTGGACTGACAATTTTTCTAAGGCAAAACTTGACTGTCAGCGTGTGATTGATGAAACAATATTTCAGGCGTATCGCTAGCCCACACGGTTTATTTGTAAGCGATATGTTTCCCGCTAGCTGTTAGCCGCCTGCCGGCACTACTCTGGACGTTACGACGGCAGAGTCGGGGAAGCATGAAAAAAGATACAAAGACTTGTTTTTGCAAATGTCTTATTTTCACGGAAGGAAATAACGTCTTCCTTTAGAGTTCTGGAATCTCGATTAAGTTCATTCATGGTAGCTTCCTAGAGTTTTCAAATCGACACTCCAAACTACAATACATTTTCGCCAGGAATATAATTGTCAATCAATCTAGTTGAGTCATTTTCTCTGATGATTGTAAATAATGCAACTAGAAAATCTACGTTTATGTCCTGTCTGAACAAACGCCGCAACATAGATTTATTGCATGGGTCATGATTTAAAGGTCTGATTTCTTTTAATATGGTTTAAAGGAACGGCTTGATCAAATTCGATCGGTGTTGAGTATGAGCCAGGCTAGAATTGTTAGGGCCCGGTGCGCCTCCTTCCACCAGAGGGCGCCAACCGGGTTTGGAAGAGGTGTGTCCAATCAGGACACATCTGTCCCTATTTATTATTACCCTTTGTATTGACATTTTGAACAGTACAGGTCAGGGGTCATTTTCATTTCCACTGCCATTGCTAAATGAGATTTGTTTTTTTTTCCTTTTTCTGGTTGGTATATTTTCTTAGTTGTTAGGCACAACTTGTTTTTGTTTGTTACTTTGTTCATTGCATTCCCACTACCAACCCTAGTTGTTTTTCTTTAATTTATGGTTTGTTGTTTTACATATTGCTTCTAGTTTTGTGCCGATTTATTTTTGTGTGTTGCTTTGTTCATTTGGATTCCCATCACCACACCAGATTTTTTTGTTTTTGCTTCTGTTTCTTGTTAGGACATTTTGCTACTCGTTTATGGTCCACTTGTTTGTTACTTTGTTCATTATATTTCCTCATTTTGGTCTTTCTTTCTGGTTTAGACATTGTCAAGTTTTTTTTGTTTGGACACCTTATTTTTTTGTGGCCCCATGTTTGTCTGTTGCTTTGTTCCTGGTTTTGTTTATAAATATCATCCAGATTGTAAGCACCCCTTCCTACGCTTCACATGGGTCCATCTGCCAAACCGAAAACAGAAAAAAATATTTGCCAGTGAAAGATTTTGTTTTTTTGTCATATTCAAAAAAAGTTATTTGGCTAAATTATTTCCCTTTGGAACACAAAAATTTGCAACAAATATTTAGCAATGTTATCCAATGTGGTAGGTAGCAGATGATTTAGCTCCATTTAACTATTATTTTTCTTTTTTGGGTACAATTTTCAGCAGCATATTAGACATACTTTTCACAGCACACTGGTTGAACAATGCTGGTACATTCGAAAAACCCTTGGGTTAAAAATGAGAACGACCCAATACTTCAATTTGACTAATTTATCTTGGCCATTTTTCTCAAAATGATGCAAATAGCAAGGGTCGTTCGAAACCAAATGTCGGAGACTGTTTCGTATAAAATAAACTAATTTTGGGGGGGGATGTTACCTTAAATAAAAATACGTTTTTTTTTCAGAATTCTCGTGTACCAAAAAAAATTACACAAATTTTAGGGGTGAATTTACAAGATCTTGCTTCTACACTGTATTTCACTATATTCTTGAAAATTATTTTAGGACACTCTCTTTAATTCAGTTGGTATTTTGTCGCCATAATGTGGACGTTACGGGGGAAACAAAAGTGGCATAAAAATGTTTTTAGCTTTCTTTAGTATGTGGAGAGGTCCAACTTTGTTGGCGATATAAACAATCTTCCTCTTTCTTTTGCTGCTTTTGTAGGTCGAGAGTGTTTTGTGGAGATAATGGCTTTTGGAGAAACTCAAATTTGAAAAAGATTGTGATGTAAGTGTGTGAAGCTGTTTGTGCACAACTCAGTTCGCACAGTTATTTGCGCACAGCGAGAAAGGGTGCGGGTGAATGATGAAACCCTGAAAAGCAGCAAAGAGTAAACTGCCAAACAGCAAGGGATTACTGTTTTAGGTGTGTCCATTTTGATCCAAACTTGGGTTTTTTTCCAGAGCAGGGGTGTCTCACGTCGTGCCCACGGGCACTATTTCATGTAAATTTGATATACTATATTGGCAGACTGAATAATCCTACGCATATATAATTCATCTTTTGTTTCTTGTTTTTCTAGAGCTTTACGGTTCACGGCCTGGGTTGTGGGGGCACCACTTCCTGTGGTGTGTTTTGGCCAAGTACAGTCTGGCGACGTCCATCCATTTCCTTTGAGTCGAGGTTTGGTACCCCACATGGAAAACATAGTATTGGTTTTCTTTAGTACCTGCAGCATGAAAAGCTTACTGATCTGACCCAGATACAGCAACTTCATCATCTGGTCTGCGTTGTTTTTCGGCGTAAAGTGTCATCCCGCTTTTCAGAGTTGAGTCGGAACTCGGCATTGACAGGCAGTGATGGTGTAACATTACTATTACAAGATCCTAAATCACTAGGTAAAACTGTATTGTTACAAAATTGTGGGTATCAAAGCATAGCATGCATAGCATCATTTGTGGCTTTCATATTTCTGTTAAAAAGCAAACTTTGTCACTTACTAAAGTAAAATAAGATAGTTCTTGAAACTTCTACCTGCTCAACCAAACACATCCACCAATAAAAAGTTCACAGAGGATTCTACAGATTTAAAAGTCAGCACAGGGAATGAAATGAAACCCATTGAAAGATGAATGCAGATGGTGGTCATCTTTATGAACTGTTTCCATTAAAAACACATCAGTCAATTTGGATGGATAACCTTTTGGCATGTAGAGTGATGGGTACATTGCTTGGCAATAAGGTTGTCAGTCAACATGATTACAGAGACCTCCGCCATGTAGCAAAGGGCAAAGGGCTCGGAATGTGCGAAACGTGTTTGTGTGTGTTACCGAGGCAGCAGATATTTCAGGCGATAGTGAGTGATGCCCTTATAATATTTCCGTGTTATTCCCTTCTATTATTGGTGTTGGCTGCAGAGTCGCCCTGCTTTATTACTGTCGAACTCTCACCACGCTTCATCTCTCACTCACTTATGCCGTTCCCGTTGCTCCCCGTCCTCCACTCTTCCAATAACCCCTCATGTATTTCTGTCCTGGTGCTAAGATCCCGACTGTGATACCATGAGAGTTGTTGATTTTTTTTCTTGCAATCATTTCATTTGACCACCGTGCATCAGTGTGTCCCAGGATGGTATGATTGTGATTTATTTTGGGAGAAAGGGGGCTGTTTGAATGGAAGTTCTTGTGATTGATGGAAAAACATATGAGTGTTTGGCCAGAAAATGAGATGGGGCTATTGAAGGACACTAGTAAACACAGTCTGTATTTTGTGCCCCTAATTACAGGTCATGTGTCGCCGGAATATCAAACAGAGCTGCTGACGGACGATCCCTTTTCCATGAAATACATTTAGTCCATCTGTGGCACCGGAATAGAGTTTGGTAACGGCGACGTAGCATGTGAATTGTCGTATGACATTTTCAATCTAGGTGGCAATTTGTGTGTAAATGAGGCTCTTTTCTGATCCGGTATCATGGAAAGGTTTTGCCTACATTGAACGTGAACTTATGGGAGAAAAAACAGCAACTGTCACAAGGCAGATCAGGATTCCTCACTCATCTCCAACAGGGTGATCACACACCTCATCCAGGTTTCTCCAATCTTGCTCCCCGAAAGTTGGAGTCATGGCGGTTTTAGATGTTTCCTGATTCTATAGTTTAAGACCATGAAGGCAAAGAGGTGAAACAGCAATTAAGTATGTTAGAGGGCAGAGACATGTGCTAAAGAGAATTCTGAAGATATTTTAACTGACCAAGGAAAATAAACTAGTAGAAGGTGGTTTTCTGGTACGAGGTCAGGAAACAGAAGAGAGAACGTGTTCTAGACCAGACTTGGGCACTCCAGTCGTCAAAGGCCAGATGTCCTGCATGATTTTGAAGATGTTCCTTTTCTACTCGAGTGATACAAATTATCAGATCGTTAGAGAGCCAGCAGAAGCTTGGAATCACCTGTTTTGACTATTGGAAACCTCAAAAATAGAGCAGGACATGCAGCCCTCAAGGACCGGAGTGCCCAGGTCTGTTCGAGACCAATGGTTTTCCAATGATGGTAGGCATACCCCTGGGGGTATTTGAGGGTATTTTAGATTCAAATTAAACTTAAAAGTTATTCAAAGCGGAAATTCAATCATTTTACGAACAGCTATGTACAAAAGTTGGCAGTGGTGCTTGAGCCCAACCCAGCCGAAATTGAGAATTGTCCATCTAATTGTAGGGAACACATTGACACATAACCATTGACACACCCTAGGGAAAATTTAAATCTGCCAATCAACCACCCTTTTGATATATGGGAAGAAACTGGAGTACCTATACAAAACCTACTCAGGCACAGAGAGCATGCAAACCCCAAACTCATGGCTGGAATTGAACACAGGACCTCAGAACCTTTACCTAGTCATCCACCTTGCCGTCCAAAGTTGATTTGTTTTTTTTGTTTTTTTTCAGAAAATATAAGTACTGTTCATGTTTCAGGTTTTAACCTGTTAGTTGGCTTAATCTTTAATCCGTCTGAAATTTGCATTTCATATAAGAAAAACAAAATGGAAGTGTTTCAATAACGTGTGGTCAAATAAATCAAAATGCAGCAGATGGTGCAGCTTTTGCAGAGGTTCCTAATTTGTTTTGGTCCGTTTTGTTGTAAAGATAAGGGTGTGAGTTGTTTTGAACTCAATTAATTACAATAAGCTGTGGGCCGAGAAAAGAGTTTATCGATACATCTAATCAAGGGTTCATCCGATTGTTTAAACTCTCAGAAAAACTCAGTTGTACCGGGCTTCTGGTTATTAGGGTGTTTCTTGGAAATCTCATTTGTATAGTCTTTGAGAATCCCTTCTGGGCACAATGGAAATAGTTTGACTGACCTAGAAACAGAAATGTCCTACGCTAGGTTTGAACTCTTCCTCAGGTTAGATGAGAAGGTTTTCGGACATCTGGTTATTAGAATGTTTCCCAGAATTCTCTCATAATGTGTTTGGAACACCCAAAATATACCGGAAGGATCTCAGCTCAACACTTGATCTCATCGAGAGACCTCAACAAAGTTTTTAGGTAGATACGTGTATTGTGGATGGATGGATGGATGGATGGATGGATGGATGGATGGATGGATGGATGGATGGATAGACGTGTACTGTGATGCAGGACAAAAGTTCGTCAGATGCCCTGCGAAAGGAAATCGTATATGCTGGTTGGAGATGAAAAAAGGCTTCATTATTTAGCTCAGGTGGGTTGGAAGGAGATTTTGATTCAAGTCAAGTCAAGTCACTTTTATTTATATAGCCCTTAATCACAAAAATGTCTCAAAGGACTACACAGGTTTACAATCACATCCTTACCTGATCTTAAACCAAAATGCGGGCAAGGAAAAACTCAAAACCTCAGTGTGAGGAAAAAAGACACATTGAGAAGGGGCCTCACAAGTGGATTTAATGTCATTTGATGCCAATGCTAACGCATGGTCATCTTTTAGAAAAGTGGCGTGCAGCCTGGCCTAAAGATTCTCTCGGAGAATAGAAAGGGATGCTTGCACTATTTGTTGGCCATCTCTTAAAACAAAGGAAGTCATTGGTTTCAAGTTTCAACATACTGCCCCCTTTGAGTAATCAGATTTATTATTCTCCAATCTGTATAAAAACAAGTCTACACTCTTTAGGACAGGACTTCTGATCTGCTCTTTGAGGAAGGGAAGGTTTGCACCTTAGCGGTTATGCACCACCAACACTACGGTTTAATGCTTTAGACTACCGCTTTACTCCCCTTAACACTTGGGCAAGAAATGGACAATCTGGTTTTTGGGTAGCTGTGAAGCTTAGTACGCATTGTTTAGGTGAATTTCTTAAATTAGGCACAACAATACAGAATCCTATGTTTCTCAACAAAAAAAAATACAACATTGCTCTCTCTATTCAACTCCAACTCCCTTTTTCCTACACTTTTGTCAAGTGGAAATACGGGTTTCCATTGTCACCAATGTCCTTTGTTCTTTCTTTTGTTTTAATTTTCCTTGCCATGTAACTAAATTGTAGTTTGTTGGAATCCAAGCACTATTTATTGCGTTAAGCATTATTTTTTGTGTGTCTACATATTTTTCTGTTGGACTGATCCATCATTAACAATATTAATGAACTGAAAAATAAATCATTTAAAGCTAAAAATTCAATATGTTGTGAGAATTGCTTCCTTTTTGATACTAAAGAGACAAAAGACGCTATTTTGGGAACTAATGCGAAAGGGAAATCGGGAGAACCACCGAATTTGATTCTGAATCAAATAAATATAATTCAAAGGAATTCTCTACAAAGACAAAAAGAGAGTATGAGGTCAATAGCTCCTATAACCTATGAAATATACAGGTATGTGTGTTTCAAGTCTAGATTTAAACACTTCCACTGAGATTGCAGATTGAATCTCAGAGGAAGGAACATTCCACAGCAACGGGGCTTGAATGGACAACCTGCAGATTTCTTTTTGGTTCTTGGAATCACTGGCAGACCAGCGTTTTCTGAGCGAAAGCTCCGAGCAGGTACATAGGGTAAAACGTCTCGTTAAACTTTGCCGTTTTCTTTTTTAAACCAGAATATGTTGTTGTTGTTGTTCTTTAATAAACTGGAGACAGATTGTGTTTTGCATGTAAAAATACAGTGCACGATAACATCTACCACTTTTTAATGTCCAAAGGTTGGCATAAATGGTTATTTCACATGTGTTCTCTTTGTGTCAAACCTCCCATTTGGATTTATACTGGTCGCATATGGAAATATACCTCAAAGAAAATTCAGCTTTGGCTGCTCCGTAATTTTCCTTATCCTAAACAACTTAGAAAGCAGCAAATACAATTAACAGTTATGACATCTCATGGACTGAACAGAAACTGAGTTGCCTGAGTTGCCGCATACTCAGACTTTGTAGCCAATCAACGCTTTGGCAGTTCCATCAAAGCCCATTTCTTTTTCAACACGACTACGCCTTTGCGGGGAAATGCAAGTTGAATAAAAGACTAGGCCGGATGCGTTTTGTGAGGAAACATGTCCAAAAACACCTTCCCAGATGAACTCAAATCACGTTAAAAGCCTCACATGGTCAATAACGGCACTAAAAGTCAGACATGCGGCTTGGTATAAAACATTTTTATCTCACTCTACTTCCTTTGACAGGTAAAGTGGGGCTTTTTTAAAGGAAGGCAGAAAGGACTTCAAAAAATATATAATAGTTACAATTTTGTCTTTGGGTGAAAAGAAAGTGAAGGCTTCTTTTTTCTTTTTCAATGGCAATTAAACTTTGACTGCAAGGCAAGGTGGCACATTTTAGGGCATTAGCCTCTTCTTGGGTTATTTTCATGGCGGAAAATTTTGGACAGATAGTTATTATAGTAGGAAATTACAGTCTAGCAGAATACTATGAAGGAAAGTATTTTACAACAAATCTCAGAGATGATTACATGTGTTGGAAAGTTGTTTTTCAAACCCCTTTCTACACATTTGTTTTGTTCTAACTTCTGAAAGCAGAATTTAGGGGGCTGATACATTGTTAGCCGAGAATTATTTTGTCTTTGTTTTTGTTTATTCCAGGACTCTGTGGTGGAACTCTAGTAATTGCTTATATTTGGTCAGGTTTGTATCATCTCATCTCATCTGATCAGCCGTACCGCTTATCCTCATTAGGGTCGCGGGGGGGCTGGAGCCCATCCCAGCCATCTCCGGGCAGTGGGCAGGGGACACCCTGAATTGGTTGCCAGCCAATCGCAGGGCACACAGGGACAGACAACTCATTCGCTCATTCACACCTAGGGACAATCTGGACCGGCCAATTCACCTGAAATGCATGTTTTTGGAACGTGGGAGGAAACCGGAGTGCCCGGAGGAAACCCACGCAAGCACGGGGAGAACATACAAACTCCGCACAGGAAGTCTGGAGCTGGATTTGAACCCACGACAGGTTCCCATGACATGAACTGTGCCGCACAAGCGCTAACCACTGCGCCGCCGTGCTGCCCAGGTTTGTATCAATTGCTTTTTATTCATAACGTAATTATATCCGTCATTTCTAATGTTTTCATTCATTCATAATTATAGAGCTTTTTCCATTATTTCAGTTGTGTCTTATTTTTTAGCTGGAAGCGACCTTCAAAATGTAAGTGTTATCATATCACTTGTTAGTATCGGTTTGGAACAAAACGTCCACAGAATGTCCGATGGTCTTTCTATAGGTTTAATTTTGACTCATCTACCACCATTTGAGTATAAAAGTGATTGTCAGCCACTTCAGTCTTTGAACAAGTGTTGTTCCATAGCCATTGTTCTGTAGCTCATTTGCTGTAAAAAAATCACAATTGCAAAGACTAAGGCGAATATCCATCATTCTTTAGGATTCGTGCACCTTTATCATGTCCAAATTTTAGCACTTTTAAAAGACTTACAACGCCAATTTTTGATTTCTTTAGTACCATTAAAA
Organism: Urocampus carinirostris; assembly: GCF_059441175.1. Classification (NCBI taxonomy): domain Eukaryota; kingdom Metazoa; phylum Chordata; class Actinopteri; order Syngnathiformes; family Syngnathidae; genus Urocampus; species Urocampus carinirostris. The sequence goes on along the minus strand of NC_142366.1, from coordinate 9,612,221 downwards.
GATGAAAAGGTGAAAATCGTGTATTTTACAGAGCCACAAATATATCTGCAAATTTGTTTAATCTTGCATGTGCAAGACATCATATTTGTGGATTTGAACAATACATGTGCAAATATTTTTTAGACAAATCTTTCCCCAAATAGATGTTGGGCATAATGAAGCTCACATTTTCAGTTACAGGAAGTTCTTTCCTTTACAAATTTCCACTGAAAAATGCTACCGTCATTTTTTGCATGGTCTATAATGAATAGCCATAATTGATACGTAATACTTGCACTAAAAGACATTTCATAGTACCCTGTTAAGGTGTATCATGCGTCTGTCTTCTTGGGTGCCATCCACCAAACTCTGCCATACAAACTAATGCCAGTTGCCGTTAACCACAAAGAAAGAAAAGCAATGGCATTGCAAAGCCACTAAAGAGCAGCGTTGGTATGAGAGTTGTTGAGAAATATGCCAACAATTTCAAGAATTTACAAGCATTTCACCCAAAATTCAAGCACTTTCCAATCCTTGAAAAAACATTAAAATTCAAGCATTTCCAAGGATTTCAAGTACTCTTATAAACCGTGATTCTTGTACGAAAACGCATTTTCAGTCAAATTGCTGTATAAAAAAATTCAGTGTACGATAAGACAATAAAATCCCCTCCTTTATCCCTACTCAACAAACCAAAAAACGTAATACAGACACACACAATGGTTAAACTACAATGACTAATAAACACAAAAAGAAATAAAATATGATTATGAAAAGGCACAGATTAACCATGTGAGGAAAGGGACCTGAGGAAGGGTTCTCAACACTGATAGGTATGGCAGCAGATGGCCAAAAAAGAAATCACGAAAACATAAATATATAGATAAATACAACTGCAGACCAAAACATAAAAATGTGAAGTAAAAGTAAAGTATGATACAGTAAAAGATTAGAAGTTCAACAAATCAAAGCTAAAAAAATGTTTTTTAAAAATCGGTTAAAAGCCATATTAAAAAAGTAGGTCTTAAGCCTCTTCTTGAAAATTTCTCCGGCAGACCGTTCCAAAGGTGAGGACCAAAGTGACTGAATGCTACTTCACCACAGGTTTTAGTACTCAGCCTAGGAGCAGTCAACAAACCTCTGCCAAAAGGACTCGAGAGACCGAGAGGGCTGATATAATGGCCTAAGATTATCAAAACATTTAAAAACTAGTAAAACATTAAAGGAATCCTATGGTTAAATAGAGCACTGTCCAAACTGAAAGCTTGCTCAAGCCGCTCAACCTTTGCCTGAGGAAATCAATTGTATTTTGTCAACGTGTGCGAGAGACTTTGCTTGATGTGATCTTCTAACTTCCCACTGGCACTCAGGAAAGTTCTTTTTTTAAGCACCTTCATACGATTGTGTCTCCTTGAAGTGTTAAAAACTCTTCCCTGACTGTTTATGAATGGCTAAGAAAATAAATAAGTTATGGATAAAACAAACTATACCGCCTTTTTGTGTAAGAATGATGGATAGCCACCCTAGTCTTTGCAGTTGAAGTCACCCGTGAGGAAATCTTGCTTAGGCAGATCGACATTTGCCTGAGGATATACATTGTTATTTTGCTTTCATGGACAAAAGAGGACATTGCTTGATGTGATAAAGAAATAATACTCCCTTTTAATAAAAATAATGACAAGTCCCATTAGTCTTTGCATTTGTGAATTCCCACAACCATTCTTCTATAGCTCATATGTAACAGGAATTCACAAGAAATTCACAAATGCAAAGACTAATGTGACTTACCATAATTCATATCCAAAAAGGACGGTCCATAAGATGATTGTAAATACAATAAAAATAAAAGTAATCCAACAGTTGAAATCCTCCTAATGATACCCTCGTCTTCTTTGAGGAAATCTTGCTCGAGCCGCTCCACCTTTGCCTGAGGATATCAATTTTATTTTGTTAACATGGACGAAAGAGGACCTTGCTTTATGTGATGAATAAATTGTATTGCCCTTTTTGCATAAGAATAATAGTAAGACACCTTAATTTTTGCATTTGCGAATTCATACAACCATTGTTCTCTAGCTCAATTGTTCTCAGAATATTCTGTAATAAAAGTTTGACGGAACTGCTTATTTTTTAAGTTTTTTTTAACCGATCTACCATCTAACAATCCAGATATGAACAAACACGCAGACGAAGAGAATAGTGTTCTTCAGAACTGACCAGCTGGGATATAAAATGCTTATTTGCAGGACATTCAGCCGCTCATTTAACATTTCAAACCACAAACAGTTCAGTCACTAGGTGTGAAGCTGGGCTATGTATGCTCAAATTGTTTGGACAATATAATTAGGATGTCCAGTTGCAAAATAACCCTACTTGTAATGCCTCTGGGTATTTGGTGTTGTCCTTGTTTGTTTTTCATCACGTTGAGCAGATATTTTAATGAGCCTTGTAAGACCTACTGGAGCCCTGTCATTCACATTATAAAACCTTACCTTTATTCAAGTGAAATATCAATAGTGCAATAGCCTAACCTACCCTGTTTCATTTATGTAAGATGTATTTTTTTTAATAGGCATCCAAATTAGACTGTGAAATTAAATCCCATTTGACATGAGGCGGTGTTTCACCCAGAGTGCACTAACTGAAGCAACCTTGACTCCTATTCTTCAGCTGAATAATTGGAACACAACACACAATGAGAAGCGGTAGTCCTGCGCATAAATGCTAACAGAAAAGCAATTTGTCTTCGGTTACTCCAGCATTGTGACTGACCTCTTTAAAAAGTCTTCCCACTTTTGGAACACGGCTTAAAAAAATTTGGAATCTGATATCAAAGAATCAATCAAGCAAATTACGTGTGATTGGGCTTCCACCCTAAAGAAGTATATTAAAGCCGGGTTCACACAGCACGGGATTCGGCTCGATCTTGCCACCACACTTAACTCTCATAAGGCACACAGTATTTAAAGACTGTGCCAACAGCAAAAGCTGTCAGATCTTTGTTTGCTCTTGATGTTCCTGATTACCTCAATGTCTTTGATTTATTCTGGACTTCCTGAAATTTTCCAGGAAATGTGTATTTTGTCGTTCTCCAAAATCAAACTAGTGAATTTGTAAAATGGTGATTAATCACACTAATTTCACAATGAATTCTCAACCTGTGTTGTCAGAGGATCTCCCTCAAAATGATGCTAACTGACAGGCAAGAGAAGCCAAGATTGTCGCTCATTTCATTCGGTTCTGGTGTGTTTAGGTTCCAATTTCTAAAACCGAAGCATAAATTAATCAAGATTTTGATGGGCTCAGAGGTCTGTAAAAGGAGACACTGGAGGACAGACAGCAACATGAAGGCCTAAGAGTATACTAGGCAGGTCTGAGATAAAGTTGTGGAAATGTTCAAAGCAAGAATGGAATGCAAGAAGATTTCACGCATCTCTCTGAGCACTGTGCAAAAATGGATATAGCATACAACCTCTGTAAACCTACCAAGACCTGGCCAGGAGACAAAAGGAGTACTGATGCATAAATCTGCCCTTTATGGAAGAGTGGGACATATATAACAAGGTGCTCTGGTCAGATAAGACCATAATTGAACTTTTGGGCTTAATGCAAAGTGTTTCGTTTTGTATATGAGTAACACTGCAAATAACCCTGAAAACACCATCCCCGCTGTCAAACATGGTGGTGGCAGCATCGTGCTCTGGTGTTTCTCTTCTTTAGCAGGGTCTGGGAAGATGATTAGAGTTTATGGGAGGATGGCTGGGGCTAAATACAGGGCAATTCTGGAATAAAATCTGTTGGAGTCTGCAAGAGACCAGAAAATGGGGCGCAGGTTCTATGTCCAGTAGCTCAGAGCCCAAAACATAAAGTAGCATCTACAATGGAATGGTTTCAACTAAACAGTATAAAGGTGCTAGACTGGCTCAGCCACAGTTCAGACCTCAACCCTTTAAAGCATGTGTGGAAAGTTCTGGATATCTTTGTGCAAATGATCACCTTTCAACCTTAAGGAACCTGAGCTGTTTTGTAAGGAAGGATGGGAAATTATTTCTGTTTCAAGATGTGCAAAACTTATAGAAACATACCCAAAAATACTTGTGCCTGTGATCGGAGGTTGTATAAATTATTAATTGAAAGGGGACCAATATGGTTTTGATTCTTTAGTTGTTAGCAAAATATAAAATGTTGAATAAATGTGTTTTCTTTTTACTCTTGTGTGTCACATGTTGTCGATTCATAGAAAATATTTTGAGTTTTTTATCTATAGGTTTGAAGCCTGAAATATGACAAAGTGACGAAAGGGAATTGGGAGGCCACTTCTTTTGCAAGGCACTGTAGACAGTACTGCCTTTTTTTGTCATCCAATACACATAATCAACATTGTTTTCATTTGTAGCTATTTATGTCCTTTTTAGCTTTCCTGCATTGTCTTGGGTCCACTCTGTCCACTCTCTGCGGGAACACCTAATTTCAGCCGCCACTCAAAAACGCAATAATCCTTCATCTCCGAGCCGCCACTTTGTCGTCACTCGTGTTTCAAAACACAGCACGGCGTGCGCTTCGCGGAATCAAATGTTGGCATCCCCATATTCTTCTCGTCGGCTGTTGATTGTCCAGAGTGGAAAAAAAAACATATCGAAGCTTTCATTCATCTCATTGAGGTTTATCAATGTTTTCATTTTCCCATCTATCTTTTCATGGAATTCAATTTGGAGCTGGAGCTCGGCGGGTGCAGCATCTTCCAATCAAGGGTAGCGGCTATTGATGCAGGCCACGGCATCCTCTGGCCTCAAGCGAGGAGCCCAATTTTCTGTCTATTTACGCCACAGTTATGACCTCATTGATTTCAAATAGCTCTGTTGCTATGGTGGCTCTTCTTCGATGCACCCTGTGACCACCGCTGATCAACCAAGTGAGAGCAACACAAAATCTCAGCGGGCCAGTTAAAGCCAGCAAACTGGAGCGTAGTCTCATCAATGTCCGGGTGTCTTGTCGATACTCAAAGGGAGATTTGATTGCTTGGTACACGCTTTAAATCACGTGAAACACATATTTTTCAATATCTATAGTCACTGGTACTGAACCCTTGCCATAACCAGAATAACTTTTTACAGTCTTGATCCTTAACTGATTTGCATATTCAAGTTAAGTCATGTTTATCTGTATAGCCTTTAATCACAAAAAGTCTCAAAGGGCTGCACGGACCATAATTACAAAACCTCCTGATCTGAGATCCACATGAGAGCAAGGATAAACTCAAAAAGCTCAGCATGAAGAAAACCTTGAGAAGGGCCTGCACATGAACTAATCCTCTTTCTGGGATGACCAGGTTACAATGGATATTGCATCAACAGACAATACACAGACATCAACATGAAATATAGGTAAAAACAAAACGTTTTGTTGACGGCTTCCTGTTCCAAATTCTTGACCGCTAAAGCAGGTTCTAGAACATGGCGTATATCAGGTGCAGGTGCCGGCACGATGGCTCAAAATGCATGCACAGTGCATCATGAACTGTGTTTTACATTCCAATTAGGTCTCTTCGCTTCTTCTTGAAGAGAAACGGTATTTACTTCCTTTGCTGGAGTTAAGCAGTTTCAATGAGGTCTTTATTAAGAATATTCCGGGCACAAATGGGGTACAAAACAAAGATGGTAAATTCACAAGTAAGCAGACAAATTGACAGAAAATCACTTTTACACTTGGAGTGCGGGCTATTCTTGTTTTGCGTATTGTTGCGCCAGCAACATCCATTGCCGCCTGGTCAACCGGGAAGGGGCGATTACCTCCATATTTTGAACTTGTGAGTACAGACCAGTGCAAAGACCAATGTGGATGACAATCACTTTAATAGTAGGAGGGCAGGCCATGTCAAAAACAAAGCCTGAGTAGGGAAAGGTCAGAACGTTAGAAAGCTCATTGAAAAAACTTTGCTTCATAAAAGCCCTTAGTCTAAACCGCGAGTAGTGATAACACTGAAGGCCGTGTTTTAACTGCAAACTAAAAACGCCACTTGAAACAATGTGGAAATTGAATAACACTGAACTTAATGCCGAGTTTACGTCACATACTTGAAAATTCTCTTGCAATCTCTAATTACCTTAAAGCACGTCAAGCAGAAAAAACGTTCTACTTCGATAAAAGTATTTGGTTGTATAGTAATTCTAAAAAAAAATGATATTTGTTTTGTTGTAAAATTGAAATGTGTCGCTGCACACAGTCTTGTCTTTATTTCTAACCTTATTATGATTTTGTTAATTTATACCTCTTTACGTTTTAATTCACTTGATGATTTTTTTTAAGTATTTACTGCTTTAGTATAATTATTTAATATCTTTACATTTGCATTCATTCCATTTTATCAGTCTCTGCATTGTTTCAATTAATATTTTTAGTTTGCAGTTACGGGCCTTGAGTTCTATTAGTACTTGCCTAAACAGGTCTAAACTGGTAGTTCTTCTTTAGTTTCTACTTTCTGATTTTGCCCATCATGGGTTCTTTGTGGAACATAACTGTCAGAATCCTGCACTATGGTTTACATTTCTCTGCAGGTTACCTATGTATCCTACTTTGCTCCTTCTCTCCTGTCTCTCTCGACCTTACCTTATTTGGTCACTAACCTACGAGTTACTTTTCAGTGCTGTGATCACTTGTCTAGATTTCCTTCCTATAACAACTCTCCTTTGTCTCTTTTCGAACAATCTTGTGTCCTTGGTTATGTGCTAGTTTGTGTTCTTCCATGTCCTGTCTCAAGCACTCTTGTCTCAGCCTTTTGTTAATCCAGTGTACCGAACCCTCCACTGCCCTTCCGGGCCACGAGCACCGCACGACGAACTTTTGGACTGTCGCCACTGCTGCCTCGGTTTACTAGAACACTTATCGTAGGCTGATTTGACAAAAATGTTGTTTACTTTCTAATCAGGTAAAACCAGAAACAACAAAAATCAGAAATATTGCTGATTTTTTTACCGATTATATAAAACAAGGGTTGGCCAGCATATACACACTGCCTGATTACTGTAGTCAACAAACACCATGTTAAAAAGCTACCACTGTCAAGAACCGGAAAAGTAGGAGGACCCAGAAGTGTGACGTTTCTCACACAAAGCTTTATTTTACGGGAAATGGGGCAGTCATGCACGTAAACCCAAACGCCAGTGAATCGGCGATCGTTGGGCGGAAGACGTAAGGCAACAGTCTGGCGTGGAATGACAGGAAGCCAGAGGCCGACGAGATCGATACCAATAGCACGAGCAGATATCGGACAAATGGGGTTGATCCCGGACAGGAAGGGATAGACAGGATATATATCATACACTGAAGACTGGAGTCCGATAACAAGCAGGACAAGATAGACGGAAACGATACCAGACACTGGAGATCGAGATCAAACAGGACAAACTAAGCAGGAAAACCCACGTCTTGCGGGTGCTGAGGTTCGTTGACGGGATGACAAAGGGGGAGTGAGAGCACTGAGCTTAAATAGGAATGAAGCCAATCTGTCAACGAGCCGCAGTGGGGCCACACGGGCAGGGCCAATTGGGCGCCATGGGCAACCGTGGCAACCACGGAAAAACACGCCAGACTCAAAAGCTGTGTCAGAAAACAAAATTTTGAAGAACCGAAAGAGTCAAATAAAACTAGATAAAAGAGAAAATCGGAGGTACTCACCGCTTCAACTGAATGTATCATCGCTCTCAAAGGCACATATGATAGGTAGGATAAAAACTTGCACAACTATTTTAAAGTTTTGTAAGGATGCATACTTGGCATTGTAAAGATGTCTCGGTGTGTAAGGAAGACGGACAGTGGTTTTCATCTCTTGTCCTACGCATGTTCGTTGAATTTCAGGTTAACAGAATGTTGGTAGAATCAGAGGCTGGAGATGAACTGCTTCTCGAGAAGTTTTTTTATTGGCAGAATAAAATTCTGGAAACCATTGCAATACAAGTCTTCAATTGGACAATCTTAGCAATAGTCTTTCTTCGACATTTTGAAGCAAGATTCTGATACCTTTTCCGAGGCGTTTTATAGGTCAACAGATAACCACAATTTCAGTCTTCTGTTCGCGTTGTTAGCACATTTTTGGTGTTATCAGCCATATCTTAGAATTTGAGTTTGCACACTTTGGCAAAATTGAGTTTTTCTTCTGTCCCAGATGCGGAAACTTCTGTTTTTAACATTCAGTTTGAAATTTGCCTACACATGTGTCTTCACCATTGTCTCTAAGTGTCTTGACATTAGCTTTAACTTATGGTTGTGAGTTTAAAGGTCTTGACATTAGTTTGAACTTATATTATGCACAAAAAAATATTAATTCATGATAAAAACTAATATACTTGAGGTACAGTACAGTCTTCAGTAAGAAGGAATTGCAGAACACCTAATTTTCCGGAAAAAAAATATTTTCTTTATATCTAACTAACAACGATCAGATTTCTTCCTTATAAATCCTTAAAATAGTAATTGAAAGACCAAAAAAAATGGTATTTGCATGAAATCAGCCTGAAGCATAGAACAATCCTTCGAGTATACTGTGACTCGGAGGCTTTTCCGGCAATCTAAAACGAGGAGAGGTTCAAACCGGCAAGGTCGCAGTTAATGACTGTAAAGCGCTCGGAAACATGCTCTTAGAGAATTTGATGAGAGGAAGAATAAAAGCAATCGCAAACAACTGCAGAGCTCAGTCCTAAAAGGCAAAACTGCTGGTTATTGTCACGGGTGCTTGAGATTTATGGTTCATAGTTCACGGATCCCTTAACTGCCCGGGGCACCACTGTCTCGGGTAAGTAGATCCTGGCGGCGCGCATCCTTCTCCGGGACGTTTTTTTGGGTAGGGATTTGCTCCCCCACATGAAAGAGATAATACAGGTTTCCATGGTTACAGGTTGCAGGAGAACTCTCATGATTTATCTCAGATACAGCACATTTATCATCTGGTCGCCGTAGGTTTTTGGGTGTAAAGCGTCATCCCGCTCTTAAGAAATGAACCAGACCTCACCGTTGACAAGCAGCGGAGTGTGACAATACTGATACTAGATCCTAAATGACTGTCAAAAGACTATTCTGTTCCGAAACTTTGAGTGTTATACTGACTTTAATTTTAAGTGTACAGTAAGTGTTTACGTATCATCAACAGTCTCCCGTGCCTCCTCACTCCTCCCATCACATCACGCATACATCTCTGTTACGGTGACTCCCTCCATGGTAAGTGCTCATAATAAACTTTTTTCTTTGTCTCCTGGTTAAAGGTAAAATATTCGGCCCGGGCCAGTTTCAGACTTAAATGTGAAGGATCAACACAGCATGCACTTTCTTTTACTCAAGTAATAATTTAGATTAAAAAATACGCTCACCAAACTTTCGGTTTAACTCCAAATCACGAAATCCAAAGAAATTTTCCTCCTTGGTGTTGGGGTAAAAGACACGCGACTTCCTTCTTCCCCCTCTATCACGTCAGACGTCATTTCTGCTAGTTGCCAATAGCTAACAAGCTTTCCAAACTTTATTTCTGTTTTTGGTCAAATCGTTCACTATTTGCAGCTTTTAATCTGCAGAATTTGATTTTTTTTTCGGTGCCATTTTGTTCGGCACCACTTTCGCTCGCTGCATGTCGCCGTGATGCGCACCTCGGCGCCAAACCGCACTTGCAGTGCACACTTGATTCGATGGACTCAGTCCCAAGTAAACCCCAAGCTGTGTAGTTCAGCTGAAACGCACTGAAGTACGCACAGCCTGAGTAAAGCTTCACATTTACTGTGGGGGCAGATTAAAGCTTCGGGTTTATTTCGTGGTTGTTTATCAAATCAAGTCAATCCGTCGGGTTCGGCCGGGTTCGGGTTTATATACTCGGGTAGGGTCGGGCTAAATTTTTTAGGCCCAATCTTACCTCTACTCCTGATCACTGAGGTTTTGACATGGAGCCACCAACACAGTCAAAACCACAAGCAGTGTGGACATGCAGAAGCATATAGCACAGTGATTCAGATTCAGATTCAGATTCAGATCTACTTTATTGTCATTCTAGTACACGTGTATACAGAACGAAATGTCGATGCATCTGACCCCCACAGTTTCCTTGAATGTACAGATATAAATAAAGTTGTATTGTAATTGGCTACGTATAGTATTTTACCATAGTGCCGATAGTGCAAGAATAGTAGCTAACCAGATGTGCAAAATGGGCATTATAGGGTAACAGTCAAGAGTCAATCACGCTTTCCTGTCGGATCAAAACCACCATCCTTAAAATGCATGAGTGCCTCCTTACAGTAATTTTACCTGACCTAACTGCCTTGGTGCGTCCTGCAGTTTTTGCTGCTTTACAGCTTTGTTAGTGGTGGCTGGAGACTGCCTGGACTTGGTAAACAAAGAGACAGGCATCCGACATTCGTATTCTGCAGGGTGACCCAAACGAAACAGATAAAACAAAAGAACAACTCAACGCACAGAAGAGTGACAGAACCAGGCAGTGATGGTAGAAAAATAACAAAAATAGTGTGAGACCTTGTGCAATTTTTTTAACTTATTACCATATTTTTATGTTCAATGAGTATTTAATGCGTTTTTAGCAATCAGGAAGGTGTGTTTTATAGCTAATTAGGGTTATCTTAAATGTTTTTGGGAAGTTAGGGATGGACCCATTAGTTTTTTTATTTATTTTTTATTTCTTATTGAGAACATTAGCTTGTTAATTCAAGAGACAATCCAGGAACATATTAAGCTCGTATGTTGAAGTAACTCTGAATGAACAAGAAAGGTGGCAGTTGAGAGAAGGGAAAACAAGTCTGTGGAAACTAAAGGATCCCCACATCTAAATAACACGATCGATTTATGTATTACCGGGTCTCGCAATCTGTAGAACATTACACAAACACACACCCTGTGCCCTGAGGCTTACTTATTTGCATGACAAACATGTTTGTGATCAGAAGTAACCCTGTCCTGCAAACCAAATCTCTTTCTTTGTCAATTAGATATGACGCCTGCAGAAAAATATCTGCAATTGCTTCATATTTTACTAAAAACACAAAAAAACAGTGTTTTGGAGTTGAGTAGTGTGTCATTTCCACAAAATGTAAAGCTATTAACTAACCATTCGGACGTGTCTTTTGTTATGTATATGAGCCCCATTATGTATGGATGTAAATGTGTCGAGAGGAGGAGGATAGAAGGGGGTCAATGTGAATAAGGGGTGTTTTTTTTAATAATCTTCGTGTGGGTTTTACAGGGGGTGAGGGTGGGCTGTTTCCCTGGAGGATCCACTTCAGGGCCACAGCGCACCTCCTCCTTCTATTATTTTCTGCTTTTTCCACTTGATATTGAGACAACAGGGAGGATAAAGCCCTGCGGTGACAGGGAGAATGGTTAAAAGCATCGTGAGCTTATGGGCTGATGTCAGGGGGTTGTAAGAATTACAGTTTACATTATAAAACTGTTCTCACCCTGGTCTGACCTTTTGTTGGATGGACTAATAGGTAACAATGGGTGGTTCGATCCATATATCGATATTATCAGTACTGAGCAAGAAATTGGATCGGATTGATACTATTGTCCTGGGATGGATCCTGTCTTTCAATTTTAACTAGCACTCAGGGATCGTACACCTTTTTTGATGGCTAAATTCAAACACGATTTAAGGACTTTCAAAGCCAATTTTTCAATGATTCAAGTACTATTAAAAGAATGAATTAGTGTGAATTGTGTATTTTGCAGAAATATATCTGTGATTTACTAATGCGATTTTTGATATTGCGTTTGCATTTATCATATGATTTTTAGATCTTGGAAAATCGCAAATGTGTTTGTATATCTGAACAATACAAGAGAACCTATTTTTTGAGAGAAATCTCTCTCCAAAAAAATGACAATGATTTGCAGCTTACATTTTCAGTTGCAGGAAGTTACATTGTCAGAAGCCGAACAGACGTGGGACCCAGACGCGTAACGTTTTCACACAGGCTTTATTTTACAGGAATGGGGCAATCATGCGCCTGAACGCAAACGCCAGGGATAGGGTGATCGCTAAGCGGAAGAAGTGAGACAGAGAAGTCAGAGGCAGACGAGATCGAGGCCGGCCAGAACAGATGGGATCGATACAGGGCACACGGGCGGGACAGACGGGATCGATACCGGATACTTGAGCAAGAAACCGGACACGATGAGACAAACAGGATCGATACCAGATACCGAAGACTGGAGAAAGATACCGGACAGGACGAGACCGTCAGGATCGATACCGGATCCTGGAGACTGGAGCAAGATACCGGACAGGAGGAGACAGACGGAATCGATAGTGAATACTGGAGAAGGGAGCAAGATACCAGGTAGGAGGAGACAGACGAGATCGATACTGGAGACTGGAGCAAGATACCGGACAGGAAGAGACAGACGGGATAGATATTGGATACTGGAGACTGGAGCAAGATACTGGGAAGGAGGAGACAGACAAGATCGATATCGGATACTGAATACGCGTGCAGGATACCGTACAGAGTCAAAACACAAGTCTTGCAAGTGCAAAGGTTCGTTGACGGACTGACAAGAAGTAAATGAGAGCACAGGGTTTAAATAGGAGGGAAGCCAATCAGGCAACAAGCCGCAGCTAGCGTCAAATGGGCGGGGCCAAGTAAGGGCAATGCGCAACCTTGACATACATTAAAATTTACCACTGGGAAACGCTATCTTAATTTTGCATGACACTTATTAAATGTCCACAATTGATACGTAATCCTTGCAATAATATAAATAGTGCAACCTGTTCTCTTAGGTGCAACTCATAGGGGCCGATGATGCTTCATAGGACAATGCCATACAAACTATTGCCAGCTGCCGTCCATCATGAGGGAAGAACTGTAATGGCAAAATGAGGTCACCAGAGAGCAGTTCACTTCACCCAAAATTCAAGAACTTCCAACGTTGAAAACACGAAATAAAAATTGAAATCTTTTAATGGATTTCAAGCACCTGTACAAACCCTGAGCACTAAAATAATGTTGTTCATGGATTGTAATATTACCCATACATTGTTTATATTTCCAAACTGGATCCAACCTTGTTCACACTTTATTTGCATTGCCGACTTTGATTTTCAAAATATTGTGCACCGGAAGGTATTTTAGTAGCCTTGTTGACATTGTAATACAGTAGTTGCATACCAACTCAGCCAATTGATCCTTACTAATAATGGATGCAATTCCCCCTATTAAACAACATGGGTCGCTGAAATGGTCTTACAAAGTTAATGCCTAAATTCAGAAGGTCTTGCAATAAAATGTTATTTTGCAAGCAAAGTGCCCTTGCGTTTATGAAAAGCATTGTTTACATATTGGAGGTGTCACAAATGCAAAAAAAAAGGACCGAAATGTAAGTTCTGCTTAACAAAAAGCTGTTTTTCTCCGACATTTGCTTGGAAATGAGTACTTTCAAGAAACCTAGCTATGTTCAACGATTGTTTACTAAACAATAGTAAAAGTTGGAAATATACATTGTTTTTTAAAGAAAGATGAGGGTTCAAGTCTTCTGTAGACCATTAAGAACTAGTTGAATGGTAAAAATTGGTTGACACCGGATCTTCCCATTTGAGAGGAAAGTCTGGCATTGAATTAGTCCAAAACCCGTTCGTTTAATTTCTACGAATCAATTTTTTTTGCTTGATGACGACTAAGCAAACAAAAAGTACCGGTGAATGGCGCTCCGGCCAATTGAGAATGTACAGGAATAGACTGCTTTGTAGTAAAGACAAGGAAATGCAAAGGAACAAGAGGATGCCGTGACAGTTATTCCAAAGGGGCTTTTATCTCATTAAGAATCCGTCTTTATTGGCTTCCTTCAGTCTATTCTGGTCAGGTCAATCCCAACAATCAATCAATCCATCCCTTCCCGATAGAGCTCCCCCGTTGCCAGGCGTCTGGAGTCTTATTCATCTCCACATAGAAGACAGTGCACTAATCAATTCCAGAACTGACAATTACAGAACCATTTGGAAGAACTGCCAAAAATGAACCAGGTTGTACAGGAAAAGAGGCCACGAATAGTCTGAAGGTTCATAGAAAGCAGACTTACTACAAGTGTTGGAAGCAAGTCATTAGTTAATTACTCACTATTTCTTCCAAAAAAGAACTGAGTTAGTAATTGAATTACTCCACAGTAAAAGTCACCAGTTACCAGGGAAAGTAACTATATCCGTTACTTTACTTTAAAAAAAGTGGTATGTCATAGAATTTCAAATTATCTGATCAGTATTTGTGTCATTTGAATAGAGAAAAACAGACAGTAAGTTGTGTTATGGAACCTTATGATAGCTTTTGCTCTTCACCAGCAACAGTTTTATCCTATACAGTGGAACCTCGGTTTTCGAACGCCTCTCAGTTCGAACAAATCGGAGTCCGACCAAAAATGTAGAGAAATTCTTGCTTCGCTTTTCGGTCAAAAAATCGGAGTTCGAACGCCGGTATTGCGTGAGTGCGTACGCTAGGGTGCGATGCTGAGCGGCGTACAGGTGTTTTAGCCCCTTATTATGCCTCCAAAGAAAGTGCAAGCAGCAAAAGTTGCTACAGGTGAAAAAAGAAAAGTAGTGCGTACAACTATTGCATTTAAGAAAGAAATTATAGCAAAATATGAAGGAGGTGTGCTAGTGTCTGATCTTGCTGGGGAATACAGCATGGGTAAATCTACGATCAGTACGATACTAAAGAATAAGGAGGCTGTGAAATCTAGTGATGTGGCTAAGGGAGTGAGTGCTATAAGCAAGCAACGGCGGCAAGTTTTGGAAGAGGTTTCCTCTCCTCATCGTCCACCTGCGCCTTCTACTGATCACCACAAAGGTAAAAAATCCTATTCATAATTATTTTCTTTATCCTTTTTTTTATTTTTACACGTTCATGTTGGCGTAATCTTTCGTACGGAAGATTACCATAACGCAAACGTACGATTAGCCTGGGTTAGCTTTACGTTAAACATTAAAGGTAAACATTCAGGGTGTTGGAACGGATTAAAACGATTTACATTATTTTTAATGGGAAAAATTATTTCGGTGATCGAACAAATCGGTTTTGGAACAGGGTTCTGGAACAGATTATGGTCGAGAACCGAGGTTCCACTGTATTTGAAGTGCAACAAAAGAGAATTTAAAATCATCAACACAGAATCCCCCAAAAATGCACATTGACAAATCATAAGAGGGAACCAGCTCTTGATTGGTAGGGAGCACATTTGTTCGCCAACGACACGAGTCAGGTGATGTCAAAATTCACCCCTCAGTTGCCTTCTCTTTGTCGTGATTACCGATGTGAATCACTTGTGCCCGCTCATTTGGCGCCAACCGCTGCAGGTTCTGATTGGCTCCCTGTCCCTATTTAAACCCAGTCCTGTCAATCCCCTGTTGTCAGTCTATCTGCGAACCTCTTTTTATACAAGGCAAGCCTTTTTCGACCCTGACTCCCGCGTGTCCCGTTTTTGCTCTCGTTTGTCTCCGGCTAAGACCTGTTTTGATCCCGACCACGTCTGCTCTCCTGTCCCGGCTTACGACCCATTTTTGATCCCGACTATGTCTACTCTCCCATCCTGGCTTACGATTCGTTTCCGACCCCGAGAACGCCTTGCTGTCCCAGTCCGGCTACCGACCAGTTTTTCCGTCCCTGACACCACCATCGCTTGCTACCGAAGGTCCACATCCGTTTTTGGATCACAATCCGAGTGCGAGAGCGACTTGCTTCCCGCGTCCAGGGAACACCGGATGGTGGGCGCAGACCTTCCTCTTTCTTTCAATAAAACTTGTGGTAAACCTTACGCAATTGGGTCATGTTTCCGTTCCGTTCCTGACACGAGGAACTACTATATTCATAATCGCCATTTGGTAGTGGCTATTTTGAATAGTGATATAATCCGGAAAAATGTGACGTAGATTCGGAGGAGAGAGGAAAACTGTGCCGCTAAAAACGGCTCCAGCTTTGCGGGGGCATGGAGCTGTTGGCGTTCTGCAGCCAAAATAATGCACCGCTTACCATCAGTAATGGTGATTGCGTTGTTACAGCGGAAAAAATAATTAGTTTGATTACCCGGTTACTGAAAAAATAACGCCGTTACGGAATAATGCGTTACATAAAAACGTGTTCCTGGAACACAATTACTTTTCTCTGTAACGATCACAAAATAAAATTGTGTCACTTAAGTGGGCGGGACGGCAGCTGAGTGGTTAGCATGTCCGCGGCACGGTTCTGACGTCATAGGATCGAACCCAGCTACCAGACCTCCTGTGCGGAAATGTCATGTTCCCCCCCATGCTTGTATGGGTTTCCTCCGGGCACTCGGGTCTCCTCTCACATTCCAAAGACATACATGTTAGGTCAATTGGCCGGTCCAAATTGTCCCTGAGTGCGAATGAGGGCGTGGGTTGTCTCCATGTGCCATGCGATTGGCTGGGAACCAGTTCAGGGTGTCCCCTGCCCACTGCCCGAGGATAGCTAGGATGGGCTCCAGGATCCCTGTGACCCTACTGAGGATAAGCGGTGCAGATAATAGTTGGATAGTGTTACTCAACTGCCGTTACAACATGGTGCATTTTAAAAGAAGATTCGACAGTCCTTCCCTCACTCAGGAAAGCATTTTACTGTAGCGTTTTTGGGTGGTCAATAAACTATTTGAACAAATAATCTAATTACCAATCACGTGAAAGAGGTGAGTTTATTGCTTGAAACTCCTTTTGGCTATTAGAAGCATCACATTTTATTTTTAGGATGATTTTATCAAAAACGGAAGAAAAACATTTTAGTTAATCCAAAGGATTTGCTACATAACGAGTTAAACTGAATTATTTTCACCGTTTTTGAAAGTTGAACATACTTAAATCAAGACAAACACACTCTCGGGTTTCAGGGATTTTCTTTACTAGCCTTCCAAAGAAGAAAATTGAATAGAACATGACACAAAAATAGGGTAAGGATAAGAAAAACACAGAAAAAAATATAGTTTGGAATCTTGGCTGTGTAGTTGGATTAATTATTTCCGTAAGTAAAACTTTTATTTTTACTTTCAGAGTAACATATTACTCTTGGGTGTCAGTAATATGTTGTTGTTCATTTTGTGATTTAGTGGTTGATGTTATTTGTTTGTGCTCTGCCCAAATAGAATGCTACAAATAAACATGGAAAGTACACAAAAATGGAGAAGGTCGAGTGCTTTAAAGCCCAGAAACAAAATGGATATGGAGTGTCTCCGCTTTGTTAGTTAGAAAGCTCTCAAGTAATATTTTGTTGTTTCTTTTTGTTATTAATGGTTGTTGTTGTTTGTTTGTGTTGTTCCTAAATAAATTGCCAATATCATATATAAAAACATGGACAGTAACAAGAAATGGAGATAGAAATCATTAGGTAGTTAGAAGACAAGAGACAAAATTTATATGGAGTTGCGTTAGTTTGCAAACTCTCAGGTTTGCACAAGCTAAGATATATGAAAGGTTGGTGTACTTGTTTGCTTTTATTTTTTATTATGTGGCTATTTCTAAGGGGTTTTAGGGGGTCACCTTCAATGTGAGAATATTCGGTGATATCTAACTAAATTGTCACTTTCAGAGTACAGTAACGTGTTAACCATGGGTTTCAGTAATATTTTGTTGTTTCTTTTTGTTATATAGTGGTATTTGTTGTTTGTTTGTGCTGTGTAAAAATAAAAACCTAAATGTGAGTGTATATGGTAATTTGTAACTAAATAATTACTTTCAAAGTAAGACACTACTATTTACAAGTCAAGTCAAGTCAAGTCATTTTTATCTGTATAGCCCATAATCACAATTAGTCTCTAAGGTCTCTGACAGGCAAGCCGCTGCCTGTCAACGCAAAGATCTTCAAGACGCTTATCTCTAAAGAGCTATAAAAGTACAAATTTAAATGAATACACTGATTACTTGGTACTCGACCATAGTCTGTTTGAGATTGGTGTGCAGACACCAAATTGTCATGAAACAATTTTCCTTATATTTAGTAATGGTATTTATTTTTGTACATTCAAACACTTTTCAAAATACTCAAACTACCCAAAAATATGTACCTTAATAACCCTTAATGTTTAAATACAGTATGTCACAAAAGCAAGCGCATTTCTGCAGAGATTTCATCATTATATTTAAGTGAACAACACTGAAGAAACACCCATTTGACCGAATGAAAGGGAGACTGCGTAAAACTTATATAGCAGTGTAAATGTTTTTTCCCCTCTAAAAACTCAAAATATAGCCATTAATAGCTGAATCCCTGGTAACAAAAGTGAGTACACCCTAAGGTAAAAGTTCCATAAGTTCAATATTTTGTTTGGCCAATATAATTTTGCAAAACCACCTGAATCTTCCTGGCCATGAATTTCAGCAGAGCCTCACAAATTGCCACTCGATTGCTCTTCCACTCCTCCAGGGCAGCACAACAGAGATTTTGTGCTTCTCCACCTTCTGCTTGAGGTTGCTCCAAAGATGTTCTATTGGATTTAGAACTGGAGACATGCTTGGTCAGTCCATCCCCTTTACCCTCGGCCCCTTAAGAAAAGCCTTGGTCCTCTTAGAAGTGTATTTGGGGTCATTGTCAGGCTGGCACATTGTCAGGCTGGCACATTGCCCTGCGACCCAGTGTCTGGAGGGAAGGGATCATTCCTTGCTCCAGTATTTCACAGTAGATGCTTGAGTCTATGTTTTCCTCAATCAAATACAACTCCCCAACTCCAGTTGCACTCATGCAGCCCCATACCATGACATTCCCAACACCATGCTTGACTTTAGGCACGACACAAACATGTTTGTACTCCTCACCTGGTTGACAACACACATGCTTCACACCATCCGAGCCAAATAAATACATCTTTGTCTAATCAGACCAGAGGATGTATTACCAGTAACTCCTGGCCTTTGTTGACATTCTTCTTTTCATTGTGTCGAAGTGATGTTTATTCAGTGATATTCTATTAAACTAGAAGAATATCTCTGCAGAAATGGGCGTTGTGTACTCACTTTTGTGAAATACTGTATGCTGCCTTTCAATGCTGAGGTCCAGCCCATCTCTGAGGTGCTAGATGAAGCTTTACACCGGAAAACAACGGCGGCTGGATGCGGCCAGGAGGCTTTTACTGCTACTGCTAATGGTAACCATGGAAACCAGTATCTGTTTTACGTGGGGGAGCAAACCCTTACAAAAAACAGCCTGGAGGGGGATGGGCGCCATCAATACTTGCCCAAGACACACCACAGGAAGTGGTGCCCCGACAATCCCAGCAGTTAAGAGATCTGTGGTTGCGAATCTTGGGGGGTGATGCAATTACTTTTTAAATAAAGTACCTAGTAACTAGCTATTTTTTTTCCAGTAGCACACCCAACACTGCTCACGAATGAAACAAACGGCCTCCATAATAAACCAAGTTGAAGGACAGCCAACAGGCTAGCACGGAACCATCAAGCTCGATTTTCATAACGTTGGACTTGATGCCCTTTACCTCTTCCTCGCTATTTGTCTGAGAAGACTTCTAATGAAAATACAGCGTCCGAACCCATTCGCCGGCAGCTTTTCTCCACAAATGGTAACTGGCAAATACTGTGAGGCCGATCGATAACCCGAGGAGAAACCTGTGGACTCTCAGGGCTTAATGGGAGGTAATGGGAGTGGAAGTAGAAAGAACAGGACTGTGCTTTTGCAGGTTCGGACTGTAACATTGGCGGAATTAACACCTGAGTAAGACACGGAGAGTGTGGGCAGTTAGTGGGGAGGATCGGCCAAATGAAACTAAATGGTTCATAATGTTATCTTAGGCTATTGCTAAAGGTTTCAGATTGACGGGTTGCCTTTGTCCCCACTCGGGCTTTTATGTCTGACCTAGCTTGACAGCAATTGGGAAGAAGAGAGCCTTGTCAGGCCCAATTTCCAATTTTCCTTTTCATTTTTTCCACATTTCAGACCAGTAGTTTGGAAATGGTAGTATGTGAAGGCACTTTGTATCCTTTTCATTACTTGCGTAAGATTGTACATTAAGTTTATATTCAGAAGGCAATGCTAAAAATACAAAATAAAAACACAAATCAAAGCAAATACAGTGATAACTCTGTACTCGACCATAACCATTTTAGTGTTCAATTGTTTATTTTTAATGTTCTTACACATTGCAAAATACCCAAAGTATAAATAAAACATGAAGCTAAACTACCATCAATACCCCTAAAACGATAATCATTTGATTGTGCAAACACGCTGCCTGTCAAAGCCGAGGTCTAGCCAAGCTTTACACCAGCCATGTCCAAAGTCCGACATGAGCAGTTCTTTTGAGGAGTTTTATTACAGAAAAAAGAAACAAACAGAACATTCTGGGATTGTGATCAGGACAACGTACTCCCTTAAACAAGCATTGAAAAATGGCCGACCACATTTTTTGTAGGAAAGTCCTGTGGATTGTAAAAAAACATGAAACTTACCTGGAATTAACCTTAACTGAAATTGATTTTTTAAGGCAAAAGCAAGGTAGCAACATCTTCACAAGAAACCTTTGTTTGGACTAGATCTAACCCGATTTGGCAGGTGATATGATAAGATTACGGCATACGCAAGGACAGACTCATCAGAACACTACTGAATGAATTGATACATAAAACATCAAATGAATACAGCAAGAACATACTTCATTTAAATATGTAGATAAACAAAATTTGCATTTATACCATCCAAATGAATAATGTGATTATCAAAGTAATGTGATGATTAAAAAAATCAACTAATAAACTATGAATTATGCTCACATATTCAGTTATACCAGTATATTTTAAGATTTCTAAAAGTTTTAGTTTGCTTATTTTAGTTTTTATCCCAAACCAAAACGTTAGTTTCAGGTACTTGGCTGAATAATTCCACAAGGAGTATGTATTCCTGAAAAAAATTGCAGGGAGTACATTTCCTCAGTATCGTCACACGCCGCTGCCCGTCAATGCTGAGGTCCAGTTCATCTTCGAATAGCTGGATGACGATTAACACCTAAAAACAGCAGACACCAAATTATGAATGTGCTGTATCTGAGTCAGATCAGGAGGCTTCACTTGCGCCAAGCTGTTTTTGCCCAAGACCAAGTCCTATTTAAGCTCAGTCTTTTCACTCTCCTGTTGTCAGTCCGTCAGCGAACCTCTGTTTTCACGAGGCAAGCATTTTTGACTGACTCCCGTCTGTCCCGTTTTGTCACCCGTTTTCCACTCATCCGTTCCTGATTTCCCCGTTTGTCTCCTGCTACGACCCGTTGTTTGACCCGGACCACATTTTGATCTCCCGTCCCGGCTAACGACCCGTTTTTTTACCCCAATTACTTTCTGATCTCCCGTCCCGGCCAACGACCTGTTTTTCCGTCTAACTACGCTACGATCTCCCGCTCTGGAAGATCCAATTCTGCATTCGAAACATACTCCGATCCAGTGAGCGGCTTGCTTCTCACGTCCAGCGAGCCTCGGGTCGCTCACGCTGCCTTTCCTCTATGTTTCAAAAACTTGTGAGTAACGTCACGCATCTTGGTCCTCCTTCTATTCTGGTCTTGGCAAGAACTTAATTTGGTACTGCTTGTCTCTTCATGTAATGTATTGTTTGTGTTTATAGTCTTTTCTTCTTTCTAATTTCATTCTTGCTAACCAAATATCCATCTTATTGCTATGAACACTTGTTCATTTGAACAGTTCACACCAAGGAATATCCTAAGACAAAAGAAACCAACATTACCTGTCGCGATAAAGTGTCTTTATTATACGAAGTCACTGGTGCATTGGGATCATCTGGCCAGAAAACAACAAGAGTGCCATATATGAAGAAAATATTAACACCTATGTGACCCAGGGAAACGCAATTGGGTGTTTTTTCTTCCATTAACTGGATGTTAGGCACTTGACACCAACAAAATGCCCCTCGGAGTGTAAGGAGCCCTCAAGGAAATAGCTTCAGCCGACATTAAATCCTTTTCTCCTGCTACTCAGAAGGGCTTGAAGCCCGAAGCGGGATTAAGAGAAGCCTATCAGTTCTTTGCCATCATAAGTGATAAGGGGGGAGTGTTGTGGGAAAAAAAGCTTTTTAGCCACATGTCATTATTTGACTCAGGAAATGTTAGTATATCTTTTAATTAAAGCATCCGAGACTTATTTTGTTACGAGAAGTTCCAAGTTTTACTTCAAGAATTGATTTTCACCACAAAATCTCGAACATGGCTTACGTTCTTTTTTTTATGCTTTTTAGTCTCAAACTGATTCGCCATTATGCTAAAGCACAAAGCAAACAATTGAACCAAGGTCGGGGCTCCATTCGGGAATCTGAAATGCGTTGAAATGCTACTTATATCTGTCTTTTCTCCTGAAAACCTTCTAGATTACCATGAGAAAAGCATCACCTTCATTGTAAACATAGATTAAAACATATTTTAAAAACTGAACTAAATGAGAGTACTATTTTAATCCCTCGTTTATCTCGTTAGGATGTGGGTGTCAAAATAATGTTAGCTCGGGGGCCACTTGGTGCTTTAGCTGGCGGGTTGGGTGTCTTTTTGTTGGCTAAAAATTAAATTATGATTTGGGGATGTAAGA
Organism: Urocampus carinirostris; assembly: GCF_059441175.1. Lineage (NCBI taxonomy): Eukaryota > Metazoa > Chordata > Actinopteri > Syngnathiformes > Syngnathidae > Urocampus > Urocampus carinirostris. The sequence continues at coordinate 9,589,669 of NC_142366.1, read as the reverse complement.
TTTGATAGTAAATTGTTTATGATTTTTTCTCTCAATATATTTTCTTCTCAAATATTTAATCTCTTTGAATATTTTTAACTGTGCAGAAAGAAAGACAGAATAAAAGAAAGAAAAAAAGAAAGAAAGCTAAACAACAGTTGAGTTAATTTCCACTACAGTTTATTTAACTTTTCTAAAATCCAAACATACTAGGAAACAAAAAAATATCATACACCAATTTAAATGATGGCGGCACGGCGGCTGAGTGGTTAGCGCGTCTGCAGTACAGATCTAAGGTCATGGGATCAAATCTTCCTGCGCGGAGTTTGCATGTTCTCCCCGTGCTTGTGTGGGTTTCTTCCGGACACTCCGGTTTCCTCCCACATTCCAAAACATGCGTGTTAGGTGAATTGGCCGTTCCAAAATGTCCCTAGGCGTGAATCAGCAAGTGAGTTGTCTTTCTCGGTGTTCCCTGCGACTGGCTGGCACCCAGTTGAGGGTGTCCCATACCCACTGCCCGAAGATAGCTAGGATGGGCTCCAGCACCCCCGCGACCCCACTGAGGATAAGCGGTGCAGATAATGGATGGATGGATAAAAATGTTTACCCGAATTTGGGAACGTTGCCAGTGAATATCTTTAGCATTAAATGTAATTTTTATTTGATCGTATAAAATCCTTTATAGTCAAATGTATAAAATCCTTTATAGTCAAATGTATAAAACTCTTCAGTAGCTACACAAAATGGACAGCGATTTCAATGACCAGAAACAGGAAACGTCCACCCACGACAAGAGTTGCTTGGCCACCACCATTAAAGCTACTCTTCTTGCCTGATTAGAAGAAAAGGAAGAGATGGAACTGTTCGACCACCGCCATCCGCTAATCGCTTCCTAAAAGGCAGCAAGCAAACACAAAGCGTTTCCAGTCACGGCCCTGAAAAGTGTCGGCTTACAAAACACTACCAAGGCGCCAATACAACAAAATGGCGAGCTTTTCTATCGGGAGAAATCGGAGAAAAGCGCAAGGTCATGTTGATTATGTTGATGTGTCTTTTCCACCAATGGCGCAATGTTCAGTCCTCCACACAGAATTTCGATAAACATATTTATATAAATTCATGGGTACAAAGAGTATATGGTGCTTGGAAATTTGGTATTGTTCCAATTCAAGTAAATACAATCAGAATCATATTTATTATTATTGTGTTGCTACAATGAACTTAGGGTTGTACTCCAGTTGGCAAAGTATATAGAATCAAGAATACTAAATAGTCAAGTCGTGTCTATTTGAATAGCCCTTAATCACAAAGAGTCTTGAAGGGTTGCACAGACCACAGATTTTTGCAAACCACAGACTATGATGACACCATCCCCTGATCTAGAACCTACATGAGGGCAAATAATACACAGATATTGTCACCATAAAATATAGGTTATTCATATGCTATAAAATAGAAGTGTGTTTTAAGTTTAGATTTAAACATTTCTACTGAGGTTGCAGATCGAATCTCAGGGGGAAGAGCATTCCACAGCACCGAGGCCCGAATGGAGAACGCTCTCAAACCTGCGGATCTCTTCTTGGCTCTTGGGATCACTTGTAGACCAGCATTTTCAGAGCGAAGGCTCCATACCGGAACATAGATGGAAATTAAATCTGAAAGATATGAGGGAGCAAGTCCATGCATGATTTTGTATACTACCAACAGAACCTTGAAATCACATCTTAAGCTAACAGGGAGACGATGCAGGTTAGCCAAAATCTGGGCAATGTGAACAAACTTTCTTGTCTTAGTTAAAAGCCTCGCTGCAGCATTTTGTACCATCTGCAGGCTCTTGATTTTGGACTTCGATAGACTGGCGAGTAGTGCATTACAGTAATCGAGACGGGACGTAACAAACAAATGAATTATAATCTCAGCATCCGACTGAGACAGCATGGGGCGTTTTGTAGCAAAGCTGTTCTAGTAATATTCTTAAAGTGTGTTCGAAAGGACAGATCAGGGTCAAATATGGCACCTAATGTGTAAAACTGGAGTGTCATGCCCAATTTCGTTGTCACAATATGTTAGCCCATTTGTAACAATGACAATAAAGGTATATTCTATTCTATTCTATTCTAGGTGATATTACATTTGTCAATGTTCAGAGCAGTTTTTGAAAACAAGTCACGCCATTTAGATGGACCAATAACTAACACTTCGGTATTTTCAGAGTTATGGCGCAAGACGTTGGTTGACATCCATTCTTTTATCTCAGCGAGGCAGGCCTCCAAATTTCCACAGTTTAGTGTGGCAGATTCCTCCATCGGAAGATATAGTTGAGTGTCATCTGCGTAGCAATGGAAACTGATATTATACTTGCAAATAATATCAGCTAATGGAAGCATGTAAATGCTGAAAAGAAGGGGCCAAGTACTGAACCCTGCGGAACACCGCAGGTAACACTAAAGGGCTCAGATGTCATTTCACCATATTTAACACAGTGCATCCTATCTGAGAGTTAGGATATGAACCATAAGAGGGCGGTTTCTGAGAGACCAATCCATTTTTCCAACCGTTCTAGTAAGATATTATGGTCCACAGTGTCAAAGGCAGCACTAAAGTCCAGCAGATAGAAACGTATAAAGTATTCACTTCTCATATAAAGTATTTAAATGGGGAAATGAACTATACACAACTGGGATGTAAAATTAGAATTGTCTTTGATGTCATTGATAAGCACTATATATGCAATATTTCTGTAGTAGTGTTTTTTTATGGTAGACACACAAAAGGACAATGGGGACGAAGCTGGATTTTTTTTTTGTTCGTAGTATTTTATCTATTATATATATATTGTTATTATATTTTGACCATTTTTGTTCAGCCGGTCGAATTAAAAAAAAACTTGCCGGGCAGTATGTGGCCCACGGGCCATAATTTAGGGCTGCAACAACAAATCAATAAAATGGATAAATATCGATTATTAAAAGGATTGGCAGCTAATTACCTTGTCAATTCATCGTGTTCCGCAATTCATGAGCCACTACGTATGTTAATCAATGCAAGTAAGAGCATTGGATCTCATTGTGAAGTTGTAAAGTTATAGTACCACTTTGGTCCGGCAGAGAACGCCTTGAGACTGTATTTATCAAAGTATCTAATTTTTTTTAATCATCTTTTATTCAACATTGTCAGTGTCTGAAACTCATGACAAAAAGTTACTGGACACCAGGGCAGACAACTCTGAAAAGTTGCCTGCCCAGCCATAAAGTTGCCTGCCCCATTTTTCACAACTTGAAACACAATTAAGGCCGAGTCCCATTCTTCGCACTTTCACTCGCTATGTGCCCTAGTCACTCGGTTTGCGCGTTCACGTGAAAATGGAGTGTGTCCCGATACTCTCAAGTCCGAGGCAGAAGTGACCTCAAACCATGTCGTAACCACTTCAAGACCGAGGGGGCTCCCTACCTCACTTGGCGGCGAAGTGACTACCCAGAAGGCTTTGCGAATTCTCAATATCAACAAACATGCCCGGAAAGGAACCGCACAAATGTAAGTAGTTTTCCACAACCACGCATGTATTTGCAACAAAATGTATTGAGATATCTTAGTTAGACGTAAATGCAATAGAAAATCGTATTTTCGCGTTAAAACATGAACATTGCAAAATCGCTACTTTACGAAGTGCACAAATCTACCAAGGGAGCTGCCAAAAAATAATCTTCACGCTACAAACTCTAAAGTAGGATAACTGCAGAAAATCACGGTTCAGCCCATCCCTGTTTGTATCTTAAACGAGTCGTGCTTTTACATGTACATGGCCAGTCGCTAAAGGAGCATAGTCAGAATAACGTTCTGGACATACGCGCTTGTTTACTGCACACAATTTCGGGTGTCGTGTTTTATTTACAATATGATTATTTCATGTGAGATCAGAATGCATTTGTTTTCATTATGCATTATGAGTAATGTCTCCGAATTTCACGTGGAAATACAGTTGAAACAAATTACTATCACACAGTCCACTGCCTTCTCTGTAAACACATATTAAGTAAACTAATTACCTTCTCAAAATGTTGTCCAAATGTGGAGACAATTCTAAAGCATATGTGATGCTGGCCAATAGAAGGCTCTTACAGCCATAAGAATAACATGTCCATTTTGTGTATCTATTCACTATCAAATAATTATCCAGAACACATCCTATAATTTCTCACATCAACTTGTTGAGCATCCTATACACAGTTGTTTTTGTGCAATACACAAGCATTAAGTAATTCTTGTTTTTTCCACCCAACCTAAAGGCCAATGTAGAACGTCCCGTGGAAGAGCTGGCCACCATCACAGCTACCACGCCATCCACACCAACGGGCACGTCGTTGGCATCTTCTAATCCGGCGCCAAACCCCAAATCACCCAGAAAAAAAAGGAAGCACGATACACTCCTTGACTTTTTGAAAGCGGAGTCTGCCGGAGTGAGGAAAAGGCTCGAGGAAACTGTGGCCAAAACTGAGCGGTTCCCGTCCTTTTTGGGAAGCTCGTGGACAAATTTCCAGAACAGTGACATCCCTGCAATGTTTCCCTTTGTTTTATAAAAGGAAAATATTTTTTTTTAATAAGAACTCAATGAAGTTCCAGTTTGTGTTTTCCAGCTTTATGGAAGTATTGGTATATTTTTGTTACAATTTGTGACATATTATTTATTTACTATTATGTATTTCGGCCCAATGTGATTTTGTTTTTCTGAAAGTAAACTATTATTTCAACTGGAGTGATTTGTAGTTGTTTTCTGTCCAACAGTCACATAGTTCACACACAGTATCTCACATCATTATGAAATAAACCACCAAGGTGTTACTCAAAATAAAGATGTTTATTGAATAGTAATGCAGAAAAGCACGGAATGCAAATGTGGGTCTGACTTCCAAAGCCTAAAACATGGCTTTTGGGCAATTTATTCCATATTAACTGTGGACAATTCTGTGTATGGTGGACCTGGGAACCCTGAAGACCCGTGACACCACACGGTGGGACAGACCGTGGGCCAGCCAGTACACGTAGATCAGGACCTCCAGCCATGGCCCTGTTCCCTCTTTAGCAGCTCCTGCAGGGCCCACATGACCTTTTTGCTCAACCTTAAGTCCTGAATGAGTTTTGACTTCACATCGAACCATAAGCACAGGATGGGAACATTCCTGTCCAACCTGTCCACGCTTATGGGACAGCCACTCTGGAACACAATAGATAACAGACAATTTAGACATAAATGTGGGCATAGATGATGTAAGCATCATGAAAACATGTTGAAATGAGCTTTTTTATATCCAATGACAACTCTTTTGAATTAAATTCCTTATGAACCAAGGTTTTTGGGTCGTACAGGGAAGTTTGGTGACGATATTATGTCAGCTTAAGGGTCAGGTGGACTGTTCTTGTGTTTGTTTACTTTTCATCATGTCACACACTAAAGACCCCTACTATATGTCATAAAATGGCATTAAGATACTAATAAGTAGATTGCCATTTATGTCTACACAAACATAAGGTATTATGTGAACGTGCATTGTATGTTAACTTTTACTGTATTTGACCGAACGGGTCATTTTTTTAATGAGTGTACGTACCTTGTAAAGATGAATCAGCACTACATAGCGCCGAAGCTGTCTTCAGTATAGCACATTTCTCCTCCGTTTATTGGAGACACGGAAAAGATGATGAGCTTTCAGGCAATCGGTAATAACACAGCAGTAGCGGGCATTTTTAACATTGCACGAACTCTCCAACTGACACACTACAAGTTGAGACTCGAGTTGTTTACATGTGACGTAGACCAATACGTCACTGAGGTCTACAGCCAATTAATATTACCGCCATCTCCTGGACAGGGGTGGAACCTTGCAAGTCTTGTCCAAACCTTTTCCGCTTTGCACTTCACTCGCGTAGGGCACTCCTCTTCGAGGGACCTCACTGGAGGGTCCTCAGGGCCGAGTGAGAGAAATGGGATTGGGCCTAGACTACTAATCGTAAAAAAACAAAAACAATTGTTGCAAAGTATTAAGGATTGATAATCAGAATATATGACAAAGCAACACTTTAAAATTAAGTTTATGACAAATCTAATTATAACATTCATTGCATGTATATGACATCGCTGTTTTCCCATCTGCCATCAGTATGAACCTGTATTTACTCATCTTCTGGTCTACTAGTGATCCCAAGAGCCAAGAAGAAATTCGCAGGTTCGAGAGCGTTCTCCATTCGGGCCCCGGTGCTGTGGAATGCTCTTCGCCCTGAGATTCGATCTACAAAACCCAGTGGAAATGTTTAAATCTAAGCTTAAAACACACTTCTACTCTATAGCATATGAATAACCTATATTTTATGTTGACAATATCTGTGTATTCTTTGTTATTGAAACATTCATTTCAGCCTGGTCATCCTGGAAGGGGGATTACCTCATGTGCGGTCCCTTCTCAAGGTTTCTTCATTTTCCTCATGTTGAGGTTTTTGAGTTTTTCCTTGCCCTCGTGTAGGTTTTAGATCGGGGGATGGTGTAAAAATTGTCTGTGGTTTGCAATAATCTGTGATCTGTGCAGCCCTTTGCGACTCTTTGTGATGAAGGGCTATACAAATAAACATGACTTGACATGAATGAATCAATGGTTCTCTTGCGGAGGAATAGAACTCCCACTTCCACGAAAATAAGGGAGGTGGCCCGAGTCGGAGGAAAGACCTGAGCAGTGGGTCACCGAGCAAAGCACAAGAGTAAAATAAGACTTTTCAGACCTCGTTGTGCATATCGCTACAGTGCTTTTTGAAAATGTTGTTTTATTCTTGTGTTTTACTTTGTAATAAATACTTAAATAAACCACAACTTAACCCAACAAAAGTTTTGCTCCCGCTGTATTTTTCATTATGCACACTTGTATGCTTGTCTGTGTTGTTAAAAGGTGGGCACACTAAAGAGCACCCGCCCCCAATAATCAGGTGCGCCCTATATATATGTTAAATACAGAAATAGAATAAACTACCAAGACTGCACCCTTGAACTTAGTGGGCCTATTGTCCTGAAAGTACCGTACTTTTGTTGTAAAAAAAATTGTAAAGTACAGTTAGTATATGTCTACTTGACCAGTTGACTGACTTGAAACTGTGATTTATGCAACAGAGTGAAACTCGCTTCTTATTGTTTTACCATCAACTTTTGTTTTGAAAAAAATATTTTGAGATCAGTTGCGAATGTCTACTTGACCATTTGTTTCAGGTTTTAAGATAGATTTAAGTGATTAAACTCACACAAAATTTCAAATTACTTGATGTACAACAGCTTATGTTTAAAGTAACAGAAATAGTTACTTTTTCTGACAACTAGTTACTTTTAATATAGAGTAATTCAGTTATTTACTCAGTTTCTTTTTTGAAGAAATAGTAATTATAACCAATTACTTTTTAAAGATAATGTGCCCAACACTGTTCATCACACTCGCGACAATTAAGCTAGCTGCTAGGCTGATCATTGTTGCATTTAATTCAATGTAGCTAAAACAAGGACTAATACCTGTATATCATAACAAGGAAATTGTCAGAACCAGGACAGGAGGAGGACCCAGATGTGTAACGTTTTCACACAAGCTTTATTTTACGGGCATGAGGCTGACAGGGTCGATACCAGTCACGACGGGACATGCATGATCGATACCAGATACCGTTCGGACAGGATACAGGCAGATACAGGAGCAGATACCGGACGGATGGGATCGATACCGCACAGGACGGGACAGACAGGATCCATACCGGATACTAGCGACTGGAGTCAGATATCAGACAGGACAAGACAGACAGAATTGAAACGGGATACTGGAGACTGGAGTCAGATATCAAACAGGACGGGATAGACGGGATCGATACCGGACAGAGTCAAAACACACGTCTTGCGGCTTCAGAGGTTCGTTGAGGGACTGACAAAGGGTGAGTGAGAGCACTGAGCTTAAATAGGAGGGAAGCCAATCACGCAACAAGTCACAGCTGGCACCAAACGGGCGGGGCCAATTCAGGGCAATGGGAAACCATGACAGAAATGGGATCACGTGGTAAAATAGTTGTTCAACATAACCACTGTATATTATAACCTCACTAAATATACCGGAGCCTCCACTGACTCCGTCGCTATGTTGCAAGTGAAACTGGCCGAGCGGAAGAGGAGCGGCGCTAAAAATCAAATTGACTGAACCATTTCAAGACAGTGGAGTATTTCCGACACTGTCTTCTTTACATGTTTTATTTTTAGTTTTTCATCATATTTAAGCCTGTCCTGTCTTTCAAGTAAAGGAGAGTTTTAAAAATGCTATAATTTTGGGGGTGTTTGGGTTGAACTAGTTACGCTCATGACGTCTGTAACCATCAAGGCAGTGAATGAGTTCAGAACAAATACGCTAATAAACATAAATGCCGACAACATAATGTAAAAATCATTAGGTTTGATTCCCCTTCAACATAAAACAACATGGTGGACGCATCAGGTTAGCACTGCTCGTTCTATGCGTTTATACTGTCATTGGCGTCGGTTATAAGAGTATTGTTAATTATTAATTTTACAATTCTAACCATTTTAACATAGTTAGAAGTAAAGCAGCCGAGTCCTGCCATGGCCGGGCATTATACCGGCGGGCGGAGACGTAACTGCGTGAGATTCTTGCTCAAAGATGTTGTGGCAGTTTCGGAGGGAATGTCAAGGACGGATTTTATTAACAAGTTTGTTGAGAAGATTCTGAAGTTTAAAAAGGAGGAGGTATATGCTGTCATAAAATTGACTTCTGGCAAAGGCTTTGATGTGAGTTTTGAAACGGCAGCTCTTTATCAAGAGTTTTGGAATCGCTTTGAGGGAGTGAGGTCCCAGTTTTCAGGATTTACAGTGGAGAAGCTGACTGATAATACTAACAAAATTGTCGTTGTTAGAATGTTTAGTGAAATGATCAGTGCTGATGACGTCTGTTATTGGTTGAGTAGATACTGCTCAGTAAAAGGCCAGGCTATGAAGGTGAGGTGTGAGAAAGGCTATTGGAATGGTGCCTGGAGGGTACCAGTCCAACTACGGCAAGATCCTCAGGGCTTTCAGGGACTGAAACAAATTCCGTCGACTATATTCCTGGGGGAAAACCGTGGCTTTATCCACTATCAAGGGCAACCAAAACTCTGTCGCAAATGTGGTGAGCATGGGCATCTGGCTGAGGTATGTGATCGAATTTTTTGTGGAAAGTGCAGAACAATTGGACATTCCTTTGAGGAATGTAGCAATAGCAGAAAATGCAATCTCTGTGGAGAAACGAATCACCTCTTTAGAAACTGCCCGAATTCGTTTGCTAACAAATTGAAAGCTAGGAAGGCAGTTAACAAAGACAACAAAGACAATGAAATGATGTCAGACAACATAGATAATGAAGTGAATAAATGTCACAAAGACAATGAGGTGAATAAAGATAACAAAGACAATGAAATTATGTCAGACAACATAGATAATGAAATGAATAATTGTCACAAAGACAATGAAGTGAATAAAGATAACAAAGACAATGAAATTAATAAAGTCATGGAAATACAAAATGGAAATGAACAAGAAATTAATGAAGTTATAGAAATACCCAATGAAGATGAACAGGAAATGAATAAAGTTATGGAAATACCCAATGAAATTGATCAAGAAATGCACAAAGAAATTGGACAAGACAAACAAATTGAAAAAACAGATGTACCTACCAAAACCCCTGGAGCAGAGACCAGAGAATCAAAATTGAAACAGGAAGAACCTGGAAATTCAAATTCGATTTCTCATAAAATACCTGAATTTGGACATGACAAACGAATAGAAAAAGCAACTGCCACTCCGAAAACACATATTAATCAGGAAGGGCCTGGAAGAGAGTTCAAATTAGCAAATTTGTTTGCTACGCCATTGCCGGGATTTGGAGAAGACAAACAAATCGAAAAGGCGAATGACTCTCCAAAAACCCATACGGGCACTGGAAAGAGGAGTAAAAGTAAGACAAAATTGGGAGTGGTGAAAAAACCAGAAACAAAGATAAGAGATTTAGAAGAAAGCCGATTGCCGGTAAATAAGCCCACAAGGGAACTGTATGAAGTTGAGACGGAGGAAGTCGGGGAGGGAAAAAACCTGACCCTTAGTGGGCAAGGAAGTAAGAGACCCCTTGATAGGTCCTCTGGCTCACCCCCTAACCCAGAAAAAAGGGGAAGACCTGGAACCACAGACAGAGAGTCAGAGGGTCCCAGAGTTTTCCCCGGTGAGTCTCAAAATGAGGTACTACTCTTAAGTGATGTGTCTGACACAGGTGACACCCTCGATGATTTCGATGATCACCAAAGAATGGACTCAGATCCCCCAGTTTTGTCTAACTAGTTTAAATACTTTTACAACAATTATGAACATTACATTCTCTACTATCAATGTAAGAAGTGTGAGATCAAAGGTTAAGGCTCACAGTGTTTTATCGTTTTTAAAAACTATCAGAACGGATGTGTTTTTACTACAGGAATGCTGCATCCCCTTTCTAAAAAATTATAAACAGTGGGAAGAGATTTGGCCATATCCGTCATTATGGAGTGGCTCGAATGAAAACCGTAACGATGGGGTAGCCATTTTAATAAACAACCCTCAACTCATCATAAAGGGGAGTACTGTGATGAGAGACGGACGCGCAATCTTAGCAAGACTTTCTTATATAGGGAATGATTTTAACCTCATTAACATATACGGCCATGCCGACAGACAACTCAGGTACGAACTTTTAGAGGACATCCAGTCGTATATGCTAGGCCATCAACCACTAATCGTGGGAGGAGATTTTAATTGCATCTTAAGTAGGAAGGATAGAAAGAGGAATGATGAGGAGTTTAAAGTAGATAAATCATCAACTTTATTACAAGACATGTGCCGGACATTTAAACTGGTGGACTGTTTCAAATCCATACATCCAGGAGAGGAGGGCTTCACCTGGTTCAGTAGTGACAATGCCAGAGCCTCTCGAATAGACTACATATTTACGAGGGGTTTAGCACAGAGTGATGCAAGATTAATTCCAGTTTTTTTTTCGGATCACTTGCTACTGTCCTGCTCTTTCTCATTTCCTTCAGGTATGACTGTTGGGAAGGGTTTGTGGAAGTTAAACTGCTCCCTGCTGGAGGATGAGGCTCTAGCCGCACAATACAGGGAGCTGTACAAAGACTGGCAGACCCTTCAAGACTCGTATGATTCACGAGCACAATGGTGGGAAATGACAAAGAAACGAACACAGACCTTTTTTAAAAATGCAGGGAAAAACAAGAAACTCAAAGAGATGAAACGCATGTCGGGACTACAAAGAAGACTCCAACGCTATTTCATCCTAACAGAAAAGGGGATGGACTTTAATGATGAAATCAAAGAGACCAAACAAGAACTAAACGCTTTGGCGGAAATAAAGAGCAAAGGCATCATAATAAGAAGCAGAGAAAGAGAAATAGAAGAAGGGGAAAAATGTACACGCTACTTTTTTAAAAAAATTATGGGCAAAAATGAGGGGATTTTTAAACTTCAAAACGAAAACGGGCAAATAACAAAGGAAAGTAGTGAAATAACCAGATTGGTCGAAGACTACTACAAAAAATTATTTGAAAAGAAAGAAACATATGAGAATGAAATGGGGCATGTATTAGATCATATTTCAAGATCAGTGCGTCAAGACCCCTTTTTAACATCGGACTTTACCCAAGACCAACTGAATGATTGCATAAAGACTATGAAAAAAGGCAAATCACCCGGGGAGGACGGACTCAACCTCGAATTTTACCGGACTTTTTGGGATATTTTAGCACCAGATCTGTTAACTGTTTTTAACGAATTTTCCAGTCGAGACCATATGCCAGACAGTTTCAGAATCGGGATAGTTACTCTATTGCACAAAAAAGGAGACAAAATTGACTTAAAAAACTGGCGACCCATAACGCTTTTAAACGTGGACTGTAAAATCTTCAGCAAGCTTCTAGCAACACGAATGTCTGTTGTCTTGGGAGACTTGGTTGATCCAGACCAAACCTGTGCCATTGTGGGAAGGAAGATCAGCGACAGTCTCATGCTGATCCGTGACACCATTTGTTATGCAAGAGACAGAAACATGCGACTAGCGGTCCTAAACCTAGACTTTGAAAAAGCCTTTGATCGAGTCTCGCACCAATACCTCTTCAGGGTATTGCAAAAATGTGGTTTCCCCCAAAAATACATCAATTGGGTAGGACTGCTATACCGAGACATCTACAGCAAATTCATGATTAACGGGAATTTATCGGAAGCAATCGAGATCAACTGCGGTGTACGTCAAGGTTGCCCTATGTCTCCCCTTCTCTATGTTCTTTGCATTGAACCTTTGGCACAAATGTTAAGAAAAGATAGATTTGTCGAAGGCATCAATATCCCAGGAAGTGGGGGACAAATTACCAAGTGTGTTTTGTACATGGATGATTTTAATATTTTGTGTACTGACCGCGCATCTGTTGAAAGAGCCCTTGACTTGACTGACCTGTTTGGGAGGGCGTCTGGCTCAAGGCTAAATAGAGAAAAATCGCAAGTGAAGTTTTATGGAATGTGGAAAGAGACAGAAAAGGCAGGACTCCCGCTGACGGTGTTAAAGACAGACCAGAAAATCCTAGGGGTAAAATTCAATGCGGATGGAGGAGGCGAGACCAACTGGGATGACGTGACAAGGAAAGTTAAGCAAAAACTTGTTTTTTGGTCACTAAGAAAACTGACAATAGAGGGGAAGGTCCTAATCATCAAAGCGATCATCCTCCCAATGCTTTTGTCAATCAGTTTAATTTTTATGCCTAAAAGAAACGTGCTGTTACAAATGGACCGAGCCATCTTTCGCTTTGTCTGGGGCTCAAAGTGGGAAAGGATAAAAAGAGATACAATGAAAAAGAAAAAGGAAAAAGGGGGGAAAGGAGTGCCTGACCTCCAGCTTTTCCTGGGAAGCAAATATGTCTCTCTCCACTTCCAAAACGCTGTGGGCCCACCCAACAACCCGAAAAGTCAAGCAATGACCCGTTTTTGGATGGGCTCATATTTGCGGAAGCTAAAGCTTGTACCAAACAATCGTTTGATTCCAGTTTCGTTTAACTTGCCACCAACACATCTCTTTATTCGGGCTTTTTTGAAGAAGTTTGATTTGGAAACACAAGAATGTCACACTTTACAAAACCACAGGGCCCTTATTTCTATTGTGCAAGAGCGAGCTACAGTAAGCCCTGTGCGGGGGCTTGCGTTTGGCGATTCCACAACGGTTTGGAGCAACGTCAATCATCCTGCCCTCCCAAACAGACTACGAGACTTGTCATGGATGGTGGCTCATGAAGTTCTCCCAGTCAGAGCTGTAATGCACCACCGAGGAATGTCAGCGACTTCGACGTGCCCTCGACCTGGCTGTGGCGCCCAGGAGTCGGTGAGGCACCTTTTTTGTGAGTGCAGCGCTGCCAAGGTCTTGTGGACAATGGCCGAACAACTAGGAAAGTTCCCGGACTTGCCAGCAGGAGAGGTCCCTGATGCACAGTACGTGCTTTACGGGGTGAGTCGGTCGAGGAGACATCGGAACGACTTTGCCAGGGACTGGCTCACTCTCGCCGCCATCAAGGACGCCATCTGGACCTCCAGAAACCTGCTGGTATGGAGGTGCAGGCAGATCCCCCCCGTGGCTGTGCTCCAAATGGCTGCAGATACCATACAATCTGCGAGCGGCGGGCCTAGGACGCAGCCATAAAGAAGACTCGTCTGTACCCACCCGGAGGGGGGAGCCGGAGCTACGCTGTGGGAGTCCCGGCAGCAACGGCCTGGGTTGTGGAACCCAGAAGGGAGAGGACCCACGCAGAAGGGAAAGGACCCACACAGAGGACTGGAAGAATGCTGCTTGGGAGGGTGGGATGGCAGAGCTATGCCCTTGCACAATAGTATTGCCTTTTACACGCTGGTTAACTACTGTTAAAAGAAAATAACTCTGAAATTGTTTAATTGATGTTGGAAATGTCAGGAAAAAATGTTAAAACGTCATATCGTCACGTCATATTGTCAAATATAAAAAAATTGTGAATATGCTTGATGGCTGTGTTTTGCTGCTGTTGGTGTCAGTGGATTTGTTCAGACCGAGAACAATCGACTTTGGCCTGGACGGATCTATTGACACTAACAAAGATGTTATATAATGAAATTGTGAATATGTTTGATTTTCGAGAAGGTTTGTTCAAACCTCACTTTGTGTTTGCTGTTAAAAACGTAATATTGGAATATAATATTGTGAATGTGCTTAATTGCTGTTGAGATTGTCATGATTGTTTTCTGTTTTTAGTGTCAATAAATTTGTTCAAACCAAAAAAAATCAAGATTAAGTGTATATTTTTTTAAGTCTTTCATATCGAAGTAGAATCTTACATCATGTGAGCTGACAAACAAAGGACGTCAATGATGACATCAATCAAGGGCTTTATTGACAGCACACTGACAAAAAAAAACATAAAACACATCTGTATATGTTCCCGCTTCTATTTAAAGAAGTCCAATTAAATGTATTGTTTACATAATCTCTCTGCCTCACTCTCCACTTTCATTAAGTTTCTCTCGAATGTCAGACACCAGACCGCCCACGCCTCGCACTGGCCAATTATGAGCCGCAGCCGCAGTGCAACAGCTCCCTCTAGCGACGGTGTTCTTTTTTTGTGGCTTCCTGTCACTTTAATTGGACCGGATTTTGCAGAATTCTGCAGGAATTGAGGGTCAAACGTGTTGTCAGGGTGTCGAAAGGTTTTCGGGACCAAGCCAGACTCATTCGCTGGTGTGAAGGAGGAAAGATCTGCTCTGCAAATAACTCACTGTGTGGTTGTTTATGGGGAAGCATTCACTCGGGGAAGGTGAAAAAACTGCTTGGTTAGATGCCTCAAAAAAACCTGGGTTTTTTTTGTGGAAAAAAACATCCGATAGCCTAAAGCGGGGATGTCAAACTGAGTTTGGCTGTGGGGCCAGATCCAGACTTTCTGTTTTCAGGCAGGCCGAATCAGTAAAATAATATCAACTCCAAATTTTAAAGGTTGTGTATGGAGCTTCAAATATATTCTACTTGCGCCGGCCATTTTCTGGCTGAAATCATCATTGCAACTTATTATGTTGCACATGTATGGATTTGAAATTCTTAGATGTGCTCAAATAAACTCTTCCTTTTTTATCTAGTTTGGGGTTTGGGTTGGCATTTGGACTGTACTTGTGCAAGTTCTTTTCTTACTTTCACCAAAAAAACCACGAGCAAGGGCTTAAAATCACTCTGTACTTCCCACAAATAGAAGAAATGCCAAATATATTGAGGTCCCGTTAATCTCTGAAGAGATAGATGATACTTTCCATCGAAAAACAACTGTGACCAGAAAATGAAGCTGCTGTATCCGAGTCAGACCAGGAGGACACGTTTTTTGGAAAAGGGGATTGCTTGCCCACATGAAAACAGATACTATGT
The DNA here is from genome assembly GCF_059441175.1 of Urocampus carinirostris. Taxonomy (NCBI): domain Eukaryota; kingdom Metazoa; phylum Chordata; class Actinopteri; order Syngnathiformes; family Syngnathidae; genus Urocampus; species Urocampus carinirostris. The sequence continues at coordinate 9,574,172 of NC_142366.1, read as the reverse complement.
ACATTTTTTCTTTCTTCATTATGCCTTTTTGGGCTTGTGCGACTTATACTCAGGAGCTACTTATAGTCCGTTTCTACAGGTATGTCTTTAGAAATTTCAGGAACCCTAATCCCTTGTTTTTCAGGGGAGGTGCCTTCCAAGAAGGTCCTACGATAGTAAAAACCCACAAAGTAGAAACCTTTATCTATCGTGATTTAGGGCTATACAAATAAAAATGACTTGACTTGACTTGACTTTATTTATCAAATACCCTGTTGTACATTGAAACAAAAGAACAAACCCAATTTGCAGGATCAAAAATGTGTTTGAGAAATAAAAGTACCACATTTTACACTATAAATTTTGTTATTTGTCGTTGTTTTTTACGAATAACTTGTGTACTGTAAAATTATGACTTTAAAAGAAACTGCAATATCGCACAATAGATTCAGTACATGATCCACTTTATATCATGAACCAGAACAGGATCAGGACCCAAATGCGTGACGTTAGTCACACAAGCCTTTTATTTTACGGGAAACGGGGAATCGTGCACATTAGGCAGCAGTCTGGCGTAAAATGATAGGAAGCCAGAGGCCGACGAGATCGATACCAATTTCCCTAATTGGTATCAGACAGATGGGGTCGATACTGTTCAGGACGGGACAGACTGGATTGATAATGAAACAGGATATCGATAATAAACAGGACAAACTAGACGGGAACGAAAACTGGAGAAAATAATAAACAGGACCAAAATAATCTGAAACAAAACTGGAAAAGAAAATTAAACAGGACAAAATAAACGGGAACAATACCGGACAGGAAATACCAACAGGAACAGTACCAAGTCGAAACCCACGTCTTGCGGGGCAGAAGTTCGTTGACGGACTGACAAAGGAAAAATTAGAGCACTAAGCTTCAATAGACAGAAAGCCAATCTGTCAATGAGCCGCAGCTGGTCCCACACGGGCGGGGCCAATTGGGCACCATGGCAACCGTGACACTTTACCGTCGTTGATAATTTCTCGCTCACGAGGACGTTATTGGAAAACAAAAATGCGGCGTGAAAAAAACAACAACACATAAAAGTACAGTACTTTATACACACCGCCAGGTTGTACTTGACCAAAACACACCACAGGAAGTGGTTCCCAGACCACCGAGGATGTTAAGAGATTTGTGAACGGAGGTATCACCTTATTATTATTATTATTATGTCTTTCGATATAACTCAATACTGCCCTGGAGTGTTGTGGCGCAACTCGGTACTACACCAAGATGATTTCCTTTGTCTGATATCTTGTTTTCAAATCAATTTCAATTCATCCTTATTTCAGGGAGGAATAGCCCCTCATCTGGTTCCATTACCAGTCACCACGCCGATTGGAAATTGTCGTGAGCGTGACGAAACATTTCATTCCAATGCGCCAACGAGAGCGTCCCTCCGCCTCTTTTGTCGCGGCGAATCGGATGCATCGGCCTACTACCGGGGGGGGGGTCAATCAGAGCAGACCTCACAAGCCGATCTCCAAGGTTTTCATTAATATTATTTTGTCTTGCCGGCTTATTGCTCTCCTGCACGCTTCACATTTGAATGAGGCTTACCTTTGTGCTCGACTATATTTCCCCACAAGGAATTATTCATCTAGGCACATGAAAAGCACGGCTGGGAAATGAATCGGCAACGTTAGATGGCAATCGGACGCCTTGTGCGGTTGTGTGCTGCCGATATTGAGAAGAGAAGATAGGCGATGTTTTACATGAGGATTTTAGTCAATAAACTCATTTTCACTGCACTTGGACAGATTGTTCCATGTCACATTTTTGGATCGATGTTATTACAAGTCAGTGGCACAGATTGTACATTTGTTTGTAGTTTTTTGGTTACATCAAAGAAATAACATTTTCCGGCATTGTGTAAAAAGTTTATACACTGCCTAGCAAAAGTATTACCCCCCAAGAACTTTTCTTCATATTGCCACTGAAGGGACAGTGACCCCAGCCGACTCCACCCAAAGAACAATCCATTCACAGGAAGTGATCCCACTTTCCAGCTGTATGATTGCCTTTTTCTTTATTTAGTCCAAACGACGAATTACTTCCCACAATGCCTTTTCTTCTGAGCATCCGTTTCCCAATTGGTAGAAAACCGTAGTGTCATTTCACCAAAGTGCCGTGGATTTCGACTTGCTCAGGGGTGATTTCTATACAGGGTACAAATGCTTTGTGCTTTACTGTTGTGTTATATTTCCCCCCAAAATGAGATACAAGTCTGTAAAATATAAAAACATGTTTGAACTAAATACAGACCCTCCCCTAATTACGACAATTTGACTTACGTAAAACGGTAGATACGAACATTTTTTGGGGGATGTCGAAAAATTTTCGGACATTGCTGTAAGTGAGATTTTGTATTGTGTGCACCTTTTTCCGAGTACAAGACATTACTGTAGAGCTTCTTAGCGCCGGTACTGGCGTGTGGTGGCGCTGTGAGAGGTCACCCAGCATCCACCCCCGAAGAAGAAATCCACTTCCTAGTTCGTGTGTAGACATTCTATACTGTGTCTCCAGCACGGAGTAGGACCTCTTAAAGCGCATCTTCCAAAAGTAAGTTAAACTCAACTTTATCTTTATAGAGCATATTATATTATGAAATGTTTATTTTTTAGTAGAAAACAATACAGGTTACTTATACAAACCTTCAATATACAAAATATAGCACTGAAGCAACTTACGAATGATCATCTGGAACCTCGTTCGTAAGTCAGGCAGCGTCTGTATTATTTGTTCTTATTCAACCAGCCTCGTTATTTTTCGTTGTCCTCATGTAGGTTTACAATCAGGGGATGGTTTGAAGGTAGTTTGTGCAGCCCTTCCAGACAGTTTTTGATAAAGGGTGAAGGACTTTATACATTTCACTAAAAAGGATATTATAAATTTGACTATAAAGGATTTTATACGATTGACTCATAATGCAATGAAGATTATCACTGAGTAGGCTTTAGTTCAATGACAGGTCAGGCTGCAGAATATTTTGTCTAGTTCTGTTGATAACAGGACTCTGACGGAGGACGGCAGGCGTTGTTTTGAGAAAAGCTGGGTTGTTTTGAGTACCCCAGACATCGGGACCCTCGTCTACAAGATGGTGAAGCCCAGGGGGCTTCCTTGGCACGCCCATGGGAGGAGCCGACACGCCACCTTGCGGGAAGACGTGGGCCAAGAAGAGAAAGCTAACGGACTTCAGAAAAAGGCATCCCTCACAGACGCCAACGTCACTAATTCGTCCGTTTTCAATGGAGTACACTTAGTTAAATTGTTAGGGAAAATAAATCTCCCCCCGTGTGGAAATGTTGGCTTCCTGTTTATCTTTTCCCTCAAGAAACGAGCGCACATAAATTGTTGGGTGAATGTGGGTTATGTTTGGTTAATGGAGTCAGATAACTAATTCTTACAATTTGGTAAACGGTACATTTTGATATTTAATTCCCAACAAGGGCTATACCAACACTGTAAATATGACTTGACTTGACTTGAAATCCCCAAAATGTTCATACTGTATGCAATCCAAATGTATGCAATGTATGCATCTGTGTGTCATATTCATGCCAGGATTTAGTTCACTGAGCGTCTAAATACAACATTGCCAATTATCAACATTCTAATTATAATACTTATAATCAACCAGTTGGAGAACTTTATTGTGAAAAGTATCAACAGGAACTCACCGGTCACCGGACTGGCCTCTGTGACCGGATCCCCCTTTAAAAGCAGACGCCTCAAAGCTTTCGCTCTCGGAGGGGAGGCCTCACCGGCCTGGGCCGCCTGGAGGACAATGGTGACCAAGGGGGCCGAAATCCAAAGCCTTGTCTCCCCAGCCAAAAAACATGGCCAAAAAATACTCTAACAAAGTGTAAAGTTCAGTCCAGTATATAAAGGTCACAGTTTTACCAAGAGTTAAAAGTCAAGGTGTCACACCAACAGAGTCCTTTATATTGAAACTCATTAAATAATGCATGTTCACTGTTGATACAGTTTGTGATAAAAACCCACACAACAGACTGTAATTACCAACAAACGCTAGCCAAATATACAGAGTAATTTGATTGAGTGAGCGGTTGGAGTGGGCGGAGCCATGCAACACTGCGCGCACCCCTCTGTCTTACACGCGCCCACCGCACTAAAGGGAAATGTCATGTAGTGGAGCGGGAAACAGGAAAAAAGGGCCCATTCGCGTAGACATACTAACAATTTATTAGGGAAAGAAAACAAACGGATCAGACCAAAAACAAAATAGGATCGAACGCAGGCAAATTTACAGACTGGCCATTTCTCAGAGTTAAACAGAACTTGTAGAATTCTCACCGAAAGTTCACAAAAATCTCACAGGGTTTAACAAAAATCTCAGAGAAGTTTAACCAGGTTTATCAAGTCTAACCGACGTTCAGGCAAAGCACAGCTCAAAGGAACGCGTTTAAGTACTCCAAGAAGCAATCAGTCAATGCGTCTCAGCCGGTGTCCATAGGCGGGGCCAATTGTGCGCCGTGGCAACCGCGCCAGAATCCGGCGCCACCCGGCTGGGACCAACTGGGCACCACGGCAACCGCGGCAGGCGTGACAGGAAATACAGCCATAAACTTTTTGTTTTCTTTATTTTGTGACATGTTTACAAAAGAACTCTGCTTGAGCCTTGCTTTGAATCATCAATGTGGTCAAAAAGAGCCTCCATGATCTTAAGTAACTGTGGGCGCGAGGCACATTTAAAGTGGTATATTTGTTGATATGGGACACAGGCTCTGGCATTAATATTATTATTATTATTTCATAAAAGTTATCAAATTAGATAACGTCACTCAGATAGAAAAAATAGCTTTTGTCTGGAGAACAGGTTTGGCGGTTTTCTCTTAAAACATATTGTATGGCTCGAAAAAAAATGTATAGATATTTTGCTATTATTGCTCTTTGGCTCACAAAGGTTCCCGACCCTTGCTCTTTACTTTCAGCCCAAACAAGGAGAAAACTAATTAGAGAAGCAACCAAGAGAACCATTATCGCATTGGATGACCTGCAGTTATACAAAGCTGAGGTGTGACCCTCAACTAACACAATGCAAGGTTTCATTTGGACTTCAAAGTTCTCGGAGAATCAAAAGAGGGAGCGCAATCCGATTTCTTTTGTGCTGTTGAGAATTTAAGACATGGTGGTTGTGGGGGTTCTAGTGAGCATCGGGAGAGAATACTAAATAGATGCACTTTGATTAGCATAAGGGGCAAGTGCTTTTGCCATTTCCTCTCATGTCCTGAAGCACTTTGGAGGATGCGCTCCGCCGTCAAGTCTGTCTTTGTTGGTGCGGGCCGATCGCGCAATATTTGCAGCATGTAAAATTGAGATGAATGTTGCTATTGTTGCCGATCCTTTCCAGACACTTTCAAAAGGTAATGCGGCTTGATTGGGCCACAGTCTGCTCTGACAAGATAAAAGCCGTTCGGGCTGCATACAAATAATGGAATAGGACATGCTAGGTTGGATTGAATGTCTAATTTTGCGCTAAATGCTACAAGAGTATTCAGAGGTGTTGTTTTGTAACAAATTACACTAATTTGTCGAGTAAAATTAGGAATCTTTTTGTATTTTTTAGAAATGTTAAACTCCATTTGGCTTTTTTGGTAGCAAGAAATTACAGTGAACGGATGTATAATGAAGGTGTTGCTTAGGCTGAATCTCATTATGTCCTTTTTGTCTTGTTTCATTCCCCTCCTTTCACTTCTTTGGGTAGGGCAAGGGAACAATTCTTCCCCAGAAAATAGCTTTGTTAAACTCTATTTGGCAATGTATTATGGGTAGCAAAAATATACAATGAATTTCTGTATAATTAGGCAGTTATTTAAACTTACTTATATCCCCTTATTCTATTTACTCAGTCTTGTTTCTTTCTCCCCCCTTTTCACTTTGTTGATGAGGGCAAAGAAACAATTCCTCTCTCGAAACTCGGAATGTTCAACTTCATTTGGCAATGCATTATGGGAAGTAATACATACAGTGAATTGCTGTATAAGGAAGGGGTTAGTTATGCTCAAAACCATTACTTCCTCTATGTCTTGTTTTGTTCTCCTCCTGCTTCCATTTATTTCGGTGAGGGGAAGGGAAGAATTCCTAGTTAGTAATTGGGAAAGTTTAACTCCATTTGTCAATGCATTATGGGTAGCAAAAAATTACGGTAAACTGCTGCATAATAAAGTGGGTACTTTGGATCAATCCCAATACTTCCTATCTCACCTGTCCACCTAGTCTTATTTGTCCTCCTCCCTCCACTTTGTGTGTGAGACATAGAAAACAACTCCATTTTAGGAATTAGAAATATTCAACTCTATTTGGACATGCATTATGGGTAGAATGAATTTGCAGCAAACTGCTGTTTAATGAAGGTGTTACATGAGCTCAATCCCATTAATTCCTCTTTGTCTTGTTTCTTTCCCTTCCTTATTCCATTTCTTTGGTGAGGAGAAGGGAACAATTCCTGGCTAGTAATTGGGAATGTTTAACTCTATTTGTCAATGCATTATGGGTAACAAAAAATTACAGTAAACTGTTAATAATAATGTTTCATAATAAAGTGGTTACTTAGGATCAACTTAGTCTTATTTATTTTTCTCCTTCTCCTTCCACTTCTTGTGTGAGACACAGAAAACAATTCCATTCTAGAAATTAGAACTATTCAACTCTATTTGGACATGCATTATGGGTAGGAGGAAATTACAGCAAACTGCTGTTTAATGAAAGTGTTACCTGAGCTCAATCCCATTAATTTGTCTCTGTCTTATTACTCCTCCCTCTTACACTTCTTTCACTTTTTCGGTGATGGCAAGGGAACGATTACTCGCTAGGAATTAGGAGTGTTCGACTTTATATGACAATGATTCTTGGGTGGCAAGCAATTAAAGTAAACTGCTGTATAGTATAATGAAGGGATTGTTTGAACTTAATTCCATTACTTCCTCTTTCACCTATCCACTTAGTCTTGTTTATCTTTTGGGTGCCAAACAAATTGCAGTAAACTGCTGTATAATGAATGGGTTAATAAGATCAATCCCATTACATTTGGTTTTCACCTTTCTTTTGCTTATTTTTCTCTACTGTTGGATTTCTACATTTACCCAACAATCATGCGTGCTCGTTTTCTGAGAGAACAAAAAATAATCAAACAGCCTTCAATTCCGCACGGGGGCGGGTTTATAACAACAACAGAAGTAAGTGTGCCTTCCCGAGACGACTGTCTCGCCCCGATTTTTCCATGATCATTTATACATTTCAACTAACATCTCAAAAAACATCCCACCATTTTCCAATTTGCTATGTGTCTGCAACTAGCTTTAGCTTTTTTCTCATTGGCCATCTTCTCCCCGCACAATGGCGTGCCGACTCCTCCTCCCATGGGCGCGCCAATGAAGCCCCCCCTGGGCTTCACCACTGCCTCGCCGAAGGGCGTCGCAATATTTGTCCTTGTGCATCTGGCCTTCTCCCGTCAGCACTCACCGGAATTCTGTTGTCAAAATACGTCTGACGCATTCCAGACAGCCTAACCTTCTAATGTACCTTGAAGAAAAACAGTCAGTGAATCTCTCTACTGCATCAAACTGAGTACATGTACTTACTTTGTAGTTAATTTTATAATATCTTTTACAGTCAAATGTATAAAATCCTTCCACTTCTTTGCTGAGGGCAGGAAAAAAGTTTCTTTCTAGAAATCAGGAACATACTACCTGTCTACCATGTCATCAGTTTGAGCTAAATTTGTATATTTGACATAATATATGTGACATTTCCTCATACTGTATGTGTTTTTTATGTTAATTTTACTCATCTAAAAACAATACTATTGAAACTGGTAACGACAAGATTATATAGAGTTTAAAAAAAGAAATAAGTATATCGCCAAAGGAGTATTGCGCTTCACTGTTGCTATTCTTTGTTTTAACCGTGACCACTTGACCTGAGCATCTGCGCTTCTTCTTTTTCCACAGAGCCCTCTATAAGAATTTCAGTTCCATAACAACCATCTCCATCCGCTTATTCTCAGTAGGGTCGCGGGGGTGCTGGAGCCCATCCCAGCTATTTTCGGGCAGTGGGCACCATGAACTGATTGCCAGCTAGTCGCAGGGCACACAGAGACAGACAAGTAACTCGCTCATTCACACCTAGGGATAATTTGGACCTGCGAATTAACCTGACATGCATGTTTGTGGAATGCATGAGAAAACTGGACCGTCAGGAGGAAATCCACGCAAATTCCATACAGGAAGGTTTGATCCCATGACCCCAGAAATGTATCGCACACGTGCTAACCACTGCGCTGCCATGCTGCCCTTAGTTTCATAACACAATACAAAAAAACATAATCGGATGAAATATATTTGTCACGAACCAGGTCAGGAAACAGGAATGGAGAACCCAATCGCGTAACGTACTCACAGTTTATTAGGGAAAGGAGGAATGCGTGCACACTCGATCCGGGGATCGATGGTCACGGACGTGGATTGAAATCCGAACAAAAGAGTTGTCAGAATCAAACAGATCAGGCCAAAAATAAAACAGGATCAAACACAGGTAAATTCACAGAACTAGGCATTTCACACAGAGTTTAACAGGAGTCTTGCAGAGGTTTCACAGACGCTCTGACACCAGGCACTTCGGAAGACCGCGTTTAAGTAGTCCGGCAGCAATCTGTCAACGCGTTTCAGCTTGTGTCCATGGGCGGGGCCAATTGGGCGCCGTGGCAACCGTGACAGAACCTGGCGCCACACGGCTGGGACCAATTGGGCGCCATTGCAACCGTGATAGAACCAGGCGCCACACAGCTGGGACCAATTGGGCGCCATGGCAACTGTGACAATATTATTTCATATATATATATATATATATATATATATATATATATATATATATATATATATATATATATATATATATATATATATATATAGCGTCAAGCAGGGAGGCAATGAGTACCAATGTTGTAAGTCTTAGGTATGACTCGGCCTAGGCTTGAACCAGCAACATCCCAGTCTCGGGGCAGGCGCCCTACCCCCAAGGCCACCAAGCTGAAATATATAAGAAGAAAAATAATGTTAAAAATATGTTAATTTTTCTAAAATGTTGTTACTCAAATACCAAATACAGTGGAACCTCGGTTCTCGACCATAATCCGTTCCAGAACCCTGTTCGAAAACCAATTTGGTCGATCACGGAAAATCGTTTTTCCCATTAAAAGTAATGTAAAAACATTTTAAACCCTGAACGCTTACCATGCACGTAAACATGAAGCTAACCCAGGCTAATCGTACGTTCGCGTTAGCGTAATCTTTCGTACGAAAGTTGACGCTAACATGAACGTGTAAAAATTTAAAAATCAAGTCATTTACACGTCATTTAGCACCCGGGTCTCCACAAAAAGTGGTGAGCAGTTAAAGGATAAAGAAAATAATTATGAATAGGATTTCTTACCTTTGTGGTGCTCAGCAGAAGCCATGCTGTATGTATAGCAAGATCGGAAACTCGCACAACTTCTTCATATTTTGCTATTATTTCTTGCTTAAATGCAATAGTTGTACGCATTACTCTTCTTTTTTCACCTGTAGCAACTTTGCTGCTTGCACCAAACTTCTTCCGAGGCATAATTAGGGATTAAAACACTCCCATCACCGATTTTAAAAACGAAAGCAAAAAGAAGTGCGCGCTCACGTGACAACAGTTCTTCACGAGGGGTGGGGGCAATCTACACCCGTACGCCGCTCAGCATCGCCCCTAGCCTACCGGCGTTCAAACTCCGATTTTTTGTACGAAAAGCAAAGCAAGAATTTCTTGAAATTTTTGGTCGAGAACTGATTTGTTCGAACTGAGAGGCATTCAAAAACCGAGGTTCCACTGTATGCTAATAAAAGACAAAAAAAAACTAAATATGAATACAATTATGACTCACAACACGTGGTAAGCTTTCTCTCCTGGCTTTGATCTCTTTGATCTCCAGCAAAACTAACATAAAATGCGACAGAAACAAAATGAAAATGAATCCAAACAGCTTGCCAACATCATTTTTGCCGTTCCGTGTATTCCGTTCCTCCCCAAGCCTGCACAAAATGTAGTCATTTTATTCATATTTAGTTTCTTTTGTCTTTTATTAGCATATTTGGTATTGGAGTAATCCAAAAGTAATTGAAAGTAATCAACTTAAAGTAACCCTACCCAACCCTGCTCATAAAGTACCTCGTCGTCGCAACCCACCTTAAGCTGTCACGCAATTAAGCCCACAGAAGCCGACAGTTGCAAAACGTTGAAAACGTTCTTTCCTTACACTAAAGGTAAGGTCGAGGGTTAGCGCCACCAAGCACGTCGTTTCTTTCTTTGTTTCTCCCCCCCCCTCAATCAAAGCCGTAATTAGTGCCCGTGTTTCTGCTCGAGCGGAATCGATGACTCACGCTGACGTGAATTGATGGGATGGAAAGAAAAGAAATGGCGAGAATCGGTGACACTTTGCTGGAAAGAGTTACTTATACTACTTTGCATTTCCTTCAGTAAGATTTTGCACATTTTGTACTTCTCTGAGTATTTCTAACCCCTTGAAGGATTCCCAAATTCTAAAACATACAAAATGTGAGAAAATAGTTTTTTTGCATGATATCTACAATGAAGAAAATAAGTATTCGAACACTGTGCTATTTTGCAATTTTTCCCACTTAGAAATCATGGAGGGGTCTGAAATTTTTATCGTAGGTGCATGCCCACTGTGAGAGATAAACTAAGAAGAAAAATCCAGAAATCACAATGCATGATTTTGTAACAATTTATTTGTGTGATACAGCTGCAAATAAGTATTTGAACACCTGAGAAAATGAATGTTGATATTTGGTACAGTTGCCATTGTTTGCTAATACAGCGGTCAAACGTTTCCTGTAGTCTTTCACCAGGTTTGCACACACAGCAGGAGGGATCTTGGCCCACTCCTCCACACAGATCTTCTCTAGATCAGTCAGGTTTCTGGGCTGTCGCTGAGAAACACCGATGTTCAGCTCCCTCCAAAGATTTTTGATTGGGTTCAGGACTGGAGACAGGCTGGGCCATGCTAGAACCTTGATATGCTTCTTCTGGAGCCACTCCTTGGTTTTCCTGGCTGTGTGCTTCGGGTTGTTGTCATGTTGGAAGACCCAGCTATGACCCATCTTCAATGCTCTGACTTAGGGAAGGAGGTTGTTTCAAAAATCTCATATTACAAGGCCCCAGTCATCCTCTTTTTAATGCAGTGCACTCAACCTGTCCCATTTGCAGAAAAACACCCCCGAATCATGATGCTACCACCCCCACACATCACAGTAGGGATGGTGGATTGTACTCTTTATTCTTCTTCTGACCAAAAAGTTGTATTTTGGTCTCACCTGACAACAAAACTTTCTCGCATGACTCCTCTGTATCATCCAAATGGTCAAATGGAAACTTAAGACGCGCCTTGACATGTGCTGGTTTATACAGGGGAACCTTTTGTGCCATGCATGATTTCAAACCATTACGTCTAATTTTATTACCAAAAGTAACCTTGGTGGTCCCAGCTCTTTTCAGGTCATTGACCAACTCTTGTCGTGTAGTTGCAGGCTGATTCCTCACCTTTCTTAGAATAATTGAGACCCCACGAGGTGATATCTTGAATGGGGCTCCAATCCCATTGTGATTGATCGTCATGTTTAGCTTCTTCCATTTTCTAATGATTGCGCCAACAGTGGACCTTTTTTCACCAAGCTGCTTGGCAAATACTCCATAGCCCTTTCCAGCCTTATGGAGGAGTACAATTTTGTCTCTGGTGTCTTTGGACAGCACTTTAGTCTTACTTTAGCCATGTTACAAGTCAAAGTCTTACTGATTGTATAGGGTGTACAGGTGTCTTTATGCAGCTTATAACCTCAAACAGGTGCATCTGGTTCAGTATGATACATGGAGTGCAGGTGGACTTCTAATGGGCGAACTAACAGGTCTTCCAGAGTCAGAATTATAGATGATACACAGGTGTTCAAATACTTATTTGCAACTGTATCACACAAATAAATTGTTAACAAAAATAATGCATTGTTATTTCTGGATTTTTCTTTTTAGTTTATCTCCCTCACAGTGGAAATGCACCTACTATGAAAATTTTAGACCCCTTCATGATTTTTAAGTGGCTAAAATTGCAAAATAGCACGGTGTTCAAATACTTGTTTTCTTCAATGTATATTTATGTTCCGAAAGCATTAAAGTTAACTCTAAATCGCTATAAAACACATCTGCCACTAAAACATTTGAATAGTAATTAAACATTCAAAATACAGTATAAAGATAGATAATATATTAATTAGAAAAAGTGTGAGTTTATTTTTTGGGAGTCGCTTTTACGTTGTGTGCAGGGAGTGGGGGGTGTAGGAGTGAAGGAGATGAAATTGTTGATGATACGTAAGCACATACTGTACACTCCAAATTAAACTTACTTGAACCCTAAATGAACTGTTAACACACAAACATTTTGCTGCACAATTTTCATTATTTTTTTCCTTGATTCAGTTTTTATTCATCACCTTCTTTTGCCCTTTTAGCTGTATTTGTAATTATTTCACTTTGTAAAATGTATCCAAAAACGTTAGTCTTCATCTCCACTTCCAGATTTTACAAAAATGTGTTAAAGGGATTGTCAAGTTTTAAAACATATAAAATGTGAGAAAATAGTAAATGCTGTTTACATAATATATGTATAATATATATATATATATATATATATATATATATATATATATATATATATATATATATATATATATATATATATATATATATTGGTATATACAGTATATATTGGTATATTCCAATTATTTTCCGATATGACGCATTTTGAAGACAGTCTGTCTCGTATTTGACTTTCCTGAGCAAGACAGTCACCATATTGGTTTACATGTTAACTAGTGGAAAATGATTTGAGTGTTTTAAGCCAACTTCAGGTAGTTTTTGTGGGGAATGGCCAGGTGTTGTTTTGCAGCAGGGGTGCAACAAATAGCAAGCAGCCAAAATAGAGCGAACTGGCAAAAATAACACACAGAGAGCCAGGACATAGCAGATTAGCCGGCTACCATAGAGAACCGGGACACATCGGTGAAAAGAAACCCGGTTACAAGCTGAGAACTTAGAAAATTTAGTGTTTAAAAAAGGGACCTAATATATCATATGGCTTTAAGTTGGGGCGTTTCAAAACAAATTTGATAAAACTAATCTATTTAAACACACAGCGAAATATAACATTCAGATTTCTGCATGAATATTCATCTCCATCCATCCATCCATTATCTGCACCACTTATCCTCAATAGGGTCGCGGGGGTGCTGGAGCCCATCCCAGCTATGTCCGGGCAGAGGGCAGGGGGACCCCTTGGATCGGTTGCCAGCCAGTCGCAGGGCACACAGAGACAGACAATTTGCTAGCTCATTCACACCTAGAGACAATTTGGACCAGCCAATTAACCTGACATGCATGTTTTTGGAATGTGGGAGGAAACTGGAGCGGCCGGAGTAAACCCACGCAAACACGGGGAGAACATGCAAACTCCAAAAGGGAAGGTTCAATCTCATGACCTCAGAACTGCGCTGCACATGCGTTAACCATTGCGCTGCCGTGCTGCTCCAATATTCATTTATAAATTGAAAAGAAAAATTAACAGTTCTACCCAGATCGGGAAACCAGTTTAGGGTGTCCCCTGCCCACTGCCCAAAGATAGCTGAGATGGGTTCCAGCATCCCCGCGACCCTACTGAGGATAAGCGGTGCAGATAACGGATGGATGGATGGATGGTATACTCTCAGTCGGTAAGAACGACCCTTTGGGGCTTTAAGAAGGATTTTCACTTTTCGTGGTTGCTTCTGGTCCCTATTAACCAAGGGATCTCTGTAGTTTACTGTCGCCATCTCAAGATGATATCTGTAGGCAGATACAGATACAGGTGGGGTGGTAAGCGGGCGGTATATGGTTCCATTTGTCAGAGGCGGGCGCCGTAAAAGTCGTCGGCCATTGCTCCCGGTAGAACGATAAGCGGCTTATTCCAAATTGGAGAAGGACTGATTGCATCCCCGAGGAGACGTCTGATGAAGTGTTCCGACCTGATTGAGATGTCTGCTTACGTGTCAAAGCCGTCCTAGGCCGGAAAACAGCTGCTTGCAAAATAAAAAACGTTTGCTCACCACCATAGAGATTTTATTGTCATAAATATTTACTGTATTTTGCGCACTATAAGGCACACCCGGATTTTAAGGCGCACCCCCAAATCTATTGTTCATAAACAGGGTGCACCGGAGTGTGTGTGTGAGAGAGAGAGAGAGAGAGAGAGAGAGGGAGAGAGAGAGAGAAAGAGAGAAAGAAAGAAAGAGAGCTCATGAGGGAGACATAGCGACATAGTGACATAGCAACATAGAGATAGATAGATAGATAGATAGATAGATAGATAGATAGATAGATAGATAGATAGATAGATAGATAGATAGATAGATAGATAGATAGATAGATAGATAGATAGATAGATAGATAGATAGATAGATAGATAGATAGATAGATAGATAGATAGATAGATAGATAGATAGATAGATAGATAGATAGATAGATAGATAGATAGATAGATAGATAGATAGATAGATAGATACCATAGAGAGATATCATAGATAGAAAGTATTAGTAGATTAGAGATTGGCTGGCAGGCCGCATTGCACTGAAAGATTTTGCCAAGGGGCCGATCCTGGAGACCTATCCAGTTCTTTTATTCACGAATAAATAAACATGCAGACATCTATTATTATATTTTTCGATATTTGTTTTTTTTAAGTAAAAGCGTTTTATCAAAATGGTTTTAAAGCGCTCAGAATAACCATTCCCCTGCTAACATGCAACAAAATGGTCGCCCCCGCATAGGTATTAAAACATCACATCCATAATGTATTTACTGAGAATTCGGGCATATACCTACAACGTCCCCTGAGATGCGTTTCACTTCACGCCCTGTGGTCATATTTTTCTGGGAGGCTAAAGTGTCGCATTGAAGCGCGTATAGAAATGTCGAGAGACTATGTTCCTGTTTAATTGATGCATTCC
This sequence comes from Urocampus carinirostris, assembly GCF_059441175.1. Lineage (NCBI taxonomy): Eukaryota > Metazoa > Chordata > Actinopteri > Syngnathiformes > Syngnathidae > Urocampus > Urocampus carinirostris. Next base: position 9,559,052 of record NC_142366.1, on the reverse strand, counting down.
TTTCCAAAGTACCCGTAGGCCATTTTTGTTTACTTCCTGCCTGAGGATAAAGATCATACCATGCTGCAACTGCCGGTAGCCAAAGAATGTTAAAGAGCTCTGAGCAGGACCAATATGCTCTTGGTCACCAGCGTTATCTTTATTTTTGGGATTCGACGTAAAAAAATCTAGTCTGTCTGTCTGTCTATCCGTCCGTCTATATATCCATCTATCTATAAATATCTCTGTCCATCTGTCTGTCTGTCCTTCTATCCATCCATCTATCCATCTATCCATATGTCTGTCCGTCCATCTATCTATCTATCTAGACATCTATCCCTCTATCTCGTGAGTCAATCTTTCCGTCCGTTTGTCCGCCTATCTCAGGGGTCGGGAACCTATGGCTCGCGAGCCATATATGGCTCTTTCCATGAGTATCTGTGGCTCAGAGACCAATTTGATTGCATGCAAAACTTCTCCATCTTGTTCATAACCGGGATTGTCTATCCTTTTCAGGTATACGTAAAGCCAAACCAAAGCTAAATGCAAAGGAAACACTTCGCAGTATATCTAGGGCACGTTTTTCACTACAATTTACAGTCAAGGTGTCACACAAAAACTCGTTTTGGCTGTACAACGCTAAAGAATCCTTTATTTAAAAGTTCACTATATAATCTGTGTTCAGTGTTCAGATACTTTATGATGAATCCACAGAACTGTAAATACGCCAAAACACCGGAAGAGAACTTAGTCATTTGATTGGGTGAGTGGGAGGGATGGGTGGAGCTATGCAAAAAGTACAAGCATTCCCTCCCATCTCTCGCCAAAGGTAAGCACATAAGGCTCCCTATTCTCAGAATGTTGTGACGTTTTTACAAAATAAATGCTTGCATCTGGTTTTGAAACCAATATGTATGAAAAAAAGGGTCAAAAGAAGTTTAACTGATCTTGAGTAATTGCAAGAAAGAGACAAGTTTAAAGTGGTCTGTTTGTTGAATTTGGGACAGGGGCTCTGGCATTATTCTCTTTTCATAATTTTTATCAAATCATCAAAAATAAATGTGCTGAAGACTAAGCTTTTGTCTGGGGCGCGGGTTTAGCAATTTAGTAAATTTGTCTCATAATATATGGTGTGGCTCTTTCCCAAAATAAAATTAATATTTTTTGCTTTTATGGCTCTTTGAGTCAAAAAGGTTCCCGACCCCTGATCTAGTCTCTTGTCTTAGCGATCAGAAAGAGTTACAATATTTTGACATGAAAAAAGCGCTCTCTGCTGGTGGAAAGTTAAAATAGCATCGAAGCAGTACAATATTACATTCTGACATTTTTGAAAAGCGCTCTCTTCTGGCCGGAAGGACTATTACATCACTTTAAAAAGCTCTCTCTTGACCCGAAAAGAGAACTGTATTACATTATTTTGAAATTTTAAATAGTGCCATTTGCTGGTTGAAATTAGTATTATATTGTTTTTTCACGCCCTTTTGTGACCAGAGGGAATATTACATTCCTTTGAAATTTAAAAAGCGTCTTTTTGTGTTCCAAAGGGGTGTTACAATGTTTTGAGATGTTAAAAAGCGCTCTTTACTGACCTTAATGTCTGCTGGCCAGAAGGAGTACTATATTAAAAACAAAACAAATTAAAGACAAGCTCCTGATCAAAAGTCGTACCATATTACTTTGAAATCTTTAAAAAGCACTCTCCAATGGCTGAAGCAGTATTACATTAATTTGAAATTTAAATAACGCCCTATTCTGACCAGAGGGAGAATTACAATAAATTGACATTTTAAAAAGCCCCTTTGTGACCAAAAGGTTTGTTAAATGATTTTGAAATTTCGAAAAGCGCTCTCTTCTGGTCAGAAAGAGTATTACATCACTTTAAAACTTTACAAAACCGCTCTTTCTTGACCCGAAAGAGTACAATATTACTTTATTTTGATTCATTTAAAGCGCTCTCTGGTGGCCTGAAAGAGGGCTAAAATAATTTGAAAATTAAAAAAACGCTCTCTCCTGACAGTACATTATTTTGAAATTAGAAAAAAAGGTGCTTTCTCCTGGACAGAAGGAGTATTACGTAATTTTGAAATAAAGAATTGTCCTCTTCTGACCGGAAGAAGTATTACATCATTTTAAACCTTAAAAAATCGCTTTCTGAACAAGTATTACATTATTGTAAAACTTTAAAAAGGGCCATCTGCTGTCCAAAATCAGTTTTATTTTATTTTATTTTGAAATAAGTAAGCGCTCGCTTAAATTGTAAAATTTAAAAAGTTATGTCAAGTCACATTATTTTTTATACAAATTGTCTTAAAGGACTGCACAGGTTACAATGACACCATCCCCTGATGTAAAACCAACATGCGGACAAGGAAAAACTCAAAACCTTAGCACGAGGAAAATAAGAAACCTTGAGAAGGGGCCTCACAAGTGGTAATCCCCCTTCCAGGATAACCAGGGTGAAATAGATTTAACATTGGGTAACAGTACACAAAACATAGCCAACATTATAAAAAGAAAACAATAAGTAATATCTTAAAATTTGTCCAAAAAGTCCATGACAACAACAACGCAGCTTCCCATTTCAGCTGGCTGGTGGAGGCAGATGTTGACATGCTTCATGTCCAGATGCTGGTCCGCCGACTCATTCCGTAGACCACCAGCCAGGTAGTAAGGAAAATACAAGAAAAGAAAAGTATGATGTGGGCATCAATCATAAGCTATTGAATAGAAGTGGGTCTTAAGTCTAGATCTAAAAACTTCCACTGAGGTTCCAGGTCTTATCTCAGGGGGCAGAGCATTCCAGAGCACTGGGCCCTGATGGAAAACGAGCCTGCAGACTTCTTCTTGGCTCTTGGAGTCGCAAGTAGACCGGCATTTTCCGAGCGGAGGCTCCGTGCAGGATTGGCGACGGAACCTCAAAGCGCCGTTTCCAAACCAGAATAAGTTTTACATTATTTAGAAATTTAAAAAAGGGCTCTCTGCTGGCTGAAAGACGTATTATATTATTCTGAAATTTAGTGCTGTCTCCCGGAAGGAAGCATTTTTACATTATTATTACATAATTTTGAAAATTTAAAAAGCGCCCTCTCCTGACCAGAAGGAGTATTATATTCTTTTGAAATTTCAAAAACACCTAGTATTACAATATTTTTACTTTTTTTTCTTAGAAACAACGCTCTTTTTACCAGAGGGAGTATTACAGTACTTTGAAATAAAAAAGCGCCCTTTTGTGACCAAAGGAAGTGGTACATTATTTTGAAATTTAAAAAGGCCTTCTCTCCTGGCCAGAAGGAGTATCATAGTATTTATAAATTTGAAAAAGCACTCTCTCCTGACCAGGATTAAATTATTTAGATTTCTTCTTAAAATGACTCTTTGCTGGCTGAACAGAGTATTACATTACTGATGAATTTAAAAATCTCTCTCTGCTGGCTGAAAGGAATATTACATTATTCTGAAATTTTAAAAAAAGCGCAGTTTCCTGGCCATAACTCTAAGTGCCAGTCGTTTCTCTCAAATGGGAAGTACTGGTGCCAGCCCATTTTGACTAATTTTTGAAGGCTTACAGAAAATTTAGCTCTCTAGCTTTGTAGACATAGGACACATGGAACTAAAACTTGATCACTCAGCTTTAAATAGAAAAAAAGTATGCTTTTAGTTTTTACCGTTGTTATAGTAAACAACAGCTGAAGTTAAACTCGTCTTCAAGAAAATTTTAAAATATATATTTGTGATACCTCCATTATCTGAACTTTCCACAAACACAAGGGCACTTTGCTTGAAAAATAACATTTTATTGCAAGAACACTGAACTTATGCATGGACATTGCAAGAACTTCCAGCCTCTGATGTTTCCAGTGATGTGATCACATGAATTGGCACATCATGGCAATTGGAAGGTGCACGAAACGTCATCCCTCTCCGTCCCGAAATTTAAGAAGGCACTTCCTCATCTTTTTTTTTAGAAAGAATAAAGCTTTTAAGCGTTAACAGTCTGCACTTATATCTTCGCTACACACCGCCATATTGTGTAATACGGTGGATATAGTAATGAAACTATGCCCTTAGTGTTGACAAAAACCCCTGCCATCTAGTGGTGCTTTTTCACACTGAAACCATTCCCAGAGGCTTAATACTACCAATAGGGCTGCGCCATAGCCTTTAGAATAGTTCCATCCATCCATCCATTAATCCATTATCCGAGCCACTTATCCCCACTAGGGTCGCGGGGCCTTAGAATAGTTATAAAAAATATATATATATATATATATAAATATATACTGGACTGTCTCAGAAAATTAGAATATTGTGATAAAGTTCTTTATTTTCTGTAATGCAATTAAAAAAACAAAAATGTCATACATTCTGGATTCATTACACATCAACTGAACTATTTCAAGCCTTTTATTATTTGAATATTGCTGATTTTGGCTTACAGCTGAAAAAAACTCAAAAATCCTATCTCAAAATATTAGAATACTTCCTCAGACCAAGTAAAAAAAATAATTTTATAACAGCAAAACTAAATCAAAAATTTGAAAATGTCCATTGATGCACTCAGTACTTGGTTGGGAATCCTTTTGCACGGATTACTGCATCAATCCGGCGTGGCATGGAGGCAATCAGCCTGTGGCATTGCTGAGGTGTTATTGATGCCCAGGATGCTTCGATAGCGGCCTTCAGCTCATTTGCATTTGTAGGTCTGGTGTCTTTCATCTTCTTCTTAACTATACCCCACAAATTCTCGATGGGGTTCAGGTCAAGGGAACTAGCAGGCCAATCAAGGACAGTGATGCCATGGTCAGTGCACCAGTTACTGGTGGTTTTGGCACTGTGGGCAGGTGCCAGATCATGCTGGAAAATGAAATCCTCATCTCCATAGAGCTTTTCAGCAGATGGAAGCATGTAGTGCTCTAAAATCTCTTGGTACACAGTTGCATTTACTCTGGACTTGATGAAACACAGTGGACCAACACCAGCAGCTGACATGGCTCCCCAAACCATTGCTGACTGTGGGAACTTCACACTGGATTTCAAGCAACTTGGATTTTGCTCCTCTCCAGCCTTTCTCCAGACTCTGGCGCCTTGACTTCCAAATGAAATGCAAAACTTGCTTTCGTCTGAAAAGAGGACTTTGGACCACTCTGCAACTGTCCAGTGCTTCTTCTCCATAGCCCAAGTCAGACGCTTCTTCCGTTGTCTTGAGTTCAGAAATGGCTTGACCATGGGAATACGGCTATTGTAGCCCATTTCCCGGACACGTCTGTGAACTGTGGCTTTTGATACCTGGACTCCAGCTTCAGCCCACTTTCTTTGAAGCTCCCCCAAATTCTGGAAGCGGCTCTTCTTCACAATTTTGTTAAGGCTGCGGTCATCTCTCTTGGTTGTGCAGCGTTTCCGGCCACATTTTTCCCTTCCAACAGACTTTTTGTGGATATGCTTTGAAACTGCACTCTGTGAACAGCCTGCTCTTTGAGAAATTTCTTTTTGTGTCTTACCCTCCTGATGGAGGGTATCAATGATGGTCCTCTGGACAGCAGACAGATCAGCAGTCTTCCCTATACTTGTGATTTAGTTTACTGAACCAAGCTGAGTGTTTTTAAGGCTCAGGAAACCCTCGCAAGGTGTTTCGAGTTAATTAGATGATTCAGGTGATTAGTTGAATAGCCTACTTGTATACTTTTTCATGATATTCTAATATTTTGAGATAGGATTTTTGAGTTTTCTTAAGCTGTAAGCCAAATTCAGCAATATTCAAATAATAAAAGGCTTGAAATAGTTCAGTTGATGTGTAATGAATCCAGAATGTATGACATTTTTGTTTTTTAATTGCATTGCAGAAAATAAAGAACTTTATCACAATATTCTAATTTTCTGAGACAGTCCAGGGATAAAGTTCTTTATTTTCTGTAATGCAATTAAAAAAACAAAAATGTCATACATTCTGGATTCATTACACATCAACTGAACTATTTCAAGCCTTTTATTATTTGAATATTGCTGATTTTGGCTTACAGATGAAAAAAACTCAAAAATCCTATCTCAAAATATTAGAATACTTCCTCAGACCAAGTAAAAAAAATAATTTTATACCAGCAAAACTAAATCAAACATTTGAAAATGTCCATTGATGCACTCAGTACTTGGTTGGGAATCCTTTTGCACGGATTACTGCATCAATCCGGCGTGGCATGGAGGCAATCAGCCTGTGGCATTGCTGAGGTGTTATTGATGCCCAGGATGCTTCGATAGCGGCCTTCAGCTCATTTGCATTTGTAGGTCTGGTGTCTTTCATCTTCTTCTTAACTATACACAAATTCTCGATGGGGTTCAGGTCAGGGGAATTAGCAGGCCAAACAAGGACAGTGATGCCATGGTCAGTGCACCAGTTACTGGTGGTTTTGGCACTGTGGGCAGGTGCCAGATCATGCTGGAAAATGAAATACTCATCTCCATAGACCTTTTCAGCAGATGGAAGCATGTAGTGCTCTAAAATCTCTTGGTACACAGTTGCATTTACTCTGGACTTGATGAAACACAGTGGACCAACACCAGCAGCTGACATGGCTCCCCAAACCATTGCTGACTGTGGGAACTTCACACTGGATTTCAAGCAACTTGGATTTTGCTCTTCTCCAGCCTTTCTCCAGACTCTGGCGCCTTGACTTCCAAATGAAAAGCAAAACTTGCTTTCGTCTGAAAAGAGGACTTTGGACCACTCTGCAACTGTCCAGTGCTTCTTCTCCATAGCCCAAGTCAGACGCTTCTTCCGTTGTCTTGAGTTCAGAAGTGGCCTGACCATGGGAATACGGCTATTGTAGCCCATTTCCCGGACACGTCTGTGAACTGTGGCTTTTGATACCTGGACTCCAGCTTCAGCTCACTTTCTTTGAAGCTCCCTCAAATTCTGGAAGCGGCTCTTCTTCACAATTTTGTTAAGGATGCGGTCATCTCTCTTGGTTGTGCAGCGTTTCCGGCCACATCTTTCCCTTCCAACAGACTTTTTGTGGATATGCTTTGAAACTGCACTCTGTGAACAGCCTGCTCTTTGAGAAATTTCTTTTTGTGTCTTACCCTCCTGATGGAGGGTATCAATGATGGTCCTCTGGACAGCAGTCAGATCAGCAGTGATTTGGTTTACTGAACCAAGCTCAGTGTTTTTAAGGCTCAGGAAACCCTCGCAAGGTGTTTCGAGTTAATTAGATGATTCAGGTGATTAGTTGAATAGCCTACTTGTATACTTTTTCATGATATTCTAATATTTTGAGATAGGATTTTTGAGTTTTCTTAAGCTGTAAGCCAAATTCAGCAATATTCAAATAATAAAAGGCTTGAAATAGTTCAGTTGATGTGTAATGAATCCAGAATGTATGACATTTTTGTTTTTTTAATTGCATTACAGAAAATAAAGAACTTTATCACAATATTCTAATTTTCAGAGACAGTCCAGTATATGTTTTAGCACTCAGGGACAATGCTTCTGAAAACGCGTCCTCTACTGACCAAAAGGCATATTACATTATTTTGAAATTTAAAAAAGCGTCCTATCCAGGCCAAATGAAGTATTATATTATTTTGAAATTTAAAAAGTCCCCTTTGTTAGCTGAAGGGAATAATACCGTTTTTCAGATACTAATAAAGACCGCCATTTATTGGCCAAAAGGAGCATGACATTAGTTTGTAATTTTAAAAAGCGCCTTTTCCTGGCCGGAAAGAGTACTACATTGTATTGAAATTAAAAACAATCTCCTCTGCTAGCTAAAAGGGGTATGATTATTTTGAAATTTTAAAAGTGTCCTTTGCTAGCTGAAAGGAGTATTATAGACATTTAAAGATATTTTTTTAATAAATCCGCCATCTACTGGCCAAATAGAGTATTACATTATTTTTTTTATATTAAAAATTCCCCTCTGCTAGTTGAAAGGAGTTTTACAATATTTTGAAGTTTAAAGAAGCGCCCAGTTCTCGCCGTGAATGGTTAAGTGTGAAGCACATTGTAAAGTGCTTTGGGAGGTCTTCAGTGACTTGAAAAGCTCTATATAAATGCAGGCCATTTACCGTTTACCATAAGTTGAGACTCATCGAGAATGGAGCTGACATGATGGTCTTCTATCTTGCTGTTAAGGGTTCCCCAAAAACCAAACACAATCCTTAATGCAAAAAAATGAGAAGAAAATATGGCACTTCTTGGTCACTGTATCTCTGTAGTCTGTTGTCTCCCTTGTCCTTTGTAGCACTCGATTTCGGTTGCACTATACAACACAACATTTAGTTGTAAAATACGCACTGTCCCTTTAAAGTGACACTTTTCTCCATGACGCTGAAACTGCTGTGGCTTTAACATTTCCTTTCTGGATTTTGCAGACTACTGTATGTGGTGCCTTTGGCGGTTCGGAGCGGAACACAATTAGGTGAAAGGAATATGGGCTGGGGAGAGTGCTCGAGAGGGATGTTATGCTTCTCCTTGCAGATGTGGTTAGTGTGGCATGAAAATGATGACGTTAAGAAAATTCCATTTTCAAATGCCAACCCAAACCCCAAAAAAGAAGAAAAAAAAATATTATTTGAGCGCATCTAAGAAATGCACGTATTTGCACGCACGTCCTGAACAAGCTAAGGCTGCAATGGTGACACGAGCAAGGAAATGGCAGCAGCCAGTAAAAAAAAAATCAAAATTCCTTACAGCTCCTTTAACAAGCATTACGAAAACAAACACTTGTAACAAGTTGCCTTGATGGACGCAAATTTGTGCAAATTCAGCTGAGGGACCTCAAAGGGCTCCAGGTGGCACACCAGGACCACTCTTCACTTTCAAGATGTCCACCAGGAATCAGCAATGGCTGAAACACCTGTGTGGAGGACCACCAAGAAAGACCAGTTTAGGTGCAGACCCGGACCAAACAGTGTCCTTCCCGCACTGGTTTCGTCCATCCTTTGGAGGATCTGGTCTGGAGAGATCTCATTCCAGAATGTCGCTCTCGAAGGGAACCAGCTGGTAATAGGACAAGTTGGTGACGTACGCTTCCGTTTCCTCCATGCACGTCGATTCAATGCCACCATTATCGTCGAACCTGTCGGGGAAATAAAAATGTGTTGGGGAAGAAGCCGACACGGGGAACTACTGTATTTTTTGCATTTTTAGGGTGAATTTTGTTTGATAAAACCGACACCAGAAACATACATGTCATCTTAAAAGGCAATTTAAAGTAAAGTAGATAACCAGTGCAGGCCCCCGTGCGCATGGCTGAGCACGCATGCACGCGCTCGAGAATAGGAATGGTGATTTTTGCTGAACACGCACAGCAATTTTAGGCATAACGCCGTTAGAGGCAGTGGTGTTCATTCATGAGCAAAACGATAGCTCTATCTAGTGGTAGTTAGTAGCACTGCACTTACATTCAGTCACACCACAGGTAGGAATAAAGATTATCTCATCTCATCTCATCAGCCGTACCGCTTATCCTCATTAGGGTCGCGGGGGGGCTTGGAGCCCATCCCAGCCATCTCCGAGCAGTGGGCAGGGGACACCCTGAACTGGTTGCCAGCCAATCGCAGGGCACACAGGGACAGACAATTCATTCGCTCATTCACACCTAGGGACAATTTGGACCGGCCAATTCACCTGAAATGCATGTTTTTGGAACGTGGGAGGAAACCGGAGTGCCCGGAGGAAACCCACGCAAGCACGGGGAGAACATACAAACTCCGCACAGGAAGTCTGGAGCTGGATTTGAACCCACGACGGGTTCCCATGACATGAACTGTGCCGCACAAGCGCTAACCACTGCGCCGCCGTGCTGCCCGAATAAAGATTAAGTCATGTTTATTTGTATAACCCTTAATCACTGTAAATCTCAAAGACTACAGACTATTACAGACTACAAACTATTATGACACCATCCCCTGACCTAAAACCTACAAGGAAAAACTCAAAACCTTATCTTGAGGAAATTAAGACAGCTTGAGAAATGACCGCACATGAGGTAACCCCCCTTCTAGGATGACCAGGCTGCAATGGATGATGCAAGGGCATTCCTACCGTATGAACTTACATCTGAGCCATATTTAAAACTATAAAATTAAATCCTGAAATCAGGGATCAGTTTTTAAGCGCTTATTTGGTTGTATGTCACCAGTATTGAATGGTAGGGAGCACGTGGGATGGCTTATACGGGATCAATTTAATCAATGAGGCAAACGTGAGCAGAGAGTTTACGGTAGAGGTATGTTGAATTTTGGTCTTTTTATTTGCAAATATTTGGAATAAACCATGATTGGAGAAAAAAAAATGAAAACCTATTGGACGGTAACCCAGAAAGGGACAAGGAGATTTTGAGTAGTTTGAAGCCCAGAGACAAAATGGATATGGAGTGTCTCTGCTAAATGTTCATTTGCAAGCCCTCAAGAATGTAAAAAGCTAAGAAGTATGAAAGCTTCACTGCTTCCATAGGTTGGTGTAGATGTTGATGTTTTTGAGTTTTTTCTTGCCCTCGTGTGGGTTTTGATCAGCAGATGGTGTAATAATAGTTAATGGTTTGCAATAATCTGTGGTCTCTGCAGCCCTTTGAGACTCCTCGTGATTAGGGGTTATACAAATAAACATGACTTGAGTTCTATTTCTTTTATTATGTGGCTATTTAAACACCGTTTTCGGGTGTGGACTTCAGTGTGAGTATAAACAGTAATTTCTAACTAAAAAGCAACTTTCAGTGTAATGCAGCCAGAGCGAAACCCGGTCCGACCCGAAACGAACATAATGATTGACATTTTAGGCCTGGGATTTTACATCATCGTTTAAGGAAGACTGCTTTAGAGCCATTAATATAATCAAAATGAGTCCAAATTGGGATTATTTTCCCATTCACACTCAAGTCTTCCTCTGACTCATTCCTGTGGCGAAATTGCTGCCAATGTTAAAGTTATTTTGATTTACTTCAAGTTAATACATATTTGAAAATATTATTTTTATTTTTATTTATACAAGTTAATGAGACACCGTGGCGGTACCCCGCCAGGGACTTTCGATAGTATGGGAAACACTTCAGCGATAGAAATAACTTGATCTACACTTGAGGTATTTTAAGCATGCAATGTCCACATCTTTGCAGTATTATTACTTTGTTTTTTACTTCCAAACACTCCAAATTTTTATCCACGCATACATTTTTTTTCAGCCCACCATAGTCTTTAGTGTTAACCTAGTGCAGTGGTTAGCACATTAGCCTAAAACTAAAGACTGGGTGAAAACATTTGTTAGGCTGGAGAGGGGATGGGCGCCACCAGGCTGTACTTGCCCAAGACACATCATAGGGAACAGTGCCCCTACCACCCTAGTGGTTAAGGGATACACACCCACCCTCCCAGTGTTGTTTTTATGCTTTTTTTTTAAATGATAACACATCGTAGCCTCAAAAAGACAAAATATATTTCTGTATTCTCCAAATTCTGAATAATTCAGCATCGCTCATATTGCCACATAAAACTCTTGATCAGCTAGTATCAATGAGTGGGCAGGTTTATATTTACCTAAAACGTACAACTGCATCTTGTATGGTGGCACCATCTCAAGCACAGACTAACTGGACACTGAATTTCTCCTCATGCAGATATTCTCTCTACCAAATTTATTACTATAAAATACTGAAATCGAGGGGTCACCTTAAATGCAAATATTTGGTTGTGTCACCAGTAGCAAATAGTAGGCAGCACGTGGGGTAGGGGGCGTGGCTTCTACAAAAATAGCAAACCAACTGAAAATAAATTGGGGAAACTTAAGCACAGAAATTAAGGTAACGGTGCTGAAGTTTGGTCTTTTCATTTGTAAAAATATTTTTGCAATGCATCACGCCTCGAGAAAAAAAAGAAAATGTCTTCCACAGTACCCCAAAGTAGAAAAGGAAATCTTGGATGGGTTTGAAGCCCAGAGACAAAATGGATATGGAGTGTCTCAACTGTTTGTTTGCAAACCCTCAAGATTGCAAGCACCATGAAATTTGATGACAGGTCACTGCTTCCACAGGTTGGTGTACTTACATGTGCTCCAGCAGGTGGGTGGAGGGGGTGCTCTCCTCGGCATCCGCCATCTTCCGATCAAACACGATACTTTCCGTGTTGGCCAAGCAGAAGCCGTTGGAGCGCATGATCTCTGCAAACATTTATGTGAGTGGTATTGAATCGATGGAATGGTATTGCAGTTCTTACCCGATATCTTGAACGGGTCCTGGAAGCAAGGCTGCATGGCGTGAACCTTCCTCAGCACCTGGTCCAGTGGAGAGCGCTCGAAGAACGTCAGCATCACTTCAGACCTGGAAAACTGGACGACGACCGCTAGAATCAGCAAAGGCTAGGGATGCAACTAACCACTATATTAATAGTCCACAAGTCATCAACTTCAGTATTGATACTTTATAGTTGTAAATACACTTAGGCGTGAGTATACATGGTAGGGAGAATATCTCCATGAGGAGAAATTCACGGTTCTCGTACTCTATGTTTGAGATGGCACACCATAACTGCATTCAGTTTAGGGCTGCAACCAATGACCATTTTGATAGTCCACTAGTCACCAACTACTGAAACCATTAGTTTAATCCTCAAACATATGTATGTTTTTCGTTGCATTAAGTTTGATTAAACAAAGTGACAAATGATAATATACACGAGAAAATTAGGTAAAATGAAAAATAAATTGAACTGATATGAATTGAATACTATTTGGACCTGCTGTGGATTTGTACAAAAAGTATATAAAAATGCTTTCACTAAAACCAATAACGCACTGTGTTGTCCGTAGAAATAGTAATCCATAAATAAACCTGTCCATTTTTTTAGGGACAGACAAATAAATAAATAATACATTTAATTCAAATAAATATTTTTTTCTCACTGTAAACCAAGAACAGGCTCACTATCAACAGTAAACAGTAAATAAAACATGATGTGCATTCAGTGGTCAACCGCAAAATCTGTATCAAAAGAACTTAATGATCATCAACCCCGTTTGATGTCTTTACATTTTGACTGACGTTTGTTTTTCTGTCTGCGTGAATTTGATTTCAAATACGTCTGTCAGGCAGAGTCTGGCATTATGCTCAAGCTCTCTTTTATAGCCAAATATACGCGTATAAAATGTACAATCAAAACCGTATTGGCTTGAACATGACTTGAATCTTACTGAGGCGAGTCAGACTCCTCCAACAATACGCCATGTTTCGCTTTAAATGTTCGTGCATCACTTTGCATGTAGTCTTTTTATTGGCCTTATCCAAGCTAAAATGCTCCCAAACTTTTAAAGTTTTGGTCCTTGGTGTTGACACTGTCATTTCTATATATTCGCGCTCGCAAGAGATGCTTTGGGACATGATCAGCTCTTAGCAGATATTATATTCACGTACAGATGTCTCACTCTGTTGTAAAACCACGTCTGGTGACAATAGTCAACAATGGAATTCATTGTCGACTATTTCTGTTATTGATTCGTCCGGCAAAGTTTGTGTGGCGACTCACCTTGCGCGGCATGTTGATGGCGCTCTTGAGCAGCCGCTCCACCTCGTTCAGCTTCTCTTCAATGTCGCTGGCCTCCTTGATTTTGCTAAGGCCTGGGAAAAAGACAATGAAAGCACTCTCAAAAAGCTCTGCAGCTTCCGGTTAAACTACGGCCGGACATGCCGAGAATGCGTTCGGGCTTGGCGGCTTGCCAGATTTGTCGAAACGCCGAGCTCCTTTGAGAGCTTCCTGTCAGAGAGCAGTGTTAGGAGTAACGTGTTACAAAGGAATGTGTTCCTGGAATGAAATTACATTTCTTGGTAACGAATACTAGTATGCTTTATTAAGAACAACTCAACTGTCATTACAACATAGTGCATTTCTCCGCTTCTTTTTAAATGCAGATCACAATGTCAATAGGCCTTTTCTTAGCCTATTTCGCACATGAAACCAAGCATTTGTTTCTACTAGTTTGGATTTTAAAATTTCGTCGTGTGTGTGTGTGTTAGAATCGAAGAAAAAAACATTAGTGATCAGAAATTGAAGTTTTACAGCATCCTAGTGGACCCTCTTGATCAGAGAAAAGCTTGGACCGAGGCACTCATCAAAAATGCTCTGGTTTGCAGCGTACACTTCATATCAGGTAAGAGAAATTAAACATTTATGATTGTTTCTATAGAGTCTATATTACTTATTATATGGGCAAAGTATGTTGTTATTGTTTTATTTTGAGCTAACTGTTAGCATGTAGCATAAATGCCACTAATAGAGGCCTTTTCTAAATAAAAAAAACACATTGAATACATGAAAAACTAAATGTATCTAAAAATTGCCTGGATTGTGTGCCAAACAAATGCGTACCTGTTTTTATTTTCGAACCATGCAGTGTTTTCAAGGCTACCGTTTACGTTTAGGCTAGACGCTAACAGTTAGCTGAAACTGAGAAAAAAAACTAGATATTTTGCTGATATAATACGTATAATAATTTATTTGAGGGTGCATAGCAACAATCATAAATGTTTCGTTAGTCTTACTTGATATGAAGTGTGCATTTTCTCATAGGGCGTGCGACTTATACTCTGGTGAAAATTACACTTGAAATGATTAACACATTATTATATCATTGAGTTTTAAATGTTTATTACCGGTACTATATATCACTTCACGTGTTATTTTCACATTAAACAGCAAGAGGGCGCTATAGGCCTGTTTTGATCATTTCAAACTTGCCCTGTTGTGGGTGGACATTTTTCGAACAAGAAGGAAGAGAGTTATTGTCCCGAGTTGGAGGAGTTGTCTACTGGTAAAAGTGACAACGAGAATGAAGATGTTATTGGTTTAAAAGATTTGGAGTGAAACTGGTAGTTTGCTAAGCATGTTCTTTATGCTAGAGTTATCTGAATAACTCTTAATATGTTACGCCGTTACTGGTGGGAGTGTCTAAGATATGCACATACATACATGTAACGCTAGTATATCGTGTCTATTTTATACTTATTGTAAAATTGCCTTCATGATGACATGTTTTTGGTGTTGGATTTTATTTAATACATTTTCCCCAAAAATGCAACTAATACTCTGTGATTTGTACATAGTTTTCCTTCTTAATTATGCATTCATTGGCTGGTGTGGCTTGTACTTCGGAGAAACTTATAGTTCGGAAAATACGGTAGTTAATTTGACAGTAAGAAGCTATTTTTGGGTGTCCGTAATCTGAGGAGTCACTGAATTACTTTTTAGATGAAGTAACAAGTAACCGGAACTGTTTTTTTTTTTTTTTTTTTTTTTCAGTAACATGCCCAACACGCTTGTGTGAGGCAGCCTCTGATGAGTCAAATTTAGAGAAGGGGCGCTGATGTCACAGTGGGATGACATCATTGCGGTGTCTGCTTCCCTTGTTGTCGGGATGTAAACACAGGCAGCAAAACAGACCAAACCCAAAAGGACGCTTTGTCCGTCCACAAGACTGGCAAACAGACAGCGAGAAAATCCGTCCTGGTAAAAGCTTGTGGACTCTTTCCGAGCGGCAGCAGGAAGTGAAAAGGATTCCAGGCACAGCTGCGAGGATGTTTGGACAAATATTTGTCGTCTGGCCACACTGTGGGTGACCTCGCATCCAAAAGCTGTGCCAGAAACACTCCAAACATTACTGCCATGTTTTCAACCCTAACACACGATGCCCCCAGAACGATCATTACACAGGAAGTGACCAGACTCATCATTTGTATAATAAATGTTTGAAACTCCCAAAGTGTCCATATGTAATCAAAAGATAAATAATCTGCATCTGTGTGTCATATTCATGCCAGGAATTGATCCGCTGCGTGTAAATGTAAATGTAATTGTTCTACATTTATATAGCGCTTTTCAAGTCAATGAAGACCTCCCAAAGCGCTTAACAATGTGCTTCACACTTGCCCTTTTTACACACACTAACTAACCGATAGCAGCGTCAGACATGCAAGGCAACTACCTGCTCATCATGGTTTTAAGGTTTTGTAGTGAGTGATGGAGTTTCAGCCAACCACAATTTTTAATTTTCGAAATCTAAAAGAGCCAAACAATCAGAGGCAAGTTCTTATAATAACACAAGTCAAAAAACGCGATTCAAAGTTTGCAAGCACCACACCACGCCGCACCCACGGTGTGAGCTCATTGAGTGTCATGGCGGACTCCGTAAACATAGTCCCAGAGTCAACAAACGAGAAGGAAAAGGAGCTTGGACCGAAGAATTGTGTACTACAGTACGTGCAATACCTTATTTTCTTGGATTAAGCTTTTTTTAAGATTTCACTGCAAAAATAAAAATAACAAAATAAAAAAATTAAAAATCTTGCAAACATTCAGCAAATTTAGATTTGTTTAAGGTAAAAATAAAGTTTAAACGTAACAAAAAGCAGCAAAAGCAGCATATATTTGTGACTAATTTTTTTGCTCATCATAAAATAAAATGTATGGTTTTCTTCTGGTTTGTTTGTATGATAAGTCCAAATGAAATATAATCTTTGTATAAAGTAGTAGGAAATGCATATCTTGCATTTTTGCCTGTGTATAGCATGCATTTGTATGTATGTTTGTGTATTGTTGAGTTATTTGACACTTTTTTAAATTGTTTTATATTCTGAAATATTGTTGCTTTGTGTATTATTTTTCCTATGTGTTCAAAACTCCAATCTACACTATATAAAATCTCAACTTCTATGTAAATCCTGATTGTGTGTTTGTGTGTAGCTAAATAGGCTCTGAAACAGCTGAACCTATTTTAGTGAAAATGTACACAGTAGTACTTTAGGCTTCTGGGACTGTCTTTAGCTAGCTTGAGTCAAGGTATCCCCAACAAATACCAACAATATTGCGTGTCTGAGCTAAATTTAGCCTATTATCAACAATTAGATTTATTATAACAATAGAATTAACCAATTTGAGAACCTTTTTTTTTGAAAAGCATCAACCGGAACTTACCGATCACAGGACCCATCTCTGGTGACTGTGACCTTATCACACTTTAAAAGGGGACGCGTGAACGGCTTTTGCGCTTTCTTCACGCATGCTCGAATGAGAGGTCTTGCCAGCCTGTGCTCTCTGGGACAATGGCGACTAAAAAGGCTGAAAATACGGCCATGTTTCTCCATTTCCTTATTCTTCGGGTGAAAAAGGTACGATGGATGTGACAAAAGGGATAGAGAGACTTTTCTGAGGAGGGGTGGGGTCACCTGCGGCTAGCCCTCATCTTTTTTCCCTGTGTGTTGCTTTATCCAACCCAAAAGCTAGGCAAGAAAAGATAACGCGACTACTTTATTTTGGTGCAGGGAGAAATTATCTTTCATTCCTGACACGCTATGAAAATAATTAATGATCATTTAAATTGGATGATTATCTTAAAACCATGTTTATTGTTCAGTAATTTCATTATTGCAAATCCCAACCCCTTTCTCTAACACTGGAGTGCTTGTGTCAAGAATGTGCTTATTCTTTCGTTTTATTAAATTTTCCTTGTCATGTAAATAAAACGTAGTTTGTTAGCATAAAACGCACGGGCCTTATTTAGTTGTGTGTAGATATTATTTTCTTTCTGGACGGATCAATCATTATCTATATCAATTAACTAAAAAAAATCTATAATTTAAAGCTAAAAATAAAATATGTTCAGAGTATTGCTTTCCTTTATGATAAATTCTAGACACAATATAACGAGGACAGCAGAGAAAATAATCGGGACTACACTTCCCTCCATTCAGGACATTGGCCAGAAGCACTGCCTATCCCATGCAAAAAACATTACCGGGGACCCCTCTCACCCCCATCATGGACTGTTCACTCTGCTAGCCTCTGGGAAGAGGTACTGCAGTGTGCGGTGCAGGACCACCAGGCTCCGCAATAGTCTAGTCCCCCTGGCCATTAGACTGTTAAATGGTCAATCTAACATATAGTTAACTTAAATCTATACGGCTGCTGATCTGACTTTTGCACTACTGGCAGTTTTTTTTATAGCTTGCCACTCCTTGCACATTGCTCTCTGCACTATTGTAATTACAGCGTTATTGTTACAGTGTTAATGTTACTGTGTACCTGACTTGTTAACCTGACTGCCCATATTGCACATCTGGTTAGCTACTCTTCTTGCACTATCGGCACTATGGTAAAATACTACACGTAGCCAAAATACAATACAACATTATTTATATCTGTACATTCAAGGAAACTGTGGGGGTCAGATGCATCGACATTTCGTTCTGTATACACGTGTACTAGAATGACAATAAAGTAGATCTGAATCTGAATCTGAATCTGATATGAGGTTTCTTTCGAATGAATTCGTGTGGGAAACCGTGAGCACTACCTGCTGGCTAAATCAGAAACCACCAAATTACATTCTGAAGTGAATTAATATAATTTAAAGTAATTTTTCTCTACACACATGACAACAATGTCAGAGCAAGGAAAACATATTTTGTCAAAAAAATGTTGTGGCTATATTTCATTAAGTTGGAAAACAATCGAGAAAGAATTGGAAAAGAAAGCCCCGTGAATGTAAATCACACATTCACATTGTGATCGTAAACGCGTATCAAAATCTACTGTAGTTTCTATGGCTTTAAGTGCCTATGGCAGAGGTGTCAAACATAGGGCCCGCCGGCCACATCAGGCCAGGCAGAGGATTTATTTTGGGCTGAGAGGGACACAATAAAAAAAGATGGCGTAAATAAAAAGGCCTGCAGTTTTGAAAATTCTTCACACCATGAATTCCCAGGCGGACTTTTCACTACTTATTGTTCTTTACACTATTTTCTGCATCATTTCAGTACCTTTTTCATCAAATGTTTTTGTATTTTCATACATTTCAATACAATTTGATACTTGTAGAACTGCAAGACTCAAGATTGTCTTTATTGTCATAACATAAATTTCCAAAGAAATTTCCTTTGCAACCCTGGTGTGCAGTGTTTACCTTCCAGTATATTCTTCTGTTTTTTATATTATAGTACTTGTTTTATATTTACAGTATTTTTTGTTTTTTTCTTGGACTTTTCAGAAGTTATGTTTTATCCATTTTACTACCTTTAGAAGGGTTTCTTACTTTTCAGTACGTTTTAGAGTTTTTTAGTAATTTAAAGTACTATTTCATACATTGCAGTACTTTTTGTGTATTTTCAGACTTGTCAAAGCCTTTTAATAATGTCGGTTTTTTTTTTTCTTTTCTGATCATTTATCACTTTTTACATTTTGGTATTTAGTACTTTTCACACTTGTTGTTGCCTTGCAGCCATTCGTATACTTCATACTTTTCTGTACTTCTCAGTTATTTTTCATAATTTTTCACTAGAATTAAATGGCTTTATCCATACTTCGCAGTACGTTCTAGTACCTTTTTGTACTTCAGAGATTTTTGTAATTATTTTATGAATATAGAATATATATAGAATATAGAATATATTTTCTTCACTAAAAGTGCTTTTTCTACTATGTGCCCCCGGAGCAAAAATGAGTTTTACACTGCTCGTCTTGAAAAGAGGAGTGGACCCAACTAAGCGATTTTCAGGCATTACAAAGAGCCACATTTAGTCATCTAAAAACAGGACAGTGTGACACATCATCTTTTAATAGCATGCATAAAAAAAACGTTTTCTTTTGAAAAAATCCACTGCTGACGAGTTGTGTGACTTGTTGAGGTGGTAATGCACACTAGTAGCGGTAATAGACACCGGCTGACTCTTGACCTAATACTATCTTTAAACACACAGGCTGCAAATGGCTTATATGTCACGTACACATCCAAAAAACAGACAATTTGAAAGAAAAATCGATGATGAGCTTGGACTTTGCTCTGGTGTGGACCGCAAACGGAGAAGCTGACTTTGTTAGCAGGCAACCCGTCCAAAAATGTCAAAGCGATCTACACAAAAATGAGAAGTTGTGACCCAACCAAGATGACTCTTTGCTTCCTTTTCAGATGACGTCTCATCCGGCACAAAATGTGTCATGAAGCATTCACAGCCAATGAAGCCATTTTTGGCCTTGTCGAGTTTCAAAAGGAAAGAAAAAGGGTACAAAATGAAAGAATGTGTTCTTAGGCTAAGAACCATAATAGTTATAAGTGTGTAAGCAGCAAACACAAAAGTGGTCTGGAATGTGTTGTGGGTATTTGTCCCATTCTGAGCCAGTACGTATGGCAACTAAGCCTTACTCAGATTCCATCTATATCGAAAGAGAGAGAGAGAGAGCGAGAGAGAGAGAGAGAGAGAGAGAGAGAGAGAGAGAGAGAAAGAGAGAAAGAGAGAGAGAGACAGAGAGATAGAGAGAGACAGAGACAGAGAGAGACAGAGACAGAGACAGAGAGAGAGAGAAAGAGAGAGAGAGAGAAATATTAGGGGTGAGACGATATTCTTTGGTTCAATTTGATTCTTGACAATATCGATCCTACAAGCATTGCAATTTGATATAACTGATGGTTGCAATTTATTTTATTTCCTAAAAAACAAGCATAGGGTAAAAAACATGGACATCATATATTATTTAGCCTTCAATATGAAAATCAAAAAATACTATTGAAATAATACAAAAGTACTACTACAGTAAAACTACAACTGAAACACTACAAAAATACAACTCCATAATAATATCAAATACAACAAAAATACTACTATGGAAATACTACATAAATACTACTGAAATACTAAAATAATACTACAATGGAATACTCATCACGGAAACATCACGATCAGTCTGAGACAAGTTACAGTACCCGAAATCTATAAAGCCGGTATAATTCACCCAAAAGTCTTTTATTCCACTAGTGAAATGACTTCCCGCAAACATGGTCTGGTTATATTCACAATAGTCCAGGAAATCCAACAGTTTAAAATACTGACTCCAAAACACACTATAATGCCGACAGATTAAGCACAAAAAAAAATCTGCCTAAAAGCATGCCTGATTCGTTGGAAGATCATTGTTCTAATTTGATCATTGTTCTAATTCGACTCACCATAGCCATTATTCTCCGACCTTTTAATTGACACCACTCTCTGCCAATTGCAAGCTTTTTTTCACTGTCCTTAGCCTTACATAGCCTGCAAGGCTGTCATAATCAATTCAGCTTCAGAAATCTTTACCCAATAGTGACCAATTAAAATGTGCATTGAAACATTGGTTAGCCAAAGGAAATTCCAATGTAAATTTTACGCAATACTACGAGCTGTATTGAAATCAGTGCCGAAAATAAACGTGTGTACAATTATGCGCAAGTGTGCACAATCAGGGATTGACTTCTGGAAAGGGAAGTCAAACATTTACAACTCTTTCAAAACATCTAAAAAATGGCCAAAGTAAAATAGACAAATGCAAAGTTTTGGGCTACTTTTGAAAAAGCCTAGACCTACCATTAGAAAAATGTGTAAAATACCATGTTTAGTTTTTCAGATTGTGATTAAATTGAGCAAGGTACCAGGTAAGGCTTCAAGCAATTGTCTCACATGTTTTCAAGCTAGGATGCCCAAGCTACACTCTTCAGCAGCCATGTGCGTGCTATTTTTTTGTATGAAACAACAAAAACCTCTGTGTGTTTCTGTGTGTTTCAACTCAATTACTCAATGTTAGTAGCACTTGCAGTGATTACTTCAGTTTGGAACAAAACTTCCTAGTCTTGCCTTTCAAAAGAGACAAAACCATTCAGTTCAAGAACAGCATTCCATTTACTTCGAGTTCGTCTTCGAATGGGATTTTAGGCGAATTTCACAGGAAAGGTAAGGGGTTAAATCCCCTTCATGAAAGTACGCATCTGTCTGTCTCTGCTATGTACTGTATGCACAACGTATACAGCTGTAGACCCACATACTGTACATACACGTATATATTTCCTATGTATTTATTTTTATTGTTAAATCATATCTTTATTTCAGTATGTTTTCATGATGTAATCAATCTTGTCCTGGCTATTCTAAAAACGACTTATAGGTATGTCTTGTTTTATTTTTCGAAAATGTAATATTTAAAATGTTATGAGCATGTTTATGATAGCCCCAGCAAAAGTCAAGTCATTTTTAAGTCAAGTCATTTTTATTTGTATAGCCCTTAATCACAAAGAGTCTCAAAGGGCTTCACAGGTTATTACACAGACTAGTTATTTCAGACTATTATTACACCCTCCCCTGATCTGGAACCTACATGAGGGCAAGGAAAAACTCAATAACGTAATAAAAGATATGTTATTTTAAAAAATCCAATATATCATTATTATTACTTAAAAGTAGCCACGTGAGGCAAATGTGCTTTTCTGCATGTTCGTTTTTTTGTATTCTTTCGTCCAGCTGCACATATATATATATGCGTATATATATTAATCAACAGAAGGTTCACCCAAACTAACTGAGCAGTGAGTACACAGACTTACAATTACACAGACTTGTAATTTGTTGTTGATTCGCTGGACTTTTATGCTCTGATTGAACGGTTGTTATTTTTTAAAAATCAATTAAAAAGACATTGCTAAAGTTACTCGGTACTTGAATAGTTTTTGAACGAAGTACTTTTAAACTTTTCCCCTAGTCATTATTTGGATGTCTACTTTTTACTTCTACTGAAGTCATATTATTTTGAAGTAGCAGTACTTTTTCTTGAGTAAAAAAGTGGCTACTCTACCCACCTCTGTCCAAAGCACACAGACATTTTGTGTAGTATACATAAGATGTTTTTTTTTTTTAATGGGGTAGGATGGGGAGATTTTCATTTTTTTTTGTGTGCAGGGGCGATTTTAGTTTCAGAGCTCTCAGTGCCAGAGTGTCTGTCTGGTTAAAAAAATAGTTTCACTTAAAGTAAATAACATTTAAAATTTAATCATGAAAAACAAATCATCAAAGTATTTTGTTTAAAGCTTTTTAATTTAAAGGGTAGTTTTTATGAAGTGAAAGTTTGTTTTAAGGCCGTTTTTATGTATTGAATGTTCCATTTTGTAATTGAATTATGGCACTCTAGGGCTTCCATAATAACATACTCTCACGGGAGCCTCCACAGACTCTGCTGCTGTGCTGTAAGTGACATGAAAGAAGGCAAGGGCAGTTCTAGAAATCAAATGGACTGAACCATTTTAAGGCAGTGTAGTATTTCTGACAATGCGCTTTTCCTATCCTGTCCTTTATTAAGGAAAATAGAGTTTAATATCCTTAATGTTTAGGGTACTTGGGTTGAATTTTGGAGGTGCTTGAACACCCCCTAAAACGGGCTGGTTACGCCCATGGTCGAGTACAGACAGGGGCAAAAAAACAGTTCGCTAAAGTTATTTAAGGCGCGACTTATTTTGAACTCGTGTAGAGGACTAGAACAACTTTTTGGGGAGGGGGGGAAACCATTTAGGCACCAGAACCGAACCGACCTTGTGCAAGAGGCGAAGCCCGAAGGTCTCCGCCGTCGTCGGGGAAGGAGTCCGTGAGGCGTCGCAGGAGGCGTCCCATGTCCGAGAAGCTTCGGTGCAAGTAGAGAACGTTCCGGTCCGACCACTCGGTTCGGATCTCGAAGAAGTCCTCGCGGTCGCCCTGAGGGCCCACTAGGAGGCGGCGGACGCCGTTGACCCAACAGTCCCGCACGAACATGTTGACCACAGAAGTTCCCTCGAACACGGCCGAAGCCATGTCCGCTCACTCCGCCATCACCCGCCGGGACCGGGAAACACCCGACACCCGATCGCCTGCCCGCTTACGTTCCTTTCGGTCTCGACGTGGTTCCGTCTGCTCGTGTTCGACGTGGCAGACTTGTGAAACCGAATCGAACCGAACACTGGTCTGCCTCCGAGAGTCGAATCACGCCCACTGAAAAAAGGGTTTTCTCCATTGAGACGCATGCCAAGTCAAATCATGTCTATTTGTGTGTAGCCCTTAATCACAAGGAGTCTCAAAGTCAAGTCAAGTCATTTTTATTTATATAGCCCTTAATCACAAAAAGACTCAAAGGGTCGCACAGGTTATTGCAAATCACAGACTATTATTACACCATCCCCTGATCTAAAACCGACATGAGGGCAAGGAAAAACTGAAAAACCTCAACATGAGGAAAGTGAAGAAACCTTGAGAAGAGACCACCGCACATGTGGTAATCCCCCTTCCAGGATGACCAGACTGCAATGGATGTTGCAATAACAAATAATACACAGATAGTGTCAACAAAAATATAGGTTATTCATATGATATAGAGTAGAAGTGTGTTTTAAGCTTAGATTTAAACATTTCCACTGAGGTTGCAGATCGGATCTCAGGGGGAAGAGCATTCCACAACACTGGGACCCGTATACAGAACGCTCTCGAACCTGCGGTTCTCTTCTTGGCTCTTGGGATCACTAGTAGACCAGTATTTTCAGAGTGAAGGCTCCGGACCGGAACATAGGGGGAAATTAAATCTGAAAGATATGAGGGAGCAAGTCCATGCATGATTTTGTATAGTACCAAAAGAACCTTAAAATCACATCTTAAGCTAACAAGGAGCCAATGCAGGTTCGCTAAAAATCAAAGGGTTTCACATAGAATTCTGACAAATTGTCCTATTTAGGCATGCATTTTATTACCAAACCCAAGAAAGCAAAAAAGAAATGACTGTAAAGTAAAATAAAATAAATGCATGTAATATTTTTTCTGATTATATAATTTCAATTAAAATAATAGTGGAAAGGTAATATAAATACAACAAAATAATGACAAAATCGTTTTTAAAAAAAACTTTATTTTGTGAGTAAATTACAATGTCGTTTAAGACAAAAGAAAAAAATGATCAGGATTTTATTTAATAATTAGTTTAATTTAAAAAAATATACAATATATAATTACAATAAAATATGGTAAAATATATTAAAAACAGTTGGAAATATAATGGATAGATAGATAGATAGATAGATAGATAGATAGATAGATAGATAGATAGATAGATAGATAGATAGATAGATAGATAGATAGATAGATAGATAGATAGATAGATACTTTGTTCATCCCTGTAAGGAAATTTACACTTCCAGCAGTATTCTTGTGTTGAATATAAAATAATAATGAAATAAAAGAAATAGAATACAGAAATACAGAAAATATAACGTGTTGATATACAGTATTTAAATAGTGCTACATAAAATACACACATTAATAAAAATAGGGTAGTATGCAAATGTGGGGGTGGGGTTTAATGTTGGCTTTTACTCCCCCGGGTGGAGTTAAAGAGCCTCATGGCATGAGGAAGAAATGATCTCCTCAGTCTGTCCGTGGAACAAGACTGTGACAGCAGTCTGTCGCTGAAGCTGCTCTTCCGATTGGATATAAATATAAATATAAAACATACTCCAAAAACTATAAAATAGACAAACATCCATCCATCCATTATCTACATTGCTTATCCTCAGTGGGGTCAGGGGGGTGCTGGAGCTCATCCCAGCCATCTCCAGGCAGTGGGCAGGGGACACCCTGAACTGGTTGCCAGCCAGATGCATGGAAGACAAGGACAATCAACTCACTCGCTCATTCACACATAGGGACAATTTGGACCGGCCAATAACCCTAAAATGCATGTTTTGGGGAATGTGGGAGGAAACCGCCGTGCCCGGAGGAAACCCACGCAAACACGAGGAGAACATGCAAACTCCACACAGGGAGGCTGCGGTAACTAGACTTGAACCCTGAGTCTAACCACCCACCGCCGTGCCGCCCAACAGATAAACAGTTTTTACTAATACTTTTTACATGATTTCTACTTCAAAGTAATACAGTATATTACATTTGTTATTATCATTCAAACAAATGGTACTTTAAAATTATTAATAGACACAAAGTAATGAAAAAAAGTATTATGTTAAAATTATAAATCGTGACTGTTAGTAAAAAAGACCAACGTAAAAAACAAAAGGAAACTAGACATAAAATTCAAGAAATCTGAAATATGCATTTTTTTCTTACTGCTTGAATGAGAGGCATGGACTCGTTTTGCTTAAAGGGACAGTGTGTCATAGTTTGTGCCTCCTAGTGTTGCATACAATTTTCATTCAGTAAATGAAAACATTACCCCTCCCTACCTCTCCAACCTCCTTTACATTGCCACATCATCCCGCACCCTTAGTTCATCTTCCTCCCTTCAGCTCTGGAACTCATTGCCGCCTGACCTCTGAAATTCTGCGACTCTGACTCTGTACATCTTCAGACTTGCCTTTTCTTGCCAATCTGCCTTACACACTGCCCCTTTTACCTGTAATGTCTTTTATTGGCTATTTATTACTTGCTTGTTTGACTCTTAGTTTATTGTTGTGTCCTACTTACAGTTGCTTGCAAAACTATTTGCCCCCCTTGAACTTTGTGACCTTTTGCCACATTTCAGACTTCAAACATCAATACATAAAACTGTAATTTCTTGTGAAGATTTAACAATAATTGGGACACACTAATGAAGTGGAACACACTTTATTGGATATTCTAAACTTTTTTAACAAAGAAAAAACGAAAAAGTCGGTGTGCAAAATTATCCATTGAGTTTATACTTTGTAGCACCATCTTTTGCTGCTATTACAGATGCAAGTCGCTTGGGGTATGTCTCTATCAGTTTTGCACATCGAGAAACTGATATTTTTGCCCATTCCTCCTTGCAAAAAGGCTCGAGCTCAGTGAGGTTGGATGGAAAGCATTTGTGAACAGCAGTTTTCAGTTCTTTCCACAAATTCTTAAGTGGATTGAGGTCTGGACTTTGACTTGGCCATTCTAACACCTTGATATATTTTTTTGGGTGAATTTAAGTTTTGGATCATTGTCTTGTTAAAAGACAAATCTCCGTCCCAGTCTCAGGTCTTTTGCGGACTCCATCAGGTTTTCTTCCAGAATGGTCCTGTATTTGGCTCCATCCATATTCCCATCAATTTTAACCATCCTTAAGAAAAGCAGGCCCAAACCATGATGCTGCCACCACCATGTTTGACTGTGGGGATGGTGTTTTGAGGGTGACGAGCTGTGCTGCTTTTGCGCCAAACAAAACATCTTGCATTGTTGCAAAAAAGTTTGATTTGGTCATGTTTGGTGTGTCTCCCAGGTGGCTTGTGACAAACTTTAAATGGCACTTTTTATGGATAGCTTTAAGAATCGGCTTCCTTCTTGCCACTCTTCCATAAAGGCCAGATGTGTGCAGTATACGACTGATTGTTGTCCTATGGACAGATTCTCCCACCTCAGCTGTAGACCTCTGCAGTTCATCCAGAGTGATCATGGGCTTCTTGGCTGCATCTATGATCAGTTTTCTCCTTGTATGAGCTGAAAAGTTAGGGGGACGGCCCGATCTTGGTAGATTTGCAGTGGTCTGATACTCATTCCATTTCAATATTAGTGCTTGTACAGTGCTACTTGGGATTTTTAAAGCTTGGGAAATCTTTTTGGATCCAAATCCAGCTTTAAACTTCTCCACAACAGTATCTCAGACCTGCTTGGTGTGTTCCTTCTTCACGAAGCTTTCTGCGCTTTAAACCTCTAAACCTATCGCAGTGGAGGTGCATTTATACAGAGACTTGATTACACACAGGTGGATTCCATTTATCGTTAGTCATTTAGATCAACATTGAATCATTCAGAGATCCTCAGTGAACTGGACAGTTTCATGCACTAAATATTTTATTATGGAGTACGAGGCAAAACTACATGAACTATCATATCAATTTTAATTCGTATATTAAAAAAAATCATAGGTCAAGGAATTTGTATTTCTTTTGGAGTAAAATCCAGGTTGCCGCTATGTCTGTCCGGCATCATGCTCTAAGGCCCGGGTCCTCGCTCCCACCTGATAACTCAGTACCATCTCGTGGTCAAATTTTACACACTGTGGCTTTCAGCAAAACCAGAAAAGAATAATGGACTGCAAGATTTCTCATGTAGACATTTTGTACATTGATCTATGAGTCCACAACCAGAAGCATTTGTAGCCATTTGTCAAAATTTGTGTAGCAAGAAAGTCAGAAAAAGTCTCAAAACAGATTCAAAAAGTTGCAGAGAATTTATGGGGAACTTAAAATGACATGGGCAACTACTCAGCACAATTCCTGAAATTAATTTCTCAAGCAGACATTTGTCCCCAGCAAGGCTGGGTGTACCAAATTTAGATGGTCAAAAAAATGATCGATTGACCAATTTAATTATTCTTTTAATCTAGTCTTTTTAAAGCACCACTTACGTTTTTTTTTTTTGTTTTAAGATTATTTCATCAGAATATCAGATAAAAAACTTTAATTTGAAAGACTGGCTATGAAAATTAAGTGGACTATTTTCACTTTTGCAAAGTTCAACATATCTTAATCAAGACACATACTTCCAGTTTTAAGGATTTGTGTTTACTAATCATCCATAGGAAACTCAATTAGAACACAAAACAAAAATAAAACAGCCATGGCCAGCCTCCAGCGTGGTTGTCAAGACAACCTGGAATGTCCCTTTGTTTTCACAAATGCGTGATAGTACCAAACCTCACGCTCAGTTGCTAACTCAAATCACTGATAAAATTAAAGCATAGTATTCAATGCACATGTTTTGACACCATTTCATTCTTTTCTTTTTGACATTGTAAAACAGAACGCTGACCCAACGAAGAAATGTCCTACTAGGGGTGCCGACTTTCCACATTAATAGACATTGTTCGTTCTGCGCCAAATAAAGGCAAACACGCTCTTTTGTAGGAAACATGTTTTATTACTAAAAAGTAAGTGGAGGGTGCTCTTGTAGGCCGCAACTACTCAAGTCATGATGCGATTGGAAGGAACCAAAGAATCATGTGGGGGAGGTTTGGTCTATTTACAGGAGGGGGGAAAAGAGCGCTGGAATTAACAGCAAAAAATCCAAAGAAGAAGAAGAAGCAGACTTTTGTACACGGAACGTTTGAAAGCATGCATCTGGACGCAGTTCGTATTTACAGCATAACAAATAAACAAACAAAAAAAACCAAGAGACCGTGCGTAATTTACAGTGGAGGTGAATTGAAGGTCAGATCTTTTCCTGGATGAAGGGATGCTGCAAGGCCTGGTTGATGCTGATGCGCTTGGCCGGGTCCAGCATGAGCGTTGCGTCCAGGAGTTCCTTCAGCTGCATCACCTTCTTGCGTTGCTCCTCGGGAAGACACTGCCAGCCGATCATGTCGCTGAGAAGGTCTTTGGTGGGGTTGATGGTGCTCATCACCGTAACCTTCTCCTGAAGAAAGAAGGGGAAAAAAAAAAGTCAACGTTTGAAAGGACAAACAAGTCGATCAATGCTCACCCTCTCTGTGACTTTGTCCACCTCGATGTAAAGGAAGTTGAGGTTCTGGTCGAAGTGTTGGTCTTTGAACAGCCCTTTGCGGATCATCTGCACAAAGCGAAAGTCTCGTCAGATGTTTCCATGACGACCGGGCCCAGGCGAGCAACTAGGGCTGAAACTAACTACTATTTTAATAGTCCACTAGTCACACACCATTGAAACAATCAAATAATCAGATAACTTCATTTTTTCCTTAAATTTAGCATGAAGTTGATGTAATGTGGCATATCATGAAAAACACAAAAAAATGGGTACATCTATTTTTTTAACATACTGCTAAGTCGTACAAAAATTGAATAAAACCAATTAAAGGTCAGTCTGTGCAGTAAATCTATAAATAAACCGTGGTACATATCTCGGGACAGGCAGATAAATTATAATCAAGTAAACATTTTTTTTATCTCTGTAAAACAAAACAGGCTCATTAGCAAGAGGAGAACAATTATTCTGTCATATTGGAACCATTTAATTTTATACTTTTATTACCGGTACTGTATATTAATTCACGTATTATTTTCACACTTAACTGCAAGAGGGCTGTCAGTCAACCGGCGGGCGGGCGCTGCCTCGGTAAACAAACTTGGAAGCATGGCGACCCCTAGCTTATAGCGGCTAATTATATTTAATAGAAATTCATCAATTAAATAAGACTCAGAGGAAAGTCAGAAGAGCACAAAGAAATGCTGATCACCAGCGAGTGCTGCGTGGATTATTATTGTGTTGGTGAAGCGACTAAGTTGGCGTCAGGAGGCAAAAGCTCCTTCTCTGGCCTACTGCTATGGCTAAGCTAACCACCCTCACAAGCTACGCCTGCGGACCCTGTATCTTGCCAACAAGAGATCCAATAGCCATGAAACGGATGACCTGAAGCTAAAATTCATGGGAAACTCGGACGGTTTAATCATCGTGGAGATCTGGCTAAATTCGAAGACACCCGATGCTAGCGCGCAGCTAGCCGTCCGCTCTCTAAATTGCTTTCTTACTCTAAAAGGAGAAGCCCTCCAATTTTAGTTTCCTTCTGTATAATGGCAAAAAACGATTTTTTTCAACTGCAATTATGTGTTGTGTGTTATTTGTAGATCTATAATAATTTTCTTACAGGTGTATACGCTCAGTCGGTAATGATGTCAAGATAAGGTTAACCCTTTGAGGGATTTTGTGATGGAGCGATGCTCCTTCACGGATTTTCACTCTTAGCAAAGGGTTCTGGTCCTTGTCGACTGCGAGGGATCGCTCTGTATACAGTGTTCTCTATTTTATATTTATTTAAAATTTCCTTTGAGATGATATCTAAGTTTTTGGTGTTGGATTTTTTTAAGTAAAGTTCCCCCCAAAATGCGACAAACATAAGTTCATCTTAGAAATTCCCCATTTCACTTAACTGACTTCAGCACATATTTAAGCAATAAACAAACTAAAAGCTAAATCTCAATATATCATGCGAACAATTTCACTGGCACATATCTAAGTGTCACTGCTCCATTGAATCAGTCACTTCTCAAAGTGAAGCAAGGCACACCAGTGTCAATTGAAAAAGATTTTTATTCTCTGAAAAGCAGATAAGGGACTGAAAAGCCATAAACATGTGTGAGTTGATTCACTTTAGCATAATTAATGATATCCAAATGACCTCTATTCCCGCTGCCAATTACGGTGCTCCAATTGAGCTAAAAATAAACCTCGCGCAGTGATATATCAGCACTGCCAGACAACTCTGAAATGGTACTTTGTCTCCATCTTGCGGTGGAATGTTTTTACGATTTTTTATTTTTAGAGGGAAAACCGCAGTTCATATGACCCAACCGTAACACCGTAGTGGGTTAAAGAAAACCGTGCTCGTTGCGGCAAAACCGGAGTACTTGGCAGGTATGCATTTCCGTATGCTACCGCTCGAGAAAGAGACGCTATTGCACATAAGTGACTCTCAGCTGATGTTATATTCATGTGGAGATGCCTCACTATGTTAAATACTCATCTGAAAACAAATAAGTCCATTGTCAACTGTTTCTCTCATCCATTTTTGTCGTCATCGATTAATTGTTGCTGCCCTACTAGCACCCTACCTTGTTTGGCATTTTGCCTTTGGCGTCCATGGCGAGCTTGATCATGTGGTTGTTGGAGGATCCCGGGAAGAGGATCTTGCCCGTGTAGAGCTCGTAGAGCGTGCAGCCCACCGACCACATGTCGATGCCGTAGTCATATGGCTTGCCGATGACTACAAACGGCAGGTTAACAAAAGCACCAGCAGAAAAAAAAATGGGGATGGAAAAATGAACTCACTGATTTCGGGCGCTCGGTAGAAGCGGCTGACCAGGTAGGGCGTGATGTCGTTGTCGGCCACGTGCGACGCGGATCCAAAGTCGCAAAGCTTCAAAATGGTTTTGGACTCGTTCACCTGGGAAGGACACATGCACACATTAAAAAGGGATAGTGTATATATTATTTGAACACTAAATTGCTTTGTGCAAGTGAAAACTACTGCTAAAAAGATAAAGGAAGACTAAAAACTATAGAGGCTCAAAGTACAGGAAAGGTCGGGCCAAACAAAGCAAGCCTGACCCGACCCGAGAGTATCAAAGTCCAAACCAACCCGAGCCCGACCGATGAACTCGATTTGAGGGACCGGGCCAGAAGTAAACCCGAGGCTGCACTTAGGTGCTGTGCGTTTTTTTGTTTTGCTAAGCTTTTAATTCAAGGTATTTGAGATTACTTATAGGAGCAAAATTAAAATGATGGCAGCTCCCTCTGGGTGAGCCAAATGTCATTTCAATTTAATATATGAGTGTTTAATAAAAGTTAGCATGTGTCATGAGCAATTTGAGCTACAAGCATGATACGGCTCGTATGTAGAAGTACCACTGTACTGTGACTTAAAGTGAGAAAACTGCAACATTTTCCTTTTTTTATGCTTTTCTGTTTTTTTTTCCTGGCGGACAATCATGTGAGTGCGCTATAGGGTAGGGGTCGGGAACCTTTTTGACGCAATGAGTCATAAGGGAGAAATATTTAGGTTTTTTTTTAAACACATTTTAAGAAAAAAAACAAAAACACCAAACCCGCTCTCCAGACAAAAGCTAATTATTCAGTGCAGTTTATTTCACTGTGTGACGTTTGTTGATTTGATCAAATCTCTTAAATAATGATGCCACAGCCGCTGTCCCATATCAATATAAACATAGCACTTAAAATTTGTCCCCCTCCCTTAGTTACGTAAAAGTATTGAGGTTCATTTTGCCCGTTATTTTTGTCCTAAATAATGGTTTCAAAATATGGCGCTGGCAAAGTTCTTTGTAAAAATGTCTCAAAATACTGCAAACGATAAGAGTATCATCGTATTTACCTTCGGCAAAGACCAGACTGATCGAGAGAGTGAAGGGGTCGCTGTGTGCAGAGATCCGCCCATTCTCTACTGCTCACCCAACGGTTTGCTGGCGTTTTGGGTGTTTAGTTTGTTCTGTGGGTTTTCATCATAAAGTATCTCAACAGTGAACATACATAGTTTAATGAACTTGCATTTAAATTATTTTTAGCGACCTACTGCCAAAACAGGGTATGTTGGTGTGACCACGCGACTAACTTGTAGTTGAGAATGTTCCCCCTATATATACTGGACTGAACCTAGAGTTCTCAGTGTTGCTTTGGTTTACTGATATCCCAACCTAAGAACACCACAGAGAATGTGCAACCGTTAAATATGCTTTACAAGCCCGATTTACTCATTAAAAGAGCCATATATGACTAGTGAGCCATTGGTTCCCAACCCCTGTTCTAGGGGATTCTCATATGATGTCAAAGAAATGCTAATTTTGTGTAGCCCAAGTACTAAAGACAAAAAAATGCATGTTTACATGAGATTACTTATTTTTGCTTATCATTCTAAAACGGTGTTTTTCACTACTATGAGATTTTAAAACAATACACATAATGAAAGGAAAAGAGGGTCACCAGGATGTTGTCGGGCTTGATGTCGGCGTGCAGGATGTTGCATCTTTTGAGCAGCTTGAGGGCCAAAAAGAGCTGCTGACTGTAGGAGCGCACCGCCTTGATGTGCAAGCCCACGTCCTTGCCGTACTTTTTCAGGACCTCGCGCAGGTTCATGCTAGCGCAACAGCAACCAAAACGGTAGTTAGCATAGGCCTACAAATAGGCCGTTCAGTCTTTGGTCTACCTGAGCGGCTCAAAGACCAAACACAAGTGCTGTTTGTGGTAGAAATGTCGGAAGAGACGCAAGCAATGGAACTTGTCGTCGGGGTCGGCGTCGTTAAGCTTCTTGAGGAATTCCAACTCCTTCAGGCCCGTCTTCTGCCTGAGACACACCATAAAAAATGTATTACAATTAATGGAATAGGAAACTAGAAAATGTAATTTAAGAAATTCAAAGACAGTCTTTCCTCGTCTTCCAATACTTCTCATAATCACATGCAAGAGTTGGAAGATCATTTTTGTTTGGACATCATTCGTAGTGACGTATCGTTTGTGAACGTAACAGATCTTTGTGCAGGCACTTTCAAGCGAGTCCCCACCAACCAATTTGTTGAGTATATACAAAGTTGAATTTGTTGGGTATTTTGTCATTAATTGTGTATATGTAAATATTTTTAGACATTTTCTGTGTTTTCTTGGGATGCGTGCCACAATTAGCCTTTTTTTTAACATAAAAAAAAGAGAGGTTATTCTTATATTTCATGGTTTAACAGTTTTTGTACTGAAAATTCAATATTTTTAGTTACCTCTGTTGTGTGTTGTATAAGTCTAATCTAAATTTAATCAAATTTGCGATGTGACATAGTGTGATTGAGTAATCCTATAACAATGAGGTTTTTCTCAAAGATTTAGACTGCAACCTTAACAAAACTCCCCAGAAGAGGGCACCGTTTGCCTAAAATTAACATTTTGAAATCCTGTAAAATTGACCTATAATCTCAATCCAATATTTACCCTAAGTAAATTGAACGCTGTTGTTGAACCATTTAAAGAATCTGGGAGGTTTTGGCTTTTGAAAGGTAGCACTTTGAAGTTTTTCCCCCAACTGAAATAATCACTGCAAGTGCTACTAGCATTGAACATTTAAAGTTGGAACACACAGAAATGGCTTTTCTACTCGCCTGAATTTTATTTTTGCAATCACAGACTTGCTGATAAGTGTAGCATGGGCATCTTAGCTGGAAAATAGCTGGAACAAATGCATGAAGTTTTACCTGGTCCCATGTCCAATTTGATCACAATCTGAAAAACTAAACATTCGTATTTTGCAGTTTTCTAAGGGTATGTCTAGGGGTTTCCGAAAGTGGCCATTTGGAGACTCCAAAACGACTAGTGAATGGTGACAACATACAGGAACGTTTTTGCTTCTCAATAGTCTGACGGCGCGCAGGCGGGCTAAAGCATGTCAATAATATTAACCCCTGAATGCACAAGTGGATTTAAAAATGACCCCATGGGTTGTTTTTCTAAATCGTTGGAAAATAAAAAAAAAAAGTTTTAAAAAGTTCTCACTAATAATAACTAGGTCAGGCGTCACCAACCTTTTTGAAGCTTAAAGCTACTTTCTGTCACAGGGGCTACCATTGATATACAGACGTTCCCCTTCTTACGACCATTCGACTTACGTAAAACGGTAGATACAAACATTTTTTCGGGATGTTGAAAAATATCCAGACTTTGCTGTTAGTAAAGATTTTGTATGGTGGGCACCTTTTTCCGAGTAGAGGACAGTACTGTAGTGCTTCTTTCCACCGCGTGGCGCTGTGAGAAGTCACCCAGCGTCCACCCGGAAGAAAACAAAACTGCTTCCTCTTTCCTAGTTTGTGTGTGTGAACATTCTATGCCAGGGGTCAGCAACCTTTTCGGTGCGGAGTGCCACTTTCAAATTTCCTTGTATATCAGTGTGTCACACCAAGATTAATGACTCGCACAACATTTTTTTAACATCCAACAGAGCTGTCATTTTACACCAGTCCAAATATACAACATGGATAGACATTTTAATCATATAACTCAGTGTTTTTCAACCCTTTTTTTGAACCAAAGTGCACTTTTATTTATAAAAACGTTCTGTGGCACACTGTCCGTCGAAAATGTTTGAAAATGAAGTTATGTCAAATATTTCACTGTACTACCTCATAAGCAGATGATTAGTATATAAAAAGATAAAACAATAAAGAAAATAATACTTAGAAAAAGGAATGATGTGCTTTATGTTTTTATTTTTTAAAGTGCAATATTAAGTTATTAAATGTACAGTGCAACCTCAAGAGCAGATAATTAGTGCGTAAAAAGTATATAAAAATCTACTGCCACCTACTGATAAGGATGACTATTACAGTTCCCCGTCTGGAGTGCAAAAATACTGAATAATGGCCTAAGTTTTTGGAAAGATAAAATTCCAGCGGCACACTGGTATAACTGACCTATTTATCTTCCACTATTCTTGTTCATCAATTAACTAAAATGTGAATGTGAACAACATGTGGAAAGGCCTGTAGCCATTCTGACTAACTTTTTACCACAAGAATTAACCAGAATCAAGCATTCTTCATCAACTATAAACTACAATCAAAAAACAAGTAATATGGTCAGATACAATACCATTCATCAATGATATCTTGTTGCAGAAAATATCAAAACTTGAAATCACAGCAGCAATGCAGAAGGAACACACACACACACACACACTAAAATATTCGCCATCAGTAAATGGTTTTCCGTGCTTTGCAATTCAGTGAGCAATTTGTTGGATAGCTTCAGTGGTGGTGTTTTTAGCAGCGACAAAAGTTTTTAGGGTCTGTGTTTGTTTTCCATAACTGGACACAGAGCGTTTTAATGTGTACTCCTTGAATTCAGGTTTCGTCTCGTAATGACGTTTAACACTTAATGTGCGAGGTACAACGCTCTCGAAACACAATTCACAAACAGCACGGTCATGTTTTTTTTTTGCACAAAGTCCCTGTCATCTGTCCACGCTGGCTGGAAAAGATGTTTTTTGGCTGGCAGGAAGTCGCCTAACTTTTCCAAAGGTAAGTTAAACATAACTTTACTAATCTTTATAGAGCATATTATTTAATGAAATGTTTATTTTTTAGTACAAAACAACATTTAAGGCTTGTATAAGTAACCTGTATTGTTTTAAAAACCTTAAACAAAAAAATATAGCACTGAAGCAACTTACAAACAAATACAACTTACGACGATCGTCGTTCATAAGTAGGGCAAGCGTCTGTGCATGACTAAAATAACAGCTTATGTTATCACTACGTTGATATGTTATTATTACAGAGTTGTAATTTTTAGAAGACAACCACTAAAAGGTCAGTTGGAAATCAAATCGCAATGACCCATCACTGGTAAGCTTTTTGCAGAAGCCTTCCATAGGCTACACAGTAAAGCTGCATGGTTTTGGGGGGGAAAAAACCCAATTGCGATTTTTTAGACCTGCATTGCAATTTCGATGTGACTTCTGATGTTTAAAGAAGTGCATTTTCTGCGCTAGTTTTGTTTTTTGTGAGTACTTAAAGCATGGATGCGTGACCAACCAGTGCACACACTCTTCCAAGGGTGGGGTCGAAAATTAGTTGGAAAAATAAGTAAAGTATTGACAACATCATGTGATAACCATCTCACCTGGAATAAAAATAATGCAACTTTTTTATATTTTTAAAGATTTTGAAGAATAAGAACCTGATGGATCATTTCTCATCCTACTTATGCACCCAAGAGTTAATAATAGTGACATGCTTTATCCAGTAAACGTTCCAATGGCCCACCAGCGGGACGTCAGACTGTTAAGAAGCAAAGACGTGTCTGTGTGATGTCACCAGTCCCTGGTCCTTTTGGAGTCCTTAAATGGTCACTTAAAGAGACACCTGAACCTACCCTTAGAAAATGTGTAAAATACCAATGTTTAGTTATTCAGATTTGTGACTGCTATTGTCTCAGCAATTTTCGAGCTATGGTGCCCATGCTACCCTTATCTGCAAACATGTGATCGCAAAAATAAAATTGAACAGAGTATAAAAACCTTGTTTTTCTTTGTGTTCCAACTAGATTACTCAATGTTAGCAGTACTTAGAGGGATGATTTCAGTTGGGGAAAAAACTTCAGAGTGTAACCTTTCGAAAGAGACCAAAACCATAAATATTCTCCAAACGATTCAACAACAGCATTCGACTTACTTTGGATTGGGATTTTAGGTAAATTTTACAGAATTGGTAAGGGGTTACACTAAAGTAAACAACACTCTCTTTTAGGGAGCTCTGTTTTGGGTTGCAGTCTATAAATCCTTGGGGAAAAAAAGCGCTGTGTCATGCGATTACACAATTGCACTACGTATCATCGCAATATCAATTAGATTTGGGTTAATTTTGCAGCCCTACTACTCGGGTTTTTATGAGCTACCTGGTACCCACGGAGCCCCCTTCACTGGATTAAAATGGAATGCTGGCGTGGAAGTAACATACATGAGTTCATTGTTGCGAATGATCTTGACAGCCACCTCTTGACCAGCCCTGGCCGTATCTCTGGCCCTGATGACGTTGCTGAAGACGCCCTGGCCCGTGTAGCCGTAAACGTCGTAGCGCTTGTCCAGTGTTTCGCCAATGTTCACTCCTGAGGAAGATACCATGAAACGTTAGCGGTAAAAAGCAAAGGCACTAAGTTAGAGTGCAAGGGAGCTTACTGTAGTAGCCCTCAGCGTCAGTCCAGTTGTCCCTCAGATTGGGGTTCTCCTTGAAGTCTTTGCCCACGCCACAGGCTCGCATCCGGGCACTCTGCAGAACAAAGGTTGACAACTTTCCATTCTTTAAATAAAAGAACACAACTGACTCGTAACTTACATCAAAGTCGGCCGCAAACATGTCGTCCGACTCTGTAAACATGTCGGGTGCCGACGGCTTCTTGGTGGTGGTCCCTGGAAGCGAAAAGGGAAGCTTGAGAAAAATTTGCTAGTGCAGTGGTCAGCAACCTTTTATGTACCACAGACTGCTTTCATGTCTGACTATATTATCACAGCCCAGGTGGGCCAGTAATAACATTAGTATTAATAATAAGCTGTAATTCACGGTGCAAACACTAGACGATTGGCGATCTAGATGACATAGAAAAAGGTATAGTTTTGATCTCATCACACTATTTTTACCCAAGGTCCAACGTTGCTTTGGTTAAACCATTTCCTATAATGCTCCATTACATTGTAAGTTCAGCCAAAACAACATGGCCCCATGGGTATGAATAGTGCGATGAGATAAAACCTACCGTAGTTTCACAGCAATAAGGCCTACGAAAGATTTCGGGGCTTGAAAAAAAGCACATTTACGCAAATGATTTGAGTATGAGGAAAAAACAATGGCTTTTTTATCCTTTCGGCGCAGCTTAATACCGGTCCAGGGCCCAGTAGTCGCTGACCAAGCACCCGGCAGTGCGGATCCTCACCGTCCTTCTCCTGGGCGATGAGGTTCAGCTTGGCTTTGACGCTGGCCTCGAAGGTGTTGAGGTTTTCACGTTCATATTCTTTGACGTCTGCAGCCACGCGTTCCAGAATGTCGTCGGGCGAAGGCGAGCGACTTCGCGTGCTGCTTTGCGGACTGCTGGGCTCCGAACCCGGGTTGGCGTCCTCGCTCGCAGCTTTATATTTCTAACAGCACACCACTCGGGTCACGGCAACCGCCAGAGCAAAACGAGGACAAACACTAAAAAAAAAACGAGACCGACCTGGACAATCGCCATTCGTTGCTGTCGGCGCTGTTCGATCAAGGCCTCTTCATCCACTTCCTCGCCGTCATAATCATCCAACCTGCCAACAAAACCATTCCAATTCCTCAGTATCAACACGGAAGAACTTTTCTTTGCTCGGGCAAAGTTGACTGACATGTCTTCTTCCGAGGAATCCTGGTCCACTTTCATTCCCTCAGAGAGGCTCCCCTTGAACTTGTCTTCGTCTCGACTGCGCCGCCGTCTCCGCTCACGATCTCGTGACATGGAGCGCCGATACTGCCGCAGCCTCCCGTAGCGGTCCCGATCGCCGGATCTGACCACCCAAAGAACATTTGGTTTCGCTAAGAAAAAACACGAGACGCTCGTCCTTCTCAGTGGTTACCTGTGCACCAGCGGAGAACGGCTGCGTCTTCTCGGGGACGAGCGGGAACGTCGGCGAGGAGACGGCGAGCGGCGCCGGAGTGGCGAGCGGCTCACCCGGCGCCGCGATGAGGCCGGGGAACTCTTGTCTCGCGATCTGTCTCGACCAGGCCCGGTTTCCGCCCGCAGACGTTTCCTGCGTAGACATCATAATCACACAGATTGTACATTTCAAAAAGAGCAAAGTATCTATTAAAATCAATATTGCTGAAATTGCTTTGTGACGACTTAGACAAGCGATGTCAGACTCAAGTTTGTCTGTGCTGCCGGATTCAGACTCTGTTGTCAGGGAGCCCAAATCACTGAATGAATATCAGCATTATGCTTTATCATACAGCCTAAATAAGCAACCTACCCTGCTATTGTAATCACAGCTTATAACGAACCGTCTCTAAAAGCAATAAACTTATTCAATCAGGAAAAAAAGATTGCATGTTTGGCATTGAATGTGTTAACTGGCTCATTTTGACAGTTAAGTAAATGCTGTTTTACACCTGAACCAACTCTACACGCCATACAAACTCAATTTGGAGTTTTGAAAAATGTACATTTTGTCTTAATTGTTGTACTGGTTTGGAAAAAAATATTGAAACAAAATTCAGTGCATGGGCAATGAAATTAGACATTAGATGAAAATACTCGCTGGCCATTCGAAAGATAAGTAGATTCTCCACGTCGCGTTTCGGCAAAGGTCGGCATTTCCAGCCTCATTTTTCCGGTTAGCTACTTCTTTTAACGGAAGCTCATTAGTTACCTCGGCCTGTCCGTCTCTTCCCTGACACAGATAGAAACCATTTCCACCTTTGTCTGCGGCCCATCCACCCTCAGTCCCATTGCTGTCTGGCTTTCCTCTGGAACCTAAACCCAGTACCTGGGTACACAACAACTCCTTGGCATGGGGTGAGGCTTTAAAGTCTGCATCATATTTTTAGATGGACCATCAAATTGCGAATGTCTATTCCTGGCACTAACTAGTTCAGTCTGCATGCCGGATGTCAGCGCTTTTACACATTAACAGTCCCTTGGAGCAAAGGTCCGGAACCTATGGCTCGCGAGTCAGATATGTCTTTTTATGAGCACATCTTGCTAGGGGATAAAGTGAGACCTTTGCTATTTTCACAAATCGCTCCAAATATAAAACAGAGCCATGACAACCTTAAACGATGCTAAGCCCCCCAAAAAACACTGATACCTTAAAAGTATTTCATCCAACATTTTATATATATGTATAGGACACAGTCTAAATTACAGTATACAATCACGGTGTCACACAAACATACCCCATCTTGGTAGTGTGTTGCTAAGGAATCCTTTATAACTTCGAGTCTCTGTACAATGGTACTTCTTCATACGAGCTTATTTCATTCCAGGGTCGTCTTTGTAGCTTACATTGCTCATGTAACAAGTTTATCTTTATCAACAATAACTCATATGAACTTTGAATTTTGTTAAATATTCACTGATGGAAACAATATAACATGATGCTTACCTGGAGGGAGCGGATACAATTTTCTATTTGCTGCTAATGGTGACCCCAAAACTTTTGTGTTAAAAGCTTGACAAAAACATGTTTCTTTTCTTATCTTTCTTTTTTCGCTACTTTATTCTTTTCCTCATTTTTTGGGGGGCAGAAGCCCGTTTAAAAAAAAAAAAAAAAAAAGAAGTAAAATGATGCGTTATGGTCACATCGAGTCTCCGTAGATTGTATTCTTTCTTGAGCTTCTTAGGACTTGTTTTCGGTTGCACAAACTGTACAAGCGACATCTATAGTGGTAAAATCATACACACCGTCCCTTTACAAAAGAGTGGTTTAGTCACTGAGCTAGAAGATCATGGGCCCAGAAAATGTCATTGAGCCGGGTTTCTCTCTCACCATTGTTTTTTTCTGTGAAGATCTGCACAGCTTATAGACTGATGGAAAGCAATTGGTTTATATTTAATTAAAAAATCCAAAATTT
Source organism: Urocampus carinirostris (assembly GCF_059441175.1). Classification (NCBI taxonomy): domain Eukaryota; kingdom Metazoa; phylum Chordata; class Actinopteri; order Syngnathiformes; family Syngnathidae; genus Urocampus; species Urocampus carinirostris. Next base: position 9,517,726 of record NC_142366.1, on the reverse strand, counting down.
TGATAAAAAAGAAGTGAGTCTCTAGGCCATTTCATTGACCAACTCTGAAATTTATGGCAGACTGGATTAAATCATTCAACAGGCCATGTTTGTCATGCCTAATTTAGAGATCGGAGCCTTCTTGATTTTTTTTAATGCATAGCAAACATTGGGCTTGTAACTGCCCAAGCAAAAAGTGCTTGTGATTGAAATCTGAAGCGCTGCACCTACCTAATGGGCGATTCCTGCTTTTCAGTTTCTCTCCTGCGTGTTTCAGGCGAGCGTCCCCTCCTGGGGGGCGGCAGCGGCGGCGACCTGGCCCTAGTCCGGTCAGCAGCGCCGGCCGAGGCATGGCGAGCGTCCTTGTGACGAGGCGAAACGCTTGGCTTCCTGACGGGACTGTGCGTTGGCCTACGGTGTGGCGAGCGGTTCTCCTTGCCCGAGGAAGCGTCCTTGGACGGCGACTTGGCCGGCCTTTTGTCTCGCTCCGTGTCGGCCCGAGCGGGCCGCTCTCGGCCGGCCGAGCGAGACCGAGCCCGCGTTTTGTCCTGCGCGTGGCGCTCGTCTCGGTGCGGCGAATGCCGCTGTTTGTCGGCACGCCCACTTTTTTGCTCGGCGGGAGACTTCCTGCTTCTCTCCTTAGACCTATCGACAGCATCTGAGTGTCTTCTCTCCTTTGAAACGCTCCTACCACGGCCTCTTTCTTTAGTGCTGGCGTCCTTAGTGCCGCTTTTGTCCTGCTTGCAGTCCTTGCTGGGGCGCTGCTCCGTGTTCTTGGTGTTCTTGGAGGCGGTCCTGCTGCCGTCCGCAGAGTCCCGTCTGGATTTAGCGACTCCCCCTGCCCGGGGGGAGGCCACTTTCCCTGAGACGCCCCGCTGGCGCGCTTGTCCATTTCTGACGTCATCTTCCGAGCCAGAGTTGTAACCCTGCAGGATGAGGCCCATTCCCGACTGGACTTTGCCTTCCATCAGCTGGCTATCCAGCTCCGCCTTGATCATGGCCCTCTGCTTCTCCAAGTCCTCCAGGAGCGCTCGGTCATCCAGAGAGGGGGAGCTTTCGCTTATCTTGCTAGCGGATGAGGCGAAAATGGTGGCGGCGGACAGGGAGGAGGCACCCTCCTTGTTGCGCTTATGTTTTCTGTGTTTGTGGCGATGTTTGCGCTTGCGTTCTTTGTCCTCGTCTGAGGCATGCTTGTGTTTTTTGTGCTTGCTACGATGCTTGTGTTTTTTGCGCTTGTGTTTGCCACCACTGTTGCCGACGTGCTGGGAGTCAGCCCTTGCAAGCTTCTCGCCGTTTGTGTCGGCCTCCTCCTGGTAGACGAAACGGGAATGTGAATGGCTTTGCACCAAAACACTGACATTTATTATTTTTTGTTTGATGGGGTAGTTTAGAGGAATTATGAGATGGTGTAAAAAGCGGCCTCAAGCAAGCCGTTACACATGTTGTGAAAACCAGCAGTATTATTTGCTTACTTGAAGTACATTAAAAATGGATGCACGTGAAAGCATTATGTGTGGCTCTAAAACTCTTTCTCCATTTATCAAGTGCTCAATGCTAGAAATAAGAGGCACCGAGGCCATCCAAGTGAAGGTACCTCTTCTTCCTCCTCTTCCCCTTCAGACACGTCTCCGCTGTCTTCATTTCCACTTTGCACGTGGCTTTCCATTTCGCGTTTCCTGTTCCAACAAAATAGACACAATACAATGCTTTATTGATGAAGTTTTAACTTTTGCGTAGGTTACATGGTCCTTTCAATGAGACCTACATCTAAATACACTGTTGACAACTAATCCTTCCCTCTCACGTAACGATCGGCAAACAAACTCGTTGACTTCAACCCCAAACAACCTATAGTGCTTGGTAGTTGACCTTGCATTGTTTTTAACCACTACCATAGTCAACTAAAATCTACATCGGTCGAAAGTTTGTGGAGCTTAAGTGCAAAGGTTGGCGACAATGTTTGTTTCGTTACTTCTTAATATTTACAAATGTGTTATAGACAACAAAAGGAAGTCATGCAAAAGTCAAGTAAACGCGAATGTTGACGTTTGCAAATATCCTCGGCTTGGCGCTTCGAATTTCCATTAGTAGCATTAGCTCTCGATTGCTATGCGTTTGGAGCAGTCGGGCAACCCTGACTGATTGATTCTATGTACACTTCCACAATTTAACAATTGAAAAGCAAACTCATTCGGCACAATTGCAATAACCCAAGAACCAGAGAGTCTATTTGGGCCGACGTCTTCTTGACGTTTAGCCCAACTTAAGCTAAGCTAAGAACACTAGCCAATGTTGGCAACGGTCTTAGCCCAATAACACGACTTGAGTTTGGCGGTGTACGCTACTGTATTACATGCTTCAAAAGTAAAAACGCGCTCTCGTTTCACAATTAGTGAGCTGCTCGTTAAAATACTTACACGTGCTCGTTGAAATTATTCATTCTATTCGACGCGATATCCATTTCCACGTCGGCCATTTTCCAAAAGCGAAGGAGCTCTTCTTTTTGTTTAGACTGACGGCGAGGAGCGCCCCCTCGAGCACAGGCGACGCAGGGCTTCTGTGCGCGCTTTGTATAAGTCAGTGGGCGACAATGCGGAGGGACGAGTCGCGTTTCTTCGGGCAGTGGGCAGGGGACACCCTCAACTGGTTGCCAGCCAATCGCAGGGCACACAGGGACAGACAACTCACTCGCTCAGTCACACAGAGGGACAATTTGGACCGGCCAATTCACCTGAAATGCATGTCTTTGGAATGTGGAAGGAAACCGGAGTGCCCGGAGGAAACCCACGCAAGTACGGGGAGAACATACAAACTCCGCGCAGTAAGGGCAGTAGCTGGATTTGAACCCATGCAGGAGGTTCCCACGACCTCAGAATTGTGCCGCACACGCGCTAACCACTGCACCGCCGTGTTTCGTTATATCATTCTGTAAATATCCTTAATAATAATAATAAAAAAAAAAAAAAAAAAATCAGGAACAATTGTTATCAGCGTAACTAAAATATCTATTAATAACACTTTAAATGTAAATTTGTAAATAAAGATATTTTGGGAGGAAAAAATTAGTTGGCATTTCTATTTTGTAAACCAAAACAGAATATCAACCATCGATGCTTGTATTTTACATTTCAAAAGCCAAAAACAAAACAATAGCTTTATTGTTTTAATAAGCTTATTATACAGAATACGATCGTCGGAAGCGCAGCAGAATGCGTGTTCACGCGAGGGGGGGAAGGATTTTGCAGGGAAGTCGAAATTAGGAACTACAGCGGTAGACGCATGCGCACAGTAGCATCAAACACGCTTCATTTGCAATGAAAAAAAACGATACCGAGATAGAGGGTACCGCGGCCAACTCGTTTGACTTGATTGATTTGCTGTTTCGTGATAGTCGTTGTATACTGGATGGTACCCGTAATTTGTCATGATTGCCAAAATGAAGACACTTGGGGCAGTCGTTTGGCGCGCAGGAGCGCGCTCTCTGATTGGCTGGCACTCCCCTCTTAAGCTGTCAGCACCCAGAGGGGAGTGTCAGACCGTACTTATGTCTCTCTGTGTGTTTCGCCAGATTACCAGTACCAAAGATTTCTCCTGCTTGATTCCTGCCTGCCTCCTGTTCCAACCTGTTTCTGTCCCACGTTTACGATTTACTCTCCTGCCCTGGCCACCGACCTGCCCGCTAAGCTGTATCGATTCTGCCTACCTGTCACGGAACTGCCATTCTGTCCGACGCTGCTGATGACCGACAAACACAGACGTCCAAAGCAAGCTCTGACAACTCATTCCAATAAAGATTCCTTTAAAACGAACGCAATTAGGTCCGGGATTCCGTCCTGGTTCCTGACAGTACACGTCTCAAAATGCATAATAAACGTACTTTGTACGGCAAAAACATACAGGTTGACAGGTATGCATATATACTGCGTTAACGGTATTCAAGATTCTCTTTCTATATTCAGCTCACAACTTTAAAACAAATCAGGTCCTGGATTGCTAGTTTTAAAGGCAGTATGTGACTTGGGCAGCACGGCAGCGGAGTGGTTAGTGCATGTGTGACACAGTTCTGAAGTCATGAGATCAAACCTTCCTGTGTGGAGTTCACGTTCTCTCCATGTTTGCGTGGGTTTCCTCCGGGCACTCCGGTTTCCTCCCACATTCCAAAAACATGCATGTCAGGTTATTTGGCCATTCCAAATTGTCCCTAGGTGTGAATGAGCCAGTGAGTTGTCTGTCTCTTTGTGTCCCGTGATTGGCTGGCAACCAGTTCAGGGTGTCCCTTGCCCATTGCCCGAAGTCGGCTGGGATGGGCTCCAGCACCCCTGCGACCCTACTGAGGATAAGTGGTGTAGATAATGCATCTATGGATGTCACTTCAAAAAGATTCCAATTGCTTACACCATCCTCTGGCTGAAATAATCATTGCAGCACTTTTTCTTACCTTCACGATTTTCATCCTGGAATAAAAGAAAACCGCGACCACGCTCGTGATATCCCTCCACCACCCCCTCTTTACCTTCGGTATAATGTGCTTCGTGGCCGGAACACCCCAAAAAAGTAAGATAAAAGCAGATAGGGGTGAAACCTCACCCCATTGAATTAAAAGCACGACTCTGCCCCCTAAGATTCGATCTGCAACCTCAGTGGAACTGTATAAGTCTTGATTTCAACACACTTTTATTCAATAGCTTATGAATGACCTATATTTCATGTTGACAATATCTGTTTTATTTGTTATTGCAACATCCGTTGCAGACTGGTCATCCTGGAAGGGGGATTACCTCACGTGCGGTCCCTTCTCCAGGTTTCTTCATTTTCCTCATGTTGTGGTTTTTGAGTTTTTCCTTGCCCTCATGTAGGTTTTAGATCAGGGCATGGTGTCATAATAGTCTGTAGTTTGCAATAGTCTGTGCAGCCCTTTGAGACTTTTTGCGATTAAGGGCTAAACAAAAAGCATGAGATGCCATGACTTTTGGAATGACTTTGGTGTTATACCTACACCGACCACACGATGGGAGCATTGGCACGATGAAGACAAATCGCTGGGAGTCCTCCAATCTCCCGTTTTGTTCGCATATTTTCCTCCGAACCGATTCCAATCAAACCTTTATTTATTCGAGTTAAACAAACGTAAAAAACAAGCAATCGTTCATTTTTCAAGAATCGTATTTTTAATGATACATCAGCTTATTTTTTTCAAAATTCAAATGGTGTGGCGCTGCTCAACGAGTTTTAAATACAGAATTAAAATCAATTTTTGTGGGCCAATTGATTCATTCTATTTAAGAAATGTATACAGTTTTAAAATTTTATCTTCAGTTAATTGATCGCAGGAAAATCAAATACAAAGAACAAAACACACATCAAGCCAAACAGATTATTTAAATGTCCATTATTTTTTAATGAAAACATACAAACATTCGGGGTCTAATTATAAAAGAGACATTTTTATGTAGATATAGCGCACGGGCGTGTGTGTGCTTGTGTAAATATGTGTGTAGACGAATGTGACAAAACTGGACATTTAAAAACATTTTTATTACAAATAATCATTTTTTGAAATGTTCATTTTTTAGTTCTTCTTTGTTGATAATGGCAAATTGGCAGTGTTTGTTGTTTTAACTCAAACGAATAAGGCACATACCTCCGTGCGATTTCCACCATTCACAATAAATGCTCGCCACACATTATTTTTTTTTTCTCCAAAAAACATCAATGCCCTGCCACATAAAGTACCTTAAAAACAAAAGTGTACCTTCTTGTTCTGGTGCTCAATTACTTTTGTGATTGCGCACGCGTACGAATGAAAAAGGAAAAGCACAAAAAACGCCAACAATTTCGCAATTTAAGAGCTTTGGAGAGGACAACATTGTCAAATCGTCAAACACGTCACTGTACAGAATAAAAAAAAAAGTCATGTGCTGCTGGACCAGCGTCCATTAAGACAAAAGGACATTTTACAAAAGTCAAATAGAAAAACACTGTTGGAGTAAATAAATTGGACAACGGCACCGTCACAATACTTGATTGTTTGAGCCTTGTTGGCTTGTCTTTCCTTTTTTCATACGTAGATACTGAGCAGTCTGGAGTTTTTTCCGGCTCCTTTTTTTGTCCGTGGCCTTTGCTCTTCGGGCAAAAGAGGAATTGTTGTTTTGTGCTTGCAAAGGTGTGCTCTTTTTACACTTTTCCTATGTCATCTTTTTGAGGAGAAACTGTCATCATATAAAAAAATAACTTCAAAAGGAACCCAAACTTTTGGGACTCGTACCGCAGTGTTAAACAACCTCCGGGCTGTAGGCAGTTAAAGTCCATCATTTTTTACCTATTGTTGTGTTACTGACACCGCTTCGTTTCAGACTGAAGTTGAAACGGGGCTTTGAGTTAGTAAGTTTGAATTAAAATCGGTGGGGTTTGCATGAGTGGACAAAACAAGGATTCCCGCCTGCCCAAGATACACTGAAGGATGAATCAAACCAAACTTTCATGCTTATAGCGAATCAGCGTGAGCTCAACTACATCATGCCAGAATGATTGTAAATAATCTTGCTGCTATGGAAGAACTTCAACGGAGTTGGTGGATCCATGGATCGCTAAGTAAAGAACGCAACACAGAGACCACATAACACCAACAAGCTTTTTGTGGGGTTGCTTTGTTGAGTTTGTATTCTTAATGATTTGGCAAGCGGATCAACGTGACATTTTGCGTTAAACATTACGGTTAGTGACCAGTTGTGTTGCTATTAGCACGTCCGCCTTGCAATTCAGAGGTCCCAGGTTTAATTCCTGCTACCAGCCTCCTCGTGTGAAGTTGGATTTTTCGCCCAGGCCCTAGGACTCTGGTTTCCTTCCCCATTACAAAAATATGGATGGCTGTTCCGGTACCGCCTAGTGATAGACGATAAATAGTCAAGAAAATGAATTAATGTGATCTTGGTGTGATGTTACAAGGCCATTCTAATGTCCCACATGACCACACAGTGGAATTACTGTTATTATTAATGTTATAATTGTTGTTATTATTAACGTTATTATTATTTTAGAAAAAGTACAAACATGTTTATTCCTGCCCTTGAGCCACTGATATTGACAGACAAGGAACCGGTCCTTGGTACGGAAAAGGTTGCGAACTACTGTTGTACCGTACATGGACTTGATAAAAAATTTGATAATTTGGCGTCCTACTGCATAATGGCCAAGAACTTGCTCTCCTGGGCCAGGCTGCTGAGGAGCGAGCTCATGTCGCCGATGGCCATGTTGTTGTTAAGGGTGGGCGCGCGGGGTGTGGTCACCCGAGACCAGTTCCTTGACAGGGACCGGAACATAGAGGGGCTCAGTGGGCCTGACAGTAGGCTGCCTCGGTCTGAGCCATCCTCCTTCACAACGCCAAAGTCGGCTTCCACCGTGCTGCTCACTTGGTCAGAGGCAGGAGACAGGAGAGAGGCCGAGACGCCAGGATCGGCTCCGAAGGAGCCTGGTGAGTAGTGCTGGTCCACTGGGGGGAAGGAGGCCGGCTCAGAGTCCATCTGCTGGAAGCAGACTGGCTCCTGGAAGCCTTGCTGGAGGTAGCAGAGATCTCCTTTTTGCAGTTGCTCGGGGACTTGAGTGCAGCTTCTGGGGGAAGGGCGGTTCCCGGTCCCGTTCCGGCAAGCGTCCATGGGCGGGCGGGGAACTTTACCTTGGGAGAAGTTGGGGGGATGGTTTATAGAAGCCTGACTGAGCATAGGGCAGAACACTCTGCTGGTTTGGTTCTGCTCAAAGCGGTTTCTCCATCTGGAACCCTGGTGCATAGGAGGTTCCGCACCGGCTGCCGGCAAGTGACAACCGGCAAAGCCGGCGGTGGCAGCTCCTCCTATTCCCAAGCAGGGGCCAGAAGATGTCTCCGGCTTTACATGCGAGCTCCACGATGCCGCATTCCCAAATCTGCCGAAAGAATCAGAGCAGGCCTGGCCGCTGGACCACCCGGCGCCATCGCCGTCCCCGCTACCGGAGCTGACTTCATTCCACTGGATGGGAAGCAGATTGGGACTGGTCCTTTGGACTGTTGGCTCGAATTGACCGACCTGCGTCCTGTCCACAGACTGCTGCTGCCAGCTCTCTTCAGCACCACCTTCGGCTTGGACCCGGGAGCGCAAGTACTGCAACATTTCATCAGGAAGGAGATCCTCATCTTCCAGGAGCGAGTCAGCATCCTCCAATCCCTCGGCAGCCAGTGCTTCCAATGCAGCGTGCTCTGCAATGCTTGGACTGTACACTTGGTGCTGCAGGCCCCTACTTGGCAGGCTCCCTTCGGAGCGAGTCAAGTTCTGCAGGTTTAGGTTAGGCGGCAGCTGCTGCTGGCTTACAGGCAGGACAGGATGGAGGTTGCTAAGACTGTTAAAGCGCTGCACAGGGGGTAGAACATATAGGTCGCTAGGCCGTGAGCGCACCGGGTCGCTGGCTCTCCGGTCGCCTGCTGCTAGCCCCTCGCCAGGGTAGAAAACTCGCCTCCCGCCGCTGGAAAGTCCCCCGGCGCCAGACCCTGACCAGCGCTGCGACCCGACAACAGGTGGTAAATGCTGATGGCTGCCGCCGCGGTCCATCATAGCCATGCGAGCCTTCAAACTCATGCGTTCCATGTTGGGGAGCGGCGTGGGTGGAGGGCCCCCTGTAGCCGCCGCGTACTTGGCCTTCAGGTGGTAATGCTGCGCGGGGGTCAAGGTGAGCATTCCCCGAGACCCCGCCAGGTCCCCGTTGGCTCCCCGAGCGTTGGCGGAAAAGGCGGCACCTCCTCCGTAGTGGCTGGCCTCGCTGGAACGTCGAGAGGCATCAGTGGAGATGGGATCGTACGAATCGGTGGAGCTGAGGTTGTGTCGGCGGCGGTCGTTGTGCGAAGCCTGGCTGGAGCGACGACTGGAGAAGCAAGGCGAGATGCCTGAAGAGCGACGGCTGCCGCTCAGGTAAGCTGAGCTGGTGGCGCTCTCGCTGCTGTCGCGCCGGTCCCGCAGCAAGGTGAGCGCCGTCAACTCAGCAGTGCCACCCAGCTCGGGCGGCTGAGGGGCGCCTGATGCCCACGGCTCACCCAGTCCTGAAAGGACATCAAAACACCACAGACTTTACTGTTTGTTTTTGGTTTGGCAGTACTTCCAGCTTCGAATAGAACCCTTTCCGTGTGTAAGATTAGGCCTTTAAGACATTAGATAGAAGACTTGAGCTGACCCGCTAGGTTGCTATGACCTTCCTTGCTTTTGGTGTCTTTCTATATAAAAACACTACATTATACAGTTTAAACCAGTTAAGACCACCAAGTCTAACACCGGCACAATTGGAATTGCAAAAAAATTGGTGTTCCTTAAACTGGGATTTGGGAACCGTGAACACACAACATTTGGGCGTTGTGTTTTGGTAAATTTCGACCCGAAATATGCAGCTTAACATACAAATCTTCTTTCGCTCTTTTGAACTTGTGTTGCTACTCCTGCGTTTTTGGGCCAACAATGGGCATGTATCCTGTGCTGATCCAGGAATGACGTAGGCTGGAAAGGGCTCTATTGGAAAATATTTTGGTATAATTTTGTTGAGAAAGCATCGGGGACTTACCTTTACCCTGGATGCCGATGAGCGCAGACCCCTTGGAGGGGGGTGGCGCGGGGACCATGGGTCCCAGGCCGGCCGTGGTCTGATGAACCTGCTTGAGTCTCTCCATCCTCAGGTGCTCCATCCAGCGTAGGGGACGCCGTGGTCGCAAGCTCAGCGCGCTAGCAGTGGAGACGGTGGAGTCCATGAGGGGCCCCGGGCACCCCTGCCGGCCCCCTTGCTGGCCCCCCTCTACTTCATCCTCCTCTTCCGGGCCCGCCAAGCCTCCGGCGCTCACAGTAAAGTGGACTCCAGCGTCGGGATGGACGGGGGACTGCTCACTGCTGCATGAAGACTGACCGCCAGGGCTTGGCTGAGACGTCTGCCGGAACAAAGAGACGTTTAGAGGTCAACTCGGTCATGCTTCTTTTGGATTTTATTGGCGATGCCATAAATGTGGTGGCATGGAAGAAGCAAAAGAAACATTTCTATTTTGGGTTTCCCCCCTGGAAGTCCTCTCAACATCTGACATCACAGAGCCGATTTTGGGGCATAAAAAGTTACATTAATCCAACATGCACTGGGAAGTGGAGTACACATGCAGAGGGTAGAAGGTGCAAGTCAGGTTTGGTCACCAGTACGACACGGCACCACACGAAAACATACGGCCAAAAAACTCACAAAATGGACACATGCATTTCGGCATCCAACTTGTCAGCGTTCTTGCATCTTTGGACCTCCGATTTTACAGCTTCAAAACTAGTTAGGGTAAGAGTTACGATTTCATGCTAGCCTTATTCTTTCACTATTGGAGACCTGCAAAAGAGATGGGAAATTATGCCAGTTTGTTATTTTGACTATTATTGAACACTGTTGCTTGTTATTTTGGATAATGTGCAACGTTATTGTCACTTTTCTTTGATTTTGACACCTTATAGGGCTGATCTACCTTTGTAACCTAGAAGTTTTAATTAAAATAACTGATGCAGGAGAGAACTTTTAGAACAGCTTGGTATTTTTGCATCTTGAGGTTTGTTTTGTACATTCTTCTAATTTTCTCGTTGCAAATTTAAAATACACTGATTTCTTCTCTCCAGATTTTATTTCACCACTAAACTAGATACTTATTATTTAGTTTCAAATTAAGGATTTTAAAACTGAGGAGATTTGCAATGAGGGTTTGACGAGGTAGAATTAACTTACTAGCCAGGATTAAAGATTTAAAGTACAGCTTCAAGCTCTGTTAAAGGGTAAAATTTTGTGTGCCAGTTTTACAACAGTTGAAACCTGCTCCACATTTTTCTTTGTGGATGCTCTCAAAAAACATCAAATATTTAAGTTTGGCAAGGCGGCCCCCAAATTGTTGTGGTCGAAGGACATGACTTTATGGCCAAACCCCATGAGGGCGATGGGAGGCTGATGACACAAAATGAGTGATGAGAAAAAAAGAGGAAAACGTCGGTTTTGCGCCCATCTCACCTGATCACCCACTGTCCTTGGAAGACAACGAATGCAATGCCCATGGAGGAGATAGAATACGACATGCGCCGGTTAGAAAAGTATTTTGACAGCTGTTTCCTGCAAGATCTTATCTAGTGTCCCGCAGAAAACTGCCCAAAGCATGTTAATAGTTATTTTTTGCTTTATTCCAGAGATCAGACAGGTAACCTACATTCACATCAGTAGGTGGTAGCAGATTATCATTTGCCATATGTTAATTACTGCTCATGAGGTAGTAAAGGGAAATATATATTAAATAACTTGATTGGTTTGATGAAGCTGCTTAAGATTGTACAAAAACATGACGCTTATATTATGTTAGAATGAGCGAGACTCTCAGGGATGATGTGGTAAGCAGGCAGTACGTTCCTAATTTCAAAAGAAGTGTTAAAGGAAGGAGGACAATAAGCAAGCCAAAGTGGCTAGGGGAAAGTGGTAGTAATGAGTAATGAGGTTTTAACTGTCATTAGGATTAGCTTTTGTCCAACTTATTTGATTTAATATAACTTCTTCTTTCTCAGGGAGTCAGATGAAAGGAACAGACTTTTTATTTTACTCAAAAATATGTTAGAACACAGCAACAAAAACCTGTGATGTTATTAGTATTGTTTCAATTTTTGTAGACAAGATACAAATCTGTTAAAACATGTTCAAAATACAAATGGCAGCTAAATGATTATCCAAAAATCAAACAAATTATAATAACTGTTTTACTTTCAATGTGGGCAACATTAAAGGTTTAAAACATTTCAGAACTGGTACTGCGAATATGCTTTACATAGTATTTCTGATGTTGCTGTGCTTTTGGATTTCTGTCGTAAAAAAAAGCAGACAAAAAAGAAACACAGCATTAAGAAACATGTTTGCTAATAGCTTCAATTTGAGAAAACATTTAATTAAAATGTACAAAGCTACACTTTTGATAGCTTTAAGAAAGGAATGTTAAGAACAGCTTTCTCACATGGCGGTGTGTCATTGATAACATTTGAGTCACAAGCGCTAATGTTGCGCTATGCTAATCTGCATTTATTTGTCGCCATAAAATTTTGAGAAAGACTGTTGGAATAGAAAAAGTGGTACAAGTGGAAATGACGAGAGAGGTGGAGTAAGGTTGTTTTTGGGTTAACCCTTCGAGAAAGACAGTGTGCAAGGAAAACCTTGCTAGAAAACCTTGCAAGAAAAACCGAATGAGCAAACAAGAGCCTCACCATGGGCTTCTCGGTCTTGATGGACTTGAGCTGCAGTTCCTGGTCCTGTTTGGAGCTCAGTCGTCCTGCGTAGGCCGGGGAGCGTCCCTGTATGTCAGGGGCAGGCGACCGCGGGGCCGATGGTGGGGCCCTCGGGAAGTCTCCACGCTGCTTTTTGGTGACATGGGCTTCGGGCCCGTGCACCGTCTTCACGTGTTTTCGAAGCGAGCTGGGATCCGTGTAGCGTTTGGTGCAGCCCGGGATTTTACAGACGTAAGGTTTCTGACAAACACAATGGCAGCTGTCAGTCAAAAGGGGGGGAGGGGACATCACACCCATTCTTACCTCATTGGAGTGTGTTCGGTTTTGATGCTTTGCCCGGTCCGAAGCGTTGGAGAAGGCTTTGTTGCAGCCCTCATGCTCACAAACGTACGGCTTCTCACCCGTGTGCGAACGCAAGTGCGTCTTCAGGTTCTCCAGACGTGAATAAGCTTTGGCGCAGCCCTCAAACTGAAAAACATTTACCATAATTATTCGTGTATAAAAAGCATTTTTGGGTGCGCATTATACAGGGTGTCTCAAAAAAATGTACACACTCTTTTTATGTGTTGCAGATATCCTGAATTACTGAAGCCATGGCAGGAAATCAACTTAGTTTCAAAGAGAGAAAGTTTGTCCTGAAATGCTATTGGAAGACCGAAAACGCCACTGAAGTGCAACGCCGCTTCACAAGTGAATTCCCAAAACCGCCACCCATGTGCCGGACCATTGCGTGCATCAGAGACAAATTTGAAGCAGATGGAACCATACAGAATACCAACCACAAACGTTCAGGACGACCACAGACATCTACAACCAAGGACAATTGATGCATTGAAATTGGAAATTGAAAGACAATGTCGTGATATTCCTAATGACATGTTTCGCGACGTTTGCGAATCCCTTGGTGCGCGTTATCAGCATTGTCTGGACAATAATGGTCATCGCTTTGAACATTTGCGAACATGATTTTTCAATTACATTTGTCTCATGTATTCGATGCTATTTCACTTCACTCTATGTTCATAAATAAAGGTTTTCTCGTCATTCTAAGAGTGAGTACATTTTTTTGAGACACCCTGTATAAGTTTTACAGTAGTACATTGCTGTATTTGTGCAATGATTGATGAGTCATATATCGATCTAAAAAAATGTGATGCAACAGAAACAGAGCCTGGGTGGCAGCAGTGAGAGCGTTGAATCCTCACCACTAGACTAAGAGAGATCTCATTATCACACTATTTTTAGTTACAATACCGGAGATAAAAGTTGTAAATATATTGCAATCTTTGGAACAGTTTATTCACACACAAAGACTTTGTTTAGCTTCAAAATAAAGGAACCGTAGACTGAAACAGTACCGTATTTTCCAGACTATAAGTTTGTCCGAAGTATAAGTTACACCAACCAAAAAAGGCAAAATGAAGGAGGAAAAACATCGGGAGTATAAGTGCCAAATTTTGGAGGAAAATTATTTGATAAAAACCAACGCAAAAACTATACATGCCATCTTGAAAGGCAATTTAAAATTTAAAAAGTATACTAACGTTACTAAGGATGTCACTTTTACCGGTAAACAACTCCTCCAATTCGGGAGGTGGACTACAAATGACTTCCTTCTTCAGTTTCGATAAATGTCTACCCGCAACAGAGCAAGGTTCACATTAGCAACACAGGCCTAGAGTGCCCTCTTGCGGTTAGTGTGAAAATAACATGTGCAATTATGTACAGTACTGGTATTACAAATTCAATTATATAACAATGTGTTAATGATTTTACATATATAGTAAGTCTCACCAGAATAAAGGTCTCAAATTATGAAAAAAACTGTGACTTATAGTCTGGAAAATACAGTAGTCTCCAGTCATGATTCAGTAGATTTTTATTTCTTTATTCATTATTTATTTTTATGGGGAGAAAAGCAGTAGTTTAATCCATAAAGCAATAGTTTTGGTAAGTATACAGTTTTCTGGCAAAAATGTTTTTACTTTGAGGTTGCGTTGCCAGTAGGTTTTACACACTGTTGTGTAACAACTTTATTGTGATTCCAGTTCATGTTTACAGTTAACAATAAGGAATTGGCCGTAGCAGTTACTTTTGCAATATGCTAATTGCCCACAAACTCAGGTCCAGCTAAGATGGAATCTTAGACGCATTTAGTTTGTCTTTAAAGGTATTTGCAAACACCAGATGTGCATTCTTTAATTATTTTTATCTGTATTTTCAGTTTCACCCTCTTGACTATTGGTTAAACGGCTTTGAATCATTCATGTTGTTGACAGATTGAGATTCAGTAAATTTGTCATCGTCGAAAAGTCAAACAAAACTTTGTTTCTTTTGTTTTGTTGTTTTGTTGAAAGTGCTCCTCAAGTACATTCTGATTTGATTTGAAAGCCCCATGTTATTGAGTGTCTTTCTGACTCACCGTGCACTTGTGAGGTTTCTCTCCAGTGTGTCGTCGCATGTGGACCACCAGCATGTATTGGGCCTTGAAGGGTTTCTGCTCCCGAGAACATTCTTCCCAGCGGCACACAAACTCTTTTTTCTCGCCATGGATGTGCTCGTTGTTGATGTGCTGCAAACACGTGCAAACGGGCATTCTTTTTTAGCATAAAACTACGGAAAATGAAAAAGGTTATCAGGGTCACATACTGGCCGGAAAGCCTTGACCACCCCATTCATCACTCTTTTCTTTGTCCTCCAAGGGTCTTTGGCAGGAACAAGAGCGGTCATTGGAAAGCGGCCGCCCATTACAGTAATTCCTCGCAGCATCAGGGTTTCACTGCTTTGCGATTTTCATCGTGTATTGTGTTCTGAATTTTGATTGGCTAAACAGTTAACCCACCCCTGTTCTGCCTGTGTCTATCTGTGCCTCAACAACATTACGCTCTGAGTTGTGCACAAACAGCTTGACAAACTTATATGACGTATACACTATCATTTTCAATTTTGAGTATCTCTAAAATGTCAACTAAATGCTCTAGACCCACAAAATCAACAGAAGAGAGGGAAGTTATTTCTATCATCAACAAAGTTGGACTTCTCCACACACTAAAGAAAGGTAAATGCATTTTTTTGCCACAGAAAGTCGACGTGATGGGTACATAATATCATCTTAAGTAAAAATAGTGTTCTGAAATCATTTTCAATGCAATAGCGCAGGGTACGAGAAACCTTTTGACCCAAAGAAGCATAAAAGCAAAATACATCATACATTTCATCCTACAAAATTTATTAAATGATAATACCAGACCCTGTGTCCCATTTAATCAACTACCACTTTAAACTCCCGCAGTTACTTAAGATCGCTGAGAACCATTTTGACCTTCAATTTTTCGTAAATAATGGTTTCAGAACACAGTGCGAGTAGTTATTTTGTAAAAATGTCACAATACGCTGTTATAAAAACCACCATTCTTGTATTTCCAATCGATTTTTCTGGACAGGATCCAGAAGCTACTTTGAAAGGGCAGTTGGCATTCAGGAAAAACAGGATGAACCCCAGGAATGACTGCACTGGGGGGGAATGTCTAGTCACCCTATTCACGAGTACTGCCAGGGACACCCAAACCTACTACAAAGGAATGAAGGAAAATAAACCGACGGGACTTTTACAGGTGAGGTGTCAAAGAAAGATGAAGCTCCCAGCTTTGGTTTTAATATATAATAGAGCAGTGTTTTTAACCTCCTTTGAGCTATGGCACATTTCTTGGAGTGGATAAAAAAGCCCCGGGGACACCACCAGTTGGTGCCCATGCATCTCGGGTAAGTATATCCAAATTATAGATACCCTAACTCTAACCCTGGACCGCACAGGCACAAAAATTGGATAGTTTCCCACTGCAAAGTGTTAAAATTAATTCCTGTGCTGCAGCACACTAGAGTTAAAAACAATGTAATAGAGTATTCAAAAAATAAAAAAGAACAAATGTTGGCGCTTGGCAGGTTTTGACTATTGCAGGACTTTTTTGGAACGGAACACCCGTGACAAATGAAGTATTACTGCACTCCTGCGCTCCACTTGCTGCATCTTCCAGTGGCAAACAAGACAAATCGGGTTGTAAACATTGGGGAGCCGAATCAGTGCTGGCCAAGTGCTCCCCTTCAGCCTCCTGAGATCCATCTTGGGGCTCTTTTGGCCCTTTTTGTGGCAGGGAATCCCCTTTGGCGAGCGATGGTCCCGTCGGCGCTCGCTCGATATTCTCCCGACGGCCACGTTTTCACCAATGACGGATGTGATGCATGAGTCGGTCAGTTGACAGCGAAGGGGAGGAATGGGGGACTTCGGGGGGCTCGGGAGCTAATGGCCATTCTTATTGGATCAATAATCTCCATGCCGAGCGGACATGAACAAACAGGTGCTGATAGTGGCGCCGGCGCTTATTCGTCTTCTTCCTGCCAGCTTATCGGCGCACGAGTGTAAAAACGCCACCAAGATGGATGGCAAGGAAGACGGCAAATGACAGTCAGGCAGTGTTGAGACTAACACGTTACAAAAGAACGCCTTCCTGGAATGTAATTATTTTTCTCGGCAACCTGTTTTCAATAACTCAACTGTTGTTACAACATGTTGTTACTATGAATTACAACATCCTCTGATTGCTAATTGCTCCTCCTTCATTCAAACTGTAACATACAACCATCAATACACCAACAACATTCAAGACAGGCAGGCATGTTTGTTTTTTCCAACTGAATACAGTGGTACCTCTGCTTACAAATGTCTCTACATACAAATGTTTCAAGTCGAACGGGAATATATTGCCTATAGTTACAATACATTTCAGGATGCAAAGTAAAAAATACAGTACAGTACGCGCTGCCATTCGACGCTCCCAGAGTTAAACCTAATCATAGCATGTTCACCGAGTCCCTTTCTCGCTCTGTAAACACCCGGCAATCCGATGCGTATGCGTTAATCCTGGCATGCTCTTCGTGTCGCCTTAATGCTCTGTAAACAGTCTAGTGTATGGTACAGCTACAAAGAGCTATCATTCACAATAGACCCCCTAAAAGACATGCAGAGGTTTGGACAAGGAGAAAAGAAGAGGAAGAGACATTTTCTGCCTATTGAAACAGGAGATATTAGAAAGGTATAAAACACACACGAGGAGTTCACAGACAACAAGAAGAAGGAAACAGCCATTATTCCATTCCAAATTAGAGAAATCTCTCAGAATTTGTGGAAAAGGAATCACGCAGAAAAAGTGTTGATAGGTTGGGTTATCGCTTATTATGATGATGTCTGCCTCGCACATTTCCCACAGATTGTCAAAAGCAGGTAAAAGCAGACATCGTTGGATCAGTTTTCAAAGAACTGCGAAGGGAAAGGGAGCAGTAAACAAAGTGGCCCTTTTAAAGGTAAATTGATATTCTTTTATTAATTTTTTACATTATGTGACTCTCATTTTATGTTTAGTGTGAGGTAATCTAATTTGAAGATGTATTTGTTTCAATTTCTGATGCTGTTCTAAGATTTATTAAAAATATATATCCTACTTTTGCGGGGCTTGGAATAGATTAGCGCATGTACATTTCAAAGGTGTCTCTACGTACAAACGTTTTCGGGTTACAAAGCTACTTCCAGAATGACTTAAATTCGTAACTGTGCAGTTACTGTGCTGTCATCTTAAGCACAGAATATGAGAAACTGAATTCCTCCTCATGGAGATATTCTCCTTACCATGCCTACTCTCATCCATGTTGAATTTTCAGCTATAAAATAAAATACAAAAACCCATGTTATAATCTATGGTAAGGGATAGTCAATGGTGATGATATTTCGAGCCAAAAGTATCAGTATTTGATCGATACCACCCTGTGCTCACTTGGATGGATTCATCCACTAGTGTTGTGGGGGCACCATTTCCTGTGGTGTATCTTCGACATGTAAAGCCTGGCGGCATCCGTCCCTTTCCAAGCTATTTTATTTGGGTAGGAGTTTGCTTCCCCACCTTCACCGACAGCACTGTTAATCAAGAGCAGGAAAAAACCTCTTGATCTGATTAAGAAAAAGCACCTTCATCATCTGGTCGTCGTTGTTTTTTGATGTAAAGTGTCATCCCGCTCTACAGAGATGCAGCATTGAGGGCGTGTGACAATACTGATATTAGATCCTAAATCACTGTGAGAAAACTATTTTGTTCAGTAATATCTTGTTTTTAAAAAGTAGAGTAAGGTTGTCTGAGTTGAGAAATTAAAATTACCTCAGAATCCCAAAAGAGGGCAGCAAACGATACTTCAATCAAATAATCATAATTTAAAGGAGCTACATACATACAGAGACACCTCGCTACGACGCACTTCGGGTATGGATAGTTTACCATTTTGAGGATTTTAGTGGTGCATTGTGTTCTGCAATTCTGATAAGCTAAACAGGGGAAGATGCTTTCGATTGGAATCAAAGTTGGACCTCTCCACCTGCTAAACCTGCTAAGGAGCCACATGCGGCTGTTCGGCGCTCCCCAATGACTCTCTAACATTTTTCAAACATGTTTATTATTAAAATGATATAGTATTTCTGTGGGACTGAACTGCAAGGTATGGGATTGGTACCAAATATCAAAGTATTGCCCAGTACTACACAAGCAGCAAACAACATATTTTTTCCCAATGAGGAGAGTGACCACCACCCAGCAAGCTAATGTTTGAAATAGCGTTTGGTGGGTAACGTGATCTCGGCGGGACAAGCGCGCAAATGTTTACGCAAAAAACCCAGCCCCACTGAGGGCCCCCAGGGCCCGCAATGCGGTTTAGCTTTTATCAAAGGGCCGCCTAATAAATCAGAGGCTCTTTTGTGATGTCACTCCACAAATTGCTTTCTTGTCAAAGTGGGGGACGTTTACTAAGAGTTGCAAGTGGGGGTGCACTCACAAAGTGCAATTCAGTTTTCTTTAGTGGGGTGCACTCGCAAATTCCGTTTTCTTTTCATCTCGCGGCGAGATACTCCACGCCGATAAGACGCTTAATCCCTCTTTGCATCGAGAAAAAAAAGAAAGAAAAGGATGAAAATGTGCATTTCACCAATAAAAGCCTGCAGTTTGAAGGTGAAGGGGCGGGGCTTGTTACGTTTCTACTTTTATCTCGCTCACACAGGTACCAACAACTTTTCAACAGCGCCACCTAGGGGGACACAAACTTTTTCTTTCCGTGAAAACAAAATGGTGAAAGGACAGAGATGAAACCTAAATGGACACTGGGTGAAATTTGACTTGTGCAACCGAAAACAGGTGTGAAAAAGCACATGTAAGAATGCAAACCACAGAGATTCAATGTAAAAAAATGCAATATTTTTGTTCTCATTTTGTAAGAAATAGAGAACAAAAAAACCAGAAGAAAGAAAAAAGTGATAAAAAGAATAGAAAAAAATACAAAGGAAACAAATTCACGTTAAAAACAAAAAAAAGTTGAAAATATTGAAAAAGTAAAAAAAATACCTAATAAAAAAGCAAAAAGGGATAACAATAAAGAAAGTAAAAAAGTGAAGAAAAAAAAAGTAAAAATAAAAGGAAAATTAAATTAATAAAAGGCCAAGGGGGATAAAAATTCTCCACCCCATCGCCCTTTTTTGTTTTATTTTTTTGTATTTTCTTCCCTCTTTCTAGCTTTTTAACATTTTTATTTTCTTTTTTGGGTTATTTTTTATTTTCTTTTTATTGACTTTTACTACTACTTTTTCTCCTGATTGATTTTCTTCCATGTTTTCTCTTTTTTCTCCATTTTTCTTTATGTTTTTCTTTTTTTTTACTTTATTCTTTTTTATTTTATTTTTCTGTGTTTTCTTTTTTCATTATTTTTATGTTTTGCCTTGTTTTCTATGATTTCTCCCATTTTTATAATTTTTTTTTCCTTATTTATTTTAATCTTTTTTTTCTTTTTTCTTTGCCATTTCTTTGCAGCTTCCCCTTTTTTCCATTTTTAAAATTTTCTTCTTTCCTGGCCAAACAAATGAGAAGTGAAATGGTTTTGGTCACTTTGAGGCTCCATAGTTTGTATTCTTCCTCGTGCTTTTTGGCCCTCATTTTTAATTGCACTACACAACACAGTCACTTCTAGTGGTCAAATATTAAACACGTTCCCTTTAAGATTGAAGATCAATTTCTCTTCCCAAAAGGCTTGGCTGAAAAATGAGAAGAAAATGCTGCAGTTTTGTCGCTGTAGTTTGTTTTTCTTTGTAGCACTCCTTTTCGGTTTCATGACAACATGCGGCGACATCATCTGGTCAAATATTAAACACTTTTCATCCCCAAAAGGCTTGGCTAAGGAAGGAGTAAATGTGTTGCAGTTTGGTCATTTTGAGTCTCTGTAGTTTGTATTCTCCCTCGTACTTTGTAGCACTCTTTCCCGGTTGCACGACACCATACAGCCACATCTAGTGGTCAAATCATACACACTGCTCCTTAAGTTGTGCTTGTACAATCCGAAATGGAGTTGTAAGGCCATAGTGGGGGGTGTGGTTTAAACAAGAGCGGGCGGGGTGGGGGTCTCACTAGTTGTAAGGCCATGGCGGAGGGGGGGGGCGTTAAACAAGGGCGGGCAGCCGGGCGGTAGGAGGGGGGGGGTTTACTCTTGCACTTGAAGCTAAACATTAAAGAAGGCGGCAAGCCTTATCTAGGGAAAGTCTTCCCCTCAGAGGGGAAAAGAAAATGTCAGGGAGGAGAATGAAAGTGAAAATGAGAGCGCTGGTGGAGAAGGGGGGTATGCGAGGGGTTGAGGTTGCACCCCCTAAAAAAGGAAACGAAGAGTGGGGGTCCAGTAGAGCGAGCGAATGGAATCAATGAAATCAAGTAGAAGAGACGGCTGGCGACAAGTCGACTCAATTGCGCCTTTATCTCATACAAAGAAATAAAGCGGCCTCGGTCCGTGTCGACCATGTTGGAGGCTGTCGCCACGACGAGGTAGAATGCTGTGGATTGGTGGACGAGGCTTCGTCAGACAAACCCGACAAAGACCCACCGGAATTTTCACTAGACGTTCCCACCATCTCGTGATTAAAACCTCACCGGGCCAAACTTCTACTACTTGAATTTGTTCCGCTTCACTGACAGTTCATATAATGTCGGGACTTGACAATCATAATTTTACCCAGAGTGACCTGGTCAAAGATTTTGGTCAATGGACTGCATTCATAAAGACCTCCTCAAACGCCCTACAATGTACTTCACACTTACCCATTCACACACAAACTCACACACGATAGGCAAGTCAGCCATGCAAGGCGCTTACCAGGGGCAATTAGGGGTTCAGTGTCTCACCCATGGACACTTAGACATTTAACTCTGGAATTGAAC
Organism: Urocampus carinirostris; assembly: GCF_059441175.1. NCBI lineage: Eukaryota > Metazoa > Chordata > Actinopteri > Syngnathiformes > Syngnathidae > Urocampus > Urocampus carinirostris. Next base: position 9,496,182 of record NC_142366.1, on the reverse strand, counting down.
CTGTAACCTCTTGGTTCCAAGACAATCACTCTACTGTCTTAGGTATCACATTTGAACCTAATCTGTTGTTTCAGTAACGAGTTTGGAAGACGATTAAAATAGCTTTTTTCCATTTTCACAACAAGCAAAGATTCGCCCCCCCCCCTGCTCTGAAAGTCGGATGCCGATATTATAAGTCATACCTTTGTTACCTCGCGTCTCGATGACTGTAATTTACTTCTCCCCGTTCTCCCCATGCCTAGCTTTAAACATTTGCAGCCGGTACAAAAAACTGCAGCGAAGATTTTGACTAGGACAAAAAGGTTTGATGACTTCAATATTCTACTCTCTGACGCCATCTTCTGGCTGATATCATTATTAAAGCTCCTTTTGTGGCGTGTGCAGGTAGGTAAAATTCTTAGATGCGCTAAAATAAACCTTTTCCATATTTTTGGAGGCTTGTGCTGTCATTTGGACTGCATTTGAAATGGTTCCTCTCTTACTTTCACTATTTTCATCCCACAATTCAGAAAACCACAACCACGCGTGTGGTTTTACACTGCCCTCCTTCCCTTCGGCGTAGTATGCTTCGTGGCCGGATTACACAAGTAAAATAAAAGCAAATAGGCACGGTGAAAAAAAATATATATAAAGGCTCTTTGAACTTAGTTGGGCATTTTCAGCACATACTTGAGAAAATATTTAACTTACTTTTTTCAAGGCCATCTCAAACCATGCACCCCACCTGTACGGTTATGTGACCAACTCAAAGAAGTTTGCATGGACTTGCTTCCACTTCGCTTTCTGATTGAATTGCCCCCTATGTTCCTGCTCAGAGCCTTTGCTCAGAAAACGATAGTCTACTAGAGACTCCAAGACCCAAGAAGAAATCCACAGCTTCCAGAGTGTTCTCCATTTGGGTCACGAAACCGTGAAGTGCTCTGACCTCTGAAATTCGATCTACAATTTCAGTGGAAGTGTTGATATCTAGACTTAAGACACACTTGTAATCAAAAGCTTGTGAGTGACGTTGACCTAATACTTATTTGTCCTTAAGGGAGAAGAATGAGCCTGGTGGTTGGACAGTACATGCATTCCGAACCATCTTACAAGCACTTGGATGCCGATGTATGGCATCATCTAGAACCTGCTGCATTGGTCAAGATTTTTGGGCAGGAAGCCGTCAACCAGACATTCTGATATGACCTATATTTCATGATGATGTATGTGTATTGCTTGTTGATGCCGTTGCAATTGAAGAATTTTATACATTTTACTATAAAGGATTTTATACGATTAAATACAAGTTACATTGATTGGGTGCAATGAAGATTTTCACCGGGTAGGCTGAAGTTAAATGACAGGTCACGCTGATCCAAATTCGGAATGTTTTAGCTGGGGAATTTTGTTAACAGGACTCTGACGAAGAACGTTAGGCATTGTTTTGATAATGAACGCTCTGCTGTTTTGAGTTTCTCCAGACATCGAGGCGAGGGGGTGGACCCCACGTGGGGGGTTCCCTTGCACGCCCGTGGGAGGAGCCGGCACACCAACATGCGGAAAAAAACGTGGGCCGAGAGAAGGAAGCGAGAAGATAGAGAGAGGAGGCTTGACGGTGACTCGAGGGACACTCATTCGGCTTATTCGGCTAATTCAATGGAGTTCACTTAGTTAAATTATTTAAGAAATTAAATCTGGCCCTGTGTGGAAATGCCGGTCTCTTGTCCATATTTTCCCATCAAACGAGCGTGCATTGTTAGGAGAATGCAGGTTGTGTTTGGTTAATGGAGTCAGATAACTAATTCAAACAATTTGGTAAACAATACATTTTAATATCAAATTCCTAACAAAACATCAGTTGCAGCCTGGTGGCCCCCCCTTCTCAAGGTTTCTCCATTTTCCTCATGCTGAGCTTTAAGATCATGAGATGTTGTCACAGGGGTCTGTGCAGCCCTTTCAGACTTTTGGTGACTATACAAATAAACATGACTTGACATGACTCATGCTCAAAACCCAATTGGTACCGATCCAAATTTGGGCCCCGGTAGGGGTCCAAACGCCACCGTTTCGCCCTTTCTTTTTCTTTGTTGCCCCAAAGCAATTTCACAAGACAAATGTGGAGTGGGGATGGGGTATAAATGGGGTTCACTATTGTTTGCTTATATGAAAAGCCCCCCTCTTCCTTCCTCATCAAGTCAATCTTCCTCCATCCCCCTCAAGCCCGCAGCAGTCTTGCGAGGGGGTCCAAATACTCGACTTATCCTATTAGTGGGGGGTAACGACGAGGAGGGGCTGCAATGCAGATAAGAGTGCGTTGTCGGAGGCTGCAATTCCACCACTTTTAACGCATGCAAAAGAAAGAAGCAAATTGCAAAAACAAAAGAGAGGAAATACATGCAAATTTCGGCCTTCAAACATTTCAGAAACAAATTAAATATCAAAGATAGAGTAGTACCTCTTCATAAGGGCTCAATTTGTTCCGGGATTGTGCTCGTAGCTGGAATAGCTTGAGTAATGAGCTAATTTCCCTGATATTAAATAATTAAAAAGTAATCGAAAAAGCGAGCACGAGATTGCTGATTTACTTAATGTATCAGTGAAGTTTCTGTAAATCCCTTTCTTTTGCCCTTTTAGCTTTCCTCGCAACCCTTTCACTTTCTGAAGGATTGTTATAAAAAACGTATCCAAAGAGATTTGTCTCTGCCTCTCCTTCAAAATGTTACAGAAATTGAGTGCTCTCTAGTGGTAGCCTCTGGGAAAGCTGCTAATTCGTTTCAAAAGTCTCATGTATAGAGGCGCTTGTATGAAGAGGTATGACTATAACAACACATTTTCTGGATTATAAAGCGCACTGATTTACATGGGGCACCCTCGAAATTCTGGCATTATTTTCGTTTTTTTAGGTGCGCCCAATAGTCCAGTACATATGGTTAACACGTTCCCATTATGTAAGTTAAATAGAGACAAAAGAGAAATGTTAGGGTCTGACATTCCTCCTACCACCAGAGGGCCCCAACCAGGAGTTTGAACTTGGCACAGTTGTTCAATTATCACACACTTATGCCTAATTTTCCAGAAACCTTTGAAAGGATATTTTAAACGTTACACATTGTTGGATCATTGTCATTTTTTGAGTTATTCTGCCCTATTTATCGTAGTTTTTATTTTTTTCTACTACCTGGTTACGTTTGTTTCTGGTTTCTTTGTCCCATGCATTTGTCAGTTCCAGTTTCGATGTTTGTTTCTGGTTTGGATATTTCCCATGTTTGTTTGTCACTTGGAACCTCCTTTTTTATTATACGTGATCCCTTGTTTTGAGCATTCCTGCTTCCAGTTCCTACCTCCCCCACATGGGTCCATCAACTTAACAAGAAACATTTATCACTTCTGCAAAGAAGATATTTTTATGTCGTGCTTGGAATTTTACACTGTGATATAAAGTGCTTTCGTATTTTTAATTTCAAGATCCTATTTTCAAAATAAATATCAAATTCTACCATATTTCAGACAAATAAGCGTACTGGGTTATAAGGCGCACATTTAATATTCCGGCAATTTTTTGTTTTTTTTAAATACGCCTTAGAGTCCGGAAAATTTTGTGTTTTAAAATGGGCATTATATGTTTGCTTGAAATGTAATTGAAATAAAATCTGCAATCACGAAGCCGAGGATGTCACAAGGGGGATTCCCCTCCCATCCCCTTCCCGCTAGAAACGCCGCAAGAAGTTGTCAAGCTCTTCAAGCGTTTGAGTCTTGCCCTTGAAAGGCGGCGGCAGGTGAGGATATCAATTATAGATAGAGGTGAGCACTCCCCATCTCGCGCACCGTTAGCGTGTCAAGACGCTAACAGACAAGCATGGTGAGTGAGCCAGCAATAGAGCGCCCCGTCGTTGCTGCTTTCTGACAGGAAATGATTGGGCGGGCTGAGCATCCTGACCTCACAGGTGAGACTTCGCCTCACCCAGGACACAAAAAGCACGAGCATGTCCACTTCATGACTGACAGCTTATTCCTTTTGTCATTACCAAAATAACAGAAAAACACCCAATCTCACTAACATCAGGACTAAAGGCATGGCCTTCTTTGCTGGCCTAAAAAATATATGAATTATGTGATGTGAGCTATATTTAGTCCATGAATACTTATCAAATAATTCTGAATCGTCTGTTAGCTTCCTTAAATTGTTTTTTTCCTGGTTGTATGGTTTCCAAATGTGTGTTTCCATATTTAAGCCTTTAACCAACCACATTTAAGCCATTTGTTGTTGCTAGTCTCAGAAATCTACCTCTAGGCCCTCACAATCAATTTTGCAGGCCCTGTAGCATAAAATAAGTGTTGGTAAAGCTTTTGCTTTAACCAATCAGATTTTGGGTTGTCGACACCATGGCTTTCTAACAAGTGATGGTAAAAATCAGCGTTTTCACAAACTACGATTGGCTAGGGGGCGGTAATGTACCAAAGTGATGATGCCAAGCGCTGTTAAACTTGAAGAGGACAAAAAGAATGATTGGCTAACGATAGAGTGTATTAGCCAGAGCTAGCAAACTATAAAGTAGCGAGCTACACAAGCTAAGAGATTATTGTGTTGGTTTTGTCAATTTATAACTGGAAGGGGACAACAAATGGATTTGGTCACAGATTTACTGTCAAAGCCATTTTCAAAATGGACTTTTCAAGAAAAGCTGGACAGACAACCTTGGAGCTAGCAAGCTTGTCGCAACTAGGAAAAAGGTTTGTCTGTCACTGTAAGCCCACAAATTACGAGCGGTACCCACTGCTCACAGGTTTAGGGGAACACGACCACTTTCAGCATTAGCTTCAACGGGGATAGAAAAGAACTTCTTGATGGAACTGAAACACACTGAGCTCCCGTGACGGCTAACGACCCGTTTTCGACCACGTTTATGATCTCCCGTCTCAGCTAACGACCCGTTTTTGACCACCGACCACGTCTGATTTCCCGTCCCGGCTAACGATCAATTTTTCCGTTTGACCACGCTACGATCTCCCGCGCCGGAAGATCCACTTCCGCATTCCGAACACACACCGATGCCGTAAGCGGCTAGCTTCCCTCGTCCAGCGAGCACCGAATCGCTGGCGCTTGTTTTCCTCTATATCTCAATAAACTTGTGAGTAAACGTACGCAGCTGGGTCCTCCTCCTGTTCTGGTCTTGACAAAACATTAGATTTGATTTTACAAACATGATTATTTCTCTTGTATAATAATGAGGTGCGACGGGACAGGCCCAGGATAAACTCGGCTTTTTCTTGTCTGCCATTTTTTCCTGGTGCTTTTTTCAATTTTTTATCAAAACTGTTGATTTTTTAACTTATTGTATCCTTGTATAAGGGGTTTGGGGTTTTTAAGGGTTATTGTTCTATCTTCGTTATTCATTATCCATTATCCGTTATCGGTCAGTTCATAATACGCTACAAAGCCTAGGAGCCGGGACACTTACTCTCAGCCAAAAGGCCAAGCTAAGGTCCTAGCCCTAAAGCCTTGCTGCGATCATTGCGAATGCACCGTTCCCGGAGGTACTGCAATACCGGGCCGATGCGTGGAGTGGACAGAGCAAGCTCTTATTCCATCTCCGGATTGCAAAAATCAAAGATCATGGGCCGGAGTGCAATGGCTGAGCCATGGTATAGCTGGATGTAGTTGTAGATTTAATCTGATTTATTATAGCTGCACATATGTGCAGCTAAAATAACACTGGCAGAATATGGTCACGTGACGATGCAGCTACGTTTGATTGGTTAAACATAGCAGCGCCTGCTGAAGGTCTCCGTCGTATCCTTGTATAAGATGACCAAATAATATTGCAATTTTATTATGTTATTATGGATGCTTTTTTAAATGTGTAGCAGCTTTAGTTGTATAGCCATATATGAGTTAGTGAGGGTTGGAGTGACGCAGACGTAGCACTACTGAAGGCGTAGGTGTGAAAAGCACTGGGCAGTACATCACGACCGATTCTTCAAGCAGAATTATTTTGTGTGAGAGACCAGACTGGTTTGTCTCACCTGCACCAGTTGTTCTTGCGTATCGAACTGCCGGCAGCAGTTCTCCCAGTGGCAGTTGGTCTCATAGAGAAGTTCGGGCTCCGGTTTGCCGTCCTCCTTGTCGCCTTCTTCCTTCACCAGCGTCAGGCCATCTGCCGTGTCCTACCATTGGCAAAATATGCAAAATATGCTCGACTTTCCACGTGTGGAGCTCAGCCTTTTTATGGGACCCCACTTACCTGAGCGAGAAGTGTCCTGGGACTGGTGGTTTGCTCCTCTGGCTTGATTTTGGAGCGCTTGTGGTGCGTGGGGTCCCCCGTGCTGCTCACCGCCGACTCGCTGGTGGGTTTTGCCTGCAAAAACAGAAAGTCCTTCAACAAAATGCCATACAAGCGCTACATACTAAACTGCTATGTTATTGATGCACAGTTGAAGTAGTGGAGACTGTTTAACCTGTCAGAATACACTATGCAAATCAGTGTTTCTGTCACGGACCAGAAACAGACACAGGACCCAATACCGCTCGTTTACTCAGTTTTATGAATAAAGAGGGAGAGTAGGGCTTGCTTCCACGACTCAATGGTTGACGGAAAAGGGTAGCAGGTGGCTGGAAAAGCGGAAGTGGCACTTCAGTGTCGAGCGAGGATGATCGTAGATTTGCAGGTATACTAGTCGTTAGTCAGGACAGGAGAGCAAGGGTGGTATCGAGTTCGGAAACAAGGTCGGCAACAGGTGTCAGGCAGGTAGCGGGGCAAAATAGGTCGGATGTCGGGATGGCAGAACAGGGCAGAATCGGGTCCGGAAACAGGTCGGCAACGGGTATCAGGCAAAGGAAAATAGGGCAGGAAAAATGTCTGAAAGTGTGAGCTTGCCTAGCTAGGAGCATCGGTTCGCAACGATCTGAGGGTGTTCTCTCTAAAGCCGGGGGTTTGAAAAGAGTCTCTTAGCCAATCAGCTTTCATGGCTGTTGGCGCCAATTGGGCAGTCACAGGTGCCTTGAATCGGCAATCATGACAGTTTCTGGAACGATGAGTAATAATAGTTTAATAATGAGATAAGCTGTAATGTCTTTTTATTTGTCACCTGTACTACTGATGGTCTAGCGTTAAGGTGTAAGCACCATCACCACCGTGATCCAGGTTTGATTCCTGTTGCAAACAATTTTTATTAATTTCATTCAGTGATACTTATCTTTTCACCGGTTTCAATTTTATCTGTTTTATAATCTGTTGCATTTTATGTATGAAAAATACATTACAGAATACTAGTTTTGGGGGTGCACCTTATGATCTGGTGGGCCTCACAGTGCAGTAATTAGGGAAATAATTACGGTAATGGTCAGTAAATTCTGCTACAGTGGGTGCTTTGCAAAAGGCATTTTTCACTTCTTCTTAGCATTGTCTCGTAGGCCACATAAAATGATTTGGCAAGCCATTAGTTTGACACATGGGGTTTTAAAAAAACAAAGCAACATTATGTTCCTGCCTGGAGCTTCTGCTCGAAAAAAATGTCGTTTTAATGGTGAATCCAAGAGCCAAGAAAAAAATCTGCAGGCTCGAGAGTATTCTCCATCTGATGTGATGTGGAATGCTCTGCTCCCTTGGATAAAAAGAGTGTTTAAATCTAGACTAAAGACACACTTCCATTCCATAGCTCATGATAGATGACCTCATACTTTTGTACAGTATGTTGACCAGCACCTGGACCTGAAGCACGTCATAATCTGCATTGACCAGCCGGCTTAGATGCAAAGCTGCGTCATTGCTGTCATGGAGTTTACAATTTTACATATCACATGTGCTTATTCTATTATTAATTCGTGTTGACTGCGTTTTGTGCATCGTTACCCAATGCAACATCTATTGCAGTCTGGTTGCCCGAGAAGGGGGATTACCTCATATATGGCATTTCTCAAGGTTTCTTAATTTCCTAATTTTGAGTTTTTTTAGTTTTTCCTTGCCCGCATGTCAGTTTCAGATCAGGGGATGGTGTAATTATGGCCTGTGAAGTCCAGTGAGGCATTTTCTGATTAAGGGCTGGACAAATGAAAGGGACTTGACTTGTGTTTGTTCTTCCTCCTCTTTTTTCTCCTTTTTTCTTTATTGTCCTTCCTATTTTGTCTTTCTTTTTTCCTTTTTTATTTCATTTCTTTTTTTACCTTTTTCACCTTTCTTTTGTGAGGCTGAAACGACTTCCACTAAGTCCCTGCTCCTGGTCATCCTGGAAAGGGGGATTACCCCTTGTTTGGCCCCTTCTCAGGGTTGTTTATCTTCCTCGTTTAGTTTTTCCTTGCCCGCATGCCGGTTTTAGATCAGGAGATGGCGTCATTGTGGCATGAGCAGCCCTTTGAGACATTTTGTGAAATAAAATGAATGGGGGGCAGCACGGCAGCTGATGAGAAGTCTGATCCGGTTGTTCAATGGCAGGCCCGCCCAACAGGATAAGGCAAAGTGAAACCCTTCGGATGCATCCATCATATCAATATAGAGTTAGTCCCCCTTTCCCAATTGTATGATGAATGGCGCTAGCATTGAAATGCGATGCTAACAAGGCCCAACTGTCAGGTGGGCGGTGCGAGTCCTAGGAGAATCTGCAGGACAGCTGGTATTAGCTAGTTACAGCTAGCGCATGCTAGCTGGCTATTTATTAGCGGCTGTGATGAATTGGCCCAGGTGGCCACAAGAACTCGCGGACTATTTGACAACGAGTGCAGATAAAGTAATGTATTTTCCGCACTATAAGGCAAACCCTCCCCCAAAAAGAGTCTACTTTGTCCTATATTTGTCGCATATAAAGTGCACTCGACTATAAGGCACATGGAATTAAGACAACAATAGGAGCTACCGGATTTGTTTGTCTAGAACTGTTGGGCATTTAATTCACAAATGGTAAAGAATACTGTTCAAATGTTTGGGGTCGCTTAGAAATGTCTATCATTTTACAAAAGTAAAGTTTAAAGGATTCATTTATAAATCTTTATTTATAACCTTCTCAATGCAGTGACTATACTTTCTATTTATTTTGAAACATGTGATTAACAAAAAAGAAGTGTGACCTATAATGAAAAACACACTACTATGTATGAGACCCCAAACATTTCAAAGGTACTGGATATTAATTTACCCAAATTATAAAACATTGCATGCAGCAGCAACTAAACCCAATTTGCAGGAGTGAGGTTAAAAACCCTGCACTAGCCTCTTAGTAATGTAGATGACAAAGAAAAAGGCATTCCATTTGATCTCATTATCACACTATTTTTACTCAAACAAATGCAAGAGAATGGAGAAAACAGAAAGTCGTCCTAAAGGATAATAAAAAAGCACGCCGAGGGAAACAACTCTTTAGTGTGTCTGATACATCAGACTTTGGGGCGGCAGTAGCTCAGGAGGTAGAGCGATCGTTTTAGGATTAAGGGATCCCAGTTCGAATCCCGGCTTATCCGTGTTACATGTCGAAGTGTCCTTGGGTAAGACACTGAACCCCCAATACCCCCAATAAGCAGGTTAGCGCCTTGCATGGCTGCACAGATCACGGCCGCTATTGGGAAATGTGAAGCACAATGTAAAGCGCTTTGGGAAGTCATTGACTTGAAAAGCGCTATATAAATGCAGATCATTTCATTTCATTTCATTTCACTTTGCTTCTGAGTATTTTTCTGGAAAAACTAGACAAAATATTGAAGCCTGAAAAATAATAAAATCCCAAATAAAAGCAAAATTCACTAAACAAAATGAATAACCTGGAACTTCCTGAGCCGAATAGACCACAAATGAGAAGAAAAACCTTGGACTGTCAATATGAACAACAAGCTTAAAAATAAGGAAAACAAAAAAAGAACATGAATAATAAAATTCTTAACATTTTTGACAGGGGGTGTGCCTCCCTGTTTAATTGAAAAGAAGTGTGTATTGGTAAAAAACAGTTTTAAAAACACTGTGCTTATTTAGTGTTAGCTTCAGCTAGCGGAGCAAAAGCTCAATAGCCAATGTCATGCATGATGTCACAGTCAAAGCAGGAGGCAAAAGAATACTCAGCGCTGGTGTTCCGCAGGGTTTAGTGCTTGGCCCCCTTCTTTTCAGCATTTATATGCTTCCACTGGGTGATATTATTCGCAAGTATAATGTCAGTTTCCATTGCTACGCAGATGACACTCAACTCTATCTCCCGATGGCGGAATCTGCCACACTAAACTGTGGAAATTTGGAGGCCTGCCTCACTGAGATAAAAGAGTGGATGTCACTCAATTTCCTGCGTCTCAACTCTGAAAAGACTGAAATGTTAGTTATTGGTCCATCTAAGTCCCGTGACTTGTTCTCTAAAACCGCTGTGAACATAGACAATTGCCACATCACACAGAGCGACTCACTTAAAAATTTAGGTGTCATTTTCGACCCCGATCTGTCCTTTCAAACACATGTGAAGAAAATTACTAGAACCGCTTTCTTCCATCTCCGTAACATTGCTAAAATTCGTCCTATACTTTCTCAGTCGGATGCGGAAATCATAATTCACGCGTTTGTTACCTCCCGTCTCGACTACTGTAATGCACTACTTTCCTGTCTTCCGATGACCAGACTCAAGAGTCTTCAGCTGGTAAAAAATGCTGCAGCGAGGCTTTTAACAAGGACAAGAAAGTACGATCACATCACCCTAATTTTGGCTAACCTGCATTGGCTCCCTGTTAGCCTAAGATGCGATTTTAAGGTTCTCCTACTACTATACAAAATCATACATGGACTTTCCCCCTCATATCTTTCAGATCTGATCTCCCCCTATGTCCCGGCCCGAAGCCTTCGTTCCGAGAGCGCCGGTCTCCTGGTGATCCCAAGAGCCAAGAAGTGTTCCGCTGGTTCGAGAGCGTTCTCCATCCGGGCACCGGTGTTGTGGAATGCTCTTCCCCCTGAGATCCGTTCTGCAACCTCGGTGGAAATGTTTAAATCTAGGCTTAAAACTCACTTCTACTCTATAGCATACGGATAACCTAAACTTCGTATATGTAATACTTTGTGAAGCCCTTAGAGACTAATTGTGATTAAGGGCTATACAAATAAAAATGACTTGACTTGACTTGACTTAAAAACATATTGAAAAAACCAAGCATTCATTTCTGCTAGTTCAGTGTTAAAATGTCCTCACGATGTGTGTTTTTGCGCCAGAATCAGAGAGAAAAACATTAGTAATTGTAAATTGATTTTTGACAGGATACCAGCAGACACTCCTGATAAAAGAAAAAGAAGAGAGTTGTTCATTAAAGACAAAAGATTGGACCGAGGCACTCATCAAAAATGCTCCGGTTTGCAGCGCACACGTCATCCCCGGTAAGAGAAATTAAACGTTTGTGATTATTGCTATCGAGTCCATATTACTTATAATGTAAGCACAAAAACACATTATATTCTGATCTTCAACTATTAGCATGTAGCCTACAGGCCAACGGTAGCCTTGTAAACATGCTTGGTTCGAAAAAAAAAACAAGCACGCATCGCAAACAGTTGTTGGTCACACAATCCAAGTCATTTGATTTGATACCTTAATAGATACTTGAAACAATACTTTAATAAATGAATTGAATTTGTGCTCAACAAATGTGTGCAATGCGTGCCTTTTTTTAGTTTCGGTCCACGCAGTGTCTACAGGGCTACTTAGCCTACACACTAACAATTAGCTGAAGCTAAGAAAATAATGAGATATTTTGCTGATATAATAAGTAAAATGGACTCAATAGAAACCATCATAAATGTTTAATTTATCTTATCTGATATGAAGTATGCGCTAGAAACCCAACATTTTTGATGAGTGCCTCGGTCCAATCTTTTTGCTGTAATGCATTTAACACAACCCTCTTTTTTTCTTTGATCAGGAGTGTCTACTGCGATCATGTAAAACAAAAAAAAATACGATCACTGATGTTTTTTCTCTAATTCTGGTAAACTAGCACACAACATGGTGACTCTTGACGTCAACAACAGCTTTCTTTTCCTCTGTCTTCTGACTAGCATTAAGTATTATTTTGCCTCCAGGCTAAGCCCCGCCCACTGGATACGTCATAATGTTGACAGACAAATGAAAGGACCTATTGGTTGAATTTGAGGTGAAAAATGGTGGCGTACCTGCAAGGAGTCACTCGAGTTGGCGGAGCGTTCGGCGGCGGCGGCCATGTTAGCGGCCATGTTGGCAGCGGCAAATGCAGAAACGGGTCGTTGCGCGGCAAATGCTGGTGCGGGTTGTACGAGCGGCGGGCTGTGTCCGAAAGCCGAGCTTACCATGCTCGGTGCTCGACCCAAAAGCTGCTGGTGCATGTGCAAAGCCACCGGCGTGGGCGGGTAGCCGAAACTCAGCGCCGGGCTAGCCACAAACACAAAAAAATGTATACGTAAATATTTCTTTAACAATGACGCAACATGTTACAACAAGTAGTACATAATTATCAATCACCATTTCCTAATATAACTGAAGAGTGTTAAAATAATTTTTACCAAGGGCCGCATCATCATAATAGCTGCTTTCAAAGGGCCTAATGTAACTTTAAATAAAAGGAGCTTCTCAAAGCAAAATAATTACAAATTTGTTACTTATTGAATTCCAGGGTTCATATACTTTTTTCATGGCCAATTTCAAGCAATTTTAAGCACTTTCAAAGCCAATGTCTCAATATCTGTCCTCTTAAATGCAACGCGTAATGGGTAGTGACGGTTCACATGAACACGCCATGCAAACTAATGCCAGCTGCCATTAGTCCCAACGGAAGAATGCGATAGCAAAAAAAATATTGGAGCAAGCGTGTCAGCGTCATTTTCTTAGCAGACTTTCTTCAATTTATCGAGTCAATGTCAAGCATTTACAAGCACTCCGCCCAAAAGTCAAGCACTTTTCCATCCTTGCAGACGAAACTTTGAAATTCAAGCATTTTCGATGATTTCAAGCCATACGAACCCTGCAATTCACAAAGATAAAGTTGCACGAAAAAAACATAGTTACACATACAGGTATATAATATTTTACCACCCCGCCAAATATCACAAAAATTACTAAATCTCCTTGGACATTGTGGGAAATTTCTTCAATTTCACTCATTGGAATTGATATAGAATAACGTAGAATAAAAAGTGCTGTAAAGTATGGAAAAGAACTGAAAGTACTTAAAAGTTTTAGAAAGTATTAAAATGTCCTGAAAATGATTAACATGTATAAGAAGTTCTGAAATGTATGAAAACACTTTGAGGTAAAAATGTACTGAAGAGTAAGGAAAGAGTATTAAAATGTATTGATAGGTACTAAAAAAATAATAAGATATGCAAAAAAATACTAGGTAGAATAAGGAGTACTGTAAAGTATAAAAAAGGTTTTGAAAAGGGTTAAAAGTCCAAATAAAAAATGAACTGTAAAATAGTAACAATGTACTGAAAAGAATGAGAAAGTATTAAACTCTTATAATAAGTACTGCAAATTATGAAAACGTAATTAAGTAGTAAAAAACATTCAAAAGATCTGAAAATACAAAGAAAAAAAGTTCTGAAAAGAATGAAAAAGTACTTAAAAAAATAAAAAGAATGCAAATGCATTAAACTGAAAGGTAAAGGAGTGAAAAATGAACTAAAGGTGGGGGAGTATTAAAACTTATATACAAAAAAAAACAACGTAGTATGAAAAAGTACCAAAAAGTAATGGAAACATACAAAACGTAGTGAAAATGACAAGTGGTAATTAAAAGTATCCTGGCAATTGAGGGTTTCAAATGGACATATTTAAAACTGCAGGTCTTTTTTCGTGCCCCGATATTTCAGTTTTGTCTGGCGGGCTGAAACAATTCATTTGGCGTGCCTGATCTGGCCCACGGGTCATATGTTTGACACCCCTGCTATAAATACTTTAGTCAAGCAACCCCCTCCCCCCAATTGTAAGCCCCACCCTCAACCCGAAGCCCGGGGCCAATCAGACAGCAGACGAGATTGCGCTAAAAGCGTAACGAGGCTAGCTAGCGGCATTTTCGGAGCGTGCCGCGATGCAAGCGATAAATGAAAAAACGTGAAATTGAGCGCAGTTCATCAAAGGCCACAAAACCGAGAGCTTGATCTTAAGTGCTTGCCTGAAAAACAAAGGCAGTCATCTTGTTGCTAAAAGGAAAACATGGAAACGCTAATACAGTGGCGCTCATACATAGGAGCTACTCTAGTTACCTGAAATACTATATAGGAGGACATGTCTTGCCTGACCAACAAGATAAAAGAAAGTCCATGGAATTTCCAGATGCTACCACTAGAGGGCCTAGTACTTCAGACGCTGCGAAACAAAGTGAAGAAAAGTAAATACTGAAACTGTTTCAAATGCAAAAAAAAAAAAAAAAAAAGACAGAAGTTAAAGAAATAGTTTACGTCTAATGTAAAGCTACAACAACTTCCATTTTAAGTGTACAGTAAGGGCTCACGAATTATCCACACGTGCCAAAACACAATCAGTCTACTAAATATAAAGAAAATATTTTCAAAAACCAGATGTGCTTTTTAAAAGCGGTAGTGGCAAATTTGTTCATTGTAGTGGTTCATTAACACACATACACTTAGTCTCACTTGAAAGTAAAGCAGCTGTAGATTAAAATCGTAGTCCGACGGCAAAACGTCTTGTTGTTTTAATTTGAAAAAGCGGTAGATTCAAAAAAATAAATAATCAAAAGTTGTTTTTAATGGAAGAAAAACAGAAGTTTATCGCGTAAAACAATAGTTTTGTTAGAAGATCATCAACAGTCCCTCACTCTTCCACCACCATTTATTAGCAACTGCAAATGTCCTTAATGGAAAGTGCTCATAATAAACCTGCATTTTATAATGTTAATATCATCTTGTTTATTTTATGACCATATTTTTTATGTTGAATGACTATTTGAATGTGTTTTAAATTATCAGATGGATGAGTTTTATAGCTACTGTGCCTTGAAAAAGTCTACGTCCCCTTCCTGAATTCTGTGTTTTTTGCATATTTTTACTCACGAAGGTTTCAGATCATCAAACTAATTTTTGTATCACACATGGACAAACATGGACAACACAAGGAAATACAAAAGGCAGTTGGCAAATGTTGATTCCATTTATTAAGGCACAAAAAAAATCAAAACCTATCCGGCCCTATGTGAAAAACTAATTGCCCCATGAACCTTTATAGCGAGTTGGGCCACCTTTGGCAAATATAACAGAAATCAAGCATTTTTACACAACGCTGTAGTAGGTTGGGAAGGTTTGCCACTGTTTCAGGTTTTCTCCATTTGTTAATAATGGCCCTGACAGTGGTTTGCTGGGGCCCCGGAGCCATGGAAATGGCTTTGCGACCTTATCTGGAAAGATAGATTTTGATCACTTTTTTCCATTTTCTTTTTCTGGAATTTTTGGGGATTGTGGCATGTCAATTGTGTTCTCAAGATGTTTAACCCTACTGAGAGTCAGCTAACAGATTCAATTGAAGTCATTTCTTGATTCAAGGAATTTAGGGTGTAGCTTGTGGAATTGAACTCAGCCTTGCTAAAACTGTGGTTAGTTACAATTACTTTGTGGTATAACAAGGAGGGTAGCATTTACTTTTTAACATAGGGCTAGATAGATCTCTTTGGGATATTAAAATTGGTACGATGACCTGAAACCTTTGAGAGTGATAAATACGCAAAAAACACAAAAATCAAGAAGGGGGCAAATACATTTTCACAGAACCATATTTAGGTTTCACACGGAGTGGACCAGTTAATTTGTAATTTTTCATATCAGGAAAATTTGTTAGTTACACCTTGTCACAACTTGCCGAGAAGTGCTTGAACCCCCCGAGACGAGACAGCAACTCCCCCAAGAAAAGTAGGGAGGGTTGCGAGGGGAAAAAAAAACACGTTTCTCTCACTGCCGTCATTGATCAGCAATCGGTGCCGGGAGCCCGATCAATCAAGCTTTGGGCTGGGACCGCCGGCCCGCTGACAGGACCCCGATAGGAGGCGGGCGAGTGACCGATATGACAAGCCGGAGGGCCCCGACCCGCTTGCATCCAGACACATCGATTCATCTACAAACTGATGAAGCGGCCGCCAACAGGGGACTACCGCATTTGTTCCTTAAGTCTTAAGGAAGTGGTCCCCCAAACTATGGCCATATTTTTCAATATTTTCTATTTTTACAACTGATTAAGGAATTAAAATTAATTTAATAATGGATGAATATAAACAAATGGTCATTAAAAGTAAATAAGACCAAAGTCATGCTTTTGGCGAGAGTAACAACGATGATAATAATAAATTTTATTTCAAAGCACCTTACAGTATACCTAGGGTTGCTGTATGCAGAATATTAAACAGTGATATCACGAAAAACAACAATTAAAACAAACAATCAATTAATACTAAAATAAAAAAGAAGTACAGTTAAAAGAAGGGGGCATGTGGGGGAGTTTATGATGGCTAGGCAAAGTAGAAGAGGTGGGAATGGAATGTATTGTCATTGCAACATATGAAACGCACAACAAAATTACCATTGGTCTCTGGTGCCGTGACTAAAAAAATAGTGAGATAAGATAAAATCGACTGCCTTTTCGCAAGCAAGTCATCTATATCACTGGTGGTCCAGTGCTCTGACAACTAACCTGAACGTGGATCTGTTAAGACTGTCACAGCACAACAGAAAGTTTATAATCCATGGACTTTTTTTCTCTGAAGAACCCACAAATTGTTTTTATTTATTTCATAAATGTCGGTATTATTTATTGTCTGAGTTTCGATCTCTGAAGAATCCAGAAGGGCGATTTGATTGTGGATTTCTGCAATGGTCACACAATTTCTGTTACAAAGTGACCATAGCCCTTCATCTGAGAAGGGAAACTTGATGTGGCCCTCACAGATAAAGGATTAGTGACCCCTGCCTGTAGGTAGGCGGTGGCAAATGGCGTTACCTGATGGCGCCGGCCGACAAGTGCCCGTAGGAGCCACTTGCAGAGGAACTTGATCGCGAGGTGTTGAGCATGCCCACCAGCGAGTTGGGCGAGTTTCGGATCATGGCCTGAATGTCCAAACTGTGCTCTGAAAGCGGCGAAACCGGTAGTGCCCGCTTCCTGCTGGGACGCGACGCCAACCGGGGGCTCCCAAAGCGGCAACCTGAAGAACAAGGACATTTTAGTATTGATTATTATTGTTATTCTCTCCTCTACGGCCTACCTCGAAAGTCCCATCATACACCTCAACTGGCCCAGAACTGTGCAGCCCATATCATCAGCAAAACCTTCTCTTGCCACCACATCACCCGTGTCCAACAACTCGCTGGGCTCCCGATCAATGAAAGAGTCACTTGCAAAATCCTTTTACACGCATTTCAGGCAGTTTATAAGCTTGCCCTTCCCTACCTTTGCAACATTTTAGACTGGAGGTTGGCAACCTGCAACTAAGGAGCCACATGTGGCCTCTGAGCGCTGCCGAGTGGCTCCCCTTTTCAGAAAATGTGTACATATTGAAAAAGATGGAGGAGGGAAATACATTTTTGTTTTAATAGGGGTTCTGTGGGAGGACACTTTAAACGTTTTCAGTGCTGTAAAATGTGTAGAATAAATAATACATTTCAACTATGGGTGTTATCATTAGATGAGAGGGAAGATCAGCTGGTACAAGTTAATGAGTGGAAAGTGACTGCTACTTTCTCACTGGTATGGGGATGTAAAAAGACAGGATACAGGTGGTCACCTTAAATGCAGCAAAGTCATACATTGTGGCGTGAAGTGGTTGCTCTCAGGCTTGAACTCCTGCCTGGAGAAATGATCTGCAATGCAAAACTCCAGGGCTGCTCTCTTCAGCTTGTTTTCCTCTTTCTTCTCTGTCATACAGAGCTCCGCCATTTAAATAGGCTTCGTCAACAAACCAAAAGTGGTGAGATCATGGACCCCAAAGGTAAAAATTAAAGAATACCTGCACAGAAATCAAACTTGAACTGTATTGATGTGATTTTATCTACTTTACCTTTTCATAAGGCTGTTATTTTATCCATATGAATACACTCTTTATGTTGCCCAAATAAGGGGCACATGATGCATGTTTCATTCTTTTGTTTTAGTTCCTCAAAATAAAAATGACCAAAAAATTATTCAAAAATTGGATTTTTGTAATTGCATTTCCACTTTCAAATGCCTTTGCATGTATTTCATTTTTATCCATCCAACGTAGTTGTTTTCATAGAATACTAATAAAGCTAACAAATATACAGGTGTTGCTTTCATTATAAGGATTAAATAAGGCTTTTACATTTTTTGCAGCTTCATCTTCCAATCCAGACTCAAAAGTCACTTTTTTACTTTACTTGCTTTTATTTACACATTTATTTTTTCATTATTGACATGGGTTCCCTTGACCACTTGGGTTGTAGGGGCACCACTTCCTGTAGTGTGTCTTGGGCAAGTACAGCCTGGTGGTGCCCATCCCTCTGCAGGCTAACACATGTTCTGTTCTATATTCTGCGAACAGCGACCTTGGGTGTCCTGAAAGGCGCTTCGAAATAAAATGTATTACTATTTGCAGAACCTTGGGGGGCGTCACCCTCATTTGCCGCCGGTTGCTAACACGTCTCCATCTATTTCCTCTTTCAGATGCAATCAAGAAAAAAAAGAAGAAAACAACAAACAAAAAAGAAACTCCTTTGATGGTGTGAAAAAAGCAGGCGCTGGCTGGCACGCACAAAGAGCCACGGGTGGAGATTAAAACGTGACTTTTGTTGTGTGAAAAGACGGCAAAGTGGCAAACAAGAAGGCGAACAAGGGAACAAGGAAGGCGTGCGGCGCTCTGACACAATGACTCCAGGACTCGAAAATCAAACATTTTCGCAAAAAGCAAACAAAACCGGCCTCGAAAGGCGCCCACAATCCATCCATCCATCTCCAGAATGGAAATGCTCCGTCTCTCGGCTTGACACATCCCGCGATTAGCGACGGCTCCTTTCACATGTTAATCAGCGTCTTCGCACAAAAGCAAAAGAAAAAGTCCTGCCAACATCTAAATCGTTTCAGCAGGATCATGGAACCCGGGCTCAGATCCTCCCACTTGAGATACGATCGGCACAAGGGCATCCTTCGTCGAGTTCCGAATGAAGAATTCACGAAAGAACAACTTTTTGTAAGTTTTTTTCCCGTCTTGCCAGGAAAACGGGCTCAGAGATAACTCCTTTTTTAGGACTAACGCCACCCTAAACGAGCAAGTCCAGTCACTTCAAGTCAAGTTTATTTGTTTAGCCCTTAATCACAAGGAGTGTCAAAGGGCTGCATAGACTATTGAAAACTACAAACTATTAGTACACCATCCCCTCAAAGCTGCCGTCAGGAAAACGATTGCAGAGTCTCAGAGCCAGAACCAGCAGGCTCAAAGACAGCTTCTTTCATCAGGATGTCAGGACTCTCAACTCTGTCCTGCCCTAACCTCTTCTTAATCCTCTGATTTCAGCCAAATCAATTCAAATCTATTATTATTCTATTTATATTCCGGCTTTACTTTGCACTCTTTGTATTCTCAACTTTATATTTATTTATATATATTTTTAAAATTCTGTGGTTATTTTTTAAATTTGTATTTGTGTCTTATTTACTAGATGTATGTGACAAAATGGTTATCACAGTATAACATTTCTTATCGGTGTATATAGATAATTATCACATGCTTTTTCATTTTTTCTTTCTTTTTCACGTTTTAAGCATAAATTTTGCCTGTTAGCAAAGTTGAACCAGATGCTGCTTTAACCATTTAATGTCAGAACTAGGGTGCAGGGTGACTAACTGCTAAACAGCATTCACAAATATAAGGAACATTAAACCAAAGTAAAAGTTAAAAAAACGAGGTATTCAAAACGCAGAACATTGCACATAACTTGTGGTAGACCTACTGTTCCCTAAAATTAAATAACCATAAATACAAAAATTTTAATTTATATTAAGCAACACAAATTTTAAAGCTTTAATGTGCGATAAGTCTTAAAGTGTCTAACAATGTTAACAAAATACATAAACAAAAAGAAAATGGCATGCTGCTGGAAACGCTGTTATGAGCGTTTGTTGCTCATAAATCGATTTCCCGGTGTTTGGCCCACTAGCACTCGTTTAGGGTTGAATTGTTTTTGATTTAGTATATATTCTAGCGGGTGATATTGTACTAAATGATGGACTAATTTTGTTGTATTGTCTTTGTAGCAGGCAGCACGGTGCAGAAGTTCAGGGTTCAAGTCCAGCTACCGCAGCCTCCCTGTGCGGAGTTTGCATGTTCTCCCCTTGCCTGCGTGGGTTTTCTCCAGGCACTCCGGTTTCCTCCCACATTCCAAAAACATGCATTTCAAGTTAATTGGCCGGTCCAAATTGTCCCTAGGTGTGAATGAGCAGGTGAGTTGTACGTCCCTGTGTGTCTTGGACTGGCTGGCAACCGGTTCAGGGTGTCTACTGCCCACTGCTCAAAGATAGCTGGGATGGGCTCCAGCACCCCTGCGACCCTACTGAGGATAAGCGGTGCAGATAATGGATGGATGGATGGATGGATGGAGATTTTTGTTGCTGTTAAGTATTATTGCACTTATTTTCATTGCACTATTACTAAGATTTACAATTTTTTTCATTGCACTAGTATACAGTCTCTAAGCACTGCCTTCTAAATAATTTATGCCAATTTATCCAGACAGAATTTTATCTTATTTTTCTCTCCGAGCTTTTTATTACACGTTTATTATTTACGTGCCATGTCTTAATTTGGTTGCATACAATATTTCATAACGTTGATATGACAATACAGACAATTCTGTTCTACTAAATTGAAAAGCGACACAATTAATCATGACTCCCTGTCCATAAATCAAGAGCAAATGAGAGGGACGTCTGCGCTTCAGGGGGCTCGGACGGTCCCGCTCGCTCGCTCGCCGATTCATCATCTGGGTGGCGAGATGATCAAACAAGACTCCCGACGGGCCCGTACGTCCCCAGGGACAAAAAATATAACATAAAAAATAAACACCCTGCTGGTTCCATTCCTTTGACTGGGAAAGGATTTTAAGCCGAATGCAAAAAATGGCGGCATGTGCCACCACTTTATTGACCTTTGGCTTTCTGATAGGCACTTCTGGTCCTTTAAAGTTGCATTGTGTATAATTTACCACTTCGTAGTGGTATGAAACGTCTTTAACCCTTATGCTGTGTTAGGGTCGCCAGTTACCCGTTTCAAGGCTCTAAAATGTAATAACTGATATGTCTCAGGGGCCAGAAAATCAAATTACAATGGGAATATATGTTTATGGGTGCATATAACGTTTGTTAAGATCTTGTATTAACTACATTGATTGATACTCTTATTTTTGGAGGTCAGGACTGCGTTAGAACCCAGAAAACAATTGACTCACGAACCACAGTTATTGGTGCCAATTCTCAACACAACATGAGGTGTAATTAAACAATAATATGAATTTGAATAATAAGCAAAAATACATGAAGTATTACATAAACTTGCATTTTAAGTACTATAAGTGGTTATAAAAATGTATATTTATTTGACATGACATAAAGCTCACCTACAACATAAAAAAGGTGCTGTACTGGCAAAAAAAAAAAACCAAAACTAATATCCAAGTCGTTTAGTGGAAAACAACCACCGTAACAGGACCGTTTTACTTATAAATCTATGCAAAATAACCCCCCCAAATGGGTCCAATAATTACCTACAAAACTGGCTCATCTGGCGAAAAAAAAGAAGGTAGTCTTATGATATGATATTTTGGTGTATTTTTGCTTATTATACAAATTAAAAAGGCGGGGTGAAAACAAAATACAATAAAAATGTCGCAATTTGGTCATTTTTTTACATGGGCTACACAATACACCAACATCTATTAGTAAAATATTACGCAGTGTCCCTTTAAAACAAGTACTAAAGGGCTCAGAAACCAGTTCTTCCATAGGACCATCACCACCAAAAAACAAGGGCACAAATCTAAGAAAAACGTATAGAAAAATGAGTATTCATATCTTGTTTACTGACCTGTTTTGGACTTTTATTGCTGCTAAACGTTATTGCACTACTCTACATTGCATTATCATTACATAAGAAAACTGCACTTACAATTTAAGCCAATTTTCAAGCATTAACTTATATTTATTAATTAATATTTTTGCCTATGGATCCTTACATTTTTCTCTTTTACATCTTTGTTACATGTTTTCCCCGGAGTTAATCTCATTGTAAACAAGATTCACCATGCTATCAATGACAACTATCTTAATTCTAAAACCTATTTTAAAAAAATGTTGGCTTTCTTTTGTTCAGATCTTAGTTTGGAAGGGGTTTTTGATAGTAATTGTGCAGAAACCCGAGTTGAAGCGTTTCATGGCCCTGATTAAAGCACGGAAGAGAAATGAGGCCGTCATAAATTGGCCACTATAAATTGTCCTAATGTGGCTTTTGGCCGCTAATTACTTTGCTAAGTCTGCAGACAAAAGGAAACTCGCTAATGACGGCGGATCATCTCGTTTTCACTTTGAAAAGGTGACAAAAGAAAAAGACAATTCCCGCTTAAGAACAATTCGGGGATTTGCTGATTGTTGCGAAAACTTTGCACACTTTTAATGAGCTGGTGGCCGAAAACACTCCCCAACCAAGCTCCTAATCAGTGTTGAAGAATAGTCATTAGTTACAGTTAATAGTTACTTCATTTCGAACGTAATTATGTTTCTTTTGCAATCTTAAGAGCTTGCAAACTATGAGACACTCAATATCTGTTTTGTCTTTTGTCTTCAAATCATTTGAGCATTTCTTTTTCGATTTCTGAGTAAAGTCCAACACGTTTTCTTTTTAGGGCAAAAATAATTTTGCAAATAAAAAGACCAAAATTCAACACTCTTTTACCATAAATCAGGGATGTCAAACTGAGTTTGCGTCTGGGACCAGATACAGACATTCTGTTCTCAGGTGAGCGGGATCATTGAAAGAATCGTAGTATACTTTTCGGTAGTATACTTTGTCATTTAGCCCACTTTAGTTGCCTAACATTCATATTATAATCATGGCTGACACACGATCTTTTCTAAGCACAACACATCAATTCACAAACAAAAGGAAAAAAATGCTTTTGATGTTTGGAATTGAATGTGTTAACTGTTTTTTTTAACAGTAGAGTAAATGCAGTTTTACACCTGAACCAACTCACCGCACTTTACAAAGTCAAGTGGGACTATAAAACTTACATTTTTGCCTTAATTGTTGTAAGAAATACATAGTAAAGGTTTTAGCAGTGCATGAGCAAAAAGATTAAATCCGATTACATCAGATCAAACTACTAGGCTGGGACTACTAAAGCTGAGAGTATATCCTTTACTGCCCTCTGTCGGTCAGGGGGAGCATTTAGTTTATATGTAATTTGGAAATCACAAACTTTAGTAGAAAGGAAAGAAAGACGTGTGTCTTTTTTTTGACATACCTTAATTTGTGAATTTCCCTTAGGGGATGAATAAAGTATCTATCTATCTATCTATCAATCTATCCATCTATCTATCTATAAATAATGGCGGGCCGGGTTAAATCATTCAATGGGTGGAATTTGCAACTGGTGACACAAATATGTACATATGAATATGTACATATATAGTGACGATATGTATTTTCAGCATTTTATTTTCTAGTTTTTAATACAGCTCGGATGTGAGTATATACAGTAGGACAAATATCAGATTATCAGTAGGGAGAAATTACGTTTCCGAGTACTTTGTGCTTGAGAAGGCACCACCGTAACTGTATTGAGTCGAATATCGTAGGTAGTTCTATGCATGTTAACCTTTTCACGTTGATGTGTTTAGTGTTGTGTTGCTTACCGTCTACAGCCTGCAGATAGTCAACGTGTAGGGCGGGGGAAGCCCCCGGCCCAAGTAACTCAGTCGAGTAGGGGCTGCGGTGGCCTGCCAACAGCGCCATCTGGTGGTAATACTCTGAGGGTGTCAGGCCGGCATGAGGGGCTGCAGAAGGGGGAAAGTGTTTCAATTTCAAATTATTGCAACTTACATTATTTTTGGGGGAGTGGAATGCGCTGCTTGATAATTAAAATTTGCCAGGAATTTGAAAGTGCACCTTATATTCCGGTGCGTCCTATAGACCGGATATACCGTAAATAAAATCGGAAATGCATAATTACACAAAAAGGCTTCTATGGACCAGAATTTCGAAAACATAATAAGATTCTGGCGCATCATAAACTTCTATTTATTAAAAATATAGAATTTTTAAAAAATGTTTATAAATGTTAAGTGATCAAAACAACTTTTAGATTTCTCACCAGTATAAATGATCGCAAACGCCACCGTGTCTATTTTGGCTACGTATCGCTGTCAGAAATAAAAAAATTAAAAGGTAAAGCTTAAAATTGTATGGGGGGTTTCTACCTGGGATGAAAATGGATATTTTTTCTAACTGCAGGGTTCATACACCTTTTTCATGGCTAAATTCAAGCACTTTTTAAGGACTTTCAAAGCAAATTTTTCCAATATTTCAGTAACATCAAAAGAAGAAATCCAGTGTAAATTATGTATTTTGCAGAACTACCGGTACTAATATATCTGCAATTTACAAATGTGATGTTTAATCTTGCGTGTGCCTTTATCGAGACATATGATTTAAGATCTTAAATAAATCATGATTATATTTGTTTTTGAGACAAACCTCTCCTCATATAGGTGTTGGGTAAAAAGACAGTAATATGTAACATATCTTCAGTGGCAGTTCTTTCCATTAGACCTCCCCACTGGGAAACACGAAATATATTTTTTGTATGGCCCATAATCCTTGCACTTATACACATTATACACATTTGATAGTGCCCTGTTTAGGAGTAGCATGCACCTGTCCCATAGGAGGTGATGATGCTTCTTACGACAATGCCATACAAACTACTGCCAGCTGCCATTAGACACAAGGGAAAAAAATGCATTGGTAAAGCGAAACCATCAGAGACCAGTGTTGGCCTCATTGTACGCAGATTTGTTGAGAAACATGCCAACAATTTTAAGCATTTACAAGAACTTCACCCAAAATTCAAACACTTTTCAACACTTGAAATCACATCATCAAGATTTGATCATTTTCAAGGATTTCAAGCACGGGTGTACACCCTGGAACTGGAAGTTGAGCAAATGTTTGTCCATCCATCCATTCATCATCTGCACTGCTTATCGTCATTAGGGTCTAGGGGGTGCTGGAGCCCACCCCATCTATCTTCATGCAGTGGGCAGGGGACACCCTGAACTGGTTGCCAGCCAGTAGCAGGACACACAGGGAGAGACAATTTGCTCGCTCATTCACACCAAGGGAAAATTTGGACCTTCCAATTAACCCAACATGCAAGTTTTTGGAATGTGGGAGGAAACCAGAGTGCCCGGAGAAAACCCATGCAATCACGGGGAGAACATGCAAACTCCACACAGGAAGTTCGATCTCATGACCTCAGAACTGTGCCGTACACGCGCTAACCACTCCGCCGCCGTGCTGGCCCTAAACGTTCGGATTTCGAGATATTTCCTATGCACTGAAAGAAGGTATCCTTCGATGCCTTTTGAAGGATGGTTTGGATGGTATAGGTTTGGTTTCTGAGATTGGCTCCGGAAAACAAAAGGCCCGAAAGACGGCATATGCCGGATATCGGTCGCGCCTGGATTGCCCGCCCGGCCCCCACATCCTGGCTGCTTTCCCCCATGCAAATATTCCCTGAAAAGACAACGAAATCTTGGTGGATGCAAATAGGGAACGCATGGAGATGCACAGAGTTGAACTCCCCCCTCAATCCAGAAAAGCCGCAATGAAGAGATTGCCTGATGGGCTGAAAGGCACTAAAAGAGGCAAAGAAAGATGCTAAATTAATTGGATGCGGGTATTACATCCCGGCAGCGAGTGGGGCCTTCTTCTATTGTCTGCCGTCGACGCTCGAGTCGGACAAAGACGCTGTCGCTAACAGAACGGCTCATTCGCTGGCTCGCGTTTTAAAATAACCGGCTAGCTAGCTACAGCTGGCACGGTGGCGGCATCCTCGGGGCAGAAGCGTGCGTTCATGGCGCTCCTGTTTGGTGGAAAATGTGGAGGATGGGGAGCCATGTGAGATGCAAAAGAGTCTTTTCACTTTGGCGCGTGAAACAGGAAAGATCTTAAGACCAAACCATAACCAGAAAACGACCCCCCGAATAATTTAAAAACCACCGAAACGATCAAAAAGATGACTAAAGAGTTACCCAAAAAGACAACCCAAAAAAGGAGCTAAAATTGACCTGAATACCAACCAAAAGACAACCCAAAAGAAAATCAACAAACTGAAAAAAGACCCCAAACACATCCAGAAAACAACCCAAAAGAAAATCAAAAAAGACAAAAAGACTCAAAAAGACAACCCAAGAAACATTAAAAAAAAAACCACCTGAAAAATGAGAAAAAAGAAACAAGAAAAAAACGCCAAAGAAAATAAAGTGACTGAAAAATGACCAAAAGACAACATAATAAATCACAGAAAACTAACCGAAAGACATTATAAATGAACTGAAAAGTGAATCCAAAAAGTGACCTCAAAACAACCTGGAAATGACTAAAAAGAACCATAAAACAACCCCCCAAAAACACAATCAAAACATGACTGTAAACTAACCCAAAGAAGACAACCCAAAAAAGACCACCAAAAATGACCAGAAACCAACCCAAAAGAAAATTGAAAATTACAGAAAAATAATAATACTCACTCTAAGTAGTAAGAACATATTTAGCTTTAGCGGTTAACTCTTAGCTTTAGTATCTGTATTGTCATTGGTTTAGGGCTTGCTAGCTTCAACAAGCAGAACATCAGAAACTAGCTTTAGTTAAGCAGCCAACATCGTCTCTTTCACTAGATATATAAGCATTAAGAACTAGAATCATAACTGGCATCTAGTTTTGCTCAATTAAAATACAAAAAAATAAAAAAATAAAATAAACGCACTGGAAGTAAATCCGTTCTTTATTATTATTTAAAAAAAAATCAGCCTGAACTGAGCACATTAGCAAGTAGCATTAGCAGCTTATTTAAATGTCAACATTCAATCAGTCTTTTGGTCAATATTTTGATCTGTTTGATTTTGGCATCCGTAAATGAATGCATGAAAAAAATAGTATCAAACGTAAAGAAGGTTTTTTTTTGTTCTTACCGTCGGTGGGGTTGAGCCCCCTTCCGGCCGCCAGCACGGAGAGCGAGGGTCCAGCTAGCGGTTGCAGGGATCGCAGGTAGTCCACGTAAGGGTTGAGGTAGGGGTGCGGGGAGGTGTGGAAAGGTGGCTCCGCCCCTACTGGAGAGCTCCGTTGCGGCGAAATGCGAATAAGCGAAATGTCCGAGAATGACGGGCTGCCTGCTAGCGATGGAGGGCTGCAAGAAAGAAAAAGATAGGTCATAAAGAGCGCTCACCTGAATGACTCCATGGATCACACCTGCTAAAAGTTAGCAGCTACGCCTGCTTTTTACAACACAAGGCAAGTTGAATTCAAGATTTTTTAATGCCTTTCGAAATCAATTTTGAGACCAATTCGACAAAAAAAACCAATGCAATACACAAAACAGAACAAAAAACGCAAACATTTCTGGCAGACAATTCATCATGTCTCATACGCATTACCTGGCACAGATTTAGCCATGGCAAAAAACATTCACCAGACAGCCACTTCTCATTAAATGTACATTTTGCCATGGTCTAAAGTAAAGGTCTCTGTCCAAAGTTCCCATGTATATTGTGGGTAGACCTATGTCATGAGTCTGCTCCGAAAAGTCTGACTGAAACCACATCACCGTATCAATATTTCTGTTATTGCGGTCTCACTTGATGTTCTCACAAAAGTAAAATCGGTAAATTAATAAATTACAAGATTGAAAAATGTTACAAAATCTTTTTGGTTCAAACAAATATAAATCTTATTCATGGGTTCACAATTTTAAGACTTTCGAAAATTGGATTTAAGACATTTAACGCGAATTAAGGCCTTGTTTTGAGAACAATTAGTTCAATGCCTCTTCGGGAACCCTAGTAATGTTTTCTTTTTGAGAACTGGCTCGGCTCACTAAAAAAAAATTGCAGTGTTCTAAAATTTCTTCTCATCCTCTGAGAAACCCTACCAATGCCCAATGCACATGCACCATACCCTATGTCAGGCTGTCCAAAGTCCGGCCGAGGGGTCAGTTGCGGCCTGTGATCAGATTTTTACTGGCCCGCAGCATTTTTCATAAAATTAATAATTTGTGGCCCGCCAGTAATGTTGACAGTGGTATAAAATAAATCTGTACAAATTTTTTTGTGACCCTAGCAAGGAGTTCTGGCAAGGATAATAGTCAAGTTTTTTTCCAAGAAAAAAAGGAGAATGATGTCAATTGAAATGGAGAGGGAAATAATAGACAATCATGGTGTTTGGGTGACCTAGCTAAGGAGTACAATCGACCAACATCTCCTATTCATACATTATTGTAACAGAAATACGTCATCAAAGCTCTAAAAGCGACCAGGGGCAGGACCGTTTTTCAAATTTGCAAACCACTATTCGTGACTAGATAGCGTGGATTCTTATTGTGGACGCAACAAGGAGTTAGTAGGAGATAGTGACGCAGAGAGCAGAAGTCTCTGTCTAATTACGAAGACCGACAACTTGAGGCAGCGCCGGTACAAGGGGAATGGATTTTAAAGTGCGTTATGGCTGCTTTGATAAATCAAGAAAATGACAGGCTTGGCATGAGTAAGCAGCGAGTGCAGGTTACAAAGCCGCAGAGGAGTTTATGGCGGGTTCTCCCATGATTTTTCAATTCAAATTTATGACTTTCTAAGACCTTCTTAAGACCACATCCAATGACATTTAAGACCAATCATATGTGAGAAGCGGGCGCCGAGCCGTGGCTGACCCCGACGGCACTCGGATACGACGGCGGAGACTTTAAAGCCCTATGCCTAAGGAGCTTCCAGTCATTTTAAACTCCAGGTGGGCGGAGGTGGTTGACTGTATGGGCAAACCGGAACAGTCCGGGTTGGCGGAATGGCATGCCCCTGCGACATCAGCCCGGCGACCCTGTGACGGAGGTCCGTGCCCGACTGCCGCTGTTATCCCCACCGCGCCTGTCGCACCGGTCGTAACGGGTTTCGGACATCACCCGGGTGACACCTTAATGGAGGACAGCGCCCAACAGCTGCCGTTAACCTGCCTCGCTGGACAACGGGTCCAAGAGTCAGCTGGGCAACCCCACCCCACTCATATACTAGAAATAACTCAACTACAAGGGGTTAAACCGACACTTTCCCATCCCAAAGTCACTCCGACGCAACAGCGGGTTAGAGATTTGGATTTTCCGACCGACATATTGCATTTTTCTGAGAAAATATAAAGACATTTTACGATACAATTTCCATACTTGTTACTTTACTCTTTCTAGATTTATTTGTCCTGTCACACATATGAGATAGGGAAAAAAATAATACATTTGAGAGTTAATTTAAGACTTGTAGACAAAGTTTAAGGCCTTTTCAATGTCCTAAATCGCGGGTATCAAATTAAAGACGTTTTCAAGTGTTTAAGACCTTTGGGGAACCCTGTATTTTATGTTTGCAAATAAAAAAAAAATCACAATTTCAGACACATTTTCTTGCTGCTACCCACAAAACAGCAAAATTGAGGAGAAAAGGTAAAAACTTTGAAAGCTGAGAAAAGACAACGACAAAAAACAAGGAAAATATTTAATTGAAGACTTAGTCCATCTCAATTCAGACGAGCGCAAAAAAGTGGAGCAATTTTGTCCGTCTCCACGGCAATAATTGTCTGCAGAGGCCGTCCCCGGAGAGGCGGGACCCGTTTCAGATGACGGCCAATCAGACGCTCCGTCTCGGCCGGCGTTTTAATCCCCGTGAGGATGACATTTTGTCCGGCCGTGACCTTGGGCCTCATGGGGGGGGACGGAACGGACCAATTACGACCTCCGCCCCCCCCGTCGGCTCATGAAAGAAGTTGGGCCCCGGGGCCAATAATGAGCGAGCCACACATTATTAAAGGTGGCGCACCCGCACATACACGCGCTAGCCCCTAGCTTTCTTTAATTAGCCCAAAGGGTCTGCAACGGTCGGTTTTGGTGCAGTTTACTTTTACAAAGTTTGACCATACGTTCCTCCACCCAGGATGAAAAATGAACTTTTGCTCTGTTTGCTTGGATTACCTTTCCTTTTGCTAGTTCAATGCTAATGCTAAGCTGAAGCTAGTTGGAGCCGCTTTTACCCTGCAAGCAACATGTTGCCGCGTGTCTTTGGACATTAGAAAAGTGCAAAAAAAAAAAAAGATGTATAGCTGTACCTCTTTATACGAATACCTCTAAACACAAGAATTTCTGTATTTTTTTCTTTTTAACAAAAATCTTCGCTCGCAAGATATAGGAAATTTCCAGTTCACGAGCAGTCCCAGAGGCTACTACTAGGGATTGTTCAACACCACTGACCGCAGTTTGGGCATGCAAACTACTAAAGGCAAAAAAAAAGATTTAAAAGGGTGGTGTAAAAGTTATTTGTGTGTGAGTCATTTAAATTTAAATTTACAGTAACATTAATTTTAGGTGCAGAGGAAGTGCTTATAAATCATCAACGGAGTTCCCCTCATTAATGACTGAAAATTCTCCCTATTAAGCGATGTGTAAAACTGGAGTGTCATGCCCAATTTCGTTGTCAAAATATGTTAACCCATTTTGTAACAATGACAATAAAGGTATATTCTATTCTATTCTATGATAAACCCTACAAACACAACACGACACCTATTTACTCACAGCAGGACAGATTACGAAGAAAATCGCATTATTAGCAATTTACGAAGACGTTGTTTGCTACCAGTGACTGAGATGATTCCAATTACAGCCAAAATGGTCTTTAAAAAAAATCCATATAAAAATTGGTATATGGCGTACACAATTTCAAATGATCAAAAAAAACATACAAAATACGGCGAAACCCTTGCAACTGTGTTTTGTGATTGTGGTCAGCAATTTTTTGATTGATCAATCATTGCTCGAATACAATAATAGACTATCGTAAAACCTCTTGTATATAGCGCACACAAACTTTGAGTTTTACGTTAAAAATGCCTGTTTTACACAAAGAAATACGGTAATAATTTCACATTTGAATGATAGCAAGCTGCATCCTTTACTTTCGAGTGCACCACAATTTGTGAAATGTGGGTGGAGCAAAACTTTGAAAAATTGTGACCTCTTATGTAAACTGTATTATCTCCACCTTCTGGACTAGAGTGGAACTTTATCGAGACCAATTTGCAATTGAAACTCAACATTCAGACGTCTATGCAATTCTTGAGCAAGGCGGACTTTTATGCGTCCAGTGTCCATCTTGAAAATACGAATGACTTTTCCCTTCAAAAAGATTGTGACATCTTATGTAAACTGTCTTACCGCCACCTTTTGAACTAGAGTGGAACTGCATAAAGACATTTATTTAGCAACTGCAACTGATCATTCAGACATCAAAGAAAAAGACATTGGGCATTGCTACTCTTAGGTAAGGCGGACTTTTTGTGTGCAGTATCCATATTGAGAACGCGAATGACTTTTCCTTTCATAAAGATTGTGACCTCTTTTGTAAACTGTATAACCGCCACCTTCAGGATTGGAGTGGAACTGCATATAGACATTTTTATTTTGCAAGTCAAGTCTAGTCATATTTATTTGTATAGCCCTTTATCACAAAAAGTCTCAAAGGTCTGTACAGAACACAAAATCAACAAAAAATAACTAGTAAAATATAGCAACAGCTATATAAAATATTTTTGTGGGATCAGGAATACTTTCAGCAAAATATGGAAAAAGTAAATGTGTAACTTTGCAACCGCAACTAAGACATTAAACTAAAAGACCTGTGGCATTGCACCTCTTGAACAATGTGGACTTTTTCTGGTGAATTGTCCATTTTGAGAATGTGAATGACTTTTCACTTTATTTAGATCGAGGGCCTCCCTGTCCTATGTGAGCTCATTTGTAAACTGTATTACTTTGTGATTAGGAGGGTGAGTACTCATCTTGAAACCAGGAGGTCGCAGGTTCCAGTCCTGACTCCTCCAGCTTAAATGTCTAAGTGTCCTCGGGCAAGACACTGAACCCCTTATACCCTTGATAAGCAGGTAGGCCCCCCTGCATGGCTGACTCCGCTATCAATGTGTGAATGTGTGTGTGAATGGGTTAAGTGAGAAGTACATTGTAAAGCATTTTGGCTGGTTAAGAGCGTTGAAAAAAATGCAGTCCATTTGCCATTTACCGCCATCTTCTGGACAGGAGTATAACTGCATCAATATTTTTGTATTTTAAACCGCAACTAAGACATCAAAGAAACAGACATTTGGCATTGCTCCTCTTGAGCAAGGCAGACTTTTTTGCGTGCAGTGTCCATTTTAAGAACACAAGCTCCTTTTCCCTTCATAAAGATTGTGGGCCCCCTCCCGTTTTTGTCTCGCAGTCTGCGAGCACATGTGGAATCCATTTCCTGGTATTTTACGAGGAGGCCTCAGGATGTCGTTGCTTTCTTTACCGCTGCTAACGGAGAAACATTTGATTTAGATTTTTTTTCAAGGTCACATTTTTTGGGGCCGGCTACTCGACGGTTTCATCGGGTAACGCGGTCTGCAGCCATACTGGGAAAATTTGGCCTCAACCAAAACAAACATTTTTAACGTAACCCGCATTTACAAGTTGACACATTTATTTTCTCTTGCTTTTTTGCGGGCTAAGCCAAAAACAGGAGGCGGAAATGCCAAACATTAAAAGGAAATTCAGCCGATTGTTTTGCGGTCTGTTTGTTGTTAAACAAGTTTACTATCTACAGAAATATCAAAAATGCTTGGATTTTTGTTTTGGCGGTTCCTGCCTTTTAATTAGCTCCAGTACTGTCTATCATAGCTCCTAGCCACATTATCAAATAGCATCTTTATACTGGTAACCTTCACTTTAGCCACTAGCACCACTTTAGAACAGGGGTCTCCAACATGTTGCCCATGGGCACCAGGTAGCCTCCTAAGACAACATACGTAGCCCACAGACTCATTCTCAAAATATAAAATGGGTCATTTTGATTTTCTGGAAAATTTGATTTCGAACTGGCACTGTGTTTAGCGGATAACTGAGCCTATTTTTACCTCTAATAACTAAAACTTGGTAATAACATAGTAACAACATAGTAATAACATGTTATTTCAGAAATATATATATAATTGGTAGCCCTTTGCAATAATCAATGGAGTAAAAGAAAAAGCAAGATGGCGGCTGCGCATGGATACATGCTTGCGGCTAGCTCTCCAGCTAATCTTCTATTTATTGCCGTTCTCTTGTCTTTTTTGCTCTCACTTTTGGACACATGTGTGGCCAAAAACACTTACAGTAGGGACGAACTTATTCGGTTGGGTGGGCGTCTAAATTTCGATTTTTCGGGCACTTTTTATACCGCCCATGATATACCGAGCGAACTTCAAAGAGACCCGGCATCCTTGTGGACAGCTATTCCTCTTAATAAACGTCGCCGACGGCGCCGTAAAGAAAGGACACAGAAGCGTGGTTGCCGTGCAGGTAGATGTGTGAAGCGCGTGAAGTCCAAGCAGCAAGATGGACGCGAGGATGTAACTAATTCCACCATTCATTCCTCGCCGGACAACCGACGCTTTAAACTCAGCGCTCACGAGCGGCCACAACGCCGGGAGCTTTTGAAGATCTCGACAAAGACTACAAAGAGTTCAGCTAAGTCAAATGATTCAGCAAAGCTGAAATTTGGTCTGTTAAATATTAGATCGCTTGCTCCAAAAGCTTTACTTGTTGATAACATTATTCGTGATTATAAACTTAACTGTATGGGTCTTTGTGAAACGTGGTTACGCCCGGATGAGCACTTAGCGCTAAATTATGCCTCTCCCCCAGACTACGAGAGTAGTCATATAGCACGCACGCTGAAAAGAGGTGGTGGTGTTGCGCTAATCTCTGAAAAATCGCTCAAATTTAATACACGTACCTCTAATAATTACAAAACGTTTGAGGCTCTTGTGATGCGGTCCCCTCAATTGTCAATTGATGTAATAACTATCTATCGTGCACCTGGGCCATACACAACTTTCTTAGACGAATTTGCTGAACTTTTGTCTGAACTAGTAACCTATGCAGACAAAATTATAATTATGGGAGACTTTAACATTCATATGAACTCCCCACACAGTTCACTTACTATTGCGTTTAGTTCTCTAATTGATGCATTTGGTTTTACTCAACTGGTTGACTTGCCAACCCATAAAAATGGGAACACGCTAGACTTGATTCTGACTCGAGGAGTTTTAACCTCAAACATTATGGTTCTACCGTGTACTACTGTTATCTCTGATCATTATTTAGTGACATTTGAGGTGCTAACTAAATGTAGACTTAATAAAGCTGAGGGATTTAGCGGACGCAATATAAGCACTGGCACAGTTTCTGAGCTCTTTGAACTCCTTCCTGGAGCAGTTGCGTCCTTTCCTAAATACAATGGCTCGATTGACTCACTCATGAATGAGTTCAATACCACCCTGACTAGTGTGCTGGATTCAATAGCGCCCATAAAACTAAAATCACGTCCTAAAAGACGCACACCTTGGTTTACTGATGAAACTAGAGCCCTTAAAAAAGAATGCAGGAAATGGGAGAGAAAATGGCGCGCTACCAAGCTTGAGGTTTTCCATCAAACCTGGTGTGACAGCTTGTTAAAGTATAAAGCGGCCCTTGCCTCTGCAAAATCGGCCTACCTTTCAAAGGTGATTGCGTCTCAAAAGAACAACCCCAAAGCCCTTTTTGACACTGTAGCATCGCTTACAAGGCAACAGGCTATCGCAGACAGTTCGACACACTCTGCTCAGGACTTAATGGTCTTCTTCACTAAGAAGATTCAATGCATACAGGAAGAAATTGCAAAAGATATTGTTAGTACCACACGTATTAAAGGACTGAAATTTACAGATGCACGACAGGGTGGCTGCCCTGGGAAAATGGCCGGTTTTAGTGAACTGTCACTTGATGATCTCAAACAAGTGGTGAATGCGGCCAAACCGACAACTTGCCAGTTCGACCCTCTCCCAGGTTCACTTATTAAAAGTCTTTTTAGCGTCCTTGGGCCTTCAGTTCTAAATATTATAAATACATCACTCTCCTCAGGTGTAGTTCCAGCAGCTTTTAAGTCCGCCGTTATTAAACCCACACTGAAACGACCCAACCTTGATCCAGAAATATTAGGTAATTACAGACCTGTGTCAAACCTACCTTTCCTCTCTAAAGTACTCGAAAGAGTAGTGGCACAGCAGCTGAATGCTTTCATATCGGAGAATAACCTTTTTGAATCCATGCAATCTGGATTCGGGGCTAACCACTCTACTGAGACAGCTCTGATCAAGGTAACAAATGATCTCCTAATGTCAATGGATTCTGGCGCTTCATCACTTTTGCTGCTACTGGATCTTAGTGCTGCTTTTGACACAGTGCGCCACAATATCCTACTAGAACGGTTGGAAAAATGGATTGGTCTCTCAGGAGCCGTCCTCTCGTGGTTCAAATCTTACCTCTCAGATAGGACGCACTGTGTTAAATATGGTGAAACGACATCTGAGCCCTTTAATGTTACCTGCGGTGTTCCGCAGGGTTCAGTGCTCGGCCCCCTACTTTTCAACATTTACATGCTTCCATTAGGTGATATTATTCGCAAGTACAATATCAGCTTCCACTGCTACGCAGACGACACTCAACTATATCTTCCGTTGGAGGAATCTTCCACACTAAACTGTGGAAATTTGGAGGCCTGTCTCACTGAGATAAAAGAGTGGATGTCACTCAATTTCTTGCGTCTTAACTCTGAAAAGACCGAAATGTTAGTCATTGGTCCTTCTAAATGCCGGGACTTATTCGCAAAAACTGCTGTGAACATTGACAAATGTCACATCACACAGAGTGACTCAGTTAAAAATTTAGGTGTCATATTTGACCCTGATCTATCCTTTGAGATGCATGTAAAGCAAATTACTAGAACTGCCTTCTTCCATCTTCGCAACATTGCTAAAATCCGTTCAATACTGTCTCAGTCTGATGCGGAAACAATAATTCATGCATTTGTTACCTCCCGTCTCGATTACTGCAATGCACTACTCTCCGGTCTCCCGAAGTCCAGAATCAAGTCTCTTCAGCTAGTACAAAATGCCGCAGCGAGGCTTTTAACTAGGACAAAAAAGTACGATCACATAACACCGATTATGGCTAACCTGCATTGGCTCCCAGTTAGCCAAAGATGTGACTTCAAAGTTCTCTTAGTATTGTACAAAATCATACATGGACTTGCTCCCTCTTATCTTTCAGATCTGATCTGCCACTATGTCCCGGTCCGAAGCCTACGATCTGAGAGTGCTGGTCTTCTGATGATCCAGAGAGCAAAGAAGTCTTCTGCTGGTTCGAGAGCGTTCTCCATCCGGGCACCGATGCTGTGGAATGCTCTTCCCCCTGAGATTAGATCTGCAACCTCAGTGGAAATGTTTAAATCTAAACTTAAAACTCACTTCTACTCCATTGCATACGAATAACCTACTCCTCTTGTCGGTTGAAAATAGTTTGTGTAATATAGTGTAACAATCTGTGAAGCCCTTTGAGACTCTTCGTGATTTAGGGCTATACAAATAAAAATGACTTGACTTGACTTGACTGTCAGCTTCAAACAGGTTGGCAAACTTTGCTTGGGAAGTAAATGATAAATACCATATATTCTGGACTATTAGGCGCACCTAATTATAAGGCGCAAGGTCAATAAAATTTCTCTGGGAAAGGTTTTTCCATATGTAAGGTGGACCACGTAAAAATAAAACAACTGTTAAGGGCAAGGTTTGCATTTAAAAAGAATTCAGAATAAATCAAATTAAATTCATAGAACATAAATATTAGGAAATCATGTTTTCACAACCCAAATGAATTGATTCATTTAGAAATGGTTACCGGATGTTGAAGCATTACGTTGTAATTACACATTTATTATTATTTTTTTAATCCTATTTCCAGGCCATAAGGTGCACTAATATATATATATATATATATATATATATATATATATATTATATATATATATATATATATATATATATATATATATATATATATATATATATATACTGGACTGTCTCAGAAAATTAGAATATTGTGATAAAGTTCTTTATTTTCTGTAATGCAATTAAAAAAACAAAAATGTCATACATTCTGGATTCATTACACATCAACTGAACTATTTCAAGCCTTTTATTATTTGAATATTGCTGATTTTGGCTTACAGCTGAAAAAAACTCAAAAATCCTATCTCAAAATATTAGAATATCATGAAAAAGTATACAAGTAGTATTAAATAAACGTGATTTGACTACACAACATGAGCCTCACATAGAGAGAGCTGACATGATTGTCAGCCATCTTTTTGGTATGGTTTTTTGAAAATAACTGAAAAATTGTGAAAGGTTGGGCAAAGAAGAAAATAAAAATGGAGTCTCTAATTTGCATTCTTCCTTGTGTTTTGTAGCACTTGTTTTCAGTTACATGACACAATACAGCAACATTTAGTGATTGAAAATGACATACTGTCTCTTTAAAACACCCAAGTAAATGGGCAAGTAGAGCCGCAGTCCAAATTTTTTAGTAATTGCAATTGCCCGCCATCTCAACCTTCTCTCTGAGCCAAGCAGTCGAGCTTTAGAGGGCGTTGCCGAGCCGCAAGGGCAAATATGTGACCTTGATGCCCCAAAACATCAAAGAGAGGGGAGTGGGTCGAGGTCTGACTTGAGTCTTTGGCATCTCTTCCACTTTTCATAAAATCAAAACAGCTTTTCAAGTACCCTAAATTCCAGACTATAAGCTCTACTTTTTTTTATATTTCAAACACTGCGGCAGTAAGCCTGCAGCTTTAAATCCTGTGCGTCTCGTACGATGACCACATTGAGATTCGTCTTTGAATTTAATCTGGTGCACTCCTTAGTCCAGAATTGACATTGTTTCTCAAGTTCCAAAATTTGGAATTCCTTGGTGTGGTGCTACTACATTAAACTCACATAATATCTTCAACATTAGATTTTTGCAAACGAGATTCTCACAATTTCTCTTTTAGACAATGATGATGTTATTTTTCAAACATGTCCAAAAAGGCAGTCCGGTAACGATTGGCATCCGATTTGTGCTTTTCCAGTCGGTGTTTTTTCCAGGCCGCCATCAAAGCTCATTTCAACCAGCCAGATAAGAACTAAACAAATCCAGTGAGGAAACATCAAAGACAAATTACACTAAATGGCTGCCCAGCCCGTCCAAGTACTATTAACGGAACAAGTATGAAAATGACACATACTTGTGTATAGCGCTCATTATGCGCCATTGTTTTTTATAAGAATCGGTATCAAATGGTGTTTCACGTTTTCCTCAGCTCAGGAACCGAACTTTGGCTCGGCAGTGCAAGCGATGAATCCGAACCCATAAGCCATCAGTTATGGAGATAGCATACGACAACGCATTCTATTTTATCTCATCATCACACTATTTTTATTCACAGTACCAGAAACGAATGTTATTTTTGTGTCCGTTTCACATGGTGCAATGACAATGAATTTGATTCTAGTCTTCTATTTTATTATTATCGAAATGATCAAAATCATTTATTGACAGAGTTGTTTCCCTTACTGTGCTTTTTCACGTATTTTTAGGACCACTTTCTGTTTTCTACATTCTCTAACATTTGTCTCTAATGCCCATTCATATGTCATCTCGTCTGGTCTAGTTGGTAGGATTCAGTGCTCTCCCTGTCACAACCAGGGTTCGATTCCCATTGCAGTCATTGTTATTTAAAGCCTTGAAAATAACACGCA
Source organism: Urocampus carinirostris (assembly GCF_059441175.1). Classification (NCBI taxonomy): domain Eukaryota; kingdom Metazoa; phylum Chordata; class Actinopteri; order Syngnathiformes; family Syngnathidae; genus Urocampus; species Urocampus carinirostris. The sequence goes on along the minus strand of NC_142366.1, from coordinate 9,457,280 downwards.
CCTGAATTTTTTTCTGGTAAAAAAGAAAAAAAGCACATTATACACGAAAAAAATGGTCAAATATATTTTTGCCAACCCCCGTGATGTATTTGTTATTTGGATTTGACAAGCAGTGCATGTCATCTTTTTCTCTTTGAGGATTTTCCAGTCTTGGGATTTTGAGCATGTCCTTGCAGGGGGCGCCGCAATCGACTGCGATGGAACAACCACATTTTTCACGCTGACTTTCTTTTCCAATTTCCGATCCTGGAAGGGCCCGGCTGGAGGTTTAGGGCCCCTGATTCGCAAACTGAAGATTTGGGGCCCCCGACTTGCAGCCTTGGAGACGACTCAACTAACTCACGAGCTGAGATGACGCCAATAACACTCATTGGCATGGTTTCCAAGTCGGCATGTTATTGTGATAATAGCTACTTTTCTGCTTAATTTAGTAACATTGTGTAGTATTTGACCACTAGATGTCGCCGCATTGTGTCGTGCAACCAAAAACGGGTAAAAGTGGAGAAACTACGAGACTAAAATTTACCAAAATGCAACGTTTTACTTTTCTTTTTTTGCCCAACATTTTGCTTAGGAAAAGAAAGAAACGAGGGAAAAGGAAATAAAGAAAAAGAAGAAAAGAGGGAAAAAAGAAAGATAAAGATAAAAATTTTTAAAAAGGAAGAAAAGAAAAGGAAGGAAAAGGTAAAAATGAAAAAAAGAAAAGAAGAAATTAAAAAGGAAAAGGGAAAAAATAAAAATGAGGAAAAATTAGAAGGAAAAGAAACATGAAAGAAAAACAAATAAAAGTAGGAAACTAAAATAAAAATGAACAAAAAAACAAAGGCAAAAATAGAAACAATGAGAAAAGGGAAGGAATAGAAGCAAGAAAGAAAAAAGAAAAAGGTGGAAAGGAAACAAGAATAAAGGGAATATGAAAAAGGGAAAGAGAGAGAGATCAGAGAATGAAAGAGAGAAATAAGGAGAGACAAAGAGACAAAGTGAGAGAGTAGAAAAGAGAAAGAAAGAGAAAGGTAGAGAGAGAGAGAAAGAGAGAGAAAGTGAGAGGGAAAAAGAGGAGAAAAATAATACACAAAAGACAGAGTGATAGAGACAGTTTCCTGGCTCTTTTGATTCACTTGAAAGAGCTGGCTCGTTGAGCCGTTTTGTTCATGAACCACATATCACTAGAGCACTCATTTTAGTGTGTCCCCAACAATTTGTGTGTGTCCAAAATGTTTTTCTTTTATTTACAGTGTGATTTTTTTTTTAATTCAGTGACGCCATATTGTGAAAGCAAACCCGATAGAGTACTCGTAAACATTTTGATGGAAGGTTAATAAAAGTACAATTGATTTTTTTTTTTTTGCTGTTTGGCAGGAAGTTGCATCCCGCCGGGTTACAACCGTACTTCTCCAATTTCTGTTCTTTTGCGGCGTTTGAGCAGCATTGTTGTTGTTTTTTGTGTGTGTTGTTATTGTGCACAAGCGTCCGTCAAGGTTTTGAGTTCCTGCAGCTTGCCCCAGGCTCGCTGAGCGCTCTGCAACAGAACAGGAAAGTAGTCTTTTCGCCTGCCCCAAAGGCCGAGTACTCTCCGGGACCAATCCAGACATACGTCGAGATAAATATAATGTATGCTTTTAAAATAAATGAACATAACAATAAATCACGTTATGTTTGAATATATAACACCAATGCGTTGTATAGTATCCATTTGTTTATACATTTTGTTATGCATTATGTCATCTGTTTTTCATTAATTTTGTCATTTATTTATTTTGGTGTATATTTTGTGTTTTATTTTTCAATTTATTTATATTGTCATTTATTTTGTTGTGTATTTTGTCATGTCCCTGCAACCACAGTGAGGATAGGCGGCGCGGAAAATGGATGGATGGATTTTGTCATGTATAGTGTTAGCTATTTGATTTATTGTTTGTTTAGGTATTCCCATCCATTATCTGCACCGCTTATCCTCAGTAGGGCCGCGGGGGTGCTGGAGCGCAGCCCAGCTATCTTCGGGCAGTGGGCAGGGGACACCCTGAACTGGTTGCCAGCCAGTCGCAGGGCACACAGGGACAGACAATTCGCTCGCTCATTCACACGCAAGCACGGTGAGAACATGCAAACTCCACACAGGAGGTTCGATCTCATGACCTCAGAACTGTGCCGCAAACGCACCAACCGCTGCGCCGCCGTACTGCCTTATTTAGGTGTTTATTGTTTCTTTTATTTTGCCTTCATTTCTTTCAGTATTTATTTAGCTGTATATTTAGTTGTAGTTTGTCATTTATTTTGTCATTTATTTGATCATTTATATTTTTGTGGATTTATTTTGGTATTTATTCTGTCGATTATTTTGTCATTTATCCGACCATGTATTTGATCATTTGTTTACTTTAGTACTTATTTTTTCCTTTATTCTGTAGTGTATTTTGTCATATATTTTGTCATTTATTTAATTTAGTATTTATTTTGTTGTATATCTTGCCGTGTATTTTGATGTGTATTTGGGCATTTTTTAAAACAATTTATTTATTTTAGTTTTTATATTTGTAATTATTATGATTTTATTTTGTTGTGTATTAAAATTCATTTTATCATGCCGTTATTTTGGTATTTATTTAGTCATTTATCTTGTGTATTTTGCATTCTGAAACACTGATTTTCATAGTGCATTTTGTTATGCATTCTGATGGGCTTAACAGTCTCTCCACTTCCTCACCTGTGCGTCCACAATGTAGTTTTTTTTCCCTCCCAGTTGCAGTTTAATATGTATACGTACAAAAAAAAGCTTGTATAGTATTTTGTGGAGAGACCTTCTGATTTCTTCATTCTCTGAAGTGGAGAGACCGCACAACAAAATGCACTATGCAAAACAGTGTTTCTGGCACCGTAAGTAAAAATAGTGTAAGAATAAGATGAAATCCAATACATTTTTGTTTGTCATCTGTATCCCTTTTGAGCTAGAGGTTCAGCATCTGCTCTCTCACCCCCTGTGACCCGGGTTCGATTCCCATTGCTTACAATGTTTTTTTTTTAATGCTTATCGTCTGATCATTCATTGCATTTATACAGATCACAAATATTATAGTCATACACAAATAACCATGGTAGCTATTACTGTAGTCTCAATTTCATTGTCCGGTGTGTATGAAAAATATATGACAAAAGACTATTTTTGGGGGTAAGCCTTATAATCCGGTGCGTCTTACAGTGCAGAGAATACGGTAATACAACCCCCACAGTATCAGAACAAGTGATTAGAGCGGTGCCGGGATAAAGAAAAAGGACAAGAAAGGAAAAAGTGGCAAGCACAAGACGGCAAGAGTATGTGGACGCTTCGTGCGCCCCCAAATCCATCAGCGACCGCTAATACCAACTTGTTGGCGTCGGCAAAGGAGGCGGAGCCTAGCTCAGCCAATCAGAGACCGGCCTACTTTGCCGCTTCGGCCCGTTCATCCATCTTGCGGCCCTAATAAAACGTCAAATGCTGGCTTCATATTTCACGCGCGCTCGAGCTGCTAAACGCCATCAAGATAGCAGCGCGACATTTATTTACCATATTTTCATGTTAGCCGTGATTTATAGCCTTTAGAGTTTGACATTGCCGGCCGCCGTCCGGGTTTTGCAAACGCAAAGGCGTCCGTTTCAATAACTTGTTTAACTTGTGAAGATTGAAAAAAAAATTGCGGTGTTTGACTACTCGATGTCGCTGTATTGGGTCGTGCAATCCAAAACGAGTGCTATACCAGTAAACACAACTTGACTTGAATGAAAAGAAAAATGAAAATTGGAAAAAAATATAAGTAAAGAACAAAAAAGGTGTAAGAAAGAAGAAAAAAATGAAAAAGGGACAAAAAAAAAACAGGAAGAGAAATGACTCAACAAAAAAATGAAGGGAAAAAAATGAAAACTCTAAACATTAAATAAAGTAAAAGAAAAAAAATGAAAAAATGAAAAGAAAAATAGAAAATCAGGTAAAAAGATATAAAGTAAAAGAAAAAAGCAAAGCAAAGAAAGAAGAGAAAAAAAAAAGAAAACAAGAAAAAAGCCAGGAAAAGGGAGGGGAAAGAGGTATTTGAGGGTAGTCTAAGCACCATGATGGCGGCTTACGATGTCAGCTCCCTCTAGGTGAGTATCATCTTATGTAAAAAGAAAATGCAAATTTCTCAACCACCAAGTATTTTTAAAAATGCTAATTGCATGAAAGTTCATACATTTTTGCCTATTACTCAAATCGATATTGATTTTTCAAATTGAGTTTCTTTTACCACCAAGAGGTGCTGAATAATACACACTTCAATCCAGACACTTGAATGATATTTTTGTATTTTGCAATCATTTCCTTTTTCGAATCAATCCTTGCTGGCATTGGTTTTTCCTTCCCCTTATCACTAACCTTTTCAGGACACATTTTTATGGGCAAAAAAAAAAGGAATTGAAACCAACAAAATTACAATAAAATGAGATGTGGTCCTTTTCAAACACAATCTGGAGGGCACTGATGGACTAAACAGAAGAGAGCAGGGTTTTATAGCCATTTACTGTTGAGTGTAATCGAGCCTCAGTTATTTTTGGGGGGAAAGCAAGGCCTGCAGTCCACTGAACAAAAAAAAACTAGCATTAAACCATTATTATTATAACACACGTTTTCTTCTAAATCCCTCAAAAAACAGTGAACAGGGTTTGCAGACCTTTTTCAAAGCCAAATTCAAGTCCTTTTAGGGACTTTCAAAGGCAATTTTCCATTTTTTTCCGATCCATTAAAAGAAGTAACCCAGCGCCGATCAAAAGAACGGTAGCCTAACCCTTACTTTCACACCCTAAATCTAGCCCTAATCTTATTTCGGAACCCTAAAATTTGTTTAAAACCCTAACATTTAGCCCAAACCCCAACTCCTAACCCTAGCCCTACGCTTAGAATGAAATCCTAGCCCTAACCCTGTTCGAGCCTTATCCTGAGCTCTAAACAAATTTTGGGACCCTACATGCGGTTTAGAACCCTAATATGAGGCCCAAACCCTAGTTCCTAAGACTAAACCTACACTACACACTAGCTGTAACCTTAGCCCCTACCCCATTTCAGAACCCTCACGGAAGTGCCACCTCCGCGTTCCTGCCATCAGCTGCCCGTGACCGACGATCATCAGATCATGGCTAAAAGCACTGCTCTCTTTCTCAATAAAAACTGAGTAAAACGAACGCTATTGGGACCTGTCTCCGTTCCTGGCATGTGACAATTTCAAGATCATAAATTCAGTTTAATACCTTTCAAACTGTGGTTCCAATCCTATTTTGACCCCATAAGAGATGTTTAAAACCCTTATTTGAAGTAAGAATGGCTCTTAACCCTAGCCCAACACTTAACCTAAGAATCATGGCAACAATTTCAAGCCTTTACAAACGCTTCACGTAAATTTGGCGCACTTTTCAAACCTTGAAAACACAACATTAAAGTTTAAGCATCTTTAAGAATTTCAATCACCCGTGCGAACCCTGAGCATACCTGTCAAACCAGCACGTTTTTGCCATACAAAGTACGTTTTTATTTTGCATTTTAAGACGTGTACTACTTACGAGAAAATCCGCACAGAAAAACGCAAATTTGTCAATTATGGGTGCCATCCGGTATACACCGACTATCACGAAACAGCAATCAAGTCAAACAAGTTCGCCGCGGTAGCCTATATCTCGGTATTGTTTTTTTTTCGTTGCAAACGAAGTGAGCGTGGTCTTAAAAACATCGGATTTCATGTGGTAGTTATGTAGTGAAAGGAAGTCCGTCTCTTTTTAAGGAACCGGCTTTTTCGGCTCAACTCATTAAAGAGAGCCGTCTCTCAAACGGCTCACTTGCTTTGATGCATTATATTACGAATGATGATGTTGTATAAAGAAGTTAAGAAAAAAGGAAGGAGAAAATGAAAAAAGACAGGTTTGTGGTTATCCCTTTAATCAGTATATTACCAACAGTAATTTAATGCAGAAAATCAATTCATAACTTGAATAAGAAAATGAATCATTCTACTTAATTATATTTGCATATTTTTTCCTTCTATAGTGAACGTCCAAGCTACTTCATTTTTGAACTTTTTTTAATAATAAACTTCATTCATGTCGAGCAACTGAGTATCTCACAACAAAATGTTAATAAACAATATACATGATATGATGAAACACATGTACAATATAACATGTTAAACTACATAAATAAACGCATTTGAAAAAAAAATATGGTGTAAGATTATTTTGTATTTTGTAAGGAAAAATACGACATTTTGTAAGGTCATGGAGCCGTGGAGCTTGACAGGTATGCCTGAGTAAAGCGGGATTCAAACCCAGAACCCGAGCATCTTTTTCGCAGCGCCGACTGAGCGGGAAGAAAAAACCAAAAATGCAATGTGGCATCTCCAACGCGCCCCGTTTATTTATCTCTCTACCGAAACGCCGTCCGCATAACTTTGGGCTTTTTCTCCCCCGAAAATGGAAGCGGCTTTATGTCAAACGCGAGCGGATAGGCCGGCCTCTCCGTATCAAACAAACGCCGGCGAAAAATTACGGCGCCGACGATAAGGCTGCCAGATAAGGCTCAAAGAAGGGGGGGAAGGGGGGTCGCTGGCGAAAGCAAGTGACTCCACTCAATTATACGGCAATATTGCCAAGAGTGAATATTTTTCATTCAGGTGAGTGATGTTATCGCTCGGCCTGCAATGCAGATAAATAAAAGAGCTTTCTGTCAACAATAAACACCATTAATCATACGGAGAGGGAGCCGCCCCCTCCCTTTTTTTCTCGAGGTGACCCGGGACGATCGTCGAGGAAGGAGACCCATCATGACGGAGCCCCTTATCAGGGTGACGGAGGGATCCCGCTTCGTCCGTCTCGTTTAGGGACCGGGATCAACAACCCAATATTTTAAAAGAGCCATAACGGACCAAAATAGGTTTTTAAAAATGAAATGTCTGGAGCTGCGAAAAAAAGGAAGACTTATAAATGAAAAGAAGTAGAAGTAAGGCCTTCAATATGTGATATCATAACACAAAATATACTTATATGTTCCCTTTCCCATCTTTTTCTATGTTAGAACATTTCGAATAAATCTCCAGGAGCCACTCTTTTTCTTTCTTCCTTTCATTCTCTCTTTTGTTTTCTTCTCTTTTTCCCATTTTTTTATAACCTTTTTCTTTCTCAGAGATACATTTCTAACTTTTTTTTTTTCTTTCTCTCTCTCACTCTCTTTATTCAGTCGTTCTCTCTACGTAATTCTCTTTGTCATTCTTCCTACCTTTCTTTATCTCTTTCTATGTTCTTCTCCCTCTTTCTTTCTTTCTTTCTTTCTTTCTTTCTTTCTTTCATTTTCTTACACTCTCCATCTCTTTATTCTCTTTATTCTCTTTTTTTCCTTCTTTCTTTCCTTCTTTCTTTCTTTCTTTCTTTCTTTCTTTTTCTTACACTCTCAATCTCTTTATTCTCTTTTTTCCTTCTTTTGCGTTCACTCTGTTTTTCTCACTTTATATTTGTCTCTCCTTTCTTTGCCTATCCCTCTTTTTTCTCTTTGTGTTTGTCTTTCTCTCTTGCACTCTTCTCTCTTTGTTTTTCTCTCTCTCGGAAATTCTCTCTCTCTCTTTATTCAGTCTTTCCATCTCCCTCATTCTGACTTTCTTCTTTCCCCTCTTTCTTTAATTCTTTCTCTGTCTTTCTTTCTCTGACCCCTCTTCTCCTTTTCTCTCTATCGTTTGTCTCTTTCCTACTTTTTCCTTTTCTATTTTCTCCCTCTCTATATTTATGTCTTTCTTCAGCATTTTTCCTTTCTTATTTTCTCCCTTTCTATTTTTCTCTTCTCTTTCTATGTCTCTCTGTTTCTCTTTCGCCCTGTCTATTTTTTCTTTCTCTCCCTCTGTCTCTTTCTCTTTTTCTGACCTTTTCTTTCTGTTTTTCTCTATATCTCCTTGTTTCTGTCTCTTTATTCTCTCTTTCTGTCTTCCCTTATTTCTTCCTATCTCTCACACCCTTTCTATTGCTCTCTCTCTCTCTCTCTCTCTCTCTCTCTCTCTCTCTCTCTCTCTCTCTCTCTCTCTCTCTCTCTTCTTTTCATTATTTCTCTCTCTTTTCATTCTTTCTCTCTAATCTACTAGTTCCCCGTGAAAGTGCTATTTCTAGCATGTGGCCCCTGAGCTCAAATGAGTTTGACAGCCCTACTTTAAGTCACCTTCTGACTTTTTGAGTCTCTTTTCCAGCTCTTTGAGCCAAATCTGAAATCTTGCTGCTGCGGAAAAACGCAAAGAAAAAGGACAAAAGTCAGGAGTGCCTTTTCGACTTCATTGTTTTGCAGGATGCAAGCTAGCAAGCTAGCGAGCGGTGTCGGTCCCATCTGATTTTTTTTCTTTCTTTTTGCATTTGAGATAAGAGCTGCAGCGCTCTTTATGCTAAGCGCCACGCCGCAGCATGCGTGACAGCACTTTATGGAAATTACAAATAAAAATATAAATAAAATTTAAAAAGCGCCTCGAGAAAGTTGACGGAAAACTTGAGAAAAAAAAACGCATTTTGTTTGCGTCTCGACGGCTTTACGGATGCACATTAGCATAGCTTAGCGTTAGCGCTGGTGACTCAGACGCTATCCACCACACGCCGGCTTATCGGGACGCCGTTTTTACGAGCGTCCTTAAATTGGCACAGTGTGTATTTTTTGTGCCTTCCGTGCCTCATTGATTAAAAAACATTGTTGATTAGATAACATCAGTGTGTGTGTTTGTGTGTGTGTGTGTGTGTGTGAATGGGTAAAGTGTAAAGTGCATTGTAAAGCGCTTTAGGTGTAAAGCGCTTAATAAATGCAGTTCAATTACTGTTTATCAATAGGAAACAAGAGTACATGAACTATTATACAACATTCATTTATAAAATATAGGTCAAGATGATTGATTGTCGGCCATCTTGCTGCTACGGGTGCAACCAAAAACCTGGTGAAAGGCTGGGCAAAAAAAGGTAGAGAGTACAATGGGACCTCGCTACTTTGCGCTTCGACGTTCGCGGATTCAGAGCTTCGCGGGCCTAAAAAAAAAAAATAATAAATTAAAATAATTAAAAAATAAATAAATAAATAAATAAGGATTTTTGAAGGGGCGTCGCTACTTCGTGGTTCCATGTTCGCGGGTTCAGAGCTTCGCAGGTCTAAAAAATAATAATAACAGAATAAAATAATTAAGTTAATAAGTATTTGCCCGTTGTACTTAAGCATTTTTGAAGGGGCGTCGCTACTTCGCAGATTTTCACTTTTTGCGGGTGGTTTTGGTCCCCATTAACCGAGGTCCCAGTGTAATTGTGAATTTTTGTTTGCGATTTTGCTTGTGCGTTTAGGAGTGTATTAATTAGCCCCTTCTAGTTGTGAAAAATATTTATTCATTTGAAAATAACAAAGATTGATTTAACTAAGAAGCATAAACACATGAACTGTTATACAAAGGTGCTTTTTTTAAACATACTCTTTTGTGGGGAAATGTGTGTACAATAAAAAAGGAGAATACATTGTTACAGTTTGATCTTTCCTCTTTTTTTTTCCTTTTCTTTTTTCTCCTCTTAATTTTCTCTAATATTTGTGTATTTCTTTTTTTCTCTTTTTTCTTTCTTTTTTCTTTTTTGTATTTTTCCTTTTTTGTGTCATTTGCTCTTTTATTTATTTCCTTTTTTCCCTTTGTATTTCTTTTTTTTCAATTTTTTTAATTTCTTTTCCCATTTTTTCCCTCTGTTTTCTTTCCTCGAAAGAATCCTAGGCAAAAAACGTCCTCGTAGTTAGTATTCTTCCTTGTGCTTTGTAGCACTTAGTCTTAGTTGTACAACACAATGCAGCTACATCTAGTGGTCAAATATGACACACTGTTCCTTTAAAGGGAAAAAAGGGAATCAAAATGGTGCGTTTTGGTCCCTTTGCGTCTCTGTAGTTTATATTCTTTCTTGTGCTTTTAGTAGCTTTTTTGGCCGCCCGACACAATAGACCGACATGTAGTGGTCAAATATTAAACACTGTCTCTTTAACGTACCAAAATAAAATCTAAAAAAGTTCCCAGATGGAATCTTTTTGCATTTCTCATATATTTTTGTGAGGTTGAATGTTATTTTTTTTACAATTTTCTCTTTTGTCAGTCTGAGAAAAGGCTTAAAAAAATAATCGGATTTTAATGATCTTGGGTTTAATGGACTCATTTGGAATCATGAGCTCTTAAATCCACATCCACTTAAAAGGAAGCTCAGTCAATCACGAGTCTTTCTTGCTGCTGCCTAGTAAGTGGGGGGCCCCAGGAGGGGGGCCCCAGGGCAGAGCACAGCTAATATTTGCTATTGTGTCCAGCGGTCGCTAGGTGACACTACAGAAGTATTGGCCAGGGAAAGTGTGGCCCTTGGTCGCTTCCGCAGGGAGGGGGGTCATGGAAGATGGCGCTATAAAACATCCGGCGGCACCTCCTCAATTTTTTAGTATTCACTCCAGGAAACTTCAAAGGGACAGTGTGTAATATATGACCACTAGGTATCACTGTATTGTGTAGTGCAATCAAAAACGAGTGTAAAAAAGAACAAGGAAGAAAGAATACAAACTACGGAGACTCAAAGTGACCATAAAGCCCCATTTTTCATTTTTGTTTTATCACCCAGCCTTTTGCAGAGAAAAAAGAGGGGGAATTGACAGAAACTCAGTAAGTAAGAGGGAAAAAAAGAAAAAAGTGAGAAAATAAAAAAAGAAAGAAAAATAAAAGACAAAAGAAAGACAAGGGAAGAAAAAGGAAAAAAAGAAAAGAAAAAAACATGGAAAGAAAAATGGAAAATATTTTTTTAAGAAAAAAGTAACAAAAAACAAAAAGAAGAAAGAAAAGAAAGAAGTTGGGGGGTAAGAAAAACGCAAGACAATGAAAACATTGAAAAAAAGGAAAAAAATGGAAATAAGAAAAGAATAAAGAAAACAAAAAAGAAAAATAGGGAAAAGAAAAAAGTAGAAGAAATAAGTGAAGAAGAAAATAATACAAAGGGGAAAGGAAAAGGAAATAATGGACAAAAAACAACAAAAGGAAAAGAGCAAGAAAGAATAGGAAAGGGAGAAAAAAGGGCAAAAATGTCAGAAAATAAATGAAAAACAGAAAAAAAAGAAAGACAACAACAGGGGTAAACGAGGACAAAGGAGTAAAAAAGAGCAAATAAGAAAAAGACAGGTTTTTGTTTTGTGGGGCTACCTAGTGCAAGCTCCCTATAGACGAGCCTCATGTTATGACTAAATTACGATTTTTTCTACCTATAAATATTAAAAAAAAAACTACAAAACTACATGATACTTGTACTTTATTTGTATTTATAATTCAAATCAATATTGCCAATGAATGGAGGTTTTCTCCCACTAGGAGGCGCTAAATGACATACTTTAAATGTAAAATGATTCCAAATAAATGAAAGTAAGCTGCAAGCTGTTTTTAGGGAAAACATTTTTTCTTAACCTTTGTTTAGTCATTGGGACGCCATTGTTTTAAGTCCTAAAAACATTGAAAATTACATTCAAAATTAAAAAAATTTTGTGTTAGTAATCGAGTGTTATACAATAGAAGAGCAAAAGCTTTCTGAGCCTCGGGCGCGAAAACTCAACAGCGACTTATTGACAGATTCATAAAGTCACCGATTAGCTTGCGCGCGTAATTGAAGCAAGTAAGGAAATCCGCAAAACAAAGGACGACGGCAGCATTGTGATTTCCACTTCTCGTTAGAAGGCAAATGAAGTGTCAGGGCGCTAATACGGAGCATATTTCATTTTACGAGCTTTTAATTCAATTCCGCCCGCTTCATAACGCCGAGGGCCGCGCCTCGCTAGCTCGCTCGCTAACTAGCTCGCTAGCTCGTCCCCCGCCGGCCGCCATAAATAAACATGTTTCAATTAGCGCTAATAAGACGGGACGGCGACCATGACAAAACAAGTGCGCCGCTTTTGAAAAAAGGTGGGGAAAAAAACGGAGGAGGTGCGGCTTAGGGACGGCAGATTGATGTGGTCGCCGCAGGGTCGGACCCAAGTGTAATTACAGCATATAATGAGCGGCTGCATGGCCAAATTCGCAATAAGAACCCAATAAGAGCGCTTGTGTACTAAGCAACTTAATAAGCATCAATTCTTCTGGCGCGAGCGAAAACTTGTTTAAAACAATGGAGGGTTTTTCTCACGAACGTCCCACAATGCATTGCTTTAACCGCATATCCAAAAATGGCAAACTATAAATTCTGAACTACAACCTGCTATTTTTGTATGGATTTGAAACACTGATGCTATCATTAGCTTATTTTCCTTTTTGTTTTTTGCCACGCGGATGGTTTCCTCATCCGGCGCCTAACAGCTGGCCTATATATGGTGCGGACCAGAGAATCCCACTGTTTGGTTTAAAAGAATAAATCGCAATTTCTGCCAAGTGCTCTGAATGTCAAAGTGAAGATATCAATGAAGCGCAGGCAAACAGCTATAGTAACTACGCCTCTCGTCAGTAGCCGCATGCCTTGTCATCTTAATAGTGACGCGCAACAATGGTTGAATTCAGAAGCCCATACAATTACATCAGCCTGTAAACATGCTCAGCAATGTGACTGATCTTAAGCTCTCCCAGTCATTGCACACATGACAATGGAATGGAGAGGACACCAAATATTGCTACTTATATAATAAAAATAAATTGAAGGTAAATCTAAAAGAAAAAAAACTCCTGCCATGATACCTTTTAGCCACGTTTAAAAAAACTGTACGTATATAAGAAAAATATTTCAAAAATTAAGATCATAAAAAATAAAAATGCTTGAAAAATCAACTTGAAAAATATTGAGAAAAATTGAAAAACGATTCTAAAAGGAATGGGAACAAAATCTACAAAAAATATGACATAAAGAATCCCTTAAAATGAAAATCAGATCGAGAAAATGAAAAGAACGATACCCTAAATAGAATAAAATACATGTAGAACTGAGGGGAATCCCTGAAAATGAAAAGATGATTTTAAAACTATTAAATAATAAATCTAAAAATAAATTTATTTTTTTTAGAATTTCTAAAAAAAAAAGTGTGTGTGTGGGGGAATAAATTACAGAAGTAAAGACTCTTTAAAAATCTAAAGATTAATACCAAATCAAAATTGAAAAAATACATTTTTTTTCAAATCTACTAAAAAAAAATCCTTTAAAAAAAAAAAAATCCCTAAAAGGGAAAGATTTAACGTGAAAACGTTGAATAATAAATCTAAAAATTTTGGGGGGGAATCAGAAAACGAATCAAAAATAATGGACCAAACAACCTTAAAAATTAAAATATCTAACCCAAAAATAAAATAAAAATAATACATCTAAAAATAAAAACATTTCTAAACATTTGGTTAATTCTTCAAAAAAGGATTTAAAAAAACACAGATGAATATAAATAATCAAAAAATAAATGTAAAAAAAAAACAAAATAACAATGATAATAATTATAATAATGAAATCTAAAAAAAATTGCTGTATGAATCTTAAAAAAATGGCCAAAAAATTTGCCTGAAAATCAAAAATTATTTTTTAAATCTCTAAACAACAAAACAAAGAACCGACCCTATAATTCTGTACTACAACCTTCAAGTTGTTTCTACATTTTAAACACTGCAGCTGACAATACAATGTGTCTTATTCATTAAAAGAAAAAAAAGAAGAAAAACTTTTTGGGAGCGACGCGGATGGTAACCCCCTGTCCGGCGCCTACCAGCTGGCTCAGAACTGGTGCGGACCACGGGAACCTTTTTGTTTAATTGATCAAATTTGTATGTATGCTGACACTAGTCACATCCGAAGGATAATTATCAATGATTGTCGGGTTGGGGGTTATCGGACTGACCACAACCGAATATGAAGTCATAGTTTTCGGCCCTATGGGAAAAATATAACCGAAAATGAGTCACCCAATCCCGGTTTACCAGACACCAAACTCGCTGTACGTCACAAAGTCCATGCTACCGTGAAAAGTGTATTGTAGCACAATTTGCAGCCAGCGTGAAAGTTTGTGTCCGGTTGTGTTCCCCGTCGGCACGACAAGCGCAGCGCTTAGCGAGCACCTGACTCGGAACAAGGAAAGCAGAAAAGTCCTTGAACGCATCGCAGATAAGCGCCGACAACTTGTCGCGCCTAATTGGATTCCCGCCGGACGCTGACGGCTAAGCAGACGTCCCGAACGTTAGCGGCGCGTTTGCTAACCCGCTCGGTTATCTGGCGCCAGCCGGACGCAAAATGAGATTTGCCGTTTTGTTTGCGCCGACGCGGGGCATCCGTCAGGGGCCCCCGCCCCCCCGACGGGCCCCCATCAAAAATTCATTACGGCAGGCGGGCAGATAGCGCCGCTGCCGTAATGATGAAGAATATGAAACATAATGCAGAGCAAGTGGCTGCTCCTTTCCATTTGTTGCTTCCTCCGGGTTCGACAAGTTCCGCCGAGGCGCCGGAATGCAAATCACACCTTCTGAAAAACCCAAGAGCCGGGGGAGGGGGGGTCACGATTTACTACTGCGCAATGAGCCTTGCCCACAAAATCAAACACTTGTTTTTATTCTAATTTTATTCAGGGTTCGTACACCTTTTTCATGGCCATTAGCCTTACGGCATTAGCTCAGAATTAGCTGGGATCAAGAGATTGCAGGTTCGATTCCCGGCTCCTCCGTTTTATATGTCGAAGTGTCCTTGGGCAAGACCCTGAATCCCTAATGCCCCCAATAAGCAGGTCGGCGCCCTGCATTGCTGCATGGCCGCTATTGGTGTGTGAGTGTGTGTGAGTGTGTGTGTGAATGGGTAAGTGTGAAGCACATTGTAAAGCGCTTTGGTTGGTCTTCATTGACTTGAAATGCTATATAAATGCAGACCATTTACCATTTACCACTGCCATATTAAAGCACTTTAAAAGCACTTTCAAGGCCCATCTATCTATCTACCCTGGTCATATCCCTCAAGAGGGGTGACCGACAGCAAGACAAACACATACACAGAAAAAAAAAAAAAAAAAAAAAAAAAAAAGTTAAGAACCTCGGCACCCAAGTTGGTCATGCTTTCGTCCCTCCAGATGAAACGGGACACAAGAAAGCGGCCATGTCACTCGGGTCAGGGTGACACAACCCACTCTTCTGTTCAACAGCAGGGCCCGACAGCTTTCACTGGTTTACCCCTGCCGCATCATACAGAACGCGTCCAATCATCCTACTATATTTTAACAATACAATACCTCTCTCTTTTGAAAGATAACACAATGAAATAAACACTACAAGTGCTACTAACATTGAGTACAATGGGTTGGAACACACAGAAATAGATTTTTTTCTTTTGCAAACATATGCCTGCAGATGAGTGGAGCATGGGCATCTTAGCTGAGAAATGGGTGAGACAATAGTTTGAAGCCTTACCTGACTTTCCAAATATGATCAGAATCTAAAAGACGTAACATTGTATTTTACACATTTTCCAAGGTATCTCTAAAGTGGCAGAAAACCAGTTTACAATAAAACTTTAGCAAATTTGTATTTTACTTTGGCCACATGTTTAGACATTGTGAAAGAGTTTTAAATGTTTGACTTTTCTTTCCCGAAGTCTGTATGTGAATGTTGTTATTTGGAGTTTTTAAAAAAAACTGCCAAAATAAATGTTAGTTTTCCATTACTATTTGAATGGATTCTTCTGTATTGTTTCCCCTTAAGAGTTAGAGCTTGGCTAGCAATGTTTTAAAAACGAACAATTTTTATGACGTGTGATACTCATTATTTTGGAAACAAATTGCTTTTCTTAAGTATCACACGCTGTTGCCTGTCAATGCTAAGATCCGACTCATCTCTGAAGAGCAGGATGACGTTTTACATCCAAAAACAACAGCGACTAGATGAGGAGGGTAGTGTATCAGAGTCAGATTAGAAGGCTTCTCCTGCAAATCCCCTACCCAGAAAACGCCCTGGAGAGGGAAAGACTTGGTCAGGCTGTACTTGCCCAAAGAAACACCACAGGAAGTGAAAGTAGGTCTCATCTTCAAAAAGGTAGGAGACTTCTGCTTTAAGTGATGGAATGTACTCTCAGCTTTAGTAGGCCCAACCTAGTACTCTGATTTACCCTTATCTTATTGCCCGTGCACTGCTAAAACTTATTTTGTATTTCTTTTTTACTTATTTCAAAATTATTTTAAACCAGTGCAACAATGAAGGCATCAATAAGGAGAACAAAGGAAAAAGAGAGAATTGTTAGTATGAAAATAAAGTTTACATACACATGAAGGGGCGGCACAGGCGAGGGCTCATAGATGTAGCGTCCCTGGGCGTGCCTGTCGTCAATGGGCACCGGTGGATGGAAGGCTGGGAAAAACTGGGGGGCCGCTGAAAAGAAGAAAGGGAAAAAATACCATTAATACTGTATGTAAGTGTCATTCTTATTATTTTACCTAAAAAAAACTCAAAATTTATCAGTAGTATAATTCGAATGACTGAAACTTTATTTCGAACATGAGAAAACAAAAGTAAAACAAAACAAGTCAAAAAACAAAAACATCCATCCATCTATTGTCTTCCACTTATCCGGGGTCGGGGGCAGCAGCCTCAAAAGGGAAGCTCAGACTAACCCCAACCACTTCCTCAAGCTCATCCGACGGGATCCCGAGGCGTTTCCAGGCCAGCCTAGAGACATAGTCTCTCCAGCGTGTCCTGAGTTGCCTCCGGGGCCTCCTGCCGGTGGGGCATTCCCGGAACACCTCCCGAGGGAGGCGTCCAGGAGGCATCCTTATCAGATGCCCGAGCCACCTCAACTTGCTCCTCTCAGTGCGGAGGATGACTGAGCTTCTCACCTTATGTCTAAGGGAGAGCCCAGACACCCTGCGAAGGAAACTCATTTCAGCCACTTGTGTTCTTTCGGTCATAACCCAAAGTTCATGACCATAAGTGAGGGTAGGAACATAGATCGACCGGTAGATAGGGAGTTAGATTACAATTTTTTTTTCTTTTTCCAGTTCAGTATATACTAACTATCATGAAGTACAACGGGGAAATACTTATTAACTTATTTTGTTCGACAAAGCTATTTAAAATTTGAGTGCCGAAAAAAATGAAACAAAGCAAATCAAGTAAAAATAGTGCATATGATTTTTCTCATTTGTTTTTTTATAAAAATAAAACTATGGTCAGAAAAATCTCAAATCCAGTAAAAAAACACATTTTTGATCCACTAACAGATATTTATTCAATTTTTTTTCCAGAAAAACAACATTAAAATATAGTGAAACCTGGAAAACAGGTAAAAAATGATAAAACCCTAAATTACGGGTGACCAAAAATGTTAAAAAATCTTAAGTAATAAGAAGCTCCCCGACTTACGACCATTCGACTTACATTTTACGGGTGATACGAACATTTTTGGGGGGATATCGAAAAATATCTGGACATTGCTGTAAGTTAGATTTTGAATTGTGAGCACCTTTTCCTGAGTAGGGGACAGTACTGTAGTGCTTCTTTCTGCCGCGTGGCACTGTGACAGGTTACCAAGCATCCACCCCGAAGAAAAAATCCGGCTTCTACTTCCTAGTTCGTGTGTAATGATAACAACGTGTACTGTATCTCTAGCGCACTAAGAACTTTTACGTTTTTATTGTTTGATATCTCGTGCATCCATTCAATATGTTTGGTGCAAAGTGTAAAGAAGAGGCGAGTCATTTCTTTTGAAATGAAAGTGGAATAAGAAAGCTTGATGTGGTTGAGAAAATGGTCATAACGCTTTTTTTCTGCCACTTTTTACCACAGAGGTGGACCTCTTGAAGCGCATCTTCCAAAAGTAAGTTAAATTTAACTTTTTTTTATATTTTTAGAACATTTTATCTTATTAAATGTTTATTTTTCAGTGCAAAACAATACAATAACCCCTAAACATACCAAATATTGCACTGAAGCAACTTACGAACAAACTCGACTTATTAACGATGGTTTGGAACTTATCTCGTTTATAAGTAGGGCAGCGTCTTGTCATGATTACTGATTCGGGGCACCTGCGGCTGCCCCGTTGGTGCCAACAGCCACGAGACCAGATTGGCTGTTGGGCTCTTTTTAAACTCCTGTCTTCCGAAAGGAAGCCGTCAGACCGTCTGCGAACCTACGCTCTCAGCTAGACAAGCATTTGTACTCTCTGCCATTATCCTGCCCTGTTCTCCTGCCTGATACCTGTTGCTGACCTTTTTCTGAACCCCTTTCTGCTTTTGCTCCTCCGTCCCGGCCATCGACCTGTTTTGCCCTGTTTCCTGCCTGATACCTGTTTCCGACGTCTTTTCTGGGCCCGTTTCTGTTTAGCTCCCCCGTACCGGCCATCGACCAGTTTTCTCGCCGTCAACGACGACCCTCGCTCGACACGAAAGCGCCACTTCCGTGTTCTTGCCGTCGGCTACCCGTGACCGATGATCATCGGATAATGGCTAAAAGCACTGCTCTCCTTCTCAATAAAAACTGAGTAAAACAAACGCTATTGGGTCCTGTCTCCGTTCCTGGCTTGTGACACGTCTGTACTATAATTTGGTTTAAGGAAATTATGAAATGATCTGCATTTTATATAGCGCTTTTCAAGTCACTGACTTCCCATAGCGCTTTACAATGTGCTCCACATTTCCCAATAGCGGCCTTGCAGCCATGTAAGGCGCTAACCTGCTTATTGGGGGTATTAGGGGTTCAGTGTCTTACCCAAGGACACTTCGACATGTAACACGGACGAGCCGGGATTCGAACTGGGATCCCTTGATCCCAAGACGAGCGCTCTACCTCCTGAGCTACTGCCGCCCCTAAATTACATGAGATTGGAGCCAGGAAATAATTTTTAATGGACGGTGTGTCTTGAAATTTTTAACAAAGACAAAAAAAAATCTGCCTTCGCTTAGGAAAGGTTAAAGAAAACTGTTTTGTACTATACTAAAGTTTTCAATGTGGAATAGAAACGTTTTAAGCGCTTAAAATCGTTGTGCTGCGTTAATCGGAACGATAAACTAACTGGCGGAGTCTGGCTTGTGTGCAAAGTTGTGAAAGGTTGCCACTTCGTCGTAAAACACACAAACGCGAACGCGACTTTGTTAACACGCAAGCGTGACTTCAAGGTTGACAACATTGACTTAAACCGTGTCCCTGAAGGCTACGCTTGTGTCAACATCTGCAGGCCTTCAGCGTTCTCCTGCCAACTTTCTTTCTATTTGAACGAACGGAATTAGCGCGGACATAATTAGCATTTGGGAGCGAGGTAGGAGGAAACATCTGGCAGGTGGCCACGAGCTCTGCAACAAACCACGCTTTATGTGGAGCGACCAGGAGAAGAAGGAGGAGCAAAGATGGCCGCTTAGACCGCGGTTACCTCATCGCTGCTGGATTTCGCCAGGAAGCCACAAAATAAAACAAAAGAAAATTGGATTTGACCGCAGTGCTTTCTTTTTCTTTGTGTTTTATTTCTTTTTGTTTTATTTTGTATTTTACATATTTTTGTGGGTTCATTTGACACAATTGATTTATTATTGAATTTGTCCACACCCTGTTTTTTACTGTTTACATTTTATTTTATTTTTTATTTCAAATTTCTATTTATTTTGTGTCTTCGTTTGACATATTTTCAACTTCATTATCTTATTCATTCCCCCTTTTTTACTTTTTAAATTAAATTTATTTTTTTTATTTTATGTATTTATAGTTTAATTGTTTTATTTTTTCAATTTTATTGTTTTTTTTGTGTATTCATTTAACACAATTTTAGCTTGACTTGTTTTATTTGTTAATTTATTAATTTCACTCTCCTTGAATTAAATTTTTTAATTCTTATGTCTAATCAAGGGCAGCACGGCGGCGCAGTGGTTAGCGCTTGTGCGGCACAGTTCATGTCATGGGAACCTGTCGTGGGTTCAAATCCAGCTCCAGACTTCCTGTGCGGAATTTGTATGTTCTCCCCGTGCTTGCGTGGGGGCACTGCGGTTTCCTCCCACGTTCCAAAAACATGCATTTCAGGTGAATTGGCCGGTCCAAAATTGTCCCTAGGTGTGAATGAGCAAATGAGTTGTCTGTCTCTGTGTGCCCTGCGATTGGATGGCAACCAGTTCAGGGTGTCCCCTGCCCACTGCCCGGAGATGGCTGGGATGGGCTCCAGCCCCCCCGCGACCCTAATGAGGATAAGCGGTACGGCTAATGAGGTGAGGATGAGATGAGGTATTTATAGTTTAATTGTTTCATTTTTTCAATTTTATTGTTTTTTTGTGTATTCATTTAACACAATTTTAGCTTGACTTGTTTTATTTGTTAATTTATTAATTTCACTCTCCTTGAATTAAATTTTTTAATTCTTATGTCTAATCAAGGGCAGCACGGCGGCGCAGTGGTTAGCGCGGCACAGTTCTGAGGTCGTGGGAACCTCCTGCGTGGGTTCAAATCCGGGTCCCGGCCTTACTGTGCGGAGTTTGTATGTTCTCCCCGTGCTTGCGTGGGTTTACTCCGGGCACTCCGGTTTCCTCCCACATTCCAAAGACATGCATTTCAGGTGAATCGGCCGGTCCAAATTGTCCCTAGGTGTGACTGAGCGAGTGAGTTGTCTGTCCCCGTGTGCCCTGCGACTGGCTGGCAACCAGTTCAGGGTGTCCCCTGCCCAATGCCCGATGATTGCTGGGACGGGCTCCAGCACCCCCGCGACCCTACTGAGGATAAGCGGTGCAGCTGATGAGATGATGAGATGTCTAATCAATGTATTTGAATTGCTTTAGAAATTCAAATTATTTTTTCTTATTATTTTATTTTTTATAACTTTTATTTTTTTAATTTTTTAGCATGGTATTTTTAGTTTTTGTTTTGTTTATTCATGTGTAGTTATCTTTAATTGTTTCATGTATTTATTTGACATATTTTCTTTGTTTTTCAACGTATCTAATCGATTAAAATCTAAACTCATATGAAATTTACACAGTTGTACTTTAGGCTTCTGTGAGTGTTTTTTAGCTAGGTTTTGTGCCAGGGAACCCCTCAATAAATACACTCTTTGGCACTATTTAGTGGCTCCATGGTGCTTTTTCAACAAACCACAGCCCCAACAACCTCGCCCAAAGAGAATGCCCGACAACACCTAGCCTGGCAATGCTTGATGTAATTATTCTTTTTTTCATTCATTTATTTTAAGGATTTAATGAGATTTTTTTTTTTCAAAACACGTTTACGTTTCTGTCACTGGGGGAATGTAAACACTGAAGGAGGAGTTGGGGGCTTGTAATGGCCTCTCCATCCTGTCATCCATCTCCAAGACTTCCTGCAGGGACGCTCAAGTGTTTACACCAGAGAGAACCCAACAGATCTCTTCAACATATTCAAAGATGAGAGCATTTAAGGTCGCCGGGGGGAAGGGGGGGAAAGGGTTTGTCAAAAGCCCACATTGGCGTTTTCATCCTTACTTTTCATCATCGTCCAAACCTTTCCTCCTAATGAACCACCCTCATGTCATTTTTTTTTCTCTTTTTTT
Source organism: Urocampus carinirostris (assembly GCF_059441175.1). Lineage (NCBI taxonomy): Eukaryota > Metazoa > Chordata > Actinopteri > Syngnathiformes > Syngnathidae > Urocampus > Urocampus carinirostris. The sequence continues at coordinate 9,435,800 of NC_142366.1, read as the reverse complement.
TGTTTCGTTTTGTTTAATCAACCAGTCATTAAGACACCATTACAAGTCAGCCGACTGGCTGCTCTTCATCAAAGGCAATTTTGAGCATGCCTGTTCATTTCCACACTGAGAAACAGTGTCCACAGCTAATTGCAGGCTTACTTCTTTACTGGCCACCAAAATAAGAAGAGAGACGTATTTATTTGTGTATAACATGCATTTTATTTTTTTGTTTACAGAAAAAAACCTCAAAGTTTGGGGGCACGTTATATTGAGGTTTTACGATGGTATATTACCGTAATTGTCTAATGATTGATCAGTCGAAAAATATCACCGACCACAATCGCAAAACATCGGATGCAACTGTAATTGAACCAGGGTCAGGACAGTGAGAGCATCAAATCCTAACCATTACACCACCAGTGATATGCAGTAGCTGAGGTATGAAAAGGCATTAGATTGTATCTCATTATAATAATAATAATAATAATAATTTCCTTTGTATTGTCATTCTTTGTAACAATGTACACAGAACGAAATGTCGATACACCTGACCTGTTGTAGCGAGCCGATGCAGCCGCAGCCAACAGAGGGCGCCGCCATTTTACCAATGTTATAAGTCTTAGGTATGACTCTATAGTATTTATATTCATGGGACCAGGGACACAATTTCAAAGAATGGAAAAAACTGAAAGATTTACATATACGCAATAAAAATGGTGTATCTTATGATGAATCACACTTTGAAAGACACAAATTGAGTTCACAATTTTGATATTGCGTTCAGAGTTAACAATGTCAATAAATCAAGCATGTCCAAAGTCCGGCCCGGAGGCCAGTTACGGCCCATGATCAAATTTTTATTGTCCTACAGCCTCAAATACAATTAAAAATATGTTGCCCGCCAGTAATGTTGACCGTAGTTTAAAATAAATTTGTACCAAAAAAACAGCTCAACATTTTATCAGATGATGGCAGAAGCCCTTTGCCCACCTTGGCTTTCTGTGATGATTTTAGCCCACCCCATTTTCAACATGGCAACTGTAAAGGAAAAAAGGAAAGTTGACTGTGAGGGCCGCCGCTTCCAGGACAAGTAGAAGTTTGTCATGATTGCTGATTCGGTGCACCTGGGAATGCCCTGTTGGCGCCAACAGCCCTGAGCGCTGATTGGTTAATAGACTCTTTTCAAACCCCCGGCTCCCAAGAGGTAGCTGTCAGACCGTCCTGCGAACCTACGCTTTTGGTAGGCAAGCACCGTACCCTCCGACAATCTCCTGCTCTGTTTTTCTTCTGCCTGTTACCTGTTGCCAACCTGTTTCTGGACCCGTTTCTGGACCCGTTTCTGCCCTGCTCTTCCGTCCCGGCCATCGACCTGTTTTTCCCTGTTTCCTGCCTGATACTTGTTGCCGACCTTTTTTCTGGACTCGATTACCGCCCTTGCTCCCCTGTCCCGGCTACCGACCAGCTTTCCTGCCACCCACGACTATCCTCGCTTGACACGGAAGTGCCACTTCCGTGTTCCTGCCATCAGCTACCTGCGTAGAAACGAACGCTCTGAAAAGGTGAAGCAACCGGAAGCTGTTATAACACCACAGCAGCGCTTTTTCACGAGAGCATGCGAGTCAAGTGAAAATGCTACAAAGGCGAGCTTCGAGGTCGCGACGCTGATCCCCAAGCATTGCTAACGTTTCACGGTGGGTGAATTTATTAAAGACTGTTTATTAATTTATTAAAGACTTATTAAAGAATGCCAGGCTGAAACCAAACTGTATTCAATGGAGTTGCATTCACCACTAGGAGGTGCTAAGTAATAAACAATGTCTCTTTAACAAGAATGTGAAAAGTACAAAGCAACTCGCTGAAAATGACATCAAGGAAATTATTTGAAAGGAAACGAGTGCAAGGAGGGCGCACAACTACGAGTGCACTCGGAGATCTCTCGTAATCCTCGGCCAAAGGCTGAGGGGAGATCAGAAGAAGGTACGCCTGAGGGGCTTTTGGGGGCCCTAAATCCGCCCTGTCTTGCTCATTGCCATTACCTTTGGGAGAGAAGATTTGGAAACTTGAACTCGACATCGGGGGTGCTGGGGGCCCGCAACCTTTGCCCTCGCACATCACGCCCTCCAATCGGACGTCGAAAAAAATGTCTGAAAATGTGTACCATTCAACACTTGATCGGTTTTTAATCAAATCTGAAGTGTTTTCTTAAAGGGACAGTGTGTATTATTCGACTACGAGATGGCACGGTATTGTGTGGCGCAACTAAAACGCGTGCTGGAAAAGCACAAGAAGGGTAGATCACAGCTACCGAGACTGAAAGTGAGCAAACTATAATTATTTCTTCTTTTTTTTTTGCCCAGCCTTTTTTTGGGTTAGAAATAGTTCAATCTTAAAAGGATAGAGTATATTATTTGGCCCCTAGATGGCGCTGCATTGTGTTGTGCATGTGAAAACCGGTGCTAAAAAACAAAAGAAAGAATTCAAACTACCGGGACTAAAGTTGAGCAGAAACGCACAATTTTTCTTCTCATTTTTATAAAAAAAAAAGAGCAAAAATGTAAAAAACCAAAACGGTGAAAAAGAAAGAAAAAAGTTAAATTAGTAAAAGGGAGAAAAAGAAATGAGAAAAGGAGAATCAAGGGAAAACATGAAAACAATGAAAAAGGAGAAAAAGAAAAAGGAAAAGTAGAAGATAATAAATAAAATAAGGAAAAAAGGAAAGAGGAAAAAGGACAAAAATAATAACGAAAAACAAAAATAAAAGAAAATCTCTCATCTCATTAGCCGTACCGCTTATCCTCATTAGGGTCGCGGGGGGGCTGGAGCCCATCCCAGCCATCTCCGGGCAGGGGGCAGGGGACACCCTGAACTGGTTGCCAGCCAATCGCAGGGCATAAAAGAAAATTAAAAAGTTAAAAATAATTAAAGCAAGAAAGAAAGAAAACAGATTTTAAAAAAGGAAAGAAAAGAAAATTGAGAAAAAAGAAAGAAAAAAAGAAGGGAAAAATGCAAAAATAATAATAAGGAAAAAAAGACATATTTGTTTTCGTGGGGGTACCCATTGCAGCAAGTTGGCCGCCAATCATTTCAGCTCTAAGTGACTCTCATGTTATGGCAAACTCTTGTTTTTTTTTTTTTTTAATGAATGACATTTTAGACTAACAAATAATACACAATATTCCTTTAAATGAGGGAAATACAATAAATAAAGATTGAATATTTAAAAAATGAATGAACCCGAATGGTCATCTCAATTTCATAAAAGATTGTCTCATCTCATCTCATCAGCCGTACCGCTTATCCTCATTAGGGTCGCGGGGGGGGGCTGGAGCCCATCCCAGCCATCTCCGGGCAGTGGGCAGGGGACACCCTGAACTGGTTGCCAGCCAATCGCAGGGCACACAGGGACAGACAACTCATTCGCTCATTCACACCTAGGGACAATTTGGACCGGCCAATTCACCTGAAATGCATGTTTTTGGAACGTGGGAGGAAACCGGAGTAAGTAACAAAAAAGGCCAAAGATTGTGCGGAAGCGCCTCTGAATTGACTTTCATGATGGCTAATTAGCACTCAATAAATCAAGGGAGGCCCTTTTTTTCTGGCTTATCCGGCGCCGGGTCTGTGAGCGGGCCTCAGCGGAGCAACAATAATTCCTTCTTTGCTGAATTTTTACAGATTGGGATGAAATTGGGGAGAGACCCACAAAAGCAAAGAGTGCTGGCCTCTCTGTCCAAATGCAACAACAGAGTTTTTCCCTTCCCATCCCAGAGATTTACACACTGGGTTTGACACCTTATTATGGGCAGTTTCAAGCAATTTTTAAAGACCTTAAAGTCAATTTCCTAATTTTTTGGTAGCACCAAAAGAAGAAAACTTTAGTTACAAGCCTTAACTCAACCCTCAACCTTATTTCGGAACTCTAAAATCGGTTTAAAACACTAATTTACATCCCAAAACCTAGCGTCTAACCCTAGCCCTAAACATAACCATTGCTCTAACCCTAGCCCAAACCCCATTTCAAATTGTAACCCTAGCTGCAAACCCTACTTTTAGTTTAGAACCCTAATATGGAGCACAAACTAGTTTGTACCTATAAACCTACACCGAACTCTAGCTGTAACAATACCTATTTAGACCCTTAATTCACTTTAATACCCAAATAAAGAGCCTAAACGTACTTTGTTACTTTGTAACTTTAGACCCAATGCTTTTTAAGAACCATAAGATAAGTTTAAAACCTTAATTTGAACATGGCAACAATCTCAAGAACTTACAAGCACTTCATCTAAAACTCAAACCCTTTTCAAACCATGCAAACACAAAATCAGAATTCAATCATTTTCAAGGATTTCAAGCAACCGTACAAACCCTACACACAGCATTTTCAAGGCTCACAAAAAAGAAAACGCAAGCAGGCGAGTGGACTCACCTCCCTCCTGACAGCTTTTATCTCCTCCACCGCTGATATGTCTCCAACGAGACGACTTGATTTAAAGCTGGAGTTAACTCGCAGCAGCCTACGTCTATTTCAGTGTTTCTTAAGCTTGTTGGAGCTACCCAACCCCAGCAGCTTCATACGTGCATCTAACTCTTGTTTTTTTCGAATTCAAGATAGGTTTTCAAAATCAAATTTCAAATCATACGTATTTGTAGGGCTATAAATTGCCATTCAAAGTGCTGTATAAAAACATTCAGGGTACAATAAGACATTAAAATCCCCTCTTTGGTCCCCTTTCAACATCTAATACACCTACACACACACTGGTTAAAATATAATAAAAACAAAAGAAATAGTAATGGAAATAAAATATAATTATGGCAAGGCACAGACTAACCATGTGAGGAAAGGGACCTGAGAAGGGGTTTACCCACTTTGATATAGATGGCAATAGATGGCCTTAGGATTTTCAGCTATTGTACCATACCCTACCAGTGTGCCCACTCCCCTAAATGAGGAAACACTGAAATATATAAATATGAATAAAAAAATTGCAGAATAAAACATAAAAATGTAAAATAGACAGGGTACAAACACCTTTTCATGGCCAAATTCAAGCACTTTTAAAGCACTTTCAGGACAATTTTTCCATTTTTCCAGGACCTTCAAAGGAAGAAAACCAGCGCAGATCAAAACACGTTTTTTTTGTTGTTGACCAAGTTGCCTGAAATAATGTCGCTATCTTGCTACTGTCCCTTTGAAGAAAAATGTTGCAGTTTGGTCACTATTAGTCACAGTAGTCTGTATTCCCTCTTGTGCATTTCAGCACTCATTTTGGTTGCTCCACACCAATGGTGCCCCCCTTTGCTCCCCAGTGTATTCCTAGTAAGAAATGTATTCAAGTATCAATTCAAACCCACCATTCCTGCTAACTTATTAACACTACTGCTACAACTATTTATTGCTCTTATTATAACATAAGCTTAATAACTTGCATCAATAAAAAGTGTTACCTCTAATCGATGATGCAGTTTTGGGGTTGGACACTGTTAAACTTTTTAGCTAGTCACAGCATTGGTATTTCTTTGTGCCTTTGCAAACTTTTTTCGTACAGTGTGAAGGTCGCAAATGCCGTTTTCATGAAGGTTTGTTTACCTTTCTGTCCACTTGTAGATGGACCGTCTTAGTCTTTTACTTGTAATCCTTTTTAAATGCCGTGATAATTTTTAAGGTGCTGGTACAAATGGCATTTTTCTTCTGTTCCACGTCCGCTTTGTCAAAACCAAAATAGGTCCAAACAAGCTATGTACAGCCCTTTTTCGGTGCAAGCTTCGTTTCCTTCTCGTTTGTTGACTTTGGGACTATGTTTACGGAGTCTGTCATGACCCTCAATGAGCTCACACGGTGGGGCATAGTGTGGTGCTTGCAAACTTGAATCGCGTTTATTGGCTTGCGTAATTATTCAAACTTGCCTCCGATTGGTCGGCGCTTTTAAAACTCGAACAGTAACAATTGTGGTTGGCCAAAACTCCATCATTCACTACAAAACCTTGAAAAGTGCTTTGCGGTTTCCCAACTACGTTCAAACTTCTGACTTCAACTTCGAACTGCCGCCCCCCCTAACGCCCCCCTACCACACCCATCTTCCTCAACGCCCCCCCAGGTCTTTCCACCGCCTCCAGGAGGGCGGTACCGCCTACTTTGGGAACCACTGCTCTATACAATACAACGACATCTAGAGAACCAAATAGCACACAATGTCTCTTTTAACTAAATACAAATTAAAATAAATCAATCAATAAAAACACTAGTTCAACGGCAACGGGACTCAAAAGCGAGACTGCACATAAGCTCGGCCACGAGACCTGCGACAGAACTCGTCTCAACCTGTGCCAGAACGTAACAATGGTGCACGAGACCCGCACGGGAACCGAGAAAGCAAGACGAGAACCTGAGAAAAGCTAAACTGGAGGCGCTCCCTCCGCAACTTTGCCGGCTAATCGCGGCTTTTCAGGCCTGGCGGCAAAACAAGGACGACGTTGTAATCCCTTTAGCTCGGCCGCCCAATAATACTGCCGGGTCGAGAAGACCCCAAGAGGGAAAAGAGTCGGGAAAACGTGAAGGGGACCTTGCGGGTGGGAGTCGTCTTCCTAGAATCGTGGCGAGTGGGGGTCCTTGTCTCCCGTGAGTGAACAAAAAAAAATGCCGCTACCTGCCTTTGAAGGCGTCACCCGAGCCAACAATGGCCTCCACTTTCTTACACTTTTCATCTGCTTTGGGGTTATGCAAAACCTTTTGTCTTGCAGAGGTCCCAAAGTGGACTCGTACTTAGTCTACAACAGCATACCTGTCAACCTCCACGTCTCCACGCCCTTACAAGCTGTCGTATTTTCCCTTTCAAAATACAAAATAATCTTACACCATATTTTTTTTAAGCATGTTTATTTATGTAGTTTAACATGTCATATTGTACATATGTTTCGTTATATCATATATATTGTTAATTAACATTTTGTTGTGAGATCCTGGGTTGCTCGACATGAATGAGGTTTATTACAAAAAAAGTTCAAAAATGAAGTAGCTTGGACGTACACTGTAGAATGAAAATATACATGCAAATATAATTAAGTAGAATAATAAATTTTCTTATTCAAATTATGAATTCATTTTCTGCATTAAATTATTGTTGGTAATATACTGATTAAAGGGATAACCACAAACCTGTCTTTTTTTCATTTTCTCCTTTTATACTTCCTTTTTTTCTTATTACAAAATAATAATTCGTAATATAATGCATCAAAGCAAGTGAGCCGTTTGAGAGCCAGCTCTTTTTAATGAGTTGAGCTGAAAAAGCCGGTTCTCTAAAAAGAGACGGACTACCTTTCACTACACAACTACCACACAAAATCCGATGGTTTTTAAGACCACATGTATTTCAAATTTACTCAATCAACCCCGCCTGTTGTTTTCAGATCAGAATGACTTACGGCGTTTTAGTTCAGGTTCGGCCATTGCGACTTGATTATTGTATCCAAATAAAATTCAAAACTATGTTGTAAAGTAGGCCTACTGCTCTGCTTTCGCTTTGTTCACATGTGAACGGAATGATGCATAATGGGAAATCCCCAGGCAGCAGACACATGCGCACAGTAGCATCAAACCATACCGAGATAGAGGCTACCGCGGCAAACTCGTTTGACTTGATTGATTTGCCGTTTCGTGATAGTCTGTGTATACCGGATGGTACCCATAATTGACAAATTTGCTTTTTCCGTACAGATTTTCTCGTACGTCGCACACGTCTTAAAATGCATAATAAACGTACTTTGTGCGGCAAAAACGTACAGGCTGACAGGTATGCAACAGGAACCTTTTTCACTGAACGAGCCATGAAAGCAAAATATTTGGATTTTTTAAATAAGAGCCACACCATATATTTCAGGGGTCGGGAAACTAGGGCTATCTTCATGAATACATCTGGTTTGTAGATCAAAATAAACAAGCACAATTGTTTACTATATTGTTACAAGCACATTTTAGCACTTGCGAACCCGAGACACTACCAACAAATTATAAGGTTTGTTTCATTTTATATTTGGCACAATCCATACAACAGTTTAGAGCATGGGTGTCAAACTCGGGAGCCACACAATAGAACAAACATCTCTCGGGGGCCTGACTAGTAGATTAGAGAGAAAGAAAGAAAAAGAGAAAGAAATAAGAGAAAGAGATGGAGAGAAAAGTAGAGAGGGTGGGACAAAGAAAGAGAGAAAGGGATAAAGGGAGAGAGAGAAAATAGAGAGAGACCATGAGAAACAAAAGAGATAAAATGAGAAATAGTGAGGGGGGAAAGAAAGAGAGAAAGAACAAAATCCAAAGAGAAATAGAAAGAGAGAAAAAAAGAAGGAGAGAAAGAGAAGGGGAAAACAAGAGAGAGAGAGAAAGACCAAAAAGAGTGAGAAAAGGAAAGAGAGCAAAAGAAGGTAAAATTTGTCTCTTTCCCGCAATTACCTTAGAGTGTTGAGGCTCTTTTTTTTAGATAATACTTTCAAAACAAGGTGCAGTAAGGTTATTTTGTAAAAATGTCACAAAATACTGCAATTGAGGATACCAACGTATTTACCTTCAGTGCAGACGGCGCTGGACAAAGGAGAAAGAGTGCACGTGCGCTGTGTAGTTTCGCCCATTCCGACCGCTCACCCAATCAAATTGCTCTACATTGTTTGCTAGAGCTTCTGGGTAAACATTTCTTGTGGGTTGAAGTTTTTCTGTGGCTTTTCATCACAAAGTGTCGCAGCGATGATTATAGATTGTTTAATGAACCTTCATATAAACAAATATTTAGTGATTTACAGCCACAGCGGGGTTTGTTGGTTTGACACATTAACTGTAAACTGTAGTTAAAATTATGTCTAATACATACCGGACCAAATCCTCTATCTATCAGTGTTGTCCAGGCTTTGCATGAAAGACAATTGGCACTATTTCTATTTTATCTCCGAGCCGTATGTACTCAGGAAAAGAGCCATATATGCCGGGCCTTAGGTTCCCGATCACTGTTATAGACATACAACCAAACGGGTCTCTTGGTGTAAACTGTTCTTTGAACATTGTCCTATGTATTTTGGACCGAACGATTGGTTTACTGTGTTGCTTCAGCTTCGCACTCATTAACATTGGAAAGTCCCCAAGAAGATTACTGTGGTTCTCATTTTTTCTCCTGGCTGGATGTACTCATGAAAAGAGCCCTACCAGTTTTATGAGCCATTCATTTCCAAACCCGTGATTTACAATCTTATGAGTTTGACACTAACAAAAGAAATAAGTGCTACAACTTGAATCATTTTGCAAGCACAAAAATAATGAACTCCACTGCAAGGTTCGATATCAATAAAAGCGAACAACAACTGTTCTATTTAAGCCAAGAAACTAGACGTTTAATCACCACAACTTGTTTCTCTTGATTTCTTTATAACACCAACCACGCCACTCTAATGGAATTCACCCTATTTGAAAGTATAATGGAGCCAGAATGGCAATAAAGGCCCACTAAAAAGTCAAACTGCGCTTCTGAATTGGATTTTAACTCCATTGGAAATTGATGGAGGGCAAAATCATCCTGTTGACTTAAAGGTACAATGTATTTTTTAGCGCCATCTTGTGCTACAAACTGAATTCATCCAAAAACAATATTAACAAATAATAGGGAAAAATACTAAACATATATAAATGTGCAGTTTTAAAAATACTTAGGTGGAAAAATCTGTATTTGTTTGACATAATATAAAGCTCACCTATAGGGAACCGGCATGATTGCTGGCGATCTTGCTGCTATGGGTACCTCCAAAAAACAAAAACCTGATGTTGCATAACAGGGGAAGGGAAAGTGCCGTATCTTGTAGTCTAAAATGTGCACTGGATTATAGGGCGCACCTTCAAAAAAATGTATTTTTTGAAAGATTTTCAGATACACGGTACATTCACTTAAAACTGTAAGAGTACTCTAAGAGCTAGAGTTTGCATTAAAAGCCTTCCAAAAACACGTATTACATAAATCTGGTTTCACTAAAGAAATTAGTAATTTTAAAAAAGGTAAATATAGATTAATTTATGAATGGTGAGCGCATTTCATTATAGTAACGTTTTCCCAATTTTATGAACATGTCTTTTCTGGACTACAAGGTGCAAAAAATGACAGAAAGTTTAAAGTGCACGCCTTATAGTGTGGAAAATACTATCTTGGTCACTTTAAGTCTCCATAGTTTTTATTTTTCATTGTGCTCTGCAGCACTCATTTTCGCTTGCAAAACACAATACAGCAGCTTTTAATGGTCAAATATTACATACTCAGCGTCTATTTAGGCAAAAAAACGTCTTTTTTGTGCTATGCATGTTTTGGCATCTCCAGAAGCTCAAGCTCTCCCCTGCTGAGCAAAGCAACGGCGCTCTTAGCTTCTCTTTTGCAGCAAAACAAAACAAGCAAAATACAAAAACATCAGCAACATGAGCGATCATCCCGCTAATAAGGCGGCCGGCGAGCAAAGCACCATTGTAACTGCAAATCTGCCTTTGAGGCCGGACTGTGTTTTGGAATAAAAAGCAAAAGAATTTGTGACGACAGATGTAAGTGAGCTGATATGCCGGCCGAGTCGAGCTGAAATTCCGCTTCTTCCACTTCCCTGGAAATTTGTCTTTAATCTGCTCATTGTCAGTGAGTCCTTTTGACTTGAAGACACTTGAAAGAAGCAGAGGCTTGGTCCCCCCTTTGCCCCCCTTCGCCTCATCGTCTTCAGGAAGACGCGTGGCGGCCGAGGGCCGATGTGGCCCCGCTGCTAATCAGCTGTAAAAAGGGGATGATGTGATTACGCCGAGGCCGCCGGGACTTCTTGATGAAAGGCGGATTGCAACCGTCCCTTTGGCCCGCCTGCGGCGCGCTCCCGGCCAGCTAGCGCTTTCAGCTAGCACTTCTTTTGCAAACATTTGCAACAGACGTTCGTGTCTTTGCTCGTCACCTCTTCTGAGGGTCACTTCAGCTTTTAGAAGCCCAAAAACGAGCGAGAACAGGCCCGATTGACCCACAACGGCTCACGTCTTGTCAGGTTCTCAGAAGGTCAGAGAAGAAAGGCTAACCCTGCCTCCAAATACACTTGAAGATAAATGGAAATGTCTTGTAATGACTCGCCAGCCTCAGCCGAGCCGTTGTTGTGCCGATCACGTTGCCGGCATTGACAGCCGGCGAACTCGCTTCGGCGCTCAGCCGCGTTTTCATATCAAGACCCGTCCACCGACCGACCAACCGACGGACTGACGTAACACAGCTCAGTGACCGATGAGATCTGCTGGTCGCAGCATTTTTCCGAGCAGGCGACCGCCACTGACCTCCGTCTCAATTTAGGTTCTCAAGTCAGCTTTAGGATTAGACGTGAAGAAAATTTCATTTGACAACAAGAACCGCAAAATTATGCTTAAGAAAGACATTTGGCTGAACAAAATGTAAGTACAAGAGAAGTACGACTGGACAGAGAATCCAAACTAAACAAGAAATGAACTGGAACAGCAAAAACTAACCCTAACTCGATGCATGATCCGACACTCACGCCATCCTGGGTAGAGTGGCTGGAGAGTGCCCCCTGTTTCTAAACTGTGTCCACACTTGCTTCTTGTTATTCTTGCCCTTTATATTGGCAGACTTTGACACCAAACAGTGTTGTATCGTTGTCATGGTCACATCAGGAAACTTGGAGCTACCCAAATTTGAGGAGGTATTAATTTGGTTACATCAGGAATTTGGAGGTAGTTTCTTTTTTTCTTGCTGTACGACACTCAAATAGAAGCCAAGTTTAGAACTATAAAATACAATACTGAAGTCAGAAGCTCAAGCTTATGTACACATGCAACAAAATGAAAACAAGGGGGCGTAAGACAGGGAGAGCCACCTAAGTCAGGATTCTCTGTCAGTTTAGTCCGATCAAGTTCATCTTTGTTGCTGGATCATATGATATATTTTAGCCTCCATAATATGTCCTCGATGACCTACTGCTGTGCCGTGTCGTCATGCTCCCCACATCTAATTTTATTGTGATTTAACATGCTTTATTGCCGATAATAATGGGTCCCAAGAAAGTGAGAAAGGAAAAGTGGAAAACAGCAATAACGATCAAGTTGAAGAAGGAAAAGATCGGGAAATACAAAAATGGTGTACGACTGTCTTCTCTTTAAATGTACAGTAAATGGTTTCCTTTTTTTCTTCGATTTATCGCTGATAAATTAATCGTTATTATAAACACATTTAAACAATTATTGTTGTAAAGGTTACACGTGTTTTGATATTTGGGGTATTTCTTTTAGTATGTGGCTATTTTAAAACGTGATTGTTTGTTACTTTGTTCCTGGGTTTTGCTGGTAAACGTAATCCTTTCTGAGCACATCTGCCTTGCTTCCTGCTACCCCGTATAATAGGTACATTTCTAAAGTGGACCGTTCCAATATATCTCAAGTAGACATACCTGAACCAGATACTTTAATACAGTGATGGCTCTCACATTCCACTGGGTTACCTCAAATGGCTCCACCCATTCAGCTCATGGGTTTATGGACTTTTTGGATAAAAATTTTCAACTAATTAAGGAATAGAATTGTAATGACCATTGTGCAACTTTGTTGTGCATCAATGGTTTGTAAGTTACAGGAAATGTGCAGGACAGAGGCATCTTAATGGCTATTGTGCTACCCCTTCTTAAGGTTTCTTAACTTCCTTAATATGAGTTTTTTTTTTTAGTTTTGTAGGTTTCAGATCAGGGGATGTTGTTATGGTGGTCTGTACAGCCCTTAGAGACTTTTTGTGATTAATGGCAAACTTAATAAATGGGACTTGACTGACCACAACCCTATTGGATCAGCAAAAGACAAGCAAAAGACAATCAAAAAGAACTATACTTGAACTTTTAAAGGACTACGTCATGGGACGATGTGAGATTACGATGAAAAACAAACTTGCATTGTCTGAAGGAGGACAACTGAAAAAGTGGACAACATGAAGGAAAGTTGCCGTACAATCCAAGGACGAGCTCTTTATTTTGTGGGACGGGTCAGCAACGCGATACGGGAACAAAGTGGCCGAGCTTGCCAAGCTCCTGCTTAAGCGGCACGATTAGCACTTGCCTTAGCCAGAGATTTGCGGCGGTGAAAAGGAGAGCTTTGTCTGGCAAACGTCTTGGCAAAGGCCTTTAAGAAATTAAGAAAGAAACCCTTTTAAAGACGCTGCCGCTTGCTGGACCACTGACCGGCTAATCGGCGGGCGCGTCAAGATGCGCCATTCACGCCTGCTCGAAACAATCGAAAAGACTAACATCCTCCTCTCCTCCCTCATTAATCCGCCTTCTTTGCCGTGTTCCAGCAGATCCGCCGTCTTTGCCCGAGGAAAGCCACGATTAGCTAATGCTAACAAAAGGGGCCGCGGTGTTGCACTCAAGCGGGCGCAAAGCCCATAAGTAAACAAGGAAACGGGACAAGGAGCGCCGGGAAGACACACAGCCTTCTTTTCAGTTTTTGGCGGGAAGTTGGCGGCAGGTAAGCGGGGGCCGCAGTTGCCGTTGTCTCTTCTGTTTGCACGATACAAAAAGAAGCCCATTGAGGGTTTCTCCAGCAGCATCCACACCCGGAATGGATATGAGAGAGGCAGGTGGGACTGCTACTCAGTACAGCTTTTAAGCTGTTCAACAGAAATGTTTTTTTTTTCAATTAAGCACAGAATTCATGGGATTCCGCTACACAATTATGTTGCAAAATATTGCAGGGATTTTGTCACAAAGTTGACCCATCTGGCTTGTTTCCTCTGGAGCTATGACTTCATTAAGGAACACAACAATTTCCAAACGGCCAATCCTGTTAACGCAATATTTGAAGCAGCTCTGAATCGGACTGCTTTCAGGTTGGCCATTCTGGCTTTTTGTTTGTGTTTTTGGCTGCGTTCAATCCGGTTGGTATCATTTTGTCCAGTTAGCTCCACTTTAGCATCGGGGCAGCCGAGGGCTTTCCTGTTTTGTTTGCTCCCAGTTGACGCTCGTTGGCTGCCCACTGTGTTTTGTTTGGTCTGCTAGCCTGGTGTTAGCAACCGTTTTTACATGTTCCATAGTTTGTTTATTACCGACCGACGTTGCGTTTCTCCCTGTAACCGTTGTCGCTTTTCGTTTTCGGCTTTATGAGTTCTGAAATTCCTTCCTACACATTGGAATGTACTGCCATGATAGCCATTTCCCGGGTAATGCACAAATTTCTGCCCTACCGATCATGTGTGCCTTTGGTGATGATACATTCAAGTTGAAAGCAGTGAGTACTTACGATTTTCTTATATTTTTATTTTTTCGATTTATTTTAATTTAGTCTCATTCGACTATTTTACTGCTTTAAAATACTGTTTTCCGGCATAGCTTTAAAGCTTGTCGTGTTTTTCTGTGGTAGCTTCCTAGCATGGTGTTTGTTGACCATGGTAATAAAGTGTATGTGTCCATGCCAACCCTCGTTCAATATCATCAGTAAAAGTTTTTTTTGCAGTAATTTGAGTTTCAGTGTTGCTCGTTTTACTTGATTATACAGAAAACAAAATTGATGTCAGGACATCTGAATGTAGGATGTCTCGACGGGTTAGGATGTTTCGACAGAACACCAGTTAGCCGGGGTGCTCACTACATGTTTTTTGGTCAGCCAGCCTCGCGTTTTTCCACTATGGCTGCGGCTGCCCTTTGTTGATCAGTCCTGGTAGGTATGCCCATGTTAGCTTCTAATGTGTTATTTTTGCCAGTTCGTACTTTTTGGGCTCATCGCCCTTTGTTGTACCAATACGTATCAACCTGTCATACAATTCCTAGGCATTCTCATTCTCAGAAAGTACCAAAACTTGTCTTAAAACAATTTTAACCTCTTTGACTAATGAACATGTAAAAGAATGTGGCAACGGGCTTGCTAGGGTGCATGTGTTCCCCACACGACATCACAGCTCAGTAAGTCCAAGACGAGACAGGCTGCATGCAAAATCATGAACTATTTCCTCACATTTTGCATCATTAAGAATTTGAGAATACCCATAAAGATGGGGATTAACGGGATACATTTCCTTAATTGAAGCCTGTAAAATGATCATTGACCCACCACTGATGTGGAATCAAATGTGTTTCACGTGGAGTTTGAAGCATGGTTAAGCTAAAATTTCAAAAAGGGGGGTTCTGGTAGTCTGGGAGGGAGTTTTGCCTCTGAACCCTCCCCCGTCTTTCCAACACCTGCGCCGCGTTCTTCCACACATCATCAATCCGACTGCCGACACTAACGACTTTTGCGCCTGGTTGTTATTAGGCGCGACTAAATTGCGGACTTGGACTCTCCGACACAAGACGCGGTGCAAGCGATGATGAATCGGGTCACGCGTGTCCACTCGATTCTAACGATTGTTCTGAGAAAAGACAAAGGAAAGCATTTCAAAACAGATGAAACTGGACTGCGGACATTGGTTTTGGGTCCTTTACAGGATTCCGCGGTCCGTAGTTTTCCCACCCCTATTCTATGCAAAAAAGTTTGCATCTTTAATCTTTCTTCTTCTCCGTTTTAGTCCAATCATCCATCAAGATCTCATCTCATTCATTCCAATTCAGAGAAAATTGGAGGTCAGACATGATTTTGAGAAATGGAAAGTGTGAAGAACGTTTCTTGCGTGCATTATGGCGGACGAGGAAGCGAGGTTGTCGGGCCGGGCTAACAGCTAGGCTAAAGGCTAAACGCCTCTCCCATCCATTCTCCAACGTTCGGTCTCTGGACAATAAACTGGACCATTTAGCAACTGGAAGTGGCATCGAACCGCGAGATGACGAACTGCTGCGCTAAAATTCTGACGAAGACATGGTTAATCTTATCTATCCCGGCTGACGTTCAAAGTAACTGTGCGGGTCAGATGTATCGACATTTCGTTCTGTATACACGTGTATACGAATGACAATAAAGTAAATCTGAATCTGAATCTGAATCTGAAGACTAAAAACAAAAATATGTGATTGATGGATGTTGACCACGAAACAAGAAATTCTGAAAGAGGAACAGGACGACGTTTGCTCTTTTTTTAAGATTGCTGATTTAAAGATCATTTGAGATGATAATAAAAAACTCAACAACTGTTTTAGAGTGACCTTGCCCTACCCCGCCCCTTTCCCAGCTAGCCCCAGCAGTGGCCATTGCTCTGGCAGGTAAACCAAAAGTGGCAGAGGTGCTGAGTTGGACTGCCCGCCCCAACACAGAAAATGGAGTTGCGGCGTTCTCGTTAGTGGTTGACAGGTTAGCCTTTGGGTCATTAGCCTCATAATGACACGCTGACCAGCTTGATCCAGTCAGCAAAGGCACCCTCAGCCCCCGGTTGGGGAGGTTTGGCGGTTTGAAGTGTGAGCTGACAAGCACTTGAAAAAGCGAGCCTTGTCTTAAAAAAGGTAGATTTAAGAATGAGTATTTTTCTTACGGTAGTGTGAGTCGAGATATGAGTTGCGGGGGTCCATGGCGAAGAGCGTACCCCGGTAGGGGAGAGCGTGCTCGGGCAGAGGGGGCAGCAAGGTGGTCTCCTTCTTAGGGGGCCGCTCCTCGCTGGATGTGGTGGGCTCCTCGTTGGCCCCGCGGACGCCAACGCGTCTCTCGCGATGCCCGTACGGAACTTCGTCCTCTGAAAACACAACACCCAACTCGATTGGAAACACTTTTTTGCACACGGACACAATCAATGACAAATCAAAAATAAAAGAGGATTTGCAAGAAAAACTTTAAATTGATCTGTAGTCGACACGTGGTCACATCTTTTGTGTGTTAATGAATGTTACTATGATCTTACAATATGTACTGTATGAATAAATAGCAACCAATATATGCCAAATTAACACATAAATAAATCACATAAAACTTTTTTTTGACCGTAAGGTGCACATAAAAGTCTCAGATTTTCTTTTAAATGTGAAGCACGCCTTACCGTGCAGTGTGCCCTGTATTCTGTTATAAAGCAATGGCTGTAGATCGGTTCAGTGGCCTTAGGGTTGGGGGCCCATCCTTGAGACTGGATGGTCACAGGTTTGGAACCTTAGTCAAGTCCAGATTTAAAACATTTTTGGGTGAAATCAGATGATTTGTGCGACTGTTCACATTTTCAACTATATGTATATATGACATGTATGCCATCTCTTCTGACTTTTATGCCTTTTTCCACGTGGCTGACACCAGAAGAGGTGTGTGTCCGGAGAACAAAACCAGGGTACCCTTGCCTTGTTGCTGGAAGTTGGTGTGTGAACATAGTTTGACGCTTTACTTCACAACAAGGAGCTATAAAGAAATATATGTGCACTTGAAAGTCACCTTGTACATTTTTACCATTCCTTGTGATAAAGGTGTCAAAATGTTTATTTAAAAAAGATAAAAATAAGTTGTTGTTAGGCATTTTTACACTGCTTTGAAAAAAGAGCAAACAATGTAGATGATGACCTCTTCAGATTGGACCATTATCATATCAAAAATAGCTAGTTCTAAATATTTAAATAGATTTACAAAAATGATATTAAGAATTAGGAATTTCACTGGAAAAAAAATACAGTAAAACAAGAAACAGTGATTGGACTACATTTTGTCTGCTTGTATTTGCCCAGCCTAGTGAAAGCTGCTAGAGTGTCGAACAGGGTTTTGGGGTTATTTTCCCTTGCCCTCGTAGTGATTTTAGATCAGGGGATGTTTTGATGGTAGTCTGCGAAGCCCTTTGAGACCTTTTGTGATAATGGGCTATACAAATAAACTTGATTCGTGACATCACAAGCAATGCGTCCACTGTTTGCGGAAGTACTCGTAGATGCTAACGCCGTAGCGTATCTGGCAATTTGAAAGTTATTGTTATCGTCTTGGTGCTTTAGTTTCATGAAACAGTGTCATTTTTTCACCAGGACAATGGTGGCGCAGAAACTTTTAGCAGATTATATTATGAAATGAATAGATAGTCAACTCTTGGGCTAACGTGTCTGCCGAGACTGTTGTTCTAACTTTCGGAAAGTGAACCTTTTGATGGAGCTTTACTGAAGCTGTTCTGATCAGAAAAAGAAGATAAGAATTTGGCGGTTTTGTGTGATATAGATTACCGAAATTAAAAACATGTGGGAACCAAACTCTGTTTTGCTACTGTTTTTCTTTTAATTTTGTTTCATCCGGGGGTTTTACTCTGTAATCAATACTTGAATGAACCACCCAAAAATTTCCGTTGTATTTCTAAATGCGCAAACTTGTATGCTTGTCTGTGTTACAGTAACGCGGCTGCAGCAGAGGTCACCCGCGCCCAATAATCAGGTGCGCTTTATGTATGTGTTAAATACAGAAATAGAACCAGCTACCCAGACTGCGACTTTTAACACGATGCATCCTATGGTCATAAAAATACAGTAAATACATTACACCAATGTAATTTATTTATTTATCTATGCATTTTCTGATTTATTTTTTTCATGTCATGATTTATCCATTCTAGTATTTACTTGTCAGGTACTTTGTTGTGCATTTTGTCTTTTTTGTAATTAATTCTGTGGTGCATTTTGTCATTTTTTCTATCCTGGTATTTATTTTGTCATGTATTTGGTTGTTTATTTTGTCATTTGGTTTGTCTTGTAATTGGTAACAACAAAATGTTATTTAAATGAGAGCGTGGGTCCAACTGGCTGAGCTCACCTATTGGTTGATCGATGCATCAAACAGTCATTACTGTTCAACCAATGGGTGAAGAGTTAAGACAGTTTGACACGCGAAAATGCATGATGCAATACACAAGGAACTACACGACAAAATACTTGACAAAATACACAACCAGAACACAAGAAAAAATACACAATACGATACACAACATAATACAAAACGGAATACCTGACAAAGTACTTTACAAAATGAATATTGAAATGAATAAATGACAAATTAAATGACAAATACACAGTATAACACACGATAAAATAGACGAAAAATTTCACAACAAAACAAAAACCCAAGTAAAAGACCAAACAGATGACAAAATGAGTACATTGCATTGATGTCACATATTTAGGTATGACGTGTTTTATTGATGTGCTCATTCATTTGTATGACATATGTTTGAAGCTATGTATTCATTTCTCAATTTATTCCTACACAAGCCTGGATCTGTCCTCCATACGTAAGAGCAAATATATTTCCCTCCTTTGTTTCACTTTCCAGCAAGAAAAAAAGCCTCCGTGGCGAGCTCAAATGAATGCAAAAGCACTTCGAAACTTTCTACAATTCCGCTCTCACGTTTTTTCCCATGGAGCGAGCGAGCGAGTCAACGAGCAAAAAGTGAGAGAGAGCAGCTTCCCGAGTGCATTCCAAGCTGCCCATTAAAGAACGTCATGGCTAGTATCAAGCGCCCCCCATCTTCCCCCCTCAAATCTCCCCTCCGAGCGGGGATCTCCGGGGGGGTCTTTGAAGGGGGTTTTATAGGGGGGTTTGGGGGTCTTCCCGGCTGAAGGAGGGGATGAACGTCGAGTCGAGTTGAAGAGCTCAGCCCACAAAGACGGCCTTTGACCTTTGACCCGCAGCTGGAGGGACGGGGGATCGTGAAGTCAGTGGGCCGTTCCCACCCTCCCCCAAATTTGCTTTTGCTGTCTTTCATCCAGTAAGAACAGGGATGTGACTTGCTTCATCATAATAGAAAATAGGAAACAGAGTGGTTTTGTGCTTCTCATTTAGGGATCAGATGGACAGTGTGTATCATTTAGGGGTGAAAAAAACGTCATTCTTTTGGAAAAAACAATATGATACTTGAAATATCATATAAACATACATTTTTAAAATACTTGTGGGTAAAGATACTTGTATTTATTTGACATAACATAAGCCTCACCTAAAGAAAACTTACCAAATTGTCCACCATCTTGCTGCGACGGCAGCCAAATGGTGGCAGAGCAAAATGCCGGGGGCGGCAGTAGCTCAGGAGGTAGAGCGCTTGTCTTGGGATCAAGGGATCCCAGTTCGAATCCCGGCTCGTCCATGTTACATGTCGAAGTGTCCTTGGGTAAGACAGTGAACCCCTAATACCCCCAATAAGCAGGTTAGCGCCTTACATGGCTGCAAGGCCGCTATTGGGAAATGTGGAGCACATTGTAAAGCGCTTTCGGAAGTCATTGACTTGAAAAGCGCCATATAAATGCAGATCATTTCATTTCATTAAAAAATTTATGTATTTTGCTCAATTTGAGTCTCTATAGTTTGTATTCTTCCCCTGTGCTTCTTAGCACTCATTTTCAGTTGCACGACACAATACAGCAACTTCTACTCTAGTGGTTAAATAATACAGACGCTCCCTTTGAATTACGTATGTAAATGTGGCCTCCGAGAAGATTTTGTACTGTACACCAGGAATTGTTGTATTTTTTTTTCACAGTAGGTTAGATTTCCTTGTACTTAAACATATTTTTTTGCATTACTTGCTTTATATTGTGCAGTGGAGGGTATTCATGTTTTCTAGTTATACAGTATTTGTATTTTCGTTACATAAATGTTTTGCTTTGACTCGCTTGGCTTTTGTTGTGAGACAGCTGTAATAGAAATATTTCTATTAAATTTGTATACTGTAAAAGTTTGCAATGTAGTTATTAATGGAAATGAAGCATTTTAGTGCTTAGAGTTGTCGTGCTGTGTTTATCTTAATTAGAACTACCGTAAATTCCGGACCATAAGCCGCTACTTTTTTCCCGAATGTTCAATCTGCGACTTATTCAGTGATGCGGCCAATTTATGTATTTTTTCTGACAGCCGCCAGCGGCGCTCGAGTACAAAAGGTAAGATTTAGACCGGTGGAATATAAATCATATTGTTGGGATATGATATAATGAAATTGTGTGTTTAATTGCTGTTAAAAAAATAGTTAAAACGTCATATAACAAAATTGTGAACATGCTTAATTGCTGTTAAGATTGTCGAGAAAAATTGTTCAAACCTCACATTGTTTATTTGATGTTACTAGTGTCAATAAAATTGTTCAAACCAAAAAAAAACAAAAAATATGCGAGTGTGTTGCTAGCGTGTTTTTGAATAAAGGAGCGTAGGACGACGTCTATATGACAAAGTCTCTTTCCCATACTGGGGAAGACGACTTTAATGGCGTCAATTGTAAGGAGGAAGATGAGCACGGTTTACCATGATTTTTACAAATACCGTATTTTTTTTTAACAGACCCGTTTCCTTGTGTTGCGAGCGTGTTCCTAGTAGCGTTTTGCTACCCTTCACAGACACGGTTTGGGAAGAAAGTTATAATATTATTATTAAAGCTTTGAAACTCTCTCGGTGTACCGTCTTTCTCTGTAAATATGTGTAACCATGTATAATATGTATTTGGAACTGTATATTTTTGTAATGTATTTATTTTAGAGACTTATTCTGATATGTTTTCCACGGGCGAATCAAAAAGAAGGGGCAAATGCAACGGGGGCTGATGGGAAGTGGAGTAAAGGTGAGACGTGTTTGTGGACGCAGCGGACAATAGTGGATATATATTTTTCTCACCCTTACTTTTGGAAATATACATTTTTTTTCCCTTGGATTATTTTCAACGGGACCCGGACTCTGCAGGTCTGCGTCATATCTTAAGTACCGGTATCATTTTACGATCGATTTGCCGGCTACTGTTTTTGGACTGTGTACTTCTCGGCCTGATAAAAAAAGCCGTACCGCAATTATGTAAGTCAGAGATGGAATATGAGCTTGCTCTGTCCACTCCACGCATCGGCCCGGTATTGCAGTACCTCCGGGAACGGTGCATTCGCAATGATCGCAGCAAGGCTTTAGGGCTAGGACCTTAGCTTGGCCTTTTGGCTGAGAGTAAGTGTCCCGGCTCCTAGGCTTTGTAGCGTATTATGAACTGACCGATAACGGATAATGGATAATGAATAACGAAGATAGATCAATAACCCTTAAAAACCCCCTATTGACTGGAGGTCCAGGGGTTAAGATTTAGCACCTAACGGCATCTGCTTCACGGCCAGAAACTTCTGGCCGTGATAGCAAGGCTTTGATGCTGGGTCCTTAGCTTGGCCTTGAAGTCACTATCTTTGATTTTTGCATTTCGGAGATGGAATATGAGCTTGCTCTGTCCACTCCACGCATCGGCCCGGTATTGCAGTACCTCCGGGAACGGTGCATTCGCAATGATCGCAGCAAGGCTTTAGGGCTAGGACCTTAGCTTGGCCTTTTGGCTGAGAGTAAGTGTCCCGGCTCCTAGGCTTTGTAGCATATTATGAACTGACCGATAACGGATAATGGATAATGAATAACGAAGATATATCAATAACCCTTAAAAACCCCAAAACCCCTATTGGCTGAGATCAAGTGTCTCGGCCCGTGGCTTTGTAGTAAATTATGAATTGGCCGATAATGGATAATGGATAACGAATATAGAACAATAACCCTTACAACCATTTTAAGATCTGATCATGCCAAACGGCTTTTAAACTGTTTTTATTTGAAAAATGTAGACAAAAAGGTGATTTGGAAAAAACGCTTTGCAGCCGTTTATATTTGTTAGCCGCTTTTGAACTGCAATCGTCAAAAAAATAAAAGTGGCGGATGTGCACGACAGCAGACAATTTTCTGATTTTGCAAAACGTCGCTTGCGGGTCGAATATTCTCCACGGCCCTGATCGGCGTCTGAAGCCGATTCCCCAAATCCCTTTATGTTAATATTGCGCTTTGCAAGAGGCGGCCCTATTAATCCAGCTTTGGAGCGCATAAACGCCATTCTTCCCTTAATAAGATCACGGCTGCCGGATGGGATTCAATTCTTGCGTGCCGAGTGAGGCTGTCATTTGTCGCCGATGATGAGAGCGCTTGTGCCGTGCCACCAATTTTTCCGAGAAGAGCGGCTCTTCATGGCCTTCGAGCGGGCCTCGTTCTGATATCAAGCAGAAAAAATATTTCATTTTTTAACCAGCCTCAGTTGCAAAGTATGGCAGGGCTCTTTATATCTATCCGTGCAAAATGCAGAAAATGATTTCTTCGGGTCTGCTTTGCCCTTTAAAAAAAGGCTTCAGTTTGAGAATCGCATGATTTACAATTGATTCACAGTCTTCTTTCAGAGTTTTACGAGAAAGGACGCTTTTCACAATTGCTTTGGAATTTTCCCTTCTTCACTCCCTTCAATCGCTTTGGATTTCAACAAACTTAAATTTTGACAAAAATGGAAATTCTCCGGAGCAAGGAAAGCAGACGACATGGACTTGAAAAAATACAGGAGAAAATGCTTATTTGTATCAGGTTTTACACATTGTATTGTTGTTCTTTTGGGGATGGGTCTCTTATACGACTTTCCCTCTTTGTTTTCAGGTCATTTGTCATTTTGTGACGTGATGTTTGTCGCAACATGATTGAAAAATAGAATAAACAAGAAAAACACCCAAAAAATAATATTTAATGATTAATATACCACAATGCAAAATATGTCAACCTTTTGTCTACTTCTTTTTTTTTCCCTTAAAGGGACATTGTGTATTATCTAGCGCCCTCTAATGGTAAAAAACTTCATAAAAAAAACAATATTGATTTGAATAATAAGGAAAGAATACATGAACTATCACACAAATGTGCATATTTTCAAATACTTGTAGGTGGAATTTGAATTTATTTCACAAAAAAAGGAGGTTCACTTTGGTGCCCATCTTGTTGCAATGGGTAACCCCGTAAATTGTGTAAAAAAAAATGTTTAAGGTTTTCTTTTTGCCGGAAAAGACACATTATTAAGTCATTTATATTTTTATTACTATATATATTATTTTATTTTTGTTTTTTCACACAAATTTATATAATTTGGGTGCAATGTACGGAAAAAAGAATCACTATCATCTTTGCATTGCGTTTCCGTTTGGACTCTACTTTGAGCAGGCCTTTTCTTAGTTTTACCATTTCAATGCTACACTAGCGAATATAAAAAAAAATAAAAACCTGCAGGGATAAGCGATGAGGGAAGACGTCACACTCTAACCCCATTACACCCTTTACTTGGACCTGATGTGTTCCGCACCAAACAGCTCTGCTTTAAATAAAATAAATTAAAACATAAGGGCTCTTTGAACTTAAATTGACATTGTTACCCTTCAAATTTTAAAGAACACCTCAAACAACACAGCCCACCCTAAAAAATATGTATTTTAATCATAAGAGGTGTGAAATAACACAGAGTATCCCTTTAAAGGGGAAACAACAAATAAAAATTATTCCCTTGATTTTTTTTTCTCAAAGATCTTTCCAGCAAAGATGCCGAGCCAGTGAGGAAAAAAAAATAATCGGCCCGTGAGGTCGAGCAAATAATGGCAGCCGTTACCATGACGAGCCCGGGCAGGGGGTTCGGGGTTGGTCCCGGGGGGGTTCATCAATGTCCCATCTGAAACCTTCAGGGTCTTCGATTAATGCGCCCACAAACGTTGCTGATGCTTAAGCAAACACTGGCCGCCACAAAGGCCCAATTGACTCCTGACCCAGACCGAAGCCCCAGGCAAAAAAAAAAAGCAGGAGGAGGAGGATCTTTACACTTCCAGTTTCTGAAAAACTTTTGCTCTCCAGTTGTTTTTATCGGCCAAATTTTCCCTCGGTGGCCACATCCAGGCCTTCGTCAGTAAATAAATAAATAAAGAGTGAGAGAGCGAGCATGATCCGTGGCGTTCCCTCTCTGGTGATTGAATTTCTTAACATCTTTTCAAAAAAAGCGCTTAAATGCCTCCAGGCCAGAGGAAGAAACAAGCTAATGGCGGCTAGGGAGCGCAGAACAAATTTCAGAGGCCTTCCTTGCGTTCGCTTTCTGCCTTTGGTTGCGGCTTGAAAGCGCCTTTCAAGTCTTCAAAGTCTTCCTTCCTTGTCACGCCGCCATCTGAAAAGCAGGTAATTGTGCCGGCTGCCGTCCGGATCACAGCCCGGGCACGCCTTTGCTGCTCCCTGGCGCCCTCCTCGCTCTCCCCTGGACCCTTTTAGCGCCCTTGAAGCCGCTGCCACCGAATTCGGAAACAATTCTGGTCGGAACTCAAGTTTGTACATCAAATGGCCGCTATGGGAGTGCCAAGCCTGATCTGGCAAAGGAAGTGGGGCCCTGACGCTTGACTTATGCATGCTTGAAGTAGATCTGCAATGATTAGTCGACGTTGTCTACAAAATTGATAATAGAAACACTTGACTATTATCTCCAGACACGTTTTTCCAATATAAACTCTGCTCAGAGTTGCCCATGCACAGTACAGTCTCTGTGCTAACATACAGAAATGCCGACATCAACATCAAGCACCAAGTCTTGTAAAGTTTGGGAGCATTTTAACATTTTATCCTGAAAAAAAGACTACTTGCAATGTTAGGAAATCAGACTTTGCGTATCATGGCCGTAGGTAAGTGACGCACAAACATTTAAAAAGAACAGTCTGACAGTTTAAGGAAATGGAGTCCGACTTGCCTCGGTAAGAATCAAGTAACGTTAGAGCCAATATGGCTTTGGTGACATGCATTATACATTTTATTTGTGTATATTTGGTTATGGAAAAAAAGGACTTGAGCTTTATGCCAGACTGTGCCTGACAAACATATTTGGAATTAAATGCATGCTATCCAAAGAACAAACGTCAGTTGTTGAAAACTGGTTGTATTGAAATGTTGAAATGTATTACGTGCTTTTGTTACAGAGATTTGCGGCAGATCGTTAAATGTAGCTCACAAAATGCTCGTTATATTTTTTTTACTTACTGCTTAACACTGCTGCTAATGAGCCTATTTTGGGTTTACAGCGATAAAAAATGTTGACTTGATTTTAATTTATTGTTTATTTGCTTGTCACTAAAATGGACAGAGGCTTATTTATGGAATTTTATCTCTTCAGAGTGGAGAGTGATTTCATGCTGGTCACCATGTTTTTGGTTAGAGTAGCATGAAAATGGTCATAGTAAGACAAGGTCTGTTTCAATTATAGTCCAAATACAAACCCAAACCACCCAAAAAGTTGAAAAAAATAAGTATTTATTTGAGCGCTTTTAAGAAATGTGCATACTTGCATGCGTCACTTGACCTTAGCTAGAAGATGGCGTCAGCAATTGGAAAATTTCCAAATTTCAGATAGAACATGTTTTTAAAAAATCAATATTTATCCAACTATTCAGCTAATTCAAGTCAGGTCACATTCACATGTGTAGCCCTTAATAACCAAAAGTCTCAAATGACTGCACAGGTCACAATGACAACATCCCTTGATCGGAAATGTGCATGTGGGCGAGCGAAAACCTCAAAAACTCTGCATGAGAAAAATAAGAAACCTAGATCGTTTAATAACCTGTGACGAGTCGACTATTAAAATAGTTGTTAGTTGCAGCCCTAGCTTGAAGATCCCCTTGTTGCCTAATTCAGAAACAATTCCTGTCGGGACTTAAGTTTGTACTGGAAATGGGCGCGATGGGAGCACCGAGCCCGATTTGGCAAAGGAAGTGGCGCCCGACGCTTGACTTTTGCGTGCTTGAAGATGCGATTTGAGGTTAAGAAAGTGGTTGAGGTTAATAAAAGAGGGCTGCACCTAATCCACTTGGCAGCATCGGATTTGCCCTGCGGCCTCTATTCCTGTCAGTCTCCAGAGCCTGGACCACGTGCACTTTTCAGGGGTGCACAAAAGAGAAAAAAGGGGGAAAAAAGGAAAAGTAACCCCCCTCCCCATTCAAGTGTTCCCCAACCCCCAGCCAGCATCTTTTGTGCAGGCCAACATCACAAGAAGTGTTGTTGTACCTCTGAGCCGTAGAGGAGAGAATGTGCGCTTTGGCTGCAACGCTGAGAGTCGTGGAGCCAAAAATCCGACGCTAGCTAGCTTGCAACGGCTTCAAAGCGGCTCTCCTCCTGCGCAATAATCTCCCCCTCGCTCCTCTTTTTCTTCCTCCTTGTCTTTCTCTTGCAAATGGAGACTCCCCCAATTAACAATGAGCTAAAAGGAGGTGGATGAGGGGCAACATTCCGGCAGCTGGCTGCACTTTAATAAGCACACCTCCGCAAGCCGCTTAAGATTTTCTACCTGAATGGAAGAAGCCGCGTTGGTGAGTTGCCCGTTTGGGAAAACCGCCTGAGAAATTTGGCCTAACCCGACAACGACTAAGATATGAGGGGCTGCCTTGTTGCTCCCTCCAGGGTGACTGTTTGCCTGTCACTTACAACCGGTTAAGCATAGCTCAGCTCAGAAGGTGTAAACTTTTCAACAACAGAAAATAGGAAAAAAAAATTTGGGTGGAGAAAAACCTTAAAAAATACATCTCAATCTAATGCAAACTACGTATAAATATCAATTTGTCTGTGTGTGTGTTTGTATTTGATTTATAGGCTCCGAAACGGCTGTACAGATATTCATGAAAATGTACACAGTTGCACTTTAGGCCTCTATGAGTGTGATAAGCTAGGTTTAGTGTCAAGGCACCCCCATTAAATACCCAAAACAAAATCTATTGACATCTGCTTGTCTGGTGTCCTTTCATGGTTCTCTAACGGCCTATGGTGGCTAAATTGGATACAGCATCTTTCGACCGCTGAACACTCCAAGCAGCCCAAACCAATCTTCTATTAGAAGCAACAATGGTCTCTTATGCACATGTTTCAACAAACAACGGCCCACAATGCTCAGCCATTCGGCCAGTTGAAATAAAGTCAAATGTTTGGAGAATGTTTTGTAACTATAACAATATTTATGAAATGGTTAAGTACATTTTTGGTAAAAAAGGTGGTCATTCACCGTAACAATGCCTAAAAATCTTGGAGGTGTTTCCATGGCCCAAGTAATAGAAATCAAAAGCTTAGCTGAAGCAGCATTCCACTGTGGGGAGGTGGGGCAGGGAAGGGCCCGGTGTAGGGGCTGGGGAGGTCCCAAGGTCCCATCGCTGGTTAGCAGTCGGCTGCCCATCTCGCATGCCACAAACGCTCGCTCTAATATTCATCCCGGCAAATTCAACAACTCCCACGTCTCAATTTGGCGGCTTGCGAGCCCTGCAACGGAACCCTCCCCCCCCGACGCTCTCGCTCTGCCGCTGGGGGTCTTTTGGGACCCCTGAGCTTCCTCACCCCCTCTCTACCACCCCCAGGAACTCAAGCTCTGCCAGTCCCGAACCCCGGAGGGAGGTTTCGGGGGAAAATCAAAGCCTGGCCGACTTCTTCAATCCCGCCAGGCGGCGAAAATCAGCCTCACAGCGGGACGTGTCATGCCAAGAACTAAGACCAGGCCCCCCTCCTCCTTGGCCCCTGACAAGGGTCCTGGAAACCCCACCGGCACGTCATCAGGGCCACATTGTGATGCCGCAATGAGCGGGGGGCTCCCAAGAACCCCACTAAAAAGGCAGTGCTTTCCTTTGACGAAGGATCGTTACGAGCTTTTAAGACTTTTGACGGCGAGCAAACGATAAAGCGAGCGAGAAAACGAACGCACCTCCATCTCGGTTCAGAATCAAACGCCACATTTGATGGCGGCTTCAAAGTCGGAGATTCCATTAGGCGCTTTTGCCCGCCGCCGGCCAATCGGCTTCCGACGCCAAAACGCATCCGACGAGACCTACTTCAAACCGTCCCAGTCACAATGCCGACTGATTACGGAACTTTGCCACAAAATCCGTTTGGAATTCCTCCTCTGGAACTTCCTGGCATTAAAGAGGCTTTCAGTTTTGGAGGAGGGAAATAGTTCAGAGTTTGGTGTGCTTGTCTGGATCATGATGGTTTAACTTATATCTTAAACATAATAAAAGACAAACAACTCTGTCAGTGCTTACGTTAGTTTGAAATCAGATTCAATTGTAATCATATAACACATTTGCTTTAATTTGGTTATGTTTTGTATTTATGGACAATCTAAAATCAGGAAGGACTTAAAAGGACATTCTATATTAATTAGCGCCCCCTAGTGGTGAAAAAAAACTTTTCAATAAAAAAACAATATTGATTTAAAAATAAGCGAAATGCCTAATCAAATCAAATTTCATTTTAAAAACTCATTATTTGGCACAACATGAGGCTCATCTAAAGGGAGCTAATGTGATTGTAAGCCTTCTTGCTGCTTTGTATACCCAAAAACCTTAAAAAGGCTGGACCAACAAAAAGAAAAGAATAATGCTGTAGTTTGGTCACTTTGATTCTCCAAAGTTTGTATTTTTGTGCTTTGTAGCCCTCCTACTAGAACCGCTTTCTTCCATCTTCGTAACATTGCTAAAATTCGTTCTATACTGTCTCAGTCGGATGCGGAAATTATAATTCATGCGTTTGTTACCTCCCGTCTCGATTACTGTAATGCACTACTCTCTGGTCTCCCGAAGTCAAGAATCAAGTCTCTTCAGCTGGTACAAAATGCCGCAGCGAGGCTTTTAACTAGGACAAAAAAGTCCGATCACATCACACCGATTTTGGCTAACCTGCATTGGCTCTCAGTTAGCCTAAGATGTGATTTCAAGGTTCTTTTAGTATTATACAAAATCATACATGGACTTGCTCCCTCTTATCTTTCAGATCTGATTTCCCCCTATGTCCCGGTCCGAAGCCTACGTTCTGAGAGTGCCGGTCTTCTGGTGATCCCAAGAGCAACGAAGTGTTCTGCTGGTTCGAGAGCGTTCTCCATCCGGGCACCGGTGCTGTGGAATGCTCTTCCCCCTCAGATCCGATCTGCAACCTCAGTGGAAATGTTTAAATCTAAAACTCACTTCTACTTTATAGCATATGAATAACCTACTCTTTTCGTCGGCTCCAGAGCAGGGGAATGTATGATAATATTCTGAAAATAGTCTGTGTAATATAGTGTAATGCTCTGTGAAGCCCTTTGAGACTCTTCGTGATTTAGGGCTATACAAATAAAAATGACTTGACTTGACTTGATTATTAATCAATCAATTTTTACACTATGTCCCTATAAACAAAATTATAATGGCCAAAAATCGAAAGCTGATCAAATTGGGTTGTGTCTGGAAGTCCCTGGCCTGGATTTAGCTGCAATTTTCGCAAGCTATATTAGCAAATAGTATAGCCTTGGTTGATAGCTTTGCATAGAAATCAGAATAGCAGTTAATGCTAAATAATTTAGCACTTCGCGGAAGTTTTGCTAACACTCACTTATAATGATAGCATAGTCGACACAGCAGTTAGCTACTAGATAGATAGATAGATACTTTATTCATCCCCTAAGGGAAATTCACATTTCCAGCAGCATCCCTGAGCTGAGAACAATACAATAATAAAGCCAAAAGAATACAATATACAAATACCCAGTGTGACGTGCAAATGCCCACTTTAGCATGTTATATAGAGTAACTAAATAGTGCTACACAGAACACATAATGCAGTAAGATTCGGTAATATCCAATGTAGGTGGTGTGGTTTAATGTGGGCCTTTACTCTGCCGGGTGGAGTTAAAGAGCCTCATGGCATGAGGAAGAAAAGATCTCTTCAGTCTGTCCGTAGTACAAGACAGTGACAGCAGTCTGTCGCTGAAACTGCTCTTCTGTCCGGAGATAATGCTGTGAAGCGGATGCGATGGATTGTCCATGATTGACCTCAGCTTTTTCAGTGCCTGTCTCTCAGCTACTGTTGTTAGGCTGTCCAGCTCTTTGCCCACAACAGAGCTCGCTTTCCTAGCCAGTTTATTGAGACGAGAGGCATCCTTCTTCTTGACGCTGCCTCCCCAACACGCTGCCGCATAGAAGAGGGCGCTTGCCACTACTGTCTCATAGAATATTTTCAGGAGCTTTTTGCAGATGTTGAAGGAGGCCAGCCTTCTGAGGAAGTACATGCTAGTGTGTATGCCTAATATTTAATTATGCAATCTCACTAAGTTAAAAACTGTTCAGAGACATAGACATTTCCTTGATAAAATTGGTTATTTATTTGTTTCTTAAATGTGATCTATTTGTGCCTCATTGCACACTTTTATTGTTGTGTCCATTTGAGTTGTTCGTCCACTCTGTTGTCCAACAGCAAAAGATGCGCCGAGGCCCAAATTGGATTACGAATCGGCAAGGCTTCAGATATTTACGACCGCCCAACGACCTGTTACGCTGTTGCTCAGTCCTCCAAAACCGAACCACACCGGACCCTGAATGGGCCCCGAATTGTCCCCGGCAGGAACAGAGGCCACCGTATCAAACTAGCTACCGTGCTAGCATGTCAGCAGGCGCAATCGCAAACATGAGAGTGCACCGAATCTGTCTGCGGCGCTTTGATTAGGATGGGCTGGCCCAGGAGAACCGTTCGGTGGCCAGTTCCAAATATCCAATCCAGGCAGAAAAAACAAAACTATGCGTCGTCATTCTATTAAAAAAAATTATGAAGTATACAAAGTAAGACAATTAAAGATTTTTTTTCCAGTACTGATGAGTAAAAGGAAGACACCGGCAAGAATTGACAAGCATGTTAGCTCTAAACCGAGGCTAGCCGGCTAATTTAACTTTTGACATTTGATAGGGAAGGAATGAGGGGGGATCAGCCATTTATCTGGAACAGGATTACGCCCCCTCCTTCATCCTCCATCCTGCCCCTAGCGCACTCACATGCCAGGAAAAAAAAAAAACTCTCAGAGTCAAGGCCGGATTCATTAATTTTGCCGGCGCTAAGCACTTTATCAATGACTGCTTTCTGCTGCCACGCTTTCTGTCCTGCGCCTTGTGTCGCTCCCCCCCGGAACCAAGAGTGACGTTTCCGAAACTTTGTTCACGCTCGCTTCTGCCGTATAAAGGTCGTTCCAGTAAAATTCATGCACGTTCATTGCTAACTTGCTACGAGTCTTCCATTGCGCGCATCTTACAATCGAGACTTGGCTTTAAGACTGATCCTCCATAAAGGATGTCATCTTTTTTGGAGTAACATTTCATGATAAATACAGAGGTCTCGTATGCACACAAGGTAAATTAGTTACCGGATGGAGCTTGGATTTAGAAATGCTCTTATCTCTAACAAAGTTTCTCTATAAGAAATAACTGAAAACTAATTAATCGGTTTCCAACCTACCAAAATCATCCAAGTTATCCCTAAATAGCTATAAAACGTATCTTCCTGATCACTAAAAACACGTTCAAATAGTCATTGAACATAGGATGAATAACAATTATTATTATCTGGTGAATTGGCCGGTCCAAATTGTCCCTAGGTCTGACTGAGCGAGTGAGTTGTCTGTCCTCGTGTGCCCCTGCGATTGGCTGGCAACCAGTCCAGGGTGTCCCCTGCCCACTGCCCGATGATTGCTGGGATGGGCTCCAGCATCCCCGCGACCCTACTGAGGATAAGCGGTGCAGCTGATGAGATGAGATTATCAACAAAACAAAGTTTGAGTTCCTTATGAGCACTAACATTGGAGGAAGTTGGCAGTTTTTAACGGAGATCTATGCGTGATGGTGGAGGAGTGAGGGAGCATGAAAGAGTACGATAAAACACAATCGCACAGGATCAGTTCTGTGGAGCAGGAAATTCATGCACTAACTGGAACCTGTGAGCAGTCTCGAACGCTTGGCCCTCAGCTCAAGAAACTTGACAGACTTCAATGCAACTGTTATGTTTATGACTTGAATAGGGAATCATTTTAGAATTGTTTAAATCAAGGAGTATTAAATTTATTTTGGATACCAATCAATTACCGTATTTTCCGCACAATAAAGCACCCCTAAAAGCCTTACTTTTTTTTTCAAAAGCTGACCATGCTCCTTATAATACGGTGCACCTTAAATACAGCACAATATTGAGTCGCAACTACAGTAAACAGCCGCCGACTCGATATTCCCTCGTAGAAGAAGTAGTGCACGGTGCATGCAGGAATATATAGACCGGCATTTCATTTCTTATCCAATGTGTCAATCACCATTTGAATCGGTCACTATTGGCTAAAGTTATTCTGAGGTAAAGGAGGCGCGTCCTTTTAGGCATTTGCATGCTTGAATAGGCTAATGTGGGGTAAAACAAACCTTGCAATTGGACAAAAAAATGTGAATCACAAGTTAGGTTTTTCTACGGCCTAGAGAAAATAATTTTACTAGTCTGTGTATTTCTAAACAGGAAATATGCCAAACAAACAGCTCGCAAAAAGCAGATTTTCTTTTTAATTTGTTGGCTTTATCGCGTGTTTTTTAGTATATCAATATTTTACACAGTTGGATTCACTATACTCACATCTTTGGTAAGCTACCCCGGCTTTATATTTTGCGGGTATGTTGTTTCAGACTGATAGTGATGTGTCTGTGAAGAGCATATTTCTAAATGGTCAACATATCTTGAATCCCAAGAGTTTAAGATTTCCAATGATTTGTGACATGACGTATTTCAGTGAATGGTGACATCGTACAGACACCTCGTCTGTACATGTCTAAGACATGTAATTGCTTCTCAACAGTCCGTTAAGGGGTAAATAAAACTTGACTTACCTATCTGACTCTTCTGTTAACATTCTTACTATAGTACCTTATAGTCTGGTGCGCCTTATGTATGGAAAAGATATGACAAAGGACTATTTTGGGGGATGCGCCTTATAATCCGGTGCACCGCATGGTGCAGAAAATACGGTACATTTCATTTACATTAATAAGCTAAATCAGCCCCTTTTAAGACAGCCATTGCACTAATGTGTCCTTCTGCGAAAGTGAGTCTGACACCCCTGATGTAGAATTAAAAACAAGTCTTTCCCCACTTGCAGTATTTCAGTGTTGCTTATGATACACAGCAGTACACTTTAAAAACAAAAACCCTATAAAAAATTGTTATACGCCGTATAAAAATGTGAGACGATCCAAAAATGTATGAAATACAGAAAAAACAT
Organism: Urocampus carinirostris; assembly: GCF_059441175.1. Lineage (NCBI taxonomy): Eukaryota > Metazoa > Chordata > Actinopteri > Syngnathiformes > Syngnathidae > Urocampus > Urocampus carinirostris. The sequence goes on along the minus strand of NC_142366.1, from coordinate 9,402,063 downwards.
ATAAGTTGACATGTATGAAACCCGCCTAAACACCGACTTGAGCCGCATATCTGCTGTCCTGATGGGACTGGCAGGAAAGCGGCATTTCATGTTTAATGCCGTCGCCATAAGCTGAAGACTACTTTGGGATTTAAGTGCGTCCATGTAAAGCGCCCCCTCTTCGCTCACCTCGTGTCTTTGAGCCAACCTTTACTAATCTCTCCCTTCGTCACTCAGCACAGCCTCATACATGATACTACCCTGCCCCCAAACTCTCTTTCCTCCCTCTTTTCATTCCGTGCACCCCAAAGGCCTTGTTCCAGTTGCAAGCAGATCTGGACCAGAGCCAGCGCCACAAACAAAGAGGCCACAGAGAGCCCTAGACATAACAAGGAGAGCCCCCAACATGAAGTCACCAGGTCAGCCAATAGTTCATCATGGTGCCCCCAAACACTCCACCAGAAAACCAGCACCGACTCGTAAGTCTGAGCATGTGCAACAAGTGTGGACAAATCAAAAGTTCTTGGAAACAGAATCACGATACGCCGGCAAAACTTTCAGCTGAGCTCTATTTCGGTTGAAGACCGGCACAATCCCTCCCCTTTTTATCGGGGTGGGCCTGACCAGAAATGGGATGGAGTCCCCCATCAGGACTTTGTGGGAGCCTCTAGGACTCATGTGAAGCTGTAAAGGGCGTTTCAGACTGCTCTCATTTCCTTCAGAATGTCAAATTGAGGAGGATAAAGTCAAGTAGACCATTGCTACATTCACCTTTGCTAGTTTCCTAACCACTTGAATCAGTTGGAAAATACTCTGGGACGGCCAAAGTTCTATCAAGGTTTACAGTGATCCCTGTTTTTTGCGGGGGTTGTGTTCCAAAAAGGACCTGCAATAGTGAAAACCCACATAGTAAAATTATTACATACTACATTATAAATTGAAACCAAAGAGCAAACTAGATTTACAGTTTCAACAAAATTAGAGGGGCTAGAGTTTAACCAATCAGAATGCCAAACACAATGCACAATGAAAATCCAACAAATGGCGAAAATGTGAAAAGTGAACTGCGCTACAGCGAGGGATTACAGTAAACTGAAGAGCTATGACGAATCCAATATACTGAACTCCTGTGTTCTTTTACGAGAAAAAAGTTTGGCTCAGAGCGGAAGACCCTCCCCCAATCATTTTGGGGGGGTGTCAAGCGCATTCCATCATTGCTGTCAAAGCATAGGGTGGCCTCCTTGAAAGAGCTTCAGAGAACCAGAAGGAGCCAATCAGAGCTTGTTGGTGACGGCAAGCAAGCTTTTCAATTGTTTGACACGAGTTGCACTCTTCTGTTTCCCCAGAAAAGTCAGTGTTGGATTCAGGGCATGCATGCCCTCTGCTTGGGAAAATCAATTCCTCTCAAGAGTCGAGCGAGGGGATTACACCTTCCCTCCCCGGATCCAGGCCCACAAACCAGTTTTATCGGCTGACGGCCCCGCCTGGACTTTCTCGCCTCCCTTTTCTCCGTCCACTAAGGGAGAACATGGAGGGGATCCAGCCCAAACTCTACCAAATGCGGCAACTCTTTTTACATTCGGAACAGCAGCCATTTACCGAAACCCCACGAGGGACGAAGGCGAGATGGAATGCCCACGGTTGCGAACTGAAAGCAGAGAGCCAACTGCCGAGATCCAAGCGCCGTGTCTGCTTCCAATCAATGGGCAGGAAGGCCCGCCACGCTTCATGGCCTTTGATCCGGGCTTGTCTTTCCCGCCGAAGTGGGCAGAAGGGCGATACTCCAACTCCAGGGGGGATGGAGGTCAGGATGGAGGGATAAAAGGGAGAGCATGGGCCTCCTGTTGACGCAAACCCAGAGCTTTGGTTGATCAACTCTGTCAGGCAGCTTCTCCTGCTGCCTGAACGCTTCGTGACGCCAAGAGTCATTTATTGAGCCTTCTCAGCCAATAAGTGCAGTCGTAGCATAATTCGGCCTATGGAAAAACCACAGGACCTTCAATTAAGAAGGACGCCTCCATGAATAACTTGAGATTGTCAACTCACTGGCTGCTGAAAAGCTACAGGATGACTCATATATGACCTAAAATTGGCCAACGTGCCGTCATTGTGGCTTCGACCAAAAGTGTCATCAGATAACCACAATTTCAACCACTCATGCTACATTTGCCCCATAATTGGACAGTTACAAAATGTTTTTGTCTATGGAAAGTCATGTTCAACTCTTATGAAATCATTTGGTGCTAACTAAGTCGATCTGAGACCGGCATCCTTTTTCTCACGGAATTACCAAATGAAATGAAAACTAACATTTACAAAAGCCACATCTTGCATATTTCCCTGGCTGAGATCCGCGAATGTCCACAAGTAATTCCCCGACCAGCCAGACTTGAACCTTGAACTCATTATCCGCGCTCACCGCAAGACTATGTGTGTCAAGGAAGCCTTTCAAAACCTGGAAAAGCTTTTGGTCACGCCGCGGTTTTTCTTCTGATCAGCAGCAGATGCAAAAGCTGTCAGAAGCTGACGTCCGCCAGCGCATGAAGGGAAGGGCCGGGGCCGCGCTAGGGGGGGGGGGTTCACGTGATCCAGTGAGAGCCGGAAAAAGAAGGAAGGAAGGCAAAGGAATAAATCCTCTTGGCAGGTCCTTGACGCTCCTGCTTTTGTTGCTAGCGGCGGGGGGCAGGCCGCCCATGCCCGAAAACAAATGGAGAAACAATCTACTTCTGTTGGTTGCCTTGATGGCTTCGGGGGCCCCCGCAGGCTCGGACGAATGAGATCCGGGTTGGGGGTTGCCTGACCCTGACACAGTCACGGCAGCCCCCTTGCCGATCGTCTCAATCGCCGGTGACTGGAAATTATACCTGCAGTTAGTCAGTCTGCAGTGATGAACCCACAATGGCGAAAAGACAAATTCTGTGTCCCAAACTTAGGGGAAGTCCCGAAGGCAACAAAAACTCAAGTCCATTCCTTGGGCCACTGAAGCAAAGGACGCCGCCGCCAGACTGATGGAATTGTGCCAGACGAGCACAAAAAAACTGGGCTGGGAGGCTCAATGTTTCCCTCCGCCCTGAGTAGCGCTCAAGCTAGGCTAATCCTGTGCCTCGGGCACCGGCGAAATGGCGCTGCCAAAGCCGGCCCTCGCCTGCCCCAACCTCCTCCTCTGCTGCTTCAGGAAATTGCTTTCAGTCAAGAGGTCCATTAGATAATTGGTACTTGCTGGTGTAAGCCAAACACGCCCTACATTTTGGTGGAAGCCGGTGCTGTATTTATTCATGTATAACGCACACACTAATTTTATTTTAAAAAATTACAAAATGTTGTTTCACTTTTTTCCTGCTCAAAATACGCTTTATAAAAAACTTTATATCTTCTCTCTTTATTTTGAGGGTCTACTAAACTAACTAAACGTAACAATTGGTCCTTCGGGCTGGATGGTATACATTATGAGGGTTTTGTACAGTGCTCCATTGTTCTTCTAGCAAGTTCATAATTCATCTGTGTCTTTACCCTTTTTCTGAGCGCCTACTAAACTGTAAACTTATCAATAAGATTGGTGCTTGATAAACAGTCATTTCTGCAATGGGATGAGGGTCCAGAGGGCCCCAATCAGCAGCTTTGCTGGGGGGCCTCAGATGCTTCCCTGGTGCCGTTTGACCCCCAGGCCAGTCGTTGCTCCCTGGAGTTTCCTTATCCTTCCATCAGTCCTCTCATATTAGGACCTAGAACCCTGGGAAAACCTCTGGAAGGAGCCCAACAGCACATCCGGCTCCTTCTTTACATCTACGGGTAGTGTGTGGAAAAGAGTCTACACATTTAGATTCATAGGGGTCCTACTCTCCCATGATCTCTCCTGGACAGCTAACACCAAAGACATCATAATACCAGCAACCTCTTCACTTCCTGAGAGTCCTCAGGAGGAACAACCTATACAGGAAGCTGCTGCTGATCTTCTACCGCTTATCCATCGAGAATCTGCTGAAACTGTGTTTTTGTCTGGTACGGGAGCTGCAACGAATGGAAAGAGGGACGCTGCATAGGACAGTGAAAGCAGCACAACGCATCATTGCCTGCCTTCTACCCTCTCTGATGGACATATACTCCACTCTGTGTCTTAGCAAGAACCACCCTAAACTCCAATCCTCAGTCTCCATGAGCATAATAGTCTGTATAACTGCCACTTTGAATATGCATAATTTATTGTATCATTAATATATTGTCTTTTAACATGTTTATCCTCTCACACATTTTAACCTTTCTATTTTGTTTCACTTCAGGGTCCGTACACTTTTTATAACCCAATTCAAGGACTTTTTAAGGACTTTCAAATCTACCTTTCCAGTTTCTCCAGTACCAAAAAAAGAAAAAATCCAGTGTCAGTTTGCAGAGCCACAAATATATTTGTGATTTTTAATCTGCATGCACATTTATCAAGACAAATGGTTTTTAGATCTTGAGTAATAATATATGTCCATAATCAATATGTAATACTTGCACTAATACACTTTTCATAGTGCACTGTTTAGGTGTAGCATGCATCTGTCCCGTAGGGGGAGATGACGCTTCATAGGACACTGCCATTCAAACTAATGCCAGCTGACGAAGAAAACAATTGCATAGTGAAGCAACCAGAGGGCAGTGTCAGGGTCATTTTTAGGTAGACATGTTGAGAAACATGGCAAGGACTTCGCACAAAATTCAAGGACCTTTGAATCCTTGAAAACACAACCTTGAAGGATTTAAAACACCCGTACGAAGCATGTAACCTGCACTGAAAGCAGAAGCCCTCGCCTTTGGTTCTACTTGTATAATGCCATATATGTTTTTGCAACAGAGTGAGGCATCTCTACATGAATATTATGTTTTTGAGTTTTTCCTTGCCCGCATATTGGTTTTAGATCAGGGGATGGTGTAATTGTAGTCTGTGCAGTCCTTTGAGACATTTTGTGATTAAGGGCTGTACAAATAAATGTGACTTGATTTGACTTGTCAATAAAGGCCATTCACTCATTCAACAGCAGAAATGATGAGGGCAGCAGCAAGACGAGTGGGGGACGATGTTCACTTCGGCCCATGGTGTATTTTTCAAGCTTTTAGTAAGTGGACGTCGAGGGAGGAGAGCAAACAGTTGATTATGAGTCCCATCAAGTGATCAATGATTTCATTAGCGGGAGAGATCACGAAGCTGTCACGGCGTTGAGGGATCATCCCTTTCCCGACCTCCATTTTCCTCTCTCGCCATATTCCACCGACGAGAAAAGGGGCGGGGGGGGTAAAAATGTCTGCGTGTTGACGGACGGCGGGGAAAAGTGGAAATCCATTTTGAAAGCCATTTTCAATTAGGGGGTCCGGCGGCTGTTATCACAGGTGTCCCAGAATGGAGACTGGTCCTTCTGCTATCCGGCGCGAAAATGAAACCTTATCTGGGCGGCGCAAAGATGGAGGGGGGGTGGACAGCGTATCTGTAAATTACTTTTGGGTCGCACTGTTAACGGGAACTTTATTTCTGTCGGATGACGCCCTGCCTCCCCCCCCTCTGGTCTTCTATTTACTGTTGATGATTTAAATGGATGCTTAAATGGACGGCTGTCCTCGGATCTTGTCCTCTCTTCACCTTTCCTCACCTGTCATTTTTTTCCCCTTTCTTCTTGAAAGCACCGCTTCTGCTCAGAAAAGGGTTCATTGTCCTGACTTGAACTGCTAAGAAGGCAATTACACAACTTGGAGCACATCTTTCCTTAACAACTTCTCTCTATTCGTGTTCCACACTTTTTCCTGAATAGTGCAAATCTCTCCAGTATTATGCTCCCTTTTTCTTAGCCAGCACAAGAAGGATGAAGGAGAGCAGAGGTGTGGAGGGACGTTGGGCAACGAAAAACTAGGGCTGGAACAAATAATCAACATTGCCAACAGAAATCGATAATAGAAAAATGAATTCCATTGTTGTCTATTGCCAGATATGTTTTTCCAACAAAGTGAGGCATCTCTTATTGAATATAATCTCTGCTGAGATTTACTCATGTGCAATCTGTCTAGAGTGCAAAAGAAGAGAAATGACGGCGTCAATATCAAGTACCAAAACTTGGAAATTTTGGGAGCATTTTAGCCTTGATACGGCCAATAAAAGACTACTTGTAAAGTTTGAAAATCAGACCTTAAGTATCATGACACTAGCTTAGTGGCGCGTGAACATATAAAGACAATTGAACAAAACGGAGTCTGAGTCGCCTCTGTAATATTCAAGGTATGGTTAAGCCAATGCAGTTTTGATGGCACGCATTATACATTTTATACGCATATAGTTTGCTATAAAAGAGCTCGAGCGTTATGCCAGACTGCCTGGCAAACATATTTGGTTGTTAAAACGTTTAAAACAACAAACATCAGTTGTTAAAATTGTTTGATTTTTAACTCTCGAGAATTATTACTTTTTTGTTACAGACTTTGCAGTTGACCACTGGATGTATTTCACAAAATATTTAATTTATTATGAGCATTCTCTTTGATTTTAAATGATTTCTATTCACCTGTGCCTAAAAAATGAACATAGAATTTTTTATGGATTTATGTCTCTGTGCCTAATTAGTTTTAGTGCATTCTTATTAAATTTTTGTGCAAATCAGCAGTAGATTTAGTAAATATGCATTTTTCATTGTCCCCATTTTCTTGTGTTTATTATCCTTTTTCATATCATTCAATCAACTCTTTGCTAAATTTAAGTAAAAAAGTATAAATGTTTCAAAAGTCTGTGACTAGCCGATTATTAAAATAGAGTTGCAGCCCGAAAAGCTGAAATATGTCATCAGCAGACTTGAAAGCAGACCGGTATCATCAAAATCTCTCTGGCTTTTCTGTGGATGAGGGCTTCCTTCCAGCTGCCCTCAATGAGCTTTTTGTTTGCACAGGGGATGCGGGGTTTGTGTCGGGGTTCAGGTCAGGGTTCGGGTTACACCTGATAAGAGGTTAGGAGCTCCTTTGCCCTAATGACAACCGCCCCAAGAATGTTTTGCCATTGAGGTCTTGGACTTGGGTGGCTTTAAAGCCTCATTAGCTGTGGAACTGGATCCGTCTTTTAGGGGCAATGTTTCTCAACCTTTTTGGAGCCCAGACACACTTTTTTCATTTAAAAATCTCAGGGCGAGGCACACCCTGCATCGAAATTTTTTAAAACTTAATTACTGGCAATAATCTTATTTTTTCAAACGATCAATTTTACAAATATTGTATTTTGTTTTCTAGAATAACAAAAATACTTAAACTGACAAAAAATTATCTGCCTGTGAACATAGATATTTGTTTTTTTAATAAGTTCTAGCTCTTTTCTGTTTCTTCTATATTAAATCAAGCATAATGCCCCGGTGTTGCTGGGAACTCTACTTGGGTGAGGTTGTTGGAAAAGCCAGGGAGCCACTAGGGAGGGCCAAAGAGCCGTATAGCAGCATGCAGTGCGAGAGCCGCTTGTACACGAAAGCGGATGTTTACCAATTTTGTTGGTTTGTATTGGGGTGTCTTGACACCAAACCGAGCTAAATACACTCCCAGAGAGGCCTTAAGTGAAAATTGATTTAGCCATTTCGGAGCCTATAAGCCACATACGAACACACGCGTTTGTGCGCTGGCATGGAAACAGGATTTATAAATACATTTAGATTACATTTAGATTAAGCAAGAAAAAACAATGAATTGAATGAATTCATATTATATGTAATAGTTTTACACTAATTTATTTTTCCATTTTGAAATTATCACACAAAGTTCATAAATATATTTCCCTCTACAACCACAAATTAAAAGAGGATTGTACTGCCACCTACTGATATGGATGAATATTAGTTACTCATCTGATCACTCGAAGAGAGCAATGATTTTTAGCAATGGCATGATGTTTTTTGCAGAGATAAACCAGGGCAATTTCCTGCAAAGTAGAAAAACTGCCCCCGGGTCCTCTGAGTCAAAACATGCAGTCACTTTTCCAAGAGAGTGAAAAAAATAACAGGGAAGATTCTTCAAAATTGAGAAGTTGCAGAAATGCTGTGAATGGCGCCGGGATTCTTATCACTCGTCATGACATCGGCAAGAAAAATCTGCCGTGATGAAGCAGACTGATACGGCCGGGCTCTCTGCACATTACGGCCCCCAGCCGGAAAAATCGCTTCACGGCGCCCCCTTTAATTAATATACGTTTCAGCCATCTGGCAAACACTTTTACAAGGATGCTTGCAAGAAATGTTTGCTATGATTGAGACAACTCCCAAAGTGGTTACAGGCACAGCAGATTTACACAGGCCAATTGAGAAAATCTCCTTAGACTGAACATTTAAAGACCCCCACAAACCAGTCCATAATCCTCTCGCAACTAATGGGGCCAGGCTGTAGTCACTACATCTTTCCACCATTCTAAATACAGTGGTACCTCCACTTACGAATGTCACTACATACGAAAGTTTCATGTTACGATGTACCAAAACGGAAAAAATATTTGCCCTAGTTGTGAATGCGTTTCAGGGTACGTAGTCAAAAATACAGTACAGTATGAGCTACCATTCGCTGCTCCCAGGGTTCTACCTGGCAAGCGTGAATCCCAGCATGCTCTTCGTGTCCCCTTCTGGCTTTGTAAACAGTCTACTGTATGCAGGGTTGGGTAGGGTTTCTTTAACTTGATTACTTTCAATTACTTTTGGATTACTCCAATACCAAATATGCTAATAAAAGACAAAAGAAACTAAATATGAATAAAATTATGACTCACAACACGTGGTAAGCTTTCTCTCCTGGCTTTGATCTCCGGCAAAACTAACATAAAATGCGACAGAAACAAAATGAAAATAAATCCAAACAGCTCATTTTTGTCGTTCCATGTGTTCCGTTACTCCCCAAGCCTGCACAAAATGTTGTAATTTTATTCATATTTAGTTTCTTTTGACTTGTATTAGCATATTTGGTATTGGAGTAATCCAAAAGTAATTGAAAGTAATCAAGTTAAAGTAACCCTACCCAACCCTGACTGTATGCTACATGAGGAGGAGACTTTGTCTGGTAATATATCTACCATCGCCACAATAATGTGTAGATCACGAGGACATCAACGATCTGGTTCAGGAGCACAACAAGGAGATTTCGACAAAGGAGCTGCAGGAATTGGAGGTGATACAACACACCGTCATGCAGTGAAGACAAGGAAGACAGCCCTTATTAAAGACATTCAGGCAAAATTCCACAATGTCATGGAATTCGTAAAAATAAATCACTCCCAAAAACTTTTGACAAGTCGGGCTATCGCTCATTATGATAACGTCTGCCTCATGCATTTCAGACAGATTATCAAAAGCTGGCAAAAGCAGACCTCATTGGATCATGCCTTGAGGAATAGAGCAGCTTGCCATTTTCCTCTGTGCCGCCACGAAAAATATAAAGCCGCAGTGTATATAAAGCAGCAGTGTTTAAAATGTAGCAAAAATAAAGCGGCTTACTATCCGGAATTTACAGTAGCTAGCAAAGGAGAAGGGAGGCTGAATGGAGATGAATTTGTGGTGCAGGATGTTTTACCATTGGAGGTTGTGCTGGAGGCCACAGCCTTCTCGCTGACGTCACGGCGTGTGGCGGCCATCGCCGCCTCCATCTTTTTCTTCTTGTCGGCTGCCGAAGTGGCTTGGGAATGGCTTTCCATGGCCGATGCTCATTCCTCAGTACTGCATGGAGACGGGAGAACTGCCGAAAACACAAAACACATTTCGAGTTTGGACAGGGACTATACGGGCCGAAGATCCATTTTTGGTTCATTTGTAACCAGGAAGCCAGCTTAAGCTAAACTGAAGTTGGCAGAGTAAAGGCATCACATGAAAACACTGTGCTACGTAGGGCTGCAACTAGTGACTATTTTCAATCGTCGACTAGTCACCGACCATTGTAATGATTAGCCAAATAATCAGATAATTATAATTTAAAAAAAATAATCAATTAAAATCAAGTAAACAATTGTATTCCTGTAAAGTTGTAAACCGATAACTGGTTCATAAGAAACAGTAGAACAGTAAATAAAACCAATATGGGCATTTTGTGAAGCACATTCAGTGGTCAACTATAACAAAAGAACTTGATTCTAAACCGTTTGATATAAAACAGACTTTGCACTACATGCATTTAACTTCTATTACATTTGTCAGGCAAAGCACGGTTTAACGCTCAAGCTCTCTTTTATAGTGAAATATTCGCATGCATGTCAACAACACCGTATTGGCTTGAATGTTACATGAATCTTATTGAGGCGAGTCAGACTCAGATTATATGAAAGGTCTTTTTTGGAAATGTTGCAAGTAGTGTATTTATTCACTCTATCCAGGCTAAAAAATCTCAAAAAACCTAAAAAGTTATGGTACTCAATTTTATTCAATTTTATCACAATACGAAGATGCCAATCGCAGTTCTCGATAATTGCTATCCTCCAAGTATTGTGATTCGATATAACTGATGATTGTTATTTAATTTTCTTTCCTAAAAACATGAAACGTAAACCATACACTTCCAGGAAATTAAATCATGAATGACGTTCAAACAATGCACATCACTCTGTGTCAGTCAGTCTGAAAGGTACATTTATTCCAACAGAGACAATAGCAACATAACATGTACACTGTACAACAGGTTCGGAGCCAGTGATGCTCTAAGGCAGGGGTGTCAAACTCATTTTAACTCAGGGGCCACACGATAGAACAAACATTCTGTCGGGGGCCGGACTAGTAGATTAAAGAGAAAGAAAAAGAGAGATAAAGAAATACAAGTAAGAGGGAGGGAAGAAGAGAGGGTGGGGCAAAGAAAGAGAGAGAGGGAGAAAGCGTGAGAAACAAAAGATAAAAAGTCGTGAGAGAGGTGGAAAAGAAAGGAAGAGGAAGAAAGTAATCCAAAGAGAAATAGAAAGACAGAAGGAGAGAAGAGAAAGCACGAAGGGTATGAAGAGAGAAAGAGAAACGAGAGAGAAGGAAAAAGGGAAGTTAGAGCAAAAGAGGTTAAAAGACACAGAGAGAGAAAGAGACAAAGAGCAACAAAGGAAGAGAAAGAGAGAGACACAGAGAGTGAAAGAGACAGAGTGGGAGAAAAGGGGTGGAAAAGAAAGAGAGAGAAAGAGAGGGGGAGAGAGAGAGAGAGAGAGAAATAAATACAAGTACAGTGTCTTTGTGAGAGGCACCTGGCTTTGGCAACATCAAGTTGACTTATTTCAACCTGCAGCTTGTTTTTCTCTTGCGCTTCTCATAGTGTTGTCTCGCGGGCCGGATTCAATCCTTTAGCGGGCCTGATCTGGCCGGCGGGCCGCCTGTTTGACACCTGTGCTCTAAGGTAATAACATAGAACATTTGTGCAAAAACTGCCTTAAAAAGATAGCAGCTGAACTGTGAGCTTTGAAATTAAAAGTGCTTGAAATTCAAGTTTTACTGGACACTGGATTGCAGATAAACACCAACCAACAGCACTATATGATACAAGCACGTAACAGGTAGGCTACTGTTACTACTTACTCTTATTGCTTATTGCTTTTCGGAAGTTTTCTCAGTGATACATCTAGGCTCCGCTGACATGGCGCTGCAGGTCGTTTGGGTTAGTTAATGTTGATATCAAGGTGATGCCGCCAAATATCTGAAGTCATTTCTGTCATATTACTATATTGGGATTCGGGTCTATGACAAAGTTTGCAGACAGTTTTGGTCATGTCCAGCTCTGTCTTCCCAGAAACTGTATAAAAACCAAAATCCGTCCATAGTATTACACATTTTAAATTTATGGCCGCCGGACATAGTTCTCGTTGCTTGCTTTATTCATGAATTTTCTACTTTTACTCGTTTTCCCACATTTTTACGTATCAGACGTGACGTCAAAATAGATTCCAGGTAAAATGTTGATTTTAAAAATAGCCAAAAATAAAAATCGCAATATATACAGTACGGCAGCACTGCGGCGCAGTGGTTAGCACGTGTGCGGCACAGTTCTGAGGTCACTAAATCGAACCCGCTGCGTGGAGTTTGCATGTTCTCCCCGTGGTTGCATGGGTATCCTCCGGGCACTCCGGTTTCCTCCCACAATCCAAAAACATGCATGTTAGGTTAAATGGCCGGTCTAAATTGAAATTGTCCCTATGTCTGAATGAGCGAGCGAATTGTCTGTCCCTGTGGTCCCTGCGATTGGCTGGCAACCAGTTCAGGGTGTCCCCTGCCCACTGCCCGAAGATAGCTGGGATGGGCTCCATTACCCCCGCTACCCTACTGAGGATAAGCAGTGCAGATAACTGATGGATGGATGGATATATACAGTAAATGACTCGATTTTTCGTCTACCCTTACGCGTACTTGATGTTGATGTTTTTGTATGTTATCGATCGAGTGAGAGACACTAATGTGCATTAGCGACTCTCAACAGAGATTAAAATCATGTAAGAGGCCTCACTCGGTCGGGAAAACGTGGATGCAATAACAGTATATTTTTATTATAAATTTTTGTCAACAGCGTCAAATAATTGTTGCAGCCCCACTCCTAATGTAGCATTTAAGCTAAAACAAACATTTTTCCAATTCATTGACCCAGGAACGATAAATGTTCTATACTTGGGCTAATGGATAAGCTAATTTATACATAAACAGTTAAGCTAGCATTTTTTTGTTGGCCAAACTCAAATTCTAGCTTTCTCAAAGTCTAGTCCCTCGATTTTTTATTTCACACAGCAGACCTTTAATATTTCTTTGGACAGTTACAGCAACTATCTTAGTAGCTAACGACTGAGTGAACAATTAAGTGCAAATATGATACAAGAAAACAAACGCTAAGTAAAAGCTCAGTTGTAAAATGAATAGCTTGATTTCTTTCAAGCTATCTAACAAAAAACATCCAAAAGAATTGGGAAGTTTGTTACCTTAAACTTCCGACTTCCTGCCAAGAAGATGAAAAACACTAACAACAAGAGGAAAAGTGGCAACTGACAAAGTCAAAGCTGGTGTCGATGCAGTTAGGCAGTGATGTTGAACCTTGAGGGGATGGGGCCACTTTCAAAACGCTCGAAGAAAAAAAACTTGCCGGCGAAAAAACACAGATTGTTTGAAGGCCTTTGGGGGAATGGCCCGGTGCCAGACGGACAATTTCACTTTTAAACCATCAAAATCTACCAGCTCGGAAAACCAAGCACTGTCTCATGCTCGCCAGGGTCCCTCAGTTCCTACCCGGACACAGTAATGTTAAACATATAGCTTGTGGACCGGAACTGGCCCATTGAATGATGAAATCTGTCCCGCTGTAAATTTCTGTATACAGACGCTACTACGTCTACTTACGACTATTCGACTTACGAAAAAGAGTAGATAGGAACATTTTTTTCGGTATGTCGAGAAATATCCGGACATTGCTTTAAGTTAGATTTTGTATTTGTGCACCTTTTTTCGAGTAGAAGACAGTACTGTAGTGCTTCTTTCCGCCTCTACCGGTGTGTGGTGTTGCTGTGAGATGTCACCCAGCATCCACCCCGAAGAAGAAATCCGGCTTCCTCTTCCTTGTTTGTGTGTAAACATACTACGTGTACTGTATCTCTAGCGCGCTAAGGACTTTGACGTTTTTATTGTTTAATATCTTGTGAATCCATTCAATATGGTTGGTGTAAAGTGTAAAGAAGAGGTGAGCCGTTTCTTTTGAAATGAATGTGGAATAAAAAATCTTGACACAGTTGAGGAAATGGTTGGATTGCTTTTTTTTCGTCCACTCTCTACCACGGAGCCCTATTTATCTTTATAGAGCATATTATTTTATGAAAAGTTTATTTTTTTAGTACAAAACAATAAAGGTTACTTATACAAGCCTTAAACATATATAAAAATATAAACTTATGTAAAAACATACAAAATATAGCACTAAAAGCAACTTGCGAACAATTTCAATTACGAACGATCGTCCGAAACCATTCGTAAGTAGGGCAGCGTCTGTACGTCAAAAAGTCTGTCACTCTTTTTTATTAAATATTATGATTTTTTTAAGTAAATACAAATCAAATGCTACTCTTTGCTACCAAAGGGCAATTCACGGTTCACGGATCCCTTAACCAAACATAATGTCTTTATCTGGCCCCCGAGACAAACTCAGTTTGACATGCCTGCTGTAAAACAAGACCCAAAATCCCATCTGTTAAAATCAGGAATTATTATGTAGTACATGATTTTGTTTTGTTTTTTTCATATAAATTAACGTATTTACTCTTGCATAAAGCGCACCCCTAACTTTTGACGTATTTATTTGAAGTCCCTTTAAATTCGATTCATAGTCTGTTACACCAAAGAGTTGTTTCCTTGCCATTCTTTTTTTCTCCATTCTCAAAAAAATCGTCTCTGGTACTATAAGTAAAACATGGTGTAATGAGATCAAATCTAATTCCTTTTCATATGTCATCCATAGAACTTGTGGTCTAGTGGTTAAGATTCACTGCTTGCCGCGACCTGGGTTCAATGCCTGTTGCATCCAAAGTTCTGCGTTATTTTTTCACCCCAAAAAAATCATTGCACAAATAAAGTAATATACTACCCTAAAACCTTGTATATAACAAGAACCCAAACTTTGAATTCCTTTTTAAGTAAAAACAAATGTGCGTTATATACAAATTAATATGATCGGTTGTATTGGCACTTTTCATTGATTTAATTTGCCGATTATTATAGGCTCAGATGCAGCCTAGTCTCTCTCTCTTTCCCTCTGTCTTGGAAGCGAGCCACCCCCGCCTTCCTATTGGATAAGCAATCTGGGGCAGAGCCACTGAAGCAGAAAGAGTAACACTACCTTGAGCTTTTTGAGTATATTGAGTCCCTGGTATAAAAGTAAGTGTGTGATTAAGGGGTAGCGTAAAATGGGATGTTAACTTTTTGGTCAAGCAAATTCAGGTAGAGACTGACATATTAGCTCTTATCATACCATTAGTTAGTCAATCAAGCGTGTGTGTTTGTGGTTTTGAGAGAGCATAAAAAAGCATGCTGAAGTAGAAGGCTGAGTGATTAGCTTTTACCATAACATTAGTTCATCAATCTGGGTCTAGCACAGGCATGCCCACACCTTCAGTTTGTGAGCTCCGTTGAAATTGCACTATTTGTTTCAAGTTGATTTAAGTCATGTCTTGACATTTGTATTCATTTATTGTAAGAAAATTAGATAACTATTTAAGTTTTAATTGAATCAATGATAAATATATCTTTTTTTTTGCATGACAATTTTTAAGCTTTTACAGTAAATGAAAATTGGCTATAAATATTGGTTATCGGCTGCCTCTTAATGCAAATCATCGGTATCGGCTTGAAAAACCCATAACGGTCAATTTTAAGTCAATATCAATATTATATCGGGACACCCCTCGTTCTTTTTACAGGAGGAACACTTTGGTTTACCTGCCAGCATGAAAATATTTTGCTAGCGAGAATTTCGTCCAATTAGCTGACAGAAACATAGAACGACTTTCTTAAAGGCAGACAAGACCATGGTCCTACGGCTGTTTTATTTTGTTTTCATTCGGGAATCAGGAAGTGGGCGGGTCTCAACTTCAGACCAACACGGCTAGGCTTCTCTTTAACGTTAATGCTGCATCTGGAAGCCATTGCCACAAAAAAAGACAAGAAAAACAGACGGGCAATTTCTAGCCGCCCCGCCCGAGCAATTCAAACGGCCGGCTAATTGCTAACATATGGTGGAGCATATTCGGGGCCCGCGAGACATGGCTTTCGCACCACCTTGCACTTACTAACAACAAAAACACACGTCTGTCTTTTGGTTCTGACAAACAAAACAGGGTTTGTATGCCAAATTTAAGCACGTTTTGAATACTTTATAAAGCCAATTTTACAAATTCTCCAGTGGCATTAAAATGAGAATTCCGGTGTGAATGATGTATTTTTCAGATTTACAAATGTATCTGCGATTTTTAATCTTTTTAGAATAAATCACATATATATATTTTTGG
This sequence comes from Urocampus carinirostris, assembly GCF_059441175.1. NCBI lineage: Eukaryota > Metazoa > Chordata > Actinopteri > Syngnathiformes > Syngnathidae > Urocampus > Urocampus carinirostris. The sequence continues at coordinate 9,386,120 of NC_142366.1, read as the reverse complement.
GAGAAAAATCTCTCCCCCATATAGGTGACAGTAATATGTAGCTTACAATTTACCACCGGGAAACACTACCTTCATTTTTTCCATGGCCCAAACACAACATTAAAATTCAAGCGTTTTCAAGGATTTCAAGCAGCCGTACGAACCCTGATAAAAGATAGGCTCTGAAAAAATACATTAAAAGTGGTTACATGTTTGTATTTTCTTATTTGCTATAAATTGGTGTAGTAAACTACAGAAGATTTGTAGTATTTGCTGTCTTTGTGATAACACCAAAAATTGTTATACGTACCATATTTTTGTTTTGTTATGATTGGAATTTTTTCGATTCAGTTTCCTAATCTTTAATTCTAGCATTGCTTTTTAGTTCTCAAATTCTGGTTATGAAAATCTAATTTTGTTAGAATTTTTTTTTCAGTTGGGTGAAAAATAATTACTGATTTTCTCTTTTGTATCTATCAATAGTCTCAAATCAGATGCCTCAACAATACATAAAAAATTAAGTATGCTCATCCAATTTGACTCTTATCAAAGCTGCCGTTTAAACAGACGTATCTGTATTTTGGGGCATTTTTTCAAAAATGTTCTGCTTTATTTTTTGCATATACCATTTACGCAAAAAGGAAACAAATGGGAAGCTAAGAAAATGGGAGCTAAGCCTTTTTATTCATTTATGAATAAACAAACATGCAGACATTAACAAGTGCATGTTATCTATCGAATCTAAACTTAGCTTCTAAATTTTCTAAACATATATAAATCCCGATTTACATGTTTGTGTGTTCGTACATGGCTTACAGGCTCCGAAACGGCTGAACTGATTTTCCTGAAAATATACATAGTCGTACTCTAGGCCTCTGGAAATGTTTTTAGCTAAGTTCGGTGTCAAGGCGCCCCCAATTAAAATCAACAACACCGATAAACATCTGCTTTGGTGTACAAGCGACTCTGGAGCTGCATGCGGCTGTTTGGCACTCACTAGTGGCTCTCTGGCACTATTTCAACAGCCCTAACAACTTCGTACAAGTACATTGCCCAGGTAAAGCGTTGACCAACAACCCCAGGCCATTATACTTATATTTCTTATTTTCTTTCTAAAAACATACAGCTTAATCGAATTGGTTTTGAACAACGTAACGCGACACACGGGACATGGCTTTCGCACCTATGAAAAACGAGAAAAACAGATGTTTGTTTTTTCATTCCTTTTGTTCCCGCCAAGTTAAAAAAACGGCACGGTGATAAAAGATGCGCTCTGAAATAATAGATTACAAGTGCCGGCATGTTTGTAAACAACGTCAGCTTTTTTGTCTGCTTTTGATGCGCACCTCAATGCTCAGTTTGCTATTCTTACTTTTTTTGTAAAGCTGTCAAGTTGTGCGATTGCATTGAGTTTATCGTTTTCTGCGCAGCAAAACACACAAGAGTCATGACACATTTACACCGATAAAAAGCATCACATTTTTAAGATAAAGTTGGCACAGGATTGTTTCTTTTTTTTTCATAAAAATAAAGAAGTGAGTCTGAGTTCCCCACGTCTTCAAAGGATCAAACAACAAAACACTTCCATTTTTTAATAATAATATAAACTTGCAATGATAGGAAAATGAGGAAAAGAGTTTCTATTTATTTTTTCTAGACAAGACTCAGTTTTATTTTATTTTCTAAAATCCACTTTATACCAAAGCCTTAAGGGGTACAGTATGTAATATTTGACCACTAGATGTCCCTGTGCTGTGTGGCGTACCTGGAAATAAGTTCGCAAAAGCACAAGGAAGTTTACAAACAACGGAGACTTTTTTGCCACAGAGGAAAAAAAGAGGAACAAAAAAGGAGAAAAGGGGATAAAAAAGAAAGAAGAAAAAGGAAAAAAGAGAAAACAAATAAAACTATCCATCCATCCATCCATCCATCCATTATCTGCACCGGTTATCATCAGTAGGGTCACGGGGGCGCTGGAGCCCATCCCAGTCATCCTCGGGCAGTGGGCAGGAGACACCCTGAACTGGTTGCCAGCCAGTCGCAGGGCACACAGGGACAGACAACTCACTCACAACTAGGGACAATTTGGACCAGTCATTTAACCTGACATACACGTTTTTTGGAATTTGGGGGAAACCAGAGTGCCCGGAGGAAACACACGCAAGCACAGGGTGAACATACAAACTCCGCACAGGAAGGTGTGCCGCAACGCGCTAACCACTGCGCCGCTGTGCTGCCAAATAAAACTAAAACATAAAAGAATATGCAAAAATGGAGGGGAACATAAATGTGGAATATAGAAAAAGAAAAGAACAGAAATGAATAAATGAATAAAATTAAAAAAGGAAAAAAATAGGAGGAGAAAAACAAGAAGATAAAATGAAAAAAAAAGATTAAAAGGAGAGGGGAAAAAAGTTTCCTCTAAACAAGCCTCAAGTGATCTAATCTAAATGTACTAATAAGTATCGATAAATAGCAAAAGGATCATTTATATTTGGTTAGCAAATGTGAAATTAGAATTGTAGGCGGGACTTGTAAGCATGTGGGGGCGCGGCCTCATCTGTCACGGCTTCTTTTAAACGCTGCCCGCAGTCCGGCTATTGTTTATTTTCTTTTTTTTTCAGTCTGCCAATTAATCCTCATGTTACACAAAATTGCAACAAACCAAGCGTGAAGAAACTTCAACTAGTCTGCAGGTGAGCCCAAGAGACGGGACAAGCAAGGTCAATTTGTTTTCCCTGCACGTCAAGAAAGAGCCGTTCTCTCCAATGCAAAAAAGGGGTGTTTTTTTGGGTGGATTGAGCGCATCTTTATTTTGTGCCTTAATCCCCCCATGCGGAAAAGGCAAGCCATTTAACAGGTTTAGAACGCGGGAAAAAAAAACATCCTTATTTTTCAAGCACATTAAGCAAATCAATTTAACATAAATTATACGCCGACGGGCGCACAAAAGACGAAGAGCGAATGCGCAAACTTCAAAGCTAAGCCACAAAATTAACTCCAAAACACTGGTTTTTTTTTTGCTCTTCTGAAAAACCTAATGCAGAAAACAAGGAAATGAGAATAAATCTTTTTCTGGAAGGAAAAACTATCATAGCCGGCGATGTAGAGAAGGGAGTGAGACAAGTGAGTGGTTCCCTGTGTTGACTGGTGTGAGACAGGGGTGTGTGATGTCACCATGGCTGTTTAATTTGTACATGGATGGCGTGGTGAGAGAGGTGAATGCAAGAGTATTTGGCAGAGGTGTAGAGATGATGGATAACAGTGGAACGGTGCGGCAGGTAAGTCAGTTGTTGTTTGCAGATGACACAGCGCTTGTGGCTGATTCTGAGGAAACATTGAGAAGGTTGGTAATGGCGTTTGGAAGAGTGTGATAGGCGTAAGTTATGTGTGAATGTTGGGAAGAGTAAGGTGAAGAAGTGTTTACGTGATGGAGTGGGCATGGCGTTAGAAATAAGGTTGCATGGACAAGTGCTGGAAGAAGTTGAAAGCTTTAGGTACTTGGGTTGTGATGTGGCTGCAGTTGGTGGAATGGAGTGCAAGGTATTGCACAGAGTGAATCAAGGATGCAAGGTTTTGGGTGCTCAGATGAGAGTGATGAGCAACAAGAGTATGAGTATGGATGTTAAGAGAGGACTGTATGAGAGTGTGATTGTGCCGACTGTGTTGTATTGTCCAGAGACTTGGAGCCTAAACGAAGATTTGTGAAGGAAATTGAATACTATTGCGATGAAGTGTTTGAGGAGTATGTTAGGAGTGACAAGACTGGATAGATTGAGAAATGAAATTGTGAGAGACAGAACTGGAATATTAGTGGAACTGAGCGAGCGTGTGGATAAAAGAGTACTCGGTTGGTTTGGACAAATGGAGAGGATGGATGAGGAGCGAATGTTGAAGAGGATCTACAGAGCAGAAGTCAATGGAAGGATGGTGGATGGATGGTGTTATGAGTGCACTGCAGGAAAGAGGTCTAAATATAATGGAAGCTAGAGCTCTTGTTGGTGATAGAAAGGAGTGGAGAGGTCTTGTGAAAGGATAGTGGGATTGCGGACGCGTTCTTAAGGATGGGCTGGGCACCCGTATGATCAGCAGGGGTAAACCAGTGAAAGCTGTCGGGCCCTGCTGTTGAACAAAAACAGTGTGTTGTGTCACCCTTACCGGAGTGACATGGCCGCTTTCTTGTGTCCCGTTTCATCTGGAGGGACGAAAGCATGACCAACTTAGGTGCCGAGGTGCCTAACTTGTTTGTGTGTTTGGGCAATTGGGTTGGCCCTGGTCCAAAAATGTTTGTGTGTGTTTTCTGCTAATTTTTCTCTTTTTTTCCCTTTTTATTTTCTTTGTTATTGTATGTGTTTGACTTGCTGTCCGTCACCCCTCTTGCGGGATATGAACAAGGTAGATAGATGGATAGATTTTTGTTGATGTTTCGCTTCAGCGCCATGAAGTGCAAAGACGGTTGCTTGGACTTGGCAGCTCTCACGCTTGACTTGTTAGACTTGTGTTGACTTGGTTAGGGTGACTGTTCAGATAAGCCTCCCGCCCCCATTTTTACCCCTTAACGTCCTGATAGCCCGATAAACAAATACTTGTCCGTACAATGTTTCCAGTCTCTGAAATACGTCATGCCACGTATCAATGGAAAGCTCAAACTGTTGGAATTCAAGATATGATGACCATTTCAAAACACTCATCACAGTAACATGACCGACAGTCTAAAATAAGATACTTGAAAACTATAAATCTGGGATAGCTCACCAATAAGGTCTCAGGATAGTTTGCTCATCATACGATTCCTCACAAACATGGTCTTGTTATATTCACCACAGCCTAGGGAATCCAACCGTGTAAAATACATGATAATGCCGACAGATTAAAAAAAAAAATCTGTCTAAAAGCATTTTGTATCATTAAACATTCCTTGTTGCAATCCGTCTGTTTTGCCACATAATTGCTGTTTAAAAATAGAGACTCGTAAACTATTTTCAGTAAGGGCTTTAGCTTTTCACCTTTTATTTTACACCACTCTCGGCCAATAGCGGGTTTTTAGGGCTTATATTGATAAAAAGAAGATCAACTTATCTAACTCTGAATATCTTTAGCCAGGAGGAACTGATTCAAACGATGCTTGACACAATGGTTAGCCAATGCAATTCTGAAAAGAACGATAATCAGATAGATGTAGTATATTAAAACTAGACCCCAAAATAAGCATGCGTCACGCCACTTGTGATTCATTTTTACGCACCATTATTAATCGTAAGTATGCATTATAGAGATAGAGACGCCGACAGAGAAGTCAAACATTTACAACTCTTTCAAAATGTCTAAAACAAATTGGCCGAAGTAAAATACACAGTTGCAGAGGTTTTAGAGCTGTAAACTAGTCATCCTACAATTAGAAAAATGTGTAAAATGCAACGTTTAGTTTTTCAGTTTGTGATCAAATTTAACAAAGTAGCAGGTAAGGCTTCAAGCTACTGTCTCACCTGTTTTCCAGCTAAGAGGCCTATGCTACACTCTTCTGCAGGCATAATGATTGCAAAAAAAAAAAAAATCAGGCGATGATAAAAACCTGTGTGTTCCAACTCACATTACTCAATGTCAGTAGTATGTGCAGTGGTTATTTCAGTTTGAGACAAAACTTTTTAGAGTGTTACCTTTCAAAAGAGACCAAAACTGTCCATATCCTCCAAATGATTCAAGAAGAGCATTCCATTTACTTCGGGTATGTTTTGGATTGGGGTTTTAGGGGAATTTCACAGGAACTTTAAGGGGTTAAGCAACTATATTTGGTATTAGTTTGGAGAGATGCAAATGGTATGCAACTTATTCTTATTAATATTTTATTAATTGATCCCCCCCACGCTTGACTTGTTAGACTTGTGTTGACTTAGTTAGGGTGACTGTTCACAGTTATACCCCCAGCCCCATTTTAAAACAGCAAAGGGGGGGCTTGCGTTAGCACATTCATCATCATTACATCAGCAAGCTCCGAGATCCGCTATCTGCCCCTTATCGGCACGCTAGTCGGAGGGGAGGGAAGCAAGATTGTAAGTGAGGAAGGGGGGGGGTTACTGAATAAATGGAGAGGGGAGTGCATGCCTGCATGGCGGCGGGCGCATGTTTTCCCGTGTGTGTTTTTGCAGGTACGGCAACAAGATGAAGGTTGTGCTGCACAGCTGGAAGCGCTCAAAGCACTCTGCAGGGCGAAAGAGGGGCAAGAAGAGGATTAACGGGCGGATGGCGAGGGGATCGTAGTCAAGGGGGGGGCAGAGCAAGATGATCCCAAAACGCCCTTCGTCTGTTTGGAATGCTTGGATACACACAAGTTTTATTTATACAAATAGTCACTGTTTCACTTGAAAAGAACAATGTGTTTTATTCAGCACCTCCTTGAGATAAAATTAAAAAGATTTATTTGAAAAATATGTAAATATACATGAACTATCATAAACATGAAAAGAATGAAGATGAAAAAAGAGAAGGAAAAGAGAGGGAAATGGGGAAAAAAAGGACGGTGTGTATTATTTAGCGCCTCCTATAGGTAAAAAATAGATATTTTGAATGATAAGTAAAAAATACACGAACATGCATTTTCTAATACTGGACATGATTGTTCTTCTTTTCTTTTTTTCCCCTGTTTTTTTTACCTCTATTTTTCCTTGAGAAAACAAATTTTCCCCCTTTTTTTCTTTTTTCCTTTTCTTTTTTCTTCTTGCTTATTTTCTTTCCTTGCTTTTGTTTTTCTCCTTTTGCTTATTCCCTTTTTGCTTTTAAATATTTTTTCACTGACTGTTTTTGCTTTTATTTTATTTTTTTTCAATATTTCTTCTTTCCTTTTTTTCCTCTTTTCTGATTTTTTTATTTTCCTTGTGTTTCTTTTTTTACTTTACCTTCATTCTTTTTTATATGCTTTCCTTCTTTCTTTTTTCATGCTTTTTCCGTGCTTTTCTCTCTTTACCCCCTTTTTCAATTTTTCTTATTTTTGAGAAGAAAATATAACGTTGCTGTTTGATAAATTTGAATCTCCACAGTTCGTATTCTTCCTTGTGCTTTAAGCTCGTGTTCTCAGTTGCACGATACAGCGACATGTAGTGGTAAAATATTACACACTGTCCCTTTAAAACACAACAATATTTACCTCAATGTTAAATGTAATTATATTATAATAGCAAAAAATAAAAATTCATTTAAATTTATATTTATATTCAAAAATGTATTTTTTTAATGCAAACTTCATAAAAAATATTCCTTCAAATAAAATGGCTTTAACATAAATTACTTTTTGTTTTTTATTGTTTCAACATTGTGATTTTCATCCCCTGTTTTTTAAAACCGTGTGGAGGAAAATGTAGTCGAAATCATCTTCAAAACACACGATTATTTTCTCACGACATACTTAATTGCTCTCATTATCAAAACCAGTTTGGCTAACACAGTGCCCAGATGGCACCTGTACTGACATAGGGGACCGAGGGGGGGTTGAGGAATTTTGGGGGCCTCCCGGCCCTCAAGGGAGGGCCGTTTAGCAGGAATTAGTCACACAACACACTAAATGGTGTACATGCAAAGTGTTTGTTATCGTTTTTTTGATGGATTTGTGTGAAGCTCATTTAAAAAAAAAACAGTAAAAACGGGCCTTAGTGATTCTACCTAGCAACACGTAATAAGCACTGCGTCCCATTTGGAGTTTTTCTGCTTTTCTTGAATACCCTAACCCTAGTACAGTGTTTCTCAACTGGTGGGTTGCGGCCGTTCTTCAGTGATTCGTGGGCCTTTGCCTTGGCAAAATAATGCTAAGGCAAAAAAAAATTGAAGGTCCATTACACTCCTTAACAGTAGATGGCGATAATGCCCTGCTTGATCTCTGCTTCATGGTCAGTTAATCTGGACCATCCTGATTGCGTTTGAAAGGAACCGCGTTTTATTGTGATTCTATTCGTTTTATTTCCTTTTTCGTCCCATAATAGGTCCCAAAAAGTAAGTGATAAGGGGAAGGAAAAGCGGAAAACAGTGACAACAGCAATTGAGCCAAAGAAGTAAGTGATTGCAAAATACGTAAATATTGTATGAGTGTCAGCCATCGAAAGGCTGCTTAAAGGTATATGGTAGGGCTGCACGATTAACCGAAATCTAATCGATATCGCGATGCGACGTAGTGCGATAGTATAACCGCAAAACACTGCGTTTTTTTTTCCAGAATTCATAGTTCCAGTTTGTTATTTAAATGATGGAGTGTTTGAGCAACAAGAATTGTCACATTTCGTGGTTTAACAGCGCCGGCCAATCAGAAGCAGGTTTTAATGCCACCAACCAATAAAGGTGGGGCAAAGTTTGCAAGACGTGTGTGCACGACTGATAGGCTGGTGTAAGCAAGCCAGTCAGTCATACAACCTTCGCACGAATGGCCACTAAACGCCACAGCTCATAGCTTTAGCGGCTCGTTACATTTAAAATGAATTCATTAATTAAATTAGACTCTGAGGAAAGTCAGGAAAGCGCAAAGAAGAGCTGATCACCAGTAGGTGCTGCCTGGATTTTTATTGCGTTCCGGAATTGACTTAGGCAGTGTCAGAAGGGAAAGCTAAGCTAGTCACCAACGCCAGATCCATTACCCATGAAACAAAAGACTCGGAGATACTACTCAAGGGAAACCGTTACACTTGTGACGTTTGTATTTTAATCATCTCAAAGACCTTGCAGAAGTTGCGATTACCCGACACTAGCGTGTAGCAAGCCAGCCTCTCTCTAAATCGTTTTCATACACTAAAAGGCCCTCCAATTTGGTTGTACTTTTGTATCATGACAATAAGGACTATTTATTGTACTGCAATTCTGTTTTTATTTGTAGATCCATAGTTATTGTGTTAAAGTCAGATAGTCTCAGTCTCTAAAGACATCATATCAAGACAAGTTGGCACGTCACTATGTTTTAGTTCTCCCCCAAAAGAAAACCAAGACAGATACGCATTTTTTATGTAAAATCAGAAATCGCATGGAGTTTGCAATACAGGTCTGAAATATTGCAATCATTTTTTTTTTCAAAAATTGTGCAGGTCTAGTACATGCTTTTTTACTGGTATATTTATCTTTATTATCTATAATTAATTTAACATTGTTCATTTATGTTTTGGGTCTGTATTTCTTTTAGGATGTGGCGATTTTAAAGCAGGCTAATATGCAACCAGCTCAGTAGCCTAGATGGTAAGGCGCCCGCTTTGAGACTGGGAGGTTCGGGTTCGCGCCCCGGCCGAGTCATTCCTAAGACTTAAAAAGTGGTCGGCGGCGCCCTCTCTTGGCTGCGGCTGCATCGGGTCAGATGCAATCGACATTTCGTTCTGTGTACATTGTTACACAGAATGACAATACAAGGAAATTATTATTATTATTATTATTATGTATAATATATATAATATAAAATATAATATAAAAAAGGTGAATATGTTCTATTATCTCTGCTTTAAAACTGCACAATCTTTTATTTGATACGTTGAGAAGTGGAGTTTTTTCTTGATTAGGGTTGGAGTTTTTCATTAGGGTTTGATGCTGGGTCCTCAAATAGAACCAGTTGAGGGCCATTGCCCTAGAGAATGTGAGATAATAGAAAAACTAAAAAGAAAAGAGTTAGGATTGTGCTTCAAAGAGGTGCGAAAACGGAAGCGGTTTGATGAGCTAGCTTTAGCGCGTTTGTATTTTGCGTGAAGGACAAACGGTGTCTTTGAGCGCAGCTAACGGGATTATCGCCTCAGCGACCTCTGCGCCCGCCGCACAATGGCGCCTGGGGACCTCAACACATTTTACATTCCCGCATCTTACAAACCGGCACGGTGTAATCGCCACGCTTACACAACACCGATTCCTTTTTTTCCTTTTTCTTTTTTGCTGTAGCGCAGATAAGACCCGAATAAAGCCAGAGAGCGCTCGGCAACGGTGGCCTCGGTCGTGTCGTCTGCGACTCAGCCACAAAGCTTATTAAAGAATTATTGTTACATTTTGGGGAGTGCTCGCTCGCCTTTCATGTAGGGGTCGAGCAGGCCGATTATCTGCAACATTATTTGGGAACTTGGTATCAACATTATTCATTTGACGGGGCGGTTAGATATATTTTAAGATGGGTTATTTAGGCTCAGATGCAGCCAAGTCTTGCTCTCCCTCTCCGCTCCTCTCTCTTCTCTGACGCTACCTACCCTGCGCCTTCTGATTAGATAAGTAACCAGGGGCGGAGCCACTAAAACAGGAACAGTAACATTAGAGCGCCAACTTTGGTAACTCGTACTAACATGCCTTTGTCCACGGTAGAAAAGCGTGTTTGCGATTAAGAGCTAGGGTAAAAAGTGAAGTTAACTTGTTTTAGAGGCACGTTCAGGTGGTGAATGATATATTAACTCTTATCATAACATTAGTTTGTCAATTAAGCGTGTGTGTTTGTGATTGAGAGACCATAAAAGGGCCCCTAAAGTGGAAGGCTGAGTGATTAGCTGTTACCATAACATTGGTTATTCAATCTTGCTCTAAAATAGGAGTGACCCTACTTTTCAATTCGCAAGCTTTGTCGAAATGTTGATGCACTTTTTGTTTTAAGTTAATTTAAGTCATGTGGGTTTGTACTGACGTTTTTGTTTATTGTAAGAGAAAGAAATCGTGCAGCTTTGAAAGGTTTTATGTTTACAGGAACTGATAGCTTTAGTGGCTGGTTACATTGAAAATGAATTCATGAATTATATTGGAGCTGATCACCAGCTGATCGAGTTGCTGCCAAAGCTAATTTATTTCTTGCACTGTTAGTCTCTGTTTTAATCTAAAATTAGTCTTGAAATACTGATGTATTCACTGTAAAAGGTTTCAGAGAGCCGTTAAAGTTTAATTAGAATTTATAATGAATAAATATATACACAAACATATATATATATATATATATATATATATATATCCTTCCAAATTTTGTTTTCAAATATTAGCAGTACAGATTGTCTAAAAACAGAAGTTGAACTGAAATTGGTCATCGTGTTTGTTTTGCATTACAGCTGATTTGATCTTTATCTATTGAAGCAATTCTATTTGTTATCTCTTAAGTTTGTCCATAATTTGACTTTATTTGCACCACCAGTTGCTGAAAAAGAGCACTAGTTGAACTGAATATTGTCATTTTGAACTGAAACTCGATATTGTATTACTCCATTTAAATTGAATTTGGTTTTCTCCTTTATTTGTAGGAGCATATTCTTGTTTGAAAGGGCTCTTTTTGTTGCCTTCAGTTGAAATTTGATTTGTAATCTTCAAAATGTGGTCATATTTGGACTTTATTATTGAAAACAGCAACCGTTGAACTTATTTTTGTGTTCCTCCATATAGATCTAATTTGATTTGATCTATAGGAACAAATACTTGGTTGAAGTGGTCCTTTTGTTGCCTTCAGCTGCACTTTGAACTTGTAATCTCCAAAATTGGTCCCTATTTTAACTTTTTTTGCACCAAGATTGTTGAAAAAGAGCAGTACTTGAACTGAAACTTCTTATCGCGTTCTTCTTTTTGCATGAAGTCAATTTGAAGAAAGGCCAAGAGAGAAATGATCTCTCCCGAGCATCTCCGCCATTCATCAACGAGACCCCTCCTTTCCCTCCCCTGCAGCAAGTAGCCATGCTGTTTACATAAAGACCGGAGCGGCTTCCCCAGCGGACGTCTGGATCGACTCTTATTAATTCCCGCAGAGTTAGCAGTTAGCGGACGGCCAAGATGCCAAGGAATGGCGGAGGAGGCCCAAACTGAATTGCGCCCACTGCGGGAGGAATGTGGCGGGAAAAGATGGAAGGGGGGGGGCACCTTAATGTTTCACATCCTGCACAGATGGGAAGACTTGGGGGAGCAGAATTGGGGGAGATATCGGGGGGCCATTCGGCATTCCGAGCGTGCCGAGAGCCGCGACTAAATCAGCCTCATCTGCCGGGAAGCGCCGCCACGACAACCTCTGCCTCAACTTCAATTCGAACTTGAAGAAAGCTGGAGCTCTCATCTGTTTTGGCCCTCAATCTTTGCTGCCTTACCCTCGAAACCGTCCTCAAATGATTCTTCAACAGCAACTCAAACTTTAAATTCTTGTCAACAATTTTCACCATTTGGATACGTCAAGTTTTGGTTTCATAAAGTTTCTTCATTCATTCTCGACGATCAGGAAGCAACTATTGAATTGTTTGCCATTGCCATAACAAAAAGTCAGACGTTTTATGATTTCCAAACTGTGAAACATATTTTGTGAATTATTTGGGGTTTTTTGTTTTTTGCTTCTGCTAAATGTCATTGCATTTCTTTTCCTTACTCGTTTTCATTCACAAACATTGCACTATTATTTTAACTGGGGCCAGTCTCTAAGCACTATGTTGTAAATATTTATATATATTTTCTACTTTTCATCCGGATTGTCTTTTATCTTTCTCTTTAAACTCTTTATTACGAGTTTACCCCGGAATTCCATGTCTAATCGCATTGCATACAATGTTTACAATGTTGTTATCATTGATACTAAAGACAATTCAATTTAATTATTTATTATTTCAAAATTGTTGAAAGAAGTAGCCAAACATGCCAATATATTATTGTGGTAGTTACGAGTTGGATTTACTTGTTTTAATGTTTTTGTTGAAAAGTCTCCCGAAAGTCAGTTAAAAATACAGCAAATTGTAAACTGCTGCCACTGATTAGTATGGAAAAATACTAAAGCTAAACTGCTGATCTCAAGACAGGTGTACAAATATTTGACAATTTTTGCAAAGGATCAATTTATTTTAACTCTCCACAGACTGGATACTATTTGAGAAACACTGCCAGATATTGTGGCAAAATCGAGGAACCCACAGGTTGCATTTGTTGATTTAATTTGCCATTGTTAAAATGACAAACAGTTTATTTATTTATTTTCTTTAATTTTTTTAAGGTGTCCTGTCCTTGTGTGCCCCGCGACTGGCTGGCAACCAGTTCATGGTGTTCCCTGCCCACTGCCTGAAGATAGGTGGGATGGGCTCCCGCATCCCCGCGACCCTACTGAGGATAAGGAGTGCAGATAATGGATGGAGGGATTTCTTTAAGGACTTCTTAAGTTGCTGACTTAAGTTGCTGTTGTTAAGTTGCTTTGACAAAGACTTTGATTGCTAATCTTTTGGATCAACATATTTCAGGGTGTCTTGAGTTTCTGTTGTTAAGTTGCATTGAGAAAGACTTTTGTGTAAATATTTTATTTTTTTCTTCAAGGACTTTTAAGTTGCCGACATAGGTTGCATCAACAAAGACTGAATGCCTTCTTGGTTAGGTTTTGAATCAATTTCATCAATGACTCCTCAAGAGGCCCTTGTTAAGTTGTGCTGAAGATGTTGATCGCCATTTTTTTTTTTTGCATTCATCTCTGTAAGGACACCTTAAGTTGGCACTGATGAAGACTTGTTGCTTTTTTGGTTGTTTTTTTATATCAATTTTTTCAAAGACTCCTCGGGTTTATGCATTCATTTCTTTAAGGACTCCTAAAGTTGGCATTGATGAAGACTTATTGCTTTTTGGTTGGTTTTATTATCAATTTCTTCAAAGACTCCTCAGCTTTTTGTATTAATTTCTGTAATAACTCCTGAATTCGGCATTGATGAAGACTTATTGCTTTCTGGGTGTTTTTTATATTAATTCCTTCAAAGACTCCTCAGGTTGCCGTCGTTAAGTTGCATTGAAGATGTTTTTTTTTCAAGTGCCTCCTGAGTTGCTTTCCCTTCCCTTGTGTTAGCATAGTCGGGGTGCATCAAATCCTGTAAAACCCCACCACCACCCCCCCAGACAGTGCGAAAGCTAAAGCCTGCACATAAAAAGAGGCGCGCAACTCCAGCGATCGCGTCCCGTCGACTTTGGATGGTTTGCTTTCATACGGGCCGGCTTGCACGCTGACTGCTGTGCACACATGCACGACAGGGGTCTCCGAGGATTTCCCGCCAGCCACCTGAATGCATACGCATGCGTGCGCATGACATCAAAGAGTAGAAGACACCAAATAAAAAAAAGAGAGAAAAAGTGCGCTAGTTCACGTGTATAGTGGGCTCAATGGATTTTCCTGCAGCCTGGATGAAAATATCTGGGGGATGGCCGAGCCCGCTAATTGCGAATTGATGAGGAGATAATAAAGTGACGAGCACCTGCCGGCCGCACCTAAAATGGAAATGACCACCACAATGGCAGCGATAATGGATTATTAGTCCCAGTGAGCTAGTTTGCATTGATCCCCCTCCCCACTCAAACATTAATGCCATGGGGGGAGCAGAGCTGTTGAGCGTCTCTAATCACATCGCGGCCTGTTTCAATAAAGACACATTAGCATAAAGCCCGGCAAACACGCACAAATTTCGCCCAGTGAGGACGGAGTGCCGAATTATCCCGGAAAGCCTTCAAAGCAGTGCAGCGGCGACAACTTTTGGGGAGTGGAAACAAGTAAAAAAGCCCTTAAGGTTTGAGACTTAGGGTGCATTTGGGTACACCCGCCCCCTAAAAACTGAGGGGGGCAGGTAGAATTAATAGAAAGAGACAGAATTGAAGGGGCGCTGCACACAAAAGCTTTATAAATAATTCTAAAAGCTAACAGGGCGCCTCATCGACGTGCCTTCACACATGCCCGTTTCTTAAGAAAGAAAAAAAGACTGCTCGGGAGGTGACAAGAAAGTGTGGCCGGCGTCGAACTTGTAACTTCTGGTGCAAGGCAGCGGAGAGATGCCTTGTAAATCTCTTTGTCAAAGAAGCTTGGAGGGTGTCGTCAGGGGCTACTAAGGGGCTTACACTCTGCTGAGCCGCCAGGTGCAGATACACACTCTCATACAAGAAACCCCATGCCAATAGATGAATCCTCAGTGGTCCTGCTCCCACATAGTCCTACATGCATCATTTTGCAGGGGGGCGGGGAATCGGTTTGACCTCCCCAAAAACATATAGTAAGTGAGTAAGTAGAAGCTGGCAAACTCCCACAGGCAGCGCTGACGAATGTTCTGCCCGCTGCAGACAATAAGAGGGCAAAAGTGGAGATCCATCGGGTGGGCTGGGAGTCTCGGGTGGGGGCTTCTGCTCACCTGTGACAAATAGACGCCTTGGTGGACACTGGCTTTTTTCATAAGATGAACCCGGGAAGGGATGAATTCTTGAGAATTCTGCTCATGTATGAGATACCCTTCCTTGACTAAGGGAGGACCCCCTACCCATATGATATCACTTATGTCAAAATTTTAATTTCAAGCGATAAATGCGTAGGCGTGTTTGCAGTCCAAACTTTTTGAGGCCTTTCAACATCTCCTAAAATGTCCGAGACTTGTGTGGTGCCCCACTTGGACACATCTTCCCTCAAATGACTAAATACTGGATTTACGACTTGCGCTCAGACAATTTTGAGACACTGGCAGCTCCCGGGTAGCCCGGCTATAAAGGTTTTTGGGAAATTTTGATGATGCTGTAACTTGTAAAAATATGCTGAGGATATTAAACGGGTTTAATGTGACATATGAGCGATGGGATGACTTATCCCAACCAGAATCTGTAACGCCTCCATATTTGTGGTACGTTGCACCGGACTCCTTATCCAAATGTTTTTGATCTAATCTACATCTAAACTTATATATAAATCCCGATTTGCGTGTGTGTGTGTGTGTGTGTGTGTGTGTGTGTGTGTGTGTGTGTGTGTGTGTGTGTGTGTGTGTGTGTGTGTGTCTGTGTGTGTGTGTGTGTGTGTTTGTGTGGTTTGTAAGCTCTGAAACAGCTGAACCGATTTTTGTTAAAATGTACACAGTTGGACTTAAGGCTTCTGGGAGTGTTTTTAGAAAGAGTTAGTGTCAAGGCATCCCCAATAAATACTAATAAAATCGATAAACATTTGCTTTTGTGTACATCCGGCTCTTTCGCACTCCCTAGTGGCTCCCTGGTGCTTTTTCAACCAACCACGGCCCCAACAACTTTGCTCAAATAGAATTCCTGGCAGAGCCAAGCCCAGTAACTCCAGGCCATCGTGCGAGTGTATGTAAAATCTTTTTGAATTTATACATTTTTTATTAATTTATAAATGATGTGAGACTACTGAGACCCCAAACAGAGATGAGGGCAAAGAAATACGGAAAATAAAAAACAACCAACGAAGTCAGTGCTTTCTAAACTGTTGCATCATCTTCAACATAACAAAATGCTAAATAAAAGATTCCATTTGGGCCTCTCGGTCAGTTTTTACGAAAGGAAAAGTCTGGTCAGAAGGGTGGGGGCTTTGTTTTTTTTTAGTGCAGCAAGGTTGTGTTGTGTTTCTTCCACATTTTTTGCTGTCAGCACGAGCGTAAAGTTTGGGCTGCATGATAATAAAATGTCATGAAAAAGCTTTCCCTCTCTTTCAAGGAATTTGGATGTGCCCCCTCCCCTTTGAGCACCCTGAAAGGAACTGTGCTTTTGTCTGCACAGTAAAACAGAAATGTTAACGCCCCCCCCCCCCCCATATAGCCCCAGACCTTCTTTCCCCGAAACCCTGTTTCTCGCTCCCTGTGGAGTATTGTTAAAACAGCCCCCCCCCCTTAAAACAGCATGCTTTGCATGAGAAAAAACGATTAGTCTTCCAATGCAACGCTGTCAGAGTGGGGGCGCGAGGAGCTTGGTGCAGGGAGCTTGGGTAAGAAGTTTGCTCCCATAGTTGAGTTCTTCTTTTGTTTCGCCAAGTTGAGGACGACGAGGCACTCGAGCGTTCGGAGAAAAGCACTCCGACCTGTGCGGAAATGAGCCGCGGGGGGAAGTGGAGTGTAGGGGGTCTTTTCAGGTATTAACCCCCCTCAACCTCCCTTCGTACCCCGACAATGTGGCCCTCATTCACATCCGCTCACTTGGTTTGAACTTCAGCATGCAAACAAACTTACACTCCCAACACTTGAGCAGGACTCGCTGCTGTCAGCCACCGCTCACACCCATTCGCTCACATGAAAAGGAAGGAACCGATCACCCAGCGCCACCTTCTTTTAAAGCTTCTCTACTGGTCTGACTTCTTGACCCACTATCCCAACCAAATTACAAAGTGTGACCCAAGTGAAGAAAAAAATCCACTTCTCAAATGATTCAAATGAAAGGATTATGCAATTTAAACTGAAGATAGTTATATAAACATTAAAAAAATAACCAGCAAAATGAAAACAACTTCAAGTAGTTCCTTTTAATGCACAATTAGGTGCATTTTTCATCAAATCCAAAACGCTTCACTTTAGTGGCTTTTTCTCCAGTATAATAAAATCCATATCTCATATAAACTCAGTTGTATCAGCATTTTGCCATGCTCAACATGTGTAAACAAACTTTATCACTTTATCATTTTTTTTTTCTGTGGTGTGTAATGACAGGTGTCAACTTGCATTTGCAGGGAATTATTGCCATTTACTGTTATGGAGTTGAAATGACCCTCAGTTCTTTCTTTTCTTAGCATTATTTTACAAGGTAAAGGCCCAAGAGTCATTTAAAGTGGCTTTGTGTCCTTACCCAAACACTGTATTAACGGCAAACATTTGGGCTTTTAATGACATCCATCCATTGACTACACCGCTGGGTCACAGGGCCTTTAATGACATCCCAAGTCTAAAATTTATGAACATACTCGGAAAAAACATTGACAACTTCCCAAAAACAGAGGGAAACACCCATTCTATTCAATCCCCCTTCCGCCAATCACTTAAGACGCTTTTTGGAATTTTGTGCCGGCGGATCCAAAGCGAAAGGCCACTTTTAAAGATGCCTTTGGCGGGTCCTTCAATCCAAGAAGGGGGTGGGGGGCTGGGATATGCACGGGGGGAAAGTAGAGCTATGGGACAATGATATTCTGCGGTGCAGGGGGCGTTGGGGGTGCGAAACCTGCAGCATATAAAACGGCTTGTCAGATTCCGCACGGAGGCAGATCTGAGGCATGCCCTGAAGGGACGGCCGGCCGGGGGATTAGCGGGCCGAGGAGGAGCCCGCCAATATGCCCCCTTCCCTGGATGCCCTCCACCAGCGTGCCCCCCCCCCCCAGATGCCCCCCACCTGATCTCACTCTTGCACGATTTTTACCCCTGATGTGCAGGAAAAAAAAAAATGAAAGCAAGAGAGGCAAAAAAAAATGCCCCTCGTAACGGTTCACGTATACCCTGGCCCATGGGCAAGGAGAACCAGCCAGAGTCTATGCCTTGAGTTGTGGAGCCACAAATAACAGACGCGATTCGTACACATTTTTCATGGACACATTTTAGCACTTTTAAGACTTTCAAATCCAATCTTTAAATTTCTCCAGTAGCATTCAAAGAAGAAAACGAATGTGACGCATGTATTTTACAGACTCACAAATATATCTGCAATTTACATATGCACCTTTTAATCTTCGAGTGCATCAATCAAGACATATGATTTTTAGATCTTGAGTATATTTCAAATATATTTGTTGCTGAAACAAATCTCTCCCCATATGAGTGTTGGGTAAACATGACACTAATATGTAGCTTACTTTTACACTTGCAGGAAGTTTTTCCCATTACAAGTTACCGTTAGGAAACTCTGCCTTCTTCTTTTGCATGGCCTGTAATAAATTCCCATAATTGATACGTAATACTTGCACTAATACACATTTCATAGTGCCCTGTTTAGGTGTAGCATGCACCTGTCTTATAGGGGGCGATGACGCTTCATAAAACAATGCCACACAAACTAATGCCAGCATCCGTTAATCACGAGAGACGAAATGCAATGGAAAAGCAAAGCAGTGTCTGCATCATTTTTAGGTAGATTTGTCTGGAAAAATGGCAACAATTTCAAGCATTACAAGCACTTCACCCAAAATGCAAGCACTTTTCAATCTTTGAAAACATCATATTCAAATTCAAGCAATTTCAAGGATTTCAAGTACCCGTACAAACCCAGAGATGAGAACATTTTCGATTGATTTGCTGACAGTTGCTACAAGAAATTGAGAAAAGCTGACGTAATATTGCTGACTATGACAACAGCTAGGCCACGCTCCTTAAACACTTTAAGTTGCTGACACTCACTTTATAGATGGGGTGTGTAGTTCGAGGTATTCTGAAAAAGTTTAAAATGAATTAATTTTTCTATTAAGTATGAGTTAATAGGGCCCAACTGAGTTCAAAGAGCCTTTATATTGTTTTCAGAAGATGGCATCAGCAAGATTATTTTTGGAGTTACATACACCACCTTCAACAATTTGTGAAACTCTGACTACGTTACTTTGACGACTGCTAGGCCACGTCCCCTTGAAATTCCTCACTCAACAAATTTCCTGAATACGGCAAAACAAGTTCTGTGTTTGATGTCATCTTGGATTTCAGTGATGAAAAATTTGCCTTGCAATTGGATTCCTCGTTGTTCCTCGATTCGCTCGTATCGCTCAGGAAGCTAATAGGAAGTCACCTCCACTCGAGAACATGACAGGCTCCGCTCGGAAGAGCAACGCCAACTGCATAATTTGGAACGCTGAAGTTGAGATAAACGTGATGTGCAATTTTGCCGAGAGGGGGCAAATATCGTGAAAGTAAGAAGATTGATATCTTCAATGGCCAGAACGCATTCATCAGCATGAAAAACACACCTTGACTTTCATTTTGGATTATTTTGAAGGAGAGCTTGACCTAAAACTCAACTACGGAACCACGTTGAGAATTTTGGGGGGGGGTTCTTAGCCAATAAAACAATTATTGGGGAGTGGGCTAACAAATAAATACAAACACCAAATATCCCTAAGTTCATTAATAAAGTTTTCACTGTGACTAATTATTTTTCATCATGCATTCTTTCACTATTTGTGTAAATATAAATCCAAATGGATTCCTCCTAAACACACAAGAGAAAACCAAATGGGAAATATCAAGAATGTAATACAAAGTAAAATTACCAGTGTTAATTTAACCCCCTGTAGATAAGGAGCATAACTTTTCTAAGATAGTGCCCTTTTGCAATATTTCTGTCCAAATAAATACATATGGGTTCCCCCAAAATATACAAAAAATATAAAAAAAATATACATTATTTTGTAATACACAGTAAAATTACCAGTTTTAATTTAACCCTCTCTAGATAAGGAGTATAATTTCACATAGGTAGTGTTAAACGTTTACTCTTAAATTGTTGAAATAACAATGTTTATTTGAAGGTACTCAGTAGTAGTGTTCATTTAACACTTAAAGAGTAAAATATATGCACTTATATATATGAACTTATGGGCCTAATCTATAGAGTGTTTATTTATCATTGTCTCTTTTAGTGTGTATAGTTATTTATTACAATATATCTTTTATCTTTTTACTCAGCAGCACCTGAATGTACATATACAACACAGAATATATATACACAATATTATTATTTTCGTATATTGATATTTTATTTTATTATTTCCAGTTTTAAACATATTTTATAAACACTGTACACCAAGGTTGCAGAGATTATTTCATTGGCATTTCACGTTAACGAGGATAGAGACATATTGTTTAACTATTTAGTGTAGTGGCATTGAATTTATCGTGTTGACCGGCTAGATTGGCAACTTACCAAATTTAAATTAAAAAAATATATTTAGATATAAAAGTAAAGTTTGAAGGTCAAATTAAAAAATGATGCTCAGGTTTCCTTTAACACTAAATGGAATTCTTTAGAGTTACATTTCCACGCTGCAATGATGAGATCAAATATTTATGACCTTCAAATTGCATTTGGTTACAAATTAAAAACAATTTTTTTGAGTTATAGCAGTCATATTTTTCTTGCACAATTTCCCAAAATGTTTTTTTTTTTTTTGCAGGTGTGAAAAGGAGGACTGTGTCCAAAAGGAAACCCGAGAAGGCGCTTCAAATGCCGGGCAGCTGCTGGACACTCACGAAATAAATCTGTCCAAAATGTGAATGCACACAAAAATAAGTTATTGAAAAAAAATGCTCATAAACTTTCCTTTGCAATACACAAGTCACGAAGCATCGGCCGCATTCCACACTTTTGATTTCTCTTCCACTGGGTAAACATTTTCTCTATTAAAAGTATTTTAAAAATCTCTGTAGGACACATTTCATTTTTAGGAGAATTGTGTTATTTTTACTGGATGGAAAATGTTTTAAAATAAAAGTAATTTGATTTGACTTTGAGATCGGTGCCAGTTGAAAATGGAATCAAGCCACTTAGAACTTTAATAATATAATTATTGATGTATTATTATAATGAATGTCATTATAATGATTGACAATGTGCATATCATAATCATTTAAAAACACAATGTGTGTGCTCTCTTTGTCATGTTTTACACACACATAGAAGAATATTCCTGAGAAATTTAGTCTTCAAGCATTAACAAGGACTATTTTTTAAGCATAGTAATAAATAAAAACGGTGACGATACTCATCACAAGTGTTTAACATTTTAAAGTCATATTTGAGCGAGTGTGTGTGCCCACGTTCACTTTTGACATTAAACACAGCACGACTTTCACAATAAAAGCAATTAAAAAATAATAAAAACACGAATAATGTGAAATTATGA
Source organism: Urocampus carinirostris (assembly GCF_059441175.1). Taxonomy (NCBI): domain Eukaryota; kingdom Metazoa; phylum Chordata; class Actinopteri; order Syngnathiformes; family Syngnathidae; genus Urocampus; species Urocampus carinirostris. The sequence continues at coordinate 9,364,612 of NC_142366.1, read as the reverse complement.
ATTGCAATTGCCACTTGATTTCCTAAGACGTGCGTTTTTGCACACAGCATTAGAAGCATAAAGGTTAAATAAATACATAAATAAGAATGCAAAAGTTATGTGCGCTCATTTAGGAAGAAAAATTGTACACGAACCCACGCCAAAATAGTGATATGTGACACGCGCTCGTGCATATTGGGACCCACGCGCGTGTACGTCGGCGTGTGCCGATGAAGAGTGTTTTTGCTCGTCCAAGTTTTAGGAAACTGCAAAAGTCAAAGAAAAACTTTGCATAATAGTGAAAAAATCGGACACACTTACTTGAGCGTCTTGCTTAGGAGCGGGGAAGAACTTTTCTTTCTTTTTCTTTTCTTTCGTTCGCTCGGTCGGGCTTCAGGTGCTGCACAAAAGTCTTGTTCTTTTCCTTCTTTTTCAAGTTCTTGTCCCTCCTCCACAAAGTCCCAAAGCGCGCTCCTCCTTTTTCTTTTTCTCTCTTCTTGCAACTTTTCTTCTCTCTTTTTCTTTCTCGTTCTCGGGGCACCTTTGCCGCCTTCAAGGGCCGTCGGACACACAAGAGTCCGGCAAAAGTGTGCGCTAAAATGAAAGGTGAGAAGTTTAGAAAGAAAGAAAAAGGAATAGAGGAGTGCAGGCGTTTCTTGCTCTGATGCGTTTTTTTCCCTTTTTTTGGAGAAAGGAGGACGAAGTGTGCTTGCAAGTCCTTCGCCGGTTTGGCTCCTCCCTCCTTCAAAACTCCACTCAACGCCCCTTCCCTTTTTTTGCACCCCTTTTTTCCCTGCACCCCCCCTTTTTGCACCCCCTTTTCTGCTTCCACTCACTTAATACAACTATATCCCCCCCAGACTGAAAAAAAACCTTACATGGGCGAGGTTTAAAAAAAAAAAAAAAATCACTATATCCACGCGTGGAAGCAGTGAAGTTCTCATTTTTCACCTGAAGGGGGAGACACCTAAGGCACGCCAGGATGGCTTAATCAATAAAAAATAATCGATTATTGATAGAAAAGGCCCGAGGAGGCAATAAGGAGGATTCCTAGCGCAAAGGAAGTTGAGCTGTGAGCATATGCGCGTGAAGCATACATATCAGTAAAGGAAATTGAAACAATTTTTAAAAAATGTTATCTTTAAATCCAACTTTGTATTACAGTTAGAGTCAAAACGGATTTTTTTCTTTTAAATATTCTTGTTGATCATTGCAACCTGACAGAGTTTTGTGTAAAAATGAAAAACAAAATTGTCTTGTTCTTTTAAAGTGTTATTGAGTCATTTAAGGCAGTGCTTTTCAACCTTTTTTGACACAAGGCACACATATTTTCATGAAAAAAATTTGAGGCACACCGTCCGTAGAAAATGTTTAAAGATGAATCGCCAGTACCAGTTTCATGTTGTTGATTTTTTTACTTAAATTATCATGTTGCCAAAATGACAGTATAAAGTATAGGTATAAACACTTTGGTACACCGAAAGGACTGTTGTAAAGGGGTGTGTAAATAAAGTACTGTACAGTTAACATTGACATTTTTATCATCATTTGTGGTCACCGTGGGTCAGGAGGTAAACTAATTTATTCATTCTGGTTAATAATTTTGTTGTGATTTGGGATTGTATTATATGTTTTATCTATTTTCAAGTTTAGCGATATTTTTTATGTTGTTTTCCTCATGTTGAGGTTTTTGAGTTTGTCCTTGCCCTCATGTAGGTTTTAGATCAGGGGATGGTGTAATAATAGTCTGTGGTTTGGAATAATCTGTGGTCTGTGCAGCCCTTTGAGACTCTTTGTGATTAAGGGCTATACAAATAAACATGACTTGACTTTTTTAGAAAACAAACTAAAAATGAGTAAAAATGATTTTCTAGTAATACAAACGATTTAATACATTCTAACATTTTCTTCAATCTTTTTGGGGAGATTATCAAGAAATTTAAATTATGATTTTATCTTTATTACATTTATTTAATTTTTTTCTGTTGGTTAATAGATATTTGTACCGGTTCTGTTTCATGTTCAGAGAATTACTTAAAAAAAGTGAGAAAGTAAATGCTGCCACCTACCGGTGCGGATGAATGTTACAGCACGGCGATCAATGGCAGAATGCTATGTTTTATTTAAATACTCATAAAATACTAATAAAATAATAAAATTGGGCAATTTCCTGTGGCACACTAGACAAAGTCTCACGGCACACTAGTGTGCCCCGGCACACTGGTTGAAAAAAACTGATTTAATGACTCCAAGGAATAAACTGTTTGACGTTTTCTTTTCTTAGCTTCTTTATTTTGTTTTGCATTCCTTTTTTCTTTTTCTCATTTTTCTCATTTTTCTTCTTCTTTTTATTTTTTCTTTATTTTTGTTTTGTGTTTTACTTTGATTTCTTTTCTATCTTTTTTCTTTTTTGTCTTCCTTTTTTCAATTATTTTGTCTTTTCTATTTGTATTTTCTCTTCACTATTCTTTTTATGTCTTTCTTTTACCTTTTTTTGCATAACGCTGGGCAACAAATGTAGCGGTTTAGTCCTTTTGACTGTCCATAGTTTGTATTCTTTCCTTGTGCTTTGGCACTTGTTTTCAGTTGTTCTACACAATATGGCAACATCTAGTGGGAAAATAATACACACTGTCCCTTTAAATAACAACATGCATCAGCTGGGGTGAACAGAAAATATCTCACTTTTGTACACGAAAGCTGGCACATTATAACAAATGAGCAGTTGTGGGAGTGAGCACAGCAGTAAAATAAATTTAGAAAATTGTTTCTTCTTTTTTTGCGCTAGTACGAAGATGGCTCGAGTGATGACAACTAAAATCCAGGGCGGGTTGCCGTGACAACGGGAAGAGGGGTCAACTTACCATCAGCTCATCTTTTTAGTTTTATTTATTTATTTTTGTTGTTTATTTGTGTGCGTGTGTGTATATTTTTTCAGAATAATTTTCATAAGACTTTGTCCATTCCTGTGTATTTTTGACTCCTAGCTGACTCAAGTAGTCAGGAAACCTGCAGAGGCGAATAGTAGATGTAGCAGTGTGATACCTGACTCTATCGTTATCAACTCCGCATTCAGCTCATCTGATCATGATGGCAAGAGGCCGGGGCCACTGGGGCCAGAGGGGCTAGAGGGGTGGGCCCCCCCTAGGATCCCTTCAAAGGGGGTCCGGGATCTCGGGGATCGTGCCCGCAGGCCAGGCGGTCGAGGCGGGAGAAGCGAGGCGGGCGAGTCCTGGCATTCCAAAGTCGGACCCGCGCTGCCAAAGCGCACATCAAAAGCACCTCTGCGCTCCACAAAGACCTTCACAGCACAGAACAAAGGGGAAAAAAAGAAAAAAAGGAAGGAAGATGTGAGGGGGGGGTCTCGTCAAGCCCCCCCACCCTCGTTTGAGCCCATCATCTCACCCCAATTAAGGAACGGCTGCTGCAAACCTTCAGTGAGTGCACTCACACTGAATGTGTTGCCGACTTTATCGAGAAAAAATGAAAATGATACCGTGCTCCGTGACTCTTCTTTCATTTCAAATCTCATCGTTCTTTTAAGATTTCAACTTTTCAAAAGTACAGCTGCAACAATTAGTCGACATTGTCGCCAAAAATTGATAACAGAAATACTTGACAATGAATTTCATTGTCGACTATTGTCACGTTTTTTCCAACAGAGTGAGACATCTTACGTGATTAATATAATCACTGCTGAGAATCAATCATGCGGAATTGCGTCTCTATCTCTGGCGCAACATACAGAAATCATGACGTCAACATCAAGAACCAGAACTTGTCAAGTTTGTAGATCAGACTTTGCGTATCATGGCAGTACCTCGGCGATGCACCAACATTTAAAGAAATAATGATAACAGTTGAATGACACGAGTCTGACTCGCCTCTGTAAGATTCAAGTAACATTCAAGCCAGTACTATTTTGATAACATGCATTGTACATTTTTTAAATGTATATTTCAAAGAACGATTGATTGTCGGCACCGGGAATTTATCAGACATCGGTATTGGCGTTTTTATTTATTTGACGGGCCGATAAGTAGGTCTCAGATGCAGCCTAAAAGCTCTCCCCCTACTCCTACCCCTCCAATCCCCCTCCCTCCTCACTACCCACCCCGCCCCTTCTTATTGGATAAGCGACCAGGGGCGCAGCCACTGAAGCGGGAAGATTAGATTAAGGAGTTATTTAAGTTTGTGTTCACCTTTATATGAGTTGCTGCTAATCCCAATTTTATTACCTGCCCTGTTAGTTTTTGGTTTAAGTGAAAGATTATTCATAGTTGAAATGATGATGTTTTAATCATTGTTTTATTTTGATTTCTAACAAAAAATATTTGTTTCTTCTTGCATTAATACAATTTTCTTACCCAATGTTTTAAGCTTTTACAACAAATGCATATCGGCTCCAAATATCGGTTATCAACCTCCTCATAATACTATAATAATCAGTATTTGTATCCGCACTGAAAAACCCACATCGGTCAATCCTCATTATAAATGGCTATAATAGAATGCTTGACTTGCTGTTAGCTTGCTAATACTATTGCTAATTCTATTGTTTGGGGCGCCAAATGAGAATCTTTGGTCTCACTGAGCGTCTGCGGATGCAGAGTGAGGCACTCTTGCCTTGTGGCAGAAGGAGAAAGTGAGACCCAAAATTCTGATTGCATTCATAATATTCTTTATTTTATTTATTTTTAGAAAAATCCCCAAATCGTGGCGTTACATGAGGAATACTTTAAATACTAATAAATACATACATTTTTATATCAATGACGACTGACATGAACCAGGACGGAATCTCAAACCCAATTGCGTTTGTTTCAAAGGAATCTTTATTAGAGAGAGTTGTCGGAACTGGCTTTGGACGCCGGCGTTTGTCGGTCATCAGCCGCTTCGGACGGAATGGCAGTTC